>NC_141553.1:16542500-17762500 GCF_021556685.1 Rattus norvegicus | reverse complement strand
CTCTTATTGGTCACTCAGTTTCATAGAGAGAATGAGAATGTTTGTTTTGGATTGGTGGAGCATATTTAAAGTTTTGCTTTTCATTCCTGGGTATGATGGTTTATATATACGTGGCCCAGGGAGTGGCACTATTAGGAGGTGTGACCTTGTTGAATTGATGTGTCGCTGTGGGGGTGGACTTTAATACTCTTGCCAAGATGCCTGGAATCCAGTCTCCTCCTGCTTGCTTTCAGATGAAGATGTAGAACTCTCAGCTCCTTCTGGACCATGCCTGTCTAGACGCTGCCATGTTCCTGCCATGATGATAATGGACAGAACCTCTGAACCTGTAAGCCAGCCCCAATGAAATGTTGTTCTCATAAGAGTTGCATTGGTCATGGTGTCTGTTCACAGCAGTAGAACCCTAACTAAGACATTGGATTTTGAGCAAGTTGCTTCCTCAGCCCTGATTTCCTTATTTGTGAAACGACTCTGATACCTGCCTCATTAGCTCATGACCACCACAGACAGTTCTGCGTTGTGCTAAGATATGCATGGAGTGACGCAGTGGATAACTATAGGATTCCGAGTTTTCAGTGCTCTGAAATGTCGCAGGAATGCATCTGTGACACAATGGCACAATGACTTGCCAAGTGGCAGCACAAAAGTCCATACACTTAAGAAAGCAGCCCTGGTACCTGAAAATTAGGTGACTTTTCCTGTCACAACTACCCAACTTATCTCTGTTGGATTTATTTGTGTGTATGTGTGTGTGTGTGTGTGTGTGTGTGTGTGTGTGTGTGTAGGTGGGAGTGGTCTCTCAGCAAATGGACACTTAGCCATGAACTACAATTCTAAATTCAAACAGAGCTTTGACTGCAATAGAAGTAAAGCCCACAGCAACTCTAAAAACACGGCTTCAGCAAGCCCATGTAAAAACTGTTGTTTTGAACTTATAATGAGTATATTATAATAAAACACTACTTTGAACTTAAAAAAAAAACAAAACAAACAAACAAAAAAACAAAAAACACAGCTTCACCTGTTTTGACCCTGTGCGCACTGAATGGGCACTTTTGTAAATTCTTCGTCAAGTGTTCACACCGTGCTGTGGCTGCCCTTGATTCGCACTAGGGAAGATGGAGGCTTGAAAGGTCAAGGAAGGCTCCTTAGATAGCCACGACGCATCGAATGTGAGCACAGCTACCCAGCCCCCAATCGCACGCTCTTAGCTGTAGAGCTGTGAAGAGGAGCTACTGGCTCTGATTTATTTTACTGCCTCGTTCAGACTTTTGTAGATAAAACAGAAGTCTAGGAATTACAGAACAGTGAATATTTCTGATGTTATATTCACAATGGATTCTGGTTCTGGATCTACAGCTCAGCATTATTTCCTCTCTGCTCAATATCAACTATCTTGGTTATTTTTATTTTTATTTTTTTTAGGTATACACATTTTGAAATAATTGTTTGTTTTACTGGTGATTACATTTTCCAATCTACTAGTGCTCCAAGTAGGACAAAGACATCGGTCGAATATATTACTCTTATTCCAATTTCTTGCTTTGTACATATACTTACTGGCATATGAAGTGTGAGCATATTATCTTGTTACCGATTGGCAATCAGGTTTTCATGGTACACACTTAGACCACAATCCTGCTGGGCATAGGATTACGCCAGGAGAAATCATGGGGGTGCAGAGAGGGAGCCGTGTTGACAACTTATAGTTTGCACTGGTTCAAGCTTCTAAAGGTTACCTGTCAACCCCTCAGGCTTTCCCCATTAACCCACCATGCCCCAAATTTACACCAAACCCTAAGAAGTTCCATTCTGTTATGCTCCCCCACCCTACCCCCACCCTCCTTGCTGCTGTTTGTTCTGTAGAGAAATGGATCCGGCATTGATGGCGTCTTTTGCTTTTGCCTTTTTTCTGTGTAACACTTGTAGTCTTTCCAGTGCCCAGCTTCCCAGGGCATGCTGAGTTGAAACCTATAGCTGATGTGCTCTACGCCCTGCCCCTCTGCTCTGAGGGGTTCCTAAACCCCACCTGCACCAACATCAGCTGACAGTCCCTCTGAGCTGCTCCATGAGCAAGCCACTTCTGCTTCTTGGATTCCTCTCTTCTTTCCCTACTTGGAGATGGCTTGTTAGCTTTCCCAGACCTAGCCTGTTACTTCATAGAAGTGGAAACGTAACCCTTTCTGGACTAATGGCATGGCTTCTCGTGGAAACTGTATAGCTGTTCAAATCATTTGCCTGTTGATGGGGACTCCCTTTTCTGTCTCTGTTTTTGCTTTGTGTCGCTAGTTTCCTTTCACACCTGTGTTTTAAACAGTGCCTATCTATTGACTAATTCTCCCGCCCCAAGTTATAACATCACAGAAGTTTTAATTGATTCATTTTTTTTTTTACTGGAGTCCGGAAAGGTTATAACAATTTATATGTATTTTTGCCAGCAGTGTATTCTGGTGAAAAGATTTATCCGTGTTATAAATATCAGTCAGAAATTTAAGTAGTTTTTACTTTGGACATTAATATTATAATTCCCCAGGTCTTCGGCAACGAGAATGATTTTGGCACTCATTTAAACAGAAAATAAATTGTATAATAATAATAAAACCAAGGCATGAGGATTGAACAATAAATCTGCAAACTTTGTGTCTGGCAAACCCCAAAAGTTCAGGATAAATGTGCTGTCACTGACACCTAGCCCACAGGAGGACGAATAAAGAATTCTTTTCTTCTAACTAAAGTCCACTCCATCCATGCCGAGTCATTGCTTCTCAGAGACTGAGGGGTTGAGCAAGTGGAGTGACTCTTCAGGGAGCTGTCACCTGGGCTCATAGCTGCACGAAGAAGAAATAGTGTGATCGTTAGGGTATGATTGTGAGATCAGATGGAATGGGCACCCCTCAGGAAGTTGATAAATGCTGTCATTCTTGCTTGCCTTTGCAGGATTCTGAAGTGTAGATTGGCTAAGAAGGCTTCTTTCAAACTACTCTGGTTATTGTCACAATGACCTTCTCCTCCCAACTTTACTGGCTCTGGCTGTTCCTTGGCCGTCTTCCTGTGTGAACTAAGAAATGAAAATTGCAAGCTGATGACAGTCTGCATTCATTCCTTCAAAGCACAATCCCCTAATATTTATTTCGTATACAAAATACTTTCCAGAAGAAACTTAATATACTTAGGTCTCTTATGTTACAGTTTACAATATTATTTTAAAATTTTAATGTATATGTGTGTGTATATATATCTGTGTGTGTATGTGTGTGTGTGTGTGTGTGTGTGTGAGAGAGAGAGATAGAGAGAGATAGATAGATAGAGAGAGAGAGAGAGAGAGAGAGAGAGAGAGAGAGAGAGAGAGAGAGGGAGACTTATTGGACATGCATGCTCATGTACATCTGGGTCACTGTGTAGGCCAGAAGAGGGCATCAGATCTCCTGGAACTGGAGTTACAGGCAGTTGTGAATTGCCTAGCATGGGTGCTGGGTACTGAACTCAGGTCCTCTCTAAAAGTAGTAAATGCTCTTAAGCACTAAGCCATCCCCATATATCTTGTAATTTTAAGGGGTTAACAAAATTGAAAATTACTTTGATATTGTCTTAGTTAGGGTTTTACTGCTGTGAACAGATACCATGACCAAGGCAACTCTTATGAGGACAACATTGAACTGGGGCTGGCTCACAGGTTCAGAGATTCAGTTCATTATCATCAAGGCAGGAACATGGCAGCATCCAGGCAGGCATGGTGCAGGAGGAGCTGACAGTTCTACATCTTCATCTGAAGGCTGCTAGCAGAATACTGACTTCCAGGCAGCTAAGATGAGGGTCTCATAGCCCACGCCCACAGTGACACACCTATGTACTCCAACAGGGTCACACCTTCTAACAGTGTCACTCCCTGGGCCAAGCATATACAAACCATCACAGATATCACTTGTAAATAAAGGTTGACTGAATTTTTTTTTATATTTTCAAATGCATTTATTTATGATTACTTTTATTTTTTATAGTCCAGCTGTTGCCCCCACCTTCTTAGTCCCTCTCCCACAGTTTCTCATCCCATTCCCTCCACCAACCCCACCCCTGTCTCCAAGAGGATGCCTCTAACACCAGGCCTCCCTATTCCCTGGGGCCTCAAGTCTCTGGAGGGTAGGCACATCTTCTCCCACTGAGCCAAGACCAGGCAGTTCTACGATGTATATGTGTTGAAGGCCTTGGACCAGCTCGTGTATGCTACCTGGGTGGTGGCTCAGTGTCTGGGTGCTCCCAGGGGCCTAGGTTAGTTGACACACTGGTCTTTCTATGGGGTTGCCCTCCTCAGCTTCTTCAAGCCCTTCACTGGAATTTTAAATAAGTGAAGAAATGTTTGAAACTACCACAGAAGAAACTTTCCAAATATGAGAGCCATATTTAATGTACCAAATCCTAATGAATAATTCTGTAAATGTTTCTCCAGGTAATCTTTGAGAAAAACCCTTTTTTATTTGTGGTAATCACATGATAATGTAAGAACCAGTTGTTCCTTGATGAACATAAATCCTTGATGAAATATAAATTTTAGTTGAAAATGACTTTTCTTAGTTATAAATCGCAGGTTTTGCTTTTGTTTTATTTTCCTGGGTGTTTGAAATTTCTGGGAGTTGATTCTACCTTCTAAAAGACTATTTTAGGTGGGGCTCCTCATAATTCACCTTTCCATTTAACTAAGGATCTAGGGGAGAATGGAACATTTAGTCAGGAGAATCATCTCGTATCATCTGATGGTCTTTCTTCCTTTGAGAGAATTTGGCAGACACCTGTGGGCTTTAGTGTGTGTGTGTGTGTGTGTGTGTGTGTGTGTGTGTGTGCTTGTACATGTTTGTGTGGCAGTAGGTACATGCATTTGTGTGCACACAAGTGAAGATTGCAGAAAATCAACTTTTGTGTCATTCCTCTGGAGCCATCCACCTTATTTTTAAGTAATGATCTCTTATTAGCCTGAGCATTGCCACATAGGCTGGCTGGCCAGCGAGCCCCAGGTGCCAGTCTTTCCAGAGCTGACATAGCTGTGACACTATGTTTGACTTTTTAAGTTGAGTGCTGGGAGTCAGACTCAGGTCCTTGTATCTGCAAAGGCAAGCTCCTTACTAAGTGAGCTGTTTCCCTAGCCGACCTTGGAGAGGGATGATGGATTCTAGTATATAGATACCTCTCCAAGGGCTGTCTGCACCTGCTTGCCTTTCTGCCATCAAATTCAGCCTTTGCCGAGTTCATTTCTACCTCACTGTCTCAATAAGTAAGCTCTCTTTGCACTAACCTGCCATGGTGATTGCTTTCATATTTCTTACCATATAATCAGAGAATCAGCTGTTGTCCCGAGCATGAAGGTCAAAGTCTACCATTGTCCTGATCGCCTTCGGCGCTCGGTACAAAATGGAGGACCCCATCCACTAGCAGGGCTTCCTCTTCTCTGACCTTAACTCCCACAAGCCTCTACCTTCAGAATAGTAATGTAACCTTAGTTAGATTGCAGGTTCAACTTCCTTTATCCAGATAAGAACCCCTTCAGATTCCTGGAATGCCTCTTTATGCTAGTGAGGCATTTCTATACCTTAAGCCTTCAATCAAAGACCTTTGTTCATCCTAGATATTCTGACCCCTGTCCCCAAAACTATATAACCCTTGAGTCACCCCAAGTAAAGTTGATCTGCTTCTCTGAGGCAGGTTCCGATGTTGTCATTTCTGTATGTACTCACAGGGCTTCCACCTTGTCCCCTGCCCCATCTGCCATCTCTGTTCCTTTTGTTCTCATGGACTGACGTGGGCCGATGACCCCTGAGGGCAGGGAGGATCACAGTGAGCTCTAATTTTTCACATAAGCTATGTGCATACACGAATTTGTATTAAATAACTTGTAGGCATTTATCCTTAAAATAATTAGTATGAGGTTTTGTTCCTAGTCAGGAAAAAAAACATGCTAATTGGCTAATTGAAATGTTCTAGGTGGCATTTCTCAAAGAAGCAACGTGGGATTTCTTTGACAAGAAGAAACAGCTACAGTAGAAACCCTTGGGATAAATAGATCCATGCCACGCCGGTTATAAATGGCGCATCCTGTGGTAAATTACACAAGAAGATGACAGTCAGCCAGTACCTGAGTGCAATAACAATTGGAAGGATGTGGGCATCTATTCTTTACCCACCTGCCTCACGGAGGTGTTTGCTGTACCAGATGCCACACCAAGCTCTTGTGATAAGGCGGCTCCTCTTCTACTTCATCCGTATTTGTAGAAGCAAAATGAAACAATCATCTGCTGCGGCCGGAAGATTAAAATGAAAAAAAGTACACAGAAAAGAATATGAGTGATGTCACAAGGTAGAGAGACAGGGTGATAACCAGAGACCAAGACCTCGACCTACTTTCAAAGGGTCCATCTAGGTTTCCTCAGTAGTGTCTGAACCAAGATCTGAAGGATGGCCACTGAACCAGGCAGAGGAAGGCATGTGGGGAGCACCCAGAAATGATGCGTGCTCCAAGCCAAAGAGGACTGTGGCAAAGGGCTAACACCGGGATGACATGGGCAAGAAGTGAGCAGAGGTGGGATGTGGCTGGAGCCCAGAGCTGGTCTGTGGTATCTTGAGGATGAGTGGCAGCCAAAGTAGAGAGACCGGATGTTTTTATTCCTGCTGGATGACTAGCATTAAATATTTAGTATTTTCCAAGTGTGATTTATTGCCCCATTTTACTTGATGGCAGCAGTGGTGAAGCTATAGTTGACAGAGTCAAAGAGAGATTCAAGTGGTACTTTGGCTCCATGAGTATAGTTCGTAGAAAAAGCTAGAAGCCAAATACTCTGAGCTCTGGACCCAGGGATCTGCTCCCTGGCCATGAGGACTTTTGTTTGTTTTCTGTGTCTGTGTTTATTCTACTCTCCTCCATCTGTCCTTGATAGTCAGTGTGATGGTTTGCATATGCTTGGCCCAGGGAGTGGGACTATTAGAAGGTGTGGTCTTGTTGGAGGAAGTGTGTCACTGTGGGGTGGGCTTGGAGACCCTCCTCCTAGCTGCTTGAGGGTGCTCAGTCTGTCCCTGGCTTCCTTTGGGTGAAGATGTAGAACTCTCAGCTCCTCCTGCATCATGCCTGCCTGGATGCTGCCATGTTCCTGCCTTGATAGTGGACAGAACCTCTGAACCTGTAAGCCAGCCCCAATTAAATATTGTGCTTTATAAAACTTGCATTGATCATGGTGTCTGTTCACAACAATAAAAGCTTAACTAAAACAGTTAATCAATGTGGCATATGAGACAGTCAGTGAGTACACGGAGTTGACTTAACTTGGAGTTATCAGAGATTTAAGTTCTGGTCTTTCTATATGGTGGTTCTTAAATGCTTTTACACCTACAAGGGGAGAAACCATGGGATTTATGCATAGATACTAAAACTAGCACTTTATGAAAACATAGTTGTACGGAGCTCCACTCCACCTTGAGTTGCGGTGCTATTTCCAATGCAAATGCTGAAACTGCCTTCTAAATACTGTGAGCTTTATTTTTATGTATTGTGTGACTCACGGCAATCCTTCTCCTTATAGGGATTTATATTGGTGTATCTTTGGTCATGCCTTCAAACTGTACTCCCGAAATGGTCGTCTTGCAGAAAAGATGGACTTATCTGGAGACGTGCCGGATGAGGATTTGACGTGAGCAATTGGCTACTTCCACACTCTCTTCCCAAAGATCAAGAATTCCCTAAATTTCACTCAGAAAAAAAAAAGTAGATTGTCATTCCCAATGTGGCTTGTTTAGAGGAATCGTTGTCTTTCTTGATAACAAATTGCAATGTATAGCCCCATTCCAAAGCCGTGCACATGCATAGACCACAATTCCTTCTTTGCTTTCACAGAGTACATACTCATCAATGGCATCCAAGTGAACACCCAGAGTGTAAGACCAAGCTCTTGTGTAAAATATCCTTTGTTAAACTTGTTCTTTGACAATTTTAGACACGTATACAGTATCTTTTGATCACTCTTAAAAGAAACAAACAGTATTTTGATGACTCTTAACCCCTAATCCTTTTTACAGTTTCCCTTTCTACCCCTCCTAAAACTCCTATTCCCACATTAATTTCTTTGTTTTGTTTCATTTGGATTTGTGACCAACTGCGCTTCATCAGGGCCATCTGTGTGACCGTGGGCTTTGAATTAGCCATTGGAGCCTGGTGAGTTCCTCAGGGGCACAGAACTGAAAAGACACTAACTTCCCTGCTCCAAGAATTCCTGTGGCCAGTAGTTCAATAGAGATGGGTAAGGCCCCATGAGCCTCTTTCTAATCCGTGACTGGTTGACAGCCCCACTTATGTGTGGGCACAGGACAGGAAGCTGTGAGCCCAAGATTGCAATGGCCATGTCGTTCCCTGAAGATGCCATTTCATAGCCCTTCTCCTAGTCTTCAAGCTTCTACATTCTGCTCTGTCTTCTGTGATGCTCTCCGAGCTTTAAGGCTGCAGTGGTATGAACGCCCTGCTTAGAGTTGACCATCAACAGTTCAGTTATTCTTAGCACCTTGACCAATGGGGTTTCTGCACCCATCACCATTCATTGCAAGGAGAAGCTTCTCTGGTTAAGGCTGAGGGTAGCAGTTGTCTATGGGCACAAGTGTAAATATTTAGAAGGTGGTTTGGCCCCATGTCCATTTAATTACACTATAGTAGTAAGTTCCTGATAGGACTTAAAGCTCTATTAACCAGGAGTTTTTGACTGTGTTTACAGTACTGAGCATGGGTTCTCTCTTGTTGAACCGATCTTAAATCCATCTAGGGAACACTTGGTTAACCCCCTATGCCCACGGTCATGCTGCTGTTACACTGGTCAGCACACCTTACCTGGCAGTTGGTGTCTCTGGTTGTAGGGTTCACAGTTGGGTAGGATCATTACTCTGGTCTTGGTTTTTTTTCAGATCTCACTGTGCTTCCCAGGCTGCACTTGGCCTTGCTACACACCCCAGACTCATTTGTTTATTCATAGCCCTCCTGCCTCTGCCTCCCGAGTCCCAGGATTGCAGGGATGAGGGGTCACACTTGGCTCCTTGTTACTTTTGAATTGTGCAGCCTTTTATCATAGAGTCATTTCACCTTATTCACAGGCTCTGATAACCCTAGCCCATGCCCCAAACAGGTGTTCTATAAATAGAGCCCTATTGCTGATGACTTCTTGGAATCTCCATTAGTAATTTATATTCCAGTTACAGAGAAATCTCTGAACATAAGCCCGAAGGTGACGAGGAGAGAAAAATGTTAAGGAAGACATTGACCGGAAGAAAGCAGGGCCAGGTAGACTCTTCAATCCTTAGACACGGTTAGCACCATCAGCAGACTGTCAAGAACATAGTTGTTCACGTCTGTCTCCGAATAAGCAGAGGAATGTTGCTTATATGAGAATGAAGACTGTTGAAATCAGCCAAGAAATTCGTAATGCAAAAGTCCTTGAGTGGGCAGATGACATTGCATTTGGGGAATAATAAGAAGAAAGACAAGAATAACATTAAATGTTGGGCATACAGATACAGGGCAGTGCTTACTGGATGCCTGTGACTTTTTACCTCAGAGCTTCTGGCAATGCATGCTATTAAAGAGCTTACATTCACGCCTCTGTCTTTGTGCTGTCCTTCTCAAAGGACGAGGGAACCTCTGAGATTGTGTGTGCTCAGGGAGGGTGGCTGATGCTCTCACACTAGTTTAGTGAGTCTGTCTTGGTCCCTCATAGAAAGAGGAGGTGTTTGCCTTCATTCAGGGTCACAGAACTCTGATATCTCTCTACCGTCTCCGTTTGTGTTGCGCAAGTCGTAAGAAACTCAAGATGGTCTTTTTTCCGCAGGGCTATCATGCTACAACATTTCAACAAAGTCTGTAAAATTCAAGAAAGGATACGACTTTTTATTCTTTCTTTGTGTGTGTGTGGTTTAAAGGTTATGTTTACCAGAAAGTTCACATATTTCAAGGTATGAGACATCTGTATTATAACACCAATGTCAACCCAAGCATAGGGTGGTTCTGTGGTAAGAGAGGATGAGCAAAGAATAAACTCCAGAGTGAGCTGCTCTTCAGTAGCCTTTACTGGTCTTCCTTTCTCACTGATCAGTCATATTGAGTCACCTTTATGCAAAAGTCCTTGTGTATCATCTACTGTGCTTGGACACGCAATATGAGCAATGAGGTGGATTTGGGAAAGACCGCACGACACATCTGAGGAAGGGTATTGCTACAGCTGGGCTTCTGAAAAGTTTTTTTTTTTTTAAGACAGAGATTGGGGAGTGGACGACTTAAAGATGCCTGTAAGGATTGAGGGCATCAGGAAAGGACAGACAGAAGGCAGTCCTTTCTTATGTAGCCTGGAGGGCTCTCCCAGAAGAGTCCTGCTACAAACAGGGTTGGCCCTCTCAGTAACAGCCAGTCCTCGCTTACTGGGTGTATAGAGTGTGGTCACCAGTTATCTGTGTTTCCAAGCAAGGAAGCTTCCATTGCCTACAGCTAAGCCTCCAAAAATGTGGCATTTGAAAGTAGCATTGCCATGCTCAGTAACTGGTGAGGAGGGCCCAATCCCCTGGCATAGCATCAATGCCAGCTGACAAAGTGTAAAGAAAAATTGGTGGGTTTTTTCATTGTTTTGGATTAGAGAAGGGAGGCATCAGGGAAATGCACTCCATACTAACTTAAGTGGTGAATGTAACAAGGCAGGATGACGGATTATGTCTAGAAATGAATCTATGGAGCCCCATGCCAACCCAGGACCAGTAGGAGTCTGATCGACTACCCTTCAGAGATGTTTGCAGGGTAGGCAGCGGCTCGGCTGATCTCCAAGGTCATCTCTACGCCTTGACTTCTAATGGTGTGGTACGGCTTCCTCCAAGTCTTTCACATCAATTAGCAAAATTTCACTGTAGCGGGATTTCTGAATATCGCTGTGTTTTAAGCGTATCATTAATAAGTAAAACAATTAACGGAATGATAACCATAAGGCTATTTTCTTTAACCATTAGCCACTTAGAATTTTCCTGAAATCTTGGCTGAAAATGGTATCTTATGCATTTAGAATCTAGAGAGGGAGGTCAGTACACTTAGGGATAAGCTAAGAACCACACACAGAGTGAAGTTAATGACTATTAAATATGGTGAACATTGAATTAGTTTCTCAGAGTGAGCCTGCTTCTAAAATTTCCTCCTGTTTCCCATCCACTCCTCTGCCCTCCCCATCAGTGCTTTTCCCCCCTCCCCTCCTCTAGACTTTTCCTCTTTCTCTCCTTCCCTTTTCTCTATACCCTTTCTTCTCCCCCTCCTTCTTTCTTCCCTTCCTTCCCTCTCTTGATCAGTCATCCCTCCCTCTCACCTTTTCCCTTCCCCTCCCTTTGTCTTTCCCCTTTTCTCCCTGTTTTTTCTTTCTTCCCTCCCTCCTTCTTTCTTTTCTCCTTCTTCCCTTAACCTGTCCTCCCTCCATCCCTCCTTCCTCTTTCCTTCTGTCACTCCTATCCCCAGTCCCCTCCTCTTTCCCCTCCCCTCACTTCTTCCCCCTCCCCTCCCCTCTCTCCCTCTCTCCCCTCCTCTCCTCCTCCCACCTCCCCTTGTCTTTTTCTCTTCCTCTCCCTTCCCTTTCATTCCCTTCCTTTCTTCCATTCCTACCTCCTTCCTTCTCTCCTTCCCTCCCTCTCTCTGTTCCTACCTCCTTCCTTCTCTCCTTCCCTCCCTCTCTCCCTCCCTCCCTCTCTCCCTCCCTCCCTCTCTCCTCCCCTCCCCCTCTCCCTTCTACTTAGATAGATTATGTACTCTATGCAGCCCCTCAGGCTTGTGTAGATATTTCCATTTAGCCTCCCAACCACCTTCTAGCATGTCTGCTTCCTCTTGGCTTCCCAAGGGGAGGTGGTTGTTTGGATGTCAGTGACTTGGCTTGTGATGCTGCTGGTTTGGACAGCCCAGTCTCACTGGAGCAGCTTGTCTGGTGAGCTATCCCTGGGATGAGGCCTTGGGAGTCTCTCTTGACACCTCTGCCACCTGTAGTTTATTTACCTCAGTCAGTTCTAAGGGGCTTTAGCTTCATGCTGTGTCAATCAAGTAGAGTGAAGATTGTTTCTGGCAATTAAACCCTGACTCACAAGGCTTCAGACTGAAATTTAATAATTAACTGCAAGGTACAGAGTCTGGGTAGGGTCTTTTTTTTTTTTTTAACTTGAAGAGTTAAGAAGCCATTTTCCTTTGAAAGTTAAGCGTTTTGGACTTGTTTCCTACCCTGAGTGGAACTGCTCTATCAAGACATTTCTGTCAGATATATGATTAGAGAAAAACTCCAACCTTATGTAAAAGGTGACTTTTTTTGATTGATGAAAAGTATTTGTTTTAAATCTCATTGTATTCTGAATGGTACTTGGAAACAATTAAAATAATCTCTTTGTGAACGTACATTCCGATTAGAGATTTTTTAGAAATCAAGTTGCATGTCAAGTCTCCTTTTCGGCTCCAGCCAGCCCATGTTTAGCCTCTCCCTTTTTCTTCCCCTTCCCCTTCCTCCCCTCCCCTCTCTCCCTCTTTTTCCTCCCCCTCCCCTCTTCTCCTCCTCCCATCTCCATTTGTCTTTCCCTCCTTCTCTCCCTTCCCTTTCATTCCCTTCCTTTCTTCCATTCCTACCTCCTTCCTTCTCTCCCTCCTTATAAAGATTCCATCCAGTGAACAGACTAAAGTCTACTTGTACAGGACACAGACATCAACCTAGGGGCTGTTCACACGCAGGGAATTGTCTTTGTTGTTTTGACATTGGCTGCATTGCCTTTATACTGTGGACATCCTGGTGCGCACTGTCTCCCCCTCTCTCTCTCTCTCTCTCTCTCTCTCTCTCTCTCTCTCTCTCTCTCTCTCTCTCTGTATCAGCTCTCAGACACAGAGCTCTCTCCCTTCCCCCATAGCATTTCACAGCACAGGTCTGACAAATTCTAAGAGGGACGCAGTAACTTGCTAGTACATTATTTATTTCTACCAAATCACCCACAATATTCTCAGCAGTAGGATGAAATAATTTATAAGAGTTATTTTTTAATGTGCTATCAATTCCAGTGTTATTCCACAATGGATAATCAGATGTATGAACATGGCAAAGCTTTAGGGTTTTTGACGTAATGGAATGTGACAATGTCTAAGGGACGCCCTTTTGCTTTCTTTATTGGCTCTGATTTTTTTTTTTAATGGGTTTTCTGTTTGTGCAAACGTGTCTTAGCCTCTGGGTGTTTTTCTTACTCTTTCTCTTTGCCTTTTTTTTTGTTTGTTTATTGTATTTGTTTTGCCCTATACTGGTTTGTTTGTTTTTATTTTACTGTTATTAATTATTATTAGATGCCTGTTTGTTTCTTAAGAAGGGAGAAAAAGGGTGTGGATGTGGGTGGGTGGGGAAATGGGGAGGACCTGGGAAGAGTAGGAGAGAACGGTAATCATTATATATATAATGATATATATATGTATATATATGATATATATGTATATATGTGTGTATATATATATATATATATATATATATATATATATATATATGATCTCTTTTCAGCATAAACAATGTTGGAGAATTATTTGCAGTCTTGAAGTGTGGCATACTGAATATCCCTGGAAAGTGACACATAGAATTACAATAGTACTGAGTGTCTGTATACTTGGTGAGAATTTGTTCTAGCTTCCTTTGGTCTCAGTAGCGTATGGTTTCTTCTGTCCTGGGGGTGATGATAGCATCTTTTCGTGTTCCGAATCCTCAAATGTTGACTACTTTGTATGTTTCTGAAGGGTTAGTCGCCTACCCAAGTTGGAAATCATGGGCCGCTACAATCTACTTGCTGGAAGGCAAAGCATGGTAGACACAGTGTCATCTAGGAGATAAACTTATTTAAGCTGTTGCCTAGAACTCTGAGCTCAAAGCTGTGTCTGAAGAGTGACGGATGTCATGTCTGATATTGTGTCACACAGCCAATTCACTAGGGTCTTAGGGAATGAGGAACATTATCATAGGAGATGGATTGATTCTTTCATGGACTAAGGGAAAAGCTTTTAATAAAGCTACTTTTATCAAATGATTTTGTGTATGATTTGCCTATCAGTTTTGTATTCCCTAGAGAGATTTGAACGACAGAATATTCTCTGGACCTGTTAGTTTAAGTTATTTGTGCCAACAGTGATTTAGTGAAGACAGTAACTTTAATAATCAAACATTACTGTTTATGAGATGCTTTGGGTTATAAATACTGTGCAAACAGTACTACTGAGCTACATTTATACATATATATATATACACAAATATGTTTATACATATATACATATGTCACTTTGTATATGAATGTGTATGTGTGTATGTGTATGTATATAATATATATGAATATGGGGTATATGTAGTATATGTATATGTGTAGGTATATATGTATATGATGTATACATGTATATGTATATATAATCACAATGTATTTATATACACAGGCAACTTACTATAAGCATCTATGAAGTATGAGGCATGTTCATAGGTAAGATGGATTGTCCTAGAGATACTGAACTGAATGCCTCAAAGTTGAGCTTCTCTGGGGAAAATGTATATCCTGCCCAGAATGTCGGCACTGGTTGTGGTGGTGGTGGGCGCGGTGCATTGCTCTTACCATGACTGATTGAGAAGCAAGTCTATTGTGCAAACCAAGAATGTGCATCGAGTATGGACTCCATCAGTAAAATCCAGGTTCTTCTAATTCTGCAAACTAGAGAAATTTGAATCTTACTGAAACATGGTGATGGCTTTTTGTTCTAGCCCAAGCCATCATTCTGTGTGTTCTGGTTTCATTTCATTGCTGCGATAAAACTCTCTGACCACAAGCAACACGGGAAGAAAGGATCTATTTAGCTTACATTTCCAGGTCATACTTCATCTTTGAGAGAAGTCATGGTAGGAGCTCAAACCAGAATCATGGAGGCAGGGTCATGAAGGAACTGCTTGCTGGTTCTGGTTTGTGTGTAGGCCCTGCCTGTGCTTAGCTTGTTTTCTTTAATTTTTCTATTTATTTATTTATTTATTTATTTATTTATTTATTTATTTATTTATTTATTTCATTTTTTCCATCTTTATTAAATTGGGTATTTCTTATTTACATTTCAAATGTTATTCCATTTCCCGGTTTCCATGCCAACATCCCCCTAACTCTTCCCCCTCCCCTTCTATATCGGTGTTCCCCTCCCAATCCTCCCCCCATTGCCTCCCTCCCCCTAAGAATCCCGTTCACTGGGGGTCCTGCCTTGGCAGGACCAAGGGCTTCCTCTTCCATTGGTGCTCTTACTAGGCTATTCATTGCTACCTATGAGGTTGGAGCCCAGGGTCAGTCCATGTATAGTCTTTGGGTGGTGGCTTAGTCCCTGGAAGCTTGTTTTCTTATATAGCCTAGAACCACCTGGTTGGGATTGTATTGCCTACAGTGGGCTGGGCCGTTCTGCATCAATTCATAAATAAGACAATAGCCACACAGACATGCTCACAAAACACATGCCTGTAGGCTAGTCAGCTGATAATTAAAGCTAGCTAGGTCACACATGATTGCCACACATGATTGGGTGTATGGTAGTTTGATGTGGGGGGGCTCTCTGCAGGGCTCACCAAACAATCTGAAGTGACTCAGGGATGCTTGCAGGCTTTGTTGCTTAAATGAAAGTTCCCAACAGGGATCCTTGCTCTCTACAGACTAATGATGACTTCCCCTTTGGTTCTTAGAATTGTGAGTCACTTGTGTTAGACATGGCCCCACAGCATCTCAGGCCCCAGATTAAAATCCTTTGTCTGTCTGATTTAGACCACTGTAGACTTTGTTGGACACAAAGGCATATTTTAAAGCGTATCCTCTGTCATTTTGAAGGTTGATGAGGTACACTCAGTTTGAGAGCCTAGACTTGTTTTTTTCCAATGATTTGAAATGACGCCAGCCAGCTATACAAGCGTCACAAGTGTCTCAATAAGGGTCAGCTTGACAGCACAGAGTTGGCTTCCACAGAGGGTTGGGGACATATCTCTGTGCCTATAGAACATAAAAAAGAGGAAGAGGAGGAGGAGGTAGATGAGAAATAATAACAACAACAACAACAATTTTATTATTATTAATTAGCTACAATTAGGAAGCATCATCCAGTCCTTAGAAAGGAAGACCAGGCCATGGTTGTGTCCTTGTCCTAAAGCCATTATCGTACTGAGCATGACTAAGAACTGAAGAAGTCTGTTTAGCTGCATATTGGAAATCCACATGGTCTATGGTTTGGGAACTATGTGAGATTCTTATGCTGATGTCACCTCAAGCCCAATATGTCACCAAAGGAACATGCTAAGTTCTTTTCAAGATTTTCCCTCTAAATGCCAGCTTCCCAGGTAGAGGCAACTTCCTTTATTTTTCTATCATCAGTTAGTCCACAAATTATTATATTTTTGTAGCTCAGGAACTTTTGATCACAAAGCTAGAGGTGCTTGGGATAATGATAACCATTATTTGGTGCTTACCCATGTTGTCAAGTATTGGGAAGGATTTCTACGTGAGGCCTCATTGAATTCCTGACAACTTTATGAGAGTGTGTGTCACATCTTAAGTAAGCCACTTTGAGGGACAATAAGACCAACACAATCTTCTTTAACAAGACCCATTAGTAAAAAGACTTTGGGTAAGATTTCAAGGGAGAGAAAACAGCAAATGTACAGATTGAGGAATAAAGCTGGAGGTCAGAGAGTTCCAGAATATGTGACATCACACAAGGAGAGTGGCCCATGTTCACCTTTATTCTGGGAGTGAGAAGACAGTTCTCTGTTGGGATCAGAGGCTATCACTTCACACATTCATCGAGGGTCTTATTAGCATAGCTTTGAGGGGCTTCAACATTGGCTGGGCTGGGCTTGGAGCTCTGTAGAGATATATAGGGAGGGTCCCTCTTCCCAATGGATGAAAGTGACATTCCTAAGATGGGTGGATGGCAGGTTAGGAAGTGGCTTGTCAAGGTGTAATGCCTGCCAGGATGGACAGACTGAAAAGTGCTTGTAAAATTGGATCATTCAGGAGATAATTCCTTGATGGCTCAGCTGATACTTAATTTAACCAGCTAATTGAAGGATAATTCAACCTTGTATTTTACCAAGTCAATTTACCATCCAAACCATTAAGGCAAAAGAAATGAAAGGTGGCATCTGAGTCCGGGATGTGAACATCTTGGGTGATGGGATGAACAAAGCCGTCTTCTTTTCAGATATTTGGGAAAGAAACCCAGAGAAGATATTTTTCAATGTTCAGAGATGATAAAAGTAAAGTTTCCTAAAAGTATGTGGATTAAAATGTATTACAATTTGCACAAGTAATTGATTTAATTTTGACAGAACAATAGATCCTCAACTTCCTCCCTGTTTTGAAGAAAAACATGGGGAAGTGAATCAAGAATAGAATTACTGTATTCTATGGGAAATATCTTATAGCTGGGATTTCATATCTGTCTCAACCTCACCTGAGCTAACTATATAGGTCATGTAAAATTTGAAGGAAATGTCTATTAACTATGTATCTATGTATCTATCACCTATCATCTATCAATTTTCTGTCATCTATTAATCATCTGCCATCTATCTATCTATCTATCTATCTATCTATCTATCTATCTATCTATCTATCTATCTATCTATCTCCTATCATCTCTTTCTGTCATGTATCAATCATCTATCACCTGTCTATCATCTATCTATCTATCTATCTATCTATCTATCTATCTATCTATCATCTATCACCTATCATCTCTCTCTGTCATGTATCAATCATCGATCACCTGTCTATCATCTATCTATCTATCTATCTATCTATCTATCTATCTATCTATCTATCTATCTATCTCCTATCATCTCTTTCTGTCATCTATCACCTGTCTATCATCTATCTATCTATCTATCTATCTATCTATCTATCTATCTATCTATCTATCTATCTATCATCTATCACCTATCATCTCTCTCTGTCATGTATCAATCATCGATCACCTGTCTGTCTGTCTATCTATCTATCTATCTATCTATCTATCTATCTATCTATCTATCTATCTATCTCTTATCATCTCTTTCTGTCATGTATCAATCATCTATCACCTGTCTATCATCTATCTATCTATCTATCTATCTATCTATCTATCTATCTATCTATCATCTATCTATCTATCTATCTATCTATCTATCATCTATCTATCTATCTATCTATCTATCTATCTATCTATCTATCATCTACCTAATTTTAAAGATATTTTCATTTTCTTAACCCTGTATATGTGTGAGTCTCAGTGCACACAGGAGTTCAGTGGCTTGACAAGGCCAGAAGAGGGTGTCGAAATCCCATCCCTGGATCTAGAGACATAGTTGTCTGGGAGCTGTCTGATATGGGTGCTGGGAACCAAACTTGGGTCCTCGTGAGAGCAGTGCATGCTTTTGAACACAGAGACATTTTTCAGCCCCCTGAATCTCTCGATATATCTTTGCATGGATTACTCTTTGCAGACCTTCTTTAGCCGGATTGGAAAGTTCTTGAAGGCAGAAAGTCCACCATCTTTTTGTTTTTGTTTTTCCTGATGTTCTACAGGGTATAGATTCAAGATCCTAATATAATTTTGTTAAGCCAACATGACTTTTACTAGATAGATAGATAGATAGATAGATAGATAGATAGATAAGTGGTAGATAATTAATAGATGATAGATGATAGGTAAACACATGGTTAATAGACATTTCCTTCAAATTTTACATGACCTATATAATTAGCTCAGGTGAGGTTGAGACAGATATGAAATCCCAGCGGTAAGATATTTCCCATATAATACAGTAATTCTATCCTTGATTCACTTCCCCAAGTTTTTCTTCAAAACAGGGAGGAAGTTGAGGATCTATTGTTCTGTCAAAATTAAATCAATTACTTGTGCAAATTGTAATACATGCCAGTATTGGTTTTATGCCACTGGGATAAACTATGAGTCATAGAAAAGTACGCAGAGTCTTGTTGGCCCTCAGCTTGTTTTTTGTGAATAAAGTGTTTGGGCGAACACAACCATCCCTCGTTCCCGATTGACTGGATGTAACAAAAAAAACCCCTTTTGTCCTCAAATATATAAATAGATTTCTATATTAGCAGCAGAAGGATTGCTCGTCTCTGGAACAGTCCCTTCCACTGTTTGTAGTGATGTTCTAAAAATAAATTATCCAAGTATCTATGCACTAAATGAACATCCAGTTAGTGCTTTACTTAATATATCTTTGTGTTTTCAGCTCTGTGGCTCTAAGTTGCAACACGAAGATCTGACTTCATTATATTTGCATGTAATCTTAGCCTCTGCCTTCTATTAGTCTTCTGTTAGCCAGTCTAATATGTACACAACATGCACACTATGACCAGGTAATGACAGAGTCAATGGTGCTTCACATGGGCAAAGCTTTTGTTGCATGAAAACACTTGCTAGTAAAACACGAGTATATGTATATATGTATGTATGTATGTATGAATGCATGTATGTATGTATACACATACACACACAAACATACATACACAGTCATTCTGAACTGCTGAACTATGTGGACTTCTGGCATCACTTTATAGATCATGAAGAAATAAAGAATTATAACAAGTTATAATTCTTTAAGTTATAATTGGTCAAGACCACTCAGTTAAAATATCAGGGAAGAGAGATGTTCACTAGCTCTTAGAGAGGTGGAAGGGCAGTTATTAAATGCATCCTGAAGGAGACCTGAGTGTTGGTTTGAGAATCTAAAATTCTTATGCATATTTTGCTTATGACTTATATTTGATTATATAACAGTTTACACGGCAGGGGTGGGGGTCAGCACACTACAAACATGAAGCCATTTAAATTTCAGGAGAATCTTAGGATATAGGTATGATCATAATTAGTATATTGAGACTAAGGAGCCCTAACATGAGGATTCTCAGTCTTACACTTTGGTTGCTTTTTTTTTCCATAAAAAATGCTAGAAATATAAATCCTATGTAAATGAACATCCAGCTGCGCTTCAGGGGATTGGAGATCATCAGGAAAAACAAACAAACCGAAAAACCAGAAACTACTCACTGAATCAAGCAGTGACCATCAAAATTCCCCATTCCACTGCACTCCAGAGTATGAAGTAGTGTACTTGGGGAAATGTGAGCACACTCACGTGCTACAATTTTGTGGGAATGAGAATTTGTCATATAATATAAAAATGGTCTGACATCTATAAACTCCTGATAGAAGAGCTCACTGTTTATGAAAGGTTTAACCACAGACATTTTAACCTGTAAAATCAACTTGCCCTTTCTTCTCATTTCTTTGACTTTCAAAAACCAAAAATAGCCATGAAGTCATCTGTTTAAAAATATCTAGAATATGTCTTAATCTAAAGTCTTCTTTGTTTGAGCTCGCATGTGTCAAGTGTAATAATGTGGAGTTTTAAACTTTACCAGAGGGGAAAAAGTCGTTGTGGATCCTTTGGCATGAGGTTGACTTCAATCATGAAATAAAGAATTTTCTTCCCGACTTCCTAGGAGTGGGCACAGAGGGGCCTCTTGGCGCTGTGTCTCTATCAGTGATTTATTATATTGAAAAGTACCACCCTGGGATTATCATAGCTCCCTGGGAGCAAAGCTCAGGGAAGGTGGAAATATTACCATTCTAGCTTTCTCCAGGAAGTGAATGGTTTTGCCCGTGTCCAGTGGTGGACGCAATCAAGTCAAGTCTCATGTCTTTAGAGAGGGAACACTGGCAAGGCCGATTTAATTTAGACAACCTGCTAGGTTTTGGACCATTCGTGACTTGTGACCTCCTGGGAGCCAAAACCAAAATCAGTTTTCAATGGTTGGCCTCCCTTAAAATTGAGTTTGAAGAAGATGATTTACCGGGTCACTGGCTAAGGATCAGCTTGAAGATCTTGTTGCTAATACTCTGGTGTGCTATGAAGTCATGAGGCAGAGCTGGGGTGGCAGGAAGATTCAAACAGATGAGATACATAATCCCGAGTTTCTGAAGTGCTGAATGTTTCCCAGTTCTTCAGAAACATCAGAACTTGCTACGTTCTTAAAAATGTCACCTAAAATTGAGTTCGCAACAATGAGGTGAGTGGCGCACATATTTAAAGCACACAGGTACACAGCATTTTTCGTGTTTTCATGTTAATAGAGCTCTCACGAAGAGGAATAACGTGAAAATGGCATCTTTAATAAAAGGAATAACGACTCTGAAGTTAGGTCTCTCTTTCATTTTTATTGCAGTGGTTTTTATTTGATAAGTGAAAACATCCCAACCAGTGGATTAGATAAACTGTTCAAATCATTACATCTCAGAATTAACCCTGGTAAAAATCTGAAAGCTCACGGATTAATACAGGATGTGAAAGAGTCACCAGGAAGTGAATGACTGCTTCTAGCTTTAAAACTATTGTTAAAATGCACAACCCTAACCACAGCTCATCCATTCAAGGACACTCGTTCTTTTAAGTAATGACATACCAAATAATTGTACTTGTTTTGTGCTCTCTGGTGGAACATTTATTTATCATTTGACCCAAGAGAATATTTGTGTCCAGAGGACCGATAGACAGGCTCATACCAATATCTCTGTATTTTATGCAGAGCCAACAGTGCAGCAAATGCAGAGTACGCAGAAGGCTTGGTGCTGCGTGGTAATAATTCATAACGTTTTCTGGTATTGAGCCAGTAGCTGACACAGGCTGCATGCTGATCAAGAGACAATGAGATAGAACTTTGCCCAAAGTTTACGGACGGGAACCAGGGAATCTTAGTAGCAGAGGACTCTAACATCAGGTGTTGCCTTCTCCATTTCTGAATGTATCCATTTGCCTCTGGCTGGCTGCTTAATGGTTGTGTGAACTGTAAGCATATTCAAAATCGTAGACCCTTCTGGACAAAGAGATCTTAAAGTCTCTCTTGCTAGTCTCTCACAGACTTGGATCTCTTCTTCATCATAAACTCATCACTCACCCCTCTGCCTACACATGTTACTCTTCCCCACCATGGGGACTGTATCAGCCAACTCTTAGCAAACACAAATCCTCTAAATCCTGTTTTTGTATATACAAATATAATGGATATGCCATCTTGCCTCACAAGCTGCTGTGAGGATAAAATGAAATGAAGGATGTGGGACACACAGAATACTACTCCCTGACAGGAGACCTCTTGGGAAGTGGCAGATGCCCAACTCCACGTTCTACACCTACTGTTCTTCCTCTGCATGCATGTTACGGCAGTCTACCATGTGGAAGTAGGCTTGTCCACGGGATACATTATGCTTCGGTGCCCTGCATCACATCTGAGTAAAAGCTTCAAGAGCCCATATTTGATCCCAAGCTTCCCGGGGTATTTTTGTGGTGTAGAATTCACATCTAACATGTGGATGGTAGCAAGTGTTTTGAGGATAACTCCTGGACAAGATGGTAAAACCCATTGACATCTTAGGAGTAGATCGTTGGCACAGATGGGGGAGAGTGGGGGTATTTTTTTTTATCATGAAATCTTGGATGTCTTATAATTCAAGTTGACGCATAGCTGTATTGTTCTTAAAAAGCGATCTACAATAAGACAGATTCTTGTCTATGTGGACGATTGGGCATTTATACAGCTTAGTGTGAAATGCAAAATAAACACAGAGACTGTTAATGGAGGTAGAGGAATTCTGGCCAAAACAAGCTGTACTTGCAATAGAGTCTGCACCAGAGGTAACATTGTAACCTGCTGACTGGTCATTGACTGAATTCGCTTGTCATTGAGATCTTTGTGTGTCTTTGGAGATTGCCAATGATAATAAAAAAATCAGGAGGACCAGGAGTCCTGTAGCCAGGACCTTCCAGAAGATAGAAACCAGACTGCAACAGGGTGTCAACACTTAGATGTGTTGCTTTTACTGCTGTGTTTGGTTGTTTTTTGAGACATAGCCTCTCAGAAGGCCAGGCTGGCTTTGAACTCACGATCTTCCTGTCTTCATTTTCCAAGTGCTGGGATCATTATCGATGTGGTCCACAGTGTCCATCTTTGCATTTCTTTAATGAATATATAATATGAATAGGTAGAATTGCACCTACACCCATCTCGGAGCCTGGGATGATCCTCTGGTATAAGTCACCTGTGGTCACAGTGAAACATACCTGTGCTTCGTCTCACACTCTCCCGCTCTAGAGAGGATGCATCCTGTGACCTCAAAGAGTTGCAGTGACCTCAGGATTTATGTGTGTTTTACAGTGGAACAGGCAGTAATTTTTTATTAAGATGTTTCCCAAGATAGTTAAAAAAAAGCCCATTAAGATGATGACCTTCATAAAATGGCATCAAATTGTCCTTTAGTTAGTTGACTGTGTTTGCTATTATTTTTTCCTATAACAACACCTTGATAATGTAAAGAATTAATATTCTGCTTAGCTCTCAGTATTTCCAACTTAAGCTTGTTTAGTGGGAAGTTAGTCTTCATCTTATATAAAGAAATGATGCTTTTAAGCTTGTAGGGGTTGGGGCCTCAAAACCCAAAGAATTCCTGGATAGGTTACAAATGGGACTCTCTCGATCCAGCATAGTTTGTGGCCAGTGAAAGAAAGTCAGCATCGGTTACCATTTAAAAGTAGCTTCATAAGTGTTTTTACGTAAGCCAGTCTGTTAGCTGATCCAAGGTCTTATTTGATTCTAGAATTTTTTGTTTTTCTTAAGAAAGTTTGTTCTTCAGTTCTCAGGTACTTCAGGAAGCTCCTGGTTACTTATGAAGACATGGTCGAGTCCAAGAACGACACCATACACAACCCATTCTGAAAATGGCACAGAAATAGCATCAAGAAAAAACCCCAGCCTCAAAGATACAAATCTATAAAGAGTTGATCCCAGCTTCTTGAGGAACATGCGCTTTACCAAGAAGCACAGCAGGAAAGATCGGAAGAAGATACAGAGGCTATTGGGGGCCCCTGTGAAGCCTAAGGCACTTAAGCCCAAGATGCCAAAGGGCCCCCATGGTATCTGTCTTGCTTTCCTTGCTCAGCTCACTCTAAGCTTGAGAACTGGATGCAAGACTACATGGCCGTAGGTCGCAGGCTCAGCTGATCAAAGCCTAAGCTCAAGACAAGACAAGTTCACTGCTCCAGCTCTGGCCCACACTTAGACTCCAGCCCGGGCTCTCAAAGGTGCTTAGGCCCCTGTGAAGACCCTATAGGAAAGATCTCTATCTGTCAGTAGGAAGATAAGCCAATGGATCGACTGGCGTGACACACCTACATAATATTTACAGATGGTTTGTGTCCTATCCTTTTTAAAAAACAAGTATACTTGAGGTAAGATCTGTTTTAAAGAGGAAAATAGAAAGTTGTAATGAAGATGATTCTGAAACAAATTGTTTCTGATGATCAGTATAGGCTGCAGAAATGTGTTTGATTTGCTCCATGTCTCTCCGTGAACTCACAAAGGTCAAGTATGGTCATGACGCTTCACTGGTAGATCTTTCCAGATACTATGAAACCTCTTGGACAATGCTGACAGCATACACCTGAACCTTGGGGACATGTTACTTCATTTATATTTCCCATGGCAGAAATATGGGAAAAGAGGGAAGTCTTCTCTGCATTTTCTAGGTCACTGTCTTAGTCAGGGTTTGTATTCCTGCACAAAACATCTTGACCAAGGAGCAGGTTGGGGAGAAGAGGGTCTATTCAGCTTATACTTCCAATATTAGTGTTCATTACCAAAGAAAGTCAGGACAGAAACTCACACAGGGCAGGAATCTGGAGTCAGGAGCTGATATAGATACCATGGAGGGGTGCTGCTTACTGGCTTGCTTCCCCTGGCTTGCTCAGCTTGCTTTCTTATAGAACCCAAGACCACCAGCCCAGGGATGGCACCGCCCACAATGGGACCTCCCACCCTTGATCCCTAATTGAGAAAATGCCTTACAATTGGATCCCATGGAGGCATTTCCTCAAGGGAGGCTCTTTTCTCTGTGATGACTCCAGCTTGTGTCAAGACAGGAGAATCACAGAGATCAATTCAAGGTCAGCCAGGTTGTCAGGATGGACGGTGTCACCCATTTCCTGGAGTGACTGGAACTGGGTGGCACGCTGGCAAACAGAATAACGTGGCTACAAAGAGCTGTCTGTGGAGAACAAGGAGCACCTGAGACTATTACTACCACGTCCTTGTGTTCCTATGTCTTTGGTCATCATTTTATTTGTGTCGGTTCCACAGCAAACATCCCCCCACCTCCTCCTCTTCATGTGCAACTCCCTTGCCTTACCTCATTCCCCAGGATGAGTATATATAACCTTCAGAACAAGGCATCTAAATTCCACGGTTCATTTGCTCTCTTTGACCTCCATCTCATTAAAAACCAAATGATTTGGGATGAATGAAAACTTTCCCATGGCGATTTGTTTTAGAAAACACTCACAACGGCCGCGTGAGAGAGATGATTCACAATAGAAAATACAAGTTATGAATCCACAAGCCAGAAGGTGACTTTCAGCCAAAGAAGACCAGAAATTAGGTTGGCCCCGACGCTGTGAAAATGCCATCCAAATGTGCAGTGGCATTTGTATGTGTCATGAAGGTGGTTGTCCCGCATCTAAGCGCTGCAAAGGTTAGATCTCGGATGTCATTGTCCAGATTAGGAGAATTAGTAGTGACAACGCACAGGCTGCATATGAAGCAACTCAGTTTCGAATGAAGGAGATTGAGATTTAAGAGAAGATTACGGGCAGCGGATGTGCAATTATCAGGACAAAATCTGCTGTTAATAAGTGTGTCTGTGTGGGAATGCTATGTGGCAGTGGTCTACATGTAGGGATGTGGTGTGGACAGCATTCTGACAGTCAGATCATGCAGGACTGTGATACAGGGTGCAGCCTGACACCGTGTTGGACTGTGGTTTAGACTTCACTGTGATCATAGTCCAAATAAAGGTTTGTGGTGTGGATCTTAGTGTAACAGTGGTTACAGTGTAAGGTTTCATTGTAGACCTCAGTATAATGGATATGTATATGAAGGCCTGTGGCATAGACCACCAGTGACAGGGGTCTATGTGCAGTACTATGATGTGGATGCCAGTGTCACAGCGGTCTGTAAGCATGACAGTGGTCTTTATAGGACCGTCTTGCAGTCTGCAGCAAGAGAATGCAGATATGATGCAGACTGACGTGTGGCATTTGTCTATATCTATCGCTGTGGCATGACCCATACTGTGAGAGTAGCTTATAGGTTAACATGTGAAAATGATGTGTGATGTTAGTCCATATGTAGGGATGGATGTGGGTGTGGTTTATATGTCAGGCTGTGGTGTAGACTGCGGTGTGACAGTGCTATATTTGGATATGGATCATAGTGTAGGAGCGGTCCATATGTGGGGCTATGATATGAACCACAGTGTGACTAAATGTAAGGCTGTAGATTTCAGGCTTTTCTGTGACATACTTGTCTTATCTGTAGTGCCCTGTTTTATCTGACGTGTGTCATTCATCTAATATGTAGGGCCAAAGTACACATGCACCCCATGTATACATGTTATATGTATACATTTCATATGGATACATGTTATATGTATACATTTCATATGGATACATGTTATATGTATACATTTCATATGGATACATGTTATATGTATACATTTCATATGGATACATGTTATATGTATACATTTCATATGGATACATGTTATATGTATACATTTCATATGGATACATGTTATATGTATACATTTCATATGGATACATGTTATATGTATACATTTCATATGGATACATGTTATATGTATACATTTCATATGGATACATGTTATATGTATACATTTCATATGGATACATGTTATATGTATACATTTCATATGGATACATGTTATATGTATACATTTCATATGGATACATGTTATATGTATACATGTGTATAGCCTGAAAAGGCTTTAGGGGTTGCTCTGTCTTCCTATCATTGCTTCAGTTATGTGCAAACATTGAATAAAAGCAGATACTACTAATGAGCTGAATATGTCAGGAAATGCACTGGCGATTAGGGTTGAAATGGTTCCCAAACTATTTTCACGAACATACAACAGATTTTGATGTCTTGGATCACCTGACTCCAAAGCTTATTCTAAAGTTGCTGTGATCAAAATACTGTACTGACCAAGGGTGTACATAGGTGAATGGGGTGGAAACAAGAGGTGGGAATACAGCCACATATCGTTGTCGACTGATTATTCATTAAGGTAGACAGAGTGGTTCCGTGTGTGTGTGTGTGTGTGTGTGTGTGTGTGTGTGTGTGAAAACCAATATAAACCTCCACTTCATTTTCTGTACAAGTAATACACCCGAGTTAACCATGAACAGAAATGTCAAATCAAAATTAAAGTCCTAGAGAAGAGAGCAAGACCTTGCCTTTGCTGTTTTGGTAAGCCCATGGTGGAGGCTGGGGTACTGGGATGAGTTGGTGGATGGGGGCTTAGAGAAGATCTTTGTGATCCATTGGGGATATGGTCCAAGAGGAAAGGGAGTCTGCTACAGAGCTGGCGATGAGACCAGGGTTATTGTCTCTGGAGAAGTAGGAGAGGAGACCTCCTTAGGACCAGTGTTATGTACTTTAGGAAGTTTTCACTGTCCTAGGTTTCTGTATCATCCCCCAAATGCCCCTCAACTCCAATGGCCTCTCCCTGTTTTTGCTCCCTCTCCTGCCTGACCCTCTCCTTTCAGTCTCCAGCTGCCCATCTGTAAAATCTATTTTTCCCTCCGAAGGAAGGAGATTGGTGTGTCCCACCTATTCCCTTCCTCCATATGGAACCTCTCTGTATCTGTGCATTGTAGGTTGGTTATCATTTCTTTAATGGCTAATGGCCACAAATAAGTGAATGGATTTGGTATGCACCTTTAAAGGTAGCATGAAGTCACAAACAGAACGAGGAAGTAGGGAATAATAGCAACTATCAACATCTGTTTTAAGATGTGAAAGATGCAAGCCACAGGTAGGGGAATGTGTGTACTTATAAAAGGAGCTATAGCCAGGACACACAAGGTTCACTTAAAAGTTAATGGGATGGGACCAGAGAGATGGCTCAGTGGTTAAGAGCACTGACTGCTCTGCCAGAGGTCCCTGAGTTCAATTCCCAGCAACCACCTGGTGGCTCACAACCATCTGTAATGGGATCCGATGCCCTCTTCTGGTGTGTCTGAAGACAGAGACAGTGTAGTCACATAAAGTAAAATAAATAAATCTTTTTTTAAAAAAAAGTTAATGATATGAAGTAAAAAGGACATGGATTATAAATGGGGACAAGGTTCTTACCAGACACTTCATACAAAGAGCTGCATAGTCACTCACTATACACAAAGAGATTAGCTCTTGGGTTATGTAGAGTTAAGTCCTAGTGAGCTATCGTGACAGAGTAATGTCTGCTCTTAGTGTAGTGGGAAGCTGGGGCTTGAAGTAACTGCTCAATGGTTAAGACCACTGGCTGCTCTTGCAGTAGAGCCAGGTTCAGTCCCCAGCACCTACACAGTTGCTCACACTCATCTGTAATTAAAGTTCTCGAGGACCTCATGCCCTTTTCTGGCCTCCATGGGCGCCAGGCACATAAGTGGTTCAGAGTTTTACATGCAGGCAAATACTCATGTACATTAAATGCAATCTAAAATGTAAGGGAAAGTTCCAGCCATGTTTGCAGCATCGGAGGACTTCAGGAGTGTTCTGTATTTTCATAGAAGTGGCTCCAGACTTCATAAGAATTGTCAAAAGTCATTGAAAGGTATGCTTAAGATGGGACTATTTGGGTGCATAGATTGGGTAAGTATTACCTATTTAAGGTGGATTTTTAGAGACATGAAGGATATCAAAATTGAATGTGAGAAAAAGAGGGTTTTTTCCTTTTTTTTGTTTGTTTTGAGACAGGATCTCATATAGGCCAGATTGGTTTCTAGCTTGCTATGTAGCTAAGGATAACCTCCATCTCCTTACCTTCTGTCACCTGCGATTATTTCTTTTTTTAATTTTATTTTTTTATTAACGTGAGTATTTCTTATTTGCATTTCGAGTGTTATCCCCTTTCCCGGTTTCCGGGCAAACATCCCCCTAATCCCTCCCCCTTCCCTTCTTTTTGGGTGTTCCCCTCCCCAACCTCCCCCCATTGCTGCCCTCCCCCCAACAATCACATTCACTGGGGGTTCAGTCTTAGCAGGACCAAGGGCTTCCCCTTCCATTGGTGATCTTACTAGATATTCAATGCTGCCTATGAGGTCAGAGTCCAGGGTCAGTCCATGTATAGTCTTTAGGTAGTGGCTTAGTCCCTGGAAGCTCTGGTTGCTTGGCATTGTTGTACATATGGGGTCTCGAGCCCCT
This sequence comes from Rattus norvegicus, assembly GCF_021556685.1. Lineage (NCBI taxonomy): Eukaryota > Metazoa > Chordata > Mammalia > Rodentia > Muridae > Rattus > Rattus norvegicus. Next base: position 17,733,130 of record NC_141553.1, on the reverse strand, counting down.
TCAAGCTCTTCCAGTTCTTTCTCTGATTCCTTCAACGGGGGTCCTAATCTCAGTTCAGTGGTTTGCTGCTGGCATTCGCCTCTGTATTTGCTGTATTCTGGCTGTGTCTCTCAGGAGCGATCTACATCCGGCTCCTGTCGGCCTGCACTTCTTTGCTTCATCCATCTTGTCTAATTGGGTGGCTGTATATGTATGGGCTACATGTGGGGCAGGCTCAGAATGGGTGTTCCTTCTGTCTCTGTTTTAATCTTTGCCTCTCTATTCCCTACCAAGGGTATTCTTGTTCCCCCTTTTAAAGAAGGAGTGAAGCATTCACATTTTGATCATCCGTCTTGAGTTTCATGTGTTCTATGCATCTAGGGTAATTCAAGCATTTGGGCTAATAGTCACTTATCAATGAGTGCATAACATGTGTGTTTTTCTGTGATTGGGTTACCTCACTCAGGATGATATTTTCCAGTTCCAACCATTTGTCTATGAATTTCATAAAGTCATTGTTTTTGATAGCTGAGTAATATTCCATTGTGTAGATGTACCACATTTTCTGTATCCATTCCTCTGTTGAAGGGCATCTGGGTTCTTTCCAGCTTCTGGCTATTATAAATAAGGCTGCTATGAACATAGTGGAGCACGTGTCTTTTTTATATGTTGGGGCATCTTCTGGGTATATGCCCAAGAGAGGTATAGCTGTCACCTGCGATTATTGCTGAATTAGGGACTCATGTATCCCGGGCTGGTTTCACGATTCAAATATCTTGGCTCATGAGAATTGCCAGAAAACTATTAGAAAACTTTTAGAAAAAAAATCCTTGTCTGAGATCTGAAATTATTAAGCACAAAGCTCTAAAATCTACAGGCTTTCGTGAGTTTCCCAGGGTAACAGATGGAGCAAATCTGTTGACTGGTGTTATGTCCAGATTCAATCCAAAGTTCTTGATAACTGACTCCATCTCTGGACATCTCAAATTCTCTGCAAATGCTAGAAGATGATGTCTAACTTTAGATCTCCCTGCCTCTCCCTCTAAAGTGCTTGGATTACAGTTGTGCATCTGGAGACTGGGTTTATGTGTGAAACCCAGGGCAGATACTCTTCCAACTAAGCTACCCCTATGGACCACTTGTATGGTTTTCCTCATGGTATTAATGCTATCCTAGTCTACTCTAAATCTACAGAGGAAGACCCAGAGGCAGGGCTTTGATGGTTTGTCAAAAAAACATTGATGAAAATGAAGTAGAATATAGTTGAGTTGGATGATATGCTATAGTACATGTTTTCTGTCTTGAAATGCCCAGATAGTGATACATGCAATTTGCAGAGAATTTGATATGTCTAGAGATGGAGTCAGTTATCAAGAACTTTGGATTGAATCTGGACATAAAACCAGTCAACAGATTTGCTCCATCTGTTACCATGGGCAACTCACAAAAACCCGTAGATTTTAGAGCTTTGTGCTTAATAATTTCAGATCTCAGACAAGGATTTTTCCCTAAATAGTTTTCTGGCTATTCTCATGAGCCTCCAGGCTTGGGAAACATTTTATGGACAGTCATAGGGTGTAGTAAAAGTTGCCGATGTGAGGTATAAGGCTGAGAGATTGGGAGGTGGCTACACAAGATGCAGCCTGTCCAATGAGATTAACCTATTCTCGGAGTTAAACTTCATTAATGGAGATCTTCCAATGTCTCATGAAGAGTGGCTAAGCCCCCTAGGATTGTACTATACCCTCTCGTCCCTTGATTAGGATCACAATGCCAGGATACTCCATAGATTATCTTCAGTGCACATGGAATAATGAGAGGCAAAACCTTCACAGATGGGGTTGAGAAATGGTCACCAAATTGAAGAACCGATTTCGAGAGTCTCATTTGAGTTCATTTAAAACACAGAAGACTAGTCTGTTAAATATGTTTTCACTGAAAAAAACTTAAAAATAATAACACTATTCACAGTTTTAGAAACAATCTTCCAGTTTTTTTTAATGTAATTGAAATTTATTGAGAACAATTATATGTTACCAAACACACCGATGAGCTAAACATGAACTGGGGATGATGCCACACTGGGGATGAAAGAAATGGTAAGATCGATGTCCTTACTGACCTCAATCTTCATGGAAATATAAATTAGGTAAGATAAGTACAGTGGACAGCTTTTGCTAATACACACAACCTCGTTATAAACTTCAGCTGAGTGAAGGCAGCTCCAGCCCTCTCAAATATAATCGACTTTCTATCATTATGGCACAGAGGCTAAGATGTCCTTAATGTCAGGAAATGGATTTTAAAGAAGACTAGACCATTTTATCTATAATTTAAGGACTCTCCCTCTCTGTGCTTTTAGCCTTAAATCTCAAACTCCAAAGTCTCAGAAGTTCTTTAAATGATGAAATTTGGTTTTCAATGTGTTTCCATAAAACCACTGAGGCCTGGAACTACTTGTTAAAGGATTATGTCAGAGTTAATTTTGGCTTTTGCTCTAACAAATCAAATGCTCAGTATCTTTGGAATATATAACATTCCGGGGTTCCAAAATATACAGAAATAGAAAGCCTGACCTAGGTGTGAAGGGGTTTTTATTATAGTTGTCAATTTTGATTCCCACATTGGCTCTCTCTAGTAAGACTAGTGTGGACTCCATTTCACTCACAGAAGAGAAGACTGGTCGCCTATTTGTGCTGTCTGTCCCAATGCTGGGAAGTTTCAAGAAACCCAAGTTTGTCCTTACAGGGAGCCTTTCCTTGGACCCCACCAGATGGCTTACATTTATAATGAGTACAGGAACCCTTCAGTTTGAATGCTATCCCATGAATATCCCAGAGAGCATTGTGTTTTCTATGAGCACCTATTCCTTGGGTTGGCCCCTTCCTGCTCCTTTCAGGGATACTTCTCCCTCTAACCTGCAATATCACATTCTAGCTGCTCTTGTCACCTGACCAGGGCCCTTGTCACTTGCTGCTGCTCACTTTCTTCAGTCTCATTTCTTGTCAATTCCAGACTCCTGTTTTCCCAAGCATTGCCTACCTCAGCATTCTCTTTTCTAGGGACATGGTCTCTCTTTTTTTTTTAATTTTTTTTTCATCTTTATTAACTTGAGTATTTCTTATTTACATTTCGAGTGTTATTCTCCTTCCCAGGTTCCAGGCTAACATCCCCCTAACCCCTACCCCTCCCCTTCTGTATAGGTGTTCCCCTCCCCATCCTCCCCCCCATTACCACCCTCCCCCCCAACAATCACGTTCACTGGGGGTTCAGTCTTGGCAGGACCAAGGGCTTCCCCTTTCACTGGTGCTCTTACTAGGCTATTCATTGCTACCTATGAGGTTGGAGCCCAAGGTCAGTCCATGTAAAGTCTTTGGATAGTGGCTTAGTCCCTGGAAGCTCTGGTTGGTTGGCATTGTTGCTCATATGGGGTCTCGAGCCCCTTCAAGCTCTTCCAGTCCTTTCTAAGATTCCTTCAAAGGAGGTCCCATTCTCAGTTCAGTGGTTTGCTGCTGGCATTCGCCTATGTATTTGCTGTATTCTGGCTGTGTCTCTTAGGAGAGATCTACATCTGGTTCCTGTAGGCCTGCACTTCTTTGCTTCATCCATCTTATCTAATTGGGTGGCTGTATATGTATGGGTCACATGTGGGGCAGGCTCTGAATGGGTGCTCCTTCTGCCTCTGTTCTAAACTTTGCCTCCCTATTTCCTCCCAAGGGTATTCTGGGACATGGTCTCCTATCCAAGGGTCTGTCACCATTACTTGTCCCTTGCTCTGAAAGCTTCTTTTAATCCCAGTGGAGGAGGGAGACACCCACTTCCCTTTGCCATCTAAAGATACCTCTGTCTAAGGTAGATTCCAACATTGCCTTTCATGAGATTTTAAACTTCTCAGAGCCACTGACTTCATTAGTCTCTCTGCCTTGGTCATCCCATGCTAAGCACAACAGTAGATGTGTGAAAGATGTCTGTTGAAATGTGTGGATTCATCTCTAACCTCAAATATCAGAATTGACATGAATGCACAGGTCTTCTGGTAATTCTAAGTGTCCTGCTCTGGTGGCTAATTTTATGTTCGTTTGACACCTGAGAGGAGGAAAGTCCAGTTGAGACTATGCCTTCCTAAGATTGGGCTGTAAGGAAGCCCGTAGAACATTTTCTTATTTAGAGTAGGCAAGAGAAACTGTAGGTTGAAGGTTATGTGACTGGTCTAGAGTCCCAATCCCTTCACTGGAAATCTTGTCTGGTTATAAGAGAGGGCCAGCTCAGGCTCCATGTCCCCCATTGCTAGGAGTCTTAGCTCGGGGCACTCTCATAGACTCCTGAGAGTTTCCACTGCACTAGATTTTTAGCTTGTTCCAGAGACATCCTCCAATTGTCTCTTCCAGTACTCTCTCCCTCCATCCACCCTCAAACTAATTCTTCCTGTTCCCATCTTCCTAATTACCAGGACCCTTCCTGCCTGGAGTGGGTTGAAATGAGACACAGAGTTGGACTCCGCTATAGCTTTAAAGTCTGATGGTCTCTGGATGATTTAGCTCTCTAACTATGCTGAATGCTGATGATAACTTCTAAAATACTTTCTTGCTCTTTCTGAGGGTTAAAAGCCTCTGACTTAGACAATTAACACCTGTAGCATTACAGTGGGGATTAAGTAAAGGACTAATTGTCAGAGCCTTTCCCTTTTTATCCAAATGCTTCTCACTTGCCAGGCTAGGGGGAAGTTTTGAGCAGTAAACGTTTATTGAACCAGGAGAAGAGAATCATGCTTGCAGAAGGAAAAAAAACTTTTACACAAGCAAATATAGATTAAACATAAGTTCATATACAGATTCATGCATACACATCTCTTAAATCTCCATCCAAACCAACTGGGCACAGCTTACATACATTATCATAACTATATTTTCACACACACATTTATACTTACATATGCATTTGGAGCAAAAGACCAAGGACCAGTGCAGAAAGAACTCATTCTGGATGAAAAATGAGCTCAAATCTTTATTGCATAGAGAAAGAAAAGCCTTCTACCCTTTTTATTGCTAAATGAATTAAAACTAAGTCTGTAAGAAGAAAGCTTTGTTCTCTTTAGTAAAACTAGGCCTGCCTTACTACTAAGAAAAGACCTGTTCTGCCCCATGCTAAGGAGAAGCCTGCCTGCTCCTGCTCTCTCTGCAGCTTCTTCTTTTTTCCTCTTTCCCTCTGCATTCTGCATACTGCTCTTTTAGTTTTTTAAGCTGCCGTATAATTTCCAGGTTATTATACTCTGCATTCTCCTTCTAATCCTGCTCTCTCCTCCTACTCTGATGTCACAATAATACCCTTGCTCTCAATACCATTACTCTCAATGTTATGCCTTTCTTCTAAGTTTTTCTTGAGTTCAGTTCTGTTTAAAAAGTGTTCTGTCTAAAAAGTTATCTAAAAAAGTATCCTCAGCTCAGTTCCTCCTTTCTCTCTTTGTCCTCAGCACTTACAGATATTTCAGAATACATGATCGCATGGTAAAACACACCACAAGTTTACACATAAATCCAAATCATAAATCGAAAAAGAAGCTTACAGAGAACGTTTACATGCATATGTATTAGGAATAATTATCTGGCTAAACATTCATCACCTGTCACAGGTTCACAGGTTCGTAGATGGTTAAAAACAATAACAAAGTTATCAGTGAGGTTTTCTATAGATAAACCTAGTCAATATTTTGTCTTCTGCCCTAGCACCTATAACAACTCATTGTTCCCTATTTATTAACCTTTGGCTAATGCTTTTACAACCTTTGGAGTGTGCTCTGAGTAGTAGAATGCCTGCTTACTATCACAGAAGCAATTAATTAGTGACACTTGGCAGAGTTCTCATTGCAGTTTTTTTTTGACTATAAGAAAGGACCTAATAGCAGTCCCACAATAAAAGAGCTTAATAAATACCGTTAGAATTTTCCGAATTCTTATAGGATCATCATTAAAAATTAAGAACTCATCTATTTGTCTATAAAGCATCACTATGAGAGAGTGCATCTTTGTTGTTTTGCAGAGATCGGCTCAAAAGGGTGGGGCAATACCTAGTGATTGCTATATATGTTTCATAATAACAGCAAAAGCATATTAACAGCAAGAATCTTTCCTAAAATGAATTTCTCATGGACCTTGCCTATAGGAGCAAATCTGTCATGGATTCATAATCCAAGGCAAACTCATCTCAGGAAGATCACCTGCTAGTTATTAGCTTGTTGACTCCTGGCAACTAATCTCCCCCCTCCACCTGAGATATTTATATCTACTTCCCATTCCCAGGGAGATTCATGACTCCCTGCTTGAGCTCCCCTTTAGCTTCTCTTGCTATGTGGATTGTAGCCTGGGTTCTCCTTTGCTTTATAGCTAATAATCACTTAAAAGTGAATACATGTCATGTTTGTCTTTCAAGATGTGGGTTACCTCATTTGTAATGCTATTTTTCTAGTTCCATCCATTTGCCTGCAAATTTCAAGATGAGATTTTGAATTTTAAAACACTTTGGATTTTAATGGACTGGGTATTTCAAAGAGGCTAATTTTTTTTTTTAGGTGCTTGAATTTTTAAAAAAGTTTAAAATTTGGAATATTTTATATCGCAAATTTTAAAATAACACTCTGGCTTTTATTTAAGAAGTGATTTAATTCAATATTTGATTAATTACTACTTGAGAAGTACATTTGCTTTCCAGTATTGGGTGGCCATGAGGTTTAGGCAGAGTTCCTGATCCTTACTTCCTTATGACAGAAAGCAATGTGGGGGCTCAGCAATAAACATCTACCGCTGATTATGTAAACTCAACTCCACACACAAAAAAGTGATATATAAGTTCCGTTTGAGGCATTCCCATTTCTGATACTGTGCACTAATAACAGGGTATTCCATGTGTTCTACCACTGACCAGTAAGCTATCAACGACCATGAAGAGATGGTATCCTCCCTGATGCCACCCATATTGTTTTATATCCATATGTGTGCATATAACGTTAAGGATTATAAACTGCACAGAAAGGTCCACATATAGCTGTCTGTGTTCTGGAGCCATACACATACAAATATTTTCAAGGCTGGAGGATGAGTCCTGGATATCTATTTAAAAACTTGTCATAATTTACATAGGTTAAGGAGAGCTCCAGAACTGGGGTGGCCTTTGACTCTGGCTTTGGAATTCCTCTCTCAACCTTATCTTGACTGTTGTTGATGTGTTTATAATAAGATAAAGAGAGGGGGGATATGTTTTATGGAGGTGTGGTGAGGTGTGGAGGAAGGGGTTGCCTCTGTGGGCCCAGACTGAGGCAACCCTTCCCCCTGAGGGACCAGTCACATGAAGATATAGTATAGAATAGAGTTTATTTAGGGCATGGAGAGGAGAGTTAAGGAGGTAGTAGAGGCAGAGAAAGGCAGAGACAGAGAGAGAAGAGGAGTAGAGAAGTTGAGAAGTAGAGGCCAGCCACGAGCATGTGGAGAGAGTGGGGTCAGGAAGACAAGAGCAAGAGAGGAGCAAGAGAGCAAGTGAGAACAAGAGAACAAGGACAGGGCAAACAACCCCTTTTATTATGAGGCCTACTTGGCTGTTGCCAGGTAACTGTGGGAGGAACATACTTGCTGTTGCTAGGTAACTGTGGGGTGGAGCCTAGACAGAATGCTAACAGTTCTGTTGACTGATAAGCACACCTCTTTTTCAGAGCTTCTGTTATGAGAGCAGGGGAGCAGGGTCAGTGGTATCCTCGGGCCTAGGCTTTACATCTTCCGACCTCTTGACTCATCATATCTTCATAATGTTCATGTCTTTAAAGATCTCTAGCATATTTGGCCTGCCGGGTTTCTTTGGGTGACCCATAGCCACTCTTTCCAGCATTGTTTTTGCTCTCTTTGTTCTTTAATCAGATAAAGAACAGACATACTTTGGTGGAACACCAATGGAGGAGGAGGGGAAGGAGGTGATGGTGCTATAGTAACAGATGTGGAAGTATCTAAGTGACCTGAACTGGGACTCTTGCTCCTGGAGGGTCACAATCTTAGCAATCTGAGCTCTAATGGCGGCAAGTTCATTCCGGATCTTCTGCAAGGCTTCCTTACTGGCCTCACTTTGGAGGAGGCTCATCTTGAAACAAATTCAGGTAGGAAATATGCCTGCTCCAGGGCTTCTCAAAGCAAAGAAGGTCATCCTTAAGGAGGGAGGCTAGGACCTGACCTCTGCCAAGAGTCTTGTTAAGCACTCTTCTTCTGTGGCTCCAACATCAGCAAAGGATGCCACTATATCCTCTCCTAGGACTCTTGGACACTGAATCAGAGATAAGTGGGTACCAATTTTCCTGATGATACTTTAAGATGAACCATTTGGTTTTATAGACCAACTGCATACTAACTCCAATTTGCTGAAACACCATCCTCATGGGCACTTAATCCTGCCTAGCATTTACCAAGTCTTCCCAACATGCAGTTGAAATACCCCAGGCATCCATAGCAGCACATGGTTCATAGAACACACTCTGCTGCTGTGATGTTTCTATTAATGTGAGATCTTGGATGAATAAGAAAGGAAAGATTGTGGATGTACGTCTATGTTAAATTAACAAGAGAACAGTTGTCCTGGCTATGTTTAAGTCAAGTTGACACAAGCTACAGTCATGGAAGATGAGGGAGTATCAGTTGAGAAAATGCCTCAATAAGAATTACCTATAGACAGGCCTATAGGGCATTTTTTAAATTAACTTGAGTATTTCTTATTTCCATTTCGAGTGTTATTCCCTTTCCTGGTTTTCGGGCCAACATCCCCCTAACCCCTACCCCTCCCCTTCTTTTTGGGTGTTCCCCTCCCCAGCCTCCCCCCATTGCCACCCTCCCCCCAACAATCACGTTCACTGGGGGTTCAGTCTTAGCAGGACCCAGGGATTCCCCTTACAGTGGTGATCTTACTAGGATATTCAATGCTACCTATGAGGTCAGAGTCCAGGGTCAGTCCATGTATAGTCTTTAGGTAGTGGCTTAGTCCCTGGAAGCTCTGGTTGCTTGGCATTGTTGTACATATGGGGTCTCGAGCCCCTTCAAGCTCTTCCAGTCCTTTCTCTGATTCCTTCAACGGGGGTCCCGTTCTCAGTTCAGTGGTTTGCTGCTGGCATTCGCCTCTGTATTTGCTGTATTCTGGGTGTGTCTCTCAGGAGAGATCTACATCCGGCTCCCGTCTGCCTGCACTTCCCTGCTTCATCCATCTTGTCTAATTGGGTGGCTGTATATGTATGGGCCACATGTGGGGCAGGCTCTGAATGCGTGTTCCTTCTGTCTCTGTTTTAATCTTTGCCTCTCTATTCCCCGCCAAGGGTATTCTTGTTCCCCTTTTAAAGAAGGAGTGAAGCATTCACATTTTGATCATCCGTCTTGAGTTTCATTTGTTCTAGGCAACTAGGGTAATTCAAGCACTTGGGCTAATAGCCACTTATCAATGAGTGCATACCATGTGTGTTTTTCTGTGATTAAGTTACCTCACTCAGGATGATATTTTCCAGTTCCAACCATTTGCCTACGAATTTCATAAAGGCATTGTTTTTTGGTAGCTGAGTAATATTCCATTGTGTAGATGTACCACATTTTCTGTATCCATTCCTCTGTTGAAGGGCATTTAGGTTCTTTCCAGCTTCTGGCTATTGTAAATAAGGCTGCTATGAACATAGTGGAGCACGTGTCTTTTTTATATGTTGGGGCATCTTTTGGGATTATGCCCAAGAGAGGTATAGCTGGATCCTCAGGCAGTTCAATGTCCAATTTTCTGAGGAACCTCCAGACTGATTTCCAGAATGGTTTTACCAGTCTGCAATCCCACCAACAATGGAGGAGTGTTCCTCTTTCTCCACATCCTCGCCAGCATTTGTTGTCACCTGAGTTTTTGATCTTAGCCATTCTCACTGGTGTGAGGTGAAATCTCAGGGTTGTTTTGATTTGCATTTCCCTTATGACTAAAGATGTTGAACATTTCTTTAGGTGTTTCTCAGCCATTCGGCATTCCTCAGCTGTGAATTCTTTGTTTAGAACTGAACCCCATTTTTAATAGGGTTATTTGTCTCCCTGTGGTCTAATTTTTTGAATTCTTTGTATATTTTGGATATAAGCCCTCTATCAGTTGTAGGATTGGTAAAGATCTTTTCCCAATCTGTTGGTTGATAGGGCATTTTTTTAAATTAGTGATTGCTGGGGGTTGCAGAGGGCCCTTTCCATTCGAAACTATGGAAAGCAAGCAAGTAAGCAGCACCTCCCTGTGGCTTCTGTATCAGCTCCTGTCTCCAGGTCCTAGCCCTGCTTGAGTTTCTGCCCTGGCTTCCTTCAGTGATGGACTATAAAATGAAGCATTAGCCAAATAACCCCTTTTCTTTCAATTTTCTTTTGGTTATGATGTTTTATTACAGCCACAATAACCCTTACTAGGACACATGCATATGGGAATAAATATAATTTGAAGTAATAAGAGCTCCTCAAATCTAAGGCGTATGATTATCATTTGGTATTATTATATTTTGTCCCTTAGGCTGAGAGTGAGCTGAGCTGGGCCACATGTCTTTGACTCACAAGCTTAGGCTTGTTATCCAGAATTGGATGCCTTTTTGACATCCTCCTCTCTACTGTTTCTTTGTTCCTCATCCTGGTTCTTGGTCTTTGTTCTTATGGTGTCAGATGCTAGCTCTTTTCTGTTATGATTCTAACTCTGAGCCCACTGATTTTGTCTCCTTGTGCTGTCCAGATTCTAGCATGATTATCTATCTCTTCTCATTCATGAAGAAGACATCACTTCTTCATAGACAGAGCTCAACACAAAAATGGCAGCAGATCCAGTAACTATACCTAGTGTGTTAGAATAGGATGCTGGAGTGGGAACCAGGGAACAAAGGTGGTGGAATCAGATGCTCACGGTGAAAGCACAGCACAGCTACTGGGCAGAGCAGATCAAATCCAAGGCATGCACAGGTCTCATGAGTCTGAGTCCCCATCTGGGGGAAAAGTCATGAAAGGAGATGCAGCTGGAGTAGACAAGAAAGCTGAAAAGCCAGGAAAGGCGTAGCATCAAGGTGAGAAGCTCATGGTGTGGTCCAAGTCAAGGACATAATTACTAACTGGTCCCTTTGGCTCAGTCAGGTGCTTTACTCTTTATTGCCCACAGAGTGATGAACGGGGGTGGGAATGGGTTGTCAAGTTTGGGGGAGACTTAATGAATGTTCGTATCCCTTTGTGATAATAATCACGATGGGGAACTACAGGAGGTGGGAAGTCAGCGAGGTATGGACTGCTGCCCTTGTCTGGCCTGACATTTTCGGGTACAGTCCCTTTCAACTCAGGCCCCTCCATTCACATGGCCACCCGAAGCATCAACTTGTCCTGAGTCCCACATTCCCTGCCAGCCAGCCATGTTTCCTTGTTGTCACTGCTCTATCTGCTACTTAGTGATTCTCTTATTTATTGCACGTTTACTCCTTAATGCATCATCTGAGTGTCTGCTCTAGCCTGTCCCTTCTAATCAGCCTCAAATCTTACTCTCTGATCATGACCTTGCCTCTGATTTTCCTGAGAAGACTGAGGACATTGGATAAGCATTCTTCTACTCCCCACTCCTGGCCAAAACTCCACCTCTGCTACCTTTAAATGCTCCTGAACTTTTTGCCCGATGACTTTTCTTTCCTCTTGACTCAGATAAAAGGCTCTTTTTCCTCTTGAGTGCTGACCTGCTTTCCTGTGCTCTAGCACTCTTTCCCCCTCTCAGACTCCTTCAGGTATACTCTGTCTCTGACAGTCTCTCCTCTCTAAGTAACAGTGCTAGTCAGATGGAAGAATCAATTCACAAAGTCGGATGTGTACGCGTATGTGTGCGAGCATCTCTCTCTCTCTCTCTCTCTCTCTCTCTCTCTCTGTGTGTGTGTGCATGTGAATTTGTGGGCATGCATATGTGTACACTCATATGTGTATTTGTGTTTCCATGCATGTGTATTTGTGGGCATGCATGTGCATATGTGTTGTGTGTGTGTGTGTGTGTGTGTGTGTGTGTGTGTGTGTGCATGCGTGATGGGGGCACAGAGGTCCTTGTGTTTCACCTTGTACCTGTATTTAGGGGAGATGTCACATGTACATGATGGCCTGCTGACATCCATGCTATTGATCAGAGATCATATTAGATTCCAGGCCCTTTAACAATAGTACCCACCTTCATGGTCACATGTAATTGGTAATGGAGGTTTTAATGTCGTCACACCTTAAACTTTATTGTGCACCTGAAATTGGATCAGTTGGACTGATTGCTGCCTGGACACTTTTCCAAAATCGTACTGTGTTTTAAATACACTGACAAGGAGCCATCTGGCATTAGACTCCCCAAAGTCTGATCCAGGTTGATGAAATTATTCTGCACTGGGTTTTCATTCTTACTTCTCTGTGAGGTCCATTCCCTGTATGATACCTTCAGGGACCCACCTCACGTGTGCATATAGACTGGTGTACATGTGTGGATGGGTGCAAGTACCTGTGTATGCACATGTGGGGAGCGGGTGTGGCGGCAGTCCCAAGATGGCGCCTGGGACTGCCGCTAAGTCTCATGACTAGCACCTGACTTCCTCACACACCCGAAACTAGCCACGTCCATTGTGAGAGCTGCGCAGGCGCACCATGACGCAAGATCAGGCCATGTGACGTGGTCCTATGAACTGAGATTACGCAGACTGGACTGATGAGTTGGAGTTAAGGAGGATATAAGGGAGTGTGCTCGGGGGCTGAGGAGAGAGAGAAAAATGAAAAAGAAAGATTCCTGCTTGCATGCTGTAAGGTTCCTGAATAAACTGCTTTGAGAAGAACGCTGTGTCGTCGCCCTCTTCTGCGGGTCGGAGATAGAAGCGACATGCACATGCATGTTTGTTTAGAGGCCAGGGGTCAAACTTTGGTATGATTTCTCAGGTGACATCCACCGTGTGTTTTGAAACAGAGTCTCTCAATGAGACCTGAGACTTGGTGGTTAGGCTAGGGTATCTCTTACTCCCTGTGGCTGGGATAAGAGGCTTTTGCCACAATGTCTGACTCTTTATGTGGGTTCCAGAAAACGACACTCTGGTCTTTAGTCTTGTATGGCAAATACTTTACTAAGCCATCATCTCAGTTCCCCAAAACAGAGCATGTCTCCCCTATATTATGGGATCTCCTATATCTTTAAAGTATGATTTTCTTCCTTCCAAACAATATGTGTATGAAGAAACACCTCATTTCCACATAGGGACTCGTCAATAACTTGGGACAGGTTGTCTGATATTCGTGTATCTTATTTGCTCCTATTTCTTCCCAGGATTGGTCTTCTGTTCTTCCACTCAGGTGACTGCTATTGGTTTTAGTGATGCATTTGCATCAGCTTCCTGGGTTACCTGACAGATACTTACATTCACCTATCAGGCCAAGACTTTCAGATCAAACACTAGCCCCTGAGCCTGAAAGGCATGGTGTTTTCAGCAGCAGGAGTTCACCTATTCCTTTGGCAGGCAATCAAAGGTATTGAAAGGCCTATAATGTTTTTAGGACTTCTTAAACAACCCGTAATGACTCAAAAGAAGGCTTCTGTTACCTGCTGTTTGGGTTTTTGTGAGTTGGTCTATTGCTCTTGGGAGAGCCTTATCAGCCACACACACACACACACACACACACACACACACACACACACACACACACACACACACACATATAATTGTATATAATATATTATGGGTATTTTGGGGTAGTTAGTTAACAACATGACTTTTTTAGACATCTTACTATTACTTCACCCTCTTTAATCTTTGGGCAAATGGAATCCCATTGAAGAAGGCCTGACTTGTACATATTTCTTGGATGGTACTGCTGTGTTTTCTTCTCATGGCTCCTGGGTTTCAGGTTACCATTTTGACTCTTTGATCTATTTGAAGTTAGTTTTTTTCCTTCTTTTATTTGCATAAGGGGGCAAATAGAGGTCTAATTTCATTCTTGTGCAAGTGGACATCCAGTTTTCTCAGATCAGTTCATTGAAGATGCTTTCTGTTCTCCAGTATGTTTTGGGCTTCTTTGTCAAATATTAAATGTTACTGGTACTCACGTTTGGGTCTTTGATTTTGTTCCACTGGTCTGCATTTTGTTTTTATTACTGTAGCTCTACTATATATCTTGAGATATGGAATGATAAGGCTTCCAGGGTTGTGTTTTTGTTCAGGATAGTTTTAGCTACCGGGGTCTCTTGTGGTTAGGTATGGATTTTGGAATGTATTTTTTCTTATTTCTATAAAGAACAAAATAGAGATTTCAGTTGGGATTGTATTAAAGCTGTTGATAAAATAATAATTTCCACATTAATTTTTCCAATCAATGAGAATGGGATTCTAATTTCTAGTATCTGTCTCTTTTGTTAGAGGTTTAACATTTTCGCTGTAAAGGTCCTTTAGCCTCCATGGTTAGATCCATTTCTAGAAATTTCCTTTTTTGAGGCTATTGCAAATGGGTGTGAGGCCAGCACATTTAATGGAGTAGCCAAAAATCCAATAAACATTTGTTGTCAGCTTTTAGACAGATTTTCACCTCATTCCGTTCTCTGTGCTGGATAGTTGTTGAAAATTTCTGTACAGTCAACCTGCTAATAATGTGTTTCTCACAGGATGGGCTGCCAAGTGTGGAGTTAGTAAATGTGGGTGAGCAAGCTGAAGGTAATAATTAAGTTTCTATTCATGCGTTGCAACAGTGTAGGCAAGAGGCAGTGGTTCTTCAGTATCCCCGTCTTGTAAGGACCGGCATGGGTGAGGCTTGAGGAATAGTTCAATGAGGCCTATGTAAGTTCTTCTCTACCCCTGGGTCACATACCCTTGTGGGGTCAAATGACCCTTTCACAAGGTTCGCCTAAGACCATCAGAACACACAAATATTTACATTATGATTCAAAACAGTAGCAAAATTACAGTTATGAGGTAGCAATGAAAATAATTTTATGGTGGGTTCCCCGTCATGAGGAACTGTATTAAAGGGTCACATCACATCATTAGAAAGGTTGAGACCACCGGCCTATTTAAAACACTCTGGTGTTGCATTTTCTAAAATTATACATATTACATATATATAGTTTGATATTATGACATAGGTATATCAAACTCATCAGCAAATTCGTCACCCCAATGATCCTTCATTGATACTGAGATCATTTTAGAGACTGATCAAATTCAAATTTCAATTACATAGTATAGTGCTGTCAACTCTAGTCACTACAGTCAGACATAGTCTGTCCTTAGGTCCCAGGACTTAATACCACATATACCAGAACCTTCATATCCTTTTACCCGTATTTCTCCCAACTCCTTTGTAACAAACACTCAACTCTCTGCCTCTACATTTCTAACAGGTGTATCTAAAATGTTCACCATTACTAATCACCAGGATGAACAAACCCCAAACAATAGGAAATCCTTCATAAATATACTTGAAGAGAAAGAACTACTGCATACCTTTCTGGGAGAATCAAATTCTACAGCTATTAAGGAAAATAAAAGTGATTGTCCTTACCTCACAAGATTTAGGATCCCAACCTACATTCATAGGTCCAAATGATATAAATCTCTACCTTGGCAAGATCTCTACACTCCCATGTTTATCCAATAGTATTCACAATAGCTGAGGTTAAAAAACAACCCTCTAAATGTGTGGTATATGGTATGATAAGATGAAGATGCTGTGCATAGACAGAGTAGAATGACATTCAAAACTAAGAGATGAAAACCCTTTCATGTACTTCTCTGTGGATGAAGCTGGAGGGCATTGCACTCTGTGAAGTAACTCATGGAAAGGCAAGCAGACTGCGATCTCACAGCTAGACTCTAAAGGACTCACACTCTTGTTCTTTTATGAACCTCAGGCATCAGAGAAGGGACGGGAGAAGGGCTGGAATGGAAACGAACCGATAGTACAGAAAGCAATGTTTCCATTGATGCTTTCTCCTCCTCTCTCCTTTGACATCATGAGGATATCTGCCTTAGAAATGCTCACGTGAGGGGTCGGGGAGATGGCTCAATGGTTAAGGGCATTGGCTTCTCTTCTACAGGTCCTGAGCTCAATTCCCAGCAACCACATGGTGGCTCGCAACCATCTGTAATGGGATCCAATGCCCTCTTCTGATGTGTCTAAAGACAGCTACAGTGTACTTATTTACATAAAATAAATAAATCTTAAAAAAAAAGAAATGCTAATGTGGGTCTGAAGGGATAGCTCAGTGGGTAAGAGATCTTGGTGCACAAACATGAGGACTTGAATTTAGATCTGTAGTATCCATGTAAAGAGCCACATGTGTCTCTAACCCTAGTCCTTGGGGAAGGGCAGAAGTAGGAGGAGGACCACTGGGGTTCCCTGAATATCTACCTTCCTCCAGGACCCACTAGTGAGAGACTTTGCCTCAAAAGTTTGCTCTCCTTCTTCAAGGCCCCATCATGGCTGCTTATTGTATGATGCTATAAGTCTCTTAATAGAAAAACAGAAGGGTCAATCTCCCTATTCAGAACCCCATCATATTGCTTACAGCATGGCACTATAACTATCTTAAAAAGCTGAGAATCAAAGGGTTTACATCTTCCTCCAAGGCATCATGACTACCCATCATGGCTGCCCAACATGGCTCCCAGTGCTCTGATGTTAATTATTATCCTAATGAAGTTCTTTTGGAGGCTGACTTGTGTCAGTTTCTTTTCCACTGGACCCATGACATCTTTTATAATTTATCTAACAATTCTTTCAATTTTTGATTGGGTATCTGTGTGTAGATATGCACATGTGAGTGCAGGTGCCTGTGGAGGCCAGAGGTGTTGGATTCCCCCTGGAGCTGTGGTTATGGGTGATTGTCTCCTATCTGGTGTGGATGATGGGAACTTAACTTGGGTCCTGTGCTAAAGCATGACATCTATTACTGCTGATGTGTCTCTTCAGCCCCTATTATCCAAAAATCCTGGCCTACTTTCTTCAGGTCTTCATGAATAACTCATGGTATGATAAGTTTATAACAAACTATACAGTCTTCATTCAAATCTGAGATGCTGTATTATTGGCACATTAGTTTAAAGATCTGACTCTTCAGTTGGTGTCAATATTCTTTTGAAAGGGCCTTCTCAACGGCTTAATCAACACATCTTGGAGCATCACTACTTTTTGTCCTAGAGTTTCCATACTTCTTGAAGTTTACATTATTGGTCCCTCTCTTCATTTGACACTGAGTCTCATTTTAAGGGATGACTGTGCCAGGATGGATGTGTGCGAGGAAGTGCTATAAGCAATATAATTATGGATACCTGTGAACACAAAGCATGCAGTGGTCCATTTCAGTTCTCAAATAATGTGCTTCTTTAGAAGAACAGGAGTGACTTTCATTAAAGGAAATGGTTTTCTGCAGGAGGAATACATTTCTTTGTGAGTGAAACAAGAGGAGTTGGCCTTGAGGATTAGGGGATTTATGATATTTGTATAACTTATAACATATCATACGACTTAGAGAATAGGAAAACATTTATGAGGAAAATGTGGCTACTGTTGATATTTCATTTTATAAACTCATTTCTTATTTGGCTTAAGCCCTGATTTATTATGCAGTTAAATATCCATGCTTTGGTGCTACCTCATAAGTTTAAGAGTAGCATTTTGTTCATTCCAAAATGACCAATATAGAAAGAACACAGACATACATTTATTACTTGAAAACTCCTCTTTTCCAAAAACAATGGGAAAGTTAGGTTGAGAAAATGATTTAAAGTCCTTGTTAAATATTTTCACTGAAAACTTTGAGATGAAGTACATTTGAAACAAACTTTCTAGCACCCAAAGGATGAAGGTTGCTATAGCTGTGTCCCATGCTATAAGACACGTCTGTTTTTTATAAACCAGTTGGGAGTGGCCAGAGTTATAACAAGAAAATAGTCTGTAACTATTTAATGGTAAATATACTCATCCTTTGGATTAAGAACCCTGTTTTTTTTCTGAAATAAAATTACATTCCATTTTTAAACAAGCAGCATGGACTTCATATGTTTTGTTTAAACTATCAAGATTCTTCTAGAAGCTGACTGCTTGTCCTTGAGAGAAAGATGAGGTAAAGTTCAGAGTATGATACAATAAAAAGTCTTTGGTATGTTGAATTCATAATTGGTTGAAGTACCAAGTATAAATAACTCAGTACTTTGCTGTGGCTGGTTGTCTTTGCTGACCTCCCACCATCCAAGGCTCCAGGAACTTCTGTGAAGAAAGGAAATGCAAGTGGTAGAGGGTAAGGAAGAGGGCTATGAAATTCTGAGTTTTGGATATGATATGAGTGCTGCACACACGAACTCATAGTAGCTGTCGATAACTGAACAAGATTGGCACAAGATAAAGCCAGTCAAAATTTCAACTTGGATAAGGAAGGGATACTATCAGGAGGGAGAATACATTCCTTTGAAGATATGATTGCTGATAGATTGCTCATGCCCTCAACGATGGCCCCAAACATAACTCATGTGTGTAGGAGCAATGCTAATTAGACTAGGGGGCTATTAATAACCCAAAGAAAAGAAAGCAACATGAAACCAGGAGGAAGATGGGTGCATGAGTACCAAGGGGAGTTGGAGAGAGGCCCAGGTAGTTAGATAAAATCAAGACATACATCTTGTATAATTGTATAGAACTCTCAAGGAATAGAAAATATAATGCTTCTTAAAAAGCAGATGAGATTTGAGCATGCACTGGGAATGGCTCTAAGTCATTAAACCTAACACAGACATAAATGTGGTGGTTTAGGATAAGGAATTATGCACATGAGTGTTAGGCTATGAACACCATGAATTGATGTACAGAGATTGAGTCCACACAAAGACCAGTACCTAGAATTCATATGATTCAGCTCACCATTGTCAACTTGTCATCCTGAGCAAACCTCAAGTTTTGTCTACCTTGGATGTGTGAACAGCCCTACTGAAGGCAATTGGTCAGAAAATCATAGTGCCTGTTACTTAAAAACCAGAGCCAGCAACTGTAGCCTAGTCATTCTGCTTTGTAACTCTAACTTTGTGAGCTCTAAACTATTTATACATTCTTTTCTGAAATCCTTCCTACTTCCCGGTCTCTCTTCACACATACAAAGCATTCCCTGTGTAATTCGACCAGAGTTAGCCATGCTAATATCAAATAGGCTAAACTGTCTCTACATGAGGAACTCAGTTTCTCAGAACCAGAGCCATTTTTTTTTCCTGGTTCTGAATTGGTTTCATTCCAGTAGCCCCTTCAATCAGAAGCTCAAAGATCAGTCACAAGAGGACATGGAGCTTTGAGGCACCTGTGCCAACACCTGTGGACAGCAGGGGTCACAGTTGCCACAGCTTAACAGAGGAGCCTGCTGTGCACAGAGTAGCCAGCCTGTTTTGCCTTAGTGTTTAGATTTATAGGATAATGAGTATGGAAGCCAAGTCTGGTTTGAGAATTCTCTCTGTGGCCATATTAAAAAGCTCAAAAATCTCGCCTTTTCCCTTCTGCATATTTGCATAATTGGCTTCAACATCCTTTCCCAGACATAAGAATTTTTTTTTTATTTGAAGACAGCTATGTTCTGAATGATGGTATTCTTTTAATCATCATCAGACTAGAAAGGGAGTCTCATTAGGGCCTTTAACTTTTTCTAATCAATGTTCCTGAAAGCAATTTTTTGAATAAATGAATTTCATATCTTTCTGTGTGCTAAAATTTATTTCTCCCTTCTACTTAGAAGGGATGAATAGGGCTTCCAGATTTTTCATTTTGCATTAAGCGTATAATTGCTAAGAAATTATGGTTGCAGGTCATCTACCAGTCATTTGGCTATAGATGTTATTTTATGTTACACACATATTTAACTGGCATCTTTGTATTATTTACCGTAATACACTGGGCGAGCTTGTACCACACGGTGCAGTGTTTGATACAACAACTTGTGTATTAATTCAAGATGTTTTAGGAGATTAAAACTCCAGGTAAATATGAACAATATATTGAAATATAAATAACAATCAGACAGAACATGCAATCATTGTAACCTGAACTGCGAGTGTGAACAGAAGTTGGTATACCTTCATAAGCCCTACTTTGGATAGAATTCATTATACTCAAATATAGCCACTTCAGCCTTAAAAATGCCCTACCCAACCCCCAAACTGAAGACAACACAGTGTATACGTTTTTTTTTTACCCCAAATAAACATTTTCTGAAATGACAATTAAAAAAATAACAATACAGCTCTAGAATGGGTTACTGTACAGCAACGAGAAGAGACTACTACAGTATTTTACTAGCAAGATATTGACTGAAGGAAGGCAGACACAACAGTGAACATGGCATGTATCTGTTTGTCTAACCATGGTTAGCTTACGGGCCATTCCTTTAGGCTCCTCCCATGGACTTAGCAATGGCTTATGTCATTGTCTGCTGCCATTACCTGCTGCCAGCCAGGTGTGGGTAGCATATAAGAGGACTGCTTGCCATGGCAGTTCTCTTTCTCTGTTCCCATGTGTTCCCAGCAGGTCTCTTTCTCTCCTTCCAGCCCTTCTCTGTCCTGCCTCTTCTCTGCCCCTTTGTCTGCCTGTCTACATGTCCACTTGTCTGCCTCTACCCCTTGTCCAGGTCCTCACTCCCCTCCCTTCCCCCAAATAAACCCACTTCTTCATGCCATACATCTTTGTAACGATCAAGACTGAAGTGTCCAATGATTCGAGAAGTCAGTTACAGCTTGTGTTTGTAAGGAAGTTTCGGGCTTTCTAGAACATTCTCTGATCTGGTAAGATAGTGGCTGTGAACTGTTTTGCATAGAAGCTTGATTTATGGAAACTGAACAGGTGATACAGATGTGAACTGGGCCCTTTCAACACATGCATTGTACTGTTGTATAAAGTTAAAAGACCTAGAGGGCAGGGAGGACTTTATTATTGGCTGGGCGTTTATTTATGGTTGAAAGGGCTCAGTACTGGGCAGTAGTTCTCATTGGTTTGCTGTGTGGCCTTCAGTGTGCATGGTCACAATTCCTCTTTTGATAGGTCTCTTCCTATTGTTCAGATGCCGTATGTTATTTAAACTCACGGAGCACTTACAAATAAATTATGTTTGGTGCATCAATTTACAAGGTCTTTACAATTAACTGGAGTTAACAGTAAAGATCCAAGTCGTCTGTTAAGGCAAGCTGCCTATTACTGTCAAAGTCGGAACTGGAAGCAGCTGGGGGAAGTGTGGCATGAGTGGAGTCAGGGGAATGGTAATGTTAAGTTTCAAGAAGCATGCTCAGGTTCCATGATTTCTTTTGTCTGCCTTCAGTCTTTGTCTCCAGTGCCCGCATTAGCATTTCCCAAAGTCTCTGACCACACACACCATAGAAACAACACTCGATTTTAATTCCGACCACTTCTTGCTTCCTATTCGCAGGCTGACCATATTCCTTCTGGACGTCCACACTTCCCCCCATTGCCCTTGGAAGACCATGCAAGTCATCTGTAGATGAGCCTTCATCCTGCTGGCCTGAGATGGCACCAGGTCACCTTGTGTGATGTTTTGAGAGTTTTAACTCTTTTTCTCCTAATTAAATTTGGTCAAAAATCTATTGATAATCTTTTCATGCAGATAATGAATAGTATTCTCTGGCTTCTGGGGTGTCTGTGGTTTCCCCAGTCCCATTCTTCAGGGCCACCTTGCATCCCCAGGAGTCTCTTTTACAGTTTCTGAGGCACAGTAGTTAGTCACATTTTTATTTCTCTGTAAAACAGAGTCATACAACTGAAAAAAGTTAAAACAATGTAGCTTCTCCTGTCAGCTTTATTGATACGGATCACCTCAACTAGATGAGAATAAAATATCTTTTGTAGAAATATCTGCTAAGGAAAGGAATTCAGTAATTTACAAAGCCTGTTTAGTTTAAGGTTGGGTTTGAATAGTGAAAGCAATCTTACCCATTGTGGTGACAGCAACACATGAATGATTTGAATGGGAGAAACTGGAGTTTCCGCTTGTTTAACTAAGCACTTGAGGACTTGAGGACTCACAGGTGAGTTACCTCCTCTTGCCCATCCCTTTCTCACTAATGTTTAAAGCTCTCAGGGGTAAGACTCAGAAGAGCATAGCACAACACGGATAGACCTCAACCCCCTGCCCTGAGGTGTTTCTATTTTCTCAGTATTTGTTGGAAGAGATTTTTCACTGCACTCCATCAGCAGAGACACGCTCATGCTATTGAGTAGTCCCAGAAGGAGACTTAACTTTGCTTTGTAGAACTAACTGTATACAGACACAGATTCAGCAGGAGATGACAGAGTCACATTCATGCCTACTGACCTTGCCTCTTTACACAATGAAACTAGAGTACTAGATAGAGACATGTTGGGGACAATATCAAAAATGCAGCAGACGTGGGCTGTATGCTGTAAAGAACAGACATGATAGCCAAGGAGATGAAATGCAATATTTTCTTTTCAGTATGAGATAGTTAAGGTTCTCATCATGGAAGTTCATTGTGCTATGTAACAGTTAGCAAAAGAATTTGATCTTAAACACTTGGGTGCTGGAATACACAACTATATTTAAGAGATGTATGAAATATTATTAAACTGATTTCCTGTTGGCTTGGTTATTTAGGTGGGTGGCAATGAATGAATTAAATAAAATAAATAAATTAAATAGATGTTTGAGGTCATGGTACTATGAGAAAATTTTCAAAGTATTGTTTGAAAGCTATATAATACTTCTAAGTGCTGGATTGGCAATTTCCAAGGCTTAGAAATTAATGAAGATTAAATAATTTACTTTATTACTATAATTTATTTGTTAATGAATATTCATTCATTCAGTTGAACTCATTCAGTGTTATTCTAAGTGACTTGATAAATGCCACTGTAGGCACTATAGATGACTAAGAAATCATCCATGTGCTTTAGACATTTATGACTTCCTAAGTCAAAATGAAATTCCTTTTGGAACTGGTGCCTCGGTGCCTTGCACTGAAAGTAGGTCCTTATTATCAGGAAAATAAGGAAATGTTGAACTGAGTCTAGAAGGATAGGTAAGAACAATGAGGATTCCAGCAGTAGCTAGTGATGCTGAGGACATTCGGAGAGACCAAGAGCCAAGTGCAGAGAGTAGAACAAGAATCCTAGACAGAGATAGTTCTCATTATTGGTGTGAAGAAGGCAAACATTTCCTAGTTTTATAAATAAACAGTGATCTCACCTTGTGTTAAGAGCTATGACTTTTCAACACAGCTGGCCTATAGATGGCCAGGGATTCAGAGCAAACATAGATAAGTGTACCCTGTTCTTTTGAATTTCTGTCATACAATCCATTTCCCTACAATGACTACCTACTCAGAAATGGATGTCTGTCCCCAGTAATACAATAACAATTACTTCCTGGGATCGGAATTAGATAAATTATAATGAAATCTTTGGCTGAGAGCTAGTGCTAGAATGCTGATGACTTACAGCTAGCTGTAGTAAAAGAGATGGAGAAGAGGGGCTGAGATGATCAAGTTGGTGTCAAAGTGTTTGGCTTACAAGTATAAATACTTGAGTCCAACTCGTAGAACCTTTGTAAAAAAGCTGGTCCAGCTTGAGACCCATGCCATGAGAGAGATCCCACCCCCGACACTATTGATAAAATACTGCTATACTTGCAGGTAGAAGCCTAGCATAAGTTTCATCAGAGGGGCTTCACCCAGCAACTGTTGGAAGCTGATACAAAGACCATCAGCCAAACATTGAGTGGAACTTGGGGCATCCTGTGGAAGAGGGGGAGGAAGGGTGGCAGGAGCCGGAATGGTTAAGGACACCATAAGGAAACCTTATAGAGTCAACTAACCTGGGCCCATAGGGGCCCACAGAGACTGAACCACCAACTAGAGAGCATGTATGGGACAGACCAAGGCACTCTGGACATAAGTAGTTGTGCACCTGGGTCCTCATGGGGTACACCTCAAGGGGCAACATTCTGTCTCTGACTACAGTTGCCTTTGGATCCCTTTCCCCTAACTGGGCTGCCTTGTCTAGCTCAACGGAAGAGAATGAGCCTAGTCTTGTTGTGGTTTGATTTGTCCTAGACTGGTTGATATCCATGGGAGGCCTCCCTTTTTCTAGGGGGAAGTGGAGGAGAGATGGATGAGGGGAGAGGGGGTGAGGTGAGAGGGAGGGACTGGAATAAGAAGAGGGAGGGAAAGCTGTGATCTGGGTATAAGGTAAAATAACTATATTTATTTAGTAAAATAATAAATAAATAAATAAATAAAGTGAATACATAAATAAAGTAAATAAATAAAAAACAAACAAACAAAAACCTGGATTTGTGGTCCTGGCTTGGAATCCCTGTCAATTGTTGGTCAGGCAACATAGTCTACTCAGTGAATTCCATTTTAGAGCAGTGACCAAGAAGGCAGAGAAAGAAGGGCCTGAGGAATGACCTGCAAAGTTATCCTCTGGCTACAACTCACATGTGTATAAACATATACGTGTGTGTGTGTGTGTGTGTGTGTGTGTGTGTGTGTGTGTTACAGTGAGAGACACAGAGATAGTGTAAGGGTCTGAAAATTTCTCAAGGAAAATCTCAGACTTAGATAGTCTGCAAAAACAAAGAGGGTTTATTCTGCAGAAATAATCAGCATGCAGGGGTCAACCACTCTCTAAAATGGCCACCCCAGACAAAGGCACACAGGCCTCCTTATCAGGACCCGTGGGAACTCTCTAGAAGGATTAGGTAATCTAAAATCTCATTGGTGGGTGCGAGGGGGTCACAGGTGATCAGCGGTCTGCATTCCTATGTCATAAATGTTCAAGCATGTGATGAAATAGGGCTGCCCAGCGCAGATGGCCCATTCTGAGATAAGACATCCCCCCATTTTTGTGGTTACTCCCACTGGATTTTATGGTCTGTTCCTAGAGCTGGTATCTTATGACTTAGTTTCTGGGACTTATGATCTACTTATGAGGCTGGTACCTTATGGCCTTTTTTTGAAATCAGGCCTGGTTTTTAAATAGAGACAAATGGGATTTATGTAACCCCTTCAATAAATAGATAGATCGATAGATAGTTAGATAGATGATAGATGTTTGTGAAGCAAAGGAGAAAAGGAGAAGGAAAGATGGAGGTGAAGCCTGAGTGGCACCCAGCTCAACTGTTTTCTTTTTTGTCCAGCAGTGTCTCATCTTGCCATGTGATATCAGTGAACTCATGGGTCTCTGATGTGTGCAGCTGAAGCAGCTCGAGCCGTGTGCTTTGTTGGGATAACTGGCAGTTCTAATTAGGAATAACCCTCTCTCACATCTCTCTATTCTGTTTCTAATTTTTAAAACAGATTTATTTATGTATGTATGTGGGTACACTGTCGCTGTCTTCAGACACACCAGAAGAGGGCATCGGATCCCATTACAGATGGTTGCGAGCCACCAGGTGGTTGCTGGGAATTGAACTCAGGACCTCTGGAAGAGCAGTCAGTGCTCTTAACCGCTGAGCCAACTCTCCATCCCTGCTTCTCTTTTTGAACACATCAAAGAGTTAAATCCCCAAAGTCAAGACACATCCGGCTTCTTTTCCTTTGAGAGGAAATGCTTACTTTTTCCTTCTCACTTAGCTCTGCTGAGTCAGGATTTCTTCGTTTAGTGATCGCAGGTCATTAGACACTGCTTGAGGCATCCTTGACTCTGTCACGCAGCAGACAGAAGGCAGCAATACCTCTGGATGAACATGACATCAGCAAGGTCTAGCAGTTTCACTCCACTGGCTGCCAAGTCGCCTTCTGGTTGAATGATCAACTTGGAGACCTGGGGAGAGCAGTTATCCTTAGCAGCTCCTTTCTGTCAGCCCATTAGCATTAGAGGAGGCAATCAATCCTGACAGCTATGCTGAGATGAGCAATCTCTGTCACTAGGAACTGAGAGATGCTGACACCATGCCGGGGCAGGTGCCAGCGAGACAACTTACCCTCTGATGGGAACTTCCATAGGATCGCGAAACCTCCAAACCCCCTCTAACTAGGAAGGAGTGATGTGTGTGTCTAGCATCAGAGAGCATGGATTTTCCCCTTTAGCATCTCATGTCTTCTTCTACACATTTACTGTATTGTCACATATGCCATGTTTGTGTCATATTGTATTTATGAATCATAAGCATGGATTTAAGCTTTCATTTTCATGCAAATCATTTGGGTGATGGACTGTGTATCTTGTTCACTGAGAATGAACTTGACTCCTATCTTTTTGAAGGCAAGTATAAACAAAGAAACTAGGAAGCAAATGTGCAAACAGGAAAGAAGTTGATTTGAGAGGATGTTAAACGTGGTCAGTGACTGGATACTTATTATTGGTACTAAGGTTTAGCAAGACCAGAAAACAGTTGAATCCAGCCATTCCTATGCAAGGAATAAAGGCCTTCTAATGCTGGGAGTCGGGATGCCTGGCTGACACCTGCCCTGCTCCAGATAGGGTATGCCAAGGGTTAATGCTCAACAGCGTCTGTTTCCCCCAACCCCCTGCTTTTTTGGCTGAAGGAAAGAATCACCTTCAAGGTTCATTATTGTCATTACAGCATGGTCAATACCTACACATCAAGGGCTTCCTACAAGCAACTTTCATCAGAAAAAAAAAGGCACTTCTGTACGGTCCTGGAGCCAAGCCAGTCCCCCACAGAGCTGTGAATGATCTGAGGGGATGCTTTACTCTGTGCTACCACCAGAACTGACCTCTCCTGATTCAGCCTGGGTCCCTGAATCAGACCTTTCCTCTGCAGTTCACTGGCTACAGGTGCCCCAGGATAGCTGTGAAAATGCATTTAGAACATTAGAGAGTGCTTTGTGATTTCTTTTTAATATATAACTCAATAGTGTGGTTTAGTCTGAACTTTGTAGATGACATTGCTTTCGTTGCAATGTCAAAAGTTTGCACATGCTTACTTGATCCTAAGCACAGCTCCCCTTTGTCTTTGGAATTCAAAGCCTAGATCTTTCTGACAAGCGAGCTGTCTTTCTACCCCTTGCCGTGGGTAGTGGACACAACAGGAAGAAGGGGCTGGGCTTCAAACGCTGATTTCCATATTTAGCCCAATTCTCTAGGTTGTGTTTCATTCTCCATAGAGCAAAAGTGAAGCTACACTGAATGATTGTTTAAGAAGTAGATAGAGTGGATGCTGGAGAGATGGCTCAGTGGTTAAGAGCACTGACGGCTCTTCCAGAGGTCCTGAGTTCAAATCCCAGCAACCACATGGTGGCTCACAACCATCTGTAATGGGGTCTGAGGCTCTCTTCTGGCATGCAGGTGTACATGCAGATAGAACACTCATACATAAAATAAAAATAAATCTAAAAAGTCTGTAAAGTGTAGATGGTCTAAAATGGATTATAAGTCCCTTCAAGTTCTAGACATATGAAAACAGTACTTGAAATTTCCTCATACAAGAAAGTTGTGGGGGATTTTTTGTTTTTTTAACTTTCAGACTAATTGTTATTTCATACTCAAAAAGAAAAGGAAAGAAAAAAAGAAAAAGAAACTCACACGGCCTGGTTGTACACTTGCTAATGAGCAAATATGCTTGAAATGTAGGTGCAGAATTCACCCCCTGCTTCGCATCCATTTAAATGATTACTCTAGGCTTTGTGGAATGCCCAAGACTAATCTTGTAGAATAAACTTGCCAACATGAGATTTAAAACATTGTCTAAGAAGATTTGAACACACCCTACCCAGTAATTGTTACAAGTACACAATGAAGGAAAAGACCTCATGTTAAGGGAACATTGCGTCCTTCAGTTTTTGTTGTCTAAGGTAAGAACAGTCTGCATTTCATGCCCAGAACAACATCTTCAGATGCTAAATATTGAAAAGCTGTAATAAGAAAATAATGATAATAATAATAATAATAATAATAATAATAATAATAATAACCACCTAATACTATGTCATGTGGCATAAAAGGGAATGCGAGTTTGTCAGAATAATGAAATTCTACGAAGATAAATCTGGGTCAATTTTAAGTCACTTAGTTCTCACAAAGCTTTGCTTGGAATCTAATCTCGCTCGGCCCACACCTGCCGTGGATCCAGGGCTGTGGCTCTTGATCAAGTGATTTAAGAGCAGATGGGCGGCTCAGATGGGCTTCAGGATTTATTATCCAAAGAGAGACCTGAGACTAATGGGAGCGAGATGGGCACTCCACTCATCTATCACCTTCCTTCACCCGGGGAATGAGAATCATAAATGTGCGTGTCACGGTGTCTCAGAAAGAACACGATGTCCCCAGCTTGGCAAGTTTGGGGGACAGTGACCTGGGCTCAGGTCTCACTAATCACCACATACCAGTGGTTTTAAATAGATTTTTGAGTTTCGGTTTCTGTCCTTTCTCCAACAATCTATTTATTGATATGGGTTGAACCTCGCCTTACCCGAATTCATTCTTTTTTTTTTTTTTTTTATTATTAACTTGAGTATTTCTTATATACATTTCAAGTGTTATTCCCTTTCCCGGTTTCCGGGCAAACATCCCCCTCCCCCCTCCCCTTCCCTATGGGTGTTCCCCTCCCAACCCTCCCCCCATTGCCGCCCTCCCCCCATAGTCTAGTTCACTGGGGGTTCAGTCTTAGCAGGACCCAGGGCTTCCCCTTCCACTGGTGCTCTTACTAGGATATTCATTGCTACTTATGGGGTCAGAGTCCAGGGTCAGTCCATGTATAGTCTTTAGGTAGTGGCTTAGTCCCTGGAAGCTCTGGTTGCTTGGCATTGTTGTACATATGGGGTCTCGAGCCCCTTCAAGCTCTTCCAGTTCTTTCTCTGATTCCTTCAACGGGGGTCCTATTCTCAGTTCAGTGGTTTGCTGCTAGCATTCGCCTCTGTATTTGCTGTATTCTGGCTGTGTCTCTCAGGAGCAATCTACATCCGGCTCCTGTCGGTCTGCACTTCTTTGCTTCATCCATCTTGTCTAATTGGGTGGCTCTATATGTATGGGCCACATGTGGGGCAGGCTCTGAATGGGTGTTCCTTCAGTCTCTGTTTTAATCTTTGCATCTCCCTTCCCTGCCAAGGGTATTCTTTTTCCTCATTTAAAGAAGGAGTGAAGCATTCACATTTTGATCATCCGTCTTGAGTTTCGTTTGTTCTAGGGATCTAGGGTAATTCAAGCATTTGGGCTAATAGCCACTTATCAATGAGTGCATACCATGTATGTCTTTCTGTGATTGGGTTAGCTCACTCAGGATGATATTTTCCAGTTCCAACCATTTGCCTACGAATTTCATAGACTCGTTGTTTTTGATAGCTGAGTAATATTCCATTGTGTAGATGTACCACATTTTCTGTATCCATTCCTCTGTTGAAGGGCATCTGGGTTCTTTCCAGTTTCTGGCTATTATAAATAAGGCTGCGATGAACATAGTGGAGCACGTGTCTCTTTTATATGTTGAGGCATCTTTTGGGTATATGCCCAAGAGAGGTATAGCTGGATCCTCAGGCAGTTCAATGTCCAATTTTCTGAGGAACCTCCAGACTGATTTCCAGAATGGTTTTACCAGTCTGCAATCTCACCAACAATGGAGGAGTGTTCCTCTTTCTCCACATCCTCGCCAGCATCTGCTGTCACCTGAGTTTTTGATCTTAGCCATTCTCACTGGTGTGAGGTGAAATCTCAGGGTTGTTTTGATTTGCATTTCCCTTATGACTAAAGATGTTGAACATTTCTTTAGGTGTTTCTCAGCCATTCGGCATTCCTCAGCTGTGAATTCTTTGTTTAGCTCTGAACCCCATTTTTTAATAGGGTTATTTGTTTCCCTGCGGTCTAACTTCTTGAGTTCTTTGTATATTTTGGATATAAGGCCTCTATCTGTTGTAGGATTGGTAAAGATCTTTTCCCAATCTGTTGGTTGCCGTTTTGTCCTAACCACAGTGTCCTTTGCCTTACAGAAGCTTTGCAGTTTTATGAGATCCCATTTGTCGATTCTTGATCTTAGAGCATAAGCCATTGGTGTTTTGTTCAGGAAATTTTTTCCAGTGCCCATGTGTTCCAGATGCTTCCCTAGTTTTTCTTCTATTAGTTTGAGTGTGTCTGGTTTGATGTGGAGGTCCTTGATCCACTTGGACTTAAGCTTTGTACAGGGTGATAAGCATGGATCGATCTGCATTCTTCTACATGTTGCCCTCCAGTTGAACCAGCACCATTTGCTGAAAATGCTATCTTTTTTCCATTGGATGGTTTTGGCTCCTTTGTCAAAAATCAAGTGACCATAGGTGTGTGGGTTCATTTCTGGGTCTTCAATTCTATTCCATTGGTCTATCTGTCTGTCTCTGTACCAGTACCATGCAGTTTTTATCACTATTGCTCTGTAATACTGCTTGAGTTCAGGGATAGTGATTCCCCCTGAAGTCCTTTTATTGTTGAGGATAGTTTTAGCTATCCTGGGTTTTTTGTTATTCCAGATGAATTTGCAAATTGTTCTGTCTAACTCTTTGAAGAATTGGATTGGTATTTTGATGGGGATTGCATTGAATCTGTAGATTGCTTTTGGTAAAATGGCCATTTTTACTATATTAATCCTGCCAATCCATGAGCATGGGAGATCTTTCCATCTTCTGAGGTCTTCTTCAATTTCTTTCCTCAGTGTCTTGAAGTTCTTATTGCACAGATCTTTTACTTGCTTGGTTAAAGTCACACCGAGGTACTGTATATTATTTGGGTCTATTATGAAGGGTGTCGTTTCCCTAATTTCTTTCTCGGCTTGTTTCTCTTTTGTATAGAGGAAGGCAACTGATTTATTTGAGTTAATTTTATACCCAGCCACTTTGCTGAAGTTGTTTATCAGCTTTAGTAGTTCTCTGGTGGAACTTTTGGGATCACTTAAATATACTATCATGTCATCTGCAAATAGTGATATTTTGACCTCTTCTTTTCCAATCTGTATCCCCTTGATCTCCTTTTGTTGTCTGATTGCTCTGGCTAGAACTTCAAGAACTATATTGAATAAGTAGGGAGAGAGTGGGCAGCCTTGTCTAGTCCCTGATTTTAGTGGGATTGCTTCAAGTTTCTCTCCATTTAGTTTAATGTTAGCAACTGGTTTGCTGTATATGGCTTTTACTATGTTTAGGTATGGGCCTTGAATTCCTATTCTTTCCAGGACTTTTATCATGAAGGGGTGTTGAATTTTGTCAAATGCTTTCTCAGCATCTAATGAAATGATCATGTGGTTCTGTTCTTTCAGTTTGTTTATATAATGGATCACGTTGATGGTTTTCCTTATATTAAACCATCCCTGCATGCCTGGGATGAAGCCTACTTGATCATGGTGGATGATTGTTTTGATGTGCTCTTGAATTCGGTTTGCCAGAATTTTTTTTTTTTAATTAACTTGAGTATTTCTTATATACATTTCAAGTGTTATTCCCTTTCCCGGTTTCCGGGCAAAATCCCCCTCCCCCCTCCCCTTCCTTATGGGTGTTCCCCTCCCAACCCTCCCCCCATTGCCGCCCTCCCCCCATAGTCTAGTTCACTGGGGGTTCAGTCTTAGCAGGACCCAGGGCTTCCCCTTCCACTGGTGCTCTTACTAGGATATTCATTGCTACCTATGGGGTCAGAGTCCAGGGTCAGTCCATATATAGTCTTTAGGTAGTGGCTTAGTCCCTGGAAGCTCTGGTTGCTTGACATTGTTGTACTTTTGGGGTCTCGAGCCCCTTCAAGCTCTTCCAGTTCTTTCTCTGATTCCTTCAATGGGGGACCTATTCTCAGCTCAGTGGTTTGCTGCTGGCATTCGCCTCTGTATTTGCTGTATTCTGGCTGTGTCTCTCAGGAGCGATCTACATCCGGCTCCTGTTGGTCTGCACTTCTTTGCTTCATCCATCTTGTCCAATTGGGTGGCTGTATATGTATGGGCCACCTGTGGGGCAGGCTCTGAATGGGTGTTCCTTAAGTCTCTGTTTTAATCTTTGCCTCTCCCTTCCCAGCCAAGGGTATTCTTTTTCCTCATTTAAAGAAGGAGTGAAGCATTCACATTTTGATCATCCGTCTTGAGTTTCGTTTGTTCTAGGGATCTAGGGTAATTCAAGCATTTGGGCTAATAGCCACTTATCAATGAGTGCATACCATGTATGTCTTTCTGTGATTGGGTTAGCTCACTCAGGATGATATTTTCCAGTTCCAACCATTTGCCTACGAATTTCATAGACTCGTTGTTTTTGATAGCTGAGTAATATTCCATTGTGTAGATGTACCACATTTTCTGTATCCATTCCTCTGTTGAAGGGCATCTGGGTTCTTTCCATTTTCTGGCTATTATAAATAAGGCTGCGATGAACATAGTGGAGCACGTGTCTCTTTTATATGTTGAGGCATCTTTTGGGTATATGCCCAAGAGAGGTATAGCTGGATCCTCAGGCAGTTCAATGTCCAATTTTCTGAGGAACCTCCAGACTGATTTCCAGAATGGTTTTACCAGTCTGCAATCCCACCAACAATGGAGGAGTGTTCCTCTTTCTCCACATCCTCGCCAGCATCTGCTGTCACCTGAGTTTTTGATCTTAGCCATTCTCACTGGTGTGAGGTGAAATCTCAGGGTTGTTTTGATTTGCATTTCCCTTATGACTAAAGATGTTGAACATTTCTTTAGGTGTTTCTCAGCCATTCGGCATTCCTCAGCTGTGAATTCTTTGTTTAGCTCTGAACCCCATTTTTTAATAGGGTTATTTGTTTCCCTGCGGTCTAACTTCTTGAGTTCTTTGTATATTTTGGATATAAGGCCTCTATCTGTTGTAGGATTGGTAAAGATCTTTTCCCAATCTGTTGGTTGCCGTTTTGTCCTAACCACAGTGTCCTTTGCCTTACAGAAGCTTTGCAGTTTTATGAGATCCCATTTGTCGATTCTTGATCTTAGAGCATAAGCCATTGGTGTTTTGTTCAGGAAATTTTTTCCAGTGCCCATGTGTTCCAGATGCTTCCCTAGTTTTTCTTCTATTAGTTTGAGTGTGTCTGGTTTGATGTGGAGGTCCTTGATCCACTTGGACTTAAGCTTTGTACAGGGTGATAAGCATGGATCGATCTGCATTCTTCTACATGTTGCCCTCCAGTTGAACCAGCACCATTTGCTGAAAATGCTATCTTTTTTCCATTGGATGGTTTTGGCTCCTTTGTCAAAAATCAAGTGACCATAGGTGTGTGGGTTCATTTCTGGGTCTTCAATTCTATTCCATTGGTCTATCTGTCTGTCTCTGTACCAATACCATGCAGTTTTTATCACTATTGCTCTGTAATACTGCTTGAGTTCAGGGATAGTGATTCCCCCTGAAGTCCTTTTATTGTTGAGGATAGCTTTAGCTATCCTGGGTTTTTTGTTATTCCAGATGAATTTGCAAATTGTTCTGTCTAACTCTTTGAAGAATTGGATTGGTATTTTGATGGGGATTGCATTGAATCTGTAGATTGCTTTTGGTAAAATGGCCATTTTTACTATATTAATCCTGCCAATCCATGAGCATGGGAGATCTTTCCATCTTCTGAGGTCTTCTTCAATTTCTTTCCTCAGTGTCTTGAAGTTCTTATTGTACAGATCTTTTACTTGCTTGGTTAAAGTCACACCGAGGTACTTTATATTATTTGGGTCTATTATGAAGGGTGTCGTTTCCCTAATTTCTTTCTCGGCTTGTTTCTCTTTTGTATAGAGGAAGGCAACTGATTTATTTGAGTTAATTTTATACCCAGCCACTTTGCTGAAGTTGTTTATCAGCTTTAGTAGTTCTCTGGTGGAACTTTTGGGATCACTTAAATATACTATCATGTCATCTGCAAATAGTGATATTTTGACTTCTTCTTTTCCGATCTGTATCCCCTTGATCTCCTTTTGTTGTCTGATTGCTCTGGCTAGAACTTCAAGAACTATATTGAATAAGTAGGGAGAGAGTGGGCAGCCTTGTCTAGTCCCTGATTTTAGTGGGATTGCTTCGAGTTTCTCTCCATTTAGTTTAATGTTAGCAACTGGTTTGCTGTATATGGCTTTTACTATGTTTAGGTATGGGCCTTGAATTCCTATTCTTTCCAGGACTTTTATCATGAAGGGGTGTTGAATTTTGTCAAATGCTTTCTCAGCATCTAATGAAATGATCATGTGGTTTTGTTCTTTCAGTTTGTTTATATGATGGATCACGTTGATGGTTTTCCGTATATTAAACCATCCCTGCATGCCTGGGATGAAGCCTACTTGATCATGGTGGATGATTGTTTTGATGTGCTCTTGAATTCGGTTTGCCAGAATTTTATTGAGTATTTTTGCGTCGATATTCATAAGGGAAATTGGTCTGAAGTTCTCTTTCTTTGTTGTGTCGTTGTGTGGTTTAGGTATAAGAGTAATTGTGGCTTCATAGAAGGAATTCGGTAGTGCTCCATCTGTTTCAATTTTGTGGAATAGTTTGGATAATATTGGTATGAGGTCTTCTATGAAGGTTTGATAGAATTCTGCACTAAACCCGTCTGGACCTGGGCTCTTTTTGGTTGGGAGACCTTTAATGACTGCTTCTATTTCCTTAGGCGTTATGGGGTTGTTTAACTGGTTTATCTGTTCCTGATTTAACTTCGGTACCTGGTATCTGTCTAGGAAATTGTCCATTTCCTGCAGATTTTCAAGTTTTGTTGAATATAGGTTTTTATAGTAAGATCTGATGATTTTTTGAATTTCCTCTGAATCTGTAGTTATGTCTCCCTTTTCATTTCTGATTTTGTTAATTTGGACGCACTCTCTGTGTCCTCTCATTAGTCTGGCTAAGGGCTTATCTATCTTGTTGATTTTCTCAAAGAACCAACTTTTGGTTCTGTTGATTCTTTCTATGGTCCTTTTTGTTTCTACTTGGTTGATTTCAGCTCTGAGTTTGATTATTTCCTGCCTTCTACTCCTCCTGGGTGTATTTGCTTCTTTTTGTTCTAGAGCTTTTAGGTGTGCTGTCAAGCTGCTGACATATGCTCTTTCCTGTTTCTTTCTGCAGGCACTCAGCGCTATGAGTTTTCCTCTTAGCACAGCTTTCATTGTGTCCCATAAGTTTGGGTATGTTGTACCTTCATTTTCATTAAATTCTAAAAAGTTTTTAATTTCTTTCTTTATTTCTTCCTTGACCAGGTTATCATTGAGTAGAGCATTGTTCAATTTCCACGTATATGTGGGCATTCTTCCCTTATTGTTATTGAAGACCAGTTTTAGGCCGTGGTGGTCCGATAGCACGCATGGGATTATTTCTATCTTTCTGTACCTGTTGAGGCCCGTTTTTTGACCAATTATATGGTCAATTTTGGAGAAAGTACCATGAGGAGCTGAGAAGAAGGTATATCCTTTTGCTTTAGGATAGAATGTTCTATAAATATCCGTTAAGTCCATTTGGCTCATGACTTCTCTTAGTCTGTCGACATCACTGTTTAATTTCTGTTTCCATGATCTGTCCATTGATGAGAGTGGGGTGTTGAAATCTCCCACTATTATTGTGTGAGGTGCAATGTGTGTTTTGAGCTTTAGTAAGGTTTCTTTTACGTATGTAGGTGCCCTTGTATTTGGGGCATAGATATTTAGGATTGAGAGTTCATCTTGGTGGATTTTTCCTTTGATGAATATGAAGTGTCCTTCCTTATCTTTTTTGATGACTTTTAGTTGGAAATTGATTTTATTTGATATTAGAATGGCTACTCCAGCTTGCTTCTTCTGACCATTTGCTTGGAAAGTTGTTTTCCAGCCTTTCACTCTGAGGTAGTGTCTGTCTTTGTCTCTGAGGTGTGTTTCCTGTAGGCAGCAGAATGCAGGGTCCTCGTTGTGTATCCAGTTTGTTAATCTATGTCTTTTTATTGGGGAGTTGAGGCCATTGATATTGAGAGATATTAAGGAATAGTGATTATTGTTTCCCTTTATATTCATATTTGGATGTGAGGTTATGTTTGTGTGCTTTCATTCTCTTTGTTTTGTTGCCAAGACGATTAGTTTCTTGCTTCTTCTAGGGTATAGCTTGCCTCCTTATGTTGGGCTTTACCATTTATTATCCTTTGTAGTGCTGGATTTGTAGAAAGATATTGTGTAAATTTGGTTTTGTCATGGAATATCTTGGTTTCTCCATCAATGTTAATTGAGAGTTTTGCTGGATACAGTAACCTGGGCTGGCATTTGTGTTCTCTTAGGGTCTGTATGACATCAGTCCAGGATCTTCTGGCTTTCATAGTTTCTGGCGAGAAGTCTGGTGTGATTCTGATAGGTCTGCCTTTATATGTTACTTGACCTTTTTCCCTTACTGCTTTTAATATTCTTTCTTTATTTTGTGCGTTTGGTGTTTTGACAATTATGTGACGGGAGGTGTTTCTTTTCTGGTCCAATCTATTTGGAGTTCTGTAGGCTTCTTGTATGCCTATGGGTATCTCTTTTTTTAGGTTAGGGAAGTTTTCTTCTATGATTTTGTTGAAGATATTTACTGGTCCTTTGAGCTGGGAGTCTTCACTCTCTTCTGTACCTATTATCCTTAGGTTTGATCTTCTCATTGAGTCCTGGATTTCCTGTATGTTTTGGACCAGTAGCTTTTTCCGCTTTACATTATCTTTGACAGTTGAGTCAATGATTTCTATGGAATCTTCTGCTCCTGAGATTCTCTCTTCCATCTCTTGTATTCTGTTGGTGAAGCTTGTATCTACAGCTCTTGTCTCTTCTTTTGGTTTTCTATATCCAGGGTTGTTTCCATGTGTTCTTTCTTGATTGCTTCTATTTCCATTTTTAATTCCTTCAACTGTTTGATTGTGTTTTCCTGGAATTCTTTCAGGGATTTTTGTGACTCCTCTCTATGGGCTTCTACTTGTTTATTTATGTTTTCCTGGAATTCTTTCAGGGATTTTTGTGTCTCCTCTCTATGGGCTTCTACTTGTTTATTTATGTTTTCCTGGAATTCTTTCCGGGATTTTTGTGTCTCCTCTCTATGGGCTTCTACTTGTTTATTTATGTTTTCCTGGAATTCTTTCAGGCATTTTTGCGATTCCTCTCTGTAGGCTTCTACTTGTTCTCTAAGGGAGTTCTTCACGTCTTTCTTGAAGTCCTCCAGCATCATGATCAAAAATGATTTTGAAACTAGATCTTGCTTTTCTGGTGTGTTTGGATATTCCATGTTTGTTTTGATGGGAGAATTGGGCTCCGATGGTGCCATGTAGTCTTGGTTTCTGTTGCTTGGGTTCCTGCGCTTGCCTCTTGCCATCAGATTATCTCTAGTGTTACTTTGTTCTGCTATTTCTGACAGTGGCTAGACTGTCCTATAAGCCTGTGTGTCAGGAGTGCTGTAGACCTGTTTTCCTCTCTTTCAGTCAGTTATGGGGACAGAGTGTTCTGCTTTCGGGCGTGTAGTTTTTCCTCTCTACAGGTCTTCAGCTGTTCCTGTGGGCCTGTGTCTTGAGTGCACCATGCAGCTTTCTTGCAGCAGAAAATTTGGTCTTACCTGTGTCCCGAGGCTCAAGTTCGCTCCTGGGGTGCTGCCCACAGGCTCTCTGCAGCGGCAGCAACCAGGAAGACCTGTGCCGCCGTTTCCGGGAGCTTCAGTGCACCAGGGTTCCAGATGGTCTTTGGCTTTTTCCTCTGGCGTCCGAGATGTGTGTGCAGAGAGCAGTCTCTTCTGGTTTCCCAGGCTTGTCTGCCTCTCTGAAGGTTTAGCTCTCCCTCCCACGGGATTTGGGTGCAGAGAACTGTTTATCCGGTCTGTTTCCTTCAGGTTCAGGCGGTGTCTCAGGCAGGGGTCCTGCCGCTCCTGGGCCCTCCCCCATGGGAGCCCAGAGGCCTTATACAGTTTCCTCTTGGGCCTGGTATGTGGGCAGGGGTGAGCAGTGTTGGTGGTCTCTTCTGCTCTGCAGCCTCAGGAGTGCCCACCTGACCAGGCGGTGAGGTCTCTCCCGAATTCATTCTTACATTGGACTAATTCCCACCATCCCAGATAGAAATTTAAAGGGTCTTTGCGGACATGATCAAGTCAAGGGGAAGTAATTGTGGAAGGGCCTTAAGTTGGGAGAGAGACCTGCCTTCAGTGAGTAAGGTATCTAGGCCAGCAAGCCAAAGGGAGAGGCTGGAGCAGATCTGTCAATCATAGCTCTTGCCACAAAACACTTGCTAATGAGCAAATATGCTTGAAATGTAGGTGCAGAATTCACCCCCTGCTTCACTTCCATTTAAATGATTGCTCTTGGCTTTGTGGAATGCCTAAGACTAAACTTGTAGAATAAACTTGCCAACATGAGGTTTAAAACATCCTCTAAGAAGATTTGAACACGCCCCACCCAGTCATCGTTACAAGCACACAATGAAGTAAAAGAGCTCATGTTAAGGGAACATTGTGCCCTTAGGTTTTTGTTGTCTAAGGTGAAGAACAATGGGTAAGAACATGCAAACCAATGTAGCCAGCACTCAGACTAGACATCATCTATAGACTATGAGTCCATTCATGCCTGTCAGTTACACTACCTCCTGTTTGGCTTCTCTAACCATACCTCTGGGAAGCCAGCCGGACTCGAAGGTATTACTTGTGTTCTTTTAAGCCTTAGTTGTCTCTATAAGGTGGGGAGATTTGAGCAGCATATTTGGAGTATTCTGTGTGAGTTCTTAGGTTTACAATGAGCTTTGAGCAAGTGGCATCCCATGTCTGCTTCCCTATTTTCCTTTGTGAAACAGATGTCACAATCATGACCCTTGGGCTTGGTGTTGGGACCCAGTTAAAGGTGTGCAAAGCTTGTTGAAGTCTATCTGGTTGCTGACGCTTAATAATGGCAATTGTTCATTTGCAGAGGAAATCAAATGTTATATATAAAGCACAGAACAGTGCCCGGTGTGGAGTACATGCCAAATACTTGTTTACTATTAAGTTCATCATTGCTAATCGTATTAGGCGGTTTGGATATTAAACAAGACTAAAAATGTCTCATTTAAAATAAATTTTTGAAAATTCAATATTTATCCAAGACCATATTGGAAGAAGCTGGCAGTTCTCCTCAGTGTCATACTCTCTGGCAGTGTTAAGAAAAATACTCTACATAACGCTTTCCTGTCTTTGAGCTCATTCACGCTCATGTTTTTGTTTTTAAGTATTTCTTTAGGAAAACTTGTTATGTGTTTACATTTCACTAGATCTTTCTAGAAGTACTATTGCACTTCCAAAACGTCATTGATATTGGAACATGGAGTTGGTTTCTTTTGCTTTTTACTTTTACTTCTTCACCGATTTAAAAAGAAATTCTCCCTTCCCGAAAGTAATATGAAAATTGAAATATCCTCTCTTACTCTTACAGGATGTCTGGTGAAATTAAAACATCACGACTTTTAATGATTCATTAAAATGATAAGTCTCTTTAATCAAGACAAAATAATTCTCAGTGACTTGAGGTATCAAAAGAGAACTGACATTTAAGCTGTTTCAAAAGCAACCGGAGACGCCGGAGAATATTGCTTTTGGTGGTCGAAAGAAGTTCTTTCCAAACTTCTCAGTTTTATTCATTAAGGAATCATGGGTCTGGAGAGATGGCTCAGTGGTTAAAAGCACTTTGGCTGCTTGTGAGGAGGAGTTGGGTTCCATTCCCAGAAGCAAGAACAGGCTTCCCACACAGGTCTCTACTCCAGTTCCAGGGTACTTGACACCCTTTTCTGGTCTTCATGGTGGCTTCACATCTGTACACTCAGGGACACACACACACGTACATAAAATAAAGAACTCTCTTCTAATGAAAATTATAATCTAAGATGTCAAATTCTAGGGTATAGGCTGTGGTATACAGTCAGTGGGTGCTCAAGAGGATCACAGATGCCTTTCTCAAACACAATGGAGAAGAGCAGCTGCTTCTCCTTCCTTTTCCTGCGCATGTGCGTGCTGGGAGCTGACCAGAAAGCCACCTCCGTGGTGAAAAAGAGCCAATTGTTTTGTGGTCCATTTGCCTGTGTACACTCTTATTATTATAAACAAAGTGCTATAATCAGACAGGGTCACAGACTTAACAGCCTTGAGTCACCTAGGGTCAGTATAGGTTGAAGGGTCGTGTGTCTCAGCATCGAACACCAAGAAGGAACCATTACCCGACCGTGAATGAAATATGGCCCTGGCTAGCACTGTGGCTTTGAACAAGAGGAATGAACCAGTGCCAAGCTGCATTCTGGCAGGGAGAGCATTGGGATAATGCCTCTGCATATCTGTGTTCCTGTTTTCTGATGCCCTTTAGAGCCTTCTAGTAGACAAATACTACTTCTGCCTTCTGACACTGTCCTGGGAGACCATCTTCCTGATGCGCGAAATTAAAACAGGCACAGATAGGCTGACAAGGGATCTCGAAAGGCAGCCCACCAGCAAGTTTTATGCTGGGGTTTTTATTAGTCCATATGAAACTGGATGACATGTTGCATTGAGAAGCCATCATTATCACTTAAGCACCCAAAGAGGGCGTTGAAATGTATTCGTTTATTCTCAGCCATAAATTTGATCCACAAAATTAATCTTTGTACCTTCTGTTCAAATGTTAGTTTCTTCGTGGGCTATTGAATATAGTGCAGAGTCCATTGTAGCTTAGCACCCAGCTGACCCCACCCCCATTTGCATACTCTGAGTAGAATCACTCATGGAAGACAGAAAGTCCCTGCTATCAGATCGACTACCGTCCTTGCACAAGGTTGGAAGACACAGATGATAAAAATGATACTTTGTTGAGAAGAGAGATGGGCGTGCTGTTGAGTGACAGGCTGAGCATCAATATTCACTAATGCTTTCTGTTTTCTTAGTCACCATATCAGATTGATCATTCTAGCTTTGATAGCTTGGCACAGAACTACTGGGAACGCTTAAAGTTAACCATCCATATGGTGAGTGGTTAAAGAGTGGGACTCTAGAGTCCCATTGTGACTATTTAACTTGCGGCTCTGCTAGCTAGTGGTGCAGGCTTGGGCAATGCTCACCAGCCTACAGTGTCTGACTCCTTAGATGGATTCGATACTACTGCCCTCATGATATTTAATAGCTATGTAAATGTAAAAATGCTTACTGTGAATTTTGGCCCATCAAATAACTGTCTTCCGGTTTGGTGCATCAAATAACTGTCTTCCGGTTTGGTGCATCAAATAACTGTCTTCCGGTTTGGTGCATCAAATAACTGTCTTCCGGTTTGGTGCATCAAATAACTGTCTTCCGGTTTGGATGGTGATGATTTTACTTCCAAATTGCTTATAAACAATCGACATTTACTTCTTGTAGTTCTGGAGGCTAATAGTCTGATGTCAGAGTGGCAGGAGGGCGGTAGGTGAAGTTCCTCCTGTGGGTGGTAGAATTCGGACTTCCTGTATTCTTTTTCTTTAGTGAATGTAGAACACGATAGCTTCCTGTTCACTCCTTACAAGAATGCTAAGAGCAGCCACGAGGGCACCACCCTCCTGACTTTAAATATATATACACATATATGTATATATAATATTTAAAATATTAAAAACCCATTTTTAAAACCATCACACTGAATTTAGGATTTCAACATAGGAACAGTCTGTTCACTGCAACTGATAACCTCGAGAATGAACCAGGCCTATTACTTAGAATCTGTGATTAGTGTAATTAGGGTTAATATTTGGCTTGTGCTAGCTGTAAGGATATCTTCACTCACATGCGATTATATGGAAAATAGAGAACAGTGCCTGTCTTTGTGACATCATGGTGTACAGTCGCAGGAAGAGAGAAAAAGAGTCATAGGGCTGGAGAGGAAAGGAAATCTTTCCCAGTTAAAGAGTTGTAGCCATTGTTATTTACAAGTTGATTCAACTCACTTCTCAATCAAAGGATCGAGGCGGTATTCTTCATTACAATGTTGTCAAAGTTTTAAGACGTCAGGCAAATTGGAATTTTTCTGGGAACAGGTACAGAGATGGACTCATGAGAAAAAGGGGGCATGGAAATTCTTCTTCATCGGCCAGGAAGCTTAGGTTAAGGGACTGGTTCCCTGGTTACCCATGCTTCCGGTAAACCCACGCTTCCGTTACCCATGCTTCTGGTAAGCCATTTTTTTCTTTCTGAAATTCAGCTTTCTTTCATGTGTACATTTGAGTTGTTGAGAAGTAGAACTTCTCAGATGATCTTCTGGACAAATTAGTTCCATATACTTAGTCAAATCTGGGGGCAGTGCAGTGTGCCTCTTCAGCCCAGGAACTCCTGTGGCATCAGCTCTCACTTAAAATTCTTCCGGGTTTACAAAGACCTCCCGTTCTGTGAGCTGTCTCTCTACTCTGGCGGTTGTTGAGTTGTGTAGACGCTTTCTTACACTTTATTCCTATTGGCCTGGTTTTGCTGTTGTGTTTTTGGGTCCTAATACCAAATAAATTGTTACTAGGCTCAGTATCCTGCATTGCTCCTGTGTTTCCTAGATATTGGTCCTACAGTTAAGTCTTTGATTTTGAATTGATTCTGTATACAATGGGAGTCAGGACCTTGTTTCTTCCTCTGAATATCAAGGTCATGTTTCTTCAGCACTACTTGTGGAGACAGTCCTTCCTACAATGTGTATTCTTGATGCTTTTGTTGGGAGTTAGTTGGCTGTAAATACATGGTTTTATTTCTGGGTCCCTGTTGTTACTATTAGTATATTTTATTTGTATGTTTGTATGCCAGTATTGTTTTAAAAGTTATTTCCTTAGTTTTTGAGATTATAATATAATTACACCAATTCCCCACCCTCTTACTTCTTTAAACCCTTTCATTTACTCCCTCCTTAATGTCTTTTAGTTCTCTATATTGTTTTGAGTCTGGTAGTATATTACAGACTTCTTATTGTGACCCAGGACCTGGCAGAAGCAACTTAAGGGAGAAGAGCCTTGTTTTGGCTCGTGGTTCAGACATACAACTTGGATGGTCACACCTTGGTGGATCCAGAGACTAGGAGCTAGGCTGAGGTGGGCCTGTCTGAAAATGCACAAGACTTTCCCTATGTTTTGTGTTTGTCAACCAAGTCCCATGTCCCAAAAGGTCCAATGCCTCTCAAAACAGCACCACTGCATAGGGACCAGCCTGTGGGGACACATTGCGCATAAATATCTGAAAGAGAGTAGGTAATGTGATGCCTCTAGCTACCTTTTGTTGTTGAGGATTGATTGATTCCTTCAGCTACTTGGGGGTCATGACCCCCCTCCCCATAGGCTCACGTGTTTAAATGATTGGCCCATAGGTAGTGGCACTATTAGGACTATGAATTTGTTGGAGCAGATGTGCTCTTGTTGGAGAAAGTATGATCACACTGTGGGTGTGGGCTTTGTGGCCTTTTTTGCTTAACCTGCACTCAGTGTGGCTACCATCTCCTTCTGATGCCTGCAGATCAAGAACTCTCAGGTCCTTCCCTTGCACTCTATTTGCCTTCGTACCATGATGATAATAGACTAAACTTCTGAACCTGTAAACCAGCCCCAGTGAAATGTTCTCCTTTATAAGAATTGCCATGGTGTCTCTTCATAGCAATAAAGCCCAAATTACAACAGAGTTCTTTCAGGGTTTTATAAGAACAAGTATGTCAAAGAGATACCTTAACTTCATGCTCATTGTAGCATGATGTATAGTAAACAAGACCCAGAATCAACAGAAGTGCCAATCACTAGAACTGACAAGGAAAGTTTGATATGTGTAGACACATATACAGTGGGAGATAAGGAAAAAAGAAGGAAATGCTGTCATTTCTGGCAACAGTTAGAGGTTTGAAGGAATTTATGATAAGTACAATAAGCCAGGCATGGGAATGTGAATACTGCATGACTTCTGTCTTAGTTAGGATTTAACTGTTGTGAACAGACACCATGACCAAGGTAACTCTTAAAAAGACCATTTCATTAGGGCTGGCTTACTGGTTCAGAGGTTCAGTCCATTATCATCAAGGTGGGAACCTGGCAGCATCCAGGCAGACATGGTGCAGGAGGAGCTGAGAGTTCTACATTTTCATCTGAAGGTTGCTAGCAGAAGACTGACTTCCAGGCAGCTAGGATGAGGGTCTTAAAGCCACAGTGAGAGACCTACTTCCACAATGCCACACCTACTCCAACAGGGCCATACCTTCTAACTCTGCCAGTCCCTGGGCTGAGCATATACAAACCATCACAACTTCATTTATATGGAAATCTGAAAAACTGATTTTACAGAAATAAAGAATGGGACAGCATCTGTCAGAGCCTGGGGTGTAGGGGGAGAAGGATGTCAGGATGGTTTAATCAATAGGCACAGTGTTTCAGGAGATGATTCAGCAGTGCTCTATATTCCAACAGGGTGGCAGTAATTAATACTAAGCTATGGTTTATTGATTGTAGATTACTCACTGTACATTTAAAATTAGCTACAAGTATCAAAATCAGAATGAATTATTCTCTCTCTCTCTCTTATTGGGTATTTCTTATTTACATTTCAAATGTTATTCCCTTTTCCGGTTTCCTG
Organism: Rattus norvegicus; assembly: GCF_021556685.1. NCBI lineage: Eukaryota > Metazoa > Chordata > Mammalia > Rodentia > Muridae > Rattus > Rattus norvegicus. The sequence continues at coordinate 17,688,726 of NC_141553.1, read as the reverse complement.
TCCATAAGCCCCCAACCCCTCCCCCTCCCCTTCTATAAGGGTGTTCCCTTCCTCATCCACCCTCCCTTACCGCCACCCCAACAATCCCCTACACTGGGGGTCCAATCTTGGCAGGACCAAGGACTTCTCTTTCCATTGGTGCCCAGCAAGGCCATCCTTTGCTACATATGCAGTTGGAGTCATGGGTCAGTCCAAAATGCAGATGCTTCACTCCTTAAAAAGAGGAACAAAAATATCCATAGGAGGTGATAGGGAGGCAAAGTTTAGAGCAGAGACTGAAGGAACGACCATTCAGAGCCTGCCCCACATGTGGTCCATATATATATATATATATATATATATATATATATATATATATATATATATATATATATATACACATACACACATACAGCCACTAAAACTAGATAGGATGGATGAAGCTAAGAAGTGCATGCTGACAGGAACCGGATATAGATCTCTCCTGAGAGACAAAGCCAGAACATGTCAAATACAGAGGCGAAAGCAAGCAGCAAACCACTGAACTGAGAATGGGCCCCCGTTGGAGGAATTAGAGAAAGGACTGAAAGAGCTGAAGGGGCTCGAGACCCCATAAGAACAAAATGCCAACCAACCAGAGCTTTCAGGGACCACTACCCAAAGAATGAATGTTTATAACCCTATAGATCATCATATTGCACCATAAATACTGACAATTATTATAGATGAAAAAATTCTTTAATTTTATTAAGACAAAGAAATCAAATAATATTAGAAAAAAAGAAGAAAGGGTCACTTTTTTTTTACTCCATTCTTTTAAGTGTATTTCTCCACAAAATCTTTTCCTCTCATTTGATATCTATTAATATTCTATAAAACTACTAATAGTTTGAGAATTTCCACCATCTCTCTATCCTAGATCCAGTTCTTGAACTTGAGTTTTTATGACATGAACTCTGGTTCTTAGAAACTCAGATTTAAAACCTAGCAGAGGAAATGTCCTTGCATCCTTTCTGTGAGTGAGGTGGATATGGCAGGACAGCTCCGGAGCGGTTAATTTCTCTTCCTGCCAAGACATAAGGGAAAATAACAATAAAATTTTGGTTGGATTCCATGGAGCGAACCAGTTTTCTATTGCTCTATGGCATACTGCCTTGAATTCTTAGAAGACTATAGGATGGTTGAATGTGTATGTGTTTGAATAATTTACCAATGAACACAGAACACATTGAATAAAAGATACATTCTTTCAACTACAGCTTTAATTTTTTTCTGGCGTGGAGAAGAGAATTGTTGCCACTGGGATAGAAAACAGACCTGTCCCCTGGTCATTTGAGAATGGCTCTTGTATTCTTCAGACACTGTAGTTCTACACCATTCCTACTAATAATTGATCCCAGGATTGGATTCAGGGTCTCATAATGGAAGGAAATGTTTATGGTATTAGACTCCATTTCTGCCATTTTGGTGTTTCGGTTAATAGGTAACAGAATAGTGTCTATTTGTGACAATCGTTCTAAGGTGGGTGCAGTGGTATGATCCTACAATCCTGATACTTGGGAGGCTGAGGCAGGCAGAGAATGAGCTCAAGACTAGCCTGGGTGGGTATATAGTAAGACCCTGTCATAAAAACTCAAACAAAACAGAAACTGATTTATATCCTTTATTCCTTTGATGAATTTGCAACCATCATCAACACGTCCTTGTCTAGAGAAGCATTCCTTGGTGTTGTTTCCACCCCACCATTGAGAATAATTTTGGCACTGTTGGATATCTGCTCATCATTCAGGGAAGATAGCGTTTTGTGTGAATTGCTTAAAAGGCAGAGTAAGTAGATACAAACTGTCTTTGGATATTCGCAATAAGGGCAACAATGATAGTCACTGGGTACTGGATGCCTCCTGTTGTGGAGAAACGATACATACATTGTCTTGAATCATTTCCATATCCCAATGATTAGACAATGTTGTCATCTCCAACTCACAGAGAAATGGTAATTTTCCTAAAGTTTATCAAGTTGCAACTGACTAAACTACAGTCTCAACTCAGGGCTACCTAGTGTTGTCTTGTCACAGTTAACCAGATCACACCATGAATATAGAGCACATCCTCTGTCATGTCCACTGTCACAAGGCTCAACCATGTTCTATGTTCCAGAGATCTCCCATGAGCACTTGCAAAGAACATCTATTCCAGGATAGAATGTGCCATTAATGCCAGTGGTATCAGTGGAGCTCCGAGATCTCAAGTTTTTAAAAATACATCTAATTGTTCCTTCAGTTACACAGAAAGGAGAATTGAAACATGACATATTCAACCCCAGCACGGCTGCTGGCATAATTGTCTACCTCCTTCTTTAATTCTGTAATTCTTTGTTTTCTATATTTTAAGACTGAGTTATCCAGTTTATATGGATTTATAATGTTTCTATGTTAGGATGGATTAGTCACTCTGTCCTTCTGAACTGGTTTGGTTCCTGACATGTTGGTTAGCATCTTCTATAATACTGACCCAGAGTGCCCAGCTCACTCATGGCTATAGTTTGTATGTCTTTTCTATTTCTATCCATTACTTTCTACCAGCTTTTGTGTTTTTTGGAAAGTAGCAAATAGTTAAGTCAACCTTTATCTTGTTGGATCGTTTCTGCCTTTTGTATAGATATTGCTTTCATTCATACTTAATCCAAGTGTTGATATCTTTGGATTTAAATATTTCATTTTATGTTTTATGCATGCTCAATGATAATTTTACCCTCTTCTATTTAACCAATATTAGTCCCTGTATCATTTTATTATTCTGTTTGATTTTAATGCTATTGGTTGTTACTTAGTGATTAGGGTATGGATTATAATATATATTTTGTCTTATTGGAATCTTCTCTGGCTAATCAGTAATAAAGTTTTTGATAAAATATGTCAACTCAACCCCATCATTGCTCCATGTATGCCCTTGTATTTTATGGTAATATATAGTATGTTCTATCAATCTCTGTTATAAATATGACCTAATTATGCTAGAATTATTGTGTTACAGAAACATCAGGGATTTTAAGAGCAACTAAAAAGGAAAAATTTTAAAATATATCTATATGCTAGTTTTTACTTACTTCCACTTACAATGTTCTTTTCCCGCCTTGTAGCTTGAACTTATTCTGCACTGTCATTTACGTTTAGCTCAGAAACTTTTCTTGGTGTTTCCTGTAGAGTGGCTAGACATGAATTATCTCCATTTTTAGTTATGTATGGCTCTCTTTCTTTCACCTTCATGTTTGAAGGATCGCTTTAATTTGTTGACAGATGATTTTTCTTTCAGCATTTTGAATTTGTCATTCCCTCCACCTTTTAGCTTCCAGTTTTCTAATGAGGAAATCAGCCATTAATCATACCGCTGTTCCGTGCCAAGCCATGAGACCTTCTTCTCTTGCAGCATTGATAATTTTCACTCTTTTACTCTCAGCAGCTTAACTGTGGTTTCATGGACAGATATATTCTTTTGTGTTTGTTGACTGAGATTCCTTGAAAAATTGGCATGTTTAACTCTTTAAATTTAAAGCTAGCAGTTTTTACCTTTTCTTTCTTAAATTTACCTTTAGTGCTTACCATAATTGTTTTTGAGGCAACATCTTCATACACAGTCTGAGCTGGCTTTGAATTAAAAAAAATCTACTATTGCTTCCTGAAGATTGTGATAACTACTGGGGCTAACTGTGCTCAGCTCCAGATCTTCTCTTCTCTTCTCTTCTCTTCTCTTCTCTTCTCTTCTCTTCTCTTCTCTTCTCTTCTCTTCTCTTCTCTTCTCTTCTTTTCTTTTTTTCTTTCTCCTTCCTTCCTTCCTTTCTTTTTCTGTATAGAATAGAGTTTATTTAGGGCATGGGGAGATGAGTTGAGAGAGGAGAGAGAGAGAGAGAGAGAGAGAGAGAGAGAGAGAGAGAGAGAGAGTGTAAAGAAGCAGAGGCCAGCCATGAACACAGGGACAGAGAGGGGGAGGGGAATGGGGAGAGAAGGGACAGAGAAGGAAGAGGATAAGAGAGCAAGAGAACCAACCATTGTTTCTTTAAAGAATACTTCTTATTTCTCTTTTTCCTTCCTTCTGGGGTTGCTACTACATTCACATTAGTACTTTAGGATTAGTCCCACAGTCTTCTGAACTTCCATTCAACGTCCCTCAAACTTCTTTCTGTCCTGTTTCTCAGATCAGGCAATTGCTTTGGGGGTAAATCTGCATTAATCTGAAGCTAGAAATTGAGTCTCACTATGGAACCTACATTTTCTTTTACTTTTTTCTTTCACACTTCCTTTTGGAGCTCTGTCATTAGCATTAGTTTGGAGATTTCCTAGGAACCTCCCAAGGAAGCAGGTAGGCATCTTCAGACCTCAGTTCCCTTTCTTCTTGTCCAAACCGAACCCCAAGTCTCATCTAAGATTACCATCTCTGGTCATTCCTCTCTCTCTGTCCCCATTCCCTGAGTACTGAGCAGATAGATCTTGGTGGAACATTCTGCTTTACACTCTCCTATAGATTCCCTAAGCCCTTCCCCTTTTAGCCTATTTCCATCGTTAAGTGTCAGCTCCCAGTACCAAGAAACACATTCTTTTTTTTTTTTTTTTGGTTCTTTTTTTCGGAGCTGGGGACCGAACCCAGGGCCTTGTGCTTCCTAGATAAGCGCTCTACCACTGAGCTAAATCCCCAGCCCCCAAGAAACACATTCTAATCAGAACCCCCAGGAGTCACGCCTGGCAGAATCTCAGAAGTATTCCACACCAGGCAACAAAACCAGCATACTCGTCTAAGAACCAGAGGGGACTACAGAAACTAAGGACCAGAAGATCCATTCAACAAAGACAAGACCAGATATCAGCACACTTAGGATTACAATATCCTGAACCCAGATAGCTGGACAACAGCATAAAACCACAGCCAATAACAGCCAGGACAATATGTCTCCACTAAATCCCAGCATCTCCATTACAGCAGACCCCGAGAAATGCAGTATAACTGAAGCACAAGGCAAAGACATCTAAATAGCCTTTATGAATATGTTAGAGGTCCTTAAAGATGAAATAAATAAATTCCTTAGAGAAATCTGTGGCAACACAAACAGTGGAATGAAATAAAGGAAACCATTCAAGACTTGCAAGTGGAAATAGAATAAATAAATAAAGCTCCAACTGTGGAAAAACTGGAAATGAAATTTTAGAAACTTGAACAGGAACCTCAGAGGCAAGCCTGACTGACAGAATACTAGAGATGGAAGAGAAAATCTCAGTCACTGAAGACACCATAGAAGATATAGATACCTCTGTTAAGGAAAATGTTAAAGCTAAAATGGTCTAAGAACAAAGCATCCAGGAAATCTGGGACACTATGAAAAGGCCTAATATAATAACAGTAAAAATAAGGGAAGAAGAAGAGGAAACCAAGGACAAAGGCATAGAAAATATTTCAACAACATCATAGAAGAAAATTTTCCCAACTTAAAAAGGTACCTATCAAGGTACAAAAAGCATACAGAACACCAAATAGACCAGACAAGAAAGTCCCCAGGCCACATAATAATCAAAATGCTAAATATAGCGTACAAAGAAAGAATATTAAAAAGTGTAATGACATACAGATTAGAATAACATCTTACTTTTCAGTGGAGACTTTAAAAGCTCACAGACCTGGTGAAATGTTCTATAAATTCTAAGAGACTGTACTCTACAACTTCAGAGTTGTACAAACGTTGTAAATGGAATGGTAGTGTATTGGTTGGTTTCAACTGCCATCTGGATACAACCTAAATTTACCCGAGAAGCGTTTCAGTTGAGAAACGGTCTAGATCAGGCTGGCCTGTGGGATTGCCTGTGGAGATTGCCTTACTTTTAGATATAGGAAGGCCCAGGCCACTGTGCGAGGTACCATTCCCTAGGCAAGCATTCCTGAACAGTGTAAGAGAGAACAAAGCTATCAGCAGGCAAGAAACAGTTACATGCATTCTCTCTTTTGTCTTGACTGTGGGTAAGACTAGCTGCTTGATTTCCTGGCATGACTTCCCATTGATGACAGACTAAGACCTGGAATTGTAAGTGGATGAACCGTTTCTTCCCTCAGTTGCTTTTTGGACAAGGTGGTTTTTTAAAATCACAATAGTTCTTCAGATTGGTTCTCAGTATAGCCTTGGGCTAATGCCATCTTTTTAAAACTTTTGTTATCCATTGTGAGAGAATGGTTCCAGTGGAAATTGCCTTGAGGAATCCTATTTTTTTATTAGATGTATTTCTTTACTTACATTTCAAATGTTATTCCCTTTTCCGGTTTCTTGTCCAGAAGCCCCATCCCCTCCCCTTCCCCCATATGGGTGTTCCCCCCATCCACCCCCTTACCACCCTCTGCCCCTGACATTTCCCTGCACTGGGGGGTCCAACCTTCGCAGGACCCTTCCACTGGTGCCCCAACAAGGCTATTCTCTGCTACATATGCAGTTGGAGCCCTGGGTCAGTCCATGCATAGTCTTTGGGTAGTGGTTTAGTCCCTGGAAGCTCTGGTTGGTTGGCATTGTTGTTCTTATGGGGTTGCAAACTGCCTTGAGGAATCTTAACCACATTTACCTATCTATCTATCTCTATCTATCTGTCTGTCTGTCTGTCTGTCTGTCTGTCTGTCTGTTTATCTGTCTATCTGTCTATCTGTCTGTCTGTCTGTCTGTCTATCTATCTATCTATCCATCCTTTATTTAAAGAGTGATATTTATTTAATTTATTCATTTTACATCCCTCTCACTTCCTAGTTACTCCCTCCCACAATCCTTTCCCCAAACCAATCCTTCCCCTATCCTCTGAGAAGGTGGGACCCCCTGGGTATCCCCCTACCCTGGCACATTGTCTCTGTGAGGCTAGGTGCTTCCTCTTCCACTGAGGCCAGACAAGACAGCCCAGCTAGTAGAATATATCCCATATGCAGGCAACAGCTTTTGAGACAGCCCCTACTTCAGTTGTTGAGGGACCCATATGAAGATTGAGATACCCATCTGCTACACATATATGTAGGGGGTCTCTGTCCAACCCATTGGTCTTTCTGTGGAGTTCCTATCCTCTTTGGGACCTGAAATCCTTTCCCCCTACCCTTCCATAAGAATCCCTGAGTTCCATTTAATGTTTGACTGTCTTAATCACATTTATTAACAGTGACAGGAAGCCAGTGATCAGAGTGGCATTTCAATTTGGTAGTTTTCAAGGAGAACCACGTGAACACTTGTCAGTTTATTTGTTGTGGCAACACTATCACCTGCCAAATCCTAACTCGATGTGAATGCTAACAGATCAGAGTTCTTATTAGCTGTGAGAATCAATGCTGATGCATATGTATGGGTGTATGTGTATATATGTATATATATAAGCATATATATTCATTGGCATTATATATATGAATGCATTGGCATTGTATATATGTGCATTATATATGCACTAGCATTATCTATATGTATGTGTATGTATATATCTGTTTATAATACACATGCATATATTATATATGGCCTCCTCAGTCTGTATAGTATAATATTAGTTTTGTGTATGTTCTCAGGGCTGGCTATTCGGTATTGGATAACCAATTGATGTACTCTTCCATGAGGAAGACTCTTTGGTGTTCTTTAGGCCCTTGGTTTTCCTTAGTCATCTGTGGTTCTTTTTCTAGGGTTGAGGCCCAGTGGGAAAGCCATACATTTTTAAAAACAGCTAAGTTTCTGAACCTTTTGTTCAAGTCATATAAAAACACTTAGTATGAATTCCCTTAAGTAGAAAGCCCTCAATTGCTCTAATTAGAGCAATTGGATTGGGTTTTACTCTGTTCAGGTTCCCTCAGAGGGCTTAATCAGCCTGTGCGCACAGCACTCAGTAAAGTTAACACATGATCGGTGTGTCAAAGGGCGTGGGAAAGACATCTCTCCCGAGAAAGACTGGCTTCTCCCAGGACGAGTTCAGAAATAGTGAGGATCTAAGGGAAGCCCCAGTTCTGTCTTAGTAGTGTAGTGTGTAGCTTTTGATACTCTGGCTTAACTCTGGGAACAGGTTGTGCTACCAGCTCCCACGCAGGGAATATTAGATCCACGGATGAAAAACACAGACATACACAGCTGTTCAATTTTAACCTGCCTTATTGGGACAATTGCTATGCCCTAATTATCTCCTGCCTGGAGAATCGTGCCATTATTAATACTCTTAGCTCTGTACCTCTCCACTGGCCCTCAACTTTAGTTGCTCAGTTACATTTAGTTCCAGCTCAACTTTCCCAAGGTACCGCCTGTAGCAGCAGCCTGTGGCAGCCCTGCCCAAGATCTCACATGGCTGGTTGGTTTCCTCCCTCTGAAGCATGGTGAACTCTCCTTCTTCTCCTCTGCATCTGCTAGCTTGCCTGTGGGGGCCCAGAAGTCCTGCCTATTCCTTTTGCCCAACAATTGGCTCATGACTTCTTTACTGATAGATCAAGAACCAACTGGAGAGCAGGACCTTAGCATCAGAACCACTCTTCATGTAGTTCCTGTGTCTTTGATGTTTCCATCCTACCTAAAACAAACATTGGCATCATTTCAGTACACACAGGTTGTGGGTAGTTAAAAAAAATCACGAGGCATATATGATACTTTATTTTAAAAATATTTTGGGGCTGGGGATTTAGCTCAGTGGTAGAGCGCTTACCTAGGAAGCGCAAGGCCCTGGGTTCGGTCCCCAGCTCAAAAAAAATATTTTATTAGTTCTTTGAGAATTTCATATAACATATTTTGGTTCTATTGAAATACAACGTTTGCCAGATAATTATTCTCAAACATCTTTTCAGGACCATCCTCTTAGGTTGCTATAAAATTAGGAGAATTATATCTTTTCAACCATCATTACATTCAATATTTGAATATGATTATGAATGGCCTTCTAAGTATTTTTGTTTATATATTTGTATCAGCATCTCTCATAACCTCTCTGATAAATCAATGCTCTTAGGCAGATTCTGCACAGGTGCAGCTCTGACACTCCTTGGTCACTGACTGGCTATTTGAAGGGTATTCCATTTGGGGTATCAGTGTATGCCACGTCACAGAATGTTCATCTCCATGTTAGCACATATGTCAACAGGAATGAGCGACTCCAGGTGTTAAATATCCAGCACAGATCAGCTCCTATCATTTGCCAGGAAGCTTTCATAATGGACGTCACAGCTGAGAGAGGACTCATTCTGATTATCTGAACAGTAATTGTTGGCAATTTATAAGACCTTTTTCTGATTTTCCTCTTTCTATTCAGTCATAACTAGAGAGAAGGATTCTGAAAACTTTCAGTTACTTTAAGTGTTCTGGAATTTGACCATGAATGGGATCTCAGACTTCTTTTACAAGCTGTGTGAGTGTAACTGTGAGTATGTTTGAGTCAGCCTCAGCCTCTCTCTCTCTCTCTCTCTCTCTCTCTCTCTCTCTCTCTCTCTGTGTGTACCTGTGAATGAGTTCACATATGAAGGTCAGAGGTATATTTCTGTATCCTGCACTATGAAGCTTGCCTTATTCTCCCAATGCACAGTCTCCACTGCCCCTGGGGCTGACTGTTCATATAGCTTTGCTATCTAGCAAACCCCAAAAACCTCTTGTCTCTATTCATCCCCATCCTTTGCAACACTTGGGTTGCTGATACTGTATGATCATGCCAAGCTTTTTATGTGCGTGCTGGGGGTTGAACTCAGGTCTTTGTGCTTTCACAGAAAACACTGTCATTCCCCTAGCTGTGTCTCTACCCTTCACATTTCTTACTGTGCTTACTGTTTCTCACATGAGGACATTGGGAGGTCATTGCATACAGCTTTCTAAAGAGTTATTTATCATGAGCATTCTCTCTGAGTCTTCTGATTAAGTGTGATTGAGTGGTAATGAACGAGGTTATTCTCTCACCTTAGACTCTTCTTGGTGGCCTTGGATTATTTCTCTGAAGAGGGTTGCTACCTGTACTTCTTCTGTATGTTGTTGACCTTCCTTGTTTGTGTCTTTCTGATAATTATACCATTTTAATTTACTCATTTCTGGGTATTTCATGCAGATTGAGTCATTGCCATATGCAAAGCATTGTGCCAGGCACTTTGGGGGAGATTTCATTCATGGTAATAACACCAGGAACTCTTATATTTATTCACACTGTGGTCCCTTAAAGAGGCTGAGAAACTTATTTCAGGTCACAGGGCTGTAGCTGGTGGAACTCAAGTCTACTGTCATCTCACACTGAAGCTCGACAGGTTGGTACGACACTAAGCTGACTCCCATGCTCTTTACTTTGTTGCAGTAATTCTTATTACTCCTGTGCCCATGGATGATGAAGTAGGAGATAAATGTTATGCTGGATTTTCAAAGAACATTTTCAAAATGTACCTCTCAGTTGTTCCTCCTCAGAGATTCTGATGTACGCTCTGGTGTGGGATCTGGGAAAGGCTTCCCCAGAGCTCATCCTTCCTTGTTGAGAGCCTTGAAGAGACAGTTACATTTGCTGCATACCGTCATGTTCATTTTTACGTCCCATTCCCAGGTATCAGATTTCTAGTTGAGACATTTTGTCGGTTCCTGTCTTCTCTCTCCCAGTTTCTGCCATCTGAAGCTCCTCCCCGGTCTCATACTGGATGGGTGCACCCTGGCTCCTTACAGGATCCCAGCTTGCCTTCATTTACTTCACCTCAGCTCCCTCATGGCTTCTGACTGTAGTGTGAAGTGGGTTGCTGCAGTATCAGTATTTCTTCCTTCTATGCTTCATGTAACTGACAATAGGAGGTCAGTCTTTACAGCGCAATCAATCTAGGGTCCATTGGATTCAGCAAACAGGTCCTAGAAGATGTATGACTCACAACCCAGTCCTTGGATCAGACACTTTCAGGGGGAAACTTGAGAGCTATGCAAAATCTGATAGGGAAAGAGCAGGAAGTTATATGCTGACTTTGAAAAGTACCATGTTTCTGATAGAGTTTAATCAAGTCTACCTTGATGTATATCATAGACAAGACAGAAGCAAATGGAGCAAATACCATCCTGAAAAAATGTAGAGAGGATCTGGTGAGATGGCTCAGTGGGAAAGGTGCCCACTACCAAGCCTGAGGCCATGGGTTCAATCCCTGAGATATTATTTCATCTGATTGCCCTCGTGACTGTGACAATTAACTTGGGAGTATGAAAACTAATGTTTTCTGGCCATTCAGAATTCTCAGAACCAGAAAGTTGGATAGTATGGTGATTGCTCTTCTCCCATGGTTACTTTCATCTGCTGAAATGCCTCTACTGTGTCCCCATCCCCCTCCTCAACCTTCCATTCTTCTTCAGATGATCTATCCCTATTCCATCATCAGAACCCCAAACAGGGCATTTAGCATGAAGTAGAATTTTCCCAATTCCTCTTCCAGGGCTCAGGGTGTCTCAGTCTTCAATCCATCAGTTTCTCTGTTGAGCAATTCCCATCAGATATACTGTTTTTAGGAGAACACTCCTTTCCAGGGGAAAGGATAAAATGTGGATTTGCCTTCAGAAGTCAGGAGTCCAGGCTTCCTTCCCAATAGGTGACTTTGAGAAGATTGTCAACCACAATGTGTTGCCTCTTTCAAAAAATATAATCGGAGGAAGGGGAGAGAAGACACTTATCACAAACTACGCAATCAATTACATCCATCTGCCTATTCATCTAGTCAACAGATTTTTAGGGACATTCTATCAGCTTGTTTCTTAGGATACGAAACTGGAAGGCCCTTATAAATGAGCTACCTCACGTGCAGCCAGTGAGTTCTACATAATCATATACACAAGGAAATAACGATGCCCTAGGAAAAAACTGCATCCCTGGTCCAGCTTTCATCAGAGCATCCATAATGAACCCAATTAGAGGACAATGAGTTTAGGCTGCTTGACATTGATTCCAGTTAATATAGCAACTCATAGATGAGCGAGAAAGCACCATGGGCCTTGGTAATTAGGGGGAGATTAGCAGAGAAGTTGGACTGTGTAGGAACCTTGAAGGGTGGTTAGTAATTAGATTTATGAAGGCAGAGAGGGACAAGTCCTTCTAACTTGGAGGAAGCTAAGCAGAGATTCTTCTTCCCCTGGCTCTAAGGTTGTTTCCTAGGCTCATGCGTCTTACATAACACCATGACTAGCTCATGACTAGGGAACAGCTACTTTATTTGTTTTCAGTATTCTTTTATTCTATTCTTTTATGGCAATATTGGAAAGTTACTCATTTGAGCTCGTAAAATGATATGACTCATAGAGAAGATGCAGAGTTCTCATAAAGCATTCAGTGCTAACCCATGTTAAACTAAGCACTACCACTATCCTTGACTTAGGATTTTCCAAGAGGACAAAGACCTATGCCCACATGGTAGCCAAGGTGTGGCACAATCCTTATTATATCAACTCTATTTTTGGTTTACGTTTTACCAACCCTCTACCACTTCTCCAGTCTCATGGCAACCCTGACTCTGTCTATGACCCCTGAACTGCATCAACTCGTTGTTTTTTTGTTTTTTTTGTTTTGTTTTGTTTTTGTTTTTTGTTTTTTGTTGTTTTTGTTTTATCTTTATTAACTTGAGTATTTCTTCTTTACATTTCGATTGTTATTCCCCTTCCCTGTTTCCGGGCCAACATCCCCCAACCCCTCCCCCTCCCCTTCTCTATGGGAGTTCCCCTCCCCATCCTCCCCAATTACCATCCTCCCCCCAACAATCCCATTCACTGAGGGCTCAGTCTTGGCAGGACCAAGGGCTTCCCCTTCCACTGGTGCTCTTACTAGGCTAGTCATTGCTACCTATGAGGTTGGAGCCCAGGGTCAGTCCATGTATAGTCTTTGGGTAGTGGCTTAGTCCCTGGAAGCTCTGGTTGCTTGGCATTGTTGTTCATATGGGGTCTCAAGTCCCTTTTGTTTTTTTTTAAGTGCCCTTTTCTTGATTCATCAAGAAAAAAAAAGACTAAGTCATTCGAAGTATAACTTTGTTTCTGGGCTCTCTTTCTCTCTCTCTCTCTTGACATTATCAGTCACTAAGAGTTTAAATCAACATTTTTAAGGAACAGATCCCCCCTTCCCCTTGTTGATTTGCAGTATTGGGTATCTTTCTTCAGGCACATCAGTCAAGTGCTTTTCCACCAAGCCCCCCTACTCCAGTAGATTGTTTTAAATGTGATCCTTGGTCGATACTAGTTGTTTCAACTACTAGTAGATTTTGCCCAGTAATATTTGCTTCTAATAATCTTTATTTAAGAAGCATATGTACTCGAGGATGGAGAGATGGCAGTGTTCAGAGTGTGCATTCTTTTTGCAGAGGCTTAATTTCCAGCACCTACATGTGGCAGGCCCATAATTACCTGTAAACTCCAGCTTGAGGGGTCCAGTGCCTCCCGTCTCTAAGGGCATCTAAACCCAGAGGCACATAACTACATATGTGTACACATGCATAAACACAATTAAACATAAAGTACATTAAAAATACACTGTTTATACTGAGAATTTTTGTTTTTGCCTTGCTTGTTTGCTTTGCGAAAGCCACAAACATCTGGGCTAAATCTGGGAACACTGTAGAAACATTCACGTAGGTGTGCAGTATCTTTGACGTATCAGTGATTAAGGATATAAAAATTAGACAACTCCCCATTTATATCAGGCAAGTTTTTGTCTCTTTTTCAAGGGTGTACATTAAGACCCTAACCAAGTCTACAATATATGTTGAACATCGGGTGCCCTGGCCAGCATATAGTAGCGTGCACACATATGCACGCACACGCACACACACACACACACACAGACACACACACACACACACACACACACACACACACATTTGATGTGAAGAACCAAAAAGGATAGCAAATGAAGGACTTGAAGAAACAAAATAGGAGAAGTGATGGGTCATTCAGCTTTCTTGTTATAACCTGGCATATGGCACGTGAAGCCTGGTGTGCTCCAATTTGCAATGCCTTCTGGGTCATTATAATCTCTAATGAAGTTTACTTACTGGACAAACTCAAAACCCCCCAGTTTGCTATTAACATATGTATAAAATGATCAGTTCTTTTTCCTGGATCTTGCTCATTAGATTAGGAAACTACTTAAAACAAATGAATCCCAACTTGTGGTGAGAACAGGTGTTCTCTCAATACCTGTGGTCTTCCCCAGGATTTTATACCTCCCAACAGGGCCTGATGATGAATTTTAGACAAAACCAGTGGCTTATAAACAGAGCAAAATTATCACTTTCAGAGTAAGAGGGGGAGATGCTGCTAAAATGGCATAACTACAAGATAGACAGGGGGATTTCCCTTGGTTAGAGTTATTGAAGGGACACCTGTAACTTTTTAATTGTGTTAACTCTTAGAAACTTGTGTTCTTTTTTGTGTATTATAGCCATTAGTATAAGTTATTCTGTCAGACACAATGGCTGTGTTTGCCTTAGTTACTGTTCTCATTTGCTGTAACAAAATATCAGAAGTTTGGAGAGAAAGGGTTTGCCTAGGGGAGGTAGTTCACCATGCTGGGAAAGGTGTCTCAGAGCAAGAATGTGCACCATCAGCCACATTGCATAGGTAGTTAGGGATTGTCATGGACAGGAAGTAGGGTGAGCTATAAAAACCACAACCACCCCACTCCCCAACAGTGACCTACTTCCCTGAGTGAGACTGCTTCTTGGAGATTCTACAACCTTCACCACCAGTTAGGAGCCAAATGTTTAAACATTTTAGCTCGTGTTTCATATGTAAAACAACAGTACTCAAAATGTTTAGTCTGGGACACCTGTCTCTCCCAACAAATAGTGCTATTCATTTTGGGAAAACCGGCTACTATCCAATCAGACAGAAAGACTGATGGCTGAGCCTGCTAGTGGGCTACTGATCAGGACGGGAACACCCTCTTCCTCAAGCCCTTCAGTTCGCTTGTATCTGTCCTCTTGCTTCTTTATGAATTCCTACCGGGATATGATCTCAAAAAGACCCAGTAGAAGATGTGTGCAAGCTATTTCCAGTGACCGATTCCATTAGAGATTCTTGTGCTTTTGATCATGACACCGAAAAGCATGTTTTACTTGTGCAAAGACTGAGGCCTTAAATGCCTTTCCTAGGAATGTTATGAATGAAACATGCTTTTTTTTTTTTTTTCAAAGTTACGTTTATCCTGACTCGAGTGAATTGAGACTGATGTAAGAAATTATGAGAAAGAACTGTGAGGACCTAACCTATTGCTTCTCTGAGATGGGAGCGGTCACCAAGGAAGCCTATTGTCTTCTGAGGATCTTTAAGCATCTCCCCTTAACTGTGGACATTCAGGCTTGTTATGGGGGTGTCCTGTACTCCATCGCTTGTGCCCTGTTTATTCAGATCTGTCCACATCCTGTTACGTAAGATACTGCTGAGGGCAATGGGAAGACAGAATTATCCAAGTTGTAGGGAAATCTTGTAACTCCTAGGGGCATAGGATTGTTGATGAATTGTTGGAGAATTATTAATATTAAAGAAGCCCTTTGCCCTGGAATCATTTTAAGACACTAAATCCTTTTGGATATAAGCTGACATCAGACAGGAGAGCTAGATGTGTCATCTGTCTCATCTGGCTTTTGCATGCCTTTTGAGCTTATGTGGCTGTTTATAAATATTTTTTTCTCCTCTGAATAGATCAGAAGCTTCACAAATGACCCACTAAGAGCTTTCTGTCTAGTCTTATACTAAATCAAGAAGGGGAAAGAGAAGAAGGCATTGGTCTTCACAGCTTGTGGTTAAATGCAGAAGATGAGGTCCTATCTTCTCCCACTGAAACCCTTGTGTCTATCCCCCCTCTCCCATAACATATTGATGGAGCACACATAATTCTGTATCTTCCCTTTCCAGCATGTCATGTCAGTGGCTGACCAATGATAATTTTTTTCTCCTACTCTAGAAACTCAGGTCCCAGTGAGACTGAATTTAAAAGAGTAGAGAAACCTGGCTCTAGAAACACACTTCCTTAGTAATGCTTCTGTATGTTGGATAGTCACCATGGTACCAAGCATGCATTTAATAAATCAGCTTCTGATGGTGTTCCACTAGCCCTTATGCTCTTCTATCACCAAGTTTTGCAGAATGTTTTGGTCGAGGCATTCACCATTGGGAAATACTTTGCTACAATGAAATCAGTTGAGACAGCCGAGGTTCTATGGAGGGGTCCTGATGAGATTCCGTCAGTGAAGTACAACTTGTTGGCATTTGAGAAGTTTTGAATTTAAAAGTAAGCAAAAATGATTCGAAGATCGTCTTCCAAATGTGCTTGTTGCTAGCCTCAGGTTGTATCTGTAAATTACAGTTTTGTATTGAATTTGATATTGACTTCAGCTTGCACAGGCAGTTGGAACGTCAACGAATCTTAGTAGATCCACACATTGATAGTCGTGATTTAGTAAACTGAGAATAGGAGGCGTAAGGCAAGCATTTTGACTTCTCAGAGACATTCCTGGTTCATAGCAAGCCATCAGTGGACCTGTTTTGACAGAAAGGTTGGATGACTTCTTCTTGTCAAATGACCATCCTGGAAGCAGCCATAGCGTATAGCACTGAATCATGGGAAAGGCCCACGGTTCTGGGAATATCTCAAAATGCAGGATGGCTTCAGCTATCCCTGGCCAGAGAAGAAAGAGGGCACTTTAAGGATGAGGGAAATCATATTAGGACATGGTCACTGCAACTAGAAGATTGTGCCTCTTGCCTTACGGTGGATCTGACTTACAGAAAGCATCCAAAGTGACAGGGCGGGGCTTGTGGAGGATGTGGAGAGAGCAATTATTTCTTCCCACATAGTGGGGTCAGGATCCATAGTACTTTTCTGTTGCCTCCATCTCGGAGATCCTTTCCATTTTTTTCCAGGGTCTAGTCTGGTGAGTCTGTCTGACCATCCTTTCTACTCTCCCTTCTTAACCTACCAGATCTAGGTTTTTGTCCCAAATCCAATGCTCCAGCATAGTCTGGCCAACCTTGTTTATACAACAACCGACCTCTAGGCTTCTACCAGGATATGCCATGCCTGACCCCAAACCAAAGCCCCATCCTCATACTACATTCAACCTCTCTACCCAGCCAGATCTACCACCACACTCCAGGCTTGAGGCAGGTCCCCTCTGTCTACGTGACTTCGTCCCTCCTAAACCATTTCCAACCTAGAGGGCCCACCTATCTTAGCTGTACATTCCTGTTTCTTCCTGGAGTTTACCTGTCCCCATAAGACACATGGGGGAAGTCCACATACCCAGATCTTATCACAAAACATACAAAAAATATGCAAAATCAAGCCAGTATCTCCCTCTCAAACCTACCTGTCTTATAGAAATGTTTGCCAATCAGAATTACCTAGTTGAACCCCAGGGCACAGTATTTAAAACAACAATCTTAAACGTCAAGATTTTAAGGACTATGAAGAAGACGCAAAGAAACAACTCAATGAAATTAAAGAGAATAAGAGTGTGAGGGATGGCCAAGAAGAAAGCCTTGTAGCCCAGCTGTACCCCTCCTTGGCACGTGCACAAAGAACTTGACATCCTGTTTCACAGAATCCTTTCCAGTCATTTTCAATGTTGATCTATTCACAATAACTAGAGAGTGGGAACATCCTAAATGTCCTTTAACCGATGATGAGTAAGAAAATTGTGGTATAGACACACCATGATATACTATTCAGTTGTAGAGAAAAAGAAAAAGGAAATCACCAAGTTTCCAGAGAGATGGGTGGAACTGGAAAAGATCATGTTGAATGATGATGCTCAGACAGAGAAAGACAAGTGTTTCTTCTCCTGGTTTCTCGCAAGAGACTCTTAGATACAAATCTACAGATATGAGTACACATCCTTTAGTAACTACAACAACCAGGACAGCAGAAAGAGATCATTACTGGGGTAGAGGGCTGGGGGAGCTATAGAGCTGGGAATAGCAGGGTAAAGGTAATCTGTCTGGGGAAATTGGAAAAATCAGCAGGGACTCTAATGAAGACTGGAGAGGGAGATAACTACAGCTGAAAAGGGTGTCTAAAAAATGTCACGAGGAATCATACCATCAACTCCCTAAAATACCCATAATACTCACACAACTGCATCAATATGCATATATAATTTACATGAAGAATTCTCATTTGAGCTTACAAGGTTCCCCACAAGAGCTGTGGACCGTCTATCAAAACCCCTACCACCAGGCGTGAGAAACTTTCTCTTTTGAGTTGTTGGGCAGAGATACCTTGAGAGACTCCCCAAACATTATAGGTCATTGTGACTGCCTTTTGTCAGACCCCAACCCGCACCCCAGAAGTGTTAGGTAATGTTTCTGTTGCTGAAGACACTGAGCTCTTCAGACCCAGGACTCAGAGGCCCGTAATTTGGAACCCACCTGAAAGCCCCTTCCTTAAAAAAACTAGCTTTCATGGTACCAGAAGGTGCCGTGCAAAGCTTCCAAAGGAGGGAAGCGACCAACAGTCCTACCCCGTTACAATGCCCAGGGACCACAACAATAACCGTCATGGCATAGCAACCTTAAGGGTGCAGTGGTAGTGACCAACAGCTATTTAACTGGACTTAGAATACCCTCAAGAAATGGAAATTCATGCCTGGCACTGGAAACCTAGTTAACTAGTGAAGACATGGATCCTGGAGGAGAACCTAGGGGCTATCACTTTACTGAATCAGAATGATGCTTACCTGCATTCTAAAAACTTATGCAGATAAGTATAATGTTTAACCCTCGTCAAGAAAATTTCTTCTTCTTCTTTTTTTTTTATTAACTTGAGTATTTCTTATATACATTTCGAGTGTTATTCCCTTTCCCGGTTTCCGGGCAAACATCCCCCTCCCCCCTCCCCTTCCTTATCGGTGTTCCCCTCCCCACCCTCCCCTCATTGCCGCCCTCCCCCCATAGTCTAGTTCACTGGGGGTTCAGTCTTAGCAGGACCCAGGGCTTCCCCTTCCACTGGTGCTCTTACTAAGATATTCATTGCTACCTATGGGGTCAGAGTCCAGGGTCAGTCCATGTATAGTCTTTAGGTAGTGGCTTAGTCCCTGGAAGCTCTGGTTGCTTGACATTGTTGTACTTTTGGGGTCTCCAGCCCCTTCAAGCTCTTCCAGTTCTAAGAAAATTTCTTCTTGCAACAGGCGGAGACCGCTATAGAAAGCCACAACCATGGAGATGGAAGGCTGTGAATCCCCATCCCAACACATACATCTACAACCCAATTGCCCCAGCTAAGGCTCAGAGATCACTGGGGAAGAGGAAGGCAGCAAGACCGTAACAGCCAGTGGATCAGGGAGTTTGCTGTGAGACCGTGTCCCCCAGAAATGTCAGAAGCCACGCCTACAAAGTATCACCATCATGAGTGCTTAGGCATGATTCAGATAAGGAAGACACCAAGAGACAAACTGACGTGGAAGGAAGGGGAGCTCATTTCTTCCTAGTGCAAAAGCCCTTACTCCTAGCTTTGTAGGATTGTATCGCACATTGTTATTAGCATCAGTCACCCTATTTTGTGCACCCACAGACGTATTATTTAAAGGCTATTGAGGGCACAGCAGCGACCCGTCCTAAGTCGACAGACGTCCTCTTTAGGTATTGCAACAGGATCTGAAGTACGCCCGAGGATCTCAGAAACCATGCCCAAGCCAGACAGCGAAGCAGGGACTGCCTTCATTCAGACCCAGCAGCTCCATGCAGCCATGGCTGACACCTTCCTGGAACACATGTGCCGCCTGGACATTGACTCTGCACCCATCACGGCCCGCAACACTGGGATCATCTGTACCATTGGCCCTGCTTCCCGATCTGTGGAGATGCTGAAGGAGATGATTAAGTCTGGGATGAATGTGGCTCGGCTGAATTTCTCTCATGGAACCCATGAGTACCATGCAGAGACTATCAAGAATGTCCGTGCAGCCACAGAAAGCTTTGCATCTGATCCCATTCTCTACCGACCCGTTGCGGTGGCTCTGGATACAAAGGGACCTGAGATCCGGACTGGACTCATCAAGGGCAGCGGCACCGCAGAGGTGGAGCTGAAGAAGGGAGCCACACTGAAGATCACCCTGGACAACGCCTACATGGAGAAGTGCGACGAGAACATCCTGTGGCTGGACTATAAGAACATCTGCAAGGTGGTGGAGGTGGGCAGCAAGATCTACGTGGACGATGGGCTCATCTCCCTGCAGGTGAAGGAGAAAGGTGCTGACTACCTGGTGACAGAAGTGGAAAATGGTGGCTCCTTGGGCAGCAAGAAGGGCGTGAACCTGCCTGGTGCTGCTGTGGACCTCCCTGCTGTGTCAGAAAAGGACATCCAGGACCTGAAGTTTGGGGTGGAGCAGGACGTGGACATGGTGTTTGCGTCTTTCATCCGCAAGGCGGCTGACGTGCATGAGGTTAGGAAGGTCCTGGGAGAGAAGGGCAAGAACATCAAGATCATCAGCAAAATCGAGAACCATGAAGGTGTCCGCAGGTTTGATGAGATTTTGGAGGCGATGGAATCATGGTAGCTCGTGGTGACCTGGGCATTGAGATTCCGGCAGAGAAGGTCTTCCTAGCTCAGAAGATGATGATTGGACGATGCAACCGAGCTGGGAAGCCGGTCATCTGTGCCAACCAGATGCTGGAGAGCATGATCAAGAAGCCACGCCCCACCCGTGCTGAAGGCAGTGACGTGGCCAATGCAGTCCTAGATGGAGCTGACTGCATCATGCTGTCCGGAGAAACAGCCAAAGGGGACTACCCTCTGGAGGCTGTTCGCATGCAGCACCTGATTGCCCGAGAGGCAGAGGCTGCCATCTACCACTTGCAGTTTTTCGAGGAACTCCGCCGCCTGGCGCCCATTACCAGCGACCCCACAGAAGCTGCCGCCGTGGGTGCCGTGGAGGCCTCCTTCAAGTGCTGCAGTGGGGCCATTATCGTGCTCACCAAGTCTGGCAGGAGTGCTCACCAAGTGGCCCGGTACCGCCCAAGGGCTCCTATCATTGCTGTGACACGCAATCCCCAGACAGCCCGCCAGGCCCATCTGTACCGTGGCATCTTCCCTGTGCTGTGTAAGGATGCCGTACTGGATGCCTGGGCTGAGGACGTTGATCTTCGTGTGAACTTGGCCATGAATGTTGGCAAGGCCCGAGGCTTCTTCAAGAAGGGAGATGTGGTCATTGTGCTGACCGGATGGCGCCCTGGCTCTGGCTTCACCAACACCATGCGTGTAGTGCCTGTACCACGATGATCCTCTGGAGCTTCTCTTCTAGCCCCTGTCCCTTCCCCTCCCCTATCCTATCCATTAGGCCAGCAACGCTTGTAGTGCTCACTCTGGGCCATAGTGTGGCGCTGGTGGGCTGGGACACCAGGAAAAATTAATGCCTCTGAAACATGCAATAGAGCCCAGCTATTTTTCATGGCCCTACTTGAGCCAGGGGTGAAGGAGGAATGCAGGATTGGAAACCCTCTGACTTTATCACAGAAGGGCAGCATTATCTCTGTGTTCTTTGCTCCTGTAGAAAGTTTTCCAGAGAATTCCCAGCCCTGGCCTGGAATCAGGAGACAGCAAGAACAGAGGCTGGGGGCCCAGGGTTCCCATGTAGATGACTTTTGGCCCTGTCCCTGACTTGCTTTCCCAACAGCTTTGGCCTCTCTCCTCCTCGTGCACTCCACTGCTGTCCCTGCAGATGTTCCACTCTCCACCTCGTACTCTGCAGCGTCTCCAGGCCTGTTGCTATAGTGCCCACCTGAATGTCAATAAACAGCAGCGGAAGCAAAAAAAAAAAAAAAAGGCTATTGAGGGATGTGGTGGCCACTCTGTTCCTGGGAAGTCACTAGAAAATTGAAGAGCAAACGGATGCACATCCGCCATGAAAGAGAAGGGCCACTTCCGGTGCAGATTTAACTCTGTGGTCCATATTACCCCAGCAAACGGAAAGTATGGGAGTTAAAACATCTATGGAGGTCATGAACAGGCACCGACCTGCACGGAGTTCTCACTTAGAGACATTAAAGAAACCACTACAAAGATGCATTCACACAAATTCTAAATATTCAAAAAAAGTCACCGAACCATCTTCTGCGTAGAAGACGGCGTCAAAGTCAGTTTGCATGTAATACAAATTAAATATTGCAGGGCTTTGATGACTTGCGCAATGATTTATTTCTCTGTCAGTTTTAACAGGGTGTGTGTCCTTCAAATGTCAGGCCATTTGCGTTCATTTCAGCTTTCAGTTTCTCTGTGTGTTGCTGTCATTCTCCCAGAAGGATTGCTGGAAGCCTACGTCCAGCAAACGAATGTTTCTTCTCTCCGCAAAGGACGCTAAATACATATTTTTTTAAAACTACCATCACAAGAAGTAGTTGGGGTGGATGAAGATGAAGGGCAAGGGCGGAAGGCGCTGATTTAGATGCGAAGACCGAACGTGTGCTCAGTGCACTAGAAACGGTTCCTCAACGTGGAGCGACACTGCGAGTGGATCCAGATAGGGTAGGCTAAAAATGGCTCTGCGAGTTTAACAGACCACTGGGCAAAATAAATACTTAAGACGTCAGTTGCAGCAGCCAGGGAATGAATTCTGTGCAAACCTAGTGGAAGTTGCCCTGAATGAAAGGCTCCCAGGGAAATTAAATGAAATAAGGCTGCTGTTTGAACAAGATAGTCGTAAAAATAAAAGTTAGAGAGGAGTTTAAATAAGTGGCTTGAGACTTAATTTATAGCATGTCCCTTGTTAAAGCTTGTGCCCGCCATAGCATAATGGGAAGGGAAGGCCCCTGAGAGGCCGACTGCATTTAAGGATCCAGGTAGGAGGGGGGAGGTCTCAGAAACTAAATGTAATGGGGATTGGAGGTGGTGGGCAGATCTGGTGTGAAAAGTGGAGAGGGGAAACAAGGGGCTGGTGCAGCACTACTGTCTCTGGAAATACGCTTAGTAAAGTTATGCTATGTTATATTATGGTATGGTATGGTATGTATGTACTTATTATTTATGTATTTAGTGTGTGTGCATAGGGAGGGAACTGGGGGAAGGTACATGTGCCATGGCATAGGTGTGGCTGTCAAGTAACACGTTTGTGGAGTTTGTTTTTATCTCACCCATTTGGGTCCTTGTATTCACAGGCAGCTGGCATGAACCTTTCTTCCCTACTGGGCCATCTTTCAAGTTGTTTTTTTTTTTTTTATAAAGTCTTAATTTTTGCCTCATTCCTTTAGCCTCTTCTGTAATTTCTGTTAATACCTGGAGAGAGTGGAGGTACTTGTTAATTGATTCGTTGCTACTGCCCTTTTGGCATTTCACGTGGATTCTTAGTCCCCAGCTCTGTCAGAGAAAGAAAGCTGTCTGAACAGAAGAGGAAGGAGAAGTGTTATTTGAAGTGGTAGAGCCGATAGGTGCTGTTCTGAAAAACTGGCTCACCGGTGTACTTAAGAACGGGACTGAAGTGGATAGATCAAAGAGAGGCTAATTGATGTCAACTGGATATTAAAATTTAAGTGTAAAGCTCCTCACCTAGATCAATAAAACAGCTGATGGCCAATGTTTGAATAGTTATGAGTTTTGAAGGGGTACCTGCTTGAAGTTTTAACCTTAAGGTTTAGATTAATTTTGGAGTGGAGAAAGAAGCTACGATCTCTCTCTCCCTCCCTTCCCCTTCCTTCCTCTCCCCCATCCCTTTCTTTTCTTTCCCTTTCTTTCTTTCTCTCTCCTTTCTTTCTTTCTCTTCTTTCTTTCTCTTCTTTCTTTCTCTTCTTTCTTTCTCTTCTTTCTTTCTTTTGTTCCTTCATTCGTTTGTTCTGGTTATAGACATAATAAAAAGATATAAGCACTGTTGTTAAAGGAAAAACCGAAAATCCCATTTTTCCCCTACATTTTATTCTCAAACAATGCAATCTCATCTCTTTAACTCCCCCACATCAGAGCAGAGTCACCCAGTTAATTTTCTGTCTGACCTAATTTTTTTCCATGGTAGATTTTTTTTTTCATCTCAGTCTCTTAATTACAGATTTAGAAGCGCCTACCTGAAGCTGTTTGAACGGTACACAAAGCTGGCCTCTTCTTCAAAGCCTTTGAAGAAAAACAATGCCTTCACTGTTCAAGATAAAATTGAGTATAAAAAGACCAGATGGGAGGTTTTTGATGATAATATAGGCATTCCCATAAGTCTTTTAAAAATTGTGTTCATTGCCATGAAGAAGAATGGTTTGGGGACTGATGAAGGCTTTTACTATAATAAACACTTTTTCAAATGCAATTTTTGATGAAGTCTGAGATTTTATATATGCACACGATGTATATACTATATGTTGATCACATTATTGTTCCTCCATAATGTATCCTTAATCTACTATTAGCCCCTTCCAACTTCTTGTCCTCTTTTATGATAGAACAATTTGTATTGCCCATATACTCTTGGGTGTGGGGCTATCCACTGTCGCAAGGGCAATGTGTTCAGGGCCATATCCTTAAGAAAATAGTCTGTCCTTTCCCTCAGTGCTATCAACTCAGCCAGGGGTGGAGGATCACGAGCCTGTGCTGGAGTACTGAATGTTTTAGACTTGTGCAGTTCTTTCGAGGCAACAGAAGCTGTTATAAGTTCATGGGGAGTAGCATTACAGTCCTTTTCTTTTTTTTTCTTTTTTTTTCTTTTTCTTTTTTTTTATTAAATTGAGTATTTCTTATATACATTTCGAGTGTTATTCCCTTTCCCGGTTTCCGGGCAAACATCCCCCTCCCCCCTCCCCTTCCTTATGGGTGTTCCCCTCCCAACCCTCCCCCCATTGCCGCCCTCCCCCCATAGACTAGTTCACTGGGGGTTCAGTCTTAGCAGGACCCAGGGCTTCCCCTTCCACTGGTGCTCTTACTAGGATATTCATTGCTACCTATGGGGTCAGAGTCCAGGGTCAGTCCATGTATAGTCTTTAGGTAGTGGCTTAGTCCCTGGAAGCTCTGGTTGCTTGGCATTGTTGTACTTTTGGGGTCTCGAGCCCCTTCAAGCTCTTCCAGTTCTTTCTCTGATTCCTTCAATAGGGGACCTATTCTCAGTTCAGTGGTTTGCTGCTGGCATTCGCCTCTATATTTGCTGTATTCTGGCTGTGTCTCTCAGGAGCGATCTACATCCGGCTCCTGTCGGTCTGCACTTCTTTGCTTCATCCATCTTGTCTAATTGGGTGGCTGTATATGTATGGGCCACATGTGGGGCAGGCTCTGAATGGGTGTTACTTCAGTCTCTGTTTTAATCTTTGCCTCTCCCTTCCCTGCCAAGGGTATTCTTTTTCCTCATTTAAAGAAGGAGTGAAGCATTCACATTTTGATCATCTGTCTTGAGTTTCGTTTGTTCTAGGGATCTAGGGTAATTCAAGCATTTGGGCTAATAGCCACTTATCAGTGAGTGCATACCATGTATGTCTTTCTGTGATTGGGTTAGCTCACTCAGGATGATATTTTCCAGTTCCAACCATTTGCCTACGAATTTCATAAACTCGTTGTTTTTGATAGCTGAGTAATATTCCATTGTGTAGATGTACCACATTTTCTGTATCCATTCCTCTGTTGAAGGGCATCTGGGTTCTTTCCATTTTCTGGCTATTATAAATAAGGCTGCGATGAACATAGTGGAGCACGTGTCTCTTTTATATGCCCAAGAGAGGTATAGCTGGATCCTCAGGCAGTTCAATGTCCAATTTTCTGAGGAACCTCCAGACTGATTTCCAGAATGGTTTTACCAGTCTGCAATCCCACCAACAATGGAGGAGTGTTCCTCTTTCTCCACATCCTCGCCAGCATCTGCTGTCACCTGAGTTTTTGATCTTAGCCAATCGCACTGGTGTGAGGTGAAATCTCAGGGTTGTTTTGATTTGCATTTCCCTTATGACTAAAGATGTTGAACATTTCTTTAGGTGTTTCTCAGCCATTCGGCATTCCTCAGCTGTGAATTCTTTGTTTAGCTCTGAACCCCATTTTTTAATAGGGTTATTTGTTTCCCTGCGGTCTAACTTCTTGAGTTCTTTGTATATTTTGGATATAAGGCCTCTATCTGTTGTAGGATTGGTAAAGATGTTTTCCCAATCTGTTGGTTGCCGTTTTGTCCTAACCACAGTGTCCTTTGCCTTACAGAAGCTTTGCAGTTTTATGAGATCCCATTTGTCGATTCTTGATCTTAGAGCATAAGCCATTGGTGTTTTGTTCAGGAAATTTTTTCCAGTGCCCATGTGTTCCAGATGCTTCCCTAGTTTTTCTTCTATTAGTTTGAGTGTGTCTGGTTTGATGTGGAGGTCCTTGATCCACTTGGACTTAAGCTTTGTACAGGGTGATAAGCATGGATCGATCTGCATTCTTCTACATGTTGACCTCAAGTTGAACCAGCACCATTTGCTGAAAATGCTATCTTTTTTCCATTGGATGGTTTTGGCTCCTTTGTCAAAAATCAAGTGACCATAGGTGTGTGGGTTCATTTCTGGGTCTTCAATTCTATTCCATTGGTCTATCTGTCTGTCTCTGTACCAATACCATGCAGTTTTTATCACTATTGCTCTGTAATACTGCTTGAGTTCAGGGATAGTGATTCCCCCTGAAGTCCTTTTATTGTTGAGGATAGCTTTAGCTATCCTGGGTTTTTTGTTATTCCAGATGAATTTGCAAATTGTTCTGTCTAACTCTTTGAAAAATTGGATTGGTATTTTGATGGGGATTGCATTGAATCTGTAGATTGCTTTTGGTAAAATGGCCATTTTTACTATATTAATCCTGCCAATCCATGAGCATGGGAGATCTTTCCATCTTCTGAGGTCTTCTTCAATTTCTTTCCTCAGTGTCTTGAAGTTCTTATTGTACAGATCTTTTACTTGCTTGGTTAAAGTCACACCGAGGTACTTTATATTATTTGGGTCTATTATGAAGGGTGTCGTTTCCCTAATTTCTTTCTCGGCTTGTTTCTCTTTTGTATAGAGGAAGGCAACTGATTTATTTGAGTTAATTTTATACCCAGCCACTTTGCTGAAGTTGTTTATCAGCTTTAGTAGTTCTCTGGTGGAACTTTTGGGATCACTTAAATATACTATCATGTCATCTGCAAATAGTGATATTTTGACCTCTTCTTTTCCGATCTGTATCCCTTTGATCTCCTTTTGTTGTCTGATTGCTCTGGCTAGAACTTCAAGAACTATATTGAATAAGTAGGGAGAGAGTGGGCAGCCTTGTCTAGTCCCTGATTTTAGTGGGATTGCTTCAAGTTTCTCTCCATTTAGTTTAATGTTAGAAACTGGTTTGCTGTATATGGCTTTTACTATGTTTAGGTATGGGCCTTGAATTCCTATTCTTTCCAGGACTTTTATCATGAAGGGGTGTTGAATTTTGTCAAATGCTTTCTCAGCATCTAATGAAATGATCATGTGGTTCTGTTCTTTCAGTTTGTTTATATAATGGATCACGTTGATGGTTTTCCGTATATTAAACCATCCCTGCATGCCTGGGATGAAGCCTACTTGATCATGGTGGATGATTGTTTTGATGTGCTCTTGAATTCGGTTTGCCAGAATTTTATTGAGTATTTTTGCGTCGACATTCATAAGGGAAATTGGTCTGAAGTTCTCTTTCTTTGTTGTGTCTTTGTGTGGTTTAGGTATAAGAGTAATTGTGGCTTCGTAGAAGGAATTCGGTAGGGCTCCATCTGTTTCAATTTTGTGGAATAGTTTGGATAATATTGGTATGAGGTCTTCTATGAAGGTTTGATAGAATTCTGCACTAAACCCGTCTGGACCTGGGCCCTTTTTGGTTGGGAGACCTTTAATGACTGCTTCTATTTCCTTAGGAGTTATGGGGTTGTTTAACTGGTTTATCTGTTCCTGATTTAACTTCGATACCTGGTATCTGTCTAGGAAATTGTCCATTTCCTGAAGATTTTCAAATTTTGTTGAATATAGGTTTTTATAGTAAGATCTGATGATTTTTTGAATTTCCTCCGAATCTGTAGTTATGTCTCCCTTTTCATTTCTGATTTTGTTAATTTGGACACACTCTCTGTGTCCTCTCGTTAGTCTGGCTAAGGGTTTATCTATCTTGTTGATTTTCTCAAAGAACCAACTTTTGGTTCTGTTGATTCTTTCTATGGTCCTTTTTGTTTCTACTTGGTTGATTTCAGCTCTGAGTTTGATTATTTCCTGCCTTCTACTCCTCCTGGGTGTATTTGCTTCTTTTTGTTCTAGAGCTTTTAGGTGTGCTGTCAAGCTGCTGACATATGCTCTTTCCTGTTTCTTTCTGCAGGCACTCAGCGCTATGAGTTTTCCTCTTAGCACAGCTTTCATTGTGTCCCATAAGTTTGGGTATGTTGTACCTTCATTTTCATTAAATTCTAAAAAGTTTTTAATTTCTTTCTTTATTTCTTCCTTGACCAGGTTATCATTGAGTAGAGCATTGTTCAATTTCCACGTATATGTGGGCATTCTTCCCTTATTGTTATTGAAGACCAGTTTTAGGCCGTGGTGGTCCGATAGCACGCATGGGATTATTTCTATCTTTCTGTACCTGTTGAGGCCCGTTTTTTGACCAATTATATGGTCAATTTTGGAGAAAGTACCATGAGGAGCTGAGAAGAAGGTATATCCTTTTGCTTTAGGATAGAATGTTCTATAAATATCCGTTAAGTCCATTTGGCTCATGACTTCTCTTAGTCTGTCGACATCACTGTTTAATTTCTGTTTCCATGATCTGTCCATTGATGAGAGTGGGGTGTTGAAATCTCCCACTATTATTGTGTGAGGTGCAATGTGTGTTTTGAGCTTTAGTAAGGTTTCTTTTACGTATGTAGGTGCCCTTGTATTTGGGGCATAGATATTTAGGATTGAGAGTTCATCTTGGTGGATTTTTCCTTTGATGAATATGAAGTGTCCTTCCTTATCTTTTTTGATGACTTTTAGTTGGAAATTGATTTTATTTGATATTAGAATGGCTACTCCAGCTTGCTTCTTCTGACCATTTGCTTGGAAAGTTGTTTTCCAGCCTTTCACTCTGAGGTAGTGTCTGTCTTTGTCTCTGTGGTGTGTTTCCTGTAGGCAGCAGAATGCAGGGTCCTCGTTGCGTATCCAGTTTGTTAATCTATGTCTTTTTATTGGGGAGTTGAGGCCATTGATATTGAGAGATATTAAGGAATAGTGATTATTGCTTCCCATTATATTCATATTTGGATGTGAGGTTATGTTTGTGTGCTTTCATTCTCTTTGTTTTGTTGCCAAGACGATTAGTTTCTTGCTTCTTCTAGGGTATAGCTTGCCTCCTTATGTTGGGCTTTACCATTTATTATCCTTTGTTGTGCTGGATTTGTAGAAAGATATTGTGTAAATTTGGTTTTGTCATGGAATATCTTGGTTTCTCCATCAATGTTAATTGAGAGTTTTGCTGGATACAGTAACCTGGGCTGGCATTTGTGTTCTTTTAGGGTCTGTATAACATCAGTCCAGGATCTTCTGGCCTTCATAGTTTCTGGCGAGAAGTCTGGTGTGATTCTGATAGGTCTCCCTTTATATGTTACTTGACCTTTTTCCCTTACTGCTTTTAATATTCTTTCTTTATTTTGTGCGTTTGGTGTTTTGACAATTATGTGACGGGAGGTGTTTCTTTTCTGGTCCAATCTATTTGGAGTTCTGTAGGCTTCTTGTATGTCTATGGGTATCTCTTTTTTTAGGTTAGGGAAGTTTTCTTCTATGATTTTGTTGAAGATATTTACTGGTCCTTTGAGCTGGGAGTCTTCACTCTCTTCTATACCTATTATCCTTAGGTTTGATCTTCTCATTGAGTCCTGGATTTCCTGTATGTTTTGGACCAGTAGCTTTTTCCGCTTTACATTATCTTTGACAGTTGAGTCAATGATTTCTATGGAATCTTCTGCTCCTGAGATTCTCTCTTCCATCTCTTGTATTCTGTTGGTGAAGCTTGTATCTACAGCTCCTTGTCTCTTCTTTTGGTTTTCTATATCCAGGGTTGTTTCCATGTGTTCTTTCTTGATTGCTTCTATTTCCATTTTTAATTCCTTCAACTGTTTGATTGTGTTTTCCTGGAATTCTTTCAGGGATTTTTGCGATTCCTCTCTGTAGGCTTTTACTTGTTTATTAATGTTTTCCTGTGCTTCCCTAAGTGTGTTCATGTCTTTCTTGAAGTCCTCCAGCATCATGATCAAATATGATTTTGAAACTAGATCTTGCTTTTCTGGTGTGTTTGGATATTCCATGTTTGTTTTGGTGGGAGAATTGGGCTCCGATGATGGCATGTAGTCTTGGTTTCTGTTGCTTGGGTTCCTGCGCTTGCCTCTCGCCATCAGATTATCTCTAGTGTTACTTTGTTCTGCTATTTCTGACAGTGGCTAGACTGTCCTATAAGCCTGTGTGTCAGGAGTGCTGTAGACCTGTTTTCCTCTCTTTCAGTCAGTTATGGGGACAGAGTGTTCTGCTTTCGGGTGTGTAGTTTTTCCTCTCTACAGGTCTTCAGCTGTTCCTGTGGGCCTGTGTCTTGAGTTCACCAGGCAGCTTTCTTTCAGCAGAAAATTTGGTCTTACCTGTTGTCCCGAGGCTCAGGTTTGCTCGTGGGGTGCTGCCCAGGGGCTCTCTGCAGCGGCAGCAACCAGGAAGACCTGTGCCGCCCCTTCCGGGAGCTTCAGTGCACCAGGGTTCCAGATGGTCTTTGGCTTTTTCCTCTGGTGTCCGAGATGTGTGTGCAGGGAGCAGTCTCTTCTGGTTTCCCAGGCTTGTGTGCCTCTCTGAAGGTTTAGCTCTCCCTCCCACGGGATTTGGGTGCAGAGAACTGTTTATCCGGTCTGTTTCCTTCAGGGTCCGGCAGTGTCTCTGGCAGGGGTCCTGCCGCTCCCCCACGGGAGCCCAGAGGCCTTATACAGTTTCCTCTTGGGCCAGGGATGTGGGCAGGGGTGAGCAGTGTTGGTGGTCTCTTCCGCTCTGCAGCCTCAGGAGTGCCCACCTGACCAGGCAGTTGGGTCTCTCTCTCACCGGGTCTGGGACTCCAGTCCTTTTCAAAACCTCCAGCTCTTAGAATCTTCACTCCTCTTCTGTGATGGTCCCTGCGCCTTGGTGGAAAGGCTATTCATACATTGTTCATTTCACTTAGAAGTTACAGAATGTTAACTTATAGAGAGCGGTGATATAAAAAGAGTGAATGGGGAAGACAATTGGAAGTACAACGCACAGGACGGCATAGCTGAGAGTCTTGAGCAATAGCCCTAGGTAGGAGTGTTGGGCCACCATGACCAAAATTGATGCCTTCACAGCACACATCTATGTCTGTAATTTGAGGGGAGTTCTGATGTCAGTAGCGACCGTGAAAGTCAGTAGGGAACGGGCAATAGCTCTCGGAACTTCTCTGCTAAATACTGGACATTTGGAGTTGAGTGGTATGAGATCCTTCATTTTGAGAAGCTGAGTTTTGATTGACCAGCTAGCCGGATGCTTTAATAATGAGAATGACACAAGATGACACTGGTGCTACATGTGATCACTGTTGCAGTAGGGGACCACCTATGCCATGTAGGAAAGCCTCACAGAGCAGGTGCTGTTCTGGCTGAATCTTGAGGAGAGGGATTATGGTTCAGGTCTGAAACGTCCCCCGTAGGCACATGTTCTGAGCCATTTGGTCCTCAGCTGCTAGTGTGACTTCGAATAAGTACGGCCCTGAGAAAGACCTTGGGTATTATGAGGAGTGAACGATGCCTTCACACACATGTCCACCCACAGCACCCTCTTCACGAGTACGTCTCTGTACATTGTGGGGCCTGCAAGCTGGTGTTTAGGAACAGACTGGAGCTTGCTTTTGCACGGAACCGAGTGGTTACTGATGAGTGGAAATTTCATGTATGTTCATTGTTAGCTCAGGTGATGATTCCATGAGCAATATTATCACTGTGTGTACACTTAATCTTGACATCTGTCACATGTTAATTATATCAGTCAAGCTGCTTTGAGGCTGCAGTGTTGGCTCAGCAGTTAAGGTAACTTTGCTCCTGCAGAGGACTGGACTTCAGGTCCCAGCACCCACTTGTCAACTCAAAACCACTCATAACTACAGTTCCAGGGAACTCCATACCTTCTGATGGCCTCCAGGCATACCAGCACTCATATACACAAACCCACACATAAAAACATAATAAATAATGGGCACAAAGGAGAAAATACTGGGAAAAAGCTTGCTTTTTATTTTTTTTAAAAAGATATTCTTCTGGGGATGAAAAAATATGTTTAGGAGTCTGAAGTAAAGATTTGCTTTATGAAGCCATTAAGACATGTCTCTTTGCAAACCTTTCTGTAATTATAGATGCATAAAATTACAAGAAACTGCTACGCGGGGATGTGATTTTGTTGTTAACACTAAGCCTTCAGACTCGATACACTATTTAAAGGAGGAAGTGGAAGGGAAATGGGTCAGGAGGTCAAATTATGCTAATTCAAAATCTAATTTTCACATATTTAGCTTGTACAAACATCTCTCTTTCTGCATAAACCAGAGGCTCAGAGACATTAACAGGACCACCCACGCTATTCACTGGAGCTCAGTCGTGGAGGCAGAGGATTAGCAGTGAGTGAGGTGGCCTGAAAATCCCAGCGTGCACCTTGTAAATAATTTCTCATTATAAAATGGGCTGAAATTGGTGAAAACTCCCATCAAGCTGCTTTCCAGGGACATCTAAGGGGACAGTCTGCCCTGCTTTGCCATTATAAGACTGTCTTCAAGGTTCCCACTCTCATTCCTGCTAATGCGTTAAAAATGTTTTTATAAATTTTTTTTTTTAAATCCTGTAAGTCACTTCCCTCAGGAACCTTTATTTTACTTAAATGGCCTCAGAGGTCGACAAAATCATGACCCTTAGCACATTTAATTCTCTGTTTTACGTCATTGACCTTCACGCATCACTGAGGGTTTTAGTCTGTTTTGGCATTTACACTCGGTGACGTCATCTCCTTAGGTCACTGACATTCTTGAAGTTCAGAATGTCTGAGCTTTCTTTTCTCCTTGACCTAAGTCTTTGCTGATGACAATTTCCTGGCAATGGCAGCCTGATTTGTGAGTATCTTCACGTTTTAAGTATGTCTCTGGTTGTGTGATCTTTCCTCTTCTTCTTGGTGGTATTGTTTTTGGTGGAGCTGGTAGTGGTGGCCCTGGAGGTGGTGGTGCATTTGGTAGTGGTGGTAGTGGTGATGTTCATGTTAT
This sequence comes from Rattus norvegicus, assembly GCF_021556685.1. NCBI lineage: Eukaryota > Metazoa > Chordata > Mammalia > Rodentia > Muridae > Rattus > Rattus norvegicus. Next base: position 17,655,583 of record NC_141553.1, on the reverse strand, counting down.
TGGTGGTGGTATGATAGCATTAGTGGTCATGGCAATGTTGGGATTACTGGGTAATGGTGGTGGTGGTGGTGGTGGTGTCATATTGTGTGTGTGTGTGTGTGTGTGTGTGTGTGCGCGCGCGCGTGCACTTGCATGTGCTCTCTCTCTCTTTCTCTTATCTTTCTGAGTTAAATAAAATCTCTGTTATGCAGCACATTGACTTCTTGTTAGCAGGTCAATGAAGGTGTTCAGTAAGGGGAAGTAAGAAGATGGATTAAAATGAGAACTTTGCTTTGTATAGTTATTTGAAGCACCTTTTCTATGGATGAGGTGGGTTTCTGGCTGGTAGGGATTTTAAGAGACAGAAATGTTCTCTGGGAACAACGATTCCCACAACTTCATGCCTTGCACCTACACACCAAGATCCCATCGGGAAGGGAACTGCAGTGTTCTCATGGGAGAGCTTGCTTGTCTGTGGTGCTTTTGTGGTAGAAATGATGAGGGCAGGCTATGTTTCAGCTCAGAGGCTGGGAGGGAGAGAAGTGGTCAGGGATGCAGGCATTTCTTCATTACCTACATGAACACCTATATCCACTTAAGATCCTGCTGGATGCTACTGAGAAGTCCTGCCAGGCACACTCTTGCCACCACTCATAGGGCTATAAAACCTCCATCTTTTTCTGTAAAGATCTTATGGCTCTGTATATATGTTCTTTGTGAACTTCAGAATGTGCTAGAGAGCTGTACTGTTCTGGCCAACTAGTTTTTACCACAGTATCAAATTGCAACAGCACCCCTGTAACTCAGACTTACCATTTGTGGTGGTTTGAATATGCTTGGCCCAGGGAGTGGTGCTATTAGGAGGTGTGGCAATGTTGGAGTGGGCATGGCCTTGTTGGAGGATGTGTGCCATTGTGGGGGTGGGCTTTGAGCTTCTATGCTCAAGCCCCATCATCCAGTGTCAAGAGAGACTATGGAAGCGAGCCTATGGAAGCTAGTCTCCTGCTGCCGCCTTTGGATCAAGAGGTAGAATTTTCAGTTCCTTCAGCATCATGTTTGCCTGCACACTGCCATGTTTCCCACTGTGATGAAAATGGATTGAACCTCTGAAATTGTAAGCCAGATCCAATTAAATATCCTTTATAAGAGGTTTTTGGGGCCCTGACGTGCTCAGAGGAGAAGGGGAGGGGAGATGGAGAGAAGGATTGTGGAGGAGGGTGACTGGGAGGGGGACAGTGAACAGGATTTAAAGCAAATAAGTAAAGTAATAATAATAATAATAATAATAATAATATTTTAAAAAAGAGTGTCTTTGGTCTTGGTAACTCTTCTCAGCATTGGAAACTCTAATTAAGACACTAGTCCACACTGGGACAGGAGACACGCTTTGATTGGAAATATAATAAAGCAAGAGCAGCCTTTGCTATATTTTATAAAGCATAAATTATATCTTGTATATCTAGTTTCTTCTAGAATTATATCAGGATATTCTTCATAGAAATACCTTCTCCAATCTGTTGCCAACAGCCAAAACTAAAGAACTGAACTGTCCTGGAACTTAAGTTGTTAGCCAATGAGGAGCTCTCAAACAGAGGGACAGAGCTTCTCTCCGTGTTGCAGAGTTTAACTGGTCTGCTGGACAGTTCTCATCAGCGAATCCCCTTGACTCGCCAGGGTTTCCCTGTGATAATTTGATGCAATATGGAAGATGATGTTGGGTAAAGCTCTAGGATCAGAGAGGGGACAGTGCATTCCAAAATCTTTCCGCCCCTGGCTGGGTGATGGCGCCCAGGGTTGGTAAGGAATAGCATTTGGATACAGCACTCAACAAACCAAAAGGTGGTTTATCTCACATATTACTCAATATCTATACCTTGACTTGTCTCTAAAGTGATTTCCAAAAGGAAGCCAGAGGCTTGATTCCATCAGAAATGCAAAGCAGGCAAGAAGTTAGTGCCTTATTCAGATAACATGTAAACCTTTGAATCTCTCACCAACAATTTTAAACTGGAGCCTCTCCTTTCTCTGTCCTCTTCTGTACAAAATATGAAAGAGATAGAGGGACTGTAATAGCCAAGATCATTCCCTTTGTGGCAGCACCAAGCTCCTACACTTTAATATTAACTTCTAGTGAGCACCCGTGTGCACTGTGAACGATATCTGGATTGGGTAATAACTACAGAAATAACCTAAAGTGAGTGAGAGATCAATACACACCATGTCTTGCTCCAAACTTGCACATCATAACTTGAGCAATTCTCTTGACATTGTAGGACAATGACTATTTACCTTCATTTCTCTCCTTTCATATTACCATCATGGTAGAGGAAATTTAGTGACATTTTTTTAGACATAGAGGGGGCAAGTAGCAGATCCCAGATTCTTCCCCTGTGAACACTGTCTGGGCTCATCACTACCCAGAGGGCACTGTGTGAATGGGTCTGCTATGGTGGGAATGCTCTTTCCAAAGTGGAAATAAAACAATAGACAAATACAACATAATACCAGTAAGTCAGTAGTAAGTCTTCCATTCTTAAGTCTTAAGCTTTTGGAGAAATTATTTTTTCATCTTTTTCAAAAGGATCCTTCGTCACATTTCTCTAACTTACTTGGATACTCTGAATGTTTCCTAGAAGGGAAGTGATTTTCCTTTCTGTTTTAGCCAAGCACTTAATGAAATCATCTATTTAATTCTATCTTTCCGTCATATTGGAATTCAGTCTTATTGTCCAGTCTGGAAACCCTGTGAGCTGTGTTACGCGATTTATGCAGGTGGCCTCAAACTTCTTCCTTTCAAGTGCCATTAAAGGGATTGGTCTGGTTTCTTGTGTTTGCTTTTTAGTGGTCTTCTGATTGGAGATGGAAGAGGGATAGTGATTTTGGAGGCCTGTGTCAGGATAGGGAGAGTCATAATTCTGTGACGGTTCAGGTTTTCCTCCCTCCCACTTCATGCCCTCTCTGTGTGTGCAAGCGTGTGTGTGTGTGTGTGTGTGTGTGTGTGTGTGTAAACATACTTGAGTATATGCAAGGGCCAGAGGTCAGAGGTCAACTTTAACTGTCTTTCACAGATGCTGCCCACCTTGCCTTTTGAGACAGGATCCCTCACTGATCAGGAACCCACCAAGTAGACTAGGTTAGCTAGTCAGTAAACCCCCAGGGACCTGCATGTATCCTCTTCCACAGCAGGGGAGGTTAACAGTATGTACTGCACTCTACTTCTCTTCAAGCCGAGTTCTAGGGTACTAAAACTCAGGTCCCCATGCTTGTCAGCCAAGACTTTACTGGGTCATTACTCCAACTCTTGTCTTTCTCCTCTGAGAAGTGAGGGCCAGGTGAGCTCAGAGATAATTGATGGGGATAAGCGAGCCAGTGTGTATTGAGCAATGGGATGCCATCTGGTTCTGGTTCTTAATTTTGATTCTTATTTTCTAGGTGTTTCACAGAGCTTCTTTAAATTCGGACTGACCCACATCTGTGCACTTTGTGACTCATTCAATAATTATTTGCTTTAGAAAAAAAATGCATTCCACAGCGTTCTGGATACAGCACTAGAGAAAACGCACCAGGCATTCCTTTGAGCTCAAACTGTGTTCTAATTAGTGTAAGGCAGAGAGATGAGGACTGTGACACTATACACCACCGAGGTTAATGGCAGTGAATGGTTCATCAGCTCTCATCACCCAACCACATGGTATGAGTGTCTCTCGCCCTTCATTTGACCTGTGGCTCTGCTGTATCTGATCCAGCTTGTCCCTTTAGACTTACTTCTCAGTGCTTCATTTCCTGTATCAGCATCTAACACAGCCTCAGTAGTATGTGAGTGCAGACTGATTCAGCCTCAATCAAATATGAGTGTGGATTGATTTAGCCCTAGGGGAGAAGAATTCTAATGGAGTCGAAGGAAGAAGAGCCATGGAACATTGGATGTCCAGGCTATTGGTAGCTGCATTTGGTACCAATGTATCGTGAGCCTCTCTCTTGGACACACTTCAGATTACTATCCCAACCTTCCTGATGCTTTAATACAGTTCCTCATGTTGCGGTGACCCCCAACCATAAAATTATTTCATAGCTACTTTATAACTAATTTTGAATCATAATATGAATACCTGACATGTAGGATATTTGGTATGCATGCCCCGAAGAGGTTGTGACTCGTAGGTTGAGAACCACTCATCTGGAGTTTGGGGAGCTGGCTGAGTACTTAAGATCTCTTGCTGCTCTCTCAGAGTCCTGGAGTTCATGTTCCAGGACCCACCTCGGGCAGCTCACAATCACCTGTAACTCTAGCTCCAGGGGCTCTCTCTTCTGGCCTCTGCAGACACCTGCAAGTGTGGGTGTCTATGTGCACCCCCCTACATATGCACATAAATAAAGATAAATATTAAAAGATTATTCTGCAGTGTAGTGAACAATAAGCTCTGTGTGTGGGTGAAGACTTTTTTGGGTGTGAGAAAATGGCATAAGCATTGGTTAGATATTTCATCTATGATAATGCACTTTCCTCACGACCAACTTATTCTCCAATAACCCTTTGAATTATAGTTTGAAATACACGAATATTTAGTATATTCCAAAAAACATACTTGTAAGATGTGCCAGGAGAAACTTTCTGCTTCGCGTTGTCATAGTAGCCACTCGTACCTACATTTTACATAACCATCTGTCTTAGCTGAAATTGTGAATGGCCACATGCTTGTCTACAGTCTATCCTTTAGGCTAGGACCCAGATGACTAGGTAATAGGCTTGGGCTCCATCCCAGTTCACGAAAGCATGCAGAGGGAGGAGGGCCGCCTTCTCTTCCTAGAAACCACACAAGAGTGTTCTGCTTACATGGACTGGCCTTGCATGCCCCACCTAGCTACAGGGAGAGATAAGAAATGACTTTTGAGCGATTGAACACTTGGCTAAGAGGATGCTTCTGCATCTTTCTATGGGAGGAAGAAAAGACAATTGTAAAGGAACCTACCTGACACATCTTCATGAAGTTTTGGGGTAAGCGCCATTAGCGTCTCAAATCCTCCAGTGGCATCATGACCTCTCAACGTGCTCCCTTCACAGCCCCCAACCCAATTTAGATAAAGGAAAAACATTCACCTTTCTGGAATGAAGCTTAATTTAGCTGAATATCATTAAATTTGTACTTGAGAGTATGGCAAAAGAAAAAAAAACCCCTCAAAAATGTAAGTTTCTGGGATGAAAGTTTATAAGTGTTGTTGAACTTGGTATAGTTGAAATTTTTTGTACTACAAAACATTTGTTTTCCTTCTCAAATGGGGTGTGTGTGTGTGTGTGTATGTGTGTATGTGTATGTGTGTGTGTATGTGTGTGTCTGTGTGTGCATGTGTGTGTGTATGTGTGTATGTGTATGTATGTGTGTGTATGCGTGTGTGCATATGTGTATGTGTGTCCATGTGTCCATGTGTGTGTGTGCATGTGTGTATATGTGTGTGTGCATGTGTGTGCATGTGTGTATATGTGTGTGTGCATGTGTATGTGTGTGTATATGTTTGTGTGTCTGTGTGTGCATGCGTGTGTGTGTGTGCGTGTGTGTGTATGTGTGTATGTGTATGTATGAATGTGTGTGTATGAGTGTGCGTGTGTGTGCGTGTGTGTATGCATGTGTGTTTGTGTGTGTGTGTGCACATGCTTGTATAGTTACCTACTTGAGGCTAGAAGAGGCAATTAGATCCCTGGAGCTGCAGATACAGTAGTTAAGGGGTGCTGGGAGCTGATCTTGTGTCTTCAATAAGAGAAGTGCATACCGTTAACAGTTGAGCCCTTTCTTGATTCCTGAAGGCAATGCATTTTGAACACAGTTTTTATCAAGAAGCATGTGTGTGGCAGATGCTTATGTTACAAACTTGATAATATGATTAGCTTATTTTTTTTCCCACTTAGTGAAAGAAACCCGTGATCTCAAAATTTTAGGGAATTTTTGTTTCTCTTTCAATGATAAATCACAAGGGAACAGAATTTGAACTGAAATAATGTAAATAATCCCCCCCCCTGCAAAAGTGATGGGTCTTTTGCCAGTAAAGGCCCTCAAATGAAATAGAGTAATTAATCAGAAATGTTATTAATGAGGATGGGAAACCCTTACTTACTTACTCAAAAGCTATCCAAGTAAAATTGAAAAGAGTACTAACTTAATGCATATTGGAAATATGCTTCATAGCAGATTTAAGACATTATAGGCTGTCACCTTAGGGGAATGGGCAATAGGATTTTAAAGGCAAGAAAATAAGTTGGCGGCTTTGTAATTTTCCGAGAATACTACGTGAGCAGCAGCAGTCATTTTAGAAGATTATCATGAACTGTGTGAACCCGGAGGGCAGTCGGTGGTGTGGCAGTCTGTGTGGAAATGCACTCACTGTTCACTGCCAGTGTGGCTGCTCAGCCATTCTGAGCAGCTGCGGCCCCTTCCTCCTGCTTTCTGCCTGGCACAGTTCGGAGTTGGACAAGGTGCAAGGAGACTGGGTAGAATATTAAAAGTTACAGGGAAGAGCCCCCAGACCTGTTCTAACAACACCCGATTTCTCATACTAGCCAATTCCAGACAGGTCAACCAAATCCCTAAAAGTTACACATACTTAGTACACTAGAAAAAAGTAAATTAGGCATTGTAGTTCACCTGAATCTGAGGATATATCCCAATCATGTAATATTTTCACACCCCAAATTGCAGCCCAATGTTCACATTCAATTTATTATTTTTAATAATTTACTTTTTAAAATTCACTTTACATCCCTATCGAAGCTCCCCCTTCCTCCTTTCCTCCAAGTCCTGCCCTTACAAATCCCTTTCCCCCCGTTACTCCCCACTTCTCCTTATACAATGGGAAGCCCTCTGGGTAACCCTGCCCTGGGACATCTAGTCCCAGCAAAATTAGGCACACTCTCTTCCATTGAGACTCAGCCAGGAAGTCCAGGTAGAGGAAAGGGATCCAATGGCAGGAAGTAGAGACCAAGATAGCCCCTGCTTCAATTGTTAGGGGACCCACATAAAGACCAAGCTGCATATCTGCTACAAGTATGTAGGGGGCCCAGATCCTGTGTCTGCATGCTCTTGGGTTGGTGGTTTAGTCTCGGTGAACCCCTATGGGCCCAGGTTAGCTGGCTCTGTAGTTCTTCTTGTGGTGTCTTTAACCCTTCTGCCTAGCTCAACCCTATCCCCCACTTCTCCACCAGACTCCCCAGGTTTCACCTGACATTTGGTTGTGGGTCTCTGCATCTCTTTCCATATGTTGTTGGATAAAACTTCTCAGGAGACAGTTATGCTAGATTCCTGTGTGTAAGCATAGCAGAGTATCACCAATAGTATCAGGGCTTGGGTCTCTTATATAGGTTGGGTCTCAAGTTGGGGCAGTAATTAGTTGTCTGTTCCCTCAGTCTCTGCCCCATCTTCGTCCCTGCACATCTTGTAGGCATGACTAATTTTGGGTTGAAGGTTTTGTGGTTGGGTTCATGTCTGGAAGTGGAAGACAGAGGCCACCTTAGTCTTTTTATTCACTTTCAATTTATTTTTTCTTATTCAATAAATAAGCACATCACATCACATGTATGCTGTATAACCTTGACTGTGAATTTTAGCTCAAAGCAATGGTATTTGTTCTTTTGACTTGGTAGAAGGTTGGAACTGTCACTTGTAGGAACATGGTGGCAAATCAGAACAATAATATTGAAAGCTAACAATGTAAAATCGAGGCACAATAAGCTCTAGTAACCTTTCCAGAGAGAACAACAATGTCGACCTGTCATCGTAGGTCTATGTGGGTTCTTTGAAGTGAGAGCGCTAAATTTAAAGGGCCCTATAGAACATACCATGTCCACGAAAACATTGAGACTTGGTTATATGACTCAAGTGCTTATGTACCAGCCTATTTCCTGAGGCCATACAATTTTATGTCTTGATTTCCAAAATTAATTTCTTTCTAATCATATTTTATGCTCAGGAAACTAACCAAGGTCTTATGATTTAATAAGTTGCTGTACTATCCACAGATATACTGGGAGAAAGGTTCCCTCTCTTAGCTTACTGAGAATTGTTATGAATGTGATTGGATTCCATGAATGTTTTTATGCTATCCCTTTAGTCTTGATAAGTAATGTTTTAATTTTAACATATCTAAAAATATATTTACATTGCCCTTGGGATTTTTTTCTTCTTGAGCTTGAGTTGTTAGGAATATGTGACTTAATAATCATTGTGTATCTTTGGATTTTACACTTGACTTTTCTGTTGATTCTAGTTTAATTCTACTGGTCTGAGAATATTTTAAGGTTTGCATATTAAACAATTTACTAAGATGCATTTTGTGGCCTAGAATATGAGCTGTTATTTATGTTATGTACTTTATAATATTAACAAAGGTTGTTAAGTTTGTATTCTGGGAATTCCAAAGCTGGAATTCTGGTTAAAGTGAAGAACTCAAGATGCCCTTGGCTCCTTGGTGTTGCTTTGCACAGTGACAGTAGAGGCATTTGCTGTTTCTATAGATACAGGAAGGTGGCTGCAGACTAAAAAAAAACTTCAAAATAAACAAAAATCCTAAAAACACTGGTTTTCCTTCCTTTTAATATATTTAAGAAAAATTAAGCCATATAGAAAATAGTTGTCTCAAACATATAAACCCCATTTTTCTTCATATTATAGATTTTCTGCATTCTTGGGAGGTTAATAGTTTCTTTAATTAACATGGTAGAGGACAAAATTATATTATCTACACATATAACCTATATAATTAAGTTTTACTTTCTATATGATGCTGCAATAGGTGAAAATCACTGGATTTCTGTCTCAAGGTTCAATCTGCATGATTAGGAATTTATGAACAAAATATTAGATAGTTGATATTCATACTGTTTGTATCAGCATACCCCCAGGCAATATAATTATGCTGAGCTATTGGCAGCATCAGACATATGTTGTCTGTGGCAATTAGAAGGTGGAATAAAATACTCACAGGAGGAAATACGGAAACAAAGTGTGGAGCAAGGACTGAAGGCAAGGCCATCCAGAGACTGCCACACATGGGGATCCATCCCTTATGTAGTCACCAAACCCAGTCACTATCGGGGATGATAAGAAGTGCATGCTGACAGGAGCTTGATATAGCTGTCTCCTGAGAGGTTCTGCCAGAGCCTGACAAATACAGAGGCAGATAACAGGGTCCCCAATGGAGGAGTTAGAGAAAGGACTGAAGGACCTGATGGGGTTTGCAACCCCATAGGAAGAACAACAGTATCAACCAACCAGACCCCCAGAGCTCCCAGGGACTAAACCACCCACCAAAGAGTACACGTGGAGTGACCCATGGCTCCAGCTGCATATGTAGCAGAGGATGCCTTCTCTGATTTCAATGGCAGGACCCTTGGTCCTGTGAAGGCTTGATGCCCCAGTATAGGGAAGTATCAGGGTTAGGGAGAAAGAAGGGAGTGAGTGGGTGTCTCAGTCAGGGTGTCTATTCCTGCACTAACATCATGACCGAGAAGCAAGCTGGGGAGGAAAGGGTTAATTCAGCTTACACTTCCACATTGCTGTTCATCACCAAAGGAAGTCAGGACTGGAACTCACAAGTCAGGAAGCAGGAGCTGATGCAGAGGCCATGGAGGGACTTTACTTAGTGGCTTGCTTCCCCTGGCTTGCTCAGCTTGCTTTCTTATAGAACCGAGGACCACCAGCCCAGGGATGGCCCCGCCCACAATGGGCTGGGTCCTCCCCGTTTGATCACTAGTTGAGAAAATGCCTTACAGCTGGGTCTCAGGAAGGCATTTCCACAACTGAGGCTCCATTTTCTTTGATAACTCCAGCTTGTGTCAAGTTGACACACAAAACCAGCCAGTACAGTTGGGGAGCACCCTTACAGTTGGGAGCAGGGGGTGGGGGGATGGGATGTGGGTTTTCCAGAGGGGAAACCAGGAAAGGGGATAACATTTGAAATGCAAATAAAGAAAATATCCAATAAAAGAAAAGAAAAAAGGAAAAAAAGAAAAAAAGAAAAAAAAAAAAAGAAATGTACTCTAACATTTCATTTTTCTTTTTATGGGTTGAGACATGCCCTATATACGTGTTGTAACTCTAGAACCCTACAATACTTTCAAGTCATGAAAGCTACCCACAAGGAAGATCAAATTGGATCTTCCAGCATCGAGATGTTGTAGAAACAAAACCAAAGTATTTATTACCAGAAATACCCAGACCTCATTTGGGATCTTTCAAAGGACTGGGTAAGCAAGTGTGTGTTTCAGCACCCTCCACTTCATTTGCTGTTTTTTTTTTTTTTGCTTCTTTTTTTTTCTTTCGGAGCTGGGGACCGAACCCAGGGCCTTGCGCTTGCTAGTCAAGCGCTCTACCACTGAGCTAAATCTCCAACCCCTTTGAGGTATTTTCTTTTACCCCGGACCAACATTTCATCACGGGCAGAGAGCTTACGGTGTGTGTTACTTCCAGGTTCCTTGTAATTTTGCCTCATTTGCCAGATCTTGAGCTTTCGTCTCTGTTCCTGAGTTTGTCCTCATCTAACGGTAGATCCCCTCCCCCCACTCCCCGCCGCCCCCTGCAACCCAATGCTCCCCAGAAACCTGAGATCTCTCTCTGGTACTGCTGCGGTTCCCAGAAAGAGATGCTCTCCGTTTGTTCTCTTAGGTGCTTGCTTCAACACGCCTGCGCTGTGATTTGAATCCAGTGCCTTTTCCAACCTAAACCGGGGCGGCCTCTGAGCCCCACTCCCTGCCCCCGACCCAATAGCGGTGTTGCTGTACTATGCCCCTGGTGTTCCCCCGCCCCCCCAAATCCTCCTCCCCCCCGGAGGTCAGCTGTTTTCTTTTTTCTTTTTTTTTCTTTTTCAGAGCTGGGGACCGAACCCAGGGCCTTGCGCTTCCTAGGCAAGCGCTCTACCACTGAGCTAAATCCCCAGCCCCCACATTTGCTGTTAAATGAATACAAAACACAGGGAGTGTCCCGGACATTGATGAGCTACAGAAATACACCACAGGTATTCATCCACAGGGGCTGAACTGAAGGGGGCCGCTCTGCCAACAGGCACCTTCATACCGCGTGCAGGCAAACAAGGATTGGCAGAAGTTCATTCATCTTTGCTCTCCATAGTAGAAAAACAAGCATGTTATTAAGCAGAAAATGATGTAAGGCTGTATTAATTATTAAGACCACACAATGATTACAGTCCTGTCTCCAGTATCTTAACATTGTGAGTGTAGTTTAAAATGTTCATGGATCATTACAAATTAATCACTTGAACGACACTGGCAAGATAAGCAGTTAATGGCGGCAGTAGTGATTGACACATGCTGACCTTACCCTGGATCTCAGACTCTGCCCTAAGAGTTTGATTGACTTCATAATTATCATATACAATGCAGCAAGGCTTCGAGGAACTAGGTCACTTGCCTACTGCTGTGTTTTGGTAAATGTTGTTCAGAAGTTGATGCTGACCACATTACATTGGCTTGTTCCCTCACATGCCCTTTCTTGGGTTTTTATGACCCCAAGGATATGAAGAGAAGTCAAACATATCGGTGATGTACTAGTCTGGCCCTTTGATGGCAGCTTCATTTCCATGTCTCACCTACTGGGATCAATTAAAAGTGTTTTGAGAAGTGTTATACTCGCCCAACTATTTATTAAATATATCGTTGATAATTACTGTTAATATCTTACTGTACTTCATTTGGAAGTCGAACTCTATCCTTTCCGCGTATAGGGGAAAACCAATCATGTATGTGGGTTTTGCTTTTATCAGTAGCCTTGGACAGCTGCTGTAGAATTTGAAAATATTCCCCTGACAGGTAGGCTAGAGGACTCAGCCACCACAGGTAGTATTTATAAATATGTTTTACGCAGGGAAGAATGATGTCATTTTATGCATCAAAGCCACCCAGTATCTGCTGCTCCTCATTTGGTCTCATCAAAGCTACAAAGGGGCTAGAAAAAAACCACACAGGCAAATAGACTATGAGATTTCAAGTTGGTTCTTCAGAAAGGGGTGTTGAACATGTAAGGAGCTCTATCCACCTCTGGGAGGTAGCTGGGGAGTGATAGTGCATAACCTGTATTAATGCCTTTTCCACTTTTTATTGGGAATCAGAGATGAGCAATCCATTCAGTCCAGGCTATGATACTTTTCCATCCTTTGTCATACTGAGGTATATTTCCATCTACTCTGTTCAGAGCAGGTAATGGTACCCTGCCAACGTGATCACACTGAGGTAGGTTTGAACACATTTTTATCTTCCCTGCGAATCATAGTTTCTCACAGAGTCTAGCCCTGTGTCCACCGGACAGCCCTGATGTGTCTGATCGCATCCCAAGGAACCCAAGAAATACATTGCTATTTCTTGGTCTCCACTCTTTATTTCTGCCATGTCTTGAAACCATCAGGTAATAATGCTCGTCTGTCTCTTTTCATATAAAAAAGCAAAAGCTGCTGGGAGTTTGGGGACAACACTAGGCCACCATCTTCATTTGTGTCTTCCCAGCAGCCGTCACACAACCCTCCCAGACATATCCTAATGGAAAACGGGGAACTGTTAGTTGGTGTAATTTCATAAATTGTGCCCATTTAAGTGATTATTTTAAAAACTAACTCCTTTATTTCTTCCTCCTTCCCCTGTAGGTGCTTTAGGTATAAGCACTTGGTGACTTTCCAAGACCTCATTCAATGTGAGATGGAAATGTTGTGTGTGAAAAGCGGCAATTATTTGTATTAAGAAATGCCTTTAAAAATTGATGCAATTTAGACCTCATATCCCTCCTTTCCAATCTTCTGCTAAATGGGCTCTTAGTGTCTGTTTGTGTATCAAGATGACTCCCACTCTCTGTATTCTTTCCATATAAACTGTTCACACTATTCTCTTCATATACTGTCAGTCCCTAGGCAGGAGGCAACCTGTATTAGATGAACTCTTAACAAGGTCATCTTCATGAAGAAGATTACTTCCTCTTTCCAGTGGTTTTTACCCCTCCCTGATTCTCTGGGCTCTGTCTGTAAGGTGTAGGCACACCCGCTCTTGTTTTAATATATGTGAGTGCTTTGCTATTCAGCCTGCTGGCCTGGAAAGCCCAGAGCAAGTCATAGCCCAGCATTGCACACACTCATTATTGTTGGTGCTCAGGTATGCTTTTGGGAAGGAGCTCTAGTGCCCTCTATGCGTGTCTTCTTTCCACCATCATTCATTCACTCCTGTACTTTTGTTTTTTCAGTCACACAGGGATAGTTTATTGAGCATATGTCCCAGGACTGTTCAACCAGAACCATGGTCCAGATTTGGGAACTGAACTGTGACCCTGACCAAAGATCTTTCAGAGTTATTTTATTTTATTTAAAGCAATTTTTATTAAGCATTCCATTTGTTTATGTCTCAAATGCTATTCCACTTCCCAGTTACCTCTTTATAAGCACCACAACCTACAACCTCCTTCTTCTCCCTCTCCTTTGCCTCTATGAGGGTGCTCCCTCACTCACCCACCCTCTCCTGCCCCAGCCCTCCAGCATCCCCCTACACCGGGGCATCAAACCTCTACAGGACCAAGGGCCTCACTTCCCAATGATGACAGACAAGGCCATTCTCTGCTATGTATGTATCTGGAGCCATGGATTCCTTCCTGTACACTCATTGGTTGTTGGGCTAGACCCTGGGAGCACTGAGTGGTCCGGCCAGCTGATGTTATTCTTCCTATAGGGTTGCAATCCCTCTCAGCTCTTCCGGTCCTTCCACCAGCTCCCCAACCAGGGTCCCTGAGCTCAGTCAGATGGTTGGCTCCAACCATCCACATCCGTATTGGTCAGTTTTTGGCTGAACCTCCCAAGGAGCAGTCGTTCCAGGCACAAGTGTGTCTTGGCAATGACAACAGTGCCAGGTTCGGTGTCTGCAGACAGGATGGATCCCCTGTCCAGACAGGGGCAGTCCCTGGATGGCTCTTCCTTCACGTTCTAAGTTAAATCTGCGACACATCAACTCTAAACAAGCCTATGTCCTCACTGAGCTTACGTTTCAGTGGGTCCCCATAGCTAATGACAGCAATGCAATGCAGTAGAACTCAGTACACACAATTCTGAAATTAAAAAAAAAAAAGTAGAAGCCATGTTTTCTTCTGCCTCATTAGCTGACAAAGGCTGACCTGAAATTGTGAGAGAAGTTTATAGTGGTTGGTCACCAGATTTTGAGATTTTTCTTCCTTGACATTTAATATTTTTTTGACTTCTTATTCCATCGGTAGTGGTATCTCTAAAATTTGGATGTATGTATGTGGGTTTATGGAGGGTGCCTCAGCTTGCTATTTCACACTAAGTCTTAGGAATACAATGTTGCTTCCTTCAAAATACACTTCAAAGATGTAGAGAGTGAACTACCCTCACATCAAACCACGTGGCTCTAATAATTGTTGGGATACACAGACAGACAAGTGTTTATATTAGAGGGGTCTAACTCTGAATTTTTATTTTTCCTATTTGTGACCATTAGCACCACATGACCCTAATGACAGAGTGTAGAGGCAGTGGTCTGTGTTGTCTTCTCGAGTTATGATCTCACAGTATGCCCATCAGGAGGGATGAGATAGCTTGATGGGTGTAGAGCTGGTTTATATTTTCTTTCTGTCTACCTTGAGAGGATCATTGCATTTTTAGAATTTGGGAAATATTTTTGAAATGTATTCTGAAAACGGCATTTCTCTGCAGTAAAGTTCTCTGCTAACTCTGGGGCCAGAATATTCCAATTATGCAAGGAGAGTAAGGTGTGGAGATCGAGGTGACAACCTCTAGCGTCTCTCATTAGAACAGAGTGCTGGACTCATGTCACAAAAAAGATCTGGACAGTTGTAGCTAAAACTTCTTTTTCATTCTCAAAAAACAAGAAAAAAGTTCTTCGTTTTTTTAATATCGAGTTGTATATTCATCTGTTTAATTTTGCAATAGGGAAATACTTTTAAGAATCAGTTACCACAATTTAAATAATCTCCTCTGCCCAATAAATCAGAAATAATCAAGTGTACTTTTAGACTGCGAAGTCTGAGAGTCACCGGAGATTCACGCATGGTGAACTCTGACCTCTCTGGACCAGGAGGGTCTCCACAGAGCCTATCTGTGGTGCTTACTCAAGCTTCTTCACTGCACTAGGAGACCTTCTAGACATATATCTGTGAGACTTACAATGTTTTTTCCTGCAAAAACAAAACAAAAAACCAAAAACAAAAACTAGGAGTGTGGCTACTGGAACTCCCCCACCTCAAATATCCTTATTAGATAAGAGAAGCTCCGATTCTAAAAATGTAGACCAATAATATAGATGAATTTCAATACTGAAACCATTGTCTGTTTGAAATTTTAAGTAGGCGTGCAAGTGTAAATGGAAGAAATAAAGTGGTTGAGCCAATGTCAGAGAAGATGATGAGGGTGAACAGAGAGGAAAGAGAATAACAGGAAGAGGCAGAGAACACACGAGCGGCCACTTTGGCCTCTCCTTTAAACTTCCTAGAGGTTGGAGAATCCTTTCCCAGGAACATAAGGCTGGAGAGATGGCGCAGCTCTTAAGAGTGCTTGCTGCCGTTATAGAGAACCAGGATTTAATTCCCAGCACCCACAGGACAGCTCACAGTTAGTTTCAGGGGGTCTGACTCTATCTTTTTATTTCTGAGGGTACTGAACATATGTGGTGTACATACATGCTTACACACACACATATACACATGTACACATAAATATAAAAATACATAAAATTAAAATCGTTACAGAAACGAATGTGATTGTGGTAACACGGCTCAGTGCAGAACCTTTTCTTGTTACCTGCTGTTCTTGAACACTCACTTTCAGAACAGAGACTGGGCCAGTCCCGTGAATGGCAATGGATACCCAGAAGCAGTCTCTTTACACAATGTAGTAGCGTATTCTCTGAAATGATTAGAGCAACAGACTTTGCAAAATGTGTCCCTGGAGCCAGAGAACCACATATTTCTTCCTACACCTAGCCAGTGGCAGCGGTCTCAAATGGGAGATACGGCCACCATGAGTACGTCATGGTGGAGGTGCAAAGTCTGTGAGAAGACTGGCTTTGAGCACTGCCTTGTAGATAGGTGCATGAGAAGAGATGGGTGCTGTAACAAGAGAGCCCAGGCTCGATGCCAGTGTTTCGATTTCTATGTGTTTCTATTCTTACTTTGCCCTGTGACTGCCTTTGTTTTGTTTTCCAACTGAAAAATGGGGACAGATCATACCTTACGCAGCCATTTTGGAAATTTGAAAATACCCATAAGTTTCTGAGTGCAGCACTGTTTGCAGCAGTGAGTACTGGCTGCTATACGAGTCGATGGCTACAAACAGCCCACATTACTCCCTGTCATGAATTGAAGAACAGCTCAGCAGAACGAGGCTGTGCACTTTTGTATCTGGGTATTGATAAGTTCAGCAGCTTCTGGTCTCTGCTGTTTCTGTTCGGCTTCCCTTGTTTTCCCAGGATATATGCTCTCCTGCAGTAGTAACAGCAGTGCAGATATAGTTGAAACCCACAGAGCCTCTAGGGAAATTAGTTTGACAATGGTAACTGCCGTCTCTGCCGCATTGTGTAGGAAAGGCACATGGAGACCAATATACCCAACTTGAGAAAATAGCCCCTTCCTTATGGAGAGGAAATTTAAAAAGTCAAATTAAAATGTATGGGAGGGTTTAGAGAAAGGAAAGGGAAGAGAGACAGGGTATAATTGTATTATAATCTAAAAGATAAAATTTATGAAAGAATATAGAAATTGGGTAACCTAAATGAGTGAGGAGGGGTAGAGAGAAGGCTGTTGGGTCCAGCGGCGCATTTGAATGGGAGAATAACATCTTGTGTTGTACATACAGCTCAGTAGGGTGACTACAATCGGCAACAATTAACTGAACATTTCAGAGCCATCAAACGAGAGGAGTTTGAGCGTTTCTAACACAAAGAAATGACGGATACCTGACATGATACATCGGCAATTTCCTGGATCCAACTGGTAGGCGCTCTGTAGGCGCACTGAGGTGCCACAGTGCTCCCTGTGAGTCAGACAATGACTCTGAACAGCAATTAAAGTTAAATACAAAGGGGAAAGAAGCATGACCATTATGGTGTTCAGTCTGTCTGAGTTAAGGAGTCAGTGCTCAAGAAATCCTAACTGCTATTTCCATAGAACATAGGCGCTCAATAATTCCAATGGTGAAAGTTGGTTAGGTGGTTTGATTACTTTCTATGAAAGATTGCCTTCTTGTGCTTGTCATTGTAACTTGTACATACTTTCTTTTGAAAGAAAATGGCTGTTTTTGATATAAAAGAAAATAATTACAAGTCTTTTAAGGCATTAAGATGACCTTACTTGGAAGGCACACACTGGACTCCCTCATGTTCACAATAGTTTTTATAAACCTTGGTCAGGGCCTTGTTGGGTTTGTCTTCTTGTTGCTTGATCTTGAATGCTGTCAGAAAAAAGAGAAGAAATTTAAGAAATGAAGGAAAGGTTTTCAATATGCAGTTCTGTAGGGGAAAGACACAAATGCAGAAGGAGATGGCTTGCTGATTGGATATAAGATGGTGGTTTGTTAAAAGTCCCCCGACGGAGAGAAAAATTTCTATCCTCTTCACCCATAGGCCAGGGCTTGCTCTCTTCCTAATGCCCTATCCTATTGGTTTAAGATGTATAGCTTTACCTATTGAATAGTTTTTGGTTTGAGACTGCACCCGTTTTTTTCCGATCTCAGAGTTCTGAGATAGGAAGGAGTCAGCCACCAACTCGGGAGTAAAGAGACCCAGTGTTTCCTACTTACCTGCAATTCCGATGAATTCTTAAGCACACCTCATACTGAAAATGGACCATAACAATTTATTTCTCATAGTCCTTTCTGAGAACTCAACTAGGTCTCCGACATTTGGGATCTTTGAGTAAAATAAGTAGAAAATGGGCACTTTTAAGGAAAGATGAGTGAGCTGGGCAAAAGGAGGAGGAGAAAAAATGGTGTACTGTGAGCCGGGGTAAGTCCAAGGGGACAGGGACATCTATGATTTTACAAACCAAGGCCAAAGTTTTGGAGTCCATTAGAGCAAGAAACTATCAGCGGAAGGGAATAAAGAGCCATGCACTTCAAGGGTTCTCTGGCTGCCCTGGAGGGAATAATGGGAAGAGGATGGGAGTTGACACAGAAGCCCGTTGTGACATTGTTGCATCAGTCTGTGCTTAAAAGCTGGTCTCCACTGGGGAGTAGGGTCAGGGCAAATTCTCCTAGTGGTAGGGGAAAAAGACATTATATGTCCCAAAGTATTCTGGAAAGTTGTGTTGATGAGGTTTTCACACACTCGAGGGCTCTTCATAGAAAAAGAAAGAGGGAGGGAAAGCTTGAGATGGTTTTACTTGCGGCCATGAGAAGTGAAGGACCCATGGCAAGAGAATTCAAGGGACATTTCCTTTATGTGGGCACTGCAGAGAGCACTTGTGGACAGGGACCCTCATGAAACTTTACAGCTGACCTGTGCAAGCATAAGAGAGAGACTAGAATAATGAAACAAGAAAAGTAGTAGACTCGGGAGAAACTATGTGTTTCTTCCATCCAGAGCAGGAGATGTGTATGTTTTTTAAAAAAAAATATGCTAGACATACAGTCTTCAAAAAAAGCAGGTTAGCAGCGTCAAGGCTTAAACATCCACTTATCATAGAGGACCAGGTGTTGTTTTCTATTGCTGAAGGTTACTGGGGCCCTAGTGGTCTTGTGTCTGTGTATCATCGAACTGTTCTACAAGTTGGAGGTATGTCAGGAGTCTGCATTTCTCATTCCTTGACCTTTCTAACTTGGAAAGCTCCGGCTGCATCTTCAAAGGCAGGCTATACCTTTCTCACCTTGAATGTCTTGATCATTGATATTCCTTCCACTTTCATAGACCCTTGTGAGTTTATTGAGCCTGCATAGACAGCCTCAGATTATTTCTATATTTTTAAAGCTCTGACAAATGCTTTTAACTTCCTCTGTCTGTTTGTTCTACCATATTTCTAAGGAGTAAATTAGGAGTTGAATGTCATTGTTAGACCTTTATTTTGTCACTTCTACTAGGCATATACTCAGGACCTTGAAAGCCCATGTCTGCATAAGAGTGTTCACACTAATGTTTACAGCACCCTGATTTAAATTAGTCAAAATGGGCACAGTCCTCCATATGCATGCACAGATGACAGAAACTGTGTGGAAAGAGGGGACATAGCCCTGATGCATATGGACTACTGATGGGAACACTGGGCACACCCTAACGTATATACATTGATGGGAACTAATGACTGAAAGGAGTCCTACCTGTGCACTGTGGCTCTTACATGGAGATGAACTAACACCGGCTGTTAGTTGAAAAACTACCGATTGCTTCATGGAGGGGCTAATCTGATTTAATCTGAACCTTAGAAGGAGGCACGTCAAACCATTAGAAGAAGAGCCAGTGACTTTTTCCCCATCTGCACACACCATTCACAAGGCATTATACAAATTACTTCTTCAGTAAGTCCCTTAACAGACATGTCACTTAGGCACAATTTCAGTCTCCAAGAACAAGATACGCTATCACTATCAACCAAATGAGCCATGCCTTCTGCTGTTAGAGCATGTGGAGTTTTGGAATCCAGAGCTGAATCTGTACAGGAGAAATTTTTATCCGATTTCTTTTCAGATTAAAAACTACAAAGAGAGGAAGAGTCATCATAAAGGTGGAGTTCAAACCTTCTACTGTCCATTGCAAACACCAATTTCATATTGTTATCAAATGTCTGGATTTGCAGATGGTTGTTGATCTTGGTGTTTGTCAGACCTTTGCTCCTGTGACTGACCAATGCCAGAGAGAAAAGGTTTAAAGGCAGAAGGATTTATTTTGGTCCGTGACTTTAGAGGTTCATTGTTGGGTAACACCAGTGTTTTTGGACCCTAGTGAGGCACAATATCATGGCTGAAGGGTATTGTGGAGCAAAGTTTTTTTTCTTCATGGTGGTTGGGAAGCATGGGGTGGGGCAGGGAAGAAGGAAGAAAAGTGATAGAGGAGGAGGAGGGGGAAGAAGGAGAGGAGGAGGAGAAGGAAGAAATGGAGGAAGAAAAAGGAGGAGGAAGAGAGGGAAGAGGAATAGTCTAGAAACAAGACACCCAATTACCTACTTTCTTTACTGCTTCCCGAAATGGTCCTAGCAGCCAGAAATATGTGAAAGTGTGGGGAACATTTCATGTTCACACCTGAACCATGAATCCATGTTTCTTCTGATTTCTGCCTTCTCAAGCAAACAATGCAACTATCCTCTTTACTCAGACACTAGACTCATATGAACTCATCCACAGCTTCCTGCATATTGGCTGATCTGAGTGACATACTGTCACTTACCTGTGTTTATAAAATAGCAGTATTGACCTTGGTGCCCTTCTATTCTTATAATATGAAAATAATAGACTTTTGCCTTACACAGCATACAATTATGAACACACACATAAAGCTCTTAATCTGAATTTGCAGGTCAGGAGTTGGTACCTGTTGAGCTTTGGTTTTGCTGTCTACTGTAATGGTAAGTGCTGGCCCCCTGGACGTGGGATCTGCACATAGGTCTACATGACCCTGCCCCAAAATTTTTTCTGATTGTGATTGGTAAATAAAGATGCCAAGAGCCAATAGCTGGGAAGAAGAGACACAGGTGGGGTTTAGGTTTCTGGCTTGGATGAGGAGAAGGTAAAGGTGCGGGAGAAAGGAGGAGAAGCTGCCATGAATTAGGTGAGCCATAAAAATATTACTTTAAGGGCTGACCAATTGGAGTTATGAGTAGCCCAGATGAAATATAGCAAGTAGTAGGTAATAACTTGGGGTTATCAATAGGAACGTAGATTCTAATAGTGAAGGTATCTGCCCAGTTCTCATGCTGTTTAAGGCTTATAGAGGTTGTGTATGCCTGAACTGAAAGATCAAGGCAGGGTAGAAAGGTCAAGACTAAATAATTTTCATAACAGGTAACAGCTCCTTGATGTTGTGTTTCTTAACAGCATTGGATTTGAATCCAGTGCCATAGAATAAAAACTTCGCCAGCACACTCTATAAAACTAGAGTTGGAGTGGGAGAAGAGTCAAGAACCTGCACGGGTAGCTTCTCTTTGAGAAAGGGAGACAGTTATTATTTCTGACACACTATCGCAGCCTGCAGAAAGCGTAGGCTGTGCGTTTGAAACCCAAATGAGTCCCAGATATTCCTCTTTGAGGGTGGTTGAAGAGAACACCCATCAATATGGTCTGCCTCTGTCTTAAGATGAAAGGGAAAAACCTCCTCAGGTAGAGGGAGAAAAAAAAAAAAAACCAGAGGAAACTTTATCCTAAAGTTTCAGCAGCCGTCGTTTATAAACCACCCAACTTTTACTGCCTTCAGTCAACTTTGGCCTCTCAGCAGGACAAGGCGGCCTGGAGGTTACAAACTTGAGCTTTACTGATAACATTAAGAAGGGATCAAAACATTCATAATGAATTTAATAACACAGATTCAGAAAGAATCATTGGACATCGGCGTCTTTCAAATTCTGAGTGAGTCAGATCTTGTCGTAAAGATCAGAGGTGCTCAAGTGATGCGCACATAGATGTGTGCATTTGCTCAAAGCCAGGACTAAACAGGGAGGGAAACAGTATGATTCATAAAATTTTTCTACAGCTCTATTGGAGAATTGAAGTGTTGGGGTTTCACATTAGGAATCTGAGTTATGACAAACTCGCTAAAGGATAATTTAAACTTGGCTTTTTTTTCTTTTCTGTGTCTCCCTCATTTTTAAAGAAAGACTGAGATAATTTAAGATTCTTTTTTCTACTTTAGTGTGTGGTAAGTGATGAGTGATTCGGTTTTATGTGTGTTGTGCCTTTGTGTCTTTTACATGATGAATTCGGCCCGTAGTCTGAGGGAGCTCATGTACAATGTATTTGTATGTCTGCACAGGGAGACCCAGCTCAATGGGAACTGTCTAAACAAACTAGAGAGGAGCAGCTTACATTTAAGTAGGGGTTTCCCACTGAGTTGGTATAAATAAAGAGCCCTTCACTTGAGTATTGACTCTGTGCTGCTCGTCATTTGTCCCTTTAAATCATCCCCATCCTGATGTCTATTTTGTGGAATCTGGAACTACCAGCACTTCAGACCAGCCTGGTTTGTGAATTGCTTTTAGATAACCTGATGAGAGATTTTTTAAAAATCCATGTCTGACAGTTCTAACCACAAACACTGGATGTAAGAAACTTTGAGCAAAACTAAAAATGGTGGAAAAGTTTTACAGGGTCTAGAGAGATGGCTCTGGGGTTGAGCATTTACTCGGCAGCAGCGAGAGGGATGGATGTTTGGATCTTAGGGAGGGAGATCACTGAGGTTTGCTGGCTTCCAGGCTGGCCAAGAAACATAAGCCTTGGGTTCCTGGAGAGCTTGCCTTAAAGGAATATTGTAAGCTTCGTAGAGGAAGACATCATCTTTTGGCTTCTGTATTTAGGACATCTCCAGAATATGCAAACATGCACATGAACACACATGTGCTCCCTCCCAAGAGATGCATGCACAAATCACTCACTCAGTCAGCCAATCAGGCAACCAGGTAGCCACTTGTTGGATTTTTCCTAGTCCCTGGCCTAATCTCTTGGAGATTTTTAAAAAAAAAAATGATCATGTCCATTTAAATTATGTTTCTGTTGATGTAATGGCATTGGCAAGACTGAATTGTGAGTTGTGGGTTTTATCATAGTCTACTCAGATATGATCTTCTTCACCAATCTTTTCCATATCTGAATGGACTGGTATGATCAAGGAGAAACAAAGCCCACACCCTTGAGGCAAGAGTACCAGTGTTTACATGACTTGTTCTAATGCTGTTTGAATAGCTATGTTCAGGAGAGGGCGCACTCGTTTTCGCCTTAACTGAGCGCTACGATTGGTGGTAAGGAGCAAACTTTTATGACCTGAAACAGAAAGTTGAAGACCCCAAATCATTTTTTTTTAACAACTTACCGTGTACCAGCTCTCCTTCATTTTCCTATTATCTTTTTAGGAACAGAAGTCCATCTTCATGCCATGATTTTCAAGGGAAAAATCGAAAGCTCCAAAATGGAAACCCTCTGTAGGAATGTCTCAGAAAGTGATCAGAAAATGACGTCTGTAATGGGCTTTGAGATTGCAAGCTCTTGCTGGAGATGGAGATCAAATAGCTGCCTTTTCTCCCTGGGTGGTCGTTTTCCATGGTGGAGGTGCTAACTACCTTCCCCAGAAAAGAGATGCGGGAGACGTTTTCTTAGAGTCAAATACAGTCGGGTGTACTACCGCCAAGACTGCAGTGGGGAGTAAGTCTTCCTCAGAAGATGAAATGCTCAGCTGCGATTCTGTTTCCACAGAATCTGTAGCTCCCGGCAGCAGACGCGTCTTGGATGGTGATGGGATGTGATGGGTTTGCTGGAAAGGTAGACCTCCATCACAAGCAAACCATCTTGGAGAACAAAAAAAAAAAATCATGTCAAAAGGTTGTGGGGCCTATGGTTACTTACACTGTTTAGTGAGCAATAGTAAAACTATATTGGCTTTACAGTGTTGGAGGATTTGGTAAAAATGGGGCTTAGGTCACAGGCTTTGGACTGAAAGACACACCCATGTCATGACCCACACTCTAGCTCTTATTCACTGTGCGGCCAGAGCCACGTGTTCCCTAACTTCAGTTACTGTCTTTTTACTTAGAGAATACTTACAGGGCATCATGGGGTCGCACTGAAGACTAAATTTTAATATAGCATCTGTTCCTATCTTTGGACTTTTCCTTGGTTTCTCCTCAGTCATCCTATGGGGAAAGTGATAAGGTTGAGTGGTGTCCCGTGGCTTAGGAGAGGCAGTAGTGAGTGTAGAAGGATGACTTCAGAGGATGCCATCTTTACCAGCCCTATGCAAACCAAAATGATGTTTGTAGTTGCTTTTGCGTCTGTTTTTCTCTCAGCATATTCTTACTCACTAACTTCCATGTGGAAGCCCGATTTTTTTTTTTGTCATATTGACCTTTCAGGGTTGTTATTTGCTCCTTTGCTGTCGCTGTTAGACTACAGATATGCTGACCTGCAGCTTTCTAGGAGGTAGTGTCGATACTTGAACTCCCCGTTCCAGGTACCAAAAGGCATAGTTGTCCCGGGAGTAAAAGGGTCTTGATTGCGCCCCTCAAAAATCAAGTTCTGGGATCAATCAAATCAGGCCCTCCTGTCACCCATGACCTCATTCTGGAGATCTATTCATTGAAGTGGATTAGGTGTACTTCCTGACTGAGTCTTGGTCCCAATGAGCTGAATATTGAGGGAACATCTGCCTCTTCTTTGTGCTTATGTCAGACAGTTTTGGCAGGAATAGAGACTCCTCAGGTTCAAAATACGGCACACATGAATGGTGCTTAGACGTGCCAACCACAGTTAAACACTGACGTAAGCTGAAGTTTAGAGTGATGGTTTGATATCCACTGTTTACCTTTCTGTTTCTACTCCTCTGGCCTATTGTCCTCAAGAGCTTCTGGTAGAAAGGAAACGAAGATGAATTTTCACAAGTGCCTGTATTTCTTTTTCTTGCTAATATGTATAACACCGGAAACTAAGTCTTCTTTCTATTTAGTAACTGTCAGCAGGGTTTGTAGCTGAAATTTCCTTTTATAAGGTATTGTTTAGAGCTTCCAAACGTTGATGCTCCATTTATTTATTTATTTATTTATTTATTTATTTATTTATTTATTTACAATCTCTCCTTTCCATAGACACAATGTCTTCACAGTTGCCTCACTCACAGCCTTTAAGGTATTGTTCAGTTTCAAGTTTTACCGTCCATGTTTCTGACTAAGGACAATAGAAGTCATCTGGAGATAAGATCTAATGTTGAAAAAGGCACTTAGTCCCCTTGGCCGGATACTTTGCAGATGCCATTCAGTTGGGCATGGATAATAGAGAGATCAAGGAGCAACTTGGTCAGACAGACAGTGTGTCAGCTCAGGACAGTTCTACGAGTGATGGTTAGGTTTTCTGCCTTCCAGCTGAAGGCACTGTCTAACGAACTCTGCTTGATTTTGAAAGACAAAGGGAGATCTTGGAGGCTAACACGTTGTGTACCAAGTTATAGGGAAAATGGAAGGAGATTTGAGAGATGGGTTAGTGGTTAATAGTGTTTATTACTCTTGCAGATATGGTTTCTAGCATGCACCTGGTGCCTCACAACCATCGATAGCTCTGGTAACAAGGACTTTGGTACCCACTTGATACATACAACCATGTAGGCAGAGAGAGCATTCATATGCATAAAAAAGCAACATATATTAAATGAATGTTCTCTTTCATTCACCTTCAGTTTTTCTGCTGTAAGTAGGGCTCATGTGTTTCCCCAGATAAGTACTTTCCTCTCTCCTTATTGGTCGGCTCCCTTTTCCACTTGGGGAGAAATGAGAGCTCTTTGTCTGATACCAAGAACAGCGTATAAATATATTCTGAATAGAAATATTCTCTCCACATTAGCTTCTCCCACATTCCTATGACTCCCGGAAGGCTGGCTGCTCGCCCCCAAATCCTTAGTCTGCTTAAAACTCAGGTGGCAAAAAAAAAATCTAATTTACCAAAATCCCCTTATCAGATAGACAATCTTGGAACAGCTTCAATTTTATGCTCTTTAAATATATGGAGATTTGAAGAGAACTTTTCCAAGACAGAGCTCTCTCATGGAGCTATTGTAGGCCTCCAAAGTGGTGCCAATAGCTTGAACTTCTGATCCTCTAGTCCCTGCCTCCCAAGTTCTAGAATTATAAGCATGCACTATATATTGGAATATACATATATATATATATATATATATATATATATATATATATATATATTGGATTATTAGACTTTTGGAGATTTTGGAAGCTTTTCCTAGAGCTTAGTTCTATGCTTCTGATTTGGTCCTCCTAAAACCCTCAAGGTATGTTGTGTTCTTTTCTGAGTGGAAGAGGATATCCACCTCCAGTAGAAGAGGCAAAGTAAGAGTCAGTCCGGAAACCAGGTAGTTAGTGATGTGTGCATTGAGTGAACTAGACTGACATTTGACAGAAACTGTCAACAGGCTAGCTCTCTGCAACTTTGGTGACAGAGCCTGGAAAGTTGCCTACTGCTCTTTACTGGAGAGTTCTTACTCAGGGTGGGGAAAGAAAGCAAGACCACACTAGAAGAAGAGACTCAAAGTAATGGGAGAACTTGCTGTGGTTACCTTCAGTTAGGGAGTACTTGGTCTTCTGCTAGATGGAAATACCATCTAGAACAGCGATTCTCAACCAGTGGGTCAAGACCCCTTTGGGAGGGGTCAAAAGACTCTTTCACAGGTGTCTCATATCAGCTATCCTGCATTTCAGATATTTACATCACAATTACTAGCAGTAGCAAAATTGCAGTTGTAAAGTAGCAATAAAAATAAATTTTGTGTTTGTGGGTCACCACAACAAGAGAAACTGTAAAGGGTTGCAGCATTAGGCAGGTCCAGAACTCTTGATCTATAACCATGGGCTTCAAGGAACTAATGTTATGAAGTTAGTAGACAGGACTTGGCGTGACTTTTGCTGGCATTGAAAAGGACACCATGAGATGAATACTACAAATCCTAGCAAAGATGACTCTCGGCTCATCGAAAGGCTGGCTATTTTTCATTTAAATGTTGCTCTTCTTCTACTTGGGAGAGCAGACTCTGCAGGAGACATGACAGTGCCAAGCTCTCTAGGAATCAGAGCCTGTCGGAAAGCTGCAGCTGTCGCTTGGAGTGGGAACTCCCCAGGCACAATCAGTCAGAGTTTGTTCTGTCACCTCAGCTGGGAAAGGAAGTCCTAGCTGTTACAGCACGAGAGCATGTCACAATGAAAGGTACACGCACTCCAGTCCTCTTTCTTCCAATCTACAAGTAAACTGCCAGTGTGATGTTCGTCACCATCTGTATGCAAATGTAAGCCCTTTCCCCTTTAGACATGTTATATATATTCCAGATTGGGTACCATCCTCCTTCAGCTCCAGGCAGAGGTTATACAGAGGCACTGGCTTGTCTCATTAAATTTAAACTTGGCATGTTGAAAGGCAACGTCCTCCTAACCCTGCTGCCTACCCTCTCTTGTCTCCTTGGCGGATTGTTTATTGTTCTTGTGCTGCTCTGAGGACTTTTCTCATCTTCTCTGCAACTCGCGCAGCCCTTTAGATGTTTTATATACACCCAGCACCTAGCATTTTGAATTTTAATGGTGTATTTATTCTCAGCTTACTTCTTCTATCTCCTGAAGAGTGTCTCACGAAAGAGTTATGGATCCGGTCATAAAATCCAATAAAGATGTGTTCGCTGGACTGATTTATTTTCTGAGCTCTCTCCCTGTTAAATTCATAAGAGGAACCAGATTTCTGCAGATATTTGACTACTGTAGTGGAAATGACAAGTGCAAGAGCCCAGACCCAGGCACAGATATTAAGAAGAACCACCCAAGAAAAGGCTCCATCGCTCACGCTAAATTGTTCTCTCTCAAAGGAATGAGGCAATGGCTGAAGTAGAAGAATGATTCATTAATTACGTTGAATTGCCAGGCATGAGAGAAGTTGGGCTTTATGTGTCAAGACAATTAGTTTGGAGAAGTAGATGGCATAGCTAAATGGACCTGTGAGAAGTCGCAAGCAAGTTTGTTTTATTTTCAGTTTCCAAAGTCAAAGCAAGTACTTTACAAATGTAAACAAACAAACAAACAAAAACAAGAGCTAACAACAACAACAACAAAACCAGTCTGTGGATTACAAAACCTGTTCTTGGCAGCCGGAGCCCAAGAAAACATGGTTTGTTCTGTTTCAATACGTGGAATATGAAGGTGTGACTCTGGGAAGAATGTCAAAATGAAGCATAAGTCTGTGCCCAATTTCCTCCAGCTTCTTTTCACAGAATACATTGGACCTTCCACCCCTTTTCAAGAATCTGAGTTGAATTTTGTTTTCTTGGCCTGGGAATATCTCAAAAGGTATATCATTTACAACCAACGTTGGTATCACTTTCTCCCCTGTTGGTCTTGTCTTCTCTGCTTACACTATGAACCCCCATCCCCCCCCACCTGATCTCTGGTCTCATCCTCATTTCCAGGAGTTGGTGGCTCCTCATAGGTCTCTAGGCCCCCCAGATTCAGTCAGTCCTGAAAATATGTTTCTGGGAAACGGATTCTGCTGCTGCCCATGACGGGCATCAAGGTACGTCTCTTTTTTTTTTTTTTTTGTCTAAAATATTTTTTTTTTATTAACTTGAGTATTTCTTATATACATTTCGAGTGTTATTCCCTTTCCCGGTTTCCGGGCAAACATCCCCCTCCCCCCTCCCCTTCCTTATGGGTGTTCCCTTCCCAACCCTCCCCCCATTGCCGCCCTCCCCCCATAGACTAGTTCACTGGGGGTTCAGTCTTAGCAGGACCCAGGGCTTCCCCTTCCACTGGTGCTCTTACTAGGATATTCATTGCTACCTATGGGGTCAGAGTTCAGGGTCAGTCCATGTATAGTCTTTAGGTAGTGGCTTAGTCCCTGGAAGCTCTGGTTGCTTGGCATTGTTGTACTTTTGGGGTCTCGTGCCCCTTCGAGCTCTTCCAGTTCTTTCTCTGATTCCTTCAATAGGGGACCTATTCTCAGTTCAGTGGTTTGCTGCTGGCATTCGCCTCTATATTTGCTGTATTCTGGCTGTGTCTCTCAGGAGCGATCTACATCCGGCTCCTGTCGGTCTGCACTTCTTTGCTTCATCCATCTTGTCTAATTGGGTGGCTGTATATGTATGGGCCACATGTGGGGCAGGCTCTGAATGGGTGTTCCTTCAGTCTCTGTTTTAATCTTTGCCTCTCCCTTCCCTGCCAAGGGTATTCTTTTTCCTCATTTAAAGAAGGAGTGAAGCATTCACATTTTGATCATCCGTCTTGAGTTTCGTTTGTTCTAGGGATCTAGGGTAATTCAAGCATTTGGGCTAATAGCCACTTATCAATGAGTGCATACCATGTATGTCTTTCTGTGATTGGGTTAGCTCACTCAGGATGATATTTTCCAGTTCCAACCATTTGCCTACGAATTTCATAAACTCGTTGTTTTTGATAGCTGAGTAATATTCCATTGTGTAGATGTACCACATTTTCTGTATCCATTCCTCTGTTGAAGGGCATCTGGGTTCTTTCCAGTTTCTGGCTATTATAAATAAGGCTGCGATGAACATAGTGGAGCACGTGTCTCTTTTATATGTTGAGGCATCTTTTGGGTATATGCCCAAGAGAGGTATAGCTGGATCCTCAGGCAGTTCAATGTCCAATTTTCTGAGGAACCTCCAGACTGATTTCCAGAATGGTTTTACCAGTCTGCAATCCCACCAACAATGGAGGAGTGTTCCTCTTTCTCCACATCCTCGCCAGCATCTGCTGTCACCTGAGTTTTTGATCTTAGCCAATCGCACTGGTATGAGGTGAAATCTCAGGGTTGTTTTGATTTGCATTTCCCTTATGACTAAAGATGTTGAACATTTCTTTAGGTGTTTCTCAGCCATTCGGCATTCCTCAGCTGTGAATTCTTTGTTTAGCTCTGAACCCCATTTTTTAATAGGGTTATTTGTTTCCCTGCGGTCTAACTTCTTGAGTTCTTTGTATATTTTGGATATCAGGCCTCTATCTGTTGTAGGATTGGTAAAGATCTTTTCCCAATCTGTTGGTTGCCGTTTTGTCCTAACCACAGTGTCCTTTGCCTTACAGAAGCTTTGCAGTTTTATGAGATCCCATTTGTCGATTCTTGATCTTAGAGCATAAGCCATTGGTGTTTTGTTCAGGAAATTTTTTCCAGTGCCCATGTGTTCCAGATGCTTCCCTAGTTTTTCTTCTATTAGTTTGAGTGTGTCTGGTTTGATGTGGAGGTCCTTGATCCACTTGGACTTAAGCTTTGTACAGGGTGATAGGCATGGATCGATCTGCATTCTTCTACATGTTGCCCTCCAGTTGAACCAGCACCATTTGCTGAAAATGCTATCTTTTTTCCATTGGATGGTTTTGGCTCCTTTGTCAAAAATCAAGTGACCATAGGTGTGTGGGTTCATTTCTGGGTCTTCAATTCTATTCCATTGGTCTATCTGTCTGTCTCTGTACCAATACCATGCAGTTTTTATCACTATTGCTCTGTAATACTGCTTGAGTTCAGGGATAGTGATTCCCCCTGAAGTCCTTTTATTGTTGAGGATAGCTTTAGCTATCCTGGGTTTTTTGTTATTCCAGATGAATTTGCAAATTGTTCTGTCTAACTCTTTGAAGAATTGGATTGGTATTTTGATGGGGATTGCATTGAATCTGTAGATAGCTTTTGGTAAAATGGCCATTTTTACTATATTAATCCTGCCAATCCATGAGCATGGGAGATCTTTCCATCTTCTGAGGTCTTCTTCAATTTCTTTCCTCAGTGTCTTGAAGTTCTTATTGTACAGATCTTTTACTTGCTTGGTTAAAGTCACACCGAGGTACTTTATATTATTTGGGTCTATTATGAAGGGTGTCGTTTCCCTAATTTCTTTCTCGGCTTGTTTCTCTTTTGTATAGAGGAAGGCAACTGATTTATTTGAGTTAATTTTATACCCAGCCACTTTGCTGAAGTTGTTTATCAGCTTTAGTAGTTCTCTGGTGGAACTTTTGGGATCACTTAAATATACTATCATGTCATCTGCAAATAGTGATATTTTGACCTCTTCTTTTCCGATCTGTATCCCTTTGATCTCCTTTTGTTGTCTGATTGCTCTGGCTAGAACTTCAAGAACTATATTGAATAAGTAGGGAGAGAGTGGGCAGCCTTGTCTAGTCCCTGATTTTAGTGGGATTGCTTCAAGTTTCTCTCCATTTAGTTTAATGTTAGCAACTGGTTTGCTGTATATGGCTTTTACTATGTTTAGGTATGGGCCTTGAATTCCTATTCTTTCCAGGACTTTTATCATGAAGGGGTGTTGAATTTTGTCAAGTGCTTTCTCAGCATCTAATGAAATGATCATGTGGTTCTGTTCTTTCAGTTTGTTTATATAATGGATAACGTTGATGGTTTTCCGTATATTAAACCATCCCTGCATGCCTGGGATGAAGCCTACTTGATCATGGTGGATGATTGTTTTGATGTGCTCTTGAATTCGGTTTGCCAGAATTTTATTGAGTATTTTTGCATCGATATTCATAAGGGAAATTGGTCTGAAGTTCTCTTTCTTTGTTGTGTCTTTGTGTGGTTTAGGTATAAGAGTAATTGTGGATTCGTAGAAGGAATTCGGTAGTGCTCCATCTGTTTCAATTTTGTGGAATAGTTTGGATAATATTGGTATGAGGTCTTCTATGAAGGTTTGATAGAATTCTGCACTAAACCCGTCTGGACCTGGGCTCTTTTTGGTTGGGAGACCTTTAATGACTGCTTCTATTTCCTTAGGAGTTATGGGGTTGTTTAACTGGTTTATCTGTTCCTGATTTAACTTCGATACCTGGTATCTGTCTAGGAAACTGTCCATTTCCTGAAGATTTTCAAATTTTGTTGAATATAGGTTTTTATAGTAAGATCTGATGATTTTTTGAATTTCCTCCGAATCTGTAGTTATGTCTCCCTTTTCATTTCTGATTTTGTTAATTTGGACACACTCTCTGTGTCCTCTCGTTAGTCTGGCTAAGGGTTTATCTATCTTGTTGATTTTCTCAAAGAACCAACTTTTGGTTCTGTTGATTCTTTCTATGGCCCTTTTTGTTTCTACTTGGTTGATTTCAGCTCTGAGTTTGATTATTTCCTGCCTTCTACTCCTCCTGGGTGTATTTGCTTCTTTTTGTTCTAGAGCTTTTAGGTGTGCTGTCAAGCTGCTGACATATGCTCTTTCCTGTTTCTTTCTGCAGGCACTCAGCGCTATGAGTTTTCCTCTTAGCACAGCTTTCATTGTGTCCCATAAGTTTGAGTATGTTGTATCTTCATTTTCATTAAATTCTAAAAAGTTTTTAATTTCTTTCTTTATTTCTTCCTTGACCAGGTTATCATTGAGTAGAGCATTGTTCAATTTCCACGTATATGTGGGCATTCTTCCCTTATTGTTATTGAAGACCAGTTTTAGGCCGTGGTGGTCCGATAGCACGCATGGGATTATTTCTATCTTTCTGTACCTGTTGAGGCCCGTTTTTTGACCAAGTATATGGTCAATTTTGGAGAAAGTACCATGAGGAGCTGAGAAGAAGTTATATCCTTTTGCTTTAGGATAGAATGTTCTATAAATATCCGTTAAGTCCATTTGGCTCATGACTTCTCTTAGTCTGTCTACATCACTGTTAATTTTCTGTTTCCATGATCTGTCCATTGATGAGAGTGGGGTGTTGAAATCTCCCACTATTATTGTGTGAGGTGCAATGTGTGTTTTGAGCTTTAGTAAGGTTTCTTTTACGTATGTAGGTGCCCTTGTATTTGGGGCATAGATATTTAGGATTGAGAGTTCATCTTGGTGGATTTTTCCTTTGATGAATATGAAGTGTCCTTCCTTATCTTTTTTGATGACTTTTAGTTGGAAATTGATTTTATTTGATATTAGAATGGCTACTCCAGCTTGCTTCTTCTGACCATTTGCTTGGAAAGTTGTTTTCCAGCCTTTCACTCTGAGGTAGTGTCTGTCTTTGTCTCTGAGGTGTGTTTCCTGTAGGCAGCAGAATGCAGGGTCCTCGTTGCGTATCCAGTTTGTTAATCTATGTCTTTTTATTGGGGAGTTGAGGCCATTGATATTGAGAGATATTAAGGAATAGTGATTATTGCTTCCTGTTATATTCATATTTGGATGTGAGGTTATGTTTGTGTGCTTTCATTCTCTTTGTTTTGTTGCCAAGACGATTAGTTTCTTGCTTCTTCTAGGGTATAGCTTGCCTCCTTATGTTGGGCTTTACCATTTATTATCCTTTGTAGTGCTGGATTTGTAGAAAGATATTGTGTAAATTTGGTTTTGTCATGGAATATCTTGGTTTCTCCATCAATGTTAATTGAGAGTTTTGCTGGATACAGTAACCTGGGCTGGCATTTGTGTTCTCTTAGGGTCTGTATAACATCAGTCCAGGATCTTCTGGCCTTCATAGTTTCTGGCGAGAAGTCTGGTGTGATTCTGATAGGTCTCCCTTTATATGTTACTTGACCTTTTTCCCTTACTGCTTTTAATATTCTTTCTTTATTTTGTGCGTTTGGTGTTTTGACTTATGTGACGGGAGGTGTTTCTTTTCTGGTCCAATCTATTTGGAGTTCTATAGGCTTCTTGTATGTCTATGGGTATCTCTTTTTTTAGGTTAGGGAAGTTTTCTTCTATGATTTTGTTGAAGATATTTACTGGTCCTTTGAGCTGGGAGTCTTCACTCTCTTCTATACCTATTATCCTTAGGTTTGATCTTCTCATTGAGTCCTGGATTTCCTGTATGTTTTGGACCAGTAGCTTTTTCCGCTTTATATTATCTTTGACAGTTGAGTCAATGATTTCTATGGAATCTTCTGCTCCTGAGATTCTCTCTTCCATCTCTTGTATTCTGTTGGTGAAGCTTGTATCTACAGCTCCTTGTCTCTTCTTTTGGTTTTCTATATTCAGGGTTGTTTCCATGTGTTCTTTCTTGATTGCTTCTATTTCCATTTTTAATTCGTTCAACTGTTTGATTGTGTTTTCCTGGAATTCTTTCAGGGATTTTTGCGATTCCTCTCTGTAGGCTTTTACTTGTTTATTAATGTTTTCCTGTGCTTCCCTAAGTGTGTTCATGTCTTTCTTGAAGTCCTCCAGCATCATGATCAAATATGATTTTGAAACTAGATCTTGCTTTTCTGGTGTGTTTGGATATTCCATGTTTGTTTTGGTGGGAGAATTGGGCTCCGATGATGGCATGTAGTCTTGGTTTCTGTTGCTTGGGTTCCTGCGCTTGCCTCTCGCCATCAGATTATCTCTAGTGTTACTTTGTTCTGCTATTTCTGACAGTGGCTAGACTGTCCTATAAGCCTGTGTGTCAGGAGTGCTGTAGACCTGTTTTCCTCTCTTTCAGTCCGTTATGGGGACAGAGTGTTCTGCTTTCGGGTGTGTAGTTTTTCCTCTCTACAGGTCTTCAGCTGTTCCTGTGGGCCTGTGTCTTGAGTTCACCAGGCAGCTTTCTTGCAGCAGAAAATTTGGTCTTACCTGTGGTCCCGAGGCTCAGGTTCGCTCGTGGGGTGCTGCCCAGGGGCTCTCTGCAGCGGCAGCAACCAGGAAAACCTGTGCCGCCCCTTCCGGGAGCTTCAGTGCACCAGGGTTCCAGATGGTCTTTGGCTTTTTCCTCTGGCGTCCGAGATGTGTGTGCAGGGAGAAGTCTCTTCTGGTTTCCCAGGCTTGTCTGCCTCTCTGAAGGTTTAGCTCTCCCTCCCACGGGATTTGGGTGCAGAGAACTGTTTATCCGGTCTGTTTCTTTCAGGTTCCAGCGGTGTCTCTGGCAGGGGTCCTGCCGCTCCTGGGCCCTCCCCCACGGGAGCCCAGAGGCCTTATACAGTTTCCTCTTGGGCCAGGGATGTGGGCAGGGGTGAGCAGTGTTGGTGGTCTCTTCTGCTCTGCAGCCTCAGGAGTGCCCACCTGACCAGGCGGTTGGGTCTCTCTCTCACCGGGTCTGGGAGCAGAGCTTTTTTTTTTTATTAACTTGAGTATTTCTTATTTACATTTCGAGTGTTATTCCCTTTCCCGGTTTCCGGGCAAACATCCCCCTAATCCCTCCCCTTCCGCTTCTTTATGGGTGTTCCCCTCCCCCCCCTCCCCCCATTGCCGCCCTCCTCCCAACAATCTAGTTCACTGGGGATTCAGTCTTAGCAGGACCCAGGGCTGCCCCTTCCACTGGTGCGCTTACTAGGATATTCATTGCTACCTATGAGGTCAGAGTCCAGGGTCAGTCCATGTATAGTCTTTAGGTAGTGGCTTAGTCCCTGGAAGCTCTGGTTGCTTGGCATTGTTGTTCATATGGGGTCTTGAGCCCCTTAAAGCTCTTCCAGTTCTTTCTCTGATTCCTTCAACGGGGGTCCTATTGACAGTTCAGTGGTTTGCTGCTGGCATTCGCCTCTGTGTTTGCTGTATTCTGGCTGTGTCTCTCAGGAGCGATCTACATCTGGCTCCTGTCGGCCTGCACTTCTTTGCTTCATCCATCTTGTCTAATTGGATGGCTGTATATGTATGGGCCACATGTGGGGCAGGCTCTGAATGGGTGTTCCTTCTGTGTCTGTTTTAATCTTTGCCTCTCTATTCCCTGCCAAGGGTATTCTTGTTCCCCTTTTAAAGAAGGAGTGAAGCATTCACATTTTGATCATCCGTCTTGAGTTTCATTTGTTCTAGGCATCTAGGGTAATTCAAGCATTTGGGCTAATAGCCACTTATCAATGAGTGCATACCATGTGTGTTTTTCTGTGATTGGGTTACCTCACTCAGGATGATATTTTCCAGTTCCAACCATTTGCCTACGAATTTCATAAAGTCATTGTTTTTGATAGCTGAGTAATATTCCATTGTGTAGATGTACCACATTTTCTGTATCCATTCCTCTGTTGAAGGGCATCTGGGTTCTTTCCAGCTTCTGGCTATTATAAATAAGGCTGCTATGAACATAGTGGAGCACGTGTCTTTTTTATATGTTGAGGCATCTTTTGGGTATATGCCCAAGAGAGGTATAGCTGGATCCTCAGGCAGTTCAATGTCCAATTTTCTGAGGAACCTCCAGACTGATTTCCAGAATGGTTGTACCAGTCTGCAATCCCACCAACAATGGAGGAGTGTTCCTCTTTCTCCACATCCTCGCCAGCATCTGCTGTCACCTGAGTTTTTGATCTTAGCCATTCTCACTGGTGTGAGGTGAAATCACAGGGTTGTTTTGATTTGCATTTCCCTTATGACTAAAGATGTTGAACATTTCTTTAGGTGTTTCTCAGCCATTCGGCATTCCTCAGCTGTGAATTCTTTGTTTAGCTCTGAACCCCATTTTTTAATAGGGTTATTTGTCTCCCTGCGGTCTAACTTCCTGAGTTCTTTGTATATTTTGGATATAAGGCCTCTATCTGTTGTAGGATTGGTAAAGATCTTTTCCCAATCTGTTGGTTGCCGTTTTGTCCTAACCACAGTGTCCTTTGCCTTACAGAAGCTTTGCAGTTTTATGAGATCCCATTTGTCGATTCTTGATCTTAGAGAATAAGCCATTGGTGTTTTGTTCAGGAAATTTTTTCCAGTGCCCATGTGTTCCAGATGCTTCCCTAGTTTTTCTTCTATTAATTTGAGTGTGTCTGGTTTGATGTGGAGGTCCTTGATCCACTTGGACTTAAGCTTTGTACAGGGTGATAAGCATGGATCGATCTGCATTCTTCTACATGTTGCCCTCCAGTTGAACCAGCACCATTTGCTGAAAATGCTATCTTTTTTCCATTGGATGGTTTTGGCTCCTTTGTCAAAAATCAAGTGACCATAGGTGTGTGGGTTCATTTCTGGGTCTTCAATTCTATTCCATTGGTCTATCTGTCTGTCTCTGTACCAATACCATGCAGTTTTTATCACTATTGCTCTGTAATACTGCTTGAGTTCAGGGATAGTGATTCCCCCTGAAGTCCTTTTATTGTTGAGGACAGTTTTAGCTATCCTGGGTTTTTTGTTATTCCAGATGAATTTGCAAATTGTTCTGTCTAACTCGTTGAAGAATTGGATTGGTATTTTGATGGGGATTGCATTGAATCTGTAGATTGCTTTTGGCAAAATGGCCATTTTTACTATATTAATCCTGCCAATCCATGAGCATGGGAGATCTTTCCACCTTCTGAGGTCTTCTTCAATTTCTTTCTTCAGTGTCTTGAAGTTCTTACTGTACAGATCTTTTACTTGCTTGGTTAAAGTCACACCGAGGTACTTTATATTATTTGGGTCTATTATGAAGGGTGTCGTTTCCCTAATTTCTTTCTCGGCTTGTTTCTCTTTTGTGTAGAGGAAGGCTACTGATTTATTTGAGTTAATTTTATACCCAGCCACTTTGCTGAAGTTGTTTATCAGCTTTAGTAGTTCTCTGGTGGAACTTTTGGGATCACTTAAATATACTATCATATCATCTGCAAATAGTGATATTTTGACTTCTTCTTTTCCGATCTCTATCCCCTTGACCTCCTTTTGTTGTCTGATTGCTCTGGCTAGAACTTTAAGAACTATATTGAATAATTAGGGAGAGAGTGGGCAGCCTTGTCTAGTCCCTGATTTTAGTGGGATTGCTTTAAGTTTTTCTCCATTTAGTTTAATGTTAGCAACTGGTTTGCTGTATATGGCTTTTACTATGTTTAGGTATGGCCCTTGAATTCCTATTCTTTCCAGGACTTTTATCATGAAGGGGTGTTGAATTTTGTCAAATGCTTTCTCAGCATCTAATGAAATGATCATGTGGTTTTGTTCTTTCAGTTTGTTTATATAATGGATCATGTTGATGGTTTTCCATATATTAAACCATCCCTGCATGCCTGGGACGAAGCCTACTTGGTCATGGTGGATGATTGTTCTGATGTGCTCTTGTATTCGGTTTGCCAGAATTTTATTGAGTATTTTTACATCGATATTCATAAGGGAAATTGGTCTGAAGTTTTCTTTCTTTGTTGGGTCTTTGTGTGGTTTAGGTATAAGAGTAATTGTGGAGAGAGGCAGACAAGCCTGGGAAACCAGAAGAGACTGCTCCCTGCATACACATCTCGGACGCCAGAGGAAAAAGCCAAAGACCATCTGGAACCCTGGTGCACTGAAGCTCCCGGAAGGGGCGGCACAGGTTTTCCTGGTTGCTGCCGCTGCAGAGAGCCCCTGGGCAGCACCCCACGAGCGAACCTGAGCCTCGGGACCACAGGTAAGACCAAATTTTCTGCTGCAAGAAAGCTGCCTGGTGAGCTTGGGACACACGGAAGCAGAATTTCTCTAGGACCGGGCACGTTCTGTGTTTACCGGAAGTCCCACACCCGCGGATCCCGGCCCGCAGCAGCTCTCTGCTCCCAGACCCGGTGAGAGAGAGACCCAACCGCCTGGTCAGGTGGGCACTCCTGAGGCTGCAGAGCAGAAGAGACCAACAACACTGCTCACCCCTGCCCACATCCCTGGCCCAAGAGGAAACTGTATAAGGCCTCTGGGCTCCCGTGGAGGAGGGCCCAGGAGCAGCAGGACACCTGCCTGAGACACCACCGGAACCGGAAAGAAACAGACTGGATAAACAGTTCTCTGCACCCAAATCCCGTGGGAGGGAGAGCTAAACCTTCAGAGAGGCAGACAAGCCTGGGAAACCAGAAGAGACTGCTCCCTGCACACACATCTCAGACGCCAGAGGAAAAAGCCAAAGACCATCTGGAACCCTGGTGCATTGAAGCTCCCGGAAGGGGCGGCACAGGTCTTCCTGGTTGCTGCCGCTGCAGAGAGCCCCTGGGCAGCACCCCACGAGCGAACCTGAGCCTCGGGACCACAGGTAAGACCAAATTTTCTGCTGCAAGAAAGTTGCCTGGTGAACTCAAGACACAGGCCCACAGGAACAGCTGAAGACCTGTAGAGAGGAAAAACTACACGCCCGAAAGCAGAACACTCTGTCCCCATAACTGACTGAAAGAGAGGAAAACAGGTCTACAGCACTCCTGACACACAGGCTTATAGGACAGTCTAGCCACTGTCAGAAATAGCAGAACAAAGTAACACTAGAGATAATCTGATGGCGAGAGGCAAGCGCAGGAACCCAAGCAACAGAAACCAAGACTACATGCCATCATCGGAGCCCAATTCTCCCACCAAAACACACATGGAATATTCAAACACACCAGAAAAGCAAGATCTAGTTTCAAAATAATATTTGATCATGATGCTGGAGGACTTCAAGTAAGACATGAACACACTTAGGGAAACACAGGAAAACATTAATAAACAAGTAGAAGCCTACAGAGAGGAATCGCAAAAATCCCTGAAAGAATTCCAGGAAAACACAATCAAACAGTTGAAGGAATTAAAAATGGAAATAGAAGCAATCAAGAAAGAACACATGGAAACAACCCTGGATATAGAAAACCAAAAGAAGAGACAAGGAGCTGTAGATACAAGCTTCACCAACAGAATACAAGAGATGGAAGAGAGAATCTCAGGAGCAGAAGATTCCATAGAAATCATTGACTCAACTGTCAATGATAATGTAAAGCAGAAAAAGCTACGGGTCCAAAACATACAGGAAATCCACGACTCAATGAGAAGATCAAACCTAAGGATAATAGGTATAGAAGAGAGTGAAGACTCCCAGCTCAAAGGACCAGTAAATATCTTCAACAAAATCATAGAAGAAAACTTCCCTAACCTAAAAAAAGAGATACCCATAGACATACAAGAAGCCTACAGAACTCCAAATAGATTGGACCAGAAAAGAAACACCTCCCGTCACATAATTGTCAAAACACCAAACGCACAAAATAAAGAAAGAATATTAAAAGCAGTAAGGGAAAAAGGTCAAGTAACATATAAAGGGAGACCTATCAGAATCACACCAGACTTCTCGCCAGAAACTATTAAGGCCAGAAGATCCTGGACTGATGTCATACAGACCCTAAGAGAACACAAATGCCAGCCCAGGTTACTGTATCCAGCAAAACTCTCAATTAACATTGATGGAGAAACCAAGATATTCCATGACAAAACCAAATTTACACAATATCTTTCTACAAATCCAGCACTACAAAGGATAATAAATGGTAAAGCCCAACATAAGGAGGCAAGCTATACCCTAGAAGAAGCAAGAAACTAATCGTCTTGGCAACAAAACAAAGAGAATGAAAGCACACAAACATAACCTCACATCCAAATATGAATATAAAGGGAAACAATAATCACTATTCCTTAATATCTCTCAATATCAATGGCCTCAACTCCCCAATAAAAAGACATAGATTAACAAACTGGATACGCAACGAGGACCCTGCATTCTGCTGCCTACAGGAAACACACCTCAGAGACAAAGACAGACACTACCTCAGAGTGAAAGGCTGGAAAACAACTTTCCAAGCAAATGGTCAGAAGAAGCAAGCTGGAGTAGCCATTCTAATATCAAATAAAATCAATTTCCAACTAAAAGTCATCAAAAAAGATAAGGAAGGACACTTCATATTCATCAAAGGAAAAATCCACCAAGATGAACTCTCAATCCTAAATATCTATGCCCCAAATACAAGGGCACCTACATACGTAAAAGAAACCTTACTAAAGCTCAAAGCACACATTGCACCTCACACAATAATAGTGGGAGATTTAAACACACCACTCTCATCAATGGACAGATCATGGAAACAGAAATTAAACAGTGATGTCGACAGACTAAGAGAAGTCATGAGCCAAATGGACTTAACAGATATTTATAGAACATTCTACCCTAAAGCTAAAGGATATACCTTCTTCTCAGCTCCTCCTGGCACTTTCTCCAAAATTGACCATATAATTGGTCAAAAAACGGGCCTCAACAGGTACAGAAAGATAGAAATAATCCCATGCGTGCTATCGGACCACCACGGCCTAAAACTGGTGTTCAATAACAATAAGGGAAGAATGCCCACATATACGTGGAAATTGAACAATGCTCTACTCAATGATAACCTGGTCAAGGAAGAAATAAAGAAAGAAATTAAAAACTTTTTAGAATTTAATGAAAATGAAGGTACAACATACCCAAACTTATGGGACACAATGAAAGCTGTGCTAAGAGGAAAACTCATAGCGCTGAGTGCCTGCAGAAAGAAACAGGAAAGAGCATATGTCATCAGCTTGACAGCACACCTAAAAGCTCTAGAACAAAAAGAAGCAAATACACCCAGGAGGAGTAGAAGGAAGGAAATAATCAAACTCAGAGCTGAAATCAACCAAGTAGAAACAAAAAGGACCATAGAAAGAATCAACAGAACCAAAAGTTGGTTCTTTGAGAAAATCAACAAGATAGATAAACCCTTAGACAGACTAACGAGAGGACACAGAGAGTGCGTCCAAATTAACCAAATCAGAAATGAAAAGGGAGACATAACTACAGATTCAGAGGAAATTCAAAAAATCATCAGATCTTACTATAAAAACCTATATTCAACAAAATTTGAAAATCTTCAGGAAATGGACAATTTCCTAGACAGATACCAGGTATCGCAGTTAAATCAGGAACATATAAACCAGTTAAACAACCCCATAACTCCTAAGGAAATAGAAGCAGTCATTAAAGGTCTCCCAACCAAAAAGAGCCCAGGTCCAGACGGGTTTAGTGCAGAATTCTATCAAACCTTCATAGAAGACCTCATACCAATATTATCCAAACTATTCCACAAAATTGAAACAGACGGAGCCCTACCGAATTCCTTCTACGAAGCCACAATTACTCTTATACCTAAACCACACAAAGACACAACAAAGAAAGAGAACTTCAGACCAATTTCCCTTATGAATATCGACGCAAAAATACTCAATGAAATTCTGGCAAACCGAATCCAAGAGCACATCAAAACAATCATCCACCATGATCAAGTAGGCTTCATCCCAGGCATGCAGGGATGGTTTAATATATGGAAAACCATCAACGTGATCCATTATATAAACAAACTGAAAGAACAGAACCACATGATCATTTCATTAGATGCTGAGAAAGCATTTGACAAAATTCAACACCCCTTCATGATAAAAGTCCTGGAAAGAATAGGGATTCAAGGCCCATACCTAAACATAGTAAAAGCCATATACAGCAAACCAGTTTCTAACATTAAACTAAATGGAGAGAAACTTGAAGCAATCCCACTAAAATCAGGGACTAGACAAGGCTGCCCACTCTCTCCCTACTTATTCAATATAGTTCTTGAAGTTCTAGCCAGAGCAATCAGACAACAAAAGGAGATCAAAGGGATACAGATCGGAAAAGAAGAGGTCAAAATATCACTATTTGCAGATGACATGATAGTATATTTAAGTGATCCCAAAAGTTCCACCAGAGAACTACTAAAGCTGATAAACAACTTCAGCAAAGTGGCTGGGTATAAAATTAACTCAAATAAATCAGTTGCCTTCCTCTATACAAAAGAGAAACAAGCCGAGAAAGAAATTAGGGAAACGACACCCTTCATAATAGACCCAAATAATATAAAGTACCTCGGTGTGACTTTAACCAATCAAGTAAAAGATCTGTACAATAAGAACTTCAAGACACTGAGGAAAGAAATTGAAGGAGACCTCAGAAGATGGAAAGATCTCCCATGCTCATGGATTGGCAGGATTAATATAGTAAAAATGGCCATTTTACCAAAAGCAATCTACAGATTCAATGCAATCCCCATCAAAATACCAATCCAATTCTTCAAAGAGTTAGACAGAACAATTTGCAAATTCATCTGGAATAACAAAAAACCCAGGATAGCTAAAGCTATCCTCAACAATAAAAGGACTTCAGGGGGAATCACTATCCCTGAACTCAAGCAGTATTACAGAGCAATAGTGATAAAAACTGCATGGTATTGGTACAGGGACAGACAGATAGACCAATGGAATAGAATTGAAGACCCAGAAATGAACCCACACACCTATGGTCACTTGATTTTTGACAAAGGAGCCAAAACCATCCAATGGAAAAAAGATAGCATTTTCAGCAAATGGTGCTGGTTCAACTGGAGGGCAACATGTAGAAGAATGCAGATCGATCCATGCTTATCACCCTGTACAAAGCTTAAGTCCAAGTGGATCAAGGACCTCCACATCAAACCAGACACACTCAAACTAATAGAAGAAAAACTAGGGAAACATCTGGAACACATGGGCACTGGAAAAAATTTCCTGAACAAAACACCAATGGCTTATGCTCTAAGATCAAGAATCGACAAATGGGATCTCATAAAACTGCAAAGCTTCTGTAAGGCAAAGGACACTGTGGTTAGGACAAAACGGCAACCAACAGATTGGGAAAAGATCTTTACCAATC
The DNA here is from genome assembly GCF_021556685.1 of Rattus norvegicus. Taxonomy (NCBI): domain Eukaryota; kingdom Metazoa; phylum Chordata; class Mammalia; order Rodentia; family Muridae; genus Rattus; species Rattus norvegicus. The sequence continues at coordinate 17,612,618 of NC_141553.1, read as the reverse complement.
CTACAACAGATAGAGGCCTTATATCCAAAATATACAAAGAACTCAAGAAGTTAGACCGCAGGGAAACAAATAACCCTATTAAAAATGGGGTTCAGAGCTAAACAAAGAATTCACAGCTGAGGAATGCCGAATGGCTGAGAAACACCTAAAGAAATGTTCAACATCTTTAGTCATAAGGGAAATGCAAATCAAAACAACCCTGAGATTTCACCTCACACCAGTGCGATTGGCTAAGATCAAAAACTCAGGTGACAGCAGATGCTGGCGAGGATGTGGAGAAAGAGGAACACTCCTCCATTGTTGGTGGGATTGCAGACTGGTAAAACCATTATGGAAATCAGTCTGGAGGTTCCTCAGAAAATTGGACATTGAACTGCCTGAGATCCAGCTATACCTCTCTTGGGCATATACCCAAAAGATGCCTCAACATATAAAAGAGACACGTCCTCCACTATGTTCATCGCAGCCTTATTTATAATAGCCATAAAATGGAAAGAACCCAGATGCCCTTCAACAGAGGAATGGATACAGAAAATGTGGTACATCTACACAATGGAATATTACTCAGCTATCAAAAACAACGAGTTTATGAAATTCGTAGGCAAATGGTTGGAACTGGAAAATATCATCCTGAGTGAGCTAACCCAATCACAGAAAGACATACATGGTATGCACTCATTGATAAGTGGCTATTAGCCCAAATGCTTGAATTACCCTAGATGCCTAGAACAAATGAAACTCAAGACGGATGATCAAAATGTGAATGCTTCACTCCTTCTTTAAATGAGGAAAAAGAATACCCTTGGCAGGGAAGGGAGAGGCAGAGATTAAAACAGAGACTTAAGGAACACCCATTTAGAGCCTGCCCCACATGTGGCCCATACATATACAGCCACCCAATTAGACAAGATGGATGAAGCAAAGAAGTGCAGACCGACAGGAGCCGGATGTAGATCGCTCCTGAGAGACACAGCCAGAATACAGCAAATACAGAGGCGAATGCCAGCAGCAAACCACTGAACTGAGAATAGGTCCCCTATTGAAGGAATCAGAGAAAGAACTGGAAGAGCTTGAAGGGGCTCGAGACCCCAAAAGTACAACAATGCCAAGCAACCAGAGCTTCCAGGGACTAAGCCACTACCTAAAGACTATACATGGACTGACCCTGGACTCTGACTCCATAGGTAGCAATGAATATCCTAGTAAGAGCACCAGTGGAAGGGGAAGCCCTGGGTCCTGCTAAGACTGAACCCCCAGTGAACTAGTCTATGGGGGGAGGGCGGCAATGGGGGGAGGGTTGGGAGGGGAACACCCATAAGGAAGGGGAGGAGGGAGGGGGATGTTTGCCCGGAAACCGGGAAAGGGAATAACACTCGAAATGTATATAAGAAATACTCAAGTTAATAAAAAAAATATGCAAAAAAAAAGAGTAATTGTGGCTTCATAGAAGGAATTCGGTAGTGCTCCATCTGTTTCAATTTTGTGGAATAGTTTGGATAATATTGGTATGAGGTCTTCTATGAAGGTCTGATAGAATTCTGCACTAAACCCGTCTGGACCTGGGATCTTTTTGGTTGGGAGACCTTTAATGACTGCTTCTACTTCCTTAGGAGTTATGGGGTTGTTTAACTGGTTTATCTGTTCCTGATTTAACTTCGGTACCTGGTATCTGTCTAGGAAATTGCCCATTTCCTGCAGATTTTCAAGTTTTGTTGAATATAGGCTTTTATAGTAAGATCTGATGATTTTTTGAATTTCCTCTGAATCTGTAGTTATGTCTCCCTTTTCATTTCTGATTTTGTTAATTTGGACACACTCTCTGTGTCCTCTCGTTAGTCTGGCTAAGGGTTTATCTATCTTGTTGATTTTCTCAAAGAACCAAGTTTTGGTTCTGTTGATTCTTTCTATGGTCCTTTTTGTTTCTACTTGGTTGATTTCATCTCTGAGTTTGATTATTTCCTTCCTTCTACTCCTCCTGGGTGTATTTGCGTCTTTTTGTTCTAGAGCTTTTAGGTGTGCTGTCAAGCTGCTGACATATGCTCTTTCCTGTTTCTTTCTGCAGGCACTCAGCGCTATGAGTTTTCCTCTTAGCACAGCTTTCATTGTGTCCCATAAGTTTGGGTATGTTGTACCTTCATTTTCATTAAATTCTAAAAAGTCTTTAATTTCTTTCTTTATTTCTTCCTTGACCAGGTTATCATTGAGTAGAGCATTGTTCAATTTCCACGTATATGTGGGCATTCTTCCCTTATTGTTATTGACGACCAGTTTTAGGCCGTGGTGGTCTGATAGCACACATGGGATTATTTCTATCTTTTTGTACCTGTTGAGGCCCGTTTTTTGACCAATTATATGGTCAATTTTGGAGAAAGTACCATGAGGAGCTGAGAAGAAGGTATATCCTTTTGCTTTAGGATAGAATGTTCTATAAATATCCGTTAAGTCCATTTGGCTCATGACTTCTCTTAGTCTGTCTACGTCTCTGTTTAATTTCTGTTTCCATGATCTGTCCATTGATGAGAGTGGGGTGTTGAAATCTCCTACTATTATTGTGTGAGGTGCAATGTGTGTTTTGAGCTTTAATAAGTTTCTTTTACGTATGTAGGTGCCCTTGTATTTGGGGCATAGATATTTAGGATTGAGAGTTCATCTTGGTGGATTTTTCCTTTGATGAATATGAAGTGTCCTTCCTTATCTTTTTTGATGACTTTTAGTTGAAAATTGATTTTATTTGATATTAGAATGGCTACTCCAGCTTGCTTCTTCTGACCATTTGCTTGGAAAGTTGTTTTCCAGCCTTTCACTCTGAGGTAGTGTCTGTATTTGTCTCTGAGGTGTATTTCCTGTAGGCAGCAGAATGCAGGGTCCTCGTTGCATATCCAGTTTGTTAATCTATGTCTTTTTATTGGGGAGTTGAGGCCATTGATGTTGAGAGATATTAAGGAATAGTGATTATTGCTTCCTGTTATATTCATATTTGGATGTGAGGTTATGTTTGTGTGCTTTTCTTCTCTTTGTTTTGTTGCCAAGACGATTAGTTTCTTGCTTCTTCTAGGGTATAGCTTGCCTCCTTATGTTGGGCTTTACCATTTACTATCCTTTGTAGTGCTGGATTTGTAGAAAGATATTGTGTAAATTTGGTTTTGTCATGGGATATCTTGGTTTCTCCATCTATGTTAATTGAGAGTTTTGCAGGATACAGTAATCTGGGCTGGCATTTGTGTTCTCTTAGGGTCTGTATGACATCTGTCCAGGATCTTCTGGCTTTCATAGTTTCTGGCGAAAAGTCTGGTGTGATTCTGATAGGTCTGCCTTTATATGTTACTTGACCTTTTTCCCTTACTGCTTTTAATATTCTTTCTTTATTTTGTGCGTTTGGTGTTTTGACTTATGTGACGGGAGGTGTTTCTTTTCTGGTCCAATCTATTTGGAGTTCTGTAGGCTACTTGTATGCCTATGGGTATCTCTTTTTTTTTAGGTTAGGGAAGTTTTCTTCTATGATTTTGTTGAAGATATTTACTGGTCCTTTGAGCTGGGAGTCTTCACTCTCTTCTATACCTATTATCCTTAGGTTTGATCTTCTCATTGAGTCCTGGATTTCCTGTATGTTTTGGACCAGTAGCTTTTTCTGCTTTACATTATCTTTGATAGTTGAGTCGATGATTTCTATGGAATCTTCTGCTCCTGAGATTCTCTCTTCCATCTCTTGTATTCTGTTGGTGAAGCTCGTATCTACAGCTTCTTGTCTCTTCTTTTGGTTTTCTATATCCCGGGTTGTTTCCATGTGTTCTTTCTTGTTTGCTTCTATTTCCATTTTTAATTCCTTCAACTGTTTGATTGTGTTTTCCTGGAATTCTTTCAGGGATTTTTGTGACTCTTCTCTATGGGCTTCTACTTGTTTATTTATGATTTCCTGGAATTCTTTCAGGGATTGTTGCGTTTCCTCCCTGTAGGCTTCTACTTGTTTATTAATGTTTTCCCGTGTTTCTCTAAGGGAGTTCTTCACGTCTTTCTTGAAGTCCTCCAGCATCATGATCAAATATGATTTTAAATCTAGGTCCTGCTTTTCTGGTGTGTTTGGATATTCAGTTTTTGCTTTGGTGGGAGAATTGGGCTGCGATGATGCCATGTAGTCTTGGTTTCTGTTGCTTGGGTTCCTCTGCTTGCCTCTCGCCATCAGATTTTCTCTAGTGTTACTTTGTTCTGCTATTTCTGACAGTGTCTAGACTGTCCTATAAGCCTGTGTGTCAGGAGTGCTGTAGACCTGTTTTCCTTTTTTTTCCAGCCAGTTATGGGGACAGAGTGTTCTGCTTTTGGGCGTGTAGTTTTTCCTCTCTACAGGTCTTCAGCTGTTCCTGAGGGCCTGTGTCTGGAGTTTACTAGGCAGGTCACTTGCAGCAGAAAAGTTGGTCTTACCTGTGGTCCCGAGGCTCAAGTTTGCTCGTGGGGTGTTGCTTACGAGCTCTCCGCAGCGGCAGCAGCCAGGAAGATCTGTGCTGCCCTTTCCGCGAGCTTCCGTGCACCAGGGTTCCAGATGGCGTTTGGTGTTTTCCTGTGGCGTCAGAGATGTGTGCAGAGTGCAGTCTCTTCTGATTTCCCAGGCGTGTCTGCCTCTCTGAAGTTTTAGCTCTCCCTCCCATGGGATTTGGGTGCAGAGAACTGTTTATCCGGTAGATCCTTTCAGGTTCTGGTGGTGTCTCAGATGCAGCAGTCCTGCTGCTCCTGGGCCCTCCTCTACAGGAACCCAGAGGCCGTATACAGTTTCCTCTTGGGCAGGGATGTGGGCAGGGGTGGGCAGTGTTGTTGGTCTATTCTGCTCTGCAGCCTCAGGAGTGCCCACCTGACCAGGCGGTGAGGTCTCTCTCCCACGGGGTTTGGGAGCAGAGCTACGTCTCTTAACCATTTTTTTCTGTGTTCCTTCTTCTCGATTCAAAGGCTTCAAGGATACGACACTGGCATAATCCTTGCTTGGGCCAAAATATAATTTGAGAGGCACCTGAGAGAGACAACTGGTCTTGTCAGTATTCTATCTTGTTCACAAACCGAGATGTCTGCATGATTTTCTCCCTTTAGTTTCAAACAAACCCTTACAGGTAGCTCTAGCCATTGGTCTTGCATGACCCATTGTTAGAACACAGAATTTCAGCACGTTTCTTGAAGAGGATCAGGCTCAGGACCTCCAGCTATCCCATGGACACAAAACTCAGTACTGTGACATCTTCATTCGATAGCCACTGTGACATAAAAACCAGGATTCTTTTCTTTTAAAAGGAAATTCTTTATTAAAACATTTTAAAGGCTTTGAAGTTTATCGCTCCCCTCTTAGTCGTCATGTAAAAATGGGGCTTTTCACAAATGTTTTTGTTTTTATAAACTTAATACAATTTATTAACTACCCTTTAGAGCTGATGCTTATTTTTTATGGCATTATTTTTCTAATTCTCATTTAACTACGATGGAATTATAAATGCCAGAAACATGGTGTGATGTTTATAAAAGTTTTGCGTATTTCTTTGTTGCTGTTGTTGTTGTTCAAAATATTATCTATGTAGCAAAGCTTTGCTCATTGTCATTTTGATGAAGTAAGGAACAGGAGGCTATGAAGGGACTTCACCTGTGACTACACAGAGAAACAATGGCTTATATAACACTTTAATTACATCATCAGTCAGACTGGAGAGATGGCTCAGCCTTCATGAACACTGGATGCTCTTGTAGAGGACCCCTCTTTGGTTCCCAGCACCCACATGGCCCGTAATTATCTGTAACTCCAGTGATAATACCTTTTTCTGGCTCCCATAGGCTCCTGCATGGATGTAGTGCACACACATACATGCAGGCAAAATCCTCATTCACTTAAAGAATAAACAAATCTTTTTAAATGGTTTATCACAGACACTGTGAGTTGGTGTTTCCTTGAGCGCCTACATCAAACCCTAAGAGAATTTAATACATATTCAAGATCACAAGTTTAGATTCTTGTATTATCAGGAGATTGAAGATAACAGCTCTCTCGTTACTCAAACACGTGTGGAAAACATAACTGTCATCTAAAGTTATTTTCTAATCTCACATTTATTAATCACCCGCTGTACTAGCCGGTTTTGTGTGTCAACTTAACACAAACTGGAGTCATCACAGAGAAAGAAGCCTCCCTTGAAGAAATACCTCCATGAGATCCAGCTGTAAGGCATTTTCTCAATTAGCGACCAAGAGTGGAAGGGCCAATTGTGGGTGTTGCCAACCCTGGGCTGGTAGTCTTGGGTTCTATAAGAGAGCAAGCTGAGCAAGTCAGGGGGAGCAAGCCAGTAAGAAACATCCCTCCATGGCCTCTGCATCAGCTCCTGCTTCCTGACCTGCTTGAGTTCCATTCATGACTTCCTTTGGTGATGAACAGCCATGTGGAAGTGTAAGCTGAATAAACCCTTTCCTCTCAACTTGCTTCTTAGTCATAATGTTTTGTGCAGGAATAGAAACCCTGACTAAGACACCCACTAGGTATAGACAATTTATGTGTTTGGAACTGGGACTAGTGTACTTAAAATCCCCATTCAAAATTGGAGGAAATTAGTTTTGAGGTCATCTTAAAAGCCAATTTTGTTTAAATATAGCTAATCCATTTTTGAGTAGTGTTTTTGATATTTTCATGTAAAAGCTCATCTTGGCAATTGCTTAAAATGCTGCTGGTCTGCTCAGTTCTGGAGGGTGCCCTTTGTACGATGGTAGATAGTGTGTGAACTTCCTTACTTCACACCATGTTTTATACTTCAATTGTCAATTCCCAATTATTTGATTCTTCTTGCTTTGACTTACGATTTCAATTTTCTCCCTTTTATTAGTTTTGTTTCAGATTATCTATTCTATTTTATCTTGGCTTTTGTTCTCCTTTTTTTGATGAATATTTCTTTGAAACATCCCCAAGATCAAGGCAATAACACTTGACTTGATAGCGCAGAGAGTGGTTAGAAGTCTATTTCTTTGTGAAAAATAGCCATTTTCTAGAAAGTATTGTTCATGACAAAGAACACCAGAGCCAGGCAGAAGTTAAAATGGCAGAGACAAATTTTATTGGGTCCTATTGCAATAGGGGAATGCGGACTGTGATATAGAATAGAATCCAGTCTCAATATACTAGGGATAATGGGGCTTTAAGGCCAAGGAGATGGTGGATAGAAAATTGTTCAAATGAGATGTCAGATCAGGGGGATGAGTGTAGCTGCAGCAACCTAATAGGGCTCCCAGTAAAGGCAGGCCACGGTGACTAGATGGCAAGATTAATTAATGAGAGACTTATTTTGACCTTGAGTATTGGGGGAGGGTTGTGACGAGTTAATTTTGCACCATTACATTCTAAAGCCAAATTTAGCAAAGTACGCACATTTAATTATTTCAGTCTCAGAATCCTGATTGAAATGTGGCCAAGTCAAGAGTCTTTATTATTGGGGTTGGGGATTTAGCTCAGTGGTAGAGCGCTTGCCTAGCAAGCGGAAGGCCCTGGGTTCGGTCCCCAGCTCCAAAAAAAAAAAAAAAAAAAAAAAAAAAAAAAAGAAAAAAGGAAAAAGAAGAGTCTTTATTATTACTTTTTACTGAGATATAATTACTATCTTTGGGAGCTGGAAAGTCTTATAATTTGATATTCAGCATATAAAAATCAAGTGAGCTCTTTAATTAAACATATTTCAGATAGCAAATGAAAATTACTATTTGTTTTCTTTGTCTAAGAGAAAATGTCAATTAAAGTTTATTCTAGAACCTAGAATGAGACGCGGTTCCCTCGTGTCAGGGTGAAAAAAATAAATTTCTGATGTGTTAAGGAGCAATTATAGCGTGTTGATACAATTCCACCGACAGGGATAACATTTGTAAATATTGTGAAGTTTAAGGAAATAGATGTAATTATATTTTGTGTTATCTTGGAACACAGTTTAAATAGGATTGACTCAAATTACAGTGTCTTAATTTCTCAAAAAAAATGGTAGATCCAAAAGTACTAAGTATGATTGGAAGAAGATTCATGGCAAGATGCACCAACTTTATTTTCATTTATCAGTAGCTATAGCTACTGACAAAATACTTTCTTCAAAATTATATTAACTTCTTATTGAATGACCAGTTCAGAAACAAAATATACTTTCCTTCACATTCATTCTAAAGTGGCTTGCCTACTTCATAGATTCCAAGTGAAGCTCTTACGACGTACGTTACAAATTAAAAGGAAAACACACAAAATGTTTCAAACTAGCCTCTAAGTTTGACACAACAAAATCTTAGCCACAATCTGTGTTCAAAAGGGTATTACTTTTTAAAATATGAAGCTTAGCTATGTACAGGGGTTGGGGCCTTGCCAAAGGATTGAGCGCTGCCAGCCTTTGCAATATTTATCTTTGCACTGAGTTCCTGTAACATGAAGGTCACTGCTCCGTACTGATTATGATCACATTTGTCTTCTGACAGCTTTTACAATGGCATTTTAATCCAAATATTGGTTTGGTGTGTACAGTTGAGGAAAATGGTCTGTACTATATCTAGGTAGAAGAACACTTGAAATCAAGCCACATTTTTTTTTTCATAAACTCCTCTTGCCTACAGTCCCCACCATGAGCTAAACTTCATTGATATCTTCTACTTTCTCCAAGCTTCTTACTATGGCTTTCCTATCCCTTTCTAACTGATCTCTCCAACCTTAAGTTACTTACTAGGAGCACCATGTGATGTCATCTCTTGCTGTCATAGTCACACTCATGAGCATGATGTGCTTTGGAAAAGATTCCCTTTTTTCAAATCTGGCTTCCAAATCTGGGTAGTTGCCAAGGAATTTTCCCTTTCTCGTTTCTTTAGTCCTTTGCCAATCTCAGAGGTCATGTCTGATTGGGATGGTGATTCTTGACGTGTAGAGAACTATTTGGGCTTCTGTATATTGGGCTAGAGACACCAGGTCTGGTTTCATATCTCTGTCCATGGTTATTCCCTTCTTCTGAATCCTGATCTGATAGCTAGATCTTTGAAGTTCAATTTCTATAAGCAAGAAATGTCTAGACTGAAGGCTCATCTCCTCTTCCTCCATGTCTTCTCTAGGCATTGACTAGACTTGAAGACATGATTTATTTGTCTACAGTCTTTCTGGTGACACCTAGATATTTCAACCAATTGTTCATCTCCATTATACTATTGCCATATTTGTACCTCTCCTAAGGTCACTTCTAATTGTAACTTTATTTACATACTATATTACTTAGAACTTTTATCATTTATTACTCAATGAATACACATTGCCCACTTTCCTTTGAGAAAATGGTTTCGTAAACGATCTTGAATTTTACTCCAAAGTGAGGGGATAGCCACAGAAGATGACAAGACAAAACTCATGAAATACATTTTACTTTCTCTACTGACAATGAATATGGACTTGTGTTCATATGGAATCATTTTATTTAGTCTGAGGTAAGCAGAGGGACAGCATAACATGTTCCAGCAAACGAGTACCAGTCTATAAAGGCCTTGGGACAGCTAAGTAGTTCCTTGGGTTTTAGTTGGAACAAAGACAAAAGAAATGCAGGAGCAGAGTGAATCCCAACAGTGACTGACAGACAAGACATGACATAGGAAGCATGAACCAAAGGCCGGTACTGGAAGTATATAATAATTGCTCTGTGCACAGCTCTGTAATTATTTGAAGAGAAAGATTTGCTAATCCCAGATCATTTTAAACAAGATTTTTCCAAGTGAATAGTTTGGGTGGCTGAAAAATTAATGTTCATTGTATCAGATGAAAAAAATAAACCCATGAAGGTAATAAAATACTGTGATTGTTAATACGGATTTTCCCAAGATCTTTGGATTCTGTTTCTACTCAAAACGTCTTTGGAGGGAGTGAGCAAATGATACCCCATTTTATAGGTAGTGAAGCAGAAGTAAGACATTCTGCAAGGCCCCAGGAATAGCACAGAAGAATGGATGTGTTTTAAAAGTCAAAGGACAGAGAAGGAGGTCATGAAAAGCTGCTACACAGATGTGGCATTGACATTGCAACCACAAACACAAAGTAACCATGGTACCTGCACAGGACTTAGCATCCATTTTTCCACCATGGCTGGAGGAGATACCCCCGAAGCTCTGCCAAATGCCATAGAAGCTAATGACTATTAATGATAATTCTGCTGGTGAGGGGATGTCATTTCCTCTAATGATGTCACCACTGGTGGAGTAGTTGAAGAAGAAGGGGTCAGAGGCAAAAGAAGGGGGTACTAGATAGTGATAAATGGTGAATATAATAAGATATACTATTATATAATTGTCAATTGCCTATGTATGAACCTTTCCAAAAAGAGAATGAGGATCTACAGGTAAAACAATATTCTTTCAGGTTAATATGTGTTAGAGAGTCTGCTCACCTTAGCAACAAATCTTAATGACTTGGATACAAAGTTATAGCATGTGCGTGCATGTGTGTCTCTCTTCTTTCAGAACTACAAGTCAGGAGCCATGAGTGTATTCAGCTGCTGACCTAGTAGAAGAGGTGGGCTGTGGAAAGCCTCTACTCTTTTGCTACTCTTAGGAAAGGAGATGCATTAGGGTTGACACACCCCTCCATAAGAGAGTCTGCTTTCTATAGAGTCCTTCCTGTGTTAGCAGCGGAACAGCTGGTCTGGGCTCAGTATTGAGTTGACAGATTGACCAGATTGGTTCCAGTAAGTCTTGCTCTGAGATATATCGATGTCATCACTCAGAGGGAAGTCAAAGGGAAGTGTCTCTTCTCCCTCTTTACCAACACGGACATTTGATTTGGTCCCTTCAAGCTTCAAATCCTTCCAAGACTATCAACCATTGAATAAAGCTGTAGTAAGAGATCTCCCTTTCAAGTCCTGGGTCTCTGGTGTTGTGTGTTTGCCTCACACTTTTGGAATTCTGTTTGGGCACCAAAAGTCTCCAAAGGCTACATCAACAAAAGTATGGAGGAAGGAGACTTTTCTGGGGATGTGTAAACAAAAGTGGGTTTGTGGTTGTTTAGGGGTGGGGGATAGTAAAGGCTTAGCATAGTCAACTTTCGATTTGGTTATTATAGTGAATTATAAAGTCCTTCTATTTTGTATTCTAGTTAGCATGTAATATATATATATATATATATATATATGTATATATATATATATATAACAGGAATTTACTTATCTGAAGAGAAACTACCCTTTATATTTCTCTGAAGACTTGGTTAAAGCTAAATGTAAGAAAATTGAAGACTTTAAGGGGGCTATGTCCACTTTTCTTGTCAGTTATTAACAATTTTTGACAAAATAACTGTAACCCCTGTTGAGAATAGGTATAATTATACTCTTTTTCCTCCAAAGTGGGAAGATTCGGGGCTGACATTTCCTTATGAAGTGTCTCTATGAAGAATTAATTGTGTCAAGGGTTGTAAGTCAGTCTCTTCATAATCCCTTTTACGTTTCGGTGTTGGCTTTGACGACCTTAATTGTTTCTTTTTAAGTGGTGGTTTTAATGGATTAGTGACTTGTCGTTGTTTATTAGCACCAATGAATGTTTGAATGTCAGAAACTGGATTGCTCTTGAAAGTCATTTTGGGGTTACTGTCTTAGTCACATAGCAGTGTATCTCTCATGAATGTGCAGTGTATGGTTTCCTGCACGTTTTAGGTAAGCCTTATACATACTTTCATGTACATTTGGAGCAAATAAATGACATTTCCCAGGTTTTTCCTCTGTCAACATTTTCAGTTTCCATTGATAAACATTATTCTTTCTTATTTTCTTCCTTCCTTCCTTTCTTTTTTTAAAGATTTATTTATTATGTATACAGTGTTCTGCTTGCATATATATCTGTAGGCCAGAAGAGGGTACCAGATCTCATTACAGATGGTTGTGAGCCACCATGTGGTTGTTGGGAATTGAACTCAGGACCTCTGGAAGAGCAGCCAATGCACTTAACCTCTGAGCCATCTCTTCAGCCTGACAAAACATTTCTTGAAATGTTATAGAGCCTATCAAAATATATTAAAAAGCAAAACAAAAAACCCCAAACAGAGGGGGTTTTATTTATTACTTAAAAAATGGAGAGAATCTTACTAGTTAAAAACAAAACAAATCAGCCAAAACCAAAACAACAACAAAACCCTCACTGCTTTAGGCCAAAGGGCACAGAGTGGTATGGGTACTCCTGGCAGCTTCTCATTTTACTTACTAGCCTGAGATAGTTTTCTGAAATATCAGAAGAGGAAAGACATGAAGAGCTAAGATATTAGACTGGAACCTTCTGGCATTGCCTGGCTTTATTCCCTACAGACTTTTACAGCCAAGGACCAAACAGAAATACACAACCATCTCTCCCTGACTGGCATGCAAAAATTACATGAGACCCTGTTGCATTTAGGGGTATTAGTGTGTATGTACATGTATGCATATGGGTGTACAGTATATGCATGCATGCTTTTGAGTGTGCCTTAACATAACACAACACAGCACACACGTGTAGGCTTTCTATTTGCTCTTTGTCTTTTTCTTCAAAAACACCATTTTTATTTATAGAGCCCTAACCAGCCAGTGGCAGGAGGAATGGGGGAGGTTCCATCTCCAATCCAGGGCCTCTATGATGTCAGTTTACTGTTATCAAACACACAGGCATGTGGCCTCCTGAATCTGGTAAGGTGACGAGAGTGTTCAGTCTCTCTCTGCTAGAGCAACGAGGCGAGCGTCTATCTCTGCTTCTGTAAGAATCCTGGATTTAGGATTTTCAACTGTAACTACTCCAACTTCTACTTCTGAAGGTTTGAAATCAATCAACAGAGCACCAGACAGGCATAGAAATGCAGTTTCCACTGTCCAAATGTCCAATCAAATTTCTTCTTCACTTCTTTTTTTCAAGGAAGCTGACTTTGTCTAACTCCCGGCGCCGTGGCTTTAAAGCCACAAGTCGTAGCCTGCGGGATCACAATCGTACACCTGAGGGCCTTGTTCTTCATGATACCAATTAAAATCATCCAGCAGCCAAGTGGCCTCATTTCAGCATTCTGTGTGTAGACTTGAGAAGTATCAGCAATTCTTTTACATGGCATATCCACAGAAATATCATAACCATATTTGTATTTCCAATTACCTGCCTCATAGTGTGCCCTCTGTACCTGGGATCTGCCGTCAGCTGTCACTCCTGTCACCACACAGCCAATGCTTTCAGTCATCTTGAACAAATGAGTCACCGTGCTGGAATCCAGTAATTTGACAGGTGCTCTCTTCTGTGTGACGATAACTGCACGGCCCTTTCCTCTGACAGCGACAGATGTAAGTCCACCCTGGTTAATAGCCTTAAAAGCTATTCTTAAAAGCATGGTGGAGTTGACCCTCGGGAGAGAGAATAGTAATGTGAAGGTTGAAACTGGTGTGGGAACCACAGGACATAGCATTCTCACTAGTTCAAACACAGCGTGTACCCTGTAGCATCCACACTAGGTGTTAAAGCCCTACTTGGTGTTAAACAGGGATTTCTGTCTGCCTCCACGGTAGCATTCTCACTGGCCTGTGAACTTCAGTGATTGCCCCACCACTGTCTCCATTTCTTTGTAGAAATACTGGGGTTGTAGACCTATGGTACCTTGTCCAGTTTTACATGGATCCTGGAGATGCAAACTCGGGCTCTCAAATGTGCCCAGCAAACATTCTACCTACCGAGACACTACCAGTCCCTGTTGAGTGGCCCTCCAAGGAGCTGTAGATGCTCTGAAGGTGCTTGAACTCACTTATCCTCTCTAATAACTAAGTCATGTATGGAGAGAAAAAAATTTTTTTAACAAGCGGCTTCTCTGTGGGCTCTGAGATGGACACTTGGTGCCAGTTATGTGTGTTTGCAAAATTGTTTCTATTATAGTTTGGGTATGAATAATCCTGATTTTGCTTCTATTTGCTTCATCTAGTGATGAAGAGCTTGAGATTTGAGATACAGTTTGGATCTGAAGCTTGTTTTTTTTTTTAAATCACTTAACAGCCAGATGAGACTGGACAGTTTTTTAATACTTTAGTCTCTTCATCTATGAAGCGAGTAGGGATGGGGAGAGGAGGGACAAATGAATGAATGGTAATTAGTAAGGAAAATGGAAGTGCTTGAATAAATCCTGTGGAGTCTGATCAAAATTACATGTACCAGGTAAAATAATAGTTTCATGTATATAGTAGATTGATAGATGTGTTTGAATATTCATGTACAGTATATAGTAATATGTAAGTAAATATGCCCCTCTTAGCCCTGGGAAGGCCTATAGATAGTCAGATCCTTGGACTGATGAGTACAGGTAGAGTTCATAGTTTCTTTTCTGAATTCTGCTTTCTAACAAATACTCTCAAATTTTCGTAGAGAAATGGGTAATTTGGGGTTGAGGCACAGGGAATTTAGGGGAACCTGGATACATCTCACACCAAGGAAGTGAGAAGTCCCCAAAAAGTAGTGAGTGGAGGTTGAAGAGACACAGGATGCAGCTTAAAGGATCTCTCACCAGCCAAGCAAGAATAACCCAGCAGCAGCAGCAGCAGCAGCAGCAGCAGCAGCAGCAGCAGCAGCAGCAGCAGCAGCAGCAGCAGCAGCAACAACAACAACAACACCTGACATAAACTGGGTGACCCGAAGTGATCTAGGCATAAACCTTTGTGTTTATCCCCATCTCTCTGGCTGTCCATGGAACTGGTAAGATCATGTGTCGGAGAAAAGACAGTTGGGGATAATGCCTGCAAAATTGGATGTTACATTCCGGAGAGAGGAACTAGATCCTATCTCTTACAGTTACAAAAATAAACTCAGAATTGTTAGAAGACAGTGTGAAGCCAGAAACTATAAAACTGATAAAAAAGAAAAGCTGTGGGAGTACTTGAGGAAATTATAACTGGCGAGGGCATATTTTTTTGGGGGGGGCGGGGATGAGAAGTGACAGAAAAAATAAAATAAGAAATAGATAAACAGGATTTTATCCAACTACAAATCTGCTCAACAAAGGAAACAACCAACAGAGTGAGAAAGGCAGTTACAAAACAGAAGAAAGTACTTGACATATATACATATAGAGGACAAATATTAATATTCCAGCTACACAAGGAAAAGGAAAAAATACAAGTATCCAACGGACTGGAGAAATAACTCTAAATGCAACTTTTCCTAAATGCAAATCAAAACCACAATGAACTAGCACTGCGTTTCTGCAAGGGTGACATTAGCAAGTGCCCGTGAGGATGTGTACAGAAGGGGACCCTTAAGCATGGTTGGTTGCAATGTAGACTAGCCCAACTATTATTAAACCCAGTGTGGAAATTTCAAAACTTCAAAGATAGTGCCGCGTGATCTGGTAATCCCACTTCTAGACTTAGATCCAGAGGAATTAAATGGGTATGTATGTTAACAAGGCCTTGGCAGGCTTATGTTCACCATTGCACCATTACAACAAGCGGGAGATGGAAACACCTATATTCATTCAGGGAGTAGGGCTAGAGGATGAAGAAAACATGGTAGGTGCAACATAAGAAATAATATGTATCTTTTCAGACAAATTCCTACTGTTTGTGACATTAGATTTTATGCAGTTGGAGATTGCTGCGTTAAGTGAAAAAAGCTAATACAAGTGCCATGCGGTTTCACTCATACGTGGATGTAAAGAAGTTGATCTTGTAGAAAGTTATGGGTGGAGTGGTAGTTGCCATAGTGACTGGAGCCTGGGGATGGAGTGGGGGAACAGGAGAGGTTGATGAGTGTCAGGTACCAAGTTATAGCTCAGAGGGGTGTCAGATACGTTGTTATGGTATAGCATTAAAAATGATTAAAGTGATGGATTGCTTACATACATTACCGGTTTTGTGCTGATAATTCCAAAACACTACAAAGGATAGTAAATGTGCTTAATATAAGACACAGGTTTATCTTGACTTTGGCTCTGTGGTATCTACATATTTAGATGCAGGGAAATGCCACATGGTACTTCATAAATATATGAGTGTTGAACCAGGAAATGTTCATGAACCCCAAAAGATACCAAGGAGCCTATCCTGACACAATCCCATTAGGATCTCTTTATTCAAGCTCAAGCTTGGGCCACATCACTGCCTATGATGCAGGAGAATGGGAAGGGGCTCTGAGCCCAGTTTCAGGCAAGCATTTACAGAGGCAAGAAGGGGGTTTCTAGCTAGGTACACATCTGATTGGGGGGCCATTATGGCCTTTAAGATAAGTGGTTAGTGCTGGGAGCCAAACCATGAACTTAACTTCTGCTTTCCTCCCGATTGGTGATTGTTAGGAAGCGAAGTGTTAGGGACAGACTTATAACCTGGTGGTGCAGATTTGTTGGGGAATAACTTGGAAACTTGGTGCAAGATGTAGGTTTTGTTGGGGGTAGCCTGGGAGCTGGTGTTAGATGCAGGTCTTATTGAGGGGTAGCCTGGAAACTGGTGCCAGTTACTGGCCTGTTAGTTAACTTGAGTTCAACCTTAGCTCAGGGTCTCCAAGATGGAGTCTGAACCCAAGAGCTCTGGTCTCTCAAGAGCAATTATGCAATATTTGCCTCTCTGAATCTAACTTATTGTATCTAACAATATCTTCCCCTTCCAATAATTTTCAGGCAAATGTCGTGGTCTCTAAAAAAATAGCTGAATAACATTCCATTACATACATTTTCTTTACCTTTCTGGATGGCTAGACTGATCCCATTTTGTAGCTGTTGTCAATTCTGCAGCAGTAACCACAGTGTATCTCTGTGGTAGGACTAACAGCTCTTTGAGCATATACCCAGAAGCAATAGAGCCATATTTAGAGCAATTCTGCTTTTGATTTTTTGAGAAGCCTTTATCCTAATTTCCATAGGCACTGTGAGACAGGAAAGAGAAAAGGGAAAATGAAGAGGAAATTGGAAGCACAATGAACAAAATTGGCCGTAATGGTCTACGTTATGACCTTATTCTTTTATATATGGCCAACTATGGCCTCTCTCCTTTGCCAACTATAATCTGTAACTTTTTATGTATCTCTCAAGAGGCACCATTTCTAGAGGAAGGTGGGTTGTGCCATTTCTGTAGCCCATGGTTTTTCTTTATAAGATCGTAATCCTTCCCAGTGCACCTTAGGAACCACCACTCCTATGCTCTCCTTTACCCCCAAGGCAAAGAAAATTCCCTTAAAACCCTTCTTGATAATGTAATTCCAAGGGCCATTGGCACTGTACCCATGGCTGTGGCTGAGACACTTAAGTTTAGTTCAGTATTGAGACACCCACACCCATGGTTGTATGTGTGGTGTTCTTTTTTCCCCAGGTCACTTCTTTCTGATAATCCCTGTGCTTAAACCTAGTTAAAAATCTCTCCTTAATAAATTACAGATCAGCTTCGTATTGGCTCATCCTACACTTCTTTTCTGTGGTGAAGTTGGCGATCCTGGCTTTGCCTGAGTGGAGAGACGAGAACTCTAGGGGATGCTCAGGGGACAGTGTGGACATGCGCCTTGAGCTTGGGGTCTGTAGTCACTGACAGCTACAGGAGTATCCCACCAGCATTGAATAAGGGTTTTTCTCTTCCCATATCCTCACCAGTATTTGTTGTCATTTGTTTTCTGAGTGCTGTTTTCATAATTTATATATTAACTAAATATACATTAATCAGTCTCTTTTGCTTTAGAATAGTCAGTTCTGATTAGAGACGATATATATACAAACTTAAGGAAGTGACTTTTAGTAGTTCTCCCTGTACCTAGCCCATTGTATAAGTATGTTATCGCAAACAATTTTCGTAGAAAGACAGAAAAAAATGGATTTTTCACTTGGATAAAGCCAATCAGCCCATTCAGAGAGTTTCACATTCCATTGCCTGGTGACTTGAGGGTGAGACAAGTGTGACAAACAGCACCACAAGGTCCCTCTTGTAGGGCAAAGTTATGGTTGTGAATTGGAGTTCCCATAAAAAGAGCCTGTATTCCAGATTCTGCAAGACTTGTTAACTGATCAGAACTTCCGACTGGAGAGTTGGAATGCTGTGGATACACAGTCAAATTATTTCAGGTGATCTTTTAAGCAATGAACTGAAGCTTGCCCACTTCTGTGTCTGGTGGAAGAGCCTCTCCACTCTCAGGTCAAACCTTTGGTATATATTTGGTGAACACTGGCTTTCTCCACCTCTAAGGCTAAAACTGTAGCCAGATAATTCCTATGATATCTAAGATGTTTGTGTCTTTCCATACTATCTGAACTGGTTGAATTTAAAAGGAAAACTTCAAGTTTCAGTGCCAGCAATTTGCCAGATAATCTTGCTCACCTGGCTATGGCAAATGAAGTTCTTATTCCAATTTTAATAGGTGACATTAACTCTCACAGCACACAGCATATGGTAAATGTGTCTATATCTGTAGGCACGTGTGTGTTTACAGGATGAATATAAGTTAAAGAGGCTACAGCAGGCATCAAGAGAACTTAGAAATGAGCTGAGTCTCTTTTTCATACAATATGGAATATCCTGGAGTAGGGCAAAGGCTCATCTTAATACTCTACTTTGCCATAAGTCAGCTAGTAATGCTCTCACCAGTGAATTTAAAGAAAGACTTTATTTGTGACCTATTTTTCTCCTGTGCCTGCTGAGGACCTTGGAAGTGCATTCTCTCAAAGATAATCCAAAAGTGAAGAGAAATCCCTGTAACAGCTCAGTTCCAAGCATGCTACTTGGGGCAGTTTGAATCTATCTTCCCAGGCTATGGTCACTCCTATTTGAATTGGAATGAACTGCCAGCTCCTGGGAGGTAGGAGGTGTGTTCAGTGCTGAAGTTGTCTGTGTTGAGGATATTGGCATCCGTGTTTGTATTTTCATGACTTCTTCCTGATTTTGTATTCCCTTACAAGATTTGCTATCAAAGACCTTATGTTTGGGTTAAATGCGTTTTTTCCAGTAATAAAATTATTTCAATTATATTTTCCTATTAGTGTTTTAAATATGAGATTTATTTAGTTTATAACGGGCCAGGGAGATGGCAAAGGTCCTTGCTGGGGAAGCCTGGCCACTTGAGTTTTATTCTTGGAACCTACAAAATGCCAGGTGTGGGGGACAGGCATCTGTAACTCCTGCCAGGAGATAGGAGGGAGATGGGAGGGAGATGGGAGAGCCACTGTAAGCTCATGGCCCAGCCAGACTGGGTTAGTCAGAGTGGCAAAACCAAGAGAGACCCTGCCTCAGCAAGGTGCAAGGAGAGAACTGACTTCAGAAAATTGACCTCTGAGGTCCATAGGCGACTCACACAGACATTAATAATAACATAAAAACAATAAAAAGAGTCTCTATCAATAGCAGCTAATTTGGGTTCCTAACAATGTTTGGTTTTGGATGATGCACTTTTATGCCCAAGTCGCAGGGACTCGGAAGACCACCAAGAAGCCAATTCTGATGCAAATGCACAGAGGTCTTTATTGTGAGCTCAAGAGCAAGAACTCTCACAGACACTGTGGAAGCAGGTCAGAAGTAAGGGCTTCAAGTGTAGGGGTGCAGGGTATTTAGTGTAGTTATAGCAAGCTTGGAGAATGTCCATATGGGTCAGAAAGTTAATATCTTAAAAACTGCATTTCTGCTGTATTCTGCAGGAACCAAACATGGAGGCAAACCCACCTGACAAACAGGATGACTACGTTACCTATTTTCTGCAGCATGGCTTAGGTTACCTATGTGTCCCTTGACCCTGCTTTTGTAGCCTGACTGTTGCGGGGGTGGGGGCTTTGCTATAGGATATTTGCTTAAGTGGACTTTGTGGTTTTCTTCCTGGAATTGGAGTTTAGCCCCTGGAGCTTCTTCTAAATAAAGGAGTTGGCTGTGCTTTACAGTACTTGACATAGGTATTGTGGCGTTTGTGTGGTCACTAGTTGATGAAAAGAATCACTGTGCATCTTTCTCCAGTAGCAGTTCTGCCTTTTCACTGATCCATTGCTGAGTCCAAAGAAGAGGAGGAAGAGGAGGAGGAAGAGGAGAGCGGGGGAGAAGGGAAGGGAGGAGTAGAAGAAGAAAGGATGGAAAGAAAAAATAAATCTACAAAGGTTAATAACAGCTCAGCCCTGGTTAGTTTTTGATAACTTCATATAAACTAGAGTTACCTGGGAAGAGGGAAGGAACCTCAAGAGAGAAAATGCTTCTACCAGGTTGGCTTTTGGGCAAGCCTGTGAGCATTTTCTTTATTACAGTTTGGTGTGGGACCTCCCAGCTCATTATGTGTGGTGCCATCTTGGGCAAGTGGTCCTTAGTTGTATAAGAAAGCATATTAATAGGAAGAAATATGGAGACAAAGTTTGGAGCAGAGACTGAAGGAATGGCCATTCAGAGCCTGATCCACCTGAGGATTTTAGCCTATACACATACAGCCACCAAACCCAGCACTATTGCTGATGCCAAGAAGTGCATGCTGACAAGCACCTGATATAACTGTCTCCTGAGAGGCTCTGCCAGAGCATGACAAATACAGAGGCAGATGCTTGCAGTCAACCATTGAACTGAGAACGGGTTCCCCATTAGAGGAGTTAGAGAAAGAATTGAAGGAGCTGAAGGGGTTTGTAACCCCATAAGAACAACAATACCAACCAGCCAGAACTCCCAGGGACTAAACTACCATCCAAAGACTGCACATGGACAGACCTATGGTTTCAGCTGCATATGCAGCAGAGGATGGCCTTGTTGGGCACTAATCGGAGGAGAAACCCTTGGTCCTGCCATGGCTGGACTCCTCCTCCTCCCCCTGCATAGGGGAAAGTCAGGGCTAGGAGACTGGAAGGAGTGGTTGGGGTGGGGGAACACCCTCATAGAAGGAGGGGGATGGGATAGTGGGTTTATGGATGGGAAACCAGGAAAGGGGATGACATTTGAAATGTAAATAAAAAACGCAATAAATATAAAAAGAAAGAAAGCAGGCTGAGCAAGCCACAAGGAAAAGGAACAAGTCTGTAAGCGCTACTCCTCCATGGCCTCTCCTTCAGTTCCTGTCACAATTATTTTAGTGGAGGAGTGTGACCTGGGAGCTATAACCTGAAATAAATCCCTTCCTCCCCAGGTTGCTTTTGGTCTTGTTTCATTATAATAGAAACTCTGACAAAGCCATGTCTGCAATTCAAAAGACAAAAGAACCACTCAGTTGTATTTTAGAATACAGCAACAGGGGTTGGGGATTTAGCTCAGTGGTAGAGCACTTGCCTAGCAAGCGCAAGGCCCTGGGTTCGGTCCCCAGCACCAGAAAAAAAAAGAAAAGAAAAAAAAAGAATACAGCAACAATAACAATAATAAATATGATGATGATGGTGGTGGTGGTGGTGTGATGATGATGATGATGATGATGCTGATAATGATGATGATGATGATGATTTGATGGTTATGTAAGTTCCTTCGTAGCCAGCAGTAGGTTCATCATGGGGCTAACTTTAGGGCTTTGCACACAATGCTGTTGGCATTTCCATCTGCTGTACTAACTTTGAAAGACAACTTCTTTGATGGGAAGTCTTCTGACTCATTGGCAGGCTCTCTGGAGCTACAGGTGCCTCTTGATTACCCATCACTTCATCTCTCTATCACCACATATTGTGAGGAAATTGCGGTACAAGGGAGAGCCTGAAAAAAATGGGACACACAAAATTGGAATTTGCTTTTTGTAGGCACCTACTCCATCACACCGTGGATTCCATCAGGGCAGAATCTCTGAGTGCTTATTACACAGAAATAGTGGGCAGAGTTGACCAGAGTTGATAAGATATTATAGATGCCCTAACATTGAGCCTCAGGATTTTTATTTTATTTTATTTTTTTTGCTGAAGTCTTAAACATGGCTTCAGTTTTGGCCTCTTCGAGCTTCAGACTCAAAGAAGGCTGGATTACTTGATGGTTGCCATGTTTCTGCTCTCGTTGGCCTTGCAAACGGTAAAGGAGGACAGGAGCGGAGTGTGCAGCATCAAACTCAAGTGAGTAGACAGCGAGCATAATATTGTGAGCACAGCGAGCCGCTGCAATCAGTTGTGAGTCTGATGATTCACTCAGAGTCACACAATAAATAAAAAAGCTATGTTTGTTAAAGTAAAAATAGGTTTAATCACAAGAGTCTAATTCTGCAATAATTGACGGTGATTATGAAATTGGTGCATTTTATGTTCAGAATAATTATTAGTTGTGTATTTTTATTACGACTGTCAAGATAAAGCACATTAGAAGGATAAGTTTATGAGAAATACCTCCTTGAGCTGGCAGTGCAGGATTTATCGAAACTTAAAACTAGACAGTAACCAAGAGACTAATTTATATCGCGATTGTAAATTTAAGCTGCATGGTCTATTAATATATTAAGCAGTATACACATGATACAGAAGAATAGCTTTATACTTTTTAAAAAATTATTTATTGAGAATTTCCTATATATATGCATGTATGTCATATGTATGTATGTATATATATATATGTATGTGCATACACACAATGTATTATAATCATATCACCCCATTTACTTTCCAATATAAGTCTCCTTAGACCCATACGATGGGTCTTAGGCCCAATTTCATGTCCTTTCTACATTTTAATTATATCCTACTGTGTCTAATTGGTACTGCCTGTATGCGTTGGTGCCAGCCACTGGAGCATGGACAATCTACTAGTGCCGCACCCTAAGGATAAAATCACTCCATCATTCAGCTGCCACCATCTGCCAAGAGTTTCTCAGCTGGAGCTGGGGCTTTGTGAGCTCTTCCTCCATTCATGACCATCTAGTATCTCATTAATTTCAAGTGATAAGCCTTTAATGCAAGAGTATGGAGAAATCACCACTGAACTGAGAGATTGTATGCCTTCAACTAAGGATCTTGGGCTTTTATTCTGAAAGAAGTGACATGTCTTCGAACAGTTTAGACAGAGGGGACACATGAACAGATACCGTATTGATAAAGTTGGCATCAGTGTGAAAAAAAAGGTTCGGTGAGCCTATAATACAATTCTAGGGTACTGGTCTGGGTTGTGCTGGGATACAGGTTAAAACGTTATAGGGATGATAATTCTAGAGAAATGCTCAGAATATATATATATATATATACATATATATATATATATATACACACACACATATATATATCATGTAAAGAAATTCTCAAAAAGTAAATATATATAATATAGTCATATAAAACAAATATTTATATATAAATATAAAATATTTTATACAAATTTCATATAATTCATATTATTTTTTACATATCATATATGCACATATACTATATAGCTATAAATTATATAAATTTATGTATTTATAAATTATATAAAAATAAATATACAATGTTATATGTAATATGTTACATATAATATATTTTATACACATTATGTTATATAGTATATATAATTTATGTTATATATTTATGATATATCATAAATATATTTACATACAACATGTTTTATACAATTTATATTTACATGTTATATTAAATATATAAAAGACATCTATATTTTTATATTTATTATTGAAATATATTATATTTATATATTATATAATAAATATATGATAGATATATTTATATACATTACACATATTTTATATGTACTTATTTACTTCCTGAACATTTCTTTATATATATAATATGTAATATGTTTATGTATATAATATGTTTATTTATTTTAGGTCAGCCAAAGGAAATGCTGACCCCTGGTTGACAAAATATTTAGCAACTTATTAATTAAAAGTTGATTTAAAGATGAAAATGTGCTTTTAGCCATATGGAATTTTGAGCTTGAGTATGTACAAAACAACCAATTGATTTGGGTAGTAGTAAATTTTTGGCTCTAACTTAGAGAATATTCAGAATTCAAGCACAGAAGTAGATGTTAGCATGGCATACTATATCTAGAAATGCAGTAGCGGCACTCATATCACGGAAATAACCAATAACTGTGCTGGATAGTTTTTTGTTTTTGTTTTAATTCGACACAAACTGGAGTTATCTGAAAGGAAAGAATCTCAACTGAGAAAAGGAAGTTTCCATAGGACACAGTCATAGAGCCTTTTCTTAATGAGCAATTGATGGGGAAGGGCCCAGCCCACTCTGGGTGGTGCCATTCCTTGGCTGTTGATACTGGGTTCTACTTGAAAGCAAGCTGAGCAAGTCATGGGAGCAGAGAGGGCAAGCCAGTAAGCAGCACCCCACCATAGTTTCTGCATCAGTTCCTGCCTCCGGGTGCCTGCCCTGTTTGAGTTCCTGTCCTGACTATGGGAGTGTAAGTAAGCCAAAAAGGCCCTTTCTTCCTCAAGTTGCTTTTTGTCATGGTGTTCATCACAGCAATAGTAACCTTGAGTAAGTTGACTTGAGCAAAGTCAAGTGTCTAAGTGGACACAAGGCCCTTCCAACAGGAGAGAAATCATGCCAACATTAGAAACCTAGATGCCTACTCAGGGATAATGAAGGTATGGGTCTTAGGTAAGAACCTACTATGCTTCCATTTTGCTAGACTCCAATATTTCCTAACTGCACTTTAAAACATATCTCCATAACCACAGACAAGTGTAGATTTTACCTATCATCAAGAAGTTTCTCTTAACAGCAAAAAAAGATCATTAAGGAAAGTGTAAGTGAAGGTTCAGAGAAACCACTGAACTGGACCACTCCATGCTTACTCAGAAAGAAAAGGTTTATCATGGAGCAAGCGCAACTGTGCCACCAGACAGAAGACCTGGTAACATGGAGTGTATTCAACCCCTCCCTTCCCTCAGCAACTCTCATCATTGAGAATGGTAGGTATTTGAATTGGCTCACAACCAGGTTCCTGCCCTGGATCAAGTGACCATGACACCCCACTAAGAGGACCATGACAACTGGTCACGTAGCATAGAAACTGAGAGTTCTCCATGGTAGTGAGGTCTCTAGATGGGCCCTGAGTGTCCCTTCCTTGGAATCCTTACTTAATTTCTGGTTTACACTAAGTAATTGTATGCATCCTTATCCACTATGAATAAACTGTTTGGACAAGCAGGGACTGTCTCCTTCATCAAGGACCACTATGTGGGAGGGAGGAGCCTTCCTTACATAGAGCCTTGCCTAAGTTTTCAACAGAAGGCCCCTCTGCTACTCCAGGCTCATCTCAACCTCCCCTCCCATTTCCAACTCTTCGATGTTTGCATTGGCATCTGGGCGCCCAGGAGAATGGGAGTCACATTCTCAACTCTTTGCAGTTCCCAGCGGTGCCTGTGTGCCCAGGGCTTTGAGAACCACAGCCTTCGTTCCAGTCCCTGCTCTTTCTCACCTAGAGAAACATGGGCTTGGATGCCCTATGCTGCATTTTGTCTCCCCTGAGTGGTGTGTTGGTATCCCTTGAACCAGGCACCCTAGTGGTGAGGAAGGAATATAGCTTAGTGTCCCTGTGCCCCTGTGTTTCACCTCCCCAAACTGCATCTCAGTGGCATCCGACACCTCAGTGGTGAGGCAAAGGGCTGATCCATAGTTTATTGTAAATATAAAAGTACCATGAGGCTATCTCTCCTGAGGAGAGAGAATAGCCAAAGGCATTTGGGGAGAGTCCCAAGCTCCCATGGCTACCTCTTGGGGGGCAGAGAGAAGAGTAAGTGGTATAGTTATGGAATGGAGAAAGTTGCAAGCTAGAACAGCCTAGAAGTTTAGGGCCATCATGGTGACTTTGATATGTACCGCAGGTACATGTTAGCAAAGAAGCATGGGGGATAGCATGGGCCTTGATATTTGCGATGGGTGTATGCCAATAGAGAGTCAGTTGGCCCATCTGTCTGAAGTAAGGAGAGATAAGAGAAGCAGCTCTTCTTGGCAGAGAGAAACCCGTTTTCTAGGTTCCTGAGCAACACTGAGTGTACACTTTTATTTCTCTGCCCTGCAGTTTCTCTTGTGCTCAGTCTGGGCTGAGCTCAGACTGCCACCTTGAGACAACTGTCAGTGGTATTGCTTTCTGGGGCCTAACAGAAACAACAAGTAGTCATAGTTCAGAGATCAACAGATCAAGAGAAACCCATGCACTGGTGGATACATCTATAATGCAATGTCTGCACCTTAGTTCCAGGGATCACTGGGAAAGATGGTTCAGAAGTGTCGTAAGAGCCAGAGGATCAGGAGTCTACTGATCCTCAACTGAGAAATGATGGGGAAGCTAGACCCATGATACCTCAGTGGTGTGGCTGATTAAACAGGACCTGAACAACAGCATCACTAATAGTCATGCTAAAGAAGAAGAGGGGAATCTCACAGGATCTGTGCCAACCTAACTACCACGTTTCCAAACTCTGGCCACTCATTATTTAGCTCAAAGTGAACTCTCTTCCACCATTTGGAGTAGGGGCTTCATTCTGTGTGAACAAGCTTTGTGAATATGATTAGAAAGGTCAAGACGTGAAGCACAGAACAGTTATAGATAAAGTCAGAATGAAGAACAGTTATAGATAAAGTCAGAATGAATGACAACAAAGCTATAGTGGATAAAGGCACTGCAGATCCCAAAGGGTGCGCCAACTAGAAAATTCTTTTGCAAAGCGTCTACTTAAAAAAAAGGAGAGAGTGTTCTGAAATTCTTCAGAGGTTTCTCTCTATGTATTTAATATTTGCCTTCAAAATTCCCCTGTCAACCAGTCTATTTTTGTTCTG
Source organism: Rattus norvegicus (assembly GCF_021556685.1). Classification (NCBI taxonomy): domain Eukaryota; kingdom Metazoa; phylum Chordata; class Mammalia; order Rodentia; family Muridae; genus Rattus; species Rattus norvegicus. Next base: position 17,586,016 of record NC_141553.1, on the reverse strand, counting down.
CCCTGGCTGTGGCCTCAGCGATGCAGTAAACTGTTAATTGGCTTTGAGCTCACACTTTCCCGTTACCACCAACTCACAGTTGCTTCTTGTCAGAGCTTGTCAGCGACTCTTTCTACCCAACAGAAGCCAACTTTGTCTTCTTAATACCATTTGAGAATCTCCTCAGATTTTCCCCTACATTGCTTTTCCAGAATTGTCTTTAGTAGTGTCTTGCATAAAACTTCTGGGCAAGCAAAATCATGTTATCTTTTCCACTCAGTTAATGTGGATACTGTCTCCCTATCTTTGTTTTTATACTGAGTTCAATTTTATATTTTAGAAATTTGACATACTTTCCAAATATTCCCACTTGCTAGGTACTTCTGTCATACCCACACTACGGATGGAAGAATGCCATTCAGTAATGGTCAGGTTAAGAGTTCTTTATTGCCAATGGGTAAGATGGGCCTAACAACAAAAGATTCTCTCACTCTTGGAGAGAGGCTGGGTAGGGTTTGTAAAGTCCTCAAACACTTACATCATACCCGGGCAGGCTGTGTGGTAGACTTTCCCCAAGTTTCTGTTAAGGAAAGTTTCAAAAGCAATAGTTGATTCTAACAGTGAATTTTCTAGAGCTGGATAGGTGGCTGGACCATAATGTTCTGCTCAGCAGCATGCAGTGTTTGGAGAGCACTTGGGGAAAGCATGCAAAACAGAAACAGCCAAAGCAAAATGTGACTACTTTGGTCAGTTCATTTCTGACTGACTTTTGGTCTCTACCTTGCCCTGACCTCTATCTGTGGAGGTTTGAATATGTTTGGCCCAGGGTGTGGTACTATTAGGTGTGGCCTTGTTGGAGGAAGTGTGTCACTGTGGGGGTGGGCAATGAGAACCTCCTCCTAACCACGTGGGAGGCAATTTTCTCTTAGTAGCCTTCAGATGAAGATGTCAAACTCTCGGTTCCTCCTGTGCTGTGTCTGCCTGGATGCTGCCATGTTCCTGCCTTGATGATAATGGGCTAAATCTCTAAGTCAGCCCCAATTAAATGATATCCTTATAAGAGTAGCCTTGGTCATGGTGTCTTTTCACAGCAGTAAAACCCTAACTAAAACTAAAATGAATCCTGTAAAATTCATTTGTAGACTGAATTACACCTCTTAGATGTACTCTCAATGTATCTGTAAATCTCTTAGAACAAATTGCTGGCTCCATTGGGACAAGAAGCTATGCTAGCATCCATCTATATGCAGACGTGTGTATGCACACACACTTGTGAGCATGCATGCAGCTGTAGCTGTGCCCTGCCTTTTCTTTGCAGGATCTAAGCAGTGTTCACTGAGGCCAAGAAGCCAGGAAGGGGTAGTGAATAAAAAGGCAGGTGGAGAGAAGAGAGGTGTACCTTGCTTTTCCAGCAGAGTTTTCCTGTGCATTGAAACTGTGACAAAATCATATTCCAGTCATGTAAGAGAGCGTGTCTCCAGCAATTTCCAACATTGTTACACTCTATGAAGATTCCATCATCAATATCTGTGCAAACCTTATGTTGGCATAGCAGAAAAATACTTGTCACATTTTTAATGTTTCTCTCTATGCTATTGAATGACTGGCCCCATATTGCCATGACACAGACAATACCCAGTTCCTATATTTGTGGTTGGCTTAGTGATTTTCATTCCATTAAATGTAAGGTTGGTTGTTGGGCATTTATTTTCTCTTCTAATAACAATATAGATTTCTAATGAAAATCATCTTTCTCCCACATGGAATCTATGCAGCTCTAACATGCCGATAATCTACTCAGCTCAACATTACATCACTTGGTCTAGACTTCTCCAACAGGAGGAACATACCTTTTAAGGTGATGTGGGTGGGGCCCAGGAGACCAAGTATTATGGTTGGAAAGTTAATCTTTTTTTTTTTTGGTTCTTTTTTTTTCGGAGCTGGGGACCGAACCCAGGGCCTTGCACTTCCTAGGTAAGCGCTCTACCACTGAGCTAAATCCCCAGCCCCGAAAGTTAATCTTTTTATGGTAAGTGCACTAGCTTTATGTATTTGAGGTTATTTGTGCTTCCTGTTTTCTGCTTTTGATTACTTCTGTCTTTGAAATGGGGTTGCAGAGAAAATGAAAACAGACATTAAGGCAAATGCCCATGCCTTCAGTGTTAGCACTGTGTTTGAATGTGAGGCAATAATTTACCAGTTTGACTATGTTCTTTTTCTTACATTTCTGAAACTTCAGTAATTTCATCGCTATAAGAATAAAACTTAAGTTCAAAAAAATGCTATACAGGAGATAGAGAATAACATGAAGACTGTAGGTCTCGCTGCAATTATGGACTTCCACACAACCTCTGCCTCACCTGTCATGGTATCTGCAGTTTCCTATCAGGACGCTGGACACAAGTTGAGTGTTGAATGAAGGAAGGTCTGAATCAGTGATGTATGGCATGTTGGAGCTCCGTAGAGAGCCCCAGGAGGGAGGTGGCTTCTGTAGAGAACCGGAACTCAGTAAATATTATCATCACAATGTGTATGAGTGTGGGAGTTGGGGGGATATAGAGGACAGGGGAGAGGGAAAGAGGAGAGGTGAGAAGTGAAGTATAAGAGGGAGGAGAGGAAAGGAGATATAAGGAGTAGTGAGGTGGATTCTGTACTGAACCACAGGGTATGAGCACCTCAGGGTATTACCATGGAACAAGTGCAGCCATATATTTGGCATATTGATTTGCCTTGGGCCAGGCCATGACCAGATTCTCCAGGGTGATTGTACAACTTAGGGAAAAGCTATGGCTATTTTAATATAGTGGGAAAGAATGAACCTATTGTTACTAAACTTAACCATACTGGGGAGTGTGGGATCCAGTTGGACAAGCTTTTATTTTTTTGGAAGTACAATGTAACCAAGGATGACCAAAGAGAAAAAATACATGGGGTCTGAATAAAAGGAGACTTTATTTAAAAAAGACATCATCAATAGAAAAATAATCTTGGTTCTCAAACTACAGCAAACACATCAGAATCAAGTAGCAAAGGGTTTAGATATGCAATAGAATAGTAAGCAGAGACAAACTGGAAGGAACGTTGGGGTAGTGAGTGACCAGGTAGTGCTTTCCTTCTGAATAGCCTGGCACTGGATGTGGCACTGAAGGCAGCAGACTCTCTGGGGGAGCATTTATGGAGATAGACATTGCACTTAGTTGTGGACAAAGCAATACAACCATGGACCAGTTGGGGATGAGGAAGCTGGACTGGAGCTGCCATGACAGGAAAGAAGTAAAGAGGTGAACAGTGGCTGGGAGGGTCATTTCCAAATGTATTTCCACCAGTATTTCTGGTGGATTTGGAGAAAACTACATCTTGAAACATTTGCTGTGAATAGATCTACCATCTGTAGAATTGGATCGATTCATCTGCTTTAGTGAATTAAGACTCTCTCATACATAAGACTCAGAACCTAGTGACCACCGCCATCCAATGATGCATTCCAGTCATGAATCCATCAATGAATTGATCCATGCATTAAATCAATGGCCTCATGTCCATGTCACCTCTCAGTTGAGACACTGTCGAGGAGTAAGCCTCAACATATGCATTACTGAAGAACACTGAATTGTAACTGTTTTCATTTATTTAAGTCAGGCAGAGGCCATGAACAGAGATATGATTTTTTTCCCTAAAAGATTGGCTGGTAATGTTGGATGTTCAGGTTATGTGGTAGTCCACAGTATCAACAGTTAGGATCAGGGCTGATTTTCACCAGGAAAGACTAGGGTCATGGGCAATGTTCACATTCAGGTCTATAGTCTGTAGCTCAAGAATGGATCCCAGGCTGGGCCTGTCTACCTTCTGTCCTGGAGATGGCAGTTCTAGAGGTATGGATGGAATGTTTATGATTAATAAGCTTCTGTTGCTTTATAGAGTACTGCAGATGTTCTGGATGAAGAGAATGCCCCTGAGACCTTGCCTGTACTACAGAGTCCTCTAATGTGCATGGGGTAAAAGGTGGTCATTTCTGCAGAGTCTCCAACTTCAGCTGCTTCACAGAGTGTGATTTTTGAAAGCCCGAATCCCTAACAGGAACATGTGAGCTCATTTTTAAGAAATGGAATAACATTTCCGTTCCTTATTTAATTGCACTTCCTGCCAGTTTCCTTTCCATTTGGCCTCTTTTTTTCAATATTCTCAATATCCTCTATTTTTTTCTCTTTATTTAGTTGGCCTCTTTTAGAATGAGAAAGATAGTTTGCTTACTAACTCTGGGAAAAATAGTGATTTTCTATAATATTTATGGGAAATACATGGAAATTATGTCTACCTTGGACATAAACCAGAATGACAGAGAGACACTGACCTGAAATCTAATTGTTAATTTGTGTGTTAGTAAGGAGCTGCTAGGGCAGGACATGGAGAGCATTAAAGCCTAAATGGATTCCAATTTTTCTTTGAGACTAGTTTGCTAATTTATGATCCTGTGATTCTTAAACTTTACTCTTTCCTTATATTCTGAACATTTTATGAACAACTGTATCTTACATTTGTGTGTCACCACACCAAAGGAGGTCCAGAGAATACATTCTGTCCCTGCTTTGTCATTGACCAGATAATGCAATCAGAAAAAAAGTATCAGTCTTTAATTTTTATCTGAGATCATTTTCAATTTTAAGAGATTAGGTTTTCTATATCAGATTCATAATTTATTTTGCTTTGATCTTTTAGTTATCATACTCTCGAGTTGACTCATTTAATTTCTTATTATATTTCTCCCTGACCACATTTATTAGAAGTAGTCAAGTGGTTAAAAAGCAGAAGGAAAGGGGAGAATGAGGTCTGCCTGTCAGCGACTGCTGTTCTGAGGTAGACCAGTTATCCGTTTACTTAGTGTAGCTTATATCTGTGGATCATGTGGACTCACTCCAAAGTTCTAAGACGTGCTTTGAATACCTAGTCACAATTGTCCTTTTCTGCTTGTAAAGTCTTCTCGTTGGTGGAGACAGTTTGCACACTATCTAAACCTTCAATCTGAACATAAATTGCAATAGAAAAGAAAATAGCAACAATAAGCAGAATTTATGGAAATTTCCTGACAATGTATGGCATTTCTATAAATACCTGTCATCTATGTAGCTACCTACTTACAGACTTATCACTCCATCTGTTCCTCATCTATCTATCTATCTATCTATCTATCTATCTATCTATCTATCTATCTATCTATCTCTAATTCTACTACAAACAATTTTTATTCTGGGAGGAATCTGATCATTATTATTTGACCTTGAAAGATGAGGAATTAATGTTAAATACTAACTCATTAGCAAGTGTGCAAAGGCACCAGGTACATCTAATTTTCTTAGCTCCACACTGTGAGATCTGTGTGGTTAAATGTCTGAGTGTGCAAGCCTGATATCCAGTCACCCAAACCCCAATACCTTCTCTGCTACTTACAATCATAACTTGCATGATTCTCATCAACTTTTTTGTTTGTTTTTTATAAACACTTCATGCAGTATCAGCTCAAATTACATTTATAGTGTGTAGCACTTGGGAACACTTGAAAATCTTTGCTTTATGTATTATATGCTAGGCTCTGAAAGGACTCTAAATGTTTGTGAACTGGCTACTTTCCCCATCACTTTGATCAACTACTGGAAATAAACTACTTAAAAGAGCTGTAGTGGCTGGTTTTGTGTGTCAACTGAACACAAGCTAGGATAATTGGAGAGGAAGAAGCCTCAGTTGAGGAAATACTTCAGTGAGATCCAGTTGTAAGGCATTTTTCAAATTAGTGATCAGTGTGGGAGGGCTTAGCCCATTGTAGGTGGTGCCTCCCTGGGCTTGGTAGTCTTCTGTTCTATAAGAAGTCAGACTGAGCAAGCCCTGGGAATCATCCAGTAAGCATCACCCTTCATGACCTCTGCAGCTCAGGTGCTGCCATATTTGAGCTCTTGTCCTGACTTCCTTCAGTGATGAACAGCAGTGTAGAGTGTAATTCAAATATCCCCACCCCTGTGCACACACAGACATACAACTTGCTTTCTGGTCATGGTATTTTGTTGTGGTGATAGAACATAAATCTGGGAAAAACAGATTCAAAGGAGTTTTTTGTAAGTCAAGATTCTTCCTTCTTTGGGCCAAATCAAGGCTAACTGCAGAAGTGGACTTAGAAAGTTATATAAATAAGAGTTCAATGAAGGTGATTTTTTGGTTCATTTGTTTTACCAGGGTTCCTCAGTTTGACATGACCATAATCAGAGATTCATGCTGATAAATTTTGCACCTTTCTGTCATTGCCAAAGATCCAGCTCATTTATCCTTGAGGTATATGGTTAAATGGTCAATCCAGCCCCTATTCCCCTGCCTATAGAGAAAACTGGTAAGGAATTAGAAATCATAAAGAATGTTGAGGGTCTCTGGTTAGAGTCAACTCTGGCTGCCTCCAGATGTAAGAATCCTCAAGGATGAGAGCTGGAAGTTATGTTTTGCAGATGATTGAAGACTAATTGAGGCAGTCGTTTTTCCCTCTCATAAATAAAACAGCAATTGTCCTCCCTAGTACCCTATCCCAGTGAGAAAATTCTAGAAAGAAGGCTGGTGGAACAGCAATGACCTAATCCCAGGTCTTCTCTTCAGAGATGTCAAGGCAACTCAGAGACTCCATGGAGCAGACTATTCAGTCTCAATGAGTTTATCAGTAGTGATTAGAATGTACAAATTGAAGGGGTGCCCACCTAGGGAGCCATTTAGCTCAGCTTTCTAAATTATAGACACGAGAAGAAATAAAACCCAGAGAGGATAATTAAATGAGTGTGCAATTACTGAATATTGTCTAAGGCAGACATGGCGAGGTGTCTTTTGCATCCCATATGCCCAGGAACTGTATAAAGTGGTTTGAGCTAATCCCATTTTATAAAGAGATTCAGTTAGTATTAAATTTTTCATAAATTGCATGGCTAGTAAGAGCTAGAGTTGGATTTCGCTTCCTCCAAATTTTCTGTTTTAAGACAAAATATTTTTGCCTAAAGCCTAAACAGGCATATCTATCTATATACATTGAATTCTCTTTTTTCTTATTTTGCTCTACTATTTGATGGTGGTAAACTATTAATGTAAGATCAATCTACTAGCTACTTCCTCTATGGGTCAAAGAAGTCAGTTTATGAAAGAAAAACACTTATTGATAGCAGGTAAATAACACTTAAAGTTTTATTTTTACTTTTTATTATATGTGTGTGTATTTTGTAAGTAATGTGTGTATGGGGGGTATACACATGTGAGCTTGGGTGCCCATGGAGGCCTGATTAGGATATCATAGTCCCTCCCTCCTTCCATCCATCTATTCATCCCTCCCTTCCTCTCTTCTTCTTCCCCTCTTTTCTTTCCTTTTCTTCTCTCCTTTTCTCTTTCTGCCTCCTTTTCTTTTCTTCCTACCTCCTTTCCCATCTCCTTCTCTTTGTCCTTTCTTCTTCCCTTCCTATCTTTCCTTCCTGTTCTGGGGACTGAAATCAGGGTCTTGTATTTTTCTAGGTAAGCATTGTATCATTGAATTAAATATATACCTCCTTGTATATTTTTCATAACCAATATAGTTCTTCTCTTCCTACATACCTTCATAAACTCAGAATTTTTATACACAGATTGCTTTCTATAGTATATTCAGGATACTTATTTTTCCCAGTAGACTGTGAGATATGTCCCTGACAGGAATAAATATATTTGGGTTCTAGTCATTTTTCTTTTGTCCTAGCACTCAACACCAGGTCCCAACTGTATAACGCTCAATTAATGCTGCTTTTAGTTCAGTCCCTGCCAGCACCAGTGTTGCCCTCAGAGCCACTGAGTATGAAAGAACAGGTCACAGTCAAATTTCACACAGAGAGTGAGCCTGGAAGCCAAACGACTCAGACTGGTGCCAGAAAACCTAAACCTTTTGTAAACCATGCTAAAGAACTTGAAGTTAGTCAGAGGGAACAGTTACCAGGGAACCAGTGTTGAGTTAGAATCATGCTGACACTGGCACCATGAGCCGAGCACAGATTAATACACTGGATTTAATTCATTGGGTCAGCAAAGCAAGGTCTTTTCCAAACGAAAGTATTTTCGTGGATTATAATTTTTTCCTCTGTGCACGAAGTGAAGAATGCTTGCTCTGCAGATTATGTCTAGCATTTATTATGTCTTAATTCCTGAATTTATGTGGGTGAGAGTATTTCTGTGAGAAAGGTTGTGAGATGTCAGAAGGGAGGTACTTCTGAGAAGACAATGGATCAAACTGGGAAAACTTAGACTTGATTGATGGGGACAAAAGGTAGGCAGTTTCCACTGTCAGCCAATCAACTGGATAAAGTAGATGACAAAGGGAAACATTCTGACATGAGAGGAGATTAGTTAAAAGAGGCTGGGGGTGGGTGGTAGGCCTTCATACTTTCCACCTGTGTGGGTGAGGGTGGTCAGAAGGACAGAATGATGCCTAGGAGGTGGGAACGAGAGAACAGGCTGTGACAACCCTGGGGTTACACCCATGGGATCTACTCTCTTCGAAACATAGTTGACAGATGTCAACAGGTAAGGGTGATTTACCATGATTACACAGCTAAGAAATAGGAAGCATCCCCTTTACTTGTGAGGTCATGGCATAGAATAGTGAGCCCCGGGGAGGAAATACCTCCGTCACAGTGGCTTAGGTTCTCATGAGGAGAGCCCAGATCCATAACATCAGTCAGTGTCTTAGTTACTTATTTTTTATATTGTGACAGAACATGGAGGTCTTGGTGGCAAAGACTGACATGTTGGTGACACAGGCTGAGGTAGTGGTGATATAGACAGAGGTGTTGGTGACTAGGCTCTGGCTCTTAGCATCATGCTCTGCATTTATATCTACCCTTCCTTTGCATGAGCTCAGAGGACAGCTTTCTAAAAGGAGGATTTCTTACCTATTTGTGTTTTGTAGGAACAGCTCCATCACTGCTTCGAATCGTTAACAAATTGGGAAGCGAGCTCTGTGTTGTTTTCACACTTTTTCTTCTCCATGGCCTGGGCAGTTATTTCTTCTGTCTTGAAAAGGCCATCTATGCTGTATCATGCTTGGCGTGCAGTTCGAGTTTAAGGTTGCTGCTTCCCTGTTGCATTGCCTGGGTTTCCTCAGCAAGCAAAGTTTATCTTGCTTTCTCCCAAGGTTGGTCTTTCTGTACCAGTATCCCTGACTGTCATGGATACAGACTTCAGGACCTCCATTGTAGGTGCTTCGAGTTAACTACTGTTCAATCTGGTCATGGCTGGATTTTAGGATTGTGTGTATTGGTCTTAATCGGTTAGAATGTGAATCCAATGTATTCCCCAAATGCTCCTATGGTAAAGCTTTGAGTGAAGCTGGGGTGGGGTTAGGAAATCGACAGGATCGTGAGGGCTATGGACTGCGGTTAATACATGGTCTGTAATTCTAAGTAAACACAACTGGAAAGGCAACTCAAGAAATAAATAGCCTGGGAAGGTATCACAATGACAGAAATAGAGATAAGAAAATTCTGAAGAGCAGTTCTGTACCAAGTATGTTAGCATGTATCTATGATGCTGGAGCTCAAACCAAGAGTTTGCATATTCTAAGCCAGGACTGTGCCCCTAGGTCACATGGTGAGCTAGGACTCTGCCCCTCAACCATATCCTCAGCTTAAACTGATCAATTAAAGAACATTAGCCAATGTAAAAACAAACACATACATGTACACATTCTCAAGCACCCTTACTTGGATTTTTGGAGACAGGGTCTTACTCTGTAGTCTAGGCTGGCTTCTAACCCACAAAGTGCCTTCTACCCCAGCTCCCTGAATTCTGGGATTCTGAGCACTCAAAACATGCTTGGCTATGATTTTAGCCTTAGACACTGCTCTTTATTATGCACCACTGTTCTTCATTGCAATTTAATCCATAAACCCCCAGTATAGTTTATTAGATGTTTACATGAAATGATGTATTTGAAACCACTAGACATGTACAGATAGGATTAAACCATTTGAGAGGTAAAACCTGTTCATGCAGGAGATGGTGCTTGGAGCTGATGGGCCAGAACAGAGAGCAGCTGTTGACTGGTCAAAGAATGGATGGGATAACAAGCAGACTGTTAATCTTATTTCACAGTTTTCTTTTCCATTCTGTGCTTACACTTTTTTTCACTACTAATACTTTAAATTTCATCCATTGAACCCAGTCTCATCCCCAACTCTGTAGCAGAACATCTGTCGCAGTCTTCCCTGCCCCCCTGTTCAAGTCTCCTATGGATCACATAGATCTTCCTTTTTTTTTCCCCCCAGAGCTGAGAACCGAACCCAGGGCCTTGCGTTTGCTAGCCAAGCACTCTACCACTGAGCTAAATCCCCACCCCCCAGATCTTCCTTTCTAACCTCCATCCCCCAACTCTGCCTTATCTCACTGCCCCCCTTCTCCCCAACTACTAACACACAGGTTGCTCCTGACACAGCAACAAGTAGGCTGGCTGAGGATTCAAATCTTTCCTTTTGATCCTCTAGGTCCACCCCTGCCATGACCACCCAGCCTCCTTCCCAACTCAGCAACAGAAAACAGGTTGCAGTCTCCCTTTCTTCTCTGATCTTATCCCCAAGGGTTCACAAGGATCTTCTCCAGAACCCCTCTCCCCATCCGAGTATCCTAGCCCATAACACCAGCAGCCATATACTACCTTCGTAGGCTTTGTCACCTTCCTTTGATGAGATAGGCTGACTCCATGACAGGCTTCAAGTTGGCAGTTCAGATTAGGCCTAAAAACCCAGGCTTCAGGCAGTTAGTCGGAAATTGCCCCACCACCTGTCCCGAAGCAAGGACAATGGGTCAGCAGTTTTTAGGCATCACCCCCATCACAGTAACGGAATGTCCTTAGAGATAGTAAGACAAAGCCCATATAGACAAGGATTCCTTAGCAACAGTTTCCAGCCACCACACCCTGGCAATAGTTCTGGAATGCCTAGAGATAGAATAAGACAAAACCTACCTACTTCTGGAATTGCTCTGCCATGCTTTAAGTCAGGCCTGAAAGCTCTCTTGGTTGTCTCTCTTTCTTGGTAATGGGAGACCCCAGCGTGCTGGACTTCTTCAAAATAAAACTCTTTGTGTTTACATACTATTTTGAGTTGGGCTATCATTCTTAGGTGAATCATGGACCTATAGACCTTATTCAGCCATTGTCAGAGAAGCTTCTTCCTCCAGGAGAGGGGAAAAGACACAGAGACCCATGGCTAGACCTTATGTGGAGAGAGGGTGTCTTTGGAACATACAGCTCTAAGTTGGATGTGTCCATCAAATCCTTCCCCTCAGAGCTCTGGTAACCCATGGAAGAGGAGAGAGAGGAGAGGAAGAGCCATAGGGGATGGAGGACACCAGGAGGAGAAGGGCCTCTAAATCAGCTGAGCACAGCTCATATGAAGTCATAGAAACTGCAGCAGTAGTCACAGGGCCTGCGAATGTTTGCACCAGGTCTCCGTGTGTACATTATAGCTTTCAGCTCAGTATATTTACAGGACTTGAGTAGATGACTGAGTGGATCTCTGAATGATGTGCTTGATCTCGGGGGCTTTTTTCCCTTCTGTTGGCTTGCTTGATCCAGCCTCAATGTGATTTTTTTTTAGTCTTATTATATTTTGTTTTGTCATGCTTTGTTGTTATCTCTCAGAAGCCTTTTATTTTCTAGTGAGAGACAGAAGAGGAAGTGGCTTTGGAGGCATAGGAGGTGGGCAGAAAGTGGGAGGAGTAGAGGGAGGGGAAACTCTAAACAGATATATTGTGTGAGAAAAGAACCTGTTTGCTGTAAAAGGAAAACAAATATCACCCATTGAAAGAGAAGGATGAGAAAAATATATTCTGAAGGCTATACAAACACAAGTTCTGCTGATAACTCTATATTGAATCTGATATAAGATGGGGACAATGACAAGGCCTACAGTGGAAATAGACATTTGTGACTACGCACACACAAATATACACAAGCATATACTCATTCATGAAGCACAAGCACATGAAACACATACATACACATGCCTTTCCACACATTCAATTCTTAGTGTCTTTTTGTCCTGAGATAACATTGTATGTCAGTTTTTACTCTACCCCATTATGCAAGCCTTTCAAAGATAACACCCCACACCTCTGAAGGCAGCGAGTTCAAACTTCTCCTTCGGCTTTCCCTTTACACTGAGAGTTCTCTCAAAAGCACAAAGCTTACATTATTCTCTGGGCTCTTCCATGTTCTCCCCTAGCTGTGGTTTCTCTTACACAGGAAGGCAGTGGGCAAGACACAGACCTTTCCTGACGCAGGTTCTCTTTCTGTCTCTCATGACTTAAGGGCCTGAGTCACATGGGGTTTGCACAAGTTTCTCACTGCTTGCTAGGACTGAGAGGCTGAAGAATTCTGTGTGAGCTCAGTGCAGTGTGTGCTCTGCCTCACTGAGTGGAGAAAATGTAGGTTAAATATGGATCCTGGTTTTCTAGTCTAGCAACCTGTTTCCTTCCTGGAACCTGGACATCTTTTTATCACAAGGAAGCTTCAGTGGGTGCACCTATGGCTTTTGAATTTCCATTCAGTGTCGTGTTCTGAAGGCAGGGGCTCAAGCTCCCATGCCTTCAGCTTGAGGATGGTCAAATTCTACAGTGTAGCTTCAGGTTGTGATTAAATAGTGAACCAGGAGGCAGTTTAAGGTCTTTAATGATAAACATAAAGGCTGAATCCAGGCAGCCCTCTAGCTTTGCTATTGTAATTCTGAGGGTGACTGTCAAGCTTTTAAAGTCTCGTTACAGGTGTTATGTCAGTATTCACCTTTTTTCCTGTTGAGGATGGCTATATGACAGTTTCAAATGGTCTTTGGCAATGTACTTAGTCACTTGTTGGTCTTTCTCCCTATGGCAACTGAGAGTTAAAAATGGATTCTTTACCAGCAATTGCATACTGGAACAGTGCCTTATGGGAAATGGGCATATGGGACCAAAAGGTAATAGGCTTGCCTGTTAGATCCAGAAGTATGATATCAGACCCACTGTTCTTGATTTCCCTATACATATTTTTCCTACAGATCAAACACCACCTCATCCCCTCCTCTGTCCTCCACACCAGCACCAGAGACCCTGGGGTCTTGGCTCATTCTTCTCACTAAAAGAGAGACAAGGGGAGGCTTTTAGGTTTTCTACCTCTGACTTCTGTGGTCTTCATAGATTCTGGAGCTAGAGTAGAACTTCTAAATTAACTTTCCTGTGTCTATCTTGATTCAGAGGTGATAGAAGGGGATTAAAAATATCAGGCCCATTGCTTTGCGGAGGAGTCCAACGTTATGTTGTGTATTAGAATTTTGTTATTCAGTCTGTGACTGTTTATGCTTCTGCTTGAATAATTCCCTGGCTTAGCTCCATCCTTAAACAGATGTCTTTGGTGAATGAGAAAATAAGTGGGTAAAATATGGAAAGCAAAAACTCATGGATGTTCTTAAAGATATTTTTGTTTGTTATAGTAATGGGAATTTAATTGACACATATACTTACTTGGTACTCAGAAAGACTATAATAATTTTAAGAAAAAATATATCCTTATACAGAAGGGTATTATGATCCCAAGAAATAACAAGTTCTGTTAAGGGAAGAGAAATTATTGGAGAAAGCAGAAAGAAGAAATGGAAAACTCGTTGGTTGTTGCTCTTGCAAGGCAGAGGCAAGGAGACAGATGGATAGGAAAATATCCCATCAGGCAAACAGTTTGTGTACTGAGTGCAACAGAAGGAGCTTAGTCATACTGCCCATTACAACTGGATATTTAGGGAATTTAGGTCTTATCTCTTTAATCTTGGTTTTTCAAAAGCCAGAAAAACAGTTTAGCTTCAACTCTCTTGTATGCAATGTTAGCATGAGTAACTCCACCTTGATGTTTAGACTCTTCGGTTGGGGCTTAGTGCAGGGCCACCATTCAAACAATATCTCTGTAGCTTATGTAACTTGGTTATTTCTTCTTGAGTTCTGATGTTTTGCTGTATGTCTAGAGATATTTTATTAAGTGTATGTGTGTGTGTGTGTGTGTGTGTGTGTTCATATGAGAGTGTGTTTAATGGGAGTGGAAAAATATTCATAGGAAACAAGTGTTAGCACCCACGGATCCCTAAGAATCACAAAGTAAAAAGTTTAATTAAAGTACAGATTAAAGCATTGTGTCTGATCATTGTATATCTTCTAGAATACTTTCATAAATGGACTATCTAATTGCATTATCTAAGGAGTGTGATACTGGACACAATGACTTCAAATCTCTCAGACTGTACACAAGCAAGTCATTGAAGTGCCTTAATGATTATGACAAAAAAAAAGCATGGGGAAAACGTTTAAAAAGTAAGTTGTATGGAGTAGGGACAAGCAACAGAACTTAAGATCACAAGTGGGTATTGATAGTGCCCTTAGACGCTGAGACATCTCTCCAGCCCCGTATTGAAAGGTTCTTAGAGAAAGGACAGCTGAGGTGGAACCAGGGAATGTGGAGATGCAGCCTGGGCGCTGCTTTGTTATTCTTTGTGAGCATATAGCAGATACCATTGATGGCAGCTGGAGACACTGTAGAAAGCGGCCATAGCTGTACGCTCTTTGCTAGAATCTAGATCAACACATACCTACTCTTATTTAGTTTCTCCTTATTGTATATGATTTCAGCAGGCAAACTCAATCAGAAAAGGTATAGAATTTTACGTTCTCCAGGGAGTAAGATATGTAACCCTCCTGACATTCTATGGGAAGTGATGCCTCGGCGTGTGGAGTGCAGCCTTGGGAACAGGGACTTTCGAGTTCATGAAGAGCGAGCACAAGAATGTTCTGGGGCGACAGGAACAAAGCTCCAAGCTGGAAAGTGCTTTGGTTTGTTTGTGGGAGAATTAGGAATGGAGATCTACCCAAACATCCCAGTCCTAAGGCTGACATTTGTGAAGCGAATCTGCACGTGCTCGAGATGTACAGAGGTTTACAGCAAATGGCTGGTGTGAGTTGAGACTGAAATGTTGGGTGATGAGCCTGCCCTTGATGGTTTGGAAGGTTTATTGTAGCTGTCAGGGCTCTGAAGTAACTTACACCGACATTTGATGGCCAGAGAACAGGTTTTTTTTTTTTAATTTTAATTTTAATTTTAATTTATTTTTTTCTTTATTAACTTGAGTATTTCTTATTTACATTTCGATTGTTATACCCTTTCCCAGTTTCCGGGCCAACATCCCCCTAACCCCTCCCCGTCCCCTTCTATATGGGAGTTCCCCTCCCCATCCTCCCCCCATTACCACCCTCCCCCCAAAAATCACGTTCACTGAGGATTCAGTCTTGGCAGGACCAAGGGCTTCCCCTTCCACTGGTGCTCTTACTAGGCTATTCATTGTTACCTATGAGGTCAGAGTCCAGGGTCAGTCCATGTAGAGTCTTTGGGTAGTGGCTTAGTCCCTGGAAGCTCTGGTTGGTTGGCACTGTTGTTCATATGAGGTCTTAAGCCCCTTCAAGCTCTTCCAGTCCTTTTCTCTGATTCAACGGGGGTCCCGTTCTCAGTTCAGTGGTTTGCTGCTGGCATTCGCCTCTGTATTTGCTGTATTCTGGCTGTGTCTCTCAGGAGAGATCTACATCCGGCTCCTGTCGGCCTGCACTTCTTTGCTTCATCCATCTTGTCCAATTGGGTGGCTGTATATGTATGGGCCACATGTGGGGCAGGCTCTGAATGGGTGTTCCTTCTGTCTCTGTTTTAATCTTTGCCTCCCTATTCCCTGCCAAGGGTATTCTTGTTCCCCTTTTAGAGAAGGAGAGAAGCATTGAAGAATCGGTTTCATTGAGATGCAAACTGACTTGTTAGCAAACCGAGTGCCCAGGGAGCAGTGGGGTATTGTGTGAGGAGGGCAGCCTCCCGGGTGTTACTGACCCACCACAGTTACAGGATGGCAGAGATTGTAGGTCTGATGTGTCTATAAACACTTCTATTTTCCCGAGAGACACAGACTCGTCTCCCTTGTATCTCAACAGCCAAGACCTACACCACATAATCTCCATTTATCCCAAGGCATGCGTACGCATGCCCTCCTAGCAAACTGAATGGTTAATAGTTTGCCAACTTGATGGTATCTATTAAAAGACAAACTCCCAGGCACGCATATGAGGGTTGTTTTGATAGGTTTGTCTCTGGGCTAGCTTTAGAGGGATTATTGTAACTAGGTTAATTGAATGGATCTTGGGCTGGATACAAAGGAGGAAGTTAACTCAGCAGGAGGACTTGTGGGTCTCTCCTTTTTGACAGGGTATATCACATGATCAGCTGCTTCAAACCTCTATGGCCAGGACTTTCCCATCATCGTGGATAGTACCCTGAAAGTATGAGACACAATATGCACTTTCTCCCTTAAGTGGCTTTTGTCAGGGTATTTTATGACACAAGTGTTGGACGGGAGATTGTGATACCATCACAGTGTTATAAATGACAGGGCTGCTGCATTGATTTAGGAGAAAATAGCAAATGCTAACATTGGATTCATTTTGGGTGGTATGATTTCTGATTGCCCGTGTTGTTTTCTTTTATGTGTTTGGATGTTTTGCCTGCCTGAATGTCCATGCACCATGACATGTAGTACCCAGAGAGGTCAGAAGAGGGTGCCAGATTCCTTGGAACAGGAGTTATAGATGTTTGGGGGCAGTCATATGGGTGCTGGGAACCAAACTCCAGGTGCTCTGGCAGAGCATCAAACACTATTAACCATTGATCTATCTCTTCAGTCCATGGGCTCATAGTTTTTGCTCTGATTTTGCGCCCTGGCTAGATAACGGAACTTACTCTAAACTATTTTAATTTATAAGGAATGAGGATCAGACAAATTCAACTCACACTAAGGCTTACTTGTTTTCGAATGCCGAATCAGAAAGCAAAAAAATTAAATTATGATAGATTAAATTTTACAAATCATAGGCCAAAAATTTATTGTTCTCCATATTTTTTTTTTATAATTTAGCATTGTCTCTGTTACATGGAATATAACACTTTTGACAAATGATATGACTGGTTTTTATTGTTGGCACAGAGTCTTTTTCAAACATTAATCTGGCTTAGTTTGACACATTATGAATTAGCAGTAATCACTCTCAATTAGCATGTAGAGTGCATCGTGTAGAAATACATTGCCTTTAATATGAATGCTCCATTTTATGTGGCTGACACAGGCCTCTGTCTCCACAGTGAAGCAGGACTAAGCCATTCTTTTAAAGGATTGTCTTTTCCCAGGAAAATGAATCATATTTAAATGCAAATTACGTTTTATGAAGCTTAGAAAATACAATTTTTTGACACACAGAAATTCAAAAAAAAAAAAAAAGGACGAAATGAACTGCTACAAGAACAGAAATAATCCTTCAAGTCTTAATTAGAGAGAAGGTATGTTAGCTATGGAAATGTCATAGCTATGACAAAAATCAGAAATAAGCGAATTGTAATAAAAGGAAAGGAAAGGAAAAGCACGCCACCGTCAAGTTAATATGAAAGGAAGACATTTCTTGATTCAGAAGTATCGAGGAGATGTTGACATGCTAGCAGACGTCTGAAACGTTCTTCAGCAGCCTCATTGGTTGCTTCTAGAAATTCATTTCTAAACTCTGGAGCTTGCATTAGAGAAATAGATGCCTTCATTGATTAGATTAAGATATCCTTTGTTAAGGATTTGATGTTCATGACATATGGAAAGGCCTGGGTTGTCTGAGGCTGATTAACAGTGATTCTCAGTGTCTCCACAGCGTCAAGAACTGAAGCTACCCAGTGGGGAGGATGCAGAGGAAATACTTCTGTTTCTGTGGAGTTGGGACTGTTCTAATACCACACACCAAACATAGGCTGTAGGAGCAAGAACAAGCCAGGGCTGGTCAAGTTTGTGACTGCAGCACCAAGAACAGGTCAGACATATTTTTCCCACTTTTGAGGCATTCACAGACCTCTGTCCTGAAGACCTTTATGGGCCACATCGGAAACATTGGCTTCTATGCCATTGGACACGCAAGTGTGTGTATGCCAGGAGTTATCAACAAGGTTTTGGTATGCTTTGCATCCATGGAAACTGGTGCATTCTCTTTCCTTTGAGAAGGAAAAAGGAGATGGTTTACTGCTATTCTTTTATGAGGCAACCTTTCTTTTCCTTTGTCACTTGGAATATAGGTCTTGAGATTTCTACACACCATGTATCCAACATTGCCATTGTTTAGTTGCTTTGGTTAAGAATTAGAATAGGGAAAACCAGCTGGTAATATGAACATTTGGGAGGCCATAAATGATTATGAGGCCATAAGTTGTACTTGGTCCAGAACATACTAGTTCAGTATAAAATTTATAAAGGTGAATATTAGGACCGTTTTATGTTCTATGCCATCTTGACACAAGCCAAAGTCATCAGAGAGGAGGGAATCTCAATTGAGAAGATACCTCCATAAGATCCGGCTGTGTGCAAGCCTGTGAGGAATTCTCTTAATTGGCGATTGATGAGAGAAGACCCAGCCCATTGTGGGTGGGGTCACCCCTTGGCTGGTGGTCCTGTTCCTATAAGAAATCGGGCTAAGTAGCACTTCTCCAGGACCCTTGCTTCAGCTCCTGGCTCTAGGATCCTGCTCTGAATTCCCGCCCTGACTTCCTTCAGTGATGGGCTTGGATGGGGAATCGTAGGACAACCCCTTTCCTCCTCAAGTTGCTTTGGTCATGGTGTTTCGTCACAGCAGTAGTAACCCAGACTAAGACAAGGACCAAGCAAAGGGTAGTACAGAAGAGATCACAAAGAACTTGGTACTATCTGGACCAAGAAGAGCTAGAAAGGTTGATGTGGTTAAAGAGTCGAAAAATATCCCCCTTAAAACGTATTATCCACAATAGGAACTTGACATGGTTTTGCCACAGTTTTGGATGATAGGAATGACTAACGTTTGATACGTTTGCCTGTATCCTGGATCGAGTTGAACCTGATTTGTTGTGACCCTCACAGGGACTGAAGCGCTCACTGTCCTGGGTCTCTCTCAGATCCTGCAGCTGCAGTTCTTCTCTTTAGTCTAAATTTGGGTCTAAATTTTCTGACATTAATTTTATTGTAATCACAGCTGTTACCAGATCTCCGGTGTTTTATAGACTTTATACTTTTATTCCCCGAGTCTGTTTAAAGGGGTGCAGAAGTTATGTCTAATCCCTGTGCATTTTTCTCTTAGCATGTGTTTTTATGAAGAGGGGATCGTACTGGAAAAGAGTGGTCTAACGTCACGTCCCTACTCCTCAACTGTCATCTCTCGGCTTTTTCCTGAAGGCTGCTCACTGGTAGCTGAGAACACATCTAACAAAATCTGACTGCTGTGGACTAGGTTTTAAACAAGTGCAGGTTGGTGTTCTCGAAGAGCCAGAGGAACGGATTCAAAATGAAAATTTAAAAGTTCAAACGGGTGCAGGCTTGAGCGCAGCAAGCCAAGTTGGGGGCTGTGTTCTGTGCGAGTGGCTGCTGCTATTTGAGAGAACTGAAGTACATTTCAAAGATCACACGGCTAGAATCCAGTTTCCCTTCTCGGTTCCGTGCTAAGAAATCCTATTAATGAAATATTGAAAATTTACCTAAAACCCGTGACTTCAAAGCATTCCTTTGGCCACAACATAAAGTTATTTAGGCAATGTGTCAAATGCACTTCGTAGGATGTATGCGGATAAAATGAAAAAACATTAAGATGATGCATCCATATTCACAGGCCTCGCTGGGCCAGAACTTGTAGCATTCTTTAAAGCAGGGATATGAACGTACACTTTTGAACTCCGGAGAAATAAAGTCAGAGCCAACATAGAGTGCTTCATCGTTTCTGTGTTCATGATTAGTGCTGTTTTGTTCCCCTCCCCTCTCCAAGCTTACGTTTTCTAGTGTGTGGATTTCGCAGTTGCTAGGGCTTCTGGGAAATACGGCAAATTGACCGAGAGATTCTATGAGTGGACTTCTGGTGGGTCCTTAGGTTCAGCCTTCAGCTGATTCTGTTTTTTATTGGATACTTTATTATTTACATTTCAAATGTCATTGCTTTCTCCCCTCCCATTCCTCCTCCCCTTCCTTCTATGAAGATGCTCCCACTCCCACCCACCCACTCCCACGTCAATACCCTGGCATTCCCCTACACTGGAGAAATGAGCCTTCCCAGGACCAAGGGCTTTTCTTCCTATTGATGCTGGACAATGCCATCCTCTACCACATACGTGGCTGGAGTCATGGGTCCCTCTATGTGTACTCATTGGTTGGTGGTTTAGCCCCAGGAGCTCCGGTGGGGGTCTGGTTGGTTGATATTGTCATTCTTCCTATAGGGTTGCAAACTCCTTTAGCTCCTTCAGTCCTTCCTCTAACTCCTCCATTGGGGTCCCCGTGCTCAGTCCGATGGTTGGCTGTAAGCATCCTCATCTGTATCAGTAAGGCTCTGGCAGAGCCTCTCAGAAGACATCCATATCAGGCTCCTGTCAGCTGATTCTATTTGCTGATGTTTGAACTGAGCATCTTGGGAAATGTCTAGTGGCCTGGTGTCTTACCATTTCTCCTAGCTTAAGCCCTTGACTGTTTTGGCCAATGTGGGACTTTTATTTTTCCTTTTTTTTTTTTTTTGACAGTTGACACTTTTGGGTTATAGACAGTAGTTTCAACAGACACATTCATGCCAGTTCCATTGGAAACTACATGAAATGTGCAGAGGATTTTAGGAATGTTTTTAGACAAAGACAGCGATATATTAGGGAAAGGAAATAGAACCTAAGCTTGGATATTCAGAAAAAGAGGAATGATGAGCAATTGGTGGTAAAGGCAAACTTTCCATCAACGCCTCCTCCAAAGTTAGAAATTAGTAAACTTTGGGAGCTTTATGGAGGGTCATGGTGAGGCCGATATTAAGAGGATTATTTCAAGGTGTGTTTACAAAAAAAATTGGATTTGTAATCTCTCAATACTCTGAGATGTTGGGATCTGATCTCTCTGAGCCTGCCATGGTCCAGGTTTATTATCTGAGGTCTATAGAAGGGCTCCAAACTGGGGGTTGGAGGGCAGAATTGAAGGTGCACCTAATATCTTTAAAATGAAATGGAAGTTTATGCATGGAGACCCGATGTCCTTGTTTTGTTGCTGGAATATGAGAAAAAAGTATCATCATCATCGTCATTGTCGTCGTCATCGTCACTGTCATTACCTTCATTTTTGATATGACCTAAATAATTTGTTATGAGAGTATGTCATTCCAAGAAGAAAAAACCTTACCAATAAAGGGATTTTCTACAACAAACTGATACTGAATCAGAACTCAGAATCAATATAATCTACCCTGAGTTTAGACTGCAGTTTACTTTGAGTGGATGGATGTAGATGGTCTGATGGTTGAATGAGTCACAAGTGAGTGTAGAGAGAATCTCTTACAAACATCACCTGTCAATAAAGACGCCTATGGCCAATGAGCTGAGGTAGGAAACAGGAGGTGGTACATCCGGCAGGGATGGAGGATTCTGGGTAATAGAAATACGGGAGATTCACCTGGAGTGCTGAGGAGACCGATGTGAACCAGCAGATAGCTGGATTCACGTCGGAATAAAGAGTAGACTCAATCAGGATGCGGAGGAGAAAAACAGAAGAAGCTGAAGAGAGGAAACCAGTCACACAGCTGAACTCAGGTTAGAATAAAAAGGATAATGAGTTAAGAGCAAGTCGGAGAACGGGCTGAAGCTTATGTCCTAGGCATTTATTAATAAATAGTCTCAGGGTCATTATTTCTGGGGATAAAGTGGATAGGAGGAAAAAGTTAATTTTTTTTCAAGTGAGTAGAAATTAAGGTCAGGGAGAAGAGGCTCATAGGGACACACTTAGTGAGGGTTGCTTCGCCATCGGTTAGCTTGTCAGTGGTGGACTGAGTGGTGCCTGACTCTAAGAAGGTTTAGCTTCTTACACTCATTTTCTGGAGAGTTCTATGATACAGATGTGAGCCTTTTTTCTGATTTTCTCTTGAAAGAAAAAATATTTTATTTGAATGTGTGTATGTGCGTGTGTGTGTGTGTGTGTGTGTGTGTGTGTGTGTGTGTGTGTATGCGGTAAGTGCTCATGTAGGTGTATAGATGTGTGTATGTTTGTGCCTATGTGCATGTGCAAATGTGTATGCACACATGTGTGTTTAACATTCTGTTTTAGATTTGCTTATTTTATTTTATTCGGAATCGTGTTTTGCATACATGTATGTCTGGCCCATACCTGGTGACCACAGAGTTCATAAAAAGGCCCTGGAACAGGAGTTATAGATAATTATGAGCTATCATGTGGGTGATAGGAAACAGACTTAGCAGAGGCTTGGGACACACTCAGAAGAAATATGTCTGTACCTTGCTAGAAGGGAATGCTGAATTCAACAGATACTGAGGTGAGTAGGCAAGCCTGGTGTCTTCAGGAAAATCAGGAGCAAGTGCAGCCTGGTTCTTTATTGTATTTTTTATGGGTAGTGATGCCCTCTCTCTCCAATTTAGCAGTCAGGAGAAATGACAGCCTAGGATCTGCTGACACCCCATGGTGCTTCTGAATGTCCTCAGGAAACTCACTGGGTCTCAGCTCTCTAAGGCTCACCAATACTTTCCATACACATAGTGTATAACTTCTAGACTACCCGTAAAAGTGGCCTCACTAACACCTTCCTCGAGAGGAACACTTCCTGCTCACCAACACCTTCCTCGAGAGGAATACTTCTTGCTCACCAACACCTTCCTGAGAGGAACACTTCCTGTCTCTGTGATTACGAGGCATTCCTGACAGTCCTTACGATATTTGTGTGATGAATCCAGCACTTATTCCCACAGCTCTCGGGGGAATGAAAATGATTGTGTAAAGTACCTTTTGCTTCACGGTGTACGCTAAAACTGAAAGGCCTTTTCAGTCTTCTGTGAGTGACAGTCAAGGAAGGATAAATGTGACTGTGTGAAAAAGAAACCGACACGTGCTTTGAATTCTTCGATTCTATTGTAGCTGCTAACAATTCCCAGGGTCTTGTGGGGGTGCACTTTAGGAGCAATGGCTTGGGTGCAGTTCTTGTTGTCGTCGACATGGTAAATGTGCTGGTTGACTATGCTTGGCCCAAGGGAGTGGCACATTTAGGAGGTGTGGCCTTGTTGGAGTGGGCGTGACCTTGTTGGAGTAGGTGTGTCACTGTGGGCATGGGCTTTAAGACCCTCATCCTAGCTGCTTGGAAGCCTGTATTCTACTAGCAGCCTTCAGATGAAGATGTAGAACTCTCAGCTCCTCCTGTACCGTGCCTGCTTGGATGTTGCCATGTTCCTGCCTTGATGATAATGGACTGAATCTCAGAACCTGTAAGCCAGCCCCAATGAAATGTTGTCCTTTATAAGAGTTGTCTTGGTCATGGTGTCTGTTCACAGCAGTATAACCCAAGCTAAGACGTAGCTTTGACAATTCTTGATGGAAAAAGGAAGATACACAGTTGTGTCCACATTGCTTTCACTGTGTGTAATATGGTTTCAGGGAATAGTTCCATTTGCTGGTGGTCTTTAAATAGATAATATGACCTCATATTTTATCTTAAGATAAAAGAATGTGGACAAGAGAACAAGGCAACACCAGTCCCAGTTGTTGTGCTTGTTGCCATGGTAACAGACTGGCTAAGAGCATTTGGTATTCAACCACGTTGTTGTTGCTGCTGCATGTATTGGGGTCTCCCCACCCAGAAGTATGACATTTCTATTCTGAAAGGAAGGAAACAAAATAACCACAGCAACAGTATCACTAACACTTGTGTGTCTCTCCTTAAATTATGGTTTCCTTAATGATAAGAAAGACAGGGCTTTTTTCCCCCCCGGTGGTTAATTTTGTGCATAATATAAAGAAAAGATCTTTTTAGACAGAAAATGGATGTTCATAATTTCAAGCAAACCCGATTTGAGATTATTCCCCCATGTAACTCATTCTCATATTTCATAGTAAAATTCAGTGTGTTTTATGGAGATTTAATGTTCCCATTTCAAAAGCCACAGATCTTACAGTTATTTTTCTCAGCTCGGCTGTGTTACAATGAGTGGTTTCCTCTAAGTCCATGCTAATACATTTATATCCCTTGCCCTGTGTGACTTGAGTGTAGAAGCCCATGGCTTTCCTTTCTGGGGATGACTAAGTTCCCCTGATGACCTAAGGGTCGTTAAATTTCCTGGAGAAATTACTGTATTCTGTAATCGTTGGTTGAATACCATTTGTTGACTTACACTGGTGTAGCCTAATCACTCCCCAAAACCTCAGGCACAAAAGTCATTCAGGTAAGTGGGAGCCTGGAACAGGGCAATAAACATCACTGAGATTAAGTAATTATATTCACTCTGAAGTTCCAAATGGGGGCAATTGCATGGGGTTTTAATAGCATTTGTGGCAATATAAGCCTGTCCGCAGAAAATAAATTAGGAAAAGAAGATCATAAAAATATATAAAAGTATAAAAGAAACTCATAAAAATAAGAGAATTGAAAGAACCAAAAAAAATTTTTTTTAAAGGTTCCTTTGCTGGGTCTTTGTTTGGTCAGTGTGTTTTGCCATAGTCACAGAAAGCAAGCTACAGTAGGGTGTGAAAAATTGCAGCCCTACTAACATGATTTTAAGATTGATGCCCTTGTGATATCCACTGGTCTCCTAAAAGTCAGCTATTGACTCTCAATCTACAATCACATTATTGCCTTGAAGCTCTTAGGAGCCTGTGTTGTTTCTACATATGTTTTCTATCAAGCTATGGTTAGTATTTTTAATTTCTTGCTCTCTCTCCCTCCCTCCCTCCCTCTCTCTCTCTCTCTCTCTCTCTCTCTCTCTCTCTCTCTCTCTCTCTCTCTCTCTCTCATTTTCTGTCTCCACTCCCTCCCCTTCTCCCTCTCTTGGCCTAAAGCTTTCTGTGTAGCAGACACTGGCCTTGAATTCCTGGTCCTCTGCCTCTCTGAGATCACACGTGTATGCAATCACTTCCTAGATCTCAGGATTCCTTGCCAGATAATGGTTTCATCTGGTCTCACGTCTTTGCTGTACACTTAGTTCAGAGGACTATTTTGGGAAAAAGATATGAAATAATTCATTGAAAACAAACAACCCCTGTATCTCTGATGTTTTCAGTGTTTTAGATCTTGTCAATTTTTTTTCTTTATGTAGGGTCTGAAATTGGGTATAGTTCATCAGCCTTACAGATTCACAGAGCCCTTGTCTTCTAACAGACACACTGTCCTTTTGTCTCTGTTTTTAATTCATTAAAAACAAAACAAAAGCAAGAACAGTTTTTTCTTATGTACTTTGAAAGATGACAGGAGGTCTCCAGGTTTCTGAGTAAATTGTGATCATAAAGTCTGCTTTAAATAGCAAGTTCAACGGGAAAGAAAAAATAGCAACATTTCCTGTTGGTTTTCACTTCTTTGCCTTTTAAAGGAAATCTATGCTTATGAACAGTTATCCTTGCCTAGATCCCTGCACCTCAGTTCAGCCCTTGCTCAGTCAAGGCTGAGTTCATACAGTTGTGTGGGCTGAAACAAAAGGACAGCATTGTAGAAGATGAATCCGGTTTTCCCTCCCAGCCCCATGCTCCCAGAAATAAGACTCAGACTCAAAATATATTTACAAAGACTTTGGCCATCATAACTAAAATAACCCACTTATTTTAGCCTACATTCTGCCATGTGGCAGATTACCTGTTGTTTTAGTTAGGGTTTTACTGCTGTGAACAGACACCATGACCAAGGCACATTTTATAAGGACAGTATTTAATTGGGCTGGCTGACAGGTTCAGAAGTTCTATCCAGTATTGTCAAGGCAAGAGCCTGGCAGCATCCAGGCCGGCAGGGTGCAGGCAGAATGAGAGTTCTACGTCTTCATCTGAAGGCTGCTTGTGGAAGACTGACTTCCAGGAAGCTAGGATGGGGGTCTTAAGGCCCATGCCCACAGTGACACACCCACTCCAACAAGGCCACATCTCCAAATAGTGCCATTCACTGGGCCAAGCCTATTCAAACCATGACACCTGTGCTTGGGTACCATGTGCCGTCTCCTTGCATCATTCAGGGCACATCTCCTGTCTGGTTCTATCTCACAATTCTTTCTGCCCCACAGAGGTCTCTCCTTCTCTTCGATCTTTTCCTGCAGCACATAGATTTTTTTTAATTGACAGGTGATACATCCATATAGTGCACAAGATATTCTTGATACACAGAATGTCCAAATAGCTCAGAAGGAGTTCCTGAATATTCTCTCTCTCTCTCTCTCTCCCCCCCTCTCCTTCTCCTTCCCTCCCTTCTTCCCTCCCTCCTTCCCTCCCTCCCCCTCCCTCCCTCCCCCCTCTCTCTCCCTTCTTTCTCTCCCCATCCCTCCCTCCCTCCCCCTTTCTCCCTCCCTCCCTCCCTCCCCCTCTCTCCCTTCTCTCTCTCTCTCTCTCTCTCTCTCTCTCTCTCTGTCTCTCTCTCTCCTTCCTCTCCATCTCTCTCTTTTTTGATCCAAAAAGATTTAGTATATTTTAAGCTATCCAATTTGTATTGGGTTCTAAATATTTCTTCAATAATGAGACTAGAGATATAAAGGTACAAAAACAGATGACTGGTGGATTACGAGTCTTTCCAAGGAATGTGAGAGGAAAATATTTCACCACATAGTTAGAATTTGTATTCAAAAACATTGAAAGCAACATCTGCATAGAGAATGACTTTGGAGTCTTTTTTATTATAGTCAAACAATCATTGTTTAAAAATGCTGCATACATGGAATCTACAGAAACACACAATTTGAGTACTGGGGACTGAAAACATACAGGGCGCTGATCTCATCTCCAATGCAAATCTCAATCTGCATGGAATTAAGGGGCAGGGTCCTTTGGAGGTACGTGGACTTTTCCTTGAACATCTTCGTTGAGCTTAGTTCTTATAATTAGGTTTGCTTCAAAGCTAAATAGGTCCCCCAAGAGGTGTAGTGGTAGGATTTCCATGACTTCAAATTAGCCAACGAAGGGGAGAAAATGAGTAAAAATTCCAAATTTCTGAAGGTAGACTTGTTCGGCTAATTGCCATATAGATTTAAAAGAGCTGGGTAGAACCCATGTGTAATGTTTTAGGCAGATTATTTGAGCAGTTAGAAGGTTATGACTGGGAGGGATCAAACAAACAGAAGGCAATCAGCCGTCAAGCATGGGTTCCATTAGGCAGCTGCCGTGGTTAGGGCGGCACACCGGTCTCTCATTTAATCTCTAACAACTCCTTGAGGGAGATGTTATGGCCACCTTCATCTTTTAATCTTCCAGCTGAGCAAACAAAGATTTAGTTTGAAGGGGAATACCTCTTCCAGGGTAATTGGCGAAGCCACAGGTTGCATTTGACCTGGACCCCACGATATTTCTGTTAAGCCACTCCGTCCGTCTCCTGTTAAGAGATGCACAGGTTAGAGAATAAACAAACGCCTTTTATCGTCTACAGCTCGGTGGTGGGAGATCTGGAGCCTTCCATTCCGCTGTCTTGGGAAACCCTATAGAAAGAAGTAAATGTGGATAAATTGAGCAGTGTTTGCTTAGCGTACTCACGCGATATTAAAATGCCTCAGAGCAGGGTGAGAGTTCACACCGGTTTGCAGAACTGGGCACGGTACCAGCTTCTCAGTGATCAATTCCTCTCATGGTAATGCTTACCAAATGCCCCCATTACAATTTTTTTTTTCGGCAAATAGGTGACAGTGCACATCCTTCACCGCTAGGTGGCGACCTTTGGCTTTGCCAGGATATGTGCTAGGTCTTGCTAGAACTTGGTGTGATTGTTTTCTAACCTTCATCTGTCTTCTTGAGAATCTTTGGGGGTGGGGTGGGGGGTGGGGCGGGAAGGGAAGGTCCTCTCTCATTCCTCTGATGCAAATCAAATAATAATAAAATGAAAGGACAAGGACTTGACAGGATTTTTGGTTGGTCCTCCGTTATTTATGAAGCCTTTTAATAAGAGGTAAAAACCTTTTTGTTTATAAGCGACAAGCATTGAGTAGAGGCCTGTTTAGATGAAGTTCATCTGTACAATGAAAAAACAATCCTTGGGCAAAGCAATAACTGATCTTTCTGAGATGTTTCTCGTCCACGGATGCTGACATCCACTTCAGGCTCTCCAAGTTGGCTCCCCAGGCAACGTGAGGTTTCAACACAATTCAGCAACATTATGTGTCAGTGATGGTGAAGTCACAGCTCCGAGAACTTGGAAAATTCACAGGAAAATATCGGCTTAATTGTAAACAGATCCGAGCACATAACGACAAATTTTTTAACAGCTCGAGGATTTATTTAGCCACATTGAAGTTGTGTGACAGATTTTTTTTTTTTTTATGTCGTTCCCGTTTTGAACATATCTACAATAGTCCCTAGACGCCATTGCTGTCCTCAAGGTTTGTTGTGAAGATGGGATACTATAATTTGAAAATGTAACACTTCTCAGAAACAAAAGCGTTTTTTAGCTGTCATCTCTCTCCATTCTCTTCTTTCTCTTTCATGATTTGTCTTCTCTGCCTTTGGTAGACCTAAGCAAACTAGAATGATTTTTGAGCTTTCACCGGTAAGTAAGGTGGCAGCTTAATTCAAGTCACTGCTAGAACAATAATTCTGTGGTCGTCGTCTTTTTTTTTAAAGAACTCGGAAATGTGTGTGTAACACCATTTTTTTTTCCACTTTATTTTTGTGGATCTAGAAGTTTCTAAAACCATGATTTGTTACAAATAGCAGCTTGGGGTGGGGTGGGCGAGAGAGATGGCTCAGAAGTTGGTGCCCAGCTGTTCTTGCAGAGGACTCAAGTTCAGCTTTCGTACCCACACTGGGTGGGTCACAACAACCTGTAAGTCCAGCTCCAGCATGTATCCAATGTCTCTGGACTCCTTGGCATTTACACTTGTGCACACATACATGTGCGCACACGAATGCACACACGCGAACACACACACACACACACACACACACAAACACACACACACTTTAAACTAAAATAAGTATTTAAATATCTGCATCAAACACCTGCGGTCTGTGTTCTCCATTTTCCCACAAGCTTCCTACAAGCTTCATGGGTTCATCCTATGATTGAGGCTGCTTTAATAACACGGGGATCCTGAGGTCCTGCTGGGTGAGTTTCACCGCAGGCCTCGTTCAGATCAGCAGAGGACTGGGTGATAGGTGATTTTAGAGCAGGGATGAGCTTTGCTTCTGTGTTCATTAGCTCTGTGAACGTGGGCGAGCGTCTTTAGCTCTTTAGCCATTCTGGGCCTCGGGTTCCTCATTTTGAAAAGGATAGTGACAGTTATTCATCATGCCTGTTGGGAGGTTTAGGCAGGGCAGTATCATAAATACTTTGAATATAGCATGGGATATAAAATCTGATGTAGGGATAATCATTATTATTTTGTAATTAGTATTACGCGCTCGACAAAACTCTGTTACCTCAGTTTCTTTTAATTTGCATAGAGAATCAGACAATTAAAACCTTGGTTGAGCAAACTCTTTGCCTTCAAGAGTGGTAACAGATGACTATTGTGGAGAAAGGGCCAGTGTTTACAAGAGTGTGGGAATTTAGGGGCTGCCCATGACACAGGAAATGATCTCATACACATGCACATACAGACAACACTGTCTAATCAAACTTAGGCAAACCATGTGTAGACAGCACTATTTTGTTAATTAGCGCACATGATCACACAACTTCATACAGTGTTGAGCAGTCAACACATAATAGGCATTTGTTGTAGAACTATCTAGTAATATTAGAGTGAGATTTACTAGGGAGATATATATATATAATATATAATATGTATTATATATAATGTATGAAGTTAGGTAGAGTTAGTATATTATATATAACATATAGTGAGGTTTAGTAGAGTTAATGTATTAAATATATACTGTTATATAGTATATTATTAGAGTTATAATATTAAAGTGGTGAAATTTTACATTTCAGCACTAATGTTGAACAGCAAATGACTTCTTTCTCCTAGTGGAGCTACTGGAGTTTCGGAGGCAGCACATGAGTTTTGGAGATGGACAATACAGCCCATAGTATTAAGACATTTATAAAATCAGTGGGGTGCGGCACCAATCTAAAAAAGAGTCTGGTAACAAAGGAATTGATTTTAGCTGTTCAGCTTTTGACTCACCGATGTTTGCTCACTATTAATGTCATTGCCTTGCATCGATGGTCGATGATAACATGGAAAACACACAATCTTTACTAAGAAGGGAAACAAAACGCACCGTGGACTCCCATATTTTAAACAACAAGAGTTTTCTGGGAAAGAACCTATATAATCTATTGTTTTAATGCTTTGATTTTGTTCTAACTTTTAGTGTGTGTTTGGGTTTGTGTGTGTGTGTGTATGTGTGTGTGTATGTATGTGTGTATGTATGTGTGTGTGTTTGTGTGTGTGTATGTATGTGTATGTGTGTTTGTGTGTGTATGTATGTGTGTGTGTATGTGTGTGTGTATGTATGTGTGTGTGTTTGTGTGTGTGTATGTGTGTGTGTTTGTGTGTGTATGTGTGTGTATGTATGTGTGTGTTTATGTGTGTGTGTATGTGTATGTGTGTATGTGTGTGTGTGTGTGTGTGTGTGTGTGTGTGTGTGTGTGTACTCATGCATCCTGGTGTCTGCAGAAGCCAGAAAAGGGCTTGAGCTCCCTAGAGCTAGACTTACAGGTGACTGTAAGCTACTTGACAGGGATAGTAGGACCTAGACCCAGGTCTGACACAAGAGCAGCAAGCACCCTGCCTCCAGCAGTCCTTTAATTTATGTTTCAGACAGGATACACTGCAGCCCTTGGGTCCTAGTGCCCTCTTCCAGCCTTCCAAACTCCAACGCGCTCTATGCTGGCACCCGCATTTAAGGTCAGCGGAGATGAGCCAGCTCTTTGTGTAGTTTGGCAAATCAGTACGTTTCCAAGGGGAGGATAAGAGCTCTTGTCTTGGGCTACTCTGTGATCAAGAGACGTAGGCAAATAGCAGAGAAGATCACCTGGGAACTATGACTAGTAGGAAGGAGTGTGGTAAATGTCTAATGCGGCAACCGACTCGTTCGCGTGGGGGTATATATGTTGCTAAGAGTCTCATCGACATGAGATTTTTAGACATTCAATGAACTAGCCATTGAAATCTTACCAATGTAGTTATGAATTTATTCCTTTTCCTTATCACAGCCAGTAGCAAATCAAGCCTAGATGTGAATTGTCAACATCTTGTATAAACTTGACTGCTACCAGGGTCAAGGATATGCAGGACTGGTTGAGCTCCTTTAAAGCTTGAATAAGTTACCCTCCTTCCCCAGGCTTCAGCTTCTATGTTTGTGAGCTAGGAAGCAGGCTAATCTTTTTTTCAAATGGTTGCAGGAGAAATAAAATGAGACGCCCTGGAGAAGCTGTGTCTTTGACAACTCACGCGTCAATCATGAACTCAACCCAATGTTAGATTTTAATACTTTTTTCATTATGAATGTAAAGACTGCTGTTACCATTTCTTTTTTCCATTGAGCATCTGAAAATACATCATTTATCCTATTCAGTCGTCGAGATTATTGTCTAGTGACTGTTTTATGGCACGGTTTGCCTGGGCTCTGTACATTAAGATAATGTATCATATGTCAGAGCACAATAAAATTTCAGAATGTTAAATCACATGGAGAGTTCTAGTTTCAATAATTCTAGGATGATGTCAATTATTTTTTTTGTGAGACATTTTTTTCTCCCTCAGATAAAAGATGCGCTCATAATGCTTCCAAAGCACTTTTAATTTCACCTCCATTAGTCATGATCAACTCTGTCTAGAGTACAATTTGAAGTTTAAGAGCCTGGAGACAGGGTGAAGGGCTTCAAAATGCCACTGCTGCTGTCCTCAGCCCAGACTTAGTACAGTTACTGTAATCATTAACTGACACTAACCATGGATACCTGAATTGGACCCACATAAGAGTGGCCCTATTAACAGTCAGGGAACGGGTAGGAGTGGGGAATCGCTGTCTTTAGTTGCGTTCTTTCTGATGAGCCTGCCCGGTTCCGAAAGACCGCTACCAACCCACAGTCACACAGATGACCCTGGCCAATCTTGGTGGGTCAAGGAAGAAATGAGTAGGGGATGGGTATGAGACAAACTTGAGGGAGTAGGAGGGGGAAGACAAACATGAAGGTGAGGTATTAGAGTGATTAGTAAGTAAAGGCAACATATGTGGAAGTGTTAAAAATACATAAATGCATACACATATGCACACACACACACACACACACACACATACACCTGTATATATACAAGCATATGAGGATTGTAAGAACCCGAGGCTAAGGCTGTTTGCTGTGAGACTGTGTCAGAAGCTCTACTTATAAAGTCTTACCAACAGGACTGTCCAAATATGAGTTGAGTAACGACAACAATAGACATGCTAAGCTGGTGGCTTGGGAAAAAAATCTTTGAAGATGTCAAGCCTGCAGAGAGAGCTACAGGCGACTAAAGAATACCGAGAGTGGGAGAAATGGACTTCCCCAGGGGCCAGCACACTATTTATCTAATACAAAGTGATAAGCCCCAGAAACATTCATATGAATAACATGCAGATGTGGTGGTTATGAATGAAAAGAGAGGCCATGAATTTAAAGGAGAATGGTAAGGAGGGATTTGGAGCGAGACAGGGAAGGGGAAATTGTGTAATTATATCAAAATCTCATAAGTAAATGAAATAACTAAAATTAGGTAAATAAAAAGAAACATCAGAAACAAGTAAAGTATGGTTTCTTATGATATTTTTTTTACTATCATTACAATATTCTGAAAAGACTTGTGAATGAATTTGAGTCAGTTGAAATACTGATGTATCCAAATTGAAAGAGGGTGCCTTCAATGAATTAGTGTATTCCACTTATGGAAGGAGCATGCATTTATTGTATAAAATTAAAATAAGTCAGACAAATGACCAAAATGGAAATATCCTTATTTTTCCCACAACTTGGGTTTTCTGTGCCCTGAAAGTTTAAGTGAGAGGTCAAGAAGCTAAGACACTTGAGACTCTAATTTGCTTCCTGCTTTCTGTTTTCCTTCACTACAAGGATGGGCCAGGCCAATTTAATTTGATATCAAAGAGTCTGTGGAAGCAGAGCATGAGCCCACACCTGCTAGACATCCTTCAGGCATATCACCCAACTGTCCCCCAGGGTATCACCCTATTCTTTTTGATGCAACAATTTATCAGGACTGTTTACCATGTATGTGGTTTTGACTGCATCCAGGTGTGGCTCCTACTTGAGAAGTCACTAAGATAACAATTCTTTAGAACCTGAGTTGTCCAGTTGTCTGCTGCCTAGATAAAATATAAAGGTTTTTTCTTCCCTTCAATACTACCCTAATGTTGGTCATACTGTAAGTGCTACCAAAGTCTTGTGCATGGCTTTAAAAGAAATGAATTGTTGTTATCTGGGGCAGAGGTGAACAGAGTACCATTTTATTGTGGCTTAGTGTTCTCATGTGCACTGAAGGGGAGGATAAACATATAAAATTTTATGTCTCCTTTAATTGCCCTTCCTGTTGAGTTTTCTTATTGGGTCTCCATATGGGTGTTCACAATACAATTACATTTATGCCATGATGGTAAGCTACTTCTGAGGCCAAATGGCCAAAATCGTGAGGAATATGGGAGGATAATTTATATCTAAAATATTGGACTGTATGCAGCTAAAACAATCTTCCGTGATGATGGGAGATGGATGTAGTTTAATATATTATTAACATAATATTAACATATTATTAAAGTATGTTAATACTAGCATGTGCTCATCAGGGAAACCTTTTCAAATTATTTTCTGGCAAAATTAGAGTCACAGTGGTCACCAGTTTTGAGCTCAGAACTCCCCATCATCTAGATGTCAAAAACAGCTACTTAAATTTCAAGTCAAAGTTCAGATCCTATTCTACTTGTGTGAAATCTCTGGTCATCTTCAACACTCCACTACTGGCTCACAGAAGTCACTCAATACACATAGTCCATAAAAACCAGTAACTAAGTAAGCTGAAAAATTAAAAATGAGCCTTCCTAAGTCTGTTGAAAGCCTTCCGCTGTCTCTTTGCCCTCTGGTTCAGCTTCCTTATCTCTCATGTTGGTGACATGTGGAGTATTCTGCCACCTTAACTAGATGGATCTCTCTAATAAAATTCAAGCACCTTCTCTTCACCTCCTTGCTATTTCCTATCCACTCACATGTAAGTCTAAACTCGTGTATATGTTGAGATATCACGGCTCAAGGTACTCCTTGTATTTCTTCTCAGAGTAATACTTGATCTAGTCTCTCTCCTTTTCTATGATTCTGCAGTTTTTGCTTTCAATTCGCCCACCCCTATCTCTTCCATTTCTGCTATTAGTCATTAACTGATGTCACTTGTAGGTCAAGGTCAGCTACTCCTTTTGTATGTACGTATTCTCTACTTTAACTTAACATATCATTTTAATTGCAAGCCTTCTGTATCTCGCTGCACTGTAAGAGCATTCCAGCTGAGGCCACAGCTCTCTCAATTAGTGTGATGCATGTTAGACACTTCAGCATTTAAACTGACAGTCAGATAAAGGATTGGGTAGAGTCTATGGATGCTGGCAAGCTGTTTGTTTCTTTTTCTTTTCTTTTTTTTTTTTTGCGTTGGGAATTACATATCATCTATACTGTTCTAATATTAACTAAGTGGTTTCAACCATTATGCTATCCTTCTCAGGTTACCAGATTTAATAGAAAAAGGATCCACTGGCTTATCACATGAAATAGAACATCGGGGATCTTCTGGGTGTCTTACGTTACACGTGTATTTTGCCACAGTTCTGGGGCCTGGAAAATGAAGTTCACAATGTCAGCACAATTCGGTTCTGAGTATGTGGCTGTATAAAATAGATTTCAACTCCAAATAGTGTCAAGTGAGGCACAGAGATATTGTCCAGGATTAAAAACTTTCTTCATGAATATTCTTCATGAAGATACAGTGATTAGGAATATATACACCTGGTGTGTTCATCAGCTATGTGCTTTATTAGCTCTGTGCCTGAACACTGTATTTTAATACAATATTAAATATGGGAAACTCATGGGAAGAAGATAACAGATAACAGAATACCTGGAACATCTAATTTGTTTTTTTCCTGAATGGAATTTGTCGGCACTCTGCCTTGGAGAGCAAACATCAGGATTTCATATTTCTCCTTGTGTTCGACATGGGCATATCATATGAATAGTTAACTACAGAGTGTTTGGGAGTGTCCCCGCAGGAGACTGGAAACTCCTCTTTTACGATCCCATCTTTCTGCCAGGTTGGTTCTTGAGTTCCTAGTGAGAAAACTTCAGCTTTTTTCTTCTGTTTTCTAGAAGTCCTACACTGAGACATTAGACACAGTGAGTAGTCAAAGTGAGACTCTCCATGGCTCTAGGAAAACTCCCGTGTTTACAGTGCTGTAAGTTCATTTTTAGAGGTTAAACCACATAGGAGTATTTGAAAATTTTACCTTTGATAGAGGTTTTCATTTTCTCAAAGTATATATGACAATAGAAATATTAAATCTTTTTTTTCTTTTTTCTTTTTTTTTTTTTTTCGGAGCTGGGGACCGAACCCAGGGCCTTGCGCTTGCTAGGCAAGCGCTCTACCACTGAGCTAAATCCCCAACCCGATATTAAATCTTTTAAATTCATTTTAAGGTATTTTGTAATTAACCTCTAACAAAGTCTCAAGTTCCTTTGAAAGAAGGGCTCAGTTCCTAGAAGACAGCGACGTTTGACTAGGGTAGGCAGTGGTACTCAGTCATTATAATATGAGAAGTGGCTATGTTGGATTTCCAGTGCTGTGGTTTCATTCATGGGCATCTGCCCTCTTCATAAGATCAGATCAGTTTGCTTTTACCTGATCATCCCAGCTGGGTTTGTTGAGTGTTGACTTTACCTCATAGAAGGGTAGGGAAGAAAGGGCCATGGAACTTTCTTATGAGTTATGTCACCCCTCCTCCCAGGCAAGCTGTATGGAATTCTCTCCTAATGACATATGTGGTCTTTGGAAGGACCAGAATGTATAGACTGAGGAAGACTGAGAGGCGGGAATTACATATATCTGTTATGGGAGAGCCACCTTCCATGGGAAGTGTACACACTTTCCAGTGGTAAGGCTTTGATATCCATCCCCAAACCTACCCCCCTCATCCTTCACCCATCCTTTATTGAGGAAGCCCAATATACTCCTTATCTTTAAAATATCCCCAGGGATGCAATACAAATCCAATTCTAATGTAATAAGAATGCAATTTAAAAAAAAAAACTTGTCCATTATGTTGGGGTGGGCTTTCTGGTTTCTGGTTTCCTCTCTTTCTGTTTTCTTGAGATAGAGTCTCATTAGCATAGACTGGCCTGAAGCTCGCTACATAGCCAGGAGTTCAAGAACAACCTTGGCTAGGAATGAGTGGCCATTGTCTACTTCCAGAGTGCTGGGCTGCCCTAACCCCCACTGCCTATTTTTTATTTATAATTTTTCCCTAAGTTACTAATTCAGTTTAAACCCCATGAGTATCTTTTATGCCATTAACCTTTTTTGAAAATATAATTTCATCACTTGATTTTATTTTGCTCATGGAAAGATAGACTTTTTTTTTTAAATCTAACTTACTGCGCTAACAAACACAATGCTAAAATGAACATACTTTTATGTAAAGGCTTCTTCATAAATTGTATTATATCCTCTGAGTAGAGTCTTAAATGGGGAATGACTAGGCTATGGAATGCATTCAATAGAAATTGTCATTTAAAGTGGATTTATAGACAGGTTATGAAGCTGTTGCTATGAAGTTTAAAATGCTGAGCGTTAATTGGTCCAAAGCGATATAGGAAGTGACTTTAATATAGATTGGGCCTTAGATTTATCTTATTTATCTTGAGCGAAGCCACATGGCTGCTTTTTTACCTTTTCCATTTCTTTCTCCCTCTCTTACCCCTCTTTTCCCTTGTTACCCTTGTAAGCAGGAAGATGTGTGTGTGTGTGTGTGTGTGTGTGTGTGTGTGTGTGTGTTCATGCACACAAGCACACATGCTACCTAATGTGATAGGCACTCAAACTGTCTAGAACATCCTTAAGTTCTGATCTAAAATCAAGGCTCTAACTCTATCCTATTGCCACAGATTAATTGTGAAATGTATTTAGACATTTAACATTTAGAGTGAACAATCTTGCAATCTTGGAAGGAAAGGGAGGAGAAATAGGGACAATATGTGGTGAAATAAAAATGATGACATAAAATAGTTGGCTTTACCTAGAGAGGGTAATCAATGGATTGGAAGAAGGTAAGAATGAGAGCGAGAGCGAGAGAGCGAGAGAGCGAGAGGGAGAGAGAGCGAGAGAGCGAGAGGGAGAGAGAGGGAGAGAGAGGGAGAGAGAGGGAGAGAGAGGGAGAGAGAGAGAGAGAGAGAGAGAGAGAGAGAGAGAGAGAGAGAGAGAAGGCAACAGTCATCCTGTATGAAGGACAAGCTGTCAGACAAAAGATGTTCTATCTGACCATCTAAACCAAAGGTTCCTGTTTATTCTGGGCTCCCTACTTGTCTTTACCTCCGTGCTAGGTGGCTATGAGCAGAGAGGTTACCTCTCCGGTGATGGACCAGTCTTTGCATCCTTGTTCAATTGTAACTGGGCTCAATTCACTGAACACTGAAAACCCCATCTTTTGAGATGATGGAATTTTGGAACCAGAGGGCTTTCATTATTCTTCTCCTCAGCCTGTCAGACAGCCCCGCTGACAATTAAATCATTTGCCACAAGGCAGCTTTGCTATATCAAATCACGAGTCAGAATGTTCATCCTCCCTTCAACTCTCTTCTCTGACGATCTATTTAATAGAAAAAGGGAATGTGATGTCTTCTAAAAAAATTAGTCTGCAGTTTTAATTTTTCTCTTTTATTACTTCTTTGAGAATTTCATTCACCACATATTGATCATATTCACCCTGTTCCCATTCCTCCTGGATTCTTTCCTTTGCCTAATGTGCAAATCACTTGGAATGTGAAAACATAATGAGTTTCTGGTTTCTCATTAGGTGTAATTATGACTTGGTTATTGTTTCCATTTGGAAATAAAGCATGACATAAGTGATATGGTTGTATATGGGATCGACAAGGGTTAGACTTGCCTTGGTTGTCGACATGAGTACATTGAAGTTAACTAAAACCCAAGTAGATGTACACACTCAGGAGAGATTTTTTTCCTGATTGGATTAAAAGATTTATTTATTTTATTTACATGAGTACACTGTAGCTATTTTCAGAGGTCATTGGATCCCATTATGGATGGTTGTGGTTGCTGGGATTTGAACCCAGGACCCCTGGGAGAGTCAGTGCCCTTAACCACTGAGCCATCTCTCCAGCCTGTCTTTTTTTTTTTTTTTTACATCTTTTGATCTTAACCTATGGAAAATGGCAAGGAAGAAGGAAGCATTTTTCACCTGCTTGCCCTCCTCTGTGGTTTAAAGTTCATTGATCCTATTGTTGAGGCATTCCTTCATTGGTAGCAGAACTTACTGTTTTGGAATTCCAATATATTCTGAAGACTAGCCGAGATATCCAACCTTGCAGACTGAAAAATTGTTAGACACTTGGACTTTCTGTCAGGAGACAGGACTAAGCAGACCATAATC
The DNA here is from genome assembly GCF_021556685.1 of Rattus norvegicus. NCBI lineage: Eukaryota > Metazoa > Chordata > Mammalia > Rodentia > Muridae > Rattus > Rattus norvegicus. Next base: position 17,547,347 of record NC_141553.1, on the reverse strand, counting down.
CAGTGTGTGTGTGTGTGTGTGTGTGTGTGTGTGTGTGTGTGTGTTTGTGTGTGTGTATGTATGTTATATGTGTATATCTTTGTGTGTATGTTTACATATATATATTCATTCATTCATTCTTGCTGTTCTGATCCTCTAGAGAACCCTGGCTAATACACCTACTCACCCAACTTGGTCTCCTCTTTTTCTTAAAATATATCAAATGGAGTTGATATTGCCCAAATTTTTGAATGCATGGCCTTCTAAAGGAGCATTCTAAAGGAGCATTAGAAAGCATGTGCCTTTAGAAAACTGACTATCATTCTAGAATTATTCACTGTCAATAGCTCCCTAGCTAGGGGTGGGACTTAGCTATCCTCCAGTCTCTATGCTGTACTATGGTCTGGCCTGAGTCTCTGCAGGTTTTGTGACTGCGGCTTCAGCAATGATGGAATTGATATTCATGTCCTACCATGTCCTGAAATCACTGTTTCCTCATAGCCACCCACTGACTTTGGCTCTTACAACCTTTCCTTTCCGTCTTCTACTGAGCATTGCAAGGAATAGGTGTGATACAGGTGTTCCATTTAGGGCCAAGAGTCCTGTGGTTTCTTAGTATTTGCACCTTTACCAGGTGTGAGTTTCTGTTTTAAATTGACATCTACTGCAACAAAATAGCAAATACGATGAAGGTTGAGCGATCCAGCAATCTTTAATATAAGGATAAGTCATCCAGGCATTGGTTTAATATTACACTCATTTAATAGGGTAGTAGTAGGCTCTCCTCTAGCATCTATGACCTGTTTAGCCACAGGTTCCTCATCTGGAGAATGGTGCCAGATATGGTTCTCAACTTGTAAAGCAAAACAAAATTTAGACATTCACAGAAGGGATCTGGAAGCAACCATCCTGAGTGAGGTAACCCAGACCTGTTTCCTTCTATTTGTGAACATTCCATTTAAGTCTTCAGATCTACATGTTTCTTTTGGAATATCCTCAGAGGTCAGGCAATACTAAGGGGCCACAGGGAGAGGATTCGAGGGAAGGGAGATAGAGCATGGTGGTGTGAAGGGTTTAAGGAGAATAATGGTGTAGGAAGGGTCTAACAGCAAGTGAGGCAGGCTGAATACTGGAATGGGGGTTACTAACACAGAAGACCTTAACAAAGAGCCATGTGGAAACCCGTTGTTGTAGTCTGGGGTTTTAACCAGGACTTCTGCCTTAATGATTGGTAGCCAAGAGGTACAGTCAATGGCCTCAAATCTAATAATAGACTTGTAGCTCCAGATGGGCGTTTTGCATTTCAGTGTCTCAGCAAATGTCAGAAGTGAGGTGGCTTACCCCAGGACAAATAGCTCATCTGGGGTATAGTTAGAATCTCTCTCCTTTTTCACAGTCTAGTGTCACCATGCCCATCCATAATGACACCTCTTTAGAGCACCTGCTGGGAATAGCCCAGCCACTGTAGCAGCAAGATCTAGCATATCCATCCAATACCAGTTACAGCCAGGGGATGCTGACCTGGCTTGAACTCAAACACCAGAGCCCAGTACCCCACCTCATTTTTAGCAATCTCCTGGAAAGAAATAGAAGCAAGGTTTCTAGTGGAAGCAGCCTGCATTTTCTACCTCTGATGCCGAGTGTGTTCTATATGTCTTAGGAGAAATATATCCAGATTACATAATCATGCTCTCGCTTCCCTTTAAAATCTCTTTTTACTTAAAATATCTTGCTGGAGACCCAGAGGCTCGACTCGGCCTTCCTATGTCATTATCTCTCATTACCAAGGAAGGCCCACAGGCCCTCTCTTCTCTTACCACTTATGGGGTTTGGGGGCTCCAGTTGTTCTACATGCTTACCACAAAGAGAGACCAAAGCAGAACACTGTACTGAGTCAAGAAAAGGACAAATCCATTTGAGCACTGTTCTTTTTCTGTATTAAATCCATTTCCTTCCTCCACTCCCCGTAGCCTTTAGCAAATGGTCATTGCCTCCCTTTTAATATAATGACAGGGTCAGGGTGGGCGCAGCAGTTCTGGTCTTACCACTCCCAGCAATAATTGAACACTTTCTCCCATCTTTTCAATTTCTTAAGTTATCTAGTTCAGAGCTCTGTTAATATGTTTTATGCATTGAGTAGCCCTTAAATGCTGTTGATAACCTGTGTCTCTAAAGGAAGGTTTGATGTATTCTGTCGGCGAGGTTCAATATGAGTCATATTTTTCTCTTGCAGACGATGTGTTTTTCTTTCCCGAATGATTAAGTTATCTATTGCAACAAGCCTCAAAGCTCCCCTTCTTACAAAATTCAGCAGTTGGCAAAATACGGTAAGGGTGTCAAGGCTAATGACGTTAGGATTTAATTTAGTTAATGAGCACTGAACTTCTTAGGCATGTAGTGATCAACGATGTGAGATAGGCAAACTGACCCCTTAGCAGTTCTCAGAGAATGACGTGGAGGTAAGTGTTTGCACATAAAATAGCGTTTCTGTAAATCTGAGCAGTTGAACTCAAACGATGTACACACTAATGTGTTCAGGGCGCTTGGATCCTGTAGCTTCTCTCTCATTGACAGACAGACTTCTCGCACCCACCCTTCATTTTCTCATTAAGTATGATCAACTTCTGAATCCTCATCTACCCTGCCCATACCCATAGCTATAGCAGTGAGTCTCTGCCTCAGCTGTTATCTGCCTAGCATGGCTCATGGTAGCCTGTTCTATATTCCTATAGAACTCAGATACCACACTTACCGTGCTATTCACCCTGGACTGAATAGTGGTCATTGTTAGGATATACGTCAAACAAATTGGTGTGGTACTATTTGCCCCAAACCCTGTGTACATAAATACACATTACTGTGTAATGTGTCCACTGTTCTATTTACTCCTAGGACCAGCACCAATAATCAGAATGCAATAAAAGTTTACTACACATATAGAGAATATATGACATACTATGTCTATCACTACACACATTATCTTCACATATACTCATATATGTATAGTTGCAAAGATGTTTCTTGAGACAAACATTGACAAAATGCCAATTTTATAAAATAAGTCTGTTGACTTCTAACAGAATTTATAATATTTGTTTAAATTGATTAGTGTGTGTGTGTGTGTGTGTGTGTGTGTGTTTGTGTTTCTATGTCTATGTTCTGTCTTTCTATCACGCTACCTACACCACGATGTGTATGTGGAGGTTAGAGGATAATTTACTGGAGATGTTTTTCTCCTTCCACTGTTTTGGCTCTGAATATTGAACTGGAAGTTAGGTCTCAGGCTTGGTGGGAAATCCATTTACCCATTATGCTATTTTGCCAGCACCTTAAATAATCATTTTCTAAACGAAGTTTTCATGGTAGTACAGATAATGTTTTAATCTTTTTATACAAAAGAATAAATTGAATCTCAACCTTGTTATGCTGTCCATGAACTACGTCATCTGTCTGTAATTCTGTGGCTTCTTACTAGGACAGCTACAGAACCTAGGAGGAATAGTGTAACCATGGTTCAAGGGAAGTAAAATATACTCAAATACTCTATACATACCGAGACATTGCTAAATGTCTGTGCCAGCATTCTTTAGGTTGGTGTTGACTGTTGTTCTAACATTTAATTGGTTATAGAATAATTTACTACTTTACAACAAAACATATTGAATAGAAGAAATCTAGGAATGTGGATGCTCACCTCTTATGACCAAGGGTCACACCACACGTGTTCTAGTATCTATTAACTAGAATTCTGTTCATAGAATTAGATAGAGTAGCCTATATTCACATGGATATATCTTTTTCATCTCATTTAAATCACATATTCAGTAAACCTTGTCAAGTGCCAAGTCATGTGTGGGTGTCACCACAATAATCAGGAGGCATGTTTCCCCTGAGAACTTTTCACTGGAGTAAAAGAGAACATAGAAAATCACTGATAAGTTTTCAGGACCGAGGTCATTTTGGATGATGCCATGGGCTGTGACATTAACATGCAAAGCAGTATGAACATGAAGAAACGCTGGTGCTTCTTGCTGGGTCATCAAAACCGTGTCTGGGAAAAAGAAGCCACCATGGGACATGGACTAGGCAAAATTAAAGGTGTCCTTGGGATTTATGGATGACAGATCAGAGCTAAAGTTTGTACATCATGACCTAGGACAGCATGGTGGGTAGGATCTCAGTAACATTTGAGTTGGTGTGTTTTAAGAGCAACAAATAGCCATTGGGGGTAATTGGGATGTTCTGCTGTACTGGTAATGCCTCTTTTTGTACTTGAGTCTCAGGCATTGAAATAGATTAATCATAATCTTCAACAACCAAGGTGTGACCACTGGTGAAAAAGTGACATGAATGTTTTGGGGAGTAACTAACCCCTACATGATCATATTTAAGACTCATTCCACAAGAGGGAACTTGTGTCTGATACCATAAACCCAGCAGAGGACCAGTGGGTGAGGAAGTTATTGCCCTAAGGGAGAACCTACTTCTATTATCTTGCTAAACAGAAATAATAACAAACTTCCTTATGAATCCTTACTCTTATATCCACACATTAGTGTAGCTCTCAGTCCTCATCAAAGAAGCTTCTTTTTTCACACTAGGTAGAGGTTAATGGAGAGACTCACAACTGGTCAAAGAGCAGAGAGGTGATTGTGGAAGGCTCAGCTCTAAGTGGGACATCTATATAATGGCCCATTGATCAGGAAACATCACGAAAGATGAGGGAGAAAGGATCAAAGACCTAGGAAAAGGGGGAAAGAGCTGTTCAATGCTGTTTTCTAAATGTAACAGGACTGTCATACTCATGGACTCATCGAAGTGGTGGTTGTCTGTAGGGAGCGGCTAAAGATGGCGCCGACATCCGGTGGTCGTTTGTGGTAAACACCTACAGCGCATGTGTTGGCATACCCCCAGCACCTACAAGGCCAGGGTGATATTCATGCTAAATAGGTATTTCATACTCCACCAATCCCCAGTGGACAAATTTACAGCCACAGTCTGTTTTGTATATAAGGCAAGTGCCTTTGTTGCTCGGGGTCCCCGTATCATCAATAAGGTGTCCCTGCAATAAAGGCTGTTAGAGAAGGATCCAATGGTGTCGTGTCTTCCTTGCTGGTCGAGGTGGGCGCGACAGTTGTCTATATAAAATTTGCAGAGGGTCAAGCCAGTCAATATTCCACCATGAATGGTGGAGGGGCTCACAAGGTCCCACCCAAAACTGAAGATCTATTGACAGTTGACAGATAATAGGGGAACAAGTGTCCTTTTTCTTAGGAGTGGAGGACCCTGGTAGATTGCCTACACTCTAAAGTATCTGTAGATCCAGGTAATTTTCAACCAGTGACTGGCTGTCAATGCCCTTTAACCTAAGACTATCGTGGATATGCCTGTGGATGAACAAATCATATTGTCTGTTCATTGAAGTCGGGTCAGAAGAAGCTCACTCTGAGGACCTTAAAGGTATCTTAGCAGAGAGCGTTACAAAGATCTATGTAAATCTGGTACTTGGTTGGGTAATTTGGAGGAAAGGCTATTAAAGAGGAATAGATGTAGCAGGGAGGTGGAAAAAAATTTTGCGATTTGGGTATCTCAAAAATCTTAAATATATATGGACACCCATAAGCATGTCTTACATTAAAATTAATAAATATTGTTTCCTCACTTACTGAGACAGCGAAATTTGTAGATATTATAGTTGGCATGAAGTGAAATTTTGGTACTATGGCTTACATCTATAAACAAGTTCCATTGGTAATAGCCTTAAGGACCAGCTGTGCACAGTAGATCAGGAGATGCCTTTTCTCTTTCTCAGAATAAACAGGCTTGTATCTAAACCACCAATGAAGACTTAGAAGAAAAATAGAACATGTAGTTCTATTTCATGCATTATAAACTGACATTTCTTTTCTTAGTATCTGCCAGTTTGACAAGATTACCTATGGCCTAATTCCATTTCTGAAAATACTGTGTTAGGAAAGCCATGGACAGAAATACAGATATTTGGCTTCCAAGGCTTGCTATACCAGTTGCTATGGTAATATGTCACTGAAAAATTTGGAGAGGATGATAGGTCTAGCTGGTTGGTATGTGACTCTGTATATTTGTTAAAGCTAACAAACCTGTCCAAGACCAAATATGAATTTCCGTAATTGGAAAAAGAATGCAAGATAAAGCTAAGATATATGTGCACAGGAAAGACAAGGGAGAGGTCAGACTGTGACAAATGGACCTGATTTCACTATAAATTACTTGCATTGTCTCATTAAAATAAACAGAAAGAAACCAACTTAAGTGACTTTGGAAAGGAATTCTTTGATTGGGCACTACATGGCTAAAGACATAGAAAAATGTATATAAATGATGAATTAAAGTGTACAGGTTGATTTTTTCTCAGAACTATAGGAAAGGGGATATAAAAGTTCATTTCTATGCAGGAATTGAACAAATTAATAAATACAGATGACAATAAGAACATTTTCACTGCTAGAGAAAGAAGTTATGGAAAGAATTAGAACAAACTTAGAGAGATCCATATACAGTCTTTGAAAAGATTATAGGCAGTAAATGAATAGTTATGTAGAAACAGCTTGGAAATAAGTATATTCATGCATCTATGCACCAACTTGGATGCACACATACACTTCTAGGCACTGAATTTTGAGACAGGCTTAAACAATGACTTACCTGCAGCAATATACACGCTAGATACCACACGGAACACAAGCATGTTCTTGAAGCATCTCATAATACTAGAACATAAGGAAGTGCTTAAAACGTGTAGACATGTCTAAAGGGTACAAGAGTTAACCTGAAAGAGTTCCCAGGAGTCAAAGCTGAAGGAACATTAGCAATAAAGTAACTAGAGTATTATATAAGCAAAAATAAAATTAATGTACCCAAGATCATAGGAATGTCGATGACTGCATTGTCACAGAAGTTAAAAATATAATCCTTTAATGAAACTCTGACTGCTCTATGTAGAAGTAATGAGTAAGTATAAGAAAACTCTTAGTACTCTGTATTGCCACAAGCACAATCTACAAAGGGATAGAAGGGGGAAGTAAAAGGAAACAGACTATAGGAAGAGGCTTGTTGAAGTAGAAATTTCTGGTTCTTTGGACACTCAGTTGTGTCATGTGATGTTTTTCTGGATGCTGTCTTATGAGAGAATGTTTTGCTAAAGCAGACATGTGAGAGGCTGTTTTTCCGAGAACAGGCATAGGCTGTTTTTCTGGAAGCTGTCCGGTGAAAGGGCGTGTGATGTTTTGCTGGAGCAGATCCTTGAGAGGACATGTGATGTTTAGAAAGGGTATAAGTATAACCCAACAGACAGTGGACCATGCTCTTGCATTGGTTTCTCTTACTACTCTTTGCTAGTCTTCGTCAGACTTCGCTGATGCTGGTCTTCACTGACAATGCTCTTGCAATGGTTCACCTTGCTCTCTTGGCTGAGCTTTACTTGTCATGACTTCATAGAGAGAAATGCACCAAAGAACTTCTAGTGATATTCTAGAAGCTTCTTGCTGCTTCTATGGACTTGAGCCAATTGTTAGAGCTTTGTGGTTTCTTCTGGATCGAGCCGCAGCTGCTGATTCATGTTTGATGTTTCCTATTGAATGGAAATGCTAATAATGAAGACTGAGATCTCTCCAAGGAATCACTTCTAAACAGGTCCACACTCCCTTACCCTTTTATCCATCTTCCTCCCCTACCTTTGGTAGGTGGGCTATAAGGGAGGTTGAAGCATTTAAGAGCCCTTATTAAAGTAGATTAAAAAAAAAAACCCTAAGCCCGCAGCTTATATTTTCTTCCCTGAAATGTTTAGTAATAAAACGAGTAAAAGGAGAGCCCTAGCTAAGGCCACCTTTACTGAATGATTGAAGTCAGCACCCCAGACGATGACAATGTGAATCAGAGTGTGCCTCATGGTGAGTGTCTCTGAGAAGAGGGTATTTTTTCTACTACCACACAATCGATGAAACGATGAAAAGGAATTAGATAAACCTGAAATGGAAAAAAAAAACTGTGTGCAAAGTAATAAGTTATTGATGAGGTCAGAGGAGACTAAGGCTGTCAGAGATTGGAGATAAAGGAGACGTGTGTAAATGCAGTGCAGGGTCTGTGGTTGAATATTAGGGTTGAAAGAGAGGCAACGGGGAAACACGGTCAACTCTCTTTAAATTTTGCACTTGATTTAAAACTACTGTTCTGAAGTGCTGAGCAATTTCGTTCATTCATTTTGTTCAAATGCTATTTTTTTTTCTTTTTTTTTCGGAGCTGGGGACCGAACCCAGGGCCTTGCGGTTGCTAGGCAAGCGCTCTACCACTGAGCTAAATCCCCAACCCTTCGTTCGTTCTTTTTGAGACAGGGTTTCAAGTAACCCTCTTGCCTCCACCTCCTAAGTGTTTAGTTTGCAGGCATGAATCCTTCTTTTGGATTTACAGGGTTCTAGGAGTTGGGAGACTTCATTTGAGCTAGGCCAGTACTGTACCAACTGAGCTACATCCCTAGGTTCCAAGTTATTTCCTTAAAATCTATTTTTATTTTCAGTTAAGCAAGCATAGTTTATTGAGCACACACCGAGAATGATTGATACAGCCTTAGACCCAGAGCTAAGGCTATGTCACTGAATGTTTTCCAGGGACAGTTTGTAAAGTCAAAACTCACAATGAGTTCATGTACAGGTACAGGAAGTGCCGCCCAGTGATTGGATCTGACTCAAACTCTTTGGCTGGCTTGACAAAACCGTTCTAACTGACCTTTATTTCGATTGGTTCTAAATGGAGCTTATGGTTGTGAAATTTCTTAAGAAAACCTCAGAACGTTACAGAGTGTGGTCAACTTCAGCAATAATGTGAAATAGCTGGCAGGCATGAACTAAAATGGCTATTAGGTTAGGGCTCCAACAAGGTTATCTTTGGTCCTTTGTGGTTCTATAAACTTTTTAGTATTATTTTCCTATGTCTAGGAAAAACTGCCTTCGAATTTTTATTGAGTTGTTAAAGAGGACTGAGTTTGTAGTATTTTAGGTCAGAAGGATAATTATTTCACAGAATTGATTCTTCCAATTCATACAAAGAGGAGTCTTTCCATTTTTCAGTATTTTGCTCAATTTTTCTTTTCCATGTCTGAAAGTTTGTTTTAATTTTCTTGTAATTCTACAACTCTTTTGCTATTCTAAAGTCCCCTGGATCTACTTTTTCTCCATGGTAGAGTGTTTGAGGATGTGTCTACAGATGTATTAAAACCAGAATCACTGCTCTGGAGACAAGCTGAGGAGAAGTAAGCTTGGCTTCTCTAGAAGGAAGATCTTGTGGACAGTAGTAGTAGTAATATAAATAGCAGGTAATATTTTTTTTCCACGTGGAAAGGTTTAATGAGAGAAGAGTAGAAGAGCGGAAAGGTGGTTGGCCATGGGCATGTGGAAGGGAGGGGGAAATGGGGCAAGAACAGTGATGAACAAAGAGTAAGAGGAGGAGGAGGGGGCAGGCAGCCCCCCTTTTTTTGGTAATATTTTTGACAGCTTATCTGTATACTGGACATTTTATGCTTCCTCTCAGTTCTCTGAGTAAACCTAAAAGGAATTTGTAAAAACCTTTCTTCATTGTAGAGAAATTTTAATCCAGCAACATGGCTGCTATGGAAACGGATCACATCCAAAGACATGATCCAGCTGCAACATATACCTTTACTCCCTGTGGCTGGAATACAGACACCCCTTTAGTGTACACCTTTAACCACAAACAGCAACATCTAATGAGGGACAGACAAAGTGATGAATCAGAGAAAGATTTGACAGAATGAGTCAGAGATAGGATATGCCTAACTCTCAGGAGGCGAGGAAAGAGAGGTTCCTAAAGAGCACCTATGGAGAGAGTCAATTAAATTCAATTCAGTTCAGAGCAGAACAGTTGAATTTGAAGCAGTTCAATTCAGAGGCAAGCTTGTTTGCTTGCTTCTTCCCTTCTTTCCTTTCTTCCCTCCTTCCTTCTTTCCTTTCTGCCTTTCTTTTGTTCATTCTTTTGTTTTCTTTTTAACATTTCCTATTTGTTTATTTACTTATTCAGTTTACATTCCAACTGCAGTCCTGCTCCCTTCCCAGTCTGCCCCCGAACACACATATGTATTGCCTATTCCTCCATCCCTACTCTCTTTCTCATCTGAGAAGGGGAAGAGCCCCATGGGTACCAAACTATCCTGGCACTTCAAGTCACTGCAGGAGTATGCACATCTTTTCCCACTGAGGCCAGACAGGGTAGCCAAGTTAGGGGAACAGGGTTCAGAGGTGGGCAACAGAATCAGGGACAGCCCTCCTCCATTGTTGGGGGACTCACATGAAGACTAAGCTGTACTTCTGCTGTGTATGTGCAGGGGTGGAGGCATGGCCTAGGTCCAGATCATATATGCTATTTGGTTGATGGTTCAGTCTCTGGGAGCCCCCAAGGTACAGGTGAGTTGACTATGTAGGTCTTCTTGTAGAGTTCCTTTCCTCTTCTGGACCCTCGATCCTTTCCCCTAACTCTTCTACAAGAGTCCCTGAGCTATGCCTAACGTTTGGCTCTGAGGCACTGAGTCTGTTTGGATCAGTTGCTAGATGGAGCCTCTTAGAGGAACGTTATGCTAGGCTCCTGTTTGTAAGCATTACAGAATATTATTAACAGTGTCAGGGATTGGCTCTTGCTTATGGGATGGGTCTCAAGTTGGGCCAGTCATTGATTGGGCATTCCCTCAGTCTCTGCTCCATTTTTGTCCCTGAATTTCTTTTTTTTTTTTTTTTTATTAACTTGAGTATTTCTTATATACATTTCGAGTGTTATTCCCTTTCCCGGTTTCCGGGCAAACATCCCCCTCCCCCCTCCCCTTCCTTATGGGTGTTCCCCTCCCAACCCTCCCACCATTGCCGCCCTCCCCCTATAGACTAGTTCACTGTGGGTTCAGTCTTAGCAGGACCCAGGGCTTCCCCTTCCACTGGTGCTCTTACTAGGATATTCATTGCTACCTATGGGGTCAGAGTCCAGGGTCAGTCCATGTATAGTCTTTAGGTAGTGGCTTAGTCCCTGGAAGCTCTGGTTGCTTGGCATTGTTGTACTTTTGGGGTCTCGAGCCCCTTCAAGCTCTTCCAGTTCTTTCTCTGATTCCTTCAATAGGGGACCTATTCTCAGTTCAGTGGTTTGCTGCTGGCATTCGCCTCTATATTTGCTGTATTCTGGCTGTGTCTCTCAGGAGCGATCTACATCCGGCTCCTGTCGGTCTGCACTTCTTTGCTTCATCCATCTAGTCCAATTGGGTGGCTGTATATGTATGGGCCAAATGTGGGACAGGCTCTGAATGGGTGTTCCTTCAGTCTCTGTTTTAATCTTTGCCTCTCCCTTCCCTGCCAAGGGTATTCTTTTTCCTCATTTAAAGAAGGAGTGAAGCATTCACATTTTGATCATCCGTCTTGAGTTTCGTTTGTTCTAGGGATCTAGGGTAATTCAAGCATTTGGGCTAATAGCCACTTATCAATGAGTGCATACCATGTATGTCTTTCTGTGATTGGGTTAGTTCACTCAGGATGATATTTTCCAGTTCCAACCATTTGCCTACGAATTTCATAAACTCGTTGTTTTTGATAGCTGAGTAGTATTCCATTGTGTAGATGTACCACATTTTCTGTATCCATTCCTCTGTTGAAGGGCATCTGGGTTCTTTCCATTTTCTGGCTATTATAAATAAGGCTGCGATGAACATAGTGGAGCACGTGTCTCTTTTATATGTTGAGGCATCTTTTGGGTATATGCCCAAGAGAGGTATAGCTGGATCCTCAGGCAGTTCAATGTCCAATTTTCTGAGGAACCTCCAGACTGATTTCCAGAATGGTTTTACCAGTCTGCAATCCCACCAACAATGGAGGAGTGTTCCTCTTTCTCCACAACCTCGCCAGCATCTGCTGTCACCTGAGTTTTTGATCTTAGCCAATCGCACTGGTGTGAGGTGAAATCTCAGGGTTGTTTTGATTTGCATTTCCCTTATGACTAAAGATGTTGAACATTTCTTTAGGTGTTTCTCAGCCATTCGGCATTCCTCAGCTGTGAATTCTTTCTTTAGCTCTGAACCCCATTTTTTAATAGGGTTATTTGTTTCCCTGCGGTCTAACTTCTTGAGTTCTTTGTATATTTTGGATATAAGGCCTCTATCTGTTGTAGGGTTGGTAAAGATCTTTTCCCAATCTGTTGGTTGCCGTTTTGTCCTAACCACAGTGTCCTTTGCCTTACAGAAGCTTTGCAGTTTTATGAGATCCCATTTGTCAATTCTTGATCTTAGAGCATAAGCCATTGGTGTTTTGTTCAGGAAATTTTTTCCAGTGCCCATGTGTTCCAGATGCTTCCCTAGTTTTTCTTCTATTAGTTTGAGTGTGTCTGGTTTGATGTGGAGGTCCTTGATCCACTTCGACTTAAGCTTTGTACAGGGTGATAAGCATGGATCGATCTGCATTCTTCTACATGTTGCCCTCCAGTTGAACCAGCACCATTTGCTGAAAATGCTATCTTTTTTCCGTTGGATGGTTTTGGCTCCTTTGTCAAAAATCAAGTGACCATAGGTGTGTGGGTTCATTTCTGGGTCTTCAATTCTATTCCATTGGTCTATCTGTCTGTCTCTGTACCAATACCATGCAGTTTTTTATCACTATTGCTCTGTAATACTGCTTGAGTTCAGGGATAGTGATTCCCCCTGAAGTCCTTTTATTGTTGAGGATAGCTTTAGCTATCCTGGGTTTTTTGTTATTCCAGATGAATTTGCAAATTGTTCTGTCTAACTCTTTGAAGAATTGGATTGGTATTTTGATGGGGATTGCATTGAATCTGTAGATTGCTTTTGGTAAAATGGCCATTTTTACTATATTAATCCTGCCAATCCATGAGCATGGGAGATCTTTCCATCTTCTGAGGTCTTCTTCAATTTCTTTCTTCAGTGACTTGAAGTTCTTATTGTACAGATCTTTTACTTGCTTGGTTAAAGTCACACCGAGGTACTTTATATTATTTGGGTCTATTATGAAGGGTGTCGTTTCCCTAATTTCTTTCTCGGCTTGTTTCTCTTTTGTATAGAGGAAGGCAACTGACTTATTTGAGTTAATTTTATACCCAGCCACTTTGCTGAAGTTGTTTATCAGCTTTAGTAGTTCTCTGGTGGAACTTTTGGGATCACTTAAATATACTATCATATCATCTGCAAATAGTGATATTTTGACTTCTTCTTTTCCGATCTGTATCCCCTTGACCTCCTTTTGTTGTCTGATTGCTCTGGCTAGAACTTCAAGAACTATATTGAATAAGTAGGGAGAGAGTGGGCAGCCTTGTCTAGTCCCTGATTTTAGTGGGATTGCTTCAAGTTTCTCTCCATTTAGTTTAATGTTAGCAACTGGTTTGCTGTATATGGCTTTTACTATGTTTAGGTATGGGCCTTGAATTCCTATTCTTTCCAGGACTTTTATCATGAAGGGGTGTTGAATTTTGTCAAATGCTTTCTCAGCATCTAATGAAATGATCATGTGGTTCTGTTCTTTCAGTTTGTTTATATAATGGATCACGTTGATGGTTTTCCGTATATTAAACCATCCCTGCATGCCTGGGATGAAGCCTACTTGATCATGGTGGATGATTGTTTTGATGTGCTCTTGAATTCGGTTTGCCAGAATTTTATTGAGTATTTTTGCGTCGATATTCATAAGGGAAATTGGTCTGAAGTTCTCTTTCTTTGTTGTGTCTTTGTGTGGTTTAGGTATAAGAGTAATTGTAGATTCGTAGAAGGAATTCGGTAGGGCTCCATCTGTTTCAATTTTGTGGAATAGTTTGGATAATATTGGTATGAGGTCTTCTATGAAGGTTTGATAGAATTCTGCACTAAACCCATCTGGACCTGGGCTCTTTTTGGTTGGGAGACCTTTAATGACTGCTTCTATTTCCTTAGGAGTTATGGGGTTGTTTAACTGGTTTATCTGTTCCTGATTTAACTTTGATACCTGGTATCTGTCTAGGAAATAGTCCATTTCCTGAAGATTTTCAAATTTTGTTGAATATAGGTTTTTATAGTAAGATCTGATGATTTTTTGAATTTCCTCTGAATCTGTAGTTATGTCTCCCTTTTCATTTCTGATTTTGTTAATTTGGACGCACTCTCTGTGTCCTCTCGTTAGTCTGGCTAAGGGTTTATCTATCTTGTTGATTTTCTCAAAGAACCAACTTTTGGTCCTGTTGATTCCTTCTATGGTCCTTTTTGTTTCTACTTGGTTGATTTCAGCTCTGAGTTTGATTATTTCCTGCCTTCTACTCCTCCTGGGTGTATTTGCTTCTTTTTGTTCTAGAGCTTTTAGGTGTGCTGTCAAGCTGCTGACATATGCTCTTTCCTGTTTCTTTCTGCAGGCACTCAGCGCTATGAGTTTTCCTCTTAGCACAGCTTTCATTGTGTCCCATAAGTTTGAGTATGTTGTATCTTCATTTTCATTAAATTCTAAAAAGTTTTTAATTTCTTTCTTTATTTCTTCCTTGACCAGGTTATCATTGAGTAGAGCATTGTTCAATTTCCACGTATATGTGGGCATTCTTCCCTTATTGTTATTGAAGACCAGTTTTAGGCCGTGGTGGTCCGATAGCACGCATGGGATTATTTCTATCTTTCTGTACCTGTTGAGGCCCGTTTTTTGACCAATTATATGGTCAATTTTGGAGAAAGTACCATGAGGAGCTGAGAAGAAGGTATATCCTATTGCTTTAGGATAGAATGTTCTATAAATATCCGTTAAGTCCATTTGGCTCATGACTTCTCTTAGTCTGTCGACATCACTGTTTAATTTCTGTTTCCATGATCTGTCCATTGATGAGAGTGGGGTGTTGAAATCTCCCACTATTATTGTGTGAGGTGCAATGTGTGTTTCTGAGCTTTAGTAAGGTTTCTTTTACATATGTAGGTGCTCTTGTATTTGGGGCATAGATATTTAGGATTGAGAGTTCATCTTGGTGGATTTTTCCTTTGATGAATATGAAGTGTCCTTCCTTATCTTTTTTGATGACTTTTAGTTGGAAATTGATTTTATTTGATATTAGAATGGCTACTCCAGCTTGCTTCTTCTGACCATTTGCTTGGAAAGTTGTTTTCCAGCCTTTCACTCTGAGGTAGTGTCTGTCTTTGTCTCTGAGGTGTGTTTCCTGTAGGCAGCAGAATGCAGGGTCCTCGTTGCGTATCCAGTTTGTTAATCTATGTCTTTTTATTGGGGAGTTGAGGCCATTGATATTGAGAGATATTAAGGAATAGTGATTATTGTTTCCCTTTATATTCATATTTGGATGTGAGGTTATGTTTGTGTGCTTTCATTCTCTTTGTTTTGTTGCCAAGACGATTAGTTTCTTGCTTCTTCTAGGGTATAGCTTGCCTCCTTATGTTGGGCTTTACCATTTATTATCCTTTGTAGTGCTGGATTTGTAGAAAGATATTGTGTAAATTTGGTTTTGTCATGGAATATCTTGGTTTCTCCATCAATGTTAATTGAGAGTTTTGCTGGATACAGTAACCTGGGCTGGCATTTGTGTTCTCTTAGGGTCTGTATGACATCAGTCCAGGATCTTCTGGCCTTCATAGTTTCTGGCGAGAAGTCTGGTGTGATTCTGATAGGTCTCCCTTTATATGTTACTTGACCTTTTTCCCTTACTGCTTTTAATATTCTTTCTTTATTTTGTGCGTTTGGTGTTTTGACAATTATGTGACGGGAGGTGTTTCTTTTCTGGTCCAATCTATTTGGAGTTCTGTAGGCTTCTTGTATGCCTATGGGTATCTCTTTTTTTAGGTTAGGGAAGTTTTCTTCTATGATTTTGTTGAAGATATTTACTGGTCCTTTGAGCTGGGAGTCTTCACTCTCTTCTATACCTATTATCCTTAGGTTTGATCTTCTCATTGAGTCCTGGATTTCCTGTATGTTTTGGACCAGTAGCTTTTTCCGCTTTACATTATCTTTGACAGTTGAGTCAATGATTTCTATGGAATCTTCCGCTCCTGAGATTCTCTCTTCCATCTCTTGTATTCTGTTGGTGAAGCTTGTATCTACAGCTCCTTGTCTCTTCTTTTGGTTTTCTATATCCAGGGTTGTTTCCATGTGTTCTTTCTTGATTGCTTCTATTTCCATTTTTAATTCCTTCATCTGTTTGATTGTGTTTTCCTGGAATTCTTTCAGGGATTTTTGCCATTCCTCTCTGTAGGCCTCTACTTGTTTATTAATGTTTTCCTGTGCTTCCCTAAGTGTGTTCAGGTCTTTCCTGAAGTCCTCCAGCATCATGATCAAATATGATTTTGAAACTAGATCTTGCTTTTCTGGTGTGTTTGGATATTCCATGTTTGTTTTGGCGGGAGAATTGGGCTCCGATGATGGCATGCAGTCTTGGTTTCTGTTGCTTGGGTTCCTGCGCTTGCCTCTCGCCATCAGATTATCTCTAGTGTTACTTTGTTCTGCTATTTCTGACAGTGGCTAGACTGACCTATAAGCCTGTGTGTCAGGAGTGCTGTAGACCTGTTTTCCTCTCTTTCAGTCAGTTATGGGGACAGTGTGTTCTGCTTTCCGGCGTGTAGTTTTTCCTCTCTACAGGTCTTCAGCTGTTCCTGTGGGCCTGTGTCTTGAGTTCACCAGGCAGCTTTCTTGCAGCAGAAAATTTGGTCTTACCTGTGGTCCCGAGGCTCAGGTTCGCTCGTGGGGTGCTGCCCAGGGGCTCTCTGCAGCGGCAGCAACCAGGAAGACCTGTGCCGCCCCTTCCGGGAGCTTCAGTGCACCAGGGTTCCAGATGGTCTTTGGCTTTTTCCTCTGGCGTCCGAGATGTGTGTGCAGGGAGCAGTCTCTTCTGGTTTCCCAGGCTTGTCTGCCTCTCTGAAGGTTTAGCTCTCCCTCCCACGGGATTTGGGTGCAGAGAACTGTTTATCCGGTCTGTTTCCTTCAGGTTCCTGCGGTGTCTCAGGCAGGTGTCCTGCTTCTCCTGGGCCCTCCCCCACGGGAGCCCAGAGGCCTTATACAGTTTCCTCTTGGGCCAGGGATGTGGGCAGGGGTGAGCAGTGTTGGTGGTCTCCTCCGCTCTGCAGCCTCAGGAGTGCCCACCTGACCAGGCGGTTGGGTCTCTCTCTCACCGGGTCTGGGAGCAGAGAGCTGCTGCGGGCCGGGATCCGCGGGTGTGGGCGTCCCTGAATTTCTTGCAGTCAGGATAAGTTTTAGGTCAAAGGTTTTTTTTTTTTTTTTTTTTTTTTTTTTTTTTTTTTTTTTGGTGTGGGAGTCCTTCAGAGGCAGTCTTTCTAAGCAGAGCTGGTCAGTCAGAGGCAATTTGAATCAGACAGCTCAGAGATAGTTTGATCTAGAACAGCTGAGCTGAAACAGCCAGGAAGAGTTCATCAAGAGCAAGAAAAAATGAGTTTATTTAGCATTAAATCTCAGAGGCTGAAACATTCTAGGTCTAGTTTAGCAGACAGAAGCTGGAGGCTGAAGCCTTCGAGATCTGGGTTCGTAGATTAAATTGTAAAAAGGTGATAAGCTTCTAGGCCTGGGCCTGGAGATAGTTACTACAGAGAAGGAAACATTCTGGACTCAATTCAAGCTATGCATTTATAAAGCTAGGATATGCCTCTCATCTCATCACTTCATCTAAGGAAATAAAGGCAACATTTACATTTACACTTCATGAGATGGGGAAACAAAAGATGAGAACATTTTAATTGCTTGTCTGAGATGACCTATGTTCAAACACAGTGTTCATCTGTCTGCTTTGTGGCCAACACTTGCCACCACCGGATGATTGGGAAGAAAGTCCCAGGCTTTTGTTTTTTCTCAGAATGTACAAAATGTTTTGGGTCTGTACATTCTTTCAAAGTTTGTAGCTTAGTAGATTATCCATTTTTCCATCTGCTTTGTCTCCTGTTGTCATGATCACAAGCCATAACTCTTTGGTCCTCCAATACCGTGAAAAGATGCTTAAAGTCTTCATGAGATTTTATCAGACAATTGTCCTTGCTCCATGTCATGTAATATTATGGGCACATATTTGTCGGCTTAGATAATAAGATCTAGTCATCCAATCCTGAGGTCAAGAACTGCTAAAGTCTGGAATATTCCAAAGAAAACCATTGCAAATAGTTCTGAAATTAATCTCTGAAGAGTCTCACGTGATCTCTTGCCTTTTCTATGTTCAGTAGAATATAAATGATATAAAATCATTGTGAAGTGAGCTTCCTTTATGTCTTCACTAAACTTCATTTTTAAATATATAGGTCACTTCAAGAAGAAGCACTTGCAGCACTCGTCTGTTGGGTCCTTTTTGTGGCTCACTAAGCAGGTTGATGGGAACTTATACATCTTCATTGGCTCAGTGCCTTCATCACCAACACTAGTCTACACAAAAACTTGTACAAAATACACATTTTCATATTGATTTTTGTACAGTCTGTTTCTCTCAAAGTTTCTTTCTTTTCTTCAATAAATATATACCCTGGCCATTTTGGCTTGGGATATTACTTCTAATCATTATATGTGCCCCCAAATACATGGGTCTCTCTTGGTTTGCACAATTTCTTGCTGCAGCTCCTAGAAAGGGCTTTTCTTTTCAGTTCATTGGTCAAGTTAGGACACGTCTTCAAACCCTACTGGCTGTGGTAGGGAGGAAGTAAGTTCTATTGTTTTGATGACAAAGTGACTATTTTATTTACAATCCATAAATCTCGCCTGTGTCTAAATATTTCACAACATGCAAGTGTGCTACCTGGATGGGTCCTTTGGTGCACATTCAGAGTATTTTAGAGTGGTAAGACACAGCAATGAAAAATACAATTTATTCAAAGTATATATATTGTATATTATATGTAATATTATGTATTATGTTATACTCAAGGGAAATATATTTAAGAATTAATAAATTTATACTCTCAACACAAAATGGAACTTGAGAGAGATTCCCAATTTATTTTTGCCTATAGCATTATTACAACTTACAGATTGTGTAAAAAATATTCCACAGAAAGTGCATAAATGTCAATTTAGATGCAGGAGATATATAGATATACAGATTTAACTGAGAAAGTACACCCATGTGGATTTAACTCAGGAAGTACACATGTGGAGCCTTAGCCCGAGAAATACCAGTTTGGATGCTAATTTGCTATATCAAGATAGCACCCATCCGCTACAGAGGGGTGTGAGTGTCCTTAATGTCATAGAAGTCTACAACTGAAATGGTTGAATGATAAATGGTGTTTATATTTTACCGCTAAAACATAAAAAGACAGCACCCGGTGACTGCTAATTATTTCTTCCATTTTGGAAATGTTTGCCCCAGTGAACTCATCAGTCCTAAGTTCTTGGGAGCTCTTGGGTGATACACGGCATATGGCTCCATGGGAAATGCAATGTTTCAATTTTGGAAGCAGTTCAAAGAATGTTCAGCCCTTTCCTTATAATATTTATAAATACACACATACATATATACATATATATTTATAAATACACACACACATATATATATATACATACATACATACACATACACACACACACACACACACACACACACACACATATATATATATATATATGTATATATATATATATATATACTTTACATCCTGGTTACTGCCCTGCTTCCGATCATCCCCTCTCACAACCTTCCCTCCCTCTCCCCTCCCCCTTTCCTCTGAGTGGTGGTGGGGGCCCTTGGTTATCACCCCACCCTGGCACTTAAGTCTCTGTGATGCTAGGAATTTCTTCTCCCACTGAGGCCAGACAGAGCAACCCAGTATAGGCAACCGCTTTTGGGATAGCCCACCTCCCCTTCCCCCACCCGTTCCATTTATTCAGGACCCACAGGAAGACCACTTGTTTACTGTCATTGTAATCAAGTTTTGCGATCCTTTCTTCTCCAAAGGAGCTGTTGGCCACTAGTCCATGAGGACAAAGGGGGAGGAGTCAAAGGACAGGTTCAGAAGGCTCGTGAGTATGAAGGCAATGACAGACTTCTGGGGTCAGTTTCAGAGAGGTAGTTTAACTTTATTCAGGGTGAATCAAGGGTTTTATCTTTGGGAAAGGAGTAGGGTGTCCTGGGTGGGTATGTAACCATGTCTGTCTGGAGTTTAGGATCTGAAGAGTGCTTCATTTGCATGGAAAGGCATCTCAGTAATTCCAGGTGCCTGCTGGACAGAACAGAAGCCGAACCTTTAATCTCACCAAGGCTAGGTCGCATTCCTTAGGGAGGCAGGGTATAGGGTCACCAGATCAGACAGAGAAGAGGAAGTTGCACTAAGAAAAGGGAGTCCTCCATTTGGTGCCCAGATCAAGAGAGCTGTCCAGAGATGGCAAACCTTTAGCAGCAGGACCCAACAAAGCTTGGATTTAAAAAAATATGTATGTATATATAATCTTTTTTTCTTTTATTGGGTATTTTTTAATTTACATTTCAAATGTTATTCCCTTTCTTGTTTTCCTGAACATAAGCCCCCTGTCCTACCCCCCTCCCCTTCTTCTATAAGAGTTTTCCCCTCCCCAACCACTCCCCCTTCCCACCCCACCTCTGACATTGTCCTACACTAGGGGTCCAACCTTGTTATGACCAAGGGCTTCTCTTTCCATTGGTGCCCAACAAGGCCATCCTCTGCTACATATGCAGCTAGAGCCATGGGTCTGTGCATGTGTAATCTTTGGGTAGTGGTTTAGTCCCTGGGAGCTCTTGTTGGATGGTATTGTTGTGCTTATAGGGTTCCATGCTCCTTGAGCTCTTTCAGTCCTTTCTCTAATTCCTCCAACGGGGGTGGGGGAACCCCATTCTTATTTCAATGATTTTGCTGCTAGCATTCGCCTCTGTATTTGACATGCTCTGGCTGTGTTTCTTGGAAGACATTTATATCAGGCTCCTATCAACATGAGCTTCTTAGCTTCATCCATCTTATCTAGTTTTGCTGGCTGTATATATATGTGCCACATGTGGGACAGGCTCTGAATGGCCATTCCTTCAATCTCTGCTCCAAACTTTGCCTCCATATACCCTTCTATGAATATTTTTGTTCCCCCTTTTAAGAAGAAGTGAAGCATCTTCACTTTGGTCATCCTTCCTTTTGAGCTTCATGTGGTCTGTGATTGTATTTTGGATAATTCAAGCTTTTAGGCTTATCAGTGAGTACATACCATGTATGTTTTTCTGTGCTTGGGTTACCTCCCTCAGATTACTTTCTAGTTCAATCCATTTGCCTATGAATTTCATGAAGTCATTGTTTTTGATAGCTGAGTAGTACTCCATTGTGTAGATGTACCACATTTTCTGTATCCATTCCTCTGTTGAAGGGCATCTGGGTTCTTTCCAGCTTCTGGCTATTATAAATAAGGCTGCTATGAACATAGTGGAGCATGTGTCTTTGTTATATGTTGGGGCATCTTTTGGGTATATGCCCAGGAGAGGTATAGCTGTGTCCTTAGATAGTACAATGTCCAATTTTCTGAGGAACCTCCAGACTGATTTCCAGAGTGGTTGTGCCAGTTTGCAATCCCACCAACAATGGAGGAGTACTCCTCTTTCTCCACATCCTAGCCAGCATCTGTTGTCACCTGAGCGTTTGATCTTAGTCATTCTGACTGGTGTGAGGTGGAATCTCAGGGTTGTTTTGATTTGCATTTCCCTGATGACCAAGGATGTTGACCATTTCTTTAGGTACTTCTCAGCCATTCAGTATTCCTCAGCTGAGAATTCTTTATCTGTGTACCCCAATTTTTAATAGTTATTTGGTTATCTGGAGTATAACTTCTTGAGTTCTTTGTATATTTTGAATATTAGCCGTCTATCAGATGTAGGATTGGTAAGCCCAAAACATCCTGGAAATCCAGGACACAATGAGAAGATCAAACCTGAAGACAATAGGTGTAGAAGAGAGCGAAGACTCCTAACTTAAAGGGCCAGTAAATATCTTCAACAAAATTATAGAAGAAAACTTGCCTAACCTAAAGAAAGAGATGCCCATAAACATACAAGAAGCATACAGAACTCCAAATAGATTGTACCAGAAAAGAAATTCCTCCCATCACAAAATAGTCAAAATATCAAATGAACAAAACAAAGAAAGAATATTGAAAGCAGTAAGGGAAAAGGGTCAAGTAATATATAAGGCAGACCTATAAGAATTACAAACTTCTCATTAGAGACTATGAAAGCCAGAAGATCCTGGGCAGATGTCATATAGACCCTAAGAGAACACAAAAGCCAGCCCAGGCTACTATATCCAGCAAAACTTTCAATTAACATAAATGGAGAAACCATATTCCATGACAAAACCAAATTTACATGATATCTTTCTACAAATCAAGCCCTACAAAGGATAAGAGATGGAAAACTCCAACACAAGGAGGGAAACTACACCCTAGAAAAAGCAAGAAAGTAATATCCTTGCAATGAAACCAAAAGGAGAGAGATACACAAATATATTTCTACTTCTATCAATGAAAATAACAGGAAGCAACAATCACTATTCCTTAATATCTATTAACATCAATGGACTCAATTCCCCAATAAAAAGATAGACTAACAGGCTGGATAAAGAGGACCCAGTATTTTGCTGCATACTGGAAACACACCTCAGAGACCAAGACAGATACTACCTCAGAGTAAAATGCTAGAAAACAACTTTCTAAGCAAATGGTCTGAAGAAACAAGCTCTGGAGTAGCCATTGTAATATCGAATAAAATTGACTTTCAACCAAAAGTCATCAAAAAAGATAAGGAAGGACACTTCATATACATCAAAGGAAAAATACACCAAGATGAATTCTCAATCCTAAATATCTATGCTCCAAATGCAAGGGCACCTACATTCATAAAAGAAATCTTACTAAAGCTCAAATCACACATTGTACCTCTCACAATAATAGTAGGAGATTTCAACACCCCACTCTCATCAATGGACAGATCATGGAAACAGAAATGAAACAATAGAGAAGCTAAGCAGAAGTTATGAACCAAATGGACTTAACAGATATTTACAGAACATTTCATCCTAAAACAAATGGTATATATTTTAGGTTCCTTTTAAAATTAAATTTTTAATAAATATTTGTGTGTATGTGTGTGTGTGCATCAAAACCAGATGAAAACATTACAACCCCTGCAGCTGGAGTTATAGGCATTTGTGCGATGGCCAACATGGATGATGAAAATTGAATTCAGATACTCTGCAAAAGTATAAACTGCACTCAATTGGCAAGTCATTTCTCTAGCTGCTAGTCTCTTTTATATGGTATTTGAAAGGATTTAAACAAATTATGGACCTATAGTAAGATCAACATAATTTCTGTCAAGTTACCAAAACACAAGACTCACAAAGGTATTATTTGAATATTGTATCTTACTTTCCTGTTGTATAAATGTACAAGACAACAACTTTTCTCATTTGTAAAAGAATCATAATATCCCCTTAGTTTATGGTTTGCATTGATGTAGTAAGGTAAAATTAAATAGACACAGTTCTTGATCTATGAAAATTCAGACAGATGGCAATTCAGATATATGTACTACAATATAACCTTTATACAGATTTCATGAGATATTGTTTACAAATTCTTCCAATAGATTGTAACATCTCAATCTATTTTAGGTGTTAATGCCATTACTATGCACATCAGGAACTTTTTTTCTTTCTTTTTTTATTGGATATTTTTTATTTACATTTTAAGTGTTATTCCCTTTCCCAGTTTCCCAGACATAAGCCCCAATCTCATCCTCCTCCCCTTCTTCTATAAGGGTGTTTCTCTCCCGATCCACCCTTCCTTACCCTCTCTCCCCGATATTCCCCTATGCTGGGGGTTCAACCTTGGCAGGACCAAGGGCTTCTCCTTCCATTGCTACCTAACAAGGCTATCCTTTGCTACATATGCAGTGGGAGCCATGGGTCAGTCTATGTGTAGTGTTTGGGTAGTAGTTTAGTCCCTAGGAGCTCTGGTTGGTTGGCATTGCTGTTCTTAGGAGATTGGAAGCCCCTTCAGATCTTTCAATCCTTCCTCTAATTCCTCCAACGGGGTCCCATTCTCAGTTCAATGGTTTGCTGCTAGCATTTGCCTCTGTATTTGACATGCTCTCACGGTGTCTCTCAGGAGACATCTATATCCAGTTCCTGTCAGCATGTACTCCTGTCAGCAACTTATAATAGTACAGTATATGTGTCTCTGATATCTCCTTTCTACCTTCATAAATAAGAGACAAGTTTGGAATGCTCAGTTTTATCTAGTGATTTCTCTCTTTTCATACTGATTGCCTATATTAACACTTCTCTCTCTCTCTCTCTCTCTCTCTCTCTCTCTCTCTCTCTCTCTCTCTCACCCCCAGAGCTGAGGGCCAAACCCAGGGTCTTGTGCCTGCTAGGCAAGTGCTCTACCACTGTGCTAAATTCCCAACTTAACAGTTTTCTCATGGCTGTTTTTTTTTTGTTGTTGTTTGTTTTCTTGTTTTTCTTTTTTAAAAATTTCTCATGATATCCTCTTGGTTAACAGTTAAAATTCAAACTCTCAAAAACATTTGTTGCCACTGAATCTAATGACCTTAAGATAAACTTCTCATATTCTTACTCTATCATAAATTTGCCAAAGAAGCCATGTAATTAGAACATCAGTTAGGTCATTGCAAAAATGAAGGAAAATGGTAATAAAGAATTTCAGACAGTAAGTATTTAGTAAAAACTAGCTTGTTTACATTTATTGTTTTATTGGCTATTAAAACTGTCAGAGAAAAATTATAGGGGCAATGTTATTTACTTGTGTGGAGCAGTGAATGTGTATCATCTATAAGGATAATGCCTCAGATTAATGAGAATTGGCAAAGCCTTTCCTGAGTCAGGTCTGGGAACTGGCAAAACCCTCCTCAGCTTTGTGTGTGAATATTCAGAGTGTACAGAAACTATCAACTCCAGTGCCCTCCTACGGAGATGAGCTATCTCCTCCACATTGTGCTATAAATAATAAATGCCCTGAAGTTCCTTGTTGCATAGTAATGTTCCACCAGAGTTAGCACAGTCTACCCGATCCCAGAATTTCTGTGCATGTGTCTGTGCCTTTGTCTTTCCTTAATTCCTTTCTCACCCTACTCAAGTTTTGCAGACCAAGCCATGTTAGATGCTGTGATTACTGAAAAAAAAAAGCAAAGAGCAGTAACAGCAGCAACAACAAAAAGCTAGTGCAATATGGAGAAAAGTTTGCTATGATATTGATATGCCAAACAAGGGAAGTTTGAGATCAGGCTGTGGGTGCTGCTAGGTCAGCCATGCTTATTAACTACTGTTACTCAAAAATGAAATGAAAATGTCTCATTTATTTGTGATTAAAGATATATTATTAATTTAGAGCAATGTCCCACCAAAGTTGAATTTCTACTCTTCCATACATTATGAGATGGTGGTACCATTTTTCTCTGCTAGTTCTATGACAAATAGACATTCCCTAGGTCTTAAGCTAGCAAGAGGCTTTTAATGTGATTATGTATCCCGTAGTATCCATGAAGAGTAGCAATGCCAAAAGCCTGTCTCAAGTCAGTGGATATAAGAGTTTCTAATATTATGTAGTATATACTTACATTTAAATTCATGTACATTCCTATATCCTTTAAAGTACACATTTATTATTTATAATACAATGTGAATGCTGTATAGATAGGAATGTTAACTTTTTAGGGAATGATGGCCTAATGTGCATTCACAATATTGATACAATTATGTTTTTAGTTGACTATACCTGTGATGGGGTCTCCATTGACATGAGGGGCCCAACAATATTTTTCAAAGAGGCAGAGAAAGAAGATTCAATGATAGGTTTCTTGCAGAAAGGTCCATTGACATTACTAAGCTTCCTACTCCTTGCCATACTATCTTGCTCTACTCCACTGTATGTCTGCTTCGATACTTCCTAGCTCTGTATTCCCAATAGCCACATGTCCTGTGGCAATGTATTTTGGATTTGTATGATCCTGACTCTACTCCAGATGTATTAACCCAAATAGCTAATGTTTATACAAACTAAACATAAGCTAAAATACCTAAAAAGTATTAATCAAAATTATCATGTTGAGTTGATTAATGTGTTTTGCCAATAACAAATGTTGCAAGGTTAGTGTGACCGTAAAATAACGTTGATGTAATAGCAGCTTTTTGCCTCTAAAAACAAAGAAGCCAACCAACAAAGCCAACCAACGAAACAACCAACCAACCAACCATCCAACCAACCATCCAACCAACCAACCAACCAACCAACCAACCAACCAACCAACCATCCAACCAACTAACCAACCAACTATCCAACCAACCAACCAACCAACCAACCAACCAACCAACCAACCAACCAACCAACCAACCAACCAACCAAACAGACAAACAAACAAAAAACCCTGTACTCTAAGGTGTAAACTGTTCTTGGACACTAGCCAAAAATAAAGGGTTTGTGGTGTTTTTCTTTCTTTCTTTTTTTGTTTTGGATTTATTATTATTATTTTTATTGGATATTTTATTTATTTATATCTCAAATGCTATCCCATTTCCCAATCTGCCCCCCAGACCCTCGCGAACCCTCTATCCCATCATCCCCTTCTTTCTGCTTCTATGAGGGTGTTCCCCTACGTACCCACCCACTCCTTCCTTCCCATCCTGGAATTCCCCTATACTGGGGCATCGAGCTTTCCCAGGACCAAGGGCCTCTCCTTCCATTGATGCCAGATAAGGCCATCCTCTGTTACATATGCAGCTGGAGCCTTGGGTCCCTCCGTGTGTACTCTTTGGTTCGTGGTTTAATCCCTGGGAGCTCTGGGGGGGTCTGGTTGGTTGATATTGTTGTTCTTCCTATGGGGTTGCAAACCCCTTCAGCTCCTTCAGTCCTTTCTCTAACTCCTCCATTGGGGTTCCTGTGCTCAGTGCAATGGTTGGCCATGAGCATTTATATCTGGATTGGTCAGGCTCTGCCAGAGCCGCTCTGGAGACAGCTATAGCAGGCTCCTGTCAGCAAGCACTTCCTCACTATCAGCGATAGTGTCTGGATAGTGTCTGTATATGGGATGGGTCACCAGGTGGGGTAGCCTCTGAATGGCCTTTCCTTCTATCTCCATTCCTCACTTTGTCCCTGTATTTGTCTTAGACAGAAGCAATTCTGGGTGCAAAGTTTGAGATGAGTGGGTGGCCTGGCCCCATCCCTCAACTGGGGACCTTGCCTAACCTTTGGATATGGTCTCTAAAGGTTCTCCCTCCCCTTTCTTGGATATTTCAGCTACTCTCATTCCCTTTGGCTCCTGGGGGTTTCTTACTTTTCTGGTATCTGGAATTTACCCATGACTACCCACAGATCCCCATCTCCCATGCCTCTATTCAATTTCCTGACCCTCTGTATATCATCTCAGTCTCCTCCCAAACCTGATCCTTCCCCCCTTTTTACCTCCCCTCCTCTCTTCCTCCCAAGTCCCTCCCACCCTCTACCTCCTGTGAATATTTTGTTCCCCCTTCTAAGAAGGACTGAAGCATCCAGACTTTGGTCTCCCTTCTTTGTGAGCTTAATGTGGTCTGTGAGTTGTATCATGGATATTCCAAACTTTTTGCTTAATATCCACTTATCAGTGAGTACATACCGTGTTTGTTTTTTTGTGTCTGGGTTACCTCACTCAGGATATTTTCTAGTTCCATTCATTTGTCTGCAAATTTCATGAAGTCATTGTTTTTAATAGCTGAGTAGTACTCATTGTGTAGATGTACCACATTTTCTGTATCCATTTCTCTGTTGAGGAACATCTGGATTCTTTCCAGATTCTGGCTGTTATAAATAAGGCTCCTATGAACATAGCGGAGCATGTGCCCTTGTTATATGTTGGAGAATATTTTGGGTATATGCCCAGGAGTGGTATAGGTAGGTCCTCAGGTAGTACTATGTCCAATTTCTGAGGAACCACCAGACTTATTTCCAGAGTTGTTGTACCAGCTTGCAATCCCACCAACAAAGGAGGTGTGTTCCTCCTTCTCCACCTCCTCACCAGCATCTGCTGTCACCTGAGTTTTTGATCTTAACCATTCTGACTGGTGTGAGGTAGGATCTCAGGGTTGTTTTGATTTACATTTCACTGATGACTAAAGATGCTGAACATTTCTTTAGGTGCTTCTCAGCCATTCAGTATTCCTCAGTTGAGAATTTTTTGTTCAGGTCTGTATTCCATTTTTAAATAAGGTTATTTGGTTTTATGGAGTCTACCTTCTTGAGTTCTTTGATATATTGGATATTAGCCCTCTATTGGATGTAGGATTGGTAAAGGTCTTTTCCAAAATCTGTTGGTTGCTGTTTTGTCCTATTGACAGTGTCTTTTGCCTTACAGAAGATTTTCAATTTTATGAGGTCCCATTTGTCTATTGTTGATCTTAGAGCCAAAACATGGCTATTCTGTTTAGGATATTTTTCCCTGTGTCCATGTGTCCGTGGCTCTTCCCCACTTTCTCTTCTATTAGATTCAGAGTATTTAGTTTGATGTGAAAGTCCTTGATCCACTTAGACTTCCTTTGTACAAGGAGGTAAGATTGGATTGTTTGCATTCTTTTACATGCTGACCTCCATTTGAACCAGCACCATTTGTTGAAAATGCTGTCTTTTTTTCCCACTGGATAGTTTTAGTTCTTGGCAAAGATCAAGTGACCATAGATATGTGGGTTCATTTCTGGGTCTTCAATTCTATTCCATTGATCTACCTTCCTGTCTCTGTACCAGTACTATACAGTTTTTATTACTATTGTTCTGTAATACAGCTTGATGTCAGGGATGGTGATTCTTTTATTGTTGAGGATAGTTTTCATTATCCTGGGTTTTTTGTTCTAAATGAATTTGAGAACTGCTTTTTCTATCTCTGTGAAGAGTTGAGTTGGAATTTTGATGGGGATTGCATTGACTCTGTAGATTGCTTTTCGTAAGATGGCCATTTTTACTATATTAAACCTGTCAATCCATGAGCATGGGAGATCTTTCCATCTTCTGAGATCTTCGATTTCTTCCTTCAGAGACTTGAAATTCTTGTCATATAGATCTTTCACTTGCTTGGTTAGTCACGTCAAGGTATTTTCTATTATTTGTGACTATTGTGAAGGCTGTTGTTTCCCTAATTTCTTTCTCAGCCTATTTATCCTTTGAGTAGAGGAAGGCTGCTAATTTGTTTGAGTTAATTTTATATCCAGCCACTTTGCTGAAGTTGTTTATCAGCTTTAGTAGTTCTCTGGTGGAATTTTTGGGGTCACTTAAATATACTATCATATCATCTGCAAATACTGATATTTTGACTTCTTCCTTTCCAATTTGTATCCCTTTGACTTTTTTTATTGTCTGATTGCTCTGGCTAGGACTTCAAGTACTATATTGAATAGTATTGAATAGGGAGGGAGAGAGTAAGCAGCCTTGTCTAGTCTCTGATTTTAGTGGGAATGCTTCAAGTTTCTTTCCATTTAGTTTGACATCAGCTACTGATTTGCTATATATTGTCTTTCCTATGTTTATGTGTGGCCCTTGAATTCCTATTCTTTCCAAGACTTTTAACATGAAGAGGTGTTGAATTTTGTCAAATGCTTTCTTGGCATCTAATGAGATGTTCATGTGGTTTTCTTTTCCTTCGCATTTGTTTATATAGTGGGTTTGTGTACTTTTAATTGGCTCAATCAGTATAGCTTTCTGTATTTTTTATGTGAGAATTTTATTTTCTGGAGGCTCCACTGAGATTACCTTCCTCTGCCACAGGACTCAACCTTACTCCGAACCCACCCAGCCACTGGAGGTTGTAGGAGAGCTACACTCTGAAAATGGCCCCAGGCCCTGTGCCTCCTACTGAGCCTGGAGAGGTTCGGAATGACTGCTATGTTTCCAGACACCAAAATGGATGAGTCCTTCTGACACTCGTCAGATGGAAGTCTGTGTACTAGAATTTGGCTCTGGTTAGGAGGGATACACCTCTAAAGGATCCTTATTGGGAACTAAGAAGGATTGAACCGTTGAGGAACCTTGTTAGTCCCTAAGAGTGGTATCCCTCTTAAAGAACCAGCTTTTGAATAAGAGGAACAAGCCTCACTGGAAACATCATCAGGGTCAACAAGGATAAGGGTCAACATTATCAACAAGGATAGGCCCTTTGAGGAGCCTTCTCAAGGTTTTGGGGGAAAAAAAAAACCCTCATGATGAGAAGGTTTTCCTTGTCCTCCCATGCTAAGTTGGAATGCCGATAACAGGGATTGTGGTAGGACCTGGTTTCCTCGTTCTGTCTTTTATGGGTTGAAGGTACTTTTAAACTCTAAGTTATAAATCCAGCCTGTTTAATAACATCTTTATTTTCTGAGCATAGCTTAATACTTTCTTTTGTATTAATGTGTATGAGTATGTTTGTGTGTGCACATGTACACACATGTACACAGTAACCAGAGGTTGGCATCAGATCTTTCCTTTAGATGTGGTTTACCTGTTTTTGAGTTAGGGTTTCTCACTGGCCTAGTGCTCTTGGGTTTGTGAGGATGTGTAGCCAGAAAGCTCTAGTATCTTCCTGTCTCCAGCTCCCTGGTGCTGTGATTACGTGCTTCTACCACTATGGCTGGTCTCTCTTTCGTGGTTTCTGGGGATCTGGCTTGGATATTCATTCTTGTATGGCAATCATTTTCCCAGTGGAACATGTCCTCAGCCCTTAAATACAATTTCTGATTATGGTTTTCATAGCTGATGTGGGTCCCTGGTATTTTGCATACAGTTTTAGCCTTCCTATTGCTCTTGGTTTGGGACTGCAGGCTGAGTTCAAGTTGGCTTCTCGCATTTCTGATTTTGCTGGCGCCATTGTCTCTGGGTCAGATTATCCATCCCACCTTCTCAGAAATTGCTCTTCCATTGTCCATTGCTGAGTACTGGATTGATCTTCCTGAGTGCTAGAATCTTCTATATTGTGCATCTAAAGGACAAATAACCTTCAGTGGATTTTGTTGTTGTTGTTCTGCTTAATTTTCTCTCTTACTGGGCCTCAGTGATTGATGATCTTGGTCCTTGGGATGTAGATGTATGACTCCCTTTATCTTTGAACCATTCTCAGTGACTAACTCCATACATTGCAAGCAGCAGCACACACAAAGATTTCTGATTTTGTTAGATTTAAATGAATCATGTAATTTGTGCCTGCTGGCATGGAGCAGAATAATGGAGGTGTTCTAGAATTATGGTAATTATTGTGATCAAATTTTCTAATTGTTTCCCAGTCTCATTTACCGAGGCTAACAGATGGATACCTAGAAAAAGCAATGGGCTAATTCTCAAGAAATGAATTCAATCGTCTTTACAAATAGTCATCAGCCCACTGTGAGAGTAATCATGATCAAGTGTCCTCTGTGTTGTGCATGGAGTCAGAAAAATGATTGCTTAATATAATGGAGAGAAGATAATAACTTTAAATTTTTGCTATTTGTTCTCCCTATGATGTCTTTAAGTAGACCAATTAAGAGGATCATTTAACCTATAGGAAATGTTTTCCATATTCATTACTTCTTTCAAAACATTTAATCTTCATGTTTTATAAAATGTACTCATACATACAAACAATGCTTGAGATTAATTATGTTTCACATGATATAGTTGGTGGAATGTATTGAAAAAGAACTTCTTGCTCAATTTCAGCTTTTTGATTTTAAGACTTGTCTTAGTCATTGTTCTGTTACCATGAAGAGATACCATGACCAAGACATTTTCTTTTCTTAAAGAAAGCATTTAGTTGGGAGCTTATTTATAGTTTCAGAGGCTTAGTCCAGGCTTAGTCCATTACCATCACGGGGAGAAGCATCATGGGAGCAGGCAGATATGTTGCTGGAGAAGTAGCCAAGAATTATTCATCCTGATCCACAAGGAGAGAGAGAGAGAGAGAGAGAGAGAGAGAGAGAGAGACAGAGACAGAGAGAGAGACAGAGACAGAGAGAGAGAGAGAGAGAGATTGGCTTTTGTTTTGGAATCTCAAAGCCCACAAACATTGACATAGTTCTTTCTAATCCTTGTTAAACAGAGCTCTCTGGTGACTAAACATTCAAATATATGAGTGTATGGAGGCCATTTGTATTCAAACCATTGCATTCCATTCCCTGGTTTCAATAGGCCATATTATAAAGCAAAACTACATTTAGTCTAATTTCAAAAGTTCCCGTAGTCTATCACAGCCTTGATACTATTTAAATGCTCAACATTCAAAGTTTCATCTGAGACTGATGACAGCCTTTTAACTGTAAACCCAAACTCTCCAGCTTCTATGACCAGGTAAAACCTCAAGTGGAGAGATTGGGACACCAAAGTAGCCACAAAACCTTTGGCCTACAGTTTGTCCTAGCTGTAGAGTGTTCTTGGACAGGAGCCTAGCAGAATCATCATCAAAGCAACCAGAGAGACTTCACTCAGCCATGGATGGGAGCAGATTGAGAGTCTTGTAGTTAGTCATTAGGCAGAGTTGGGAAGTCCTGTTGAGGAGAGGGAGGAAAGATCAGAGAAACAGAGGGCTCAGGGTCACACCACAAGAACAACAGCGTGGCCCACAGATCATCCAACTGCCTAGGACTGATGATGACTTACAGAGATAAGGGCTCTGACCTAGGTCATTTACATATTATAGAAGAGTAGTTTGATGTTCTTATGGGAATCCTAATAGTGGGAGCAGGGGCTGTCCCTGAACCTTTTGTCTATTTGTGGGACATTTTTTCCTCCTACTGGGTTGCCTTGTCTAGTCTTGATGTGAAGGTAAGTGCCTGGTATTATTGTAGCTTGTTATCCTGTGTTTGGCCTGCTCTTTTCTGAAGGGAGGTGGAGGGAAGGTGGATCTGGGGAAGAAGGAAGGTGGGGGAGAGAGACTAGGGAGAGGTGAGTAAACTGTAGTCAGTATGTAGATATATGAGAGAATAAAAAATAAATTTAAAAAGCAGATCTCATACTTCCAATATACAGTGGTGCAGAATATACCTTACCATTCCAAAATGGAAGAAAGAGAGATAACGGGGAAATACTGGATCAAAACAAGACTGAAATCCAGCAGGGCAAGCTCTAAATTCTATATCTCCATGTCTGATGGCAAAATACTCTACAGGTCTCAACTCCTCTTGGCTGCAGCACACGTGTCTCTCTTAGGCTGGCTCCATAGGAGTCCGCAGTTTTCCTCAGCAGGTCTCTCATGAATCTGGTATCTCTAGCATGCTGGGCTTTCTAACATAACCCAGACTTCATCTTTACAGCTCCACAGAATGCTTTCTCTTGACCTCCATGCAGGGACATCCTGGCCCACACTTGGCCTCAGCAGCTTTCCTTAGCTGTGGAGGGCGATTCTACAACCCCATTCTTGTATCCTTGACTCTAAAGCCAGAAGCATGTGGCTGAAGCTTCATGGGACTGGAACCCGGCCCACTCTTTCATTTACCTTTGCCTATTTTTGTTGTTGATAGTTTTCTTCATTATTTAAGGTCTCCTTTGATCGATTTTCATGAACTAGAAGCTGAGCTGGGTGGGATTTTGCCCTGAGGCCACCACACTGTTCATCCAGCATCAGACCTGTCTTTGAACACAAGACTTAGCTCCAACACAATATTTCCTTGTGCTCCTTTTCTTCTCAAACGGAACATCACATTTTTTTCTTGTCCAGCTTGCTCCTTTTCATTGTGGATCTGCTTAACAACGATTGCTAATAACCACATGAAAGAGTTAATGCTAGGCTGTCTTGAAATCTCCTTTGCTAACACCATTAATCCAAAACTCTTAAGATTTTTTTTTAAGACAAAACTAAAATGTAGTCACTTTCTTTGTCAAAATAGCACAAGAAAGGTCCTTAGGCCAGTTACTTACTAATATTCTTCCCATCTGAAACTCCTTGAGCCAGGCACCCACAATTTAGCTCACCCTCATTGCCACCGTCTTCTATGCCCTTTGTAGGATGGCACATCATCAAGCCCTGATTAAAACATCCAGACTCTTTTCTTATCCAAAGTCCCTAAATCTCCTATATTCCTCGAACAAACATCATAGTCAGGCCTGTCAGCAAGATCCCAGTTCCTGGTACTAACTTCTGTTCTAGTTATTGTTCCATGACTATGAAGAGATACCGTGACCAAAGCATTTATTTATTTATCTTTTAAATAAAAGAAATTATTTAATTGGAGACTTGTTTACAGTGTCAGATTCTTAGTTCACTGTCATCATGGATCATGGTAGAGAACATGGTGGCAGGCATGTGTGGTGCTGTAGGTACATCCTGAACTTCAAGGGGAGAGAGAGAGCTGGGCCTGGCTTGGGTTTTTGAAACCTGGAAGCCCAGGCCCCAGTGACACACTTCCTACAACAAGGCACTCTTATCCACTGAACCCTCTCTTTAGCCACTAAATGGATGGAATTCTTTGCTTCAGCCAGTTTTCTTCTTAAAAGCGTACCTTTATTTAATAGTCCACCCTGTTTCCACTTCTACCTGCTTGTCTCTAATTCGTTGTTCTAGTCATAGAACTGAGATTCCCCTCCTGAGGTACCCACTAAATCCCAACACCAAACATGAATACTGTAGATAAAATATCTTAAAATGTATTTATTCCTTGGTCATATATGTCTAAGGTTAAAAAGCTAGTACATTTTAGCATTTTAATGCATATATTTAGGTTAAAAGCAGAGCTTAAAAATCTTATTATTAGTGCATTATATAGCACCACATGCGACCACTCTTATTTCTGCAGGGTAAGGAAGTGTGAGGGCTGGTTTTGTTATTTGTCATAATTTTTGGTAATGGAAGATTAAGCTGACTGGTTAAAAAAGAAGAAAGAAAAAATCTAGGAAAACATCTCTTTCTGCTGTGTTGTTCTCTGTCTCTAGTCATTACTCTCTGAAAATGTATAAAGGAAATTTAGAGAGGGTTGTAGGGGCATTTAAGTAAATTAATAATGTGCTTATCTTTGCCAAGGAAACCAAACAATTTGCCTCCCATACAAAACTAATGTCTTATGCCACATTGTCAATCTGTTCAAATAAGAGAGTTAGTTAATAATTTCCTTCTTCAGTATGCTGTTTTGAATAGATGTTTTCCTGAAAGAAAATATATTCCTTACTTAGAGATGATTTTGTAAGCACACATAAAAGCAGGATATAACACAGCAAACTTCAGGCTTTTTTTCATGTCTTCGGAGACTAAAGTAATATGGTTCTCTGGTGGAGAATCAAGTTTAAATGATTTTCATGTGCACCTACTCTCTTTCTCTTTTCTGCTAACCTCCCTCTCTTCCTAAAGCTTGGTCTTCTTAGAACATAAGCTAAATGAAATCTTCTGTTGTGAATTGGGTATTCTGTTTTAAACTAAAGCAATGTTTGATGACACAGCTGGAGTGTCTGAGATGCAAAATGGGGCATTGCATTATGCCTAGTCAGAATTTATTAGGATGCCACAGTACTAGAAAAAATGTGCTAAGAATAATGAGGAACAAATAAGTATTCCTCAGGAACCTTATAATCCAGCTACTCTGGTTATAAAGGAAACTCAGGGTAGCTTAATAGATTTGGCTTATGGTATAGTAAATGTCTATCAGTATATATGTGTTTCTGTCTGTATGTTTGTGTGCCTGTGACTGTGTGTTTGTATGCATTTATTTGTGTCTTGGTGCATGTGTGTGTGTGTGTATCTATGTCTATGTGTGTGTCTGTATGTGTGTCTCTGTGTGAATGTGCATGTATGTATGTGTGTATATGTGTGTCTGTGTGTGGGTACACATATGCTTGTGTCTGTGTGCATGTACATTTGTGTGTGGGAGTATGTTTGCGTGTGCATGTGTGTGTGTGTGTGTGTGTGTGTGTGTGTGTGTGTATGTGTGTATGCATTCAAGAAAACAAACATGGATACCCGTGGAGGCCAAAGGTCCAAGTCCATTGTCTTCCTCAATTGCTGTCTATCTTATTTCTTGAGGAAAAGTTTCTCACTGAACCTGGATCTCAACAATTTGTTTAGACTGGCCAGTAAGCCCCAGGGATGCTCTTGTCTCTACTTCCCCAGCACTGGGATTATAAACATATACCATTGCAACCTATTTTTTGACATGCTTTCTGGGGATTAGACTGAGGTCTTCCCACTTCTTGCATGGCAAGGGCTTTACTAACTGGGCCAGCCTAGCCCTGTAGTAAAACATTTTAAATGAAAGTGAGTAAAATCAAGTCTTCTTTCAGTTTACAGGGAAAGCTTATGTAACAATGAACTGAAGATGCCGTTCCTTTAGAAGATGACCTGACCATATCCCCAAGGTAGCTGGTCTGCTATGAGGT
The DNA here is from genome assembly GCF_021556685.1 of Rattus norvegicus. Classification (NCBI taxonomy): domain Eukaryota; kingdom Metazoa; phylum Chordata; class Mammalia; order Rodentia; family Muridae; genus Rattus; species Rattus norvegicus. The sequence goes on along the minus strand of NC_141553.1, from coordinate 17,511,066 downwards.
AATATTTATAATAATGGCAGATCATTTTAAAACATAATGTTGGCTTTATCAAGGTGTCCTGATATTGGTGACAGCTACATTGTGGTAAAATGGGATGAATGGAAGGTGGCACTCACTGCCTCGATAGGCACTCGGGTCAGGGTGACATTGCATTAGAATAAGTCAGGTTTGTCTATCAGCCTGGGTATCAAGGGTAACTATCAAAGACTTTCGAGGTAGTATATACTACAGTACCTGAAGCTGACTTAATATCTGTTAAATGAATGAATAAAACAAGCCATTGGAGAGGTGATTATAAGTTTCCAGTGTTAAAGTCTGTGAAAAGGAACTGTGCTGACTACAGGGCTTGTTAGAGCAACTACTGAAAACACAGACTGGGGTCAAGATGCTCTGAGAATGGCCACAGGATGTTAGTGTAGCATATGCCCAGTAGCTCTGTGAGGTACAGTTGACTGTGTCCTAGAAGCCTAGAAGAAAGGATGACCTACTTACTTATGAACAAACAAATACTGGTGTCCAGGTCAGAACCATGTTTATCCTGTCCTCTGCAGATGAGTTATTCTTTTTCTATTGAAATTTTCTTTGTCGAATTACAAAGGACAGCCACAGCAACAGTCTCTGTTTAGCACACGGGCATTTTCCCAGAGCTGGTTTGCTCACTCATGGGCAGGGCATAACAAAGAGAATGAAAGGATTCTTTGCTTTAGCGTATTTAGTATTGGCTAAAGTTGGAACATCTGTATTAAAAATGACATGGGAAGTGAGTCATAAGCGTCCCAGAGAAAACACTAGACACAAGCACTCAAATAGAAGGTTCAGCAAGCTCTCTGTAGCTGGTTTACCTTATTATTAATAAAAAAATTCATAACAAGGGAACTGTAGCCATTTCCAAGATCCACAAAGTCATTCTTAGGACTATGGAGAGGGACTACATTACCTTTTCTTCCCTAGATCACACAGGGCCTGGTAAGAAGGGAATGTAAAGATACCGTTTTCATAGCAACCTGTCAGCTCTTCTGCATTCTGTCTGACTTTACATGAGGCTGCTATGTTTCCAAAGTACAAGGGTGGCTTTTCAAAGTGAGACAAGTGTCTCTGCACTGGGCCACATGACTTGATTCACCTGGCTCTACTCCACAAAACAACATGACGCTTATCCAAAATGAGCATGAGGCAAAATCTTATTTAATGGATTATGGCAGGATCCAGGAAGACAGCAAAGCAGACCTCCAGAGTTATTCGGTGACATGGATCTTACAGGGCGGATATTTTAAAAGTCAGAATAAGATGGCTAGGATAGCTCTGCTCCCAGACCCCGTGAGAGAGAGACCCAACCGCCTGGTCAGGTGGGCACTCCTGAGGCTGCAGAGCGGAAGAGACCACCAACCCTGCCCACCCCTGCCCACATCCCTGGCCCAAGAGGAAACTGTATAAGGCCTCTGGGCTCCCGTGGGGGAGGGCCCAGGAGCGGCAGGACCCCTGCCTGAGACACAGCCTGAACCTGAAGGAAACAGACCGGATAAACAGTTCTCTGCACCCAAATCCCGTGGGAGGGAGAGCTAAACCTTCAGAGAGGCAGACAAGCCTGGGAAACCAGAAGAGACTGCTCTCTGCATACACATCTTGGACGCCAGAGGAAAACACCAAAGGCCATCTGGAACCCTGGTGCACTGAAGCTCCCGGAAGGGGCGACACATATCTTCCTGGTTGCTGCCGCTGCAGAGAGCCCGTGGGCAGCACCCCAGAGCGAACTTGAGCCTCGGGACCACAGGTAAGACCAACTTTTCTGCTGCAAGTGACCTGTCTGGTGAACTCAAGACACAGGCCCACAGGAACAGCTGAAGACCTGTAGAGAGGGAAAACTACACGCCCGAAAGCAGAACACTCTGTCACCATAACAGGCTGAAAGAAAACAGGAAAACAGGTCTACAGCACTCCTGACACACAGGCTTATAGGACAGTCTAGCCACTGTCAGAAATAGCAGAACAAAGTAACACTAGAGATAATCTGATGGCGAGAGGCAAGCGCAGGAACCCAAGCAACAGAAACCAAGACTACATGGCACCATCGGAGCCCAATAATCCCACCAAAACAAACATGGAATATCCAAACACACCAGAAAAGCAAGATCTAGTTTCAAAATCATATTTGATCATGATGCTGGAGGACTTCAAGAAAGATGTGAAGAACTCCCTTAGAGAACAAGTTGAAGCCTACAGAGAGGAATCACAAAAATGCCTGAAAGAATTCCAGGAAAACATAATTAAACAAGTAGAAGCCCATGGAGAGGAGTCACAAAAATCCCTGAAAGAATTCCAGGAAATCATAAATAAACAAGTAGAAGCCCATAGAGAGGAGTCACAAAAATCCCTGAAAGAATTCCAGGAAAATACAATCAAACAGTTGAAGGAATTAAAAATGGAAATAGAAGCAATCAAGAAAGAACACATGGAAACAACACTGGATATAGAAAACCAAAAGAAGAGACAAGGAGCTGTAGATACAAGCTTCACCAACAGAATACAGGAGATGGAAGAGAGAATCTCAGGAGCAGAAGATTCCATAGAAATCATTGACTCAACTGTCAAAGATAATGTAAAGCGGAAAAAGCTACTGGACCAAAACATACAGGAAATCCAGGACTCAATGAGAAGATCAAACCTAAGGATAATAGGTATAGAAGAGAGTGAAGACTCCCAGCTCAAAGGACCAGTAAATATCTTCAACAAAATCATAGAAGAAAACTTCCCTAACCTAAAAAAAGAGAAACCCATAGGCATACAAGAAGCCTACAGAACTCCAAATAGATTGGACCAGAAAAGAAACACCTCCTGTCACATAATAGTCAAAACACCAAACGCACAAAATAAAGAAAGAATATTAAAAGCAGTAAGGGAAAAAGGTCAAGTAACATATGAAGGCAGACCTATCAGATTCACACCAGACTTTTCACCAGAAACGATGAAGGCCAGAAGATCCTGGACAGATTTCATACAGACCCTAAGAGAACACAAATGCCAGCCCAGGTTACTGTATCCTGCAAAACTCTCAGTTAACATAGATGGAGAAACCAAGATATTCCATGACAAAACCAAATTTACACAATATCTTTCTACAAATCCAGCACTACAAAGGACAATAAATGGTAAAGCCCAACATAAGGAGGCAAGCTATACCCTAGAAGAAGCAAGAAACTAATCGTCTTGGCAACAAAACAAAGAGAAGAAAAGCACACAAACATAACCTCACATCCAAATATGAATACGACAGGAAGCAATAATCACTATTCCTTAATATCTCTCAACATCAATGGCCTCAACTCCCCAATAAAGAGACATAGATTAACAAACTGGATACGCAACGAGGACCCTGCATTCTGCTGCCTAAAGGAAACACACCTCAGAGACAAAGACAGACACTACCTCAGAGTGAAAGGCTGGAAAACAACTTTCCAAGCAAATGGTCGGAAGAAGCAAGCTGGAGTTGCCATTCTAATATCAGATAAAATCAATTTTCAACTAAAAGTCATCAAAAAAGATAAGGAAGGACACTTCATATTCATCAAAGGAAAAATCCACCAAGATGAACTCTCAATCCTAAATATCTATGCCCCAAATACAAGGGCACCTACATACGTAAAAGAAACCTTACTAAAGCTCAAAACACACATCTCACCTCACACAATAATAGTGGGAGATTTCAACACCCCACTCTCATCAATGGACAGATCATGGAAACAGAAATTAAACAGTGATGTCGACAGACTAAGAGAAGTCATGAGCCAAATGGACTTAACGGATATTTATAGAACATTCTATCCTAAAGCAAAAGGATATAACTTCTTCTCAGCTCCTCATGGTACTTTCTCCAAAATTGACCATATAATTGGTCAAAAAACGGGCCTCAACAGGTACAGAAAGATAGAAATAATCCCATGTGTGCTATCGGACCACCACGGCCTAAAACTGGTCTTCATAACAATAAGGGAAGAATGCCCACATATACGTGGAAATTGAACAATGCTCTACTCAATGATAACCTGGTCAAGGAAGAAATAAAGAAAGAAATTAAAGACTTTTTAGAATTTAATGAAAATGAAGGTACAACATACCCAAACTTATGGGACACAATGAAAGCTGTGCTAAGAGGAAAATTCATAGCGCTGAATGCCTGCAGAAAGAAACAGGAAAGAGCATATGTCAGCAGCTTGACAGCACACCTAAAAGCTCTAGAACAAAAAGAAGCAAATACACCCAGGAGGAGTAGAAGGCAGGAAATAATCAAACTCAGAGCGGAAATCAACCAAGTAGAAACAAAAAGGACCATAGAAAGAATCAACAGAACCAAAAGTTGGTTCTTTGAGAAAATCAACAAGATAGATAAACCCTTAGCCAGACTAACGAGAAGACACAGAGAGTGTGTCCAAATTAACAAAATCAGAAATGAAAAGGGAGACATAAATATAGATTCAGAGGAAATTCAAAAAATCATCAGATCTTACTATAAAAGCCTATATTCAACAAAACTTGAAAATCTGCAGGAAATGGACAATTTCCTAGACAGATACCAGGTACCGAAGTTAAATCAGGAACAGATAAACCAGTTAAACAACCCCATAACTCCTAAGGAAATAGAAGCAGTCATTAAAGGTCTCCCAACCAAAAAGAGCCCAGGTCCAGACGGGTTTAGTGCAGAACTCTATCAGACCTTCATAGAAGACCTCATACCAATATTATCCAAAATATTCCACAAAATTGAAACAGATGGAGCCCTACCGAATTCCTTCTATGAAGCCACAATTACTCTTATACCTAAACCACACAAAGACCCAACAAAGAAAGAGAACTTCAGACCAATTTCCCTTATGAATATCGACGCAAAAATACTCAATAAAATTCTGGCAAACCGAATCCAAGAGTACATCAAAACAATCATCCACCATGATCAAGTAGGCTTCATCCCAGGCATGCAGGGATGGTTTAACATACGGAAAACCATTAACGTGATCCATTATATAAACAAACTGAAAGAACAAAACCACATGATCATTTCATTAGATGCTGAGAAAGCATTTGACAAAATTCAACACCCCTTCATGATAAAAGTCCTGGAAAGAATAGGAATTCAAGGCCCATACCTGAACATAGTAAAAGCCATATACAGCAAACCAGTTGCTAACATTAAACTAAATGGAGAGAAACTTGAAGCAATCCCACTAAAATCAGGGACTAGACAAGGCTGCCCACTCTCTCCCTACTTATTCAATATAGTTCTTGAAGTTCTAGCCAGAGCAATCAGACAACAAAAGGAGGTCAAGGGGATACAGATCGGAAAAGAAGAAGTCAAAATATCACTATTTGCAGATGATATGATAGTATATTTAAGTGATCCCAAAAGTTCCACCAGAGAACTACTAAAGCTGATAAACAACTTCAGCAAAGTGGCTGGGTATAAAATTAACTCAAATAAATCAGTTGCCTTACTCTATACAAAAGAGAAACAAGCCGAGAAAGAAATTAGGGAAACGACACCCTTCATAATAGACCCAAATAATATAAAGTACCTTGGTGTGACTTTAACCAAGCAGGTAAAAGATCTGTACAATAAGAACTTCAAGACACTGAGGAAAGAAATTAAAGAAGACCTCAGAAGATGGAAAGAACTCCCATGCTCATGGATTGGCAGGATTAATATAGTAAAAATGGCCATTTTACCAAAAGCAATCTACAGATTCAATGCAATCCCCATCAAAATACCAATCCAATTCTTCAAAGAGTTAGACAGAACAATTTGCAAATTCATCTGGAATAAAAAAAAAACCCAGGATAGCTAAAGCTATCCTCAACAATAAAAGGACTTCAGGGGGAATCACTATCCCTGAACTCAAGCAGTATTACAGAGCAATAGTGATAAAAACTGCATGGTATTGGTACAGAGACAGACAGATAGACCAATGGAATAGAATTGAAGACTCAGAAATGAACCCACACACCTATGGTCACTTGATTTTTGACAAAGGAGCCAAAACCATCCAATGGAAAAAAGATAGCATTTTCAGCAAATGGTGCTGGTTCAACTGGAGGTCAACATGTAGAAGAATGCAGATCAATCCATGCTTATCACCCTGTACAATGCTTAAGTCCAAGTGGATCAAGGACCTCCACATCAAACCAGACACACTCAAACTAATAGAAGAAAAACTAGGGAAGCATCTGGAACACATGGGCACTGGAAAAAATTTCCTGAACAAAACACCAATGGCTTACGCTCTAAGATCAAGAATCGACAAATGGGATCTCATAAAACTGCAAAGCTTTTGTAAGGCAAAGGACACTGTGGTTAGGACAAAACGGCAACCAACAGATTGGGAAAAGATCTTTACCAATCCTACAACAGATAGAGGCCTTATATCCAAAATATACAAAGAACTCAAGAAGTTATACCACAGGGAAACAAATAACCCTATTAAAAAATGGGGTTCAGAGCTAAACAAAGAATTCACAGCTGAGGAATGCCGAATGGCTGAGAAACACCTAAAGAAATGTTCAACATCTTTAGTCATAAGGGAAATGCAAATCAAAACAACCCTGAGATTTCACCTCACACCAGTGAGAATGGCTAAGATCAAAAACTCAGGTGACAGCAGATGCTGGCGAGGATGTGGAGAAAGAGGAACACTCTTCCATTGTTGGTGGGATTGCAGACTGGTAAAACCATTCTGGAAATCAGTCTGGAGGTTCCTCAGAAAATTGGACATTGAACTGCCTGAGGATCCAGCTATACCTCTCTTGGGCATATACCCTAAAGATGCCTCAACATATAAAAGAGACACGTGCTCCACTATGTTCATCGCAGCCTTATTTATAATAGCCAGAAACTGGAAAGAACCCAGATGCCCTTCAACAGAGGAATGGATACAGAAATTGTGGTACATCTACACAATGGAATATTACTCAGCTATCAAAAACAACGAGTTTATGAAATTCGTAGGCAAATGGTTGGAACTGGAAAATATCATCCTGAGTGAGCTAACCCAATCACAGAAAGACATACATGGTATGCACTCATTGATAAGTGGCTATTAGCCCAAATGCTTGAATTACCCTAGATCCCTAGAACAAACGAAACTCAAGACGGATCATCAAAATGTGAATGCTTCACTCCTTCTTTAAATGAGGAAAAAGAATACCCTTGGCAGGGAAGGGAGAGGCAAAGATTAAAACAGAGACTGAAGGAACACCCATTCAGAGCCTGCCCCACATGTGGCCCATACATATACAGCCACCCAATTAGACAAGATGGATGAAGCAAAGAAGTGCAGACCGACAGGAGCCGGATGTAGATCGCTTCTGAGAGACACAGCCAGAATACAGCAAATACAGAGGCGAATGCCAGCAGCAAACCACTGAACTGAGAATAGGACCCCCGTTGAAGGAATCAGAGAAAGAACTGGAAGAGCTTGAAGTGGCTCGAGACCCCATATGTACAACAATGCCAACCAACCAGAGCTTCCAGGGACTAAGCCACTACCTAAAGACTATACATGGACTGACCCTGGACTCTGACCTCATAGGTAGCAATGAATATCCTAGTAAGAGCACCAGTGGAAGGGGAAGCCCTGGGTCCTGCTATGACTGAACCCCCAGTGAACTAGACTGTGGGGGGAGGGCGGCAATGGGGGGAGGGTTGGGAGGGGAACACCCATAAGGAAGGGGAGGGGGGAGGGGGATGTTTGCCCGGAAACTGGGAAAGGGAATAACACTCGAAATGTATATAAGAAATACTCAAGTTAATAAAAAAAAATGATGGCTAGGATAGGTGGAGAACTATATTTTTTTTTGTTCTAGAATGATAATACCAAAGTTTTTAGGATTAAAAAGGTTGCTTCCTCACACAGACCAAGAAAAGAGGACAGTGAATCCAAACCCACACTGACAGAGGGGCAGTGGCCCATGCTGATGTCTCTTTATATATGACTGGGATTATATTTTCATGAAATTCATATTCCATCCTTTTTATTCATGGTTTTCTGTAATTTAGTGAGACATTTAAAATGACTCTGGAGGGAAAAAAAGGGCTGAGCTGGCATTCTTAGATTGAAAAACAGGCAATGGTGTGCTAATGGCCCAGGCTTAAAACTCTTAATGTCTTGACTGCTAATTTAAAATGTCTTTCCACGAAGCTGTGTGCAACCTTATCTCCTCTGTCCTTTTACCTATCTCAGACAGATATCTCAATTAAAGATAATCTCAGGAACATCTTAACGATATTAGTATTTGTTGAGACGATGAATCTTCGGTGAATGCTACCATTAGAAATTAGTAGAGTTAACAGCAGTAGTATTTATTTGATCACAGAGAATGGGACAAGGACACATAATATAAGCCTTTTAAGGGCTTATATTCCAAGACTACCTATATTGTGTTCATTAATTTCAGCTGCACTTCGTTTCCAGTGTCGAGCTCGTATTTTGAGGGACACTGGGGAATGCCTGCAGAATGGCGTTAGTAGGCAATGATTCTCGCACTAATTCTCTCTCGACTTAGTTTCTGAGTCTGAAAACCAACATTGATCACACCACCGCCATACGCCCTTCCATGTTCACAGCTAACATCACCCGCTGTGCTCCAGGTTGGCAAACAATTGAGAAAACAGCGTTCAGGATGTCCCAGTACTTGGCAAGATGCAGCCGGAGGTTGCTGGGAAACCTGGGTATCATCTCCTGGGCTGTTTCTAAGGGCTGTCTTCTCATGCAGCCCTGTGGACCACACTGACGGTTGTGCTTCTGAAGGAGGAAAATCTCTAGGAACTAAAATTAACAGTCCTTGTAATGGGGAGTTAAGAGAAGACTGCAACTGGGTTCAAGCTGGCCTAGCAACCCGTCCAGCATAGTAACTACTCTTCAAAATGCAAGGAGAGGCAGTGCCCAGATATGAATGGATTCCAAAGGAGAGATGATAATTATTTGCGAAGGCCTAATGGCCTTTCTGGCTAGCTTTCTTTCTAATTACCACCTCCGGGTATGTTTTCAGGAATTTGGCACTATGAAGCATAGCCTTGGTAATTCACTTGCTTATCAAAATTATCCACAACCAACTACAATTAGTCGGAAAGAGTTCTCACCTTATAACTATAGGGTTTGGCTGCCAGGTAACCCAAATTGATACTGCAGTAGTTAGGCCTAGTGAACTGTGGAGTCTGTATTCCTTAGCAAAACAAAGCTCCTAAATGTTAGATATATTACTTTGAGGAACTGAAACCGTGAAACCACAGTATAAAATGTTACATTACTACTCAGCTGTCGAAAACAATGACTTTATGAAATTCATAGGCAAATGGAGGGAACTGGAAAATATCATCCTGAGTGAGGTAACCCAATCACAGAAAAACACACATGGTATGCACTCATTGATAAGTGGATATTAGCCCAAATGCTTAAATTACCCTAGATGCACAGAACACATGAAACTCAAGAAGGATGACCAAAATGCAAATACTTCACTCCTTCTTTATTTTTTTTTTCGTTTTTTTTTTTTTTTTATTAACTTGAGTATTTCTTATATACATTTCGACTGTTATTCCCTTTCACGGTATCCGGGCAAACATCCCCCTCCCCCCTCCCCTTCCGTATGGGTGTTCCCCTCCCAACCCTCCCCCCATTGCTGCCCTCCCCCCATAGACTAGTTCACTGGGGGTTCAGTCATAGCAGGACCCAGGGCTTCCCCTTCCACTGGTGCTCTTACTAGGATATTCATTGCTACCTATGAGGTCAGAGCCCAGGGTCAGTCCATGTATAGTATTTCGGTAGTGGCTTAGTCCCTAGAAGCTCTGGTTGCTTGGCATTGTTGTACTTTTGGGGTCTCGAGCCCCTTCAAGCTCTTCCAGTTCTTTCTCTGATTCCTTCAATAGGGGACCTATTCTCAGTTCAGTGGTTTGCTGCTGGCATTCGCCTCTGTATTTGCTGTATTCTGGCTGTGTCTCTCAGGAGTGATCTACATCCGGCTCCTGTCGGTCTGCACTTCTTTGCTTCATCCATCTTGTCTAATTGGGTGGCTGTATATGTATGGGCCACATGTGGGGCAGACTCTGAATGGGTGTTCCTTAAGTCTCTGATTTAATCTTTGCCTCTCCCTTCCCTGCCAAGGGTATTCTTTTTCCTCATTTAAAGAAGGAGTGAAGCATTCACATTTTGATCATCCGTCTTGAGTTTCGTTTGTTCTAGGCATCTAGGGTAATTCAAGCATTTGGGCTAATAGCCACTTATCAATGAGTGCATACCATGTATGTCTTTCTGTGATTGGGTTAGCTCACTCAGGATGATATTTTCCAGTTCCAACCATTTGCCTACGAATTTCATAAACTCGTTGTTTTTGATAGCTGAGTAATATTCCATTGTGTAGATGTACCACATTTTCTGTATCCATTCCTCTGTTGAAGGGCATCTGGGTTCTTTCCATTTTCTGGCTATTATAAATAAGGCTGCGATGAACATAGTGGAGCACGTGTCTCTTTTATATGTTGAGGCATCTTTTGGGTATATGCCCAAGAGAGGTATAGCTGGATCCTCAGGCAGTTCAATGTCCAATTTTCTGAGGAACCTCCAGACTGATTTCCAGAATGGTTGTACCAGTCTGCAATCCCACCAACAATGGAGGAGTGTTCCTCTTTCTCCACATCCTCGCCAGCATCTGCTGTCACCTGAGTTTTTGATCTTAGCCAATCGCACTGGTGTGAGGTGAAATCTCAGGGTTGTTTTGATTTGCATTTCCCTTATGACTAAAGATGTTGAACATTTCTTTAGGTGTTTCTCAGCCATTCGGCATTCCTCAGCTGTGAATTCTTTGTTTAGCTCTGAACCCCATTTTTTAATAGGGTTATTTGTTTCCCTGTGGTCTAACTTCTTGAGTTCTTTGTATATTTTGGATATAAGGCCTCTATCTGTTGTAGGATTGGTAAAGATCTTTTCCCAATCTGTTGGTTGCCGTTTTGTCCTAAACACAGTGTCCTTTGCCTTACAGAAGCTTTGCAGTTTTATGAGATCCCATTTGTCGATTCTTGATCTTAGAGCATAAGCCATTGGTGTTTTGTTCAGGAAATTTTTTCCAGTGCCCATGTGTTCCAGATGCTTCCCTAGTTTTTCTTCTATTAGTTTGAGTGTGTCTGGTTTGATGTGGAGGTCCTTGATCCACTTGGACTTAAGCTTTGTACAGGGTGATAAGCATGGATCGATTTGCATTCTTCTACATGTTGCCCTCCCGTTGAACCAGCACCATTTGCTGAAAATGCTATCTTTTTTCCATTGGATGGTTTTGGCTCCTTTGTCAAAAATCAAGTGACCATAGGTGTGTGGGTTCATTTCTGGGTCTTCAATTCTATTCCATTGGTCTATCTGTCTGTCTCTGTACCAATACCATGCAGTTTTTATCACTATTGCTCTGTAATACTGCTTGAGTTCAGGGATAGTGATTCCCCCTGAAGTCCTTTTATTGTTGAGGATAGCTTTAGCTATCCTGGGTTTTTTGTTATTTCAGATGAATTTGCAAATTGTTCTGTCTAACTCTTTGAAGAATTGGATTGGTATTTTGATGGGGATTGCATTGAATCTGTAGATTGCTTTTGGTAAAATGGCCATTTTTACTATATTAATCCTGCCAATCCATGAGCATGGGAGATCTTTCCATCTTCTGAGGTCTTCTTCAATTTCTTTCCTCAGTGTCTTGAAGTTCTTATTGTACAGATCTTTTACTTGCTTGGTTAAAATCACACCGAGGTACTTTATATTATTTGGGTCTATTATGAAGGGTGTCGTTTCCCTAATTTCTCTCTCGGCTTGTTTCTCTTTTGTATAGAGTAAGGCAACTGATTTATTTGAGTTAATTTTATACCCAGCCACTTTGCTGAAGTTGTTTATCAGCTTTAGTAGTTCTCTGGTGGAGCTTTTGGGATCACTTAAATATACTATCATGTCATCTGCAAATAGTGATATTTTGACCTCTTCTTTTCCGATCTGTATCCCTTTGATCTCCTTTTGTTGTCTGATTGCTCTGGCTAGAACTTCAAGAACTATATTGAATAAGTAGGGAGAGAGTGGGCAGCCTTGTCTAGTCCCTGATTTTAGTGGGATTGCTTCAAGTTTCTCTCCATTTAGTTTAATGTTAGCAACTGGTTTGCTGTATATGGCTTTTACTATGTTTAGGTATGGGCCTTGAATTCCTATTCTTTCCAGGACTTTTATCATGAAGGGGTGTTGAATTTTGTCAAATGCTTTCTCAGCATCTAATGAAATGATCATGTGGTTCTGTTCTTTCAGTTTGTTTATATAATGGATCACGTTGATGGTTTTCCTTATATTAAACCATCCCTGCATGCCTGGGATGAAGCCTACTTGATCATGGTGGATGATTGTTTTGATGTGCTCTTGAATTCGGTTTGCCAGAATTTTATTGAGTATTTTTGCGTCGACATTCATAAGGGAAATTGGTCTGAAGTTCTCTTTCTTTGTTGTGTCTTTGTGTGGTTTAGGTATAAGAGTAATTGTGGCTTCATAGAAGGAATTCGGTAGGGCTCCATCTGTTTCAATTTTGTGGAATAGTTTGGATAATATTGGTATGAGGTCTTCTATGAAGGTTTGATAGAATTCTGCACTAAACCCGTCTGGACCTGGGCTCTTTTTGGTTGGGAGACCTTTAATGACTGCTTCTATTTCCTTAGGAGTTATGGGGTTGTTTAACTGGTTTATCTGTTCCTGATTTAACTTCGATACCTGGTATCTGTCTAGGAAATTGTCCATTTCCTGAAGATTTTCAAATTTTGTTGAATATAGGTTTTTATAGTAAGATCTGATGATTTTTTGAATTTCCTCTGAATCTGTTGTTATGTCTCCCTTTTCATTTCTGATTTTGTTAATTTGGACGCACTCTCTGTGTCCTCTCGTTAGTCTGGCTAAGGGTTTATCTATCTTGTTGATTTTCTCAAAGAACCAACTCTTGGTTCTGTTGATTCTTTCTATGGTCCTTTTTGTTTCTACTTGGTTGATTTCAGCTCTGAGTTTGATTATTTCCTGCCTTCTACTCCTCCTGGGTGTATTTGCTTCTTTTTGTTCTAGAGCTTTTAGGTGTGCTGTCAAGCTGCTGACATATGCTCTTTCCTGTTTCTTTCTGCAGGCACTCAGCGCTATGAATTTTCCTCTTAGCACAGCTTTCATTGTGTCCCATAAGTTTGAGTATGTTGTATCTTCATTTTCATTAAATTCTAAAAAGTTTTTAATTTCTTTCTTTATTTCTTCCTTGACCAGGTTATCATTGAGTAGAGCATTGTTCAATTTCCACGTATATGTGGGCATTCTTCCCTTATTGTTTTTGAAGACCAGTTTTAGGCCGTGGTGGTCCGATAGCACGCATGGGATTATTTCTATCTTTCTGTACCTGTTGAGGCCCGTTTTTTGACCAATTATTTGGTCAATTTTGGAGAAAGTACCATGAGGAGCTGAGAAGAAGGTATATCCTTTTGCTTTAGGATAGAATGTTCTATAAATATCCGTTAAGTCCATTTGGCTCATGACTTCTCTTAGTCTGTCGACATCACTGTTTAATTTCTGTTTCCTTGATCTGTCCATTGATGAGAGTGGGGTGTTGAAATCTCCCACTATTATTGTGTGGTGCAATGTGTGTTTTGAGCTTTAGTAAGGTTTCTTTTACGTATGTAGGTGCCCTTGTATTTGGGGCATAGATATTTAGGATTGAGAGTTCATCTTGGTGGATTTTTCCTTTGATGAATATGAAGTGTCCTTCCTTATCTTTTTTGATGACTTTTAGTTGGAAATTGATTTTATTTGATATTAGAATGGCTACTCCAGCTTGCTTCTTCTGACCATTTGCTTGGAAAGTTGTTTTCCAGCCTTTCACTCTGAGGTAGTGTCTGTCTTTGTCTCTGAGGTGTGTTTCCTGTAGGCAGCAGAATGCAGGGTCCTCGTTGTGTATCCAGTTTGTTAATCTATGTCTTTTTATTGGGGAGTTGAGGCCATTGATATTGAGAGATATTAAGGAATAGTGATTATTGTTTCCCTTTATATTCATATTTGGATGTGAGGTTATGTTTGTGTGCTTTCATTCTCTTTGTTTTGTTGCCAAGACGATTAGTTTCTTGCTTCTTCTAGGGTATAGCTTGCCTCCTTATGTTGGGCTTTACCATTTATTATCCTTTGTAGTGCTGGATTTGTAGAAAGATATTGTGTAAATTTGGTTTTGTCATGGAATATCTTGGTTTCTCCATCAATGTTAATTGAGAGTTTTGCTGGATACAGTAACCTGGGCTGGCATTTGTGTTCTCTTAGGGTCTGTATGACATCAGTCCAGGATCTTCTGGCCTTCATAGTTTCTGGCGAGAAGTCTGGTGTGATTCTGATAGGTCTCCCTTTATATGTTACTTGACCTTTTTCCCTTACTGCTTTTAATATTCTTTCTTTATTTTGTTCGTTTGGTGTTTTGACAATTATGTGACGGGAGGTGTTTCTTTTCTGGTCCAATCTATTTGGAGTTCTGTAGGCTTCTTGTATGCCTATGGGTATCTCTTTTTTTAGGTTAGGGAAGTTTTCTTCTATGATTTTGTTGAAGATATTTACTGGTCCTTTGAGCTGGGAGTCTTCACTCTCTTCTATACCTATTATCCTTAGGTTTGATCTTCTCATTGAGTCCTGGATTTCCTGTATGTTTTGGTCCAGTAGCTTTTTCCGCTTTACATTATCTTTGACAGTTGAGTCAATGATTTCTATGGAATCTTCTGCTCCTGAGATTCTCTCTTCCATCTCCTGTATTCTGTTGGTGAAGCTTGTATCTACAGCTCCTTGTCTCTTCTTTTGGTTTTCTATATCCAGGGTTATTTCCATGTGTTCTTTCTTGATTGCTTCTATTTCCATTTTTAATTCCTTCAACTGTTTGATTGTGTTTTCCTGGAATTCTTTCAGGGATTTTTGCGATTCCTCTCTGTAGGCTTCTACTTGTTTATTAATGTTTTCCTGTGTTTCCCTAAGTGTGTTCATGTCTTTCTTGAAGTCCTCCAGCATCATGATCAAATATGATTTTGAAACTAGATCTTGCTTTTCTGGTGTGTTTGGATATTCCATGTTTGTTTTGGTAGGAGAATTAGGCTCCGATGATGGCATGTAGTCTTGGTTTCTGTTGCTTGTGTTCCTGCGCTTGCCTCTCGCCATCAGATTATCTCTAGTGTTACTTTGTTCTGCTATTTCTGACAGTGGCTAGACTGTCCTATAAGCCTGTGTGTCAGGAGTGCTGTAGACCTGTTTTCCTCTCTTTCAGCCTGTTATGGTGACAGAGTGTTCTGCTTTCGGGCGTGTAGTTTTTCCTCTCTACAGGTCTTCAGCTGTTCCTGTGGGCCTGTGTCTTGAGTTCACCAGGCAGCTTTCTCGCAGCAGAAAATTTGGTCTTACCTGTGGTCCCGAGGCTCAAGTTCGCTCGTGGGGTGCTGCCCAGGGGCTCTCTGCAGCGGCAGCAACCAGGAAGACCTGTGCCACCCCTTCCGGGAGCTTCAGTGCACCAGGGTTCCAGATGGTCTTTGGCTTTTTCCTCTGGCGTCCGAGATGTGTGTGCAGGGAGCAGTCTCTTCTGGTTTCCCAGGCTTGTCTGCCTCTCTGAAGGTTTAGCTCTCCCTCCCACAGGATTTGGGTGCAGAGAACTGTTTATCCGGTCTGTTTCCTTCAGGTTCCAGCGGTGTCTCAGGCAGGTGTCTTGCTGCTCCTGGGCCCTCCCCCACGGGAGCCCAGAGGCCTTATACAGTTTCCTCTTGGGCCAGGGATGTGGGCAGGGGTGAGCAGTGTTGGTGGTCTCTTCCGCTCTGCAGCCTCAGGAGTGCCCACCTGACCAGGCGGTTGGGTCTCTCTCTCACCGGGTCTGGGAGCAGAGAGCGGCTGCGGGCCGGGATCCTCGGGTGTGGGACTTCCGGTAAACACAGAACGTGCCCGGTCCTAGAGAAATTCTGCTTCCGTGTGTCCCAAGCTCATCAGGCAGCTTTCTTGCAGCAGAAAATTTGGTCTTACCTGTGGTCCCGAGGCTCAGGTTCGCTCGTGGGGTGCTGCCCAGGGGCTCTCTGCAGCGTCAGCAACCAGGAAGACCTGTACCCTTCACTCCTTCTTTAAAAGGGGAACAAGAATACCCTTGGCAGGGAATAGAGAGGCAAAGATTAAAACAGAGGCAGAAGGAACTCCCATTCAGAGCCTGCCCCACATGTGGCCCATACATATACAGCCACCCAATTAGACAA
The DNA here is from genome assembly GCF_021556685.1 of Rattus norvegicus. NCBI lineage: Eukaryota > Metazoa > Chordata > Mammalia > Rodentia > Muridae > Rattus > Rattus norvegicus. The sequence continues at coordinate 17,494,790 of NC_141553.1, read as the reverse complement.
GATGGATGAAGCAAAGAAGTGTAGGCTGACAGGAACCGGATGTAGATCTCTCCTGAGAGACACAGCCAGAATACAGCAAATACATAGGCGAATGCCAGCAGCAAACCACTGAACTGAGAACAGGACCCCCGTTGAAGGAATCAGAGAAAGAACTGGAAGAGCTTGAAGGGGCTCGAGACCCCATATATACAACAATGCCAAGCAACCAGAGCTTCCAGGGACTAAGCCACTACCCAAAGACTATACATGGACTGATCCTGGGCTCCAACCTCATAGGTAGCAATGAATATCCTAGTAAGAGCAGCAGTGGAAGGGGAAGCCCTTGGTCCTGCTAAGACTGAACCCCCAGTGAACGTGATTGTTGGGGGGAGGGCTGTAATGGGGGGGAGGATGGGGTGGGAAACACCCATAGAGAAGGGGATGTCTAGGGGCTAGGGGGATGTTGGCCCGGAAACCGGGAAAGGAAATAACATTCGAAATGCAAATAAGAAATACTCAAGCTAATAAAGAAAAAAGGAAAAAAATAGAATTAAAATATACAATGATTCCTGTTCCTGAAAGCTTTGCAGGTATGGCTGCTGTTTGACATGTGTGTCAGTAGATGGCAGAGGGGAGAGGGGCTGCGTCTATGCTCAGTGTTCTGACCTATGAATGATAAGTGGCCTAACACCCAATGAAAAAGGTGAGCCCGAGATGACCACCAGTCTAGTGCCATGGTGCATGAACTGGGAGCTAGCCTGAGATGACCATCAGTTGAGCACTGAAGAGTCCTGGGGCAGGGGAGACCATGCCTGTGGTGACCCCTTTCTGGTGTCATAATGCATGAGCGGGGCATAGCACTCTGAAGACAACTTTTGAGATGACCTCAGACACTTGGAGACCCTCGGGTCTACTAAAAGGAACAAGGAGTGGCGGGAGAAATGGAAGAGAAAGAAAAAGAGAAACAGAAGGGTGTGGGCACAGTGAAGAGAGGCAGAGCTAGAGACTCGAGGGTCTGAAGAACAGACTGATTTGAGTAGCCAGTGATGCTACCTTGGACCATGGTGAGGTCTTTGTCTGTGCTGCCACTGGGGCTCATGTCTGGATTAATGGCCCTGCAGCAAGGCCAGGTAGATATCTCTAGTCTAGGCTGCCACCCAAAGCCATGTTGATGTCTTAGGGCTGTGCAAAGCTGGCCCCGCCTCTCGTTTGGGCATCATGGGAGAGCTGGCCCCGCCTCTCATTTGGGCATCATGGGAGAGCTGGCCCTGGGAGCATGAAAGCAGGAGAGCGGCGGTCCTCAGGAAATTGGCTAGCATATTGCAGGAGTTGAGGTGAGCTTGCCCCTGGGGATAAAAGTGTGAGAGACCTGGCTGTACCACTCATCTCCCATGCTATGGCACGAGTGAGGGAGAGATAACATCCTCCCCTCTTGTCCTTCACCACCTTCAGCCTTGGGAGTGGGCATTGCACCACACCTGGGCAGCACAGTAGAGCTCGTCTTATATATGGAGATCACATCTTGAAGGTATAACGGTGGGAGAGCAGGCTCTGTTTCTTGTCTGCTGGGCAGTGTTGAGGATGAGGGAGAGACGCCCTCGTGCCCTCCCTCATCCTTTGTCATCCATGGCAGGCAGGAGAGCTGGCTTCGGAGTCATGAGAGTGGGAGAATTGACCATGTCTGTCACTGGCTGCAACACTCTGGAGAGTAGGCCCTGCACCTTGCCTGCACAGCAGGATAGCTGGCCCTGGTGGCAGGGCTTGCTAGTAAGCTGGCCAGAGGGCCAGAGAATGGGACAGCTGGTGGGCTGACCAGCTCAGATATCTCTCAGGCATACATCCAGGGCTTTGAGTTGGCTCACCCCAACATCTACCCCATTGATGAACTGCTGGAGTACATTAAGTTGGCCGGACCTACAGATCCAAAACTACAGGATCTCTGGGGCACAGGGCAACAACAGAATAGCAGAGAGGAGTCCCAGTGAGGTTGCAGTATTGATACAGTAACAGAATCCAAAGTCCTCAAGCCAGACCAATGAGGCATTGTAATGACCATTTGCAAGCAAAGAAGTGTAGATAAAAGGGTATACTGTGGGACACAGTACAGCTTTTACAATGATATTTACTTTTTCTGTTGGGAAAAAGATTACAGGGTAGAGGGTGGGTACAAGGGGAGAGGGACATGAATGGATTTGGGGTGTACAATGTGAAATTCCCAAAGAACCAATAAAAAGTTAAATATGTACAATGACTGGAGTTGGTATTACAAACCCAGATCTTTGAGATGGTGATCAGAATGACATTTATGTTGCTTTTCTTTTTGTACGTCCCAGTAAATCTCTGGGCTAATTGTGTTCATTTGAGAATATATGAACAAAACACTTCAGTTTGTCCTGTGCTCCATATCATTAAAGGGCAATGGCAGTTGTTTTTTGTTGTTTTGTTTATGGTGAGCATGGGCAAACTTTTTGCTGGGGCTATACAGATAGTTAAAGACACAGCCCTAGACTAAGGCACATCTCCAGAGGTCATACGTTAACTCCAACTAACTCTGAGGCATTCTCTCTAGAAGTAGCTTGTTCTCCAGGAAGGAGGGGTACGCAGATTTGCGTGCATGTGTGGAAGTGTGTTATGCATGCACAGAGGCAACCTTTGACTCTCTGTGGTTCCACTTTGTGGTGGTATGAAATGACACTCAGTAGAAACCGCACTACACCTTTTAAACTGACACATTTTTCTGGATTAGGGACATGTGTTATGCCCCTGTCATGAGATTCTGGTCAGTGGCTTGGCCAGTTTCCAGGCACACCAGAGTTTATACTGTACTATGTGACAAAGGACAATACTGAGTAGGGCAGGTGTATTAAATGCATCTTTTCCTTATAAGATATTTTTCTGAAATCTTTTTCCTTTGTAACCAGATTCACCAAATACAATTGCTCTTGAACTTCAACTCAGACATGTATGGTTAAACAATATCACTTAAATAATTCAGGTTCACTTAATAAGTACATTTTGAAGATTCATTTTTAAGGACTGAAATAGCTAGCAGGTGAGTTAGGAATATAAAAACATTATATGCTTGTGGTGGTTTGAATATGCTTGGCCCAAGGAGTGGCATTAGAAGGTGTGGCCTTCTACCCAAAGACTATACATGGACTGACCCTGGACTCTGACCTCATAGGTAGCAATGAATATCCTAGTAAGAGCACCAGTGGAAGGGGAAGCCCTGGGTCCTGCTAAGACTGAACCCCCAGTGAACTAGACTGTTGGGGGGAGGGCGGCAATGGGGGGAGGGTTGGGAGGGGAACACCCATAAGGAAGGGGAGGGGGGAGGGGGATGTTTGCCCGGAAACCGGGAAAGGGAATAACACTCGAAATGTATATAAGAAATACTCAAGTTAATAAAAAAAAAAAAAAACAACTTAGATAACCATAAAAAAAAAAGAAGGTGTGGCCTTGTTGGAGGAAGTGTGTCACCAGGCGGGTTAGCTTTGAAACCCTCAACCTAGGAGAAGACCTGGAAGTCAGTCTCCTCTTAGAGGCCTTTGGGTCAAGACATAGAACTCTCAGCTCTTCCTGCAATGCCTGCCTGGAGGGTACCATGTCCTTCTCTTAATGATACTGGTCTGAACCTCTCAACCTGTAAGCCAGCCCCAATTAAATGTCCTTACAAGAGTTGCCTTGGTCATGGTGTCTGTTCACTGCATTAAAACCTTAACTAAGGCAGTACTGAATATTTTAAATGCAGACAGATAAATATCTAACCTTTCCTACAATAATGCACACACCCAAAATATAAGTAAGGTACATTTTATCACAATTTATGCATAGAGATATAACACCTGGTGCATTGGCCTCTTGGAGGAATGTAAATTGTAAATCATAACTGCATATTAATTATCCAGTGTAAAAGCACAGTAATAGTGATAATAATACCAGATCACAGTAATGGTTCTACCCAATAGCACTGTTCCAAGGGAATGATTGCCATAGCAATATTGTACCATAGCAACGATTGCTATAGTAACACAGGATTGTAGTAATGCTGAGCCATAGTGACACAGCCATACAGTAGGGATTGGGCCTAGTAACATTGTACTATTGGTAATTGTTAGCCATAGTAACACTGTACCTCAACAGCGATTAGCCACGATGACACTGTGTCATAGCCATGATTTCTATAGTAGCACTCTACCATGCTAACGATTGTCACAATGACACTGTGTCATAGCCATGATTTCTATAGTAACACTCTACCATGGTAACGATTGTCACAATGAGACTGAGCAACAATAATGATTACTATCCTGACAATGCACCATAGCAATCATTACCAAAGTGAAACCAAACCTTAGTAATGATTACCGTAGTGACGACGAACCATGGTAATCATTATTCATAGTGATACTGTACTATGGTAGTGTTTCCATAGGGATATTATATACCATAGGAATGATTAGTCATAGTAACACTCTTCCATGGTCTTTGTTAGACATAGGAACACTGTGCTATGGGTATGTCTAGGTGTAGCCACTCTCGACTGTGGTAATGACTGGCTATCCTAACACTGTCCCATGGAAATGAATAGCCAATTCCAACAGTGGGCTACATGATGATTAGCCATAGTAATGGTATCCCATGGTAATTATCAGCACAGTGATATTGAACCAGGGTCTCCATTACCCGTGGTGTCACTGCAATATTGTAATAATTGTATCCACTTCTTGCTGCTGTGCCAATGGGCTCGCCTGCTTTTCTCTTCTGTTGGAAAAGCTGCTTGATGCTAATCTCCCAGGGGCAGTTTGTCTGTCTGGTTTTGTGTTTACACAGAGGACATATAATATTCACACCATTCACTAATTGTTTGAAAGAGAAGATTTTTCCAACAACCGTGCTTTGGTAAGGCTTCTGCGAGGTCACAAGTCACATGTCACATGTCATAGGAGGTGGGTAGACATTTTTGGTCTGTGATGTCCAAGGATCACTAACATGTTTACTTAAGACGTGGCACTGAAAACTAGGCCAAATGGTTTGTACGTTTGTAGTTGTGCACTCTTTCAATCATTAATTAATTTACTCACTTTACACCCTAACATCAGCTTTCCCTCACCTAGTCCCCCCATCACACAGCTCCTTTCCCATTGCACTCTCCCTTTCTCCTCTGAGATGGTGAAGGCCCCCAGGATGTCCCCAGACCCTGGTGCAATAAGTCATGAAAGATTAGGCACATCCTCTTCCACTGAGGCCAGACAAGGCGGTCCAGTTAGTGGTAGAGGATCCTCAGGCAGACAACAGATTCAGGATAGCCCCAGCTCCAGTTGTTGGGGGACCCGTATGAAGACCAAGCTGCACATCTGCTACATATGTGCAGGGACCCAAGGTCCGATTTTTTGGCCTGTTTTATTTTTAACTGCATAAGCCAGCTATTTAAACTTTATGACAAATGTCTCATTTCCTATTTGTTTCTAAGAATTAGCTTTATATAACACAAACTAGTATTTTTTCTGCCAGCCAAACTTTCTTGACCTCTTAATAGAAAGCCAATATATATATATATTATATACATACATATATATGTACATATATATCACTATATAGATTATTATTTATTAATAAAAGAGACACTGAGTAGTTTTATTAAGATCAATGATGTTGGGAGTGTGGTCCTCAAGTAGTAGAATCTAAGAACTGTTTGTCTCCAGTCTACAACGTAAATGCAGAAGCTGAGTGATAATATTTAAATGTTTTCACTAACATCAATATTGATATGATTCATGATTTCATCATTTAGTAATCTATTTTTTGTATTTCCAACACACAAGGAAGTCATACTTCGACTGACTATAGCTAACAAGATCATATTTTGTTTTTTATTTCCAAACATCTATTAAGTGAGAATTTTCATATTTCTACCAAAAAGAAATGATTAAATCTTTGAGGTTGCTGTTAGACAATGTACTCTAATTTGGTCATTACATAAAAAGTGCATGTATTGGGATAATATGGTGTGTGTTATGAATGTACACAGTTTTGTGCTAATTGAGAAAAATATATGAAGGAGCAAACAGAAATCAATTGATTCCTCATTGTTCTTTGCAAAGTGCACACTATGCTACAGAGGATTTGCTGGAATAAGGGTAGGTCTGAGACAACCAGACTCTAGAATTTTGTAAATATTATTTTTATGGTTTAAATGTTTTGAACAAGTATATAATTCTTACTTCCCTAATAAATGATTTTGTATACACAAAAAAAGAGTTGCCTGCCTAATTCCCTTGGTCTCTTCTTAGTGCAGTTGTCTGAGAAAAAAATCAATTTTTATGTCAATATTCAAAAGGGGTCATGGTTGCCCATGCTAGGTGGACCCCTCTGAAACTCGTTTCAAGTCTGTCAAGAGATTCTCGAGCTGCTACTTGTCTCTCTCACAAGCTCTTTTGCAATTTAGAACTTCAGAAGCATCAAGGGCACAGAGTTCACTGAGAAAATTAACCAGTGCCATGTGAACAAGGCATTGACACAAAGCACCCAACAGCAGCAAATTGAGTCAGTCAACTTGTGCAGATGTAGCGATCAATACCATCTCAGCGTGTGATGGAGAGAAATGCTGACTGACTGGTGCGGGCATCGTTCCTAGCTATAGGACCAACCATTGCTTTGAATACTCTGATAAATGCAACCAGCTTACTTTATATTTCCATATTTACTTACTTATTATTGCCATCTGTGTGAGTCTTTGAACGTACCATGTCTCACATGTGCCGATTAGAGGAAACTCTCAAGGACTCAGTTCTCTTCTTCTACCTTTCCATCAGTTCCAGGGATCAAGCTCATGTCACCAGGCTTGAATGGGAAATGCTTTTGCCTGCTGAACTGTCTTACGTTGCTATTTTCCTTATCGTAGAAGCATTACTTGATCATAGTAAAAAAAAAAAAAAGCCAAGGACCAGCCTCAGCATGGAGATCGGAATGGGAGTGGTGCTGATTCAACAATGACTCAGAGTCAGTAGTGGACGCAAGCTGCTAGTTCAGGCACTCTGTCTGTTCCCTGAAGATTCTCAGAATTCTCAATTCTTCAGCTTAATTCCGTCTCCCCTCTCATGCTGTTGCCCTCTCTAAACAGGGAGCCAGACTACTAAAATTAAAACGATTCTTTGTAAAAATTTTGAATTTATGTAGGTAAAACGGTTAACGTTATCTCCAATTCTTCAATCAGCTAAAAACCCAGAGCACTAACTTTTTACATGCTTCTACATCTTCTCTTAATTCTTTAATGTTTGTTTTCTCATCCTAGGAATTTCATAGCTTCATGCACTTTCCTTTTAATACTGCTTATTCCTAAATCATATATAATTTCCTATTTTTTTCCTATCCATGCCTTTTCTTCCTGAGGTCACTTTCACTCTCTATCCTTGATGTCCACAAGTTCACCCTGGCTAATTAATGCAGCAGTCATTGGGTCGGAGGGTATGCGTGTCTCCTGATGTGATTCCACATTCAAGGCCACGTCTCGCAATGAAGCGTTTCTACAAAGGGCCACGCAGGCTTTTACGGCCCTTACGCTTGCGTTGTCTAAATCCTTTTCCACGGCCCTAAAGGCCAAGAGGAAGGTCTGTTCCTCGTCCTTCACAGCCTCATGACCATCTCCATGCCTCATTCATGAAGACTACATCTGTTTCAATGACTATGGCATGATTATCTCTGAGTAACAGGGGACGTATATTCCCCAGAAAGAAAGATTGTAAGCAGAGTAGTAAAGACAGCAGATCAGCGTCAGGGCAACAGCATCCATCAGCATATATGGGGATCATGGGATCAATGGCCTGGTGGTGTTCCAGGGCGGGAACTGTATCACACCTCCCCTTATGTAGCCTTGCCTGACCCAGCAAAAAATTAAGTTATATGGATACTTCATAAAATCTATCATTCAGGTTATGTCTTACTTAATGTCTATTTCTTCTGTGCCAGTTGGGTTTGTTTCTGTATGTAAATTATAGCAACTGTTTTTCTTCTCCATTGTCAACTGACCACTTCTGGTCACAGTTTTTGAATTCTTTAGTAGCATGATTCTAAAGGTCTACAGTTTCCTGATTAGGGCCTACTGAGGGATGGCATCCCTGTGTTCATAGTATTGGGATTTAAAACAGGGATCTCTTGAGATAGATGACACCATCTGCAACATTGATCCTAGGAGTCTTTAAGAAGAATTTGAATATAACTCCGAATGATAGAGAAAGAACTGTGAATCATAAAACATCTAAATCAGATGCTCTAACAAAAGAGAGTTAAGTAAGGAAATGCTATTTAGTTAGCTCAGCTTAGGGCAAGGCTGTCTATCCAAACTTACATAGCCCTTACTTGCCGTTTAAAAGTTGCGGATTTGTTTTTAGCATAGATGATTTCAGTAAAAATGGCACATAAGTGAAAATACTTGTTTTGGAGACTTACTCATGGCCGTAATGGTGATGATGGGCAGGTGGTAATAATTAACAATGGTTTAAGGCTTAGCCAAAACCATTTGGTGGCTGGATAAATATGGGGTGTTCAGAACAGGGTAAACGGCGATGCCAAATCATCTCTCAAAAATCTGATCAATGGGAAAGTAGAATTTCATTGATTTAACTTTGATGGAGGGAGTCATAATTAGCAACTAAATTTTATTATGCCTCAAACTACATGTAAATACTTGCCCAGAGTTCATGCTTCCTGTTTGCTTGGCTATTTGCTTCTTCCTCTGTTCCAGCTAATACTTAGCTCTTCCTTAAGACCCCATTCTTAGGTCACCTTTGAAATTAAATCACCTTTCCTATGGCTAACTAGATACGGTGATGATGTAATACCAATGCTGCTGTGGTAGCATTTCTCCTGGCTCTTCTTCCCTGTGCTGGGCTTTCTTCTGAAACCTGGATACTAATTGCCTAAAACAATCTTGATGGCAATGCAATGATTTATTATGATGATTTATTTTTACTGTCTAAAAAAACCTGGGCTAAGAATGTTATTGCTATTGGAAACAGGCACAAAATTAGAAGTGATGGTACCCATCTATAAATACAGTTATGTCTGGCTCCAGAGGGCCAATCTCTTAAACTTCTGGAATGATTAATTAAATGAAATTATTGATGAATGACTGTTTGTTCTTTTGCTGTGCTAAGCTTCCCCCCCCCAAGGCAGTTGCATTAGTAATTTAATTAATCCTGTGCATCTATTCTTTCTTCCTCTCAATTTCCCCTGTGGCTACTGTTGTACTCTCTGGTTCTTTTTGTTTTATGTTCTCTACTGAATCATATTTAAAAAGAAAGGTTATTTCTTTGTTCTAAATAATGTAACAAGAACCCCTGGCCGATGACTAATACAAAGCAGGTTGGTTTTATTAAATGTCACGCTTACTTAATTGCATTTTCCCCCCTATTCACTCACCCTGCTCATTATCTAACTATTTACGAACTTGTGCTCATACATTTTTTTCATAATGAGAATGATATTCCGAGATTAGGGAATTGCTCTAGGTAAAGCTGGGCCATCATTTGGTTCAACCTTGTACCCAAAGGAAAATCTCCTTCATAGCTTCCCTGACAACAAGGGTTTTCTGATTAGTTGTGGCAGTGACAAGAAATGTTGTCCCAGTGTAGCCAATTCTCTTATTGAATGGATGTGTGTGTTCAAATGTTGTAACTAATAGGTAAAATATTCTTCTGTATGACTTTCTAACAATTGCTTCCCTCTCTAGCTTCCTAAACACTAAAACTACATTTGAAATACTCTCTTTCAGCATGACATACATACAAACACTTCTAGATACCCATCCCCTGTCTCCCAAGATTCAGTCGAACTAAATCTGCTCAGTTCCCCAGCTGATGCCCATCTTCTCCTCAGTGGTCTGTAAAGATTTCTCTCCCATAGCAAGAGGATGAAAAGCACAGTGTTGTATGTCGCCAAACGCGCAGTGCGTAAGTCAGCTCACAAAACTCTCGGAGTTACTTGATTCTCAACTATAATTTTTATACCTTTATCACTAGGAATCACCACAATCTTGGTCACTAAATTTCAAGTCCTTCCTGATGTGGTTAGTAGACAGGGCTCATAGACACTTGAATTTACAGCACCCATCAGCATCTGGACAAGATCCTTGTTGTCATCCATTGCTTGGGTTCTGTGTTTCTTTGATAGACAAGGTTAGTCCTTACATTCTCAATCCTTCCTTCCTCCCTCCCTTGGTCCACCCCCCCCCCGCCTGCCTACCTACCTACCTACCTACCTACCTACCTACCTTTGCTTCCTTCTTTTGTTTCCTTCTTATCTCCCCTCCCTTTCTCTTACCCTGTCTTCCTCTTCAGTATCCATCCATCCGTCCATCCATCCATCCATTCTTTTTTTTTTTTTTTTTGGTTCTTTTTTTCGGAGCTGGGGACCGAACCCAGGGCCTTGCGCTTCCTAGGTAAGCACTCTAACCACTGAGCTAAATCCCCAGCCCCCATCCATTCTTTTTTAACACAATGATTGAAAGCTCTTCCAACTTTTGTTGGATGGGAAGCCTACAAAGATCATTTTTTTCTTGCCATTTAAAACCTTTTAAATTTCTTTCATGCTTTCCCCCATATGTGATTTCCCCCATAACTAATGGCAGTGTAGGTTGGTCTCCTAACTTGGTTAACTTGGAAGTGGAGCTATACCAATCAATTAGCTGAGCCTTAGAACATGAACACCATCAGGTCCCATCACGACCCATAGTTATATTCTAGGAAGTTATCCTAGACACTGAGTTTGAAGATTATGGAAGTTACTTTTAGGGGACATCCAGGTGCTACTCACATCTTATCAGCTGAACTGCCATTTATAGCATACAGGATCGCATGCCAACAATTTTCTTATTGACTAAGCCAGACTCTTGCTCAATGACAACCTAGTCCTCCAGGTAACCCTTAGTAGGGATTTTAAAGCTTTGCCCACAGTTTTTCAAAATGTAGAATCTACCTTGCTTAAAATTTAATATTTGTGTATCATATCACATTTTGAAATATGAATATCAATATACACTATCCAGAGATGGGTTTATATTTTTATAACCATGGACAGGGTGGTCATAAACTTATTTTGTTTTTAGCTTCACCTCAGTGTTGTTCACTATTATTCTAAAATGAGCCATACATCTCTCATATACTGCTCTATGACTGTGACAGTTCCCCTGGCACAAACGTTGACATCATTAAGTTAAGTAGGAAATGGATAGACGATAACATATTCTACGTGTATGTGCCAGAGATGTTTGTATATGGTACACACTTAGAGGAGAAAGAGGTCTGAGTAACTGGAAGGCTCATACCACTCACTTAATGCTGCCTTAAATGAAGACAGACACTGTCTCTCCATTGTGTCCTTATTTTCCCATCAAGGAAAATTATAAACCAATCTTTCTCCTTCCTCAAGTTGCCATATGGGCAATGAAGTGATGGGATGACCCAAAGGATGAGGGAAGACGCAGTGATTTAGGGTCATAAGGAAGTCTAGCTGTAAGACGCACATAATTTATACACAAAGAACCTGAAAGCCATAGACAGGGTATTTTAAATAAAATTAATGACCTTGACATTTGTAAATGCAGGAAAAAATATCCTCCCACTTAAAAACACAAAATTCACAGCAATTCTTCTTGTCTTGGTTTGTCAGAATAAATGATGTGCTGGACACAGTGAACCATAAGGGGTGGTTTTCTCTTTTGATGAAAGTCAAATATCATGTTTTGTGAAGTCCCATGAAGCATGGGTTTGGAGGGAGGGTATAGTTCTACTATTTTATTTTATTTTTTATGAAAGTTATTAAATTTTCTCCACACCCCATCCCACACCTCCTTCCCCATCTGTCTCCAAGAGGATGTCCCCCCCCACCCCACCAGGCCTCCCCACTCCCTGGGACCTCAAGTTTCTTGAGGGTTAGGTGCATCTTCTCTTACTAAGGCCAGAGCAGGCAGTCTTCTGATGTTTGTTTCGGGGGCCTCATATCAGCTGATGTATGCTGCTTGGCTCGGTGTAGGTGTCTGAGAGATCTTGGGGTCCAGGTGAGTTGAGACTGCTGGTCCTTCTACAGGGTCACCCTCCTCCTTAGCTCCTTTCAGATTTTCCCCAATTCAGCCACAGGGACCTCCAGTTATCATCCCTTGGTTGGGTGCTAGTATCTGCATTTGATGCTTTTGTTGGGCCTTTCAGAGGGCAGCCATGCTAGGCTCCTGTCTGCAAGCACAACACAGCATCACTAACAGTATCAGGACTCCAGGCCTTTCCCTGAGCTGGACCCCAATTTGGGCGTGTCACTGGATTTCTTTTCTCTCATGCTCTTTTCCCTTTTTGTCTCTGCAGTTCCTTCAGACAGGAACAATTCTGGGTCAGAGTTTTTGACTGTGGGATAGCAACCCCGCCCTGTCTCTTAATGTTCTGTCCGTCCACTGGAGGTGGACTCTGCTAGTTTCCTTCCCCCAATGTAGAGCATTTCATCCAAGGTCCTTCTCTTTGAGTCCTGGGAGTTTCTCACCTCCCAGGTCTCCGGTGCAGTCTAGAGTGTCTGCTCACCTCCTACCTCCTGAGGCTGCCTGTCTCCATTCTTTCTGCTGGCCCTCGGAGCTTTAGTCCTGTTCCTCCCTTCATGAAACTTTTAAACAGTAGATTATATTCTAGAAATAAGCATCTGGAGTATCTCCAGATATTTTACTGTTGAGTAACTTAGGAAGCTGTCCCAGAGTGCTGTTTAAACCATGTTAACATATTCAAGAGTCACCTGACCACCAATGTTTACCCAGCACAACCTCACACAGAGATTTGAGGTATATTAAAGCCATATTCCAGATTTTTGCACACATTGATCATAGGATATTTATGAACAGGTGTCATGGGATGCATGACAGAACAGATAGGTTATTATTGTTGTTGTTGGGAAATAATATTATTAGTAGATTTAGGCAAGAGAAAAGCAGATAAGAATAATCAATGTTTAAAAAAAAACCTTAAAAACACTTCTGTAAAAACCATTATTCTCACGAACTACAAAGAAAGTGTAAAATGTAAAGAAAAATACTTTATTAAAAATACATATATGTATATATAGGCATATATACATATTTGCAATATCACAAATATAATGTCTTGGCTGACTGAGGGATAATATTTTGTAAAAAATCAAACATATATGGATGATTTGTAAAATCTCATATTTTGCTAATTTCTCAGCACAACATTGCTTTGATAGTAGACTTTGGACAAAAAGTACAAGCTTTAAACTTCTAAATCCATGTTGGTTCTTGATCTTTTCCATAGTTTCATTCTTTGGTTAAATTGAAAAGTGAGAGAACATTTATCCATCTTAAAGAGTTCTCAGAATTATGTAAATGTTGGATGAGGAAATGTACTACATAGATAAGTGAAAAGCATTGAACTGAAGCAGTAAGATAAATGTATCAATTTTGTTACTTTAAGAACCTTAATAAATAATTAAAATGATGTGTCTCTTCTCACACGAAACTGTCAAAAATGGCTGCTGTTGAGCTCAAATGAGTTTTGCCCTTGCCTTGGCCCCATGTCCATGACTGGTCTTTGAAATAAAGGAGCGTGTATGTCATCAGCGCTTGTGTGTCAAGCCCAAGAACACAGGACTCTTCATTTGTTATTGGCAATCATGCCTGTTGCTAACACTTTGAGTTTTTATTGGCTGTAAGAGACAAAATCAGTATTCCAGGCAGTCATACTGTGTGCTTGCCCACTAGGGAGAGAAAACAAAGTATTTTTTTCTCAGATTATGTGGTTCAGATTCTGCCAGGGAAAGGTCACGGCCATCAGACCTATTGGAACTACTGAGTGGATCACGAGTAATCCACTCCAACCTGTAATGTGCCCATGAGCAAGGTGAAAGAGACTTCCACTTTCAAGCGCTCATATTTTGTTGGACGCACTCATATTTTATTGGATGGAGACAGAAAACAAGATAATACAAGATAAAACACATAACTGTGGATAGTACTATGTGTAGCAGAATTCTTAATTAGAAGAGATCATGTTTGATCTTCTGGCCAGAATATGTTGCTTCATGGCAAGTTTTAACCGGCCTGTCATGCACTGGATCACCAATAATCCTCATATTAATCTCTTTTCTGTTCCCTTAAAGGAAACGCAAAGTCAATGCTACACGGTAAGCTGTGGTGGTCCCTATTCCTCCAGAATGGTGATATTCCTAGTTTGAGTAACGATGGAATGACCTTGAAAAATAGAAAAGAAGACTGAAAATTCATCATACTATCCTTCATATCCTAAATCAATATTTTGAGTTCTGTAGATAAGTATGTCTAAATATAGACGTGATTTTATCTCAAGGAAAAGAATAGCCTTTAGTTATTGTTTGGCTTTGAAGAAAACTAGTCTCTCTGGCCTTGGTTTTATTGATTGTTGTTTGCTTCTGATGTACTCATAGTGTAGGTGTCCACAGGCATTGCCTCAAAGTACAAGCTGTTTGTATATGTATGTGTATGTGTGTGTGTATATGTGTATGTTTATGTATATATTGTATATGCTGTACATGATATATATGGATGAATACATGTATATGATATCAATATGATATGTACATATATGTATATGTATATGATGTATATACTTATGTGTATGTGTATAGGTGTATATGTATGTGTACACATTATGAAACCCAGATGTCCAGAAGCAGCCCTGAAAAGCTTTCTGTAGAAATCTGGTGGGGGGGGGAAGGGACAGATTTACAGTCTTTTCCTGTTGCTTTCCAAATGTTCCTGTCTGTGGGCTCGCACCCACCTTTTCAGATTTGGACTCAGGTCTTCAGTTTATATTCACATGCAACCATGAAAAGCCCACCCACGGGGGAAAGTAAAAATATCCAACATAGCTGTCCCTAGTTACAGCCAAACAGGTGATGGCTCACAAAGTTTATTACATTTAATTAGATTTATTCGTGGATCAACAGAGTTCGTTAATAAAACATGTGCAGAAAATGCCAAAGCACAGCCTATGGTGAGCTGGGCTTGTATGAACCAAGCCAGGATCTTACTAGTACATACTGAGAACACGGCCACCCGTTTCTTCACTGGCGTGTTAAAGATTTTCAAGGTTTCCTACACAAAAAATCTTCCAGGCAGAGATGACAGAAATTGGAGAGCAGCAACTCAACTAGAAAATAATAAAAGCCAGTCTCCCGAGTCCCCGGATTGTTCAGCAGTGGTGTCTGCAGGTACTCACAGAGGAGAGAAGGCTGGTCACAAACAGCCTTGAGAGGAATGCAAGTGGTGGAAGATAGGGGGAAGATAGCAAATGAGGATCTGTGATAAAAGGTAACAGGCAACGCTGCCGGCTCAGCACAGACCATGCTTTCTGAGAGAGGCATTGAAAGACCACCAGGGTGGGGAAGACCCCCACTCAAATCTTGAGACGACGCAACCCCCAAGAACTCACGAGGAACTGGTCTTGATGTAATAAACAAGAGGTGTATTTGAGGAACCAGAGCTCTGAGGACGACACGTATCTCACACAGGAGACAGAGGAGTTGACCCCGAGCAAAATTAGGAGAAGGTATTTATAGGGAAAATTACACAGGCAGTTGGTAACAGTCACACAAAGCAATTTCATTGGTTTGTCACTTGGGCTCAGTTCAACTCTAGGCCACCCTGCTTGTGGGGCAAGCTGACCCTAGTTCTTGTTTCTCTCAGGTCTGTTGAGTCAGGCCTTATTGAGGCCAGATGGTTTGTGGTGGCTATGGTCAGGCTACCTCCCCAAAATGTGTTATGTTATTCTTTGCTGTGAGGTGCACTTGTCCTCACAGAAGGGTCAGTGGGGGCTAGTTTAAAATCTTTATTCTTTCAGCATGATAGCTTAGGAAGCCGACAAGAAGTTCAATGAGGAAGTACCAGGGGTGGTTGCTTTCAAGTACCTCAAGGTTATCGGGAGCAAGAAGGAATTTACAACCTAAGGGGACAATCTAAAAACTGACATGATGCTAAGATAGAGGCAGAGTGGGAACATTGGAGGGATTTGGAGGGAGGTGTGGTAGGCAGACATGATCAGGATACATTATGTATATGTATGGGTATTTCAAGGAAAAAGGACACATTGTTAAAGTTAAAAGGAGTTCTAACACCTCAGGAATAACAAGCCATGACTCATAGGATTGCATCATACTGAAGCTTCTGCCCTTCCAGATAAACCATGGACACTGTGAAGAAACAAGCCATGGCGGCAGGGAATGGCTTTGCCGGTCACTCATTTGATAGGAATGCATTAAGAGACTCAAGAAAATAATCACAGAACAGTTTTTAGTCCCATGTGTATTGGAGTAGGATCATGGAGGAAGGGTTCCACAGAACATGTCTGTATACTACTGTCTTCCAAGAAGCTCCAAATGAGGATTCATCCTCCTTAAAAGAAAGTGAAGAGAGGGCTCTCTTAGTAGTAGTTATTGGAAGGTTCAGTGTTCAATCCAGGTCACGAGGAAAAGGATGGTTGTTCTCTACCATGATTTGGTGGTTCTGGAATTCATTACCCAAAGTGTAGAAAGAGAAACATCCATACTTTTGCAATGAAGTCAAGTGTTGTTAGGGTCCATGAGCGAGGCCTACCCGTGTTACCTGTGGCTTCAAGTCTGTTCCAGCATCACACATTGCTTGTATGCAAAATGGCATTTGCCTTAGGAGTTATTGCCAGACTCTGAAAGGCATGGAATTTGCAGATGTCTCTCCAGAGGAGAGGGTGAATTACGGAGAGAATTTGACATTTTCTTCATTTGTTTCCCAAGTCACCACTCCCCATTTCTACTCATCAGGGGAAGCCACTTAATAAGCAAGGGGGTTCAGAAAACCCACTTGCATAGAATGAGAAGTCATCAATTAATGATTTCATTTGATTTTTAACAGGGCATGCAAGTTAAAATATTCAGTGATATATTAAATTTCAGATCACAGTTGGAAAACTTAAGTCAACAAAAATATTGTATGGTGTATATCAGCATTGATTTGACTTCATGTAGGTCAGATTTAATAAAACCTCAAGCAAGGCATATTTTTTGGACCTAATGTTTAGAGTCCAAAGACAAAAGTCCTTCTAATTAGATTTGTCATTCAGTTAAATATTATTAAAAATAATATTTTTGCTCTTAGAATATATTTGTGCTAGGAAAATTAATATTAAGTATTGACAAAATCTTAGCAGCCATTTTATAGCTAACGAATATCCATTGGTTATTACTGCAAAAAAATTCAAAGTTGAAATGTGCATGCTTAACAGGCCATCAGACTGAGACTGATTTTGATTGACATGTTTCTTTAAATAGATTTTTTGGGTAGAAGTTTCAAGCTAAAGTGCTTGTCCGTGTTTGAATATTTTTCAGCATACATTCATTACTGTTTTAGGACATTGATCTTCTGTGGGGAAGGGGGCTCTGGTGGCTAGTTTCTAATTCCAAGTAATTCCCTATAATGAGTCCAAATGCATGGGTTGATTTAGTTATAGGAAAAATTACTCTTTATTTAATGGAGACCTATAATATTCAAGCTAGACAAAACTCACTGCTTACACTGCTGTTAAGTTTCAGTGAAACACACCTCTCAATTATGCCCACATCCTAAGCCTCAGAATCTAATCACATGACTTAGAGGGCAAAGAGACTTTTTGTGTAATTACACTCTAGGCCTTGGGAAGAAGAGATGTGCTGGTGGTACACTGCAGATTCCTCTAAGTTGAGAACATTCCACCCTGCCAGGAAGCTCCTTATGACAGGAAATGATCAACTTCAAAAAGCTTCAGGAAGTCCCTAAAGCTGACCAGATTCACTCTTCAATAGTATGCGAGTAGTGAGTGGTAAAGACTACAGAATGTCCCTCTTAGGTAAATCCAGTCACCTTGAAGAAGCAGGGGCTAGTCAGTCAGCCTGAAGTAAGGGGATACCAGCAGAATTCTTGAGAAGAAATGAAGTCTTGGAAGGTGCTGAGGCCACTAAGCCACTGGGAAAGGACACCTCAGCCTCTTTTGCTGCCTTCAGACCCTGCAGTGTGTACCATGCAGCTTCCATGGATTGCTACCCGTGCTAGGGCAGGTTGTCATGGTGCAATTGTTTTCGAGTCATTTCTACTTCTGTAAATAACCCCTCACCCATATTCCTGTAGTTAGTCCCAATAAAACTCTTTGGTTGAACAAATTGGATATTGGTTGTGTGTCAGTTCGGGGCTTTTTTTTTTTTTTTTTTTTTTTTTCCGCGATGAAACACCATGACCAAAAAGCAAGTGGGGAGGAAAGGATTTATTTGGCTTATATTTCCACATTACAGTTTGTCATCAAAGGAAGTCAGGATAGGAACTCAAGCAAGGCAGGAACCTGGAGACAAGAGCTTTTGCAGAGATCATGGAAGCTTACTGGTTTGTTTCTCATGGCTTACTCATCTGGCTTTTTTTCATAGAACCTAGAACCACCAGCCCAGGGCTGGCCCTACCCACATTAATCACTAATTAAGAAAATGTCCTATTGGCTTGCCTACAAAGTGACCTTATGGAAGCATTTTCTTTTCTTTTTCCTCTCTCTCTCTCTGTCGCTGTCTCTCTCTGTCTCCCCCCCCCTCTCTCATTCTGATCTCTGCCCCCTCCTGATTCCCCCCTCAGAGTTCCTCTCTCATTTCTCTCCCCTTATCCTCTGAGAGGATGCCCCACCCCCCATCATCCTACCTTGACAAATCAAGGCAGGCACATCCTCTCCCACCAAGGCCAGACATGGCAGCCCAGTTGGGAAACAGATTAACAGATTCCACAGACAGGCAACAGTTTGCGGGCAGCCTGTGCTCCAGTTGTTGGGAGACTCACATGGGGACTGAGGGGCACATCTGCTGTACATATACCTGGGGCCTCAGTCCAGCTAGTGTATGTCCTTCGGTTGGCCACTCAGTCTCTGAGTCCCCAAGGGTCTAGGTTAGTTGACTTTGTTGGTCTTCCTGTGGAGTTCCTATTCCCTTCAGGGCCTTCAATCAAAAGCATTTTCTTTTTTTTTTTTTATTAACTTGAGTATTTCTTATATACATTTCGAGTGTTATTCCCTTTCCCGGTTTCCGGGCCAACATCCCCCTAATCCCTCCCCCTCCCCTTCCTTATGGGTGTTCCCTTCCCCATCCTCCCCCCCATTGTCACCCTCCCCCCAACAATCTAGTTCACTGGGGGTTCAGTCTTAGCAGGACCCAGGGCTTCCCCTTCCACTGGTGCTCTTACTAGGATATTCATTGCTACCTATGAGGTCAGAGTCCAGGGTCAGTCCATGTATAGTCTTTAGGTAGTGGCTTAGTCCGTGGAAGCTCTGGTTGGTTGGCATTGTTGTATATATGGGGTCTTGAGCCCCTTAAAGGTCTTCCAGTTCTTTCTCTGATTCCTTCAGCGGGGGGTCCTATTCTCAGTTCAGTGGTTTGCTGCTGGCATTCGCCTCTGTATTTGCTGTATTCTGGCTGTGTCTCTCAGGAGCGATCTACATCCGGCTCCTGTCGGCCTGCACTTCTTTGTTTCATCCATCTTGTCTAATTGGGTGGCTGTATATGTATGGGCCACATGTGGGGCAGACTCTGAATGGATGTTCCTTCTGTGTCTGTTTTAATCTTTGCCTCTCTATTCCCTGCCAAGGGTATTCTTGTTCCCCTTTTAAAGAAGGAGTGAAGCATTCACATTTTGATCATCCGTCTTGAGTTTCATTTGTTCTAGGCATCTAGGGTAATTCAAGCATTTAGGCTAATAGCCACTTATCAATGAGTGCATACCATGTGTGTTTTTCTGTGATTGGGTTACCTCACTCAGGATGATATTTTCCAGTTCCAACCATTTGCCTACGAATTTCATAAAGTCGTTGTTTTTGATAGCTGAGTAATATTCCATTGTTCAGATGTACCACATTTTCTGTATCCATTCCTCTGTTGAAGGGCATCTGGGTT
This sequence comes from Rattus norvegicus, assembly GCF_021556685.1. Lineage (NCBI taxonomy): Eukaryota > Metazoa > Chordata > Mammalia > Rodentia > Muridae > Rattus > Rattus norvegicus. The sequence goes on along the minus strand of NC_141553.1, from coordinate 17,474,858 downwards.
CTTTCCAGCTTCTGGCTATTATAAATAAGGCTGCTATGAACATAGTGGAGCACGTGTCTTTTTTATAAGTTGGGGCATCTTTTGGGTATATGCCCAAGAGAGGTATAGCTGGATCCTCAGGCAGTTCAATGTCCAATTTTCTGAGGAATCTCCAGACTGATTTCCAGAATGGTTGTACCAGTCTGCAATCCCACCAACAATGGAGGAGTGTTCCTCTTTCTCCGCATCCTCGCCAGCATCTGCTGTCACCTGAGTTTTTGATCTTAGCCATTCTCACTGGTGTGAGGTGAAATCTCAGGGTTGTTTTGATTTGCATTTCCCTTATGACTAAAGATGTTGAACATTTCTTTAGGTGTTTCTCAGCCATTCGGCATTCCTCAGCTGTGAATTCTTTGTTTAGCTCTGAACCCCATTTTTTAATAGGGTTATTTGTCTCCCTGCGGTCTAACTTCTTGAGTTCTTTGTATATTTTGGATATAAGGCCTCTATCTGTTGTAGGATTGGTAAAGATGTTTTCCCAATCTGTTAGTTGCCGTTTTGTCCTAACCACAGTGTCCTTTGCCTTACAGAAGCTTTGCAGTTTTATGAGATCCCATTTGTCGATTCTTGATCTTAGAGCATAAGCCATTGGTGTTTTGTTAAGGAAATTTTTTCCAGTGCCCATGTGTTCCAGATGCTTCCCTAGTTTTTCTTCTATTAGTTTGAGTGTATCTGGTTTGATGTGGAGGTCCTTGATCCACTTGGACTTAACAAAAGCATTTTCTTAATTGAGGATCTCTCCACTCAGATGACTTCAGCTTGTGTCAAGTTGACATAAAATTAGCCAGCACTGGTAGTATTTATATTTTGGTTTGGCATGGCTCCCTTTCTGGAGTAAATAGGAGTGTGTGTGTGTGTGTGTGTGTGTGTGTGTGTGTGTGCGTGTGTGTGTTTCCATGTGCATGTGCACTGCATTTCCAAGAAAAAAAAATCTGTCATACAACAGGTATAAGGAATATGGATTTAAAGAGTTTGCAGGAATTCAGAGATCTAAGAGTGGAAGGGAGATCAAAGAGAGGGGAAATACAGGGAAAGGGATAGAGAAGGAGGAAAAGAGACAGGGATGGGATATAGCTTTGTGGGTCTGAAGACATAGAATGAAATCATAGCCAGAGAGGACAGCAGCCTCTGAACATTAGAAAAGAATCAGTAATGCATTTCCCCTGAACCTTATTTTGTTCATTTTGGACTCTGAATTTAAGGGTCTGTAAGGTAGTAAATTTTGAAAAAAAATCTAATTACCTCGCATCAGTTTGTTACAGGAGCATTCAGAAACAAATGCCGTGGTTAGTCCTTCTTCTCCCGGATGCACCTCTGGAGTTTGCATTGTGGGTCTGAAAAGGAAGGCTTAGTTCACTCAATATCTCTGTGCTTGAACTCAGACTATAAAATTCCTGGGCCTTCCTTGGTTTATGGGGCTATTTAGGAGATAAAGTTAGCAAGGGAATGGATTAGAGCACAAGATGGAATGGAGTTCAGAGACTTGACGGAACAATAAAACACTACTAGAATTGAAAGTTTGGAAACGACTTGGGGGATTCTTTTTTAAAAGAATGCTGGTAGTGGGATGAAGACAATTTCAGCCTGTTGGGGAATTTTATGTTAATGGAGGAGGCAGAGCAAAGGATTGCCTCAGTTGGCATTTAATCTCCATACTGGTGCTCTATAGCCATCAGGTTTATGGGTCTTGCTTTACCACAGCAAACATATGCAAGGACTTTCTTTGTTACAAACCAGGTACTGCGTATAGCCCTGGTGCTAAAAATGATAACATAATTTAAGTGTGGTTATTATTTCAGACAGTAGCTAGCTACTAATCATGGTCTGTAAAATGAGAAGGTGTTAGTAAACATTACTAAATGAATTTGATGTCAGAAACATACCAAATGACAGATTTTGGAGTTGTTTAGTTTTCTTCTTTGGCATTATGTCTGAGACATTACGTCTCAGAGATGGTTGAAGGGAAGCTTCACGTACTATAGCAAAGTTACCACTAGGTAGTGTCTTGAAGGCAATGTTTTACCATGAAGAAAACAAACAAACAAAAACCAAGCCAAATGCTAAAGTAAGTTTATAGGCAGTTTACACTGAAGCGAGGAACATAGACCATTTTAATTGAAATAAAATGTTAGCCTATGCAAAGCAAGGCAAATTGATCTTATATTTAACATTTCTGTTTTTCCTAAGGTGAAACGAAGCAATCTTATGAGGCAAGGTAATTTCTTGAAATATGCCTTTCAGTAGGCCTTTGCCTTATTGTATATAGTTTAAATGTTCATGCAACTGTTATCCAAGTTGAGATCACTTTTTATTTAAAATGGAACGATTCCTTCTGCTAGCCCTCAGAGTTTCTCTCCTGCCCCCCCCCATTCCTATACCTGATCATGCTTCCCTTTTACCTTCCCCCTCCCCTCTCCCACCTGGGATCCTCCCTCTGCCTCTCTCTGATGATTGCTTTCTCCTCTCTTCCAAGTAGGATTGAAATATCCTCACTTGGGCTCTTCTGTTTGTTAATCTTTAGTTCTGTGGATTGTATCCTAGGTATTCTGTATTTTTTTTTGGCTAATATACACTTATTAGTGAGTATATACCATGCAACCTCTGGGGGTAGGAGGTATGGGGACCCTCTGGAAAGTACCAGAGACCTGGGAAGTGAGAAATTCCCAGGACTCAAAGGGAGGGATCATAGATGAAATGCCCAATAGTGGAGAGAGGAAACTCGTAGAGTCCTCCTCCAATAGAAAGACAAGGCATCAAGTGGAGGGATGGGGTTGCCATCCCACATTCAAAAACTCTGACCCAGAATTGTTCCTATCTAAAAGAACTGCAGGGACAAAAATGGAGAAGAGACTGAGGGAAAGGAGGTCTGACTGGTCCAACTTGGGATCCATCTGAAGGGGATGCTCTAAGACCTGACACTATTGCCGATGCTATGAAGTACTTATAGACAGGAAGCTAATATGGTTGTCCTCTGAGAAATCCAACAAGCAGCTGACTGGGACAGATGCAGATACTTACACCCAACTATTGGATTGAAGTCCTGGACCCCTGTGGTTGAATTGTGGAAAGGCTAGAAAAAGTTGAAGAGGAGAATGATCCTATAGGAAGACCAGTAGTCCCTACCAACCCAGACCATTGAGATCTCTCAGACACTGAGCCACCAACAAGGCAGCATACATGAGCTGGTCCGAGGTCCCTGACACATACATAGCAGAGGACTGCCTGCTCTGGCATCAGTGGGAGAAGATGCACCCAACCCTCAAGAGACTTGAGGCCCCAGGGAGGGTAGAAGCCTGCAAAGATAACAATTACATCATAAGGATGCCTGGGCTGCTGGGCTCCCACCATGAGCAGTTGCATTCTGACACTCCTGGCATGTTGAGGACATCTGAGTGGCACCTCCATATTCCATTCACTTATAATTCCCAGCTTATCTCTTTCTCTATTACTGTGTTTCTCCTTAGTGAGTTGCATCATTGCAGGGCAACAAGCAGCCGGAGATCGTACCGGACTGCACTTTCTTCTCCCTCTGACTAGACTGGATGCCTTTCTAAGAACTCTACTTGTTGGATCAAAACACGCTGACCCCCAAGTCTGACATATGATTTGAATGGCTGATTTTATTTTCCATTAAGAGTGCAAGCATCACACATCTATATATCCACTAATGGAGAAACACAAATGTTCATGCTTTCAAAGGTTAGCTGTAACAATTCTTCAAGGATTGGGGGGGTCTCGTATGCTCACAGTTAACACTAGGTGGGAGACCTTGGTTAGAATTTCTAAGAGTAACTCATGAGTGTACCTACTGATGGAGTTGTCGCTCCTGAACTCTATGAACACATTGATTATTCAGAGAAGATTTTGTGTTAGTAGTGAATTTTTCTGCCTATTTAGATATTGTTATGCAAATACCACTCTCTTAGTAGTAGAAGTGGCAAACCCCACTTATTTTATTAATTATTTTATTCGTTTACATTTTAAATGATATTCCCCTTCCTTGTTATCCTTCACAATCCTTCTACCCCCTTCTTCCTCTCCCCCTTCCCTTTGCCTCTATGAGGGTGCTTCTCCACCCGCTCATCCACTTCCCCTTCACCGATTTAGCATCCCCTCAAGGTGGAGTATCAAGCCTCCACAGGACCAAGGGCCTCCCTTCCACTGATGTCAGATAATGCTGTCCTTTGCTACTCATGTATCTGGAGACATGGCTCCCTCCATGTGTACTCTTTGGTTGGTAGTTTAGTCCCTTGGAGCTCTGGGGGATCTGGTTGGTTGATATTATTGTTCTTCCTATGGGGTTGTAAGCTCCTTCAGCTCCTTCAGTCCTTCCCCTAGCTTTTTCATTGGGGTCCCCTTGCTCAGTCCAATGGTTGGCTCCCATTTTTTAACATCCCAGTTGCACGGTGGAAAGAGAAGAGATTTCATAGACTTTCCTTATTGAGATGAGGTGCTTAGAATGTGGGAAGACTCAGACTGTAAATGGGCAACACTAATTGCTGGTGTTGGAATCTGGTCTATATAAACATAGAGAGAGCAAGCTGAGCAGGAGCATAGGAGTCTTCATTCTCTGTCGCTGTGGGTCACAGTCCTGTATTATGACTTCTTGGAAAGGGTCAGTTGTAACCCGGAAGTGTGAACTAAAACAAACCTTTGCTCCCCTGAGATGATTTTTGTCATTTGTCAGGATATTTTGTCACAGTCATGGAAGTGAAATAAAAGAGATGGCAATTCTTGGATCATTTTAACTATACAGAGCTTGTAGCTGAGCCCACACTGTCAACGGGTCCATCACAAAATCCCTATCCTCACTCCCAACCCTTGGCCCTGATTTTGTGATGCAAAAGGTGATACAGGTTGGTGTCTTGTTACCATTGTAGGTAGATATTTCTCTAGCCAATATGGTCTCCATTTTGCATTTTTTGGTTGTTTGTTTCATTGCTGTCTGGGAAGCAGTTGATTTTGTGCTGTCTGTATGGTAACTTAGTTGTGGTTCTTCAAAATGGCAGTCATAGGTAAGAGAGTTTTGATCATGTTTGACCACCGTCAATGATCACTAGTAAGTATTCACCTTCACAGACTCCTTCCCTTTTGACTTTACTTCTTGGTCCATCACTCCTTGTCCTCAAAATTGGCAAAATTAAGAGGCAACCTCAATATGCTTGGGCATAATGATGGTCAAAATAAAATATAAGGGTGACAGAATTTAGTCAGAGGAGAGAATTATATTTTTTCTTTCATGGGTTAAGTAATTATCTTCTTGGTAACAATAAGTACTACAAGTATAGTTTTTGAAGTATACACTGTGTTTTTATGCAGCAAATGAAGGAGGCAGTTTTAGTTTGACTCATCAAAAATTCTCCAAAGACATTAATCATAGGCACTTTCCTTGATTTTAACTTGCCATAGCAACAAAATTGCAAGTAACTTAAGGTAAGATGACTTACACATGTCTCGAGCATAACAAGGTTAAGAATTGCGTCTTTCCAGTTCTCGGGAACTTTCCGATCTCTTCCCATCTCATTCAACAGATTCCCACCACACTCAAAATCATCCTGTAATTTTTCTCTACCGGGGAGCTTATGGCCAATATCAGAGGCGCATCTAGGTAAGAGCTCAAAGATATGTAAAAAATATTTCTTATTTTTATTTGCAATTCTACCATTTGAAAGAAATAATAGAATATACACATTTTCCTAGTGCATAAAGGTCCACTTCAATGGGATAATTTTAATTAGACAATCTGCTTTTAAGGTACATGATTGATGCTAATGTTTGCTGCTGTGAAATTGCGGTAGAGTTCTGACAGTAACTTATAATAAAAGTCATACATTTGTTGAAGTTGCTCTGAGTCTGTTTCTAAGAAAGCACATGAGATCTTGCTACCTATTGTGGTAGGAGATTTTCAGCTTTGAAGCCTGGGGTGAGAATAAAGCTGTATTCATCTCATTGAAAGGAATTCCTAGATAATCCACCAATCAAAGACAAAAGACACCTTCTAGCATCAGAATCTCACAGACCTGATGAGATCTGTACATCTCAAAGTTCTCCTTTTCCATTTGTAAACGTAGTCAACTAGCAAAAATCTCTTCTGATTCTGCGATGTGTAGGAATTTCCAGACTCAACCGGTGTAATGCTGTGTGAAACCAGAGAAAAATCCCTTTTTCCATTTTTTTGAAATGAGAAGCTCAGAGGCGTGAAGTGGCATGCTCAGTCGCGAACACCTAATAACAGGGCTAAAAGTGCACTGGTAGCCAGTGATCACTCTACTGAACAAAGACTGTTCTGTATACATTGGTTTCCTGCAGAAGCCAGAGCTTGCTAACTTGAGGCTGTCATAACGTGACCCGGCTGTACCGTTAGTCTATGAGTCTATGGTGGGTCTTCAATAATCGCAGGGTCCTTAAAGAGAAAGGGAGAGTTAGGGTGGTTGGTGGCAAAGTGGTGAGACACCAAAAAATGGGCCAGTGAAGCAGAAGCTCAGGAGACAAATCTTCAATCTGGGGAAACCAAAGAAATAGAACCTCCCACTGGGTTTCCTGTGACAGACAGCCCGGCCCAACCAACGCCTTGAGTTTAGCCCAGTTAGAGTGATTTCATGTGGTGGTGTGTGTGTGTGTGTGTGTGTGTGTGTGTGTGTGTGTGTGTGTGTGTGTGTGTATGTGTGTGTATGTGTGTGTATGTGTGTGTATGTGTGTGTATATGTGTATTTGTGTGTGTATGTGTATGTGTGTATGTGTGTATGTATGTGTATGTGTGTGTATGTGTGTGTATGTATGTGTGTATGTATGTGTGTATGTGTGTATGTGTGTGTATGTGTATGTGTGTGTGTATGTGTGTGTATGTGTGTGTATGTATGTGTGTATGTATGTGTGTATGTGTGTATGTGTGTGTATGTGTATGTGTGTGTGTGTGTATGTGTGTGTATGTGTGTATGTGTGTGTATGTGTATGTGTGTGTGTATGTGTATGTGTGTGTGTATGTGCATGTGTGTGTGTATGTGTGTGTATGTGTATGTGTGTGTATGTGTGTGTATGTGTGTGTGTAAGATATATAACAGAGAGAGAGAGAGAGAGAGAGAGAGAGAGAGAGAGAGAGAAGAGAAGATGGGGGTGGGGTGGGGGCGGGCTCTGATTCTGCTCCACATTGAAGGAGAAGTAACCATGATCCTGTGAACAAGAGTTCACTGTTTTATCAGTTGAACACATTTTAGACTTTATAAAATGTGTTGAGAATGGAGTAGACAGGCTTGCTTCACTCCCATTTGTGTGTTTGGGACGAAGTGCTTACGGAGAGCGTCGTCTTCCTTTTTAAACTCAATCTTGCATTATTTTACCCAGCTTTGCCTTTATAGTCCAACTGCACGCTTTTCATTTTTCTCAATGACCTGAATTAGATGAGTCTTACTATTTAGTCTAGTCCACCAATAGCAACCCTTTTCAGATGTTTAATCCATTATAGGAATTTGATAATGATAGATATAAAAGTATACTCCTTTAGCTCAGATAAAAACCTGGCCTTTAGTTTTTTCTCTTGTTTTGGCTTTTAATTTTCATAGGGAAGAGGAAGTGGCTTGAGGAAGGCCCCAGTATTACTCCATTTGGGCTATGGTAGGGGGAGTCATATGGGACAGATTGCAGATAGGTGCTTATGCTTATAGAAGAACTAAATCAACAGAGGAAATCAGGGTCTTTGGTTCCAGCCCTAAACAAGACACTTCCTCTGTCACATGTTTCCTCTACCACACACTTCCCATGCTGTATCCTTCCTCTGGGGTCTACGGGTTCACCCTGGGCCAAAAGCAATGTGCCAAGTAACCACAGGCTGAAACCCCTTAAACCATGAGGCACATCGGTCTGTCTCTTGTAATATGCTGGATATTTTGGCATTTGTCACAGTAATGAAAATCTGACTCACACATTGAGGGTGCCACATGCAGGTCCACTAGACTGCTTGGAAGTGGCGAAATGTAAGGAACCTAAACAAAGGAGAAGTTGTGGAAACCTAGCCATGATGAGAAAAAAGGATGAGCCCAATGTGAAGGCTGAGGCTGTCAGAGAGTTAAATTTGTAGGGAAAGAGTGATTCAAAAGATAATGAAATAGCATTACAAAAATTAAGGGTACCTAGCACACCTCAGAGCACCCGACTCTATAATATGAAATTAATGTCAGCTTCTTTCTTGGCCAGAGAGTGAAATACTGCATAACCTGGAATGCAGTCTTCCCTGTAGGAAGCGCTAATCAAATGAAGTGATACTTTACAAGATCGTCTTGGTAGTTCATTTTCACCAGACAAATCCTTATCCTTTTTCAGAACTCAGACTTTGGAAGTATTTTGTTCAGGAAGCATGCCTAAGCTTGACATCAGTAGTAATCTAGGGGGCAAGGATGATTTTTTTTTTAAATAGCAAGTAACTTTCACATTACACACTTATAAATATATTAATAATAATCTTGGGGTTTGTGTATGGAAAATGATGTTTAGCATTTTCCTCTCCCCTACTTCAAGAAGGGTCTGCAACAGGTAAGCACTTCAAGTTGTGATGTGCTCCAAATGTTAAGAATTAATCGGTGTCCTGGGGGGTTGGGGATTTAGCTCAGTGGTTAGAGCGCTTGCCTAGGAAGCGCAAGGCCCTGGGTTCGGTCCCCAGCTCCGAAAAAAAAAAAAAGAAGAACCAAAAAAAAAAAAAAAAATCGGTGTCCTGAGCAGTAGTCGCACACATACAGATATTGAGATCTAGAAATAAAGCCCATGTGCAAGCAGAGAACAAAACAGTCTCTTGAGAAACAAAATCTTTAGCCTTTGTGATTAGCAGTGTAAACACTGGCCCAGCTCTCCATCCCAGCACTTCAGGGCGAAGGAAAGAAAAAGACATCAGAGGAAGAATGAGAACCTACCAGAGAGTTTTGTTTTGACATTAGCTACTTCTTTCTGAAGTAGAGATAATAACAGGCCTCCCATTAAATGAAGAGCACCCTGCAGAGGTTGCAGAGTATGGAGTATTATGCATTATGTTTTTATTTTTGAAAAATTCTCATTTATCTCCAGGACAATTAGGTCATTTGTATCATTCCTACTGCTGACAGAATTGATTTTTAAAGATGATTGATGTTTATGGTATTAATTGAATTGGACGAGTTGGCTTATTACCTGGGCTTTGACAAAAAATATTTTTTAGGAGAACAATGTCTGTTAAATACAAAGGACACAAAAGCTTTTGTAAGAAAGCTGCTCACTCTAATAGACCCAAGACCACACTGCTGGGAGGGTCAGCTCATTAGCTTACAACATTGGCCTGAGTGGGAGATACCTTCCACAGCTGGTCCAAATGGGTTTTCTGTCACATTCTCAGTAGAACACGCTGACTTACAAAGTGGAAACTGTCATCACAAGATAGAAATGAAGAATAATAGAACTGTTCGTTCTGAGACCCCGAGGTTCTTCTCAAGGTCATCCTAAAGGTCCAGCTCAAGGTCATTGCAATTCCTTCTCTGGTTTTGCACTGGAGGAAAGTTGGAATGTGCAGCTGAGGAGGATAAAGTGGATCCTACGGTCCGGTGTAGCTTTTGGGTGTACATGTGCGTACCGCTTACAAATGTGTGTGCAGGGGTACGAATGGAGGCCAGAGGTTGACATACAATGTCTTTTGCAATCACTCTCTATCTTGCTTTCTGAAGCAGGGTTTCTTGGTTAGCCTGAACCTCTCTGATCCAGGTATATCTGCTGCCACCCAATCCTGGGAATTGTTCTTGCTTTGCCTCATCTGTGTTGGTAGTACCACCATGTGCCAACATGCCTGTTGTTGTTGCTGCTGTCGTTTGTTTTGTTTTTGTTTTGTTTTCTGTTTGTTTTAACGTGTTCTGGGGATAGAACACTAGTCCTTGGACTTGTACATCAAGGCCTTTACTGGCAGAGCCATCTCCATAGCTTGCAAAGTACAAGATTTTACAATTGTCTTGGTGTTCTTGGAATATGAACAGACAGAGTTCATATAAGAAATTTCATATCCTACTTATATCAGTTTAATATTTGTATATCAGAGTGTTTCACAGAAGTAGATATCTTAAAGAGTATGTGAGGTGAAAGGGAGGGAGGGAGGGAAGGAGAGAGAGAGAGAGAGAGAGAGAGAGAGAGAGAGAGAGAGAGAGAGAGAGAGAGAGAGAGAGCGAGCGCGAAAGAGTGTTCTTATGAGAAATGGTCTTATAGGAGTACGTGGAAGAAATTTTCTAGTGTGTTTTCTGCAAGCTACTAGGCCCAGGACAGCCAGTGATATAATTCATTTTGATTTAAAAGGCCAAAGAATGATGAGACTCTGAGGCATAAATCCCACGCTGAGCCAACAAGAGATGAAGTGAAATGACCCAGCTCAAATAAGGGAAGAAAAAAAATAGAAGTCTTTCTTCCTTAGCCCTTTGCTGGGTCCAAGCCTCCACAGATTAGATGGGTCTGTTAATAAAGCAGAAACAATCTACTTCCCTGAGTCCACAGACTCCAATTACTCTCTGTCACCAAGGACATCTCCAGTTGCGGCCTTAGCTTTGAGAACTGATTTAGTTGGTCGAAGCTCGATACTAGCCCTGGGTGAGCCAGGAATCTGTAGGACTCATCCCATAGGCTTTCTTCATGAAGGTTCTGGAGATGAAGATGTGAAGTGAGGATGAATCAGAGATACAAATTAGGATGACGCTTAAGGAAGAACATGAGCAGAAGAGAAGTGGGGGAGGACCAATCAATCAGCAGGGATTTATATGACCTGTGGCTTCAGGTAGACACAGGAAGAAATGGCTTTTGTTTATGCTCCAAATTACCCAACTCACTGGAGACAAAGAAGTAGCAGAAAACAGCTTATTGGATCCTTATTGAAGTCATTCAAGCTGGCTCTCTTAGACTTCTTTTTGGGAACTTCAGGATACAGTCTGTGGCTATGAGCCTCCTTGTAGAATCCATCAACCAGGACAAAAACAATTTCTTCAACGGAAATCCAGGCTGTATGATTCAGGATGGGGATACATCTAGGTCACGGTACCTCAGGTCATCATCTTCCTACTGTGAACAGCATAGAGAATCCAGCCGGGTCATTGTGCCCAGAAGTGGGTTATCTTCCTCATCTAAATGATGCAAGATGCATTCCTGTCATGCGGTGTGGGAGCTTCATCTTCCTACTCTGATTAGGACGCAGGATATAGCAATGTCTCAAGGTCATGGTGTCTGTGGATATTATCTTCCTACTGTGAGCAGGTTGCAGAGTATAGCTGGGTCACAGTGGTGTCTGAGGGCAGCATCTTCCTTATCTGATAAGAACTCATCAGTGAATTTGGTGTTGTGTCAGAATGTTTCCATCAAGGCAAAATATTTCTTCTTGGTCTTTGCCTTGATTCTCCAAATAACTTTTCCACTGAGGAGGGGAGGGGCATTGTGATGGACGCTAAAGCCATAAGGCAACCTGGCTAGGCTTTGGAAAATGGGGAAGGTTGAAGGGTCTTACTAGAGGTCTGGTCACTTACCCTGTTGAGTTTTCCAAACAGACCTAACACTCTTTTCTGTAAATAGCAAGACTTTTGAATATTTGAAGGCACAGCTGTGTCTAGTTCATTCCTTTTCTGGGGTAGTTGGTCATTTTTCCTGTTCTCTATAGCTCTTTGTCCTGTCTCTGGGTTCTTCTCTATTGGTGAATGGAAGTTGGAAGTTCTAGGGCAGACCATACCAGGCATTGGTAAAATACACCTTAAGGCAGATTAGACTGACACCTATATTTTGGTCCAAACGTCCAGAACATCAAATAACATTATTTTATGAAGACAAAAAAGAAGAACAAAACAAGCTAATCTCCACTGGAAATTCCCTCATGAACACACATAGAAATGATGTTTGATCCGATTCCTCACAGCCTGCTAAGTTAACACATCAATCCCATCATCCAATTTTGTATAATTTTCATACTATTTTCTATTTTATGTATTTTGAAATATAAATGTATAATGTCCCCCAAAAACACGCTGTTTATATCTAAGAAAAGAGTCTAACATCACACAACTATATGAGCCAACAACAGTGCTCGTGTACTTTAGTACATTAATTTTACCTTGAAAAGAATATTCTCGCCCTATGGCCTAATTCACAGTGGTAAAATTGCATTCCTTTTTAAAGCCGAAATTGTTTTTCTGGAGAGAGAAGCCAATAGATGGATTATTTTCTTAAATTTTAGGTTTGTAAATGGATGTGTAAATTCCTTTTCTGTGTATGCATGCCTTTGCAGAGTTGAGTGTCCTGGATAGACTCACATACACCAGTGCCTTCTCTTTGCAATGCTGAGAATTTTATTTGGTGAAATAACATAACAGTTGAATATTGGAGAGTTATTAAAAATTATGGCCCTTTGTCTTAGTACAAATTTCTATGTGGTATATATATATGTATATACATGTATATATATACATATATATATTTAACATGTTTGTATGTGAGTATACACACACACACACACACACACACACACACACATATATATATATATATATATATATATGTGCAAGAGGATGTCAGTTCCATTGGAATAGGAGTTAAAACCTATTGTGGTTGTGAAAGGTCATATGGGCACTGGGAATTGAACCTGGGTCTTTCTGAAGAGAAGTTGGTGCTCTTAAGTGCTGTCCTACATTTCTAGTCCCCAGAGACCCCAGTACTTACATTTTTTTTGTGTTTCATCTGTGTGGGCAGGGAACTATGATAAGAACATTCTTTCCATATTAAAAGGAAAGCTAAATTCTATTCACCAGCATAGGACCCAGTGAGAAAGTAAAAGTTGTAGAAGAATAGAATTAAGTGAACAGGGATGCTAAAGTATCACCCCAGGGATGATTGTTTATATCATCATTGCTATGGCCAAATCACCTGAGAAAATCACCGTATTTGTAGGAATTTATCCTGGTTTACTCCTTAGCTACATGTCCTGTTACTCTGAGTCCACAGTGAGGAAGAACTATGACAGAAGAGCTGACGTTATGCTTGTTGGAAAGTTGAGTAACAGGGAGGTCATTGCTTCTGGATCCACCTCTCCAACTTAGACTCCAGCTTCCCCCATTCCAGCAGCTTCCAGTCTGGTCAAAGTCTTACCACTCATTACATTGAATCATTTTTTTTTTTTAGAAACATGCTCACGGATAGAACCAAAGTAAGTTCATAAAACTTAGAGGTGTCTCTCAACCCAATCAACTTGACAGTGTTTTCCACCCCAGGGGGCCTAATTAGATACTAAATTATTCAGAATTATAAAATACAAACTGCAAATAATTGTAGAGTTGTTTTTTCACCTGTGTTGTTTAACAGCAAAGATTCAGAAGCCAAGCAGGATGGTGAACATGGGTCACCCCTGTGTGTGAATGTATACATAAATGCAGATCTTACATTCATCCCTATACTTGGATTTTCCTTTGTGCCAGTTATCATGGGATCCCTGGTAATACAACTATCACAATGAGAAAACCCTGAAATATTTATGCCCCATACAAAGAATAATGGTAACCCTACAAGCATAAACTATTAGGGCTAGAATAACTAGAAATGTCAAATCAACTATTTCTTCATCCAGAGACACTTTTCTTGAATTTACTCTATGAGAAGGAAATTTTGCACAAAGAAAATATTGCTTAGAGAATTAAAATAATGTTCTAAACTCCCCCCCCCGTTTCTCAAAAATCTCTGAATATAGTCATATAAAGAAAGAGTTTATCTACAGCAAAAAGTAGGACACGGTATGCAACATTGTATAGAATTCCATATGATACTAAAATTGGATGATGCTATGTATAAAACAATACCCTGGATGATAAGAGTTTGTATATCCTGAGTAGGGAGCAATGGCTCAGTGATTAAAAGCACTTCTAGAAAAGGGTCTGGATTTATTCCAAGCACCCAGCATGATGGCTCACAATTCTATTTTCTGGGTGGTCAGATGCTGTTTTCTCCCCTCCAGGGGCATTAGGCTCATTCATTGTGCATATGAGTACATGCAGGCAAAACATGCATACACATTAAGTGAATGAATGAATGAATGAATGAGTGAATGGTTTATATGCCTGTGAAAGGAAACCACAGGCTTGAGCTGAAATACATATAACAAAGAAACATGAAACAAGGATGAGAGTCAGTAAAGCACATCCATCCTTCAGGGTTACATCTTCAATTCCCTGTTTTCAAAGTTACTCATATTCTGTATTAATATCTTTCATGTTTTCTCAAGAGACTTCATCTTTTTAGTGTAATGTATATCTTTCTTATAGAATTGTCAATATGTGTGAGTGCGTTTGTGTGTATTCATGTGTATGTGTATGTGTATGTGTGTTTGTGTGTGTGTTGTATGAGTATTTGTATGTATGCACATATGTATCTGTGTGTCTGTGTTTGGAGATGCCTGTGTGTATGTGTGTGTATAAGTATGTATGCAAACAGGGATGTCTCTGTGTGTTTGGGGGATGGGTTGGAGGTAGTGCATGTGTCGGAGTGTATGTGTGTGTGTTTGGAGTGGGGATATATGTGTGTGTCTGTGTGGAACTGTACGTGTGCATGTTTGCTGGCTTCTACAGAGAATTTGCACACTATGATGCAACCATACTTTATGTTCAGAGCCGAATAAGGTGTCTGAAGCATTCACTTGTGACTTGTTAAGGACCAGGGAAAGGATCTGTGTTTAATTAAACTGAGTTGCAGTTGCATGGTAGACAACTGGAAAGAATTGCTTCATGCAGTAATGAAGCAAACTTTGCCTTCTGGCATATCCTTTTATATATTTTTCATTTTAGTCTTTGGTGACAAGCACTTTAAAGCTAATTGATTTCGAGTGTCATTTTCACTAATATAAGATACTGGAGCCTTTTGAGGTACATTGCTGGATCTATCTTTGTTTATGAACCGATTCATTCTTGCTCTGAAATATCCTTCAGGTATAGAGAAACAGAGGCGATTGTATTAGTGGCAGGCTGCACGAGAGGAAGAAAAGTGGGCTAAACTCTCAATTTCACTAAATATTAAATCGAAAGCTATAAAAATGATTAAGACAGCAATAAAGCTGAGATGAGGAAAGTTGAGAATGACAGGGGATAGGAAAAGAGAGCAAACCAGAACCATGCTAACAGGCTTCCTTACTCAGCTAACTGGCAATGTGAACGGTGAAGAGAAAGTGAGCAGGACACAGGTAGCTGGTTTTCAGAGATGGCGCAAACCACAATAATGACAACAACAAGTAGAACTTGGCTCCTGGAAACACCGGATGGATGGGAAATCTTGAAAATCCCTGGCTCTGTCCAAGGTGTCTCCTGGTGCCAGCCAACTGTGCCATCAGTGTGAGCAAGGTTCCATTTGAAACAGTGCAGGACCTTAAGGGTGCCACCACGCTAGAAAGTAATGTAGAGCATTAGGTTAGGTCCTGAAACTGTGGCAACAAAATTTATGCTTTTCCTTTTAGAGATTAGAATATCTTTTCTGCTTTAAGGATCAGCCCTAGAGATTTGCTGATATTAATAATGGATCCAACAAAGCAGCCATGCCCACACCTTCTCAGCCCCTAGTACCTAGGGTAGAGCCAGATGAAGACGATAAACCTCATCCAAGAGCTTCATTGGCTCCCTTCAATGAAAATGGTTATGCAGAAAGCACTCGCTGTGTAAGACACTCTCTCTGTTGATGCTGATGAAATCTCCCCAAGTCTATTCCTAAACTTCACAGGAAGAACCAGATCCCCGTTTCCCCTAAAGTCCTTGGTGGTCAGGCCCAGAGGGTTGGCTGTGTCTTGTGAGATACAGTAAAACATTTCCAGATTGACTTTCGGAAGTGTTCCTTCATAAAAAGTCACCTAAGACCTACCATTCATTATCTAACACAGTCACTTGTTTTTCTTTTCAGCTGTAACGCAGATATGATACAGTTGTGGTCCAAACATGAGATGTTTCTTATAAGTGCATGATGGCTCTGATGGGAAAGATTTGGAACCTAGAAAAGGTAGCACGTTCCTGGAGGGGGCGAGTCATTTGGAGGTGGACTTGAGGTTTTAACACCAATCCCCACTTGCTATTCCTTTCCATGTTCTGAATCCGGTTGCGACATGACCAGCAGCCTCCTCCTCTACACCTTCCCCACCGTGATGGAATGTTCTCCTTGGACTATAGGCCAGAATGAAGTCTTTCTCCTTAAAGTGTCCTCTTACCAGCTACTTGGTCACAGAAATGAGAGAAGTAATTAATGTAGACACACAAGGCACGTGGTGAGTGTCTTGATGTCTGTAGCGGCAAAGTCACCCCTAAGGCTGTGAAGGAGGGGGGTCAGAAATCAGTCTTCCATGACATCTAGGACCATCAGCACCAGGCCGAAGTATATTCTAGTAGAAACCTCTGTGAGTCGTTTACACCTTTCTTAGCCTGAAGTTGAGTATAGTCTAGAGGAGTAGAGGCTCCCAGAGTTCTGTAACACTGGCAGAAGTAAATCTTGTGGCTGTGAGTGAAAAATCTTCAGAAAGATAAGGAGAAGTGTTGTCAGAAAGTATAAGATACCATGGATGGGTGAATGGGATCGTCCTAGTTCAAAATTTAAATGCAGGAGGTAAAAGATGATAATGGGAGATAATGGTGAGAAACTATTCATTGACAGAGATTAAAAAATAAGAATGCAAGTTATTAATATTAGGATGCTAACCCAGAGGTCAACTTATTAGTAAGGATGAGATTTTTCTGTCCAATCAAAGAGGACTTATAAAAGCCAGAAAACAGCTGTTTTTGTGTCTCAGGAACTCATCCTAGGTAAGTGTCTTGGAGTGACTGGTGGCTTTGTCCTGTCAACCTCTGTGGAATCGATGGACAACATTTTCTCTGTCTCAAGGGAACAGTTCATTAAATTTTTATGAATTGCAAAATATTTATAATCACGAGAATCAAGACATGCAAGTTGTCAAGTGTATTTCGTCCACTTCACAAGTGTTTCTGACTTGTCATGCTGAGACGTTTATAAGCACTCGCAGTTCAACAGTGAATGCCATTTCTCCAAATTCTGCTTAAGTCCTTAAGTTGATTGAGGACTGTCCCCCTGACCTGCTAGTCAGGGTGATTACAGTATTGCTTCATGGATGTTGAAATGCCAGAGAATGTCACATTAGAATACTTGGATATCAACATTTATAGCCTGAACTTTCATTTGCTAACAGTGTGGCCTTGGTCAGGCTTTGAATATCTCATTACTCTTTTAGCCCAAAAGATCAATATCTTTCTAGGTCTAAAAGTCTACTTGAGATGTTGGAGAGAGGGCTCAGTGGTTAAGGCACCCACTTGATGCTCTTGCCAAGGACCCGGTTTGGTTTCCAGAATCTACGGGTTGCTTACAAATGACCATAACTCTAGCTCCAGGGGATGTAACTCCCTCTTCTGGCCTCTGTATAGCATGTGTATGAAACTCTGCATAGATTCATAACTAAATTAAAAGAAAACTTTAGAAGTCAAATGAGTTACCATTCTTATAATCATTTTGTTGTTTTTTATCTAGTTGTCATAACTTGATACATGTGATGTGTATACATATTTGTGAGATTCTAAGTGAAGTTTTGATTCACATATGTGTCATATCTACCATGGAAAACTATTCTCAGGAAAGACTGATTCTCCCTCCCCAGCGACGGGTGAATAGGTTCTTGGTGTCAGTCAAGGTCTGGAGGTTATTCACCTCACCTGTCTTGGCGGTTTGGCTTTATCCTGTGCAAGTAATCCCAGCTGCTGTGCACTCATGACCATGATAGCCATGTTGCTTCCAGAAGACTGTATTTCATATCTCTCCTCCGATCATCTGACTCATAATAAATATAATAAATATAATGTAATATAAAATTATGTTATATTTTATCTATAACATAAATTATATTATATATTATACCTAACATAATACATTATTTTTTTATCATTTTTTTATTAACTTGAGTATTTCTTATTTACATTTTGAGTGTTATTCCCTTTCCCGGTTTCCGGGCCAACATCCCCCTAACCCCTACCCCTCCCCTTCTATATGGGTGTTTCCCTTCCCATCCTCCCCCCATTGCCGCCCTCCCCCAACAATCACGTTCACTGGGGGTTCAGTCTTGGCAGGACCAAGGGCTTTCCACTGGTGCTCTTACTAGGCTATTCATTGCTACCTATGAGGTTGGAGCCCAGGGTCAGTCCAAATACATTATATTGTTAACATAATACCATATAATTTATAATACTAATTACATTAATTAATTAATATATTAATTGTAATCAATACCAACATTAATATATTGATTAATATATCATAATTGTGTTTAAGTTAATATTATATCATATTGTTATACTATATTAGGCCAATTAACATAATTATAACAACTAATCAATATATTAATATATTGTATATAATATGTATTAATACGGTACCATAAATATTAGAAGCATATTGTATATGTAATATATGTATGATATATAACGTGAGCAATATATGTATGATATATAACATGAATATATCATTTGTAGTATGTGTATAATAAAATAATCATTATGTTATGAAATAATGAGTCTCTTTTTTTTTTCTCTTTTTCGGAGCTGGGGACCGAACCCAGGGCCTTGCGTTTGCTAGGCAAGCGCTCTACCACTGAGCTAAATCCCCACCCCCGAAATAATGAGTCTCTTATAAACCATCTCCTCTTGCATGAAGTTTGAGCTGTAATGTTAGTTTGGTTGACCCAGCTCTCCTATTTAGGGTTAGGCCCTGGGTCTTTCCCCAGCACCATGGCCAGCTATGCATCCATCCACTAGCTGCTGCCCACTGCAAAAAGAAGCTTCTGTAAGCATTGTCTTGAGCAGGTCCAGATATGGCTATAAGTAGAAATATTTAGAAGGCAGTTTGACAGCATGCCTATCAGTCCTACCTGGATACGCATGGGTATGAGAAACCTGACATGGGACACTGTCCTCCAAAAACGATGAATTCTCCCTCCCCCAGCAACAGTCCACGGTCACTAGCTCCTCAGTCAAAGGTGGGGACTTGGCAAAATAACAAGAAGAGGTTCTACCCAAAAGCTTCTGACCTACGCAGGGCCAAGACTCCATTGCCGGTCATGAATCACTCTTCTGGGACGTGGGCCTCAAACCAAGGCATGCCACCGATGTGCCAGTGGGCACTGTTTGTCCAGCAGATAGGTATTGCTGCATGTAGGGAACAGAGCTGTGTGAGACCATTGATTTCTACCTCTACTCCCACCCTCTGGCATGTCCATCAGAATTGCGCCTTTGATTCTATGGAGACAGCCACCAGGGAGGAGCTTTCCCCGTATGTTGAGACTGATGCTTCTATATCTTGCAGCCAAAGTATGTTTTGTCTTCAGGATTCCAAGGGCAGAGGAAGTAGGGTATCGTTTTTATGAGACTCCTGCAGGACTTCCTGCCCAAACATAGGGAGGTTTCTCATGCTTTGTACTGCGATTTTTGTTTTTTACTTGAGAACCAATGTTTTCTGGGAGACTCTTTGTCACAGCCGTGAGAGGACTAATACAGGTGTAATTTGACTTTGTTGTGTTCGAAAAAGGAAAAGGACAAAATGAAAGTGCACCAGAAAGAAACAAACTATACGATATTTCTATTTTAACTTCCTTAATTTACCGTAAATTTTTGTCAGAGGACAGGATTAAATCTAATAATAAATACAGGTGAATCTAAATCAAATTTGAAATCAAATGAGATACTTGAGATATCCCTGTTTTTCACACATAATGTAGCATCTTTCAGACAACATTCCACCTGTCTTTGTGATTGGTGAAACTTTTACCATATTTCATAACTGGGTTTGTTTGCAGAACAAGTTAAAATGGGGGAAATTTAGGACATGAGTTCTCAAGAGCTGAGGGAGCCACTGGGGAAGTCATTAAAATCCAGGGTCCCTGGGCCGGTGCATGCGCAGAAGGTTAGCACTGGTTTGGCATGGGTGAGGCAGGCCCTGAGCTCCAAGACTTTCAGGCCTGAAGAGATGATTGTCTAGTAGAGCTCTGGAATCAGAATCTCTGAGGGTGGATGTCAGAAACTTGGCTTTCCACAACCACACAAATCTTTGTGTTATTTTGAGGTCCTGTAAATTTTAAGAACCACGATCGAGAAAGACTCCCTCCCCTTGTAGTTTTGATGAGACTGTTAAAATAACCGAACAACAATAAGTCTAAAGTTTTATGCTAGTGGAAGGGGAAGGTGTTGTTACATTTACTTTTTAAAACCAGAAGTACTATTCATCAATGAGAGGCGAAAAGAACCTTCAGTTTTTATGTTGGTTTTTGAAGATTTCATTAACTGTGGTGGTTTGTATATGTCTGGCCCAGGGAGTGGCACTATTAGGAAGGTGTAGCCTTGTTGGAGTAGGTGTGTTACTGTGGGTGTGGGCTTTAAGACCCTTGTTCTAGCTGCTTGGAAGCCAGTCTTCTGCTAGCAGCCTTCAGATGAAGATGTAGAACTCTCAGCTCCTCCTGCACCATGCCTGCCTGGATGCTGCCATGTTCCTGCCTTGATGATAATGGACTGAACCTCTGAACCTGTAAGCCAGCCCCAATGAAATGTTGTCCTTATAAGAGTTGCCTTGGTCATGGTGTCTGTTCACAGCAGTAAAACCCTAACCAAGACAGTGCCATATTCACATTATATTTATTCTTCTCTTTTTTCACTCCAATTCCTGCCAGGCACACCCAAATTCATGACTTCTTTTTAAAATTAATATTGTTACATATAAACACATTGTGTATATATATTACATATGTGTGCATACATGTATACATATATTATAATACAATGCAAGTATTTTAAGTAACCATAGACTAATATATTTTCCTATGGCTTTCCCAAACACCACTGTTGTTCTATATTCCTCTTCTGTTTCCTCCTCTCTGCTCTCTCCCTAGTTAAAACAGTCCCATTTTCCCATTCCCCATGTGAAAGTATTTGCATTCTACTGTCCTGCTCTCTAGATTTCCCTCCATGATTCCCTTTTATTTTCCTATCTCCTCTTCTTGCTCTCGATTCCATACTGAGATGTAAAAGATTCAGAGCTCAGACTCACTCGTGAGAGAAAACTATTCAGTGTTTGTTTCCCTGGGTCTGGGATAACTCAGTCAGTGTAATACTTCTCCACGTTCCATTCATTTACCAGGCAATTTCGTTTTTCATTACAGCTAAACAGTGTTCCATGGTATCAGATTTTCTATATCCATTCATCCATTGAAGGTGTTCCCATTGTTTCCACTGTCTAGCAATTGTTAAAAGGATGGCAGTGAATATGGCTGAGTGAGTATATGTATTGTAGGATGCAGAGTCCTTTAGGGCTATTCCACACAGGCATGCAGTCGGGCCAGATAGTAGATCTCTTTTTAAGTGTCTTAGGATTTGCCATCCTGATTTCTGAACAGCCACAGTAGTTTGAAACCCCACCAACACTGTTTATTTATTTATTTTTTGTACTCACTTTAAAAGGATTCTGACACCAACCACCGAGTTATAAATGGACACAAAGCTGTGTGGGAACCCAGTTGAGGATGGTGAACAGCTTCACGTCTATATGGTGTGGATCGCATTTGGTAAAACCTTCTGAAATGTACACTTTCCTGACATTTTTATATCTTAGTTAGGGCTCTGTACTGCTGTTTTAAAAGTGGAGAGATAGAACGGCAATGTAAACATGTCTATATATTATTAAATTTATATAATTTAGGCTCTAAGATCATGCTGCGATTGGCCCTCCAAGTTCAGAGTCATATTTTTATTTGTTTTTTTTTATCATAGTATATGCTTTGTGAGTGGGTGAAAATATCATTAAACATATACTATGTATATGACCTTCCATTATAAAATACTAACCAAATGTCAAATATATCTTAAAGTCTATTTAGTATTTTGAAGCCTATTTAGTATCTCACAGAAACTAGGAATCTGTGCTGTAGATTTTGGTCCCCATAGAAAGTGTAAAACATTTGAAAGGCTTCACAATTTTCCTTCATACTTATTAAATCCAAAAGGCATTGGGGTCAAATGTCTCAATAGAATAGCCATTGAAGGGTGTTTTTGACCTTGATTCCAGTGATGACGTATCAGTTGGAGACAGGAATCAATCATGATACAATGAAAATTAATCTTCAAGTGAATGCAAACGACTTACAGATTTCTTAGACTGCAAAACTTGGTTTTCTGTTGCTGTGATGAGCACCCTGACCTAACGCCTCGTAGAGAAGGAAGCAGTTTGTTTGGTTTATGCATTCAGATTGTAGTCCATCATGGTGGGAAGTGGAACTCAGGTAAAAGCTTGAAGCAGAGCTCCTGGAGGACAGGTTGCTTACAGGCTCATCATGAGCTAGCCTTCTTACATAGCCCAGGCTACCTGTCCAGGGAATAGTGCTGCCTAATCAATCAAGATAATCAGGACAATCCTTCTACATAGTCAATCTGATCTGGGTAATTCTTCAATTAAGATTCTCTTCTCCAGTGATCCAGGCTGGGTCAGGTAGGCAGCTAAAGCTATCTAGGATCTATGCTAAGGAGGGTTCTAAGAAGTTCTTCACTGGTACATCTGATCAAATGACACCAGCAAATTAAAGGTTTAGGTCATTCCAAAATATTTTGCCCATTTTTACTTGACCATAGACTTTATGACATGAGGGAGTGACCTATACACTTTTGCTGAGGCTGTATGTATGTTTCTTCATAACCTAGCAAACCAGTGATTTTTTTTAATAGAAAATACTATCTGTCCTGTTAAGTTAATATTCTTAAGGGTTTGGAGTTAGTTTGTCATTTGATTTTTTGTTTTTAATATGTGATTGTATTGTATCTTATTGAAAGTTTTACCTAGATACAAAAATTAAACCCAAGACGTGATGCCTGCCCACACCAGTAGCCTGCAAAATGCTGTGACAGAAACCTAGAAAAAGGTTAAGGAGTGAATTTTAAATCTACATAATTAGAACCTTCAGTTTTCATTGTAAATCTTTAGATATGTCCTGAGGTAGAAATGAATTACCAAATTTTAAAAATATGAGCATAATGCTACGCAGGACATTTTCAGTTTCCCAATGCAATAAACACACACACACACACACACACACACACACACACACACACACACACACACACACACACACACACACATGTTCCAGTAGCAATAGAGTATATGCAATAGCCTTTCAACATTTATAGACTTTTTTGATATTAGTTTGCGATATTGGTAATTTGTGTGTTTAAAGAAGTATATTACTATGGTCAAATTTATATATAATATTGTACCCCTCTTGTGTGTACAGCTCAATGACTTTTGTCAGATATATGTTGCATGGTTATTATTGACAAAGATGCAAAACTCTCTCCCCTATGCAATATATTCCTGTTATTTCCCACTCGGCTCCTTGATTAGCTGACACAGGGTCTTTCCTAGAAGTGTAGACAGCTTGACTTGAAGTCACAAATGCTGTTAGAGATAAAATCAAGTCCAAACTTCCCTTAACAATGTATTTCTTTTTAAAAATAACTTATTTTTTATTCACTTTACATACTAATTACCACCCCCTTCTCTTCTCCCAGTCCTGTCCATACAAGTCCCTCCCCCAATTTACCCTCTCCTTCTCCTCAGAGAAGGGAAGGCTCCCCCTTGAGTACCACCCTGCCCTGGGACATCTAGTCCCAGCCGGACTAAGCACATCCTCTCCCACTGAGGCATAAAGAAGCAGGCCAGTTAGGGGAAGGGGAACCAATGGCAGGAAACAGAGTCTGAGATAGCCCCTGCTCCTGTTGTTAGGGGACCCTCAGGAAGACCAAGCTGCACATCTTCCTAGCAATATATTTCATGTAGCAACACAAGTCCCAAGGATAAATGGTAAGCTATTAACAATGGTATTTCTTCTTGATATTGTTTTAATGAAACCCTCAAATTTAGGATTCATGTTTCTGAGCTTGAGTGGCATTGAAAATGGAGGAAAATTATGAAATGTAAATCTTAAGTCCTAATAAAGCTTGAAACATATCCTTGGAGATCTCTGTTCCTCAGATCATGAGCCAAACTGTACTGCTTTTCTGAGTCTTTGGGAACTCTGCTATGATAGGTTATCTGCTAAGATTTCTGTAACCCTTCAGGTTCTGCCTAGATTTAACTTAGACTCTAAGGCAGAGGAAATGGGAATTAAAATTAAAGCCTGATCAATCATAGTGTCTAGACTTGGAATAAAGCAAGATTTCTGAATGCCATGCATTTGATATATTATTTATGGTATCCCTTCCGTGTTATTTTAGACATCACTTAATAAAATGATAGCAGGTGTCCCAGTTAAGGTTTCCATTGCCGTGAAGAAACAGCATGAGCGATGTAACTCTTATAAAGGACACCATTTAATGGGGGTCTGGCTTGCAGGCTCAGAGGTTCAGTCTATTATCATCAAGGCGGGAAGTGTGGCAGCATCTCGACAAGCATGGTGCTGGAGAAGCTTAGATTTCTACATCTTCATCCAAAGGAAGCCAGGAGCAGATTGTCTCATGGGTAGCAAGGAGGAGGGTCTCAAAGTCCACCCCCACAGCGACACACTTTTTCAACAAGGCTACACCTCCTAATAGCACCACTCCTTATGGGCCAAGCATATTCAAACCATCAAGTGGCTATGTAGACTGAGGCTAGTCTCATCCCATGGGAACTTATCTCTAGTCTCAATTGTCTGTGAATTATAGGCAGTAATGGTTAAGGAGGGATTAGCAACCCTGAGCATTGGCAAATAGGTAGCCCTTCCAATAAACTGCTTTTAATTGGATCTACAAGCTCATGCCTCCTAAGATATGGCCCACTCAAACTATGATAGTCCGAATTTGCTAATATATCAGTATTTTAGAGGGCTACAAGCTTAAGAAAACTACCTTATACCAGAGATAGTTGTGAGATAGTCACTGTTAATAAACTGCACAGGCCAAAAATATTGAGAAAACTTTTTACTCTTCTATCTATTGAAACAATACTCTAGCTGATAGATACATGTATTTGCACACACACACACACACACACACACACACACACACACACACACACACTCACGTGCTTTTGTGCCAAGATCATCATTGATTGGAGGAAAGTATTCTCTGTGAACAAAAGTCTCACCCACTACTAATGCTGTTAGAAATTGATTTACAGAGAGAAAAGTTTGTTACTCAACAGGGAGTAAATTCACAGCGTAGTTATTGGTGACACCCCCTGGGTGCCATGGGCTAATGTTCTCTTCTCTGTAAAATCCATGCTAAGCCAGCTTTCAAACATCACTACAGTTAAAAGGTCAGTGGACTGCATTTGAGTGACCTTAAAATGAACAATACTGTCATTGGCTTTCATGAAATTACGTAATTACTAAATGGAATGTACTAGTGGTCTCAGGCTCCCTTTGTTTCTTTCTTAGGGCATTGCTACTCTCTCTACCTGGAAACCGAGAGAACCATGTCATAGAATATCACAGTAGCATGCCTGCACGTGATTATCCAGCCAATCACTAGATCTAATTCATGTCAGAAGTTTTATATTAGAAACTTACTAAAAGCCACATTCAGTTCGAAATCAATCTGCACGTAAGTTTTCTAGGTAAAAGTAAGACAGAATTTCCTTACAAGGCAATAGGCTGTGCTTGCTGCCAAGGAAGAAAATATTTCTAGTTAAAACACCGTGGTATGGTATGGTTTGTCTTGGCTTTTATCCCCACGTGAGGCTAACGGTTTTATAAGGTAAGGTCAACTCAGCATCTTAGGGAAGTCAGAGCTGACTTGTGTCTGTCCATGATTAGCAGAAATTCTTAGGAATTCCTGAGACACAAATCGAACTGTCATTCATTTACCTGGTGAGCATTGTTGATGCAAACACCTGACAAAATCTTTCTAGCTTTTTCGGTCCCTCAGATGGGCCCATGCCCAATTTTTTCTGCTAAGAAAGCCTTTGGCTTATCTGCAACTGTGCACCGTCAAACCAGCTTTCTGCACTAGACTGCAAGCTGCATTTAGTATCATGTAAAATGTTGACCTTTCCTTCCTTCCTTCCAACCAGGATGCCCGGCTATCTTCTTCAGTGACTTCAGTCTAGCAGCCGACCATTTCTGGCATTTGTGAGAGAACCGTGAACCATGAAGCCTAGGTGGACAGGTGCTAAAACCCTTGGAACATAGGGCCCTACTACTCAAGGCTGTGCCTCCTCATGTGACACAAAGGGTGCCAACGACAGGTCATTAATCTTGAACATAAAAAATGAGTGCCTTTCATTGATTTGCCTTGTGGCATCAAAACACGCTGCCAAATAATCGCAATAGGCAACATCAGAGTTGTTTTCCTTCCCTCCACACAGGCAGATGGTCACAGATGGTGGATGGCACAGCATGTCTGGGGCATGGGAAAGGCTTCCCAGAGTCTCTCAAGGATGAAATAATACACAGAACGGATTTGCCAAACCTACCCTCCACGCATTGAAGCGACGGGGCTTTGAATACTGATCTGGGACTGTATTACACCGTGGTACAATGGAGGAGTGCTTCCAGTGTGGTTCTGTGGGGTTCAGCATCTCTCTTCAGGGAAGAACTCGCTTGCTGCTGCAAAGGCTGAGGGGTTTGCTGATGGTTGAGGTCTGTGCAGCATTCACTTCAGATTTTGCATTGTGGTCATGGTCTGCCATAGTGACCTCCAGCCTGTGACTAGGATGGGATTCTGTACACAGGCAGTCTCTGCTTTGGGGCTCTTCATTACACTGACATAGCCCAGGAGATCTGAGAGCAGCTCCACCTCCCATCCTGCTACCTTTCTCTTTCCAGATGTAGAGATTAAATTCCAATAAAATGCTGGCCTTCCCAATGACAGCACCGAGTTCTCAGAGATCCCAAGTAGTTAAGATAGTCAAGGGATATGATTTCTGTCTGACTTCCTTCTGGGATCCTGGATAAGAACCCTTACCAAATATCCTCAAATAGAATTAGTCTGTTCTTAGAGTGGAGAGGAAGACCTTGACAGTGTCCCGCCCTCTGTGCCTGCTAACCAGAGTCTGTTGGCTTTTTGTCTCGGCCACATCTGTGAGAGAGTCCAGAATAGGATGTGAAGACTGGAAATAAGGCATAAGTGACCTCAAAACAAAACAATGAGAAGCAAACAAACAACAAAAAACAGTGGCGGCTCAAAGGTCATGTTAGGCTAAGTATCATGTCATTCCCAAGAAATTATTACTTTTTGTTTGATTTTTAGAATACTTTGAGTTAAAGTAGTCTTCCAGATAATGTAACTATTGATCTGCTGTTTTTTTTTAAAGTCACTATATTTTTGTCAGTTTCAAGGTTCATATCTATCATTTTGTAGACTTTGTTATGGTTAAAAATTATATTCTATAATTATTTTATGTAAGTCTTATTACTGGATGGCCAACCTAAACAGAGACATCTACAGAAGGATATACATTGGCTCTGGTTTGAAGTCCTGTTTAAGTGATCTACAGCGGTCTCCTAATTCTTGCAGTCTTGAAATCCATCAATGTTTGACAGGTAAGACAGTAATACAATTTGTTTCAAAGGCTTAGAAAAATATCCAAAGCCAGAAATGTTAATGGACTCGACATAAAATAATTGCTCCCGCAAATGAGACATTAAATCATAATTTAATCAATTAGAAAGGAAGTAACATTCTATGCATTGTGTTTTATAAGCGTAATTTAATTTTGTAGCATAAGTAAAAAAATTCAAAAAGTAAAGGGTTCTAATGTACCACGTTTATAAGACATTCTCTTGATAAATAGCAAATTTACCTTTTTTCTTACATAATTATTGCATTAAGGTTCAACATGTAAGGCCGTGCTCGTATTATATAAAAGGGTCATTATCCATTTCTGTAATACATCAGTGAAAGAGGCGACGGCAGAGTCTAGTGTAGGGGAAAGTGTGTTACCAAGGCTACATCTACTCAACACACCTCATTCAGGGACTGGAGAGATTCAAGATTTCTCCTTTAGGCAAACCATGAATAAGAGTATGAGGGAGACAGGAAATCTCAGTGGAAAGAAATAATTAACATTGGCTGTAGCACTTCTCTCTGACTCACCCTTAGGTGCCAAGTGGCACTTGCGATTGCAGATAATTTAAACCATGGTATGCAAGTCTATTTTGAGAGTCATAGCAATAGCCTCTTGAAAGAATGTGGCACACATCTGGAACAGTTCTCATTTTTAACACAGGGCTAAATGCTGAGGTTTTGATAATTGTAATTATTTTTATGAATGAACTTCATTCAAAGACACTATTATGATACTCTTATAAAAATGAATTTTATCCTAAATGAAACTGTAGAAATTGTTTCCACTTAAGATGACTAGAGATTTATCGGTGTCAGTTCCCATTATAGTTTTGGGGGTAGGGTGTGCGCATGTATGTGTGAGTTTTGTGCATACACATGCTT
Organism: Rattus norvegicus; assembly: GCF_021556685.1. Classification (NCBI taxonomy): domain Eukaryota; kingdom Metazoa; phylum Chordata; class Mammalia; order Rodentia; family Muridae; genus Rattus; species Rattus norvegicus. Next base: position 17,446,368 of record NC_141553.1, on the reverse strand, counting down.
ATAAATGAGAATATAATGTGTGCATGTATTTACACATATGTGAGAATACATGTATATGGGTGTAGTACATGTGTGTGGAGTACATGTATATTGTGTAGTATGTGTGTGTGGGAGGACATGTATACATGCGTAGATGTGCATGTGCGTGAGGACACATATGCATATGTAGATGTACATGTGTGTGAGTACATGTATACATGTGTAAATGTACATGTGTTTATGGGTATATATGTGTACATGTGTAGATGGACATGTATGTGTGGGAGTACATGTGTATATGTACATGTATGTATGTGTAGATGGACATGTATGTGTGGGAGTACATGTGTATATGTATAGATATACATGTGTGTACACGTATAGATGTATAGATGTACATGTGTATGAGAGTACATGTGTAGTACATATGTGTGTGAGTACATGTATATGTGTGTAGTACATGCGTGTGTTTGTGTGTGTGTGTGTGTGTGTGTGTGTGTGTGTAGGCCAAAGCTTGATGTTGGTTGTCTCTGTACTTTATCAATTTTCACTTGAAACTATTTTTATATATTATATTCTGACTACGGTTTTCATTCTTTTGTCTTCTCCAAGACCCTCCTCACTTTCACACCAAACTAAGCCCACACCATCTTTCTCTAGAAAACAAACAGGCCAGTATAACAAGCAAACAAGTGTGGGGAGCGGGTGTGGCGGCAGTCCCAAGACGGCACCCGGGACTGCAGCTAAGTCTCATGACTAGCACCTGACTTCCTCACACACCTGAAACTAGCCACGTCCATTGTGAGAGCTGCGCAGGCGCACCATGACGCAAGATCAGGCCATGTGACGTGGACCTATGAACTGAGATTATGCAGACTGGACTGATGAGTTGGAGTTAAGGAGGATATAAGGGAGTGTGCTCGGGGGCTGAGGAGAGAGAGAAAAATGAAAAAGAAAGATTCCTGCTTGCATGCTGTAAGGTTCCTGAATAAATCGCTTTGAGAAGAACGCTGTGTTGTTGCTCTTTTCTGCGGGTCGGAGTCAGAAGCGACAAACAAGCAAATCAGAACTAAGACAGGGGGAGAAAAAACAAACAAACAAACAAACAAACAAACAAACAAATAAAAAGCATAAGAAACATACACACACATACACACTCTCACAAAACCCATAAACATGCAAAATTATAAACCATAACAGATTAGCAACAACAAAAAAAGTAAGGCTAAAAATGTCCAAACAAGCAAAATGTTCTTCCACATTCTAGTGAATTTGCTTTGTATTGGCCATCAAATGCTGGACGTGGGGACTGTTCTGAAGTGTGTTCTGTATACCCACTGGAGGGAACTAATTTTCTCTGTGAGCTGTTGCCGGTTGGAGATAGCTTCTAGGTTAGGGAAGGGGGCTTGTGTCTGCTTCCTTATCACACAGTACAGGGACAACATCTGTCTTGAACCTATGCAGGCCCTATGCATGCTGTCACAGTCTCTGGGATTTTATACTTAACATCAGTTCCGTTTATCTGGACGACGGTTTCCGTTATGTCTTCCTGTGACTCTTACAATCTTTCTGTGCTCTTTTCTATGGAGCATCCTGAGTCCTGATGGGAACAATTTGTTGACATTGCATTGATGAGGGAGTATTCCAAAGTATCTTACTGTCTGCACCAATTGTGGGTGAGCCTCTGTATTCCCATCTACTGCAGGGGAATCTTGACATACTGATCTATGAGTATAGCAGAGGTCATTAGTAATTCTTTTGCCATATTCATTTATCAGAACAATAGTATTTAGTTTTCTGCTACGTTCATTTAGTCTCAGGTTCGTGTCTGTTGGAAAGTATCAGAGGTGGGTTCCACCTCATGGAGGGTGCTTTATGTCCAGTCAGACAGTGGCTGGTTGCTTCCACAAACTTTGTGCCACTATCGAACTCCCACACCTTGAAGCAGGTTATCACTGAGGTAACGTAGCTTGTTACTGATTATTGGAGTGTGTACATTAGGGAACAGTCTATGAGAAGCAGGTACATTGTGACTTTATTGCATGTGAAAGGGTGTGATCCAGAAAGGACAGTTGGGAAGTTCTGATGAGGTTTCTGAGGCATCCCAGTGTGCATCACTTTTCCCTCGCCTAGGCAGAGAACATTAATGAAACATCAGATAGGCAGAGTCCACATGGAAACTAACCCTTTGCGGGTGCTATCTCACATTTCCAGGGAGGGCCTGTTTTGATAGTAAGTTCCAGAATCAAAGACTGTTGGCTTCTGCCAGGTCTGGTAGAGTGAGCCTTTACAATGTCTGTTTCTCTTTTCAATAGGCCTGTCTGTCTCTATTAAAGATCACCCATAGGCTGAAAGGACTGACAAGAAGGTATAGAAACCCTCGGAGTAGCTATCTGTACACACGCAGAGCCTCATCCATCATCCACATCTCCCAGCAGGATGGTGCTTTTGATAAAACTGATGAACCTAGGCTGATGTCATTATTACACATTTATCATAGCTGGCAGGGCTCATGTTTGATGCTGTGGATCCTGTGGAGTTCTAAAAATATTCAATGGATGTGCGTACCAAAATGTAACCTAACAGAAGAGGCTCATTGCACTAAATTCCTTTCGAAGGCCATTGATCATCTCACATGGTCTTCATCCAAAGGTGAAGATGGTTGCACAACTCAGAAAGCCAGACATCTAAGGATCTACCTGAGAAAACGGAAAATATACGTTCACTGTAAGAACATCAGCGCTGACGCCTGTGGTGCTGTGTTCACAGTAGCCATAAACTCAACATAATGGGATGCAAGCTTATTCTAGTTAGAAGGATGATTCTCAAAAAGGCAGATGTCAATGATATAAGGATGTAAATCAGTGAAATCATCCCAGAAGCCTGTATAGAGATCCCTCAGTCTTAAAACCATCCCATCCCAGCAACCCCTTTCCTGCATACCCATCCACCTGAAGTCATGTCCACAGGCTTAGTTGACATTGCAGCCCATGTTTGCCTCATTGCTATTCCCAGTGGCCATGAAGTAAACGTGCTCATTAAAGGATGATGCAATGAAGGAAATACTGTAGACTTACAAAACAGTATACTGTTTATTCATCCATAAAAAGAATAATAAGATAATAAGATATTTGTCAGTTACAAAGGAAGTTCATTGTGTGATAAAATTCATCCCGATCAGAAACATTCCGTGTTCACATTGCAAATGTTAGATCTTAGTGTAAAAGGAGTATTAAAGCCATAACCTCTGTAACATTACACTAACTTCCTAATAGTGGGGTATTTTATTTTAATATCAGCCAATATGTGTCATATAGAAAATTCTTATATGTATTAAAGAGATGATATGCTACTGTTTTAATTCTACCAACTATGAAAAATTTATACAGCAGCCATCATCAATAAACAGGAAAATTGTGGCCTCATAGCTCAAGAAATTGTATTAGTAATTGACTTAGTAAATACTCTCCGAGATCACTGCCCATCATTTAGATATATTACCTGCGCTTTGCAAGTGACATATTCAGCTAGATTAAGTCAGATGACTTGGTTAATAGGATTCTGATGACAGATTTTAGACAAATGTTAGTTCTTGATAGCAGGTAGCATTACCATGAATTGTATCAGTCAGTTTCTCATCACGGGGGACAGGGAAATTCTTCTGTCCCCATTCATTCCTTTCTCTATTAGTGAATCTTTCTAAACTAAATGTGGGATTTTCCTTAACACAGGAAAATTGGCGTTTTTCAAATTCACATGCGAGCAAGGCTTTCACCCACAGGATCTACACCCAACAGCTTAAGATAGCTCTTTTTTTCCCACTGAGTTACTGTGCTGAGGAGAAATGCTTTGAGTTAAATGAATGGGCCATGTGAATCGAATTCCCCCTTTATCTCCACAGAGGATGCAATCCACAGAAGGTGGGTTTGCCATGTGAGTAGAGAGAGGGTGTCTCGGTATGGAGAGAGTGATGGGAGGAGGCAGAGATGGGAGGGGAGGTGGTAGGGAAGAGAGAAGGTGCGTAGGGAAGGTTGCCTATACGTAACATAGTCCTGAGCTCTGGGAAGAGGACCAGTGGAGTCCAGATCTTGTCTTAATATGGTGAAATTGATAACTTTTACTTTATTTTAGCTTTTTTTTTCAAGTCAGAGTTTCTTTGTATAACCACGTTATGTTTCCTGGAACTTGCTCTCCAGACCGCTGGCTTCAATCTCACGGAGATCCACCTGCCTCTGCCTCCTGAGTGCTGGGATTAAAGGCATGTGCGGCCACACCTTGCTAAATTGTTAATGTTTATATGATTGTGTCCCTCTAACTGAAGGGAAATAGGTGAAGCATGAAAATCAAAGGTTCTTTAGACTGAGAAATCTGAATAAGATATCAAACTCAGAGTAATTGCAGGGAGTAAAAGCATTACTGCTTACTAATATCTTAATACCATCCTCATCGATGGTATATTTAACATGTACGTCACATGGTTGTGTCTGCTTTATTTTCCAGCACTTTACGATGGGTTTGAGACATGCAGCCACCTGGAGGTCCATTTTTTTTTTTCATTCCATTTCTAGTGCGGCTCAGAAAATTGGCAGTCAGACCTCCAGCATTCAAGCTGAGGTGTTTAGGAAAGTAGAGAGGGAAAATTTCTTTTCTTTTAGGAAATATTCTTTATCTTATTACTTTTGTTTATGTAATGCTCTGTGAGACTCCAGTGAATTCGTCCCCAAGATATTCACCGCCTTCCTGATGCAGGGTGAGTTTTCTGATGGAGTGCTAGTAGAATGTATATTTCATTTTCCGAGATGTCTCCCCAGTGCTGTGCAAGGAACATTTCAGAATGAATGAGAAATTGCTGCTTCCCGAACCAGATGTTTTCCATTTTGATTTTCCATTTGCTCAATATTTCCACAAAGAATTTTTCCCCTTACCAATAGCAAGTAATGCCCACATCAATAATATACTTAAGGGGAGTCACCCTCTCCCCTCTACTGCCTGGGCTATTTCCTGAGATCGAAGTAATTTTACCTTCCTTTTTCTACATTATGGAAGTCTAATATTTGGTAGACTTAAGGCCACCAGGGCTTGATGGGCTATGTACACATCTGTGGCCTTTTGAAAAGTTATACACGGAACACCTGTTGAGACATCTAAACTGGTAAAAGTCAGAGTCAGCGAGGAGGGTTGCAAGGTGGGTTGGAGAACTGAGGACTGAATTATCAGCAGAGAGGGAATATTCATGATGAACAGGTTTGCCAGCTTGCTAGAGATCAAATAGTCCATGCCGATACATCCTAGAACTAAATCTTTGTTCAGTGGGTAGATCTCATGTTGCAAGTATACACACGGTTTGTCTGTATATTCACGTGTGTACACCCATGCACTCACACATGCACACACACACACACACACACACACACACTCTCACACACACACACACAAAGAGTGGGCACATTGTCAATCAATCCAGCCACTATCAGGTTTGCTGGATGATTGGCAAGGGATAGCCCTAGAGTGGATGTGTAGAGTTATAACACGTCTATTTCTCCCTGCACCAGAAATGTATGCCCACGTCACACAATTGTATCAAGTATTCATGTGCTCTTGAACAAACATTTCTTTGTCCTTGCTTTATTTGACAGAATGCACTTCTGATTTCCAAAAATCACAATCTAACCTTTATGTTTTGTACTTTAGTGTCCGTGTACCACATTTTGTCTTCTGTCTGTTTCCTGGGGCTCGTTTATTTCCCTTTCTCAGCTGTGTCCATCCTTCTGAGGACTCTCATAACTAGACCTCGTGCTTGCAGAGCAATGATTATGTCCGTTGAGCCATTTTTTCATCCCTAAAATTTAATTTTATTTCATTTCCACTTCTGCACCATTTCATGCTTTTGCTAGTCCTTTTCTTAAAGGACTTTTACTAAGGAAGCACTTTTTTTTTTTGCATCCTTCCCTTTACAAACGTTCTATTAAGATCATTCTCTTCTTTTCGAAATATTACTTGTGTTATGTTAGAAACTAGAGGAAGGATAATGGATAGAACACTGGTTATGTCGAGTTGGTTGCAGCAGAGAAAATAAGCAAGGGGAAAGAAAGAAAGATGTCAGGTAGAAGCAAACGCAGGGATTGTAAGTTCTGTAGTTCAGGGTGATGTGTCTGCATTTTAGGTTAGTGACAAGAAGCCATGCAGGCATGCTGAGCAAGACACCGAAATGGCCTAAGTTATATTTTATAGATCATTATGTATGCTGTGCAGGGAAGCTCAGCATGAGAAGGAGCTGAGAGGCTTTAAAACCCTGCAGCCATCTAGGTGAGAGCCAACAGGGACTTGGGTAACTGTGGTGTCAGGGAAGTAGGGAAGATAGGTCAGGTTTTGGAAATGTTTTAAGAGGACAGCTGACAAGATGTGCTTCTTAGAGTTTCCAGGCATGCTTCTAGCCCTATGAATGCTCCCCAGTGAACTGAGAGTCTGATGTGACCTTGTCACGTTCGACAGAACTTACTTAAATGGGACCTTGACTTTCTTCCAGTACCACTCTGCACCAGGTGGCTGATCTGCTGTAATAAGCATGACAGGATAAAAGAGCTGACAAGAAGAAACAGAATAGAGGCATTTTCCATGGCGACCCTTGTCCCCAAGGAGGATGGAGGGGCTGTAACTGATGGCAGTGTCAGATAGACGATGTCAATCAAAGAAGCCCATCTCTGTGATATTGGAAATTTTCAAGGGCAATCATTTTTAGCCATGGATTTTATGGATCTTCTCTTGAGTCCAATGCTGAAAGGGTTGCCCAGTAGGGATTCTGAAGGATGGACGCCAATAGCTAAGTAGATGTGGTTGCATTGTTGGCCAACTCAACATCTGTACCCAGCTTGACAGTAGCTGCTTCATCAACATTCCATACACTAGAAGAGAAGTCTGCACCTCACCCTGGATCACAGTTTGCTAGAACGCCTCATACCAAATGGGTGAGCTGAGAGTTGTCATATAGGTTATTTTACCTATATTTTACCTGTGTACAGACAGCCCAACGCAGAAGATCTCTCACTTCCCAAGGCTTTCATGCTAGGCAGGAGTTGCCTAGCAACACCTAGCAGTTGCTTGGCAGAGCTGTCTCTCATTTCTTTGCTTAGAGGTAGAGTGAAGAGATATCACAGCTGGTCCTTTCCTTAACATTTAGCATTTAATTGTTTCTGCCTAGCTTGTGATTCTTAGTCAGAAGCTGGGCAAACACTTTCTCAAGTTTGAGTAGTAACCGAAAACACGAACAAGTTTTTCTTCATATGCTGTAGTTGGTCAGGTTATGATGTCTTTGCTTGGATTTGATCCCTAAGCTAATTGTAGTCTTAAAATGACTTACTATACTTATTTGTGGGGATGAATCAAACTGATTCTATCTCCCTGTTTCAGATCCAAACACTTTAGCATTGTTGTGGCAAATGCTGCTGCTCTTTAGTCCTCAAAGGAGACCTGCCTTTTAACAATCCCAGGGCTCCTTATAAAGCACATCTATTTGTATCGAATTTTTAGTTTCCAGTTTCCAGTGGACTTTATAAAACCTCAAATCCTGGTTACTGCAGCTGGAAGCCAAAGGTGTTTTCCAAAAATTGACACAGGTATTGAATATATAGGCTCTGGTCTACTGTCAGTAATGTAAGACATGGAGAAGGAAATTAGTATTTACTAATTAGGACTTGTGATGCCTGCTTTCCATATTTTAATTAGCAGACTGAAGCTTCATGGTGATATGTCAGTATCTATTCCTCTGTGTCTGCATTTTCAATTTATTGCAGACATTTATTCAACAAATATTTGTAGGGGAGGAGCTATATGCCATGGTTTGTAATGAATATTGAAGATGTACCAGAGAACAGAGCTGGTATAATGTCTACCATAGAAGGGTTGCACTAGAGTTAAAGAATAAAAGAATTAGATCAATAAAGAAACTATTCAGTATCTTACCTACCATGACCAAGTTGTGTGGAAAAAGTACAGAAGAGAAGGAGAAACAAAAGTAGAATTTAGAAAGGAGGGCTGTCAACTAACCTGCAGCATTTTAATTAAAAGAAAGCAGAAAAGGTAATGCCAAGGGTGTGAATTTTAAGCAAAATCTTGATGCATCTGGAAGCAGCCATCTGGGAGAGTGTCTACGATGTCAGAGGAAAATCACAGAAGCTGGTATTGCTGGGGAAGTAGGAAAAGCAGAGGAACAATTAAGTAAGTGCCTGGGGCTTCAAGGTCATCATGAAGACATTACCTCTAGTTCTAAGCAAGACAGGTGCTGATGAAGAGGCAAGAGTCCTTCAGAGCATGGGAGGCCCATTAGCAAGGGTTTTAAGCACATCACTGTGGCTTATGTGTTGACAGTGAGCTTCTGGTTGGCGAAGGTGAAGCAGTGCAGTGAATTGAAAGACTTTACAAGCGAGGTAGGTAAGAGAGACTTGCCTGGGAGACTAGTGTCTTAAGTGCTAAGGGAGACCCACTCTCTTAGTGCAGTGTACATGCAACACAATGACGATCCATGGAAAGGTTGAAAAGATATTGAATAGACTATTTAAGAACGACTCCACTCCTTTTCTTATCCGTCAGCACTGAAGTAGAACGCTTATGGGATGTGACAAAGAAGAGGGCAAGGCGGGGACACTTGGAAAGTGAGAAAATGTTTAGTGGGTACCTGTACGAGTTGTCAGAGAGATGGTTTGTTTCATAATCAGGTTATAGTTTGGAGAAGGCATCCAGCTTGGAAGTACAACTGAAAGAGACAGTGAATAATTGATGCTTAAACTTAGGAGAATAGAGACACCCAGTGTGAGAAAGAGAAGAGGTAGAGAAGGCAAGAGAACGGAGGTATATAGGTCATCTGTCACTGGGGAGCTGTGCATGCATTGGCAATGTAAAGACATGAAGGGCAAGAGAGATTGGAAGCAGTGAAAAGAGGTTGATCATCTTACTGTCACATGAAGGAAGGACAGAATGGACCATCATCGAATACCACAGGAGGACCAAGCAAGAGTGTAGAGGTGAGCATTGCCTTTTGCAATGCTAAGTTCACTATGATCAGAAATGGCAGACATCAGGATTAGACCTATTTGAAGAATGCCCAAGATTGAAAGATGGGAGCAGAGGGGATACACGAGGACGGATGCTGCATAGATACATTTTATGGACAGATGTAGAGTAAAGGAATGAATGCAGACAGAAGTTCTAGAATCGGTAAGAGATGTGATTTAATGGGTATAAGGAAGACACCTCCGCATGACAGGATCCAGAGCTGCTTTGAGGTATAGTAGGCAAGGAACATGGTAAACACAGGGGGAAGAAAACAATTTTGGTGGCAGACAAGATAATGTCTCTTCATATGGCTCCTGTTCCATTCCAGTGAGCTTTCCAGATGTTTGATGTGTATCCGAGACTTCACTGAAACAAATAGAGCAACTTTGATGTCTAGAATCTCATTTTACCAGACAAGAAAACACAATGAGAGGAGGGAAGAGGATAGGTTTGAAATGCCGGATGAGAACCAGAAGGATAAGAAATTTATAGAGGATACCTTCTCTCTAAACAGAACCAAGCCCATGATGGCTGGCCAGGTGTGACAACTCCACCTTTCTAGCCATTCTCCATTTGGCTGATTGCTCCACATATCCCCAACATCAAGTGACAGAATGCTGTTCGTTGCTTCGTTCCTTTGTACAATCCCTTCCTTGGTGTTAGTATATGGGGCAGTGAATGTGTCAGGCTTGTAGGCACAGGTGTACAGCCAGACGAAGGTTGACCTGAACTGTTTGTGTATGGTGGGATAGGGCATGTGTACTTGCCTGTGTGTGCACGTAGCACATTTATGGATACCAGAGGTCAACATCAAGTCTCCTGCTCTATTTCTTCCCACCTTCATTTTGAGATGGGGGGGGTGTCTCTCAATGAACCTGGTTAGGTTTCACTGAGGGGCTAAAGCCTCACAAATCTCCTCACCTCTTACTCCCTAGCATTGGGATTATGGGTATGTGTGGCGAGACACAGCGCATCCACAGGTGCTGGAGATTAAACTCAAGGGTTTCCTGCTATACAGGAAGTGCTTTGATCAACTGAGACACCTCTCCATCACCAGCCTTGTTCTGAGTAGATTGTGCTAAAGGAAATTAAGTAAGTGGTATGGTGGAACTACCTGGAATCCAAATCCAAAAGAGTTAGCAATGAGGAAGAAGAAAGGCCTAAAGGTAGCTATGATAAAAAATGAATGATTGAGATCGATGTACTTTGAACACCTTCGCAAAGGAGGTTGTTCCTTGACATACACTGCATTCTTTCAATAAAATACATTCTGATGGACTAATTCTCTCTCTAAATTCTGAAGTCCATAAGATTTTTTTGAATAGGGTCCTTTCTCAGTCTTCCAATCACAGAATGGCATTAAACTAAAGTTTAAAAATCAACTTTTTAATTCTGGAGTTCATGGACATTAGATTATGTATACTTAGCTTCTAATCCTCTCATATGATTTAAAAATCACGAATATCACTATTTTGCCTCTGGCTTTTGTGTTTTTCCTTCTCATTCACTTCTAATATTTGCATTGGTATTAATAAGTTAACAATGATTATTTCCTCAATATTTGAATGATACTTTGCCCCTGAGTCCTTTTCAGGTAAATTTGCATATGTTCCATGTTCTTTTCCAAAAACTGTCTCACTAATTTCACCTTTTGACAGTGTCCCTGTTAAGTGCTCTGGGCAGTAAATATCTCACATTTATGTGCATTTGGCTATTTGTTGGACTTTATTGAATATGCCACAACCTTAGGCACATGGAGCCTTCTTGAGTTAATACCAAGCGCTTACTTCATGGCATAAATAACCTTCAGCACTGTGTATTTAAACTTTGTAATGATACTTTGTAGGGATGTCTAATTCTCATTAGAGTATTTGCTCTTCAAAGAGCAATTGCTGTCCTGGAAAGTATATTACAACATAGAAAGGAGAGACAAGCTTTGTTTTTAATCACTATTAGAGGTTAAGATTCCTTCAGGACTCAAAATAACAAACACCCCTTGCCTTTGAGCACCGCTAAGAAATTGCTTTAAAGATTCTTTTCCGAGGGAAAAAAAATCTATGTGAGTGTTGTGGCATCATTAAGAACTATGCATTAGAGGGTCTGAAATGCTTATTATGGTGTGGGTTTAGTATACAAATCAGCAAGAGTTAAGGGAAGCACTAATGTTGTTACAGAGATTATTATATTTTTATTGTATTCATTGTCAGGTTTAAGAATTACTCTGTGTTGCAACACAATTATTTCTATAGCCTTGCTCCCAGCTATTCTTTTTGGCAGAAAGAAAGACTGTGGCTGAAGTTTGATTGTTCTTAAAAACAATGAGTCAGAGCATAAAGTTATGATTTTTTTTATGGCATTATTTCTAACTTCAATTTTAATCTCTTGTAAAGCCATTAATTTCTGGTCCCTTTACATGATTACAAATGAAGTCCTTAGGTATCATATACTGCCTCGAACAGCATCATTGGTTGTAGGACTTAACAGCAACTCTCCCCTTTGTTTTCTGTATGAATCCAGTGTCTCTACCCATCAGATCTCAGGTCCTGGTCTACCAAAGGTGGCTATAGTGGTAGGTATGAGTCTGCTCACGTTTTACGTTCTCGGGAATATAGGAGAGAGTAGTGTTCTATGAACCCCCTCTTGGTTAAAGTACCTCAAAAATGTATATATAACATTTGATAAAATGTTTATTAATTTCATAACCAAGTGATATGCTTTACCAGTCTGCATGACGGAAGAATCGTTTTTCACAATACCCAGCATCAGACTTTGCCTGGTCATGAATTCTATTGATTGCACTTATTTGGTGGCGGGGAAAATCTTGAGTATGTATCAGACACTCTTTCTTTTTAAATCTTTATGGTAGTCTTGTACAGTTGAGTTCGTTATTGCAATTTAAGTGATAAGAAATGGTGTCTGCAGTGGATAATGGTTTCCAAAGCCACTTTCAAAACACTGCCCACTCTCAAGGCCAGCCCTTGGATGCCCCTGCAGTTTATAGAGAAAGGAAGGCAAGAGGCTCATTCTATGTTAACGGGAGGGAATGTGTGTTTTCCTAAGGAATTCTGGGGTATCTAACTGGAGAATCATTAAGTCACCAGCACAAAATGTCTGGCCTGACAGTCCAATGGTCTTGTTTTAATTCCCAAAACAAACCTTCTTATTCTCTCTAGACTTCCATTCTGTTGGAGATATAAAGAAGAAGGGTTTCAGGGTTTGGTGATGTGTAGTATTAGTGCCTAATTTCCAGGGGGGTTTCCTAGTATTAAATCATTTCTGCATCTTAAAACATGGATACTCGCACATTTTTCCTATTTAGTTCAACACTTTGGTCACACACGGCCAGAAATCTTCTTCCTGCACAATCTAATAAGCTCTCCCTAATTGAATTGTGACTCATTTGTTTCCAGAGGTCTGTCTGATGAGCTCTGTCAATCTTTGGTTTAGAGCCAGCACTTGCCACGAGTCCTGCCAGCCTGTGAGCATCTGTGACATGACATGGTTTTGTGGGCCATTACTCTCTTTAACAATGTCAGCAAAGTGTGAAACACTCCATGTGCTCTTCCAAAGAACAGCTTTGTTTTCTGGACTATTAACCAGCAAACTGGATGGATACCTTCTGAAATATATCATGTATCATTTTAAAACAGAACGCAGTGGCTTCATCACACAACAGTGAACCGTGCAGCTCGACGAGGTTAAAGAATTCAGTAGATCCAACAAGGCAAGACTGGAGCTTAGTAGATGAGACATAGTCGTAATACTAATGACATAATGATTGTTTCCCAAGATCCCAGGCCAAGTACATCATAGTCGGATGTTTGCTTACTAACATTTATGTTTATTTGATGTCAATATGATGCATATTACATATTCTCAAGTCTTAATATCTCTGAGAGTGTTTTCATTGGAGATTCTATAATTGCACACAATACATGCTTTAATGTCTCTTCTGAAGACAGGACATCCATTAAATTAATTCAGTAGAGAAAAATCTCCTGTTAGAGCTTCATTAAATAGGGGAGCAAGTCCTGAAAGGAATGCGTTCAGTCTATTTCCTGCCTGCCTGAGTAATGTTAGCCTTTTAGATGAGTGGATGATACATAGATCTAAACTGATCACCTTTGAGTAGCCTTTCACCTCTCTGTTTCTATTGTGTATTTGATTCATTGCAATATCCCCCTTCTATTAAATCTCTCTCTCCCTCTCTCTTGCTCCCTCTCTCTCAAGCTCCATTAATATTGACTTTAAAGCCATTGTCAATGGGATAAATAAAACATATGAAGGAGCCCCTAAAGCCAGCTCAAGATATTTCTAATGATCACTCAGGTTGAATTAATTAGAATGCCTTTTGTAAATAATTTATAAGTCAGGGATGGGTAGTACGAATTGGGATGAGTTCCTGTAGGTTGGTAAATCATTATTCATGACTGACGCATAAAGAAATGACTCTACACTTCAGTGATACATTACTGCCTGATTCATTAGTAGTATGAGACAGAGAGGGAGAGGGAGAGGGAGATTAAGTGGATGTTGCTGTTTGGAGTGACATCTGGCAATGATACAATTTAGAATGCACTCAAGGGGAAAAAAAAAAGAGGATGCTGACTCCAGAGTAGCTGGAGAAGTTTTTAACTGTTTATCCAGCCATTTTGTTTAGGATGTAGCAAGATACAGAAAAACTGGAGAGGTTCAGAGGGTGGAGGCACAGTTTCTTGAGTAGGAAGCACTATCTCCTTTCTTCTTTTCTCCATTCCAGCTATCCCACCTGTAGCTCTTCCTGGGAGCGTGTGAAAAACGAGGAGTACAATACAGGTGGGAAGCTGCCTATCCCTGGAGCACCATGCTATCCTATGCTCACCCCCTTCACTGGTTTCTCATTCCCCAGTAGGTGCAAACAAATAGCTTTACTGTAGTAAATTACCTTAAAGTAATTGATAAGGTTAGGCAAAACTTACAACATCAAAATTGGGCAGTATTACAGTAGGATGAATAATGACCTCTCTAGCCACAATCCTGGATATGTTATGGGACCTGGATTGGGTCACACCATTGGCAGAGAGGCCTCTGGAGGTTAAAAACATGCTTCTTGCTTCTTAGTTCAGCAATTACCCTAGATGGTGCCTCGACTCCTCTATGTACCGGAATTTCTCTGTCTACAATCTGCAAAGTATGGCATTCTGATCTGGAGAATGATAGTACACAGCACTGATGCTTATGCCTCCAGACCTCAAATAAAGACTGGGGCAGAGGCCCCTAAGAGCTCACAGAGAGCAGGAGACAACACACAGCCAGCCTGGAAGAGAAGGCACTGCCTCTTGGCTGACCACCAGGCAGGAAACAGGAAACTCATCGCAGAATTGTACTTGTCTGAATTAGGATAACAACTGAATGCATTGGGGTTGGACTTGTTCCCAGATTTTCCAGTAAGGAGCTGATGCCTGCAAACACCTTGATTTGTGCAGAAAAGCTGATGCCAGACTTCTGACCTACTGAACAAAAAGAGAGCAAGTGTGTGTTTGAAATCCTGGTAATTTTCATGGCAGCAATGGCAAAATAACATATTGATGGGAGTTCATGGCTTGAGCCTGTGACTTTCACTGTCTCTGCATCCCCAGAGGGGGATTGGATGGGGCAGCTGAGCCAGTGAGCTTCTGTACTGTGCAATAGACTTATAGACCACATTTGCTTTCTTTATAAACAGTGTTATATATAAAATGGCTGTCAGCATCTTGGATAATAAAATCAATGGTGGAGTTCGAGGCGTAGCTCAAGGGATAAGACTATCTCCTCTTCCTGTTGAGGACCTGAGTCCAGTTCCCAGCACCAACAGCGCAGGTAATTACTACAGGTAATTCCAGCTTATGAGGATCTGATGTACTTCTCTGTCCCTCGCAGGGATCAGTACTTACATTCAGAGACAGACAGACAGACTGGCAGACAGACAGACAGACACATACACACATCACATAAATATGTATTTCAAAAATATTAAAAATCCCAAATAAAACCAAAGCATGCAATTGCTGTGTGATGCCAGTGCAATTGTATGTTGTGCCTTTGAAAACACAAAAGTGGAGCCCATATTCTCAGGAGAGTTGCCACGGTGTATTGTGAGGTATGTGTTCCTGATGGTCTCCGATTTCACAGTTAGTACTGTATTTGTATAGTCCCCCCACCTTGGTCTCTTCCTTCTCCAAATTTTACTATGCCCATACTCTCTCTAGTTCATGCCCTCTTCTTCTATAATCGCCATCGGGGCACAGGCTCAAAAACACTCACACAAATTTAAAACTCGCTAAGCTCATTAATGTTGCTCCTTTGTCCGTGTGTTTATGGGTGACCATTCAGGATTGGATCCTCTATCAGGGACCTCATCCCTGTAGTGATTCTCCCTCTCTCCCTCCCCTTTTCCCCCCTTTTCTATCAGTAGCCTTTTTTCTTTTCTTTTCTTTTTTTTGGAGCTGGGGACCGAACCCAGGGCCTTGTGCTTGCTAGGTAAGCACTCTACCACTGAGCTAAATCCCCAACCCCTATCAGTAGCCTTTGACTGATGATGGGTATTCAACTGGGGTGGACCCAGGCGAGATTTTCCCCGTCCACACTGACCTGGCAACTGGTAATATTGTAGAGGTTTTGTTTAGGTAGTCACACTACTGAGTCTTCGCTCATGCAGCTTTCCTGTCATGGATAGGAGATACCATCTCAAGCATGAGGCATGGTCTTGTCGCTCTTACAATCTTACCACTGACATTCTTTCTTCCGCGATATTCCCTGACCCTTAGGACTAGGGGTTGTGTGCTACATGAGCCACTTGGGTTGGGTACTGTGTGGTCAGTTGTTTTCTGCATTTTGAACAGTTGTGGATTTCATAGATGATTTCTACAGAAGCAGAAAAAGAGCTTCTTTGATGAGGATGGAGGCCATTCTTGTTTTTGTTTGTTTGGGGTTCTCATAATATTGCTCTGGATCAATAACCATGTTTGCTTCTTACCCACAAATCCCAAGTAATTAAGCCAGCAACATAGAGAACTTGCTCTGTATGTACTGGTAATGACAGAGGGCTGGAGTTTCATCTCGGCAGGATTTGTGGCAGAAACAGCCTTTATTGGAACCAGGAAACTCTTTTGTGTTTAGTAATTCCATCACTTCAGTATGGATGAAACTATAGGTTGATAACTGACCTGAAAACAGAAGTTAGGAACAATCGGAAAAATACATTTGATCCTGTGTTTTAAAATATTTACTTTTATTTTTGTGTTTGTATGCTTGTAAGCCACATGCGTACGGGTGCATGCAGGGACCAGAGGAGGGCATTGGATCCTCTGGAGCTGGGGGTACAAAAGACTGCCTAATATGTGTGCTGGAAACTGGACTCCAAGGCTTCTGGATGACTAGTTAGCAGTTCTTGATACCACATTTCTAATTTTATTAGAATGAATTAAATATTAATGCATTAATATTAAAATACAATTAATGAATATTTTGGGAAAAATGGTTGCCAGTGCAGTACTGATATTTCATTCTTACATTCTTACATTCATTAAGGTGGCTCCTGTGAGTTCTATATGGTGACTGATGGTCAAGTGTAAAACACCCTCGAACCTATCACCCTAGAACATGAGTTCATTTAGAAAGTAGCCATCTCTTTTCATCTGCTGCCTCACAAGCAAGGTGAGGATACTGCTTTAACAACGTGAAACTGAGCAAGTTCAGATCGAATGTTGCATGGACATCGAATTATGGTCCTCTCTTCTCAGCTGGTTAGCTCTTCTGTAGTTCACAGGAAGGATTTCTTTCTTCTTCTCCTGACAGCCTGTTTGCACATGATCTCTCTGCTCTGGACCCAGTGCCCCCTGCATTATGGCATTGTACACTTTGTGTAGTTTTTAGGTGTCTCTTTGTGACAAATGTCCCTTTCAACTTGCCAATGAAGCTACAAAATGAGCCGTGTGTGTGTGTGTGTGTGTGTGTGTGTGTCTTTGTGTGTGTGTGTGTGTTTTTGTGTGTGGGTGCTTGTTTGTAGGTGTTTGTGCGTGTATTTGTGTATGTGTGTTTGTGTGTGTGCGTTTGTAGGTGTTTGTGTGTGTATTTGTGTGTGTTTGTGTGTACGTGTTTGTGTGTGTGTTGCATTCCCTTTTTAAGTGCACCACAGGTCAGACAGTCTGGGGGCTTCATGAGATCCTACAACACTGCCACACTTTATTCTGAAATTGAGTCTTGGAAGATTCAATGCATGTCACACAGTAAGATGTGTTGGTCATAAAAAGGCAGAAGAGCCTGCCTTGCCTTGCTCCTTGCCTTTGGAAACTAACTTCGCCATTCTTCCCTACCCCATACCCACTGCACGCAGACACAATCGCCGAGTTTATCCTTTGCCTACATTCACTTTTCTTCTTCCTTTCTTTTAAAAACATGAAATGCATGTCATAAAGCCGAAATGAACTCTTTCCATTTTCCATGATCCGACCCCAAAGGAGAGCAAACAGAAGAGGACCCACCACATCAATTGGGCTCACTTTTTCTGATTTCTGGGCAGGCCTGTAGCTATTTCTTTGAAACCGATGGTAAACACCTACAAAGCAAAGCTTTCCTTTTGATGCTTCTGTGAGTTTGCCCCACCCTCTTCACCAAGTACAAGTCTCTGCACATGAAAACTACTTAAATGTTTTGTTCGCTTGATTGTTTTATTTGATATTAAAAAAAAACCCATCATGTAAGAGATGGAGAACAACATTCAAGTCAAGAAGAAATGCAACATTAACTCTCCCAGCATAAAACTATTTTAACATTTCCAATGTAGATTTTATAGAGGCACCAGGGAATCAAATGACTTCCTGACACTACCGTGTGTGTCCTACAGCCAGTCAGGTAAGAGGTGACCGGCTTGATCTTAAACAGTATTAGGCAGTGACTTTCTGTCCTTTGATCTACTGACAGGTCAGGACTCACAATTGCATTTAGGGAAAATAAACAGAGTGGTTTCCTAGAGGGATTCAAAATGTGACTTTTATTCAAACAAAATATAAACTCCTAGTTTTAACAAAATCTTACACAATGGTTTGATTGTGTATACCAGGCCACCAATCGTAAGGTCACGGAAGGCTGATAATTCAGAATGAAGGGAAAACAACAGGTATTTTATATAATCCAAGGTGTTTATATATACTGGCCGTGACTATTATTCTTGATATTGATTGCCCATAAGACTAAAACTTTAACAGTGCTTTGAGAAGCTTATAAAAGAGGGGGAAATGGTGTAAAATAGATTTTGTTTCATTTCCGAGTTAAGTGCATTCATTGAATGTCAGCACTGTGGTGAGCAGGGACTTCAGACCAGCGTTTAATCAGGAATCACGGATCGATCGCCTTCTGTGGTAAGGCACAGGGCAGTTTGGGAGTTGCAGAGTTAAAACTGACAGTTGCTTTTCGCAGGCTGCCTGCTTTATACAGAAGAGTTGAGCGTACGCTCAATCTTCCCTAGACTCAGACTTTATCAAGCGTTTGGAACAGTCTTGTGCAATTTAAAACGAAATTGGCGACTTAAAACATAGCCAGTTATATTACGCGATGAATGGAGATACGTGTGAATAATTTTCTTTAGCTAAACTTTAATCGGTCTCTAAAAAAATAGGCTCACTATTTCGTCCAGTACTGGATTTTCACACTGGCTGTTGGACACACTTAATAAGAAAGTCACAAATGTCCTACCTCCTGCCAGAGCCTCCTGCTGCTATTTCTGTATTTCACTTTGTTCCCTGGACACTTTAGTCTTTCTTCGCTTGACATCTTTGCTTGTCATTTCTCCAAATTCTTGAGATGCCACTGCCAAGGTAAGATTGTTGTTTTCCAAAAGTACTTTTCTGAAGGACTTTCTGGTTCCTCCTGTAATTCCTGCTACTAAAATCCTGTCATGGTTTCCTTGAAGTCTCTCTTGGGTGTTCACTGTATAAGGTGAAAGACTTCTGTAGTGTCTATGTTTTAAATGGCTAACCCCGCGGACTGGTCCTTCACGGAGCTGTGGACTCACGTTTCTCTGATAGCTACGCATATGAGAATACCCCTCATTTTCTGAGCTTCTAGTTAAGAGTTTTGGAGTCAGTGAACGTGATTGTTGGCGGGAGGGTGGTCATGGGGGGAGGGTGGGAAGGGGTACACCCATATAGAAGGGGAGGGAGAGGGGATAGGGGGATGTTGGCCCGGAAACCGGGAAGGGGAATAACAACCGAAATGTAAATAAGAAATACTCACATTAATAAAGATTAAAAAAAAGAGTTTTGGAGTCATACTTCATGCGATTACAAGATGATGTGTACAGTCACTCGTTTTATATCTGCTGGTGGTAACCGTTAGATATTAAAGACCCTCTGTCAGTCATTTCCTCAGTGAAGTCTGCATGCCAGTCCAGAGGTTCTCACTGGAGTCTTGTTTATCTGAGGTGCTGAGCAGATGGGCTTCCTCAGAATAGTTTGCCACAGCGTTCTTATATGGCCATGGAAGGGATCTCGAGGACAATCTTTCTCAGTTTACCCTGACTCAGATCCCGAGAACTTGCTCACTCTTGGTCACGCGCTTGCCTTCCAGCCTTATCCCGGTGGAATCATCACAACCTCCCATAGCCTCCCCACAGGCTGCTCCTTGTAGGACAGCCTCCTACATGTCTTTGGTGTGTGGACCCACCTGGTCCTCTTTCCATGTCCCATCCAGTGGAGAAAAAAAAAATGGGACATAGAGGGAAATTAGCACTTTCTCTGCCTCACCAGCTTGCTTTGGCATTGAGTGATGGATGCTTGGCTCTGGGCTAACGTGTTGAGCCAATACTGGAATGTCTGCTGCCTCAGGATTCCCCAGAGTCACTTTGCTCTTGGTGCATTCAAAGTATTTCTCTCCAGTTTTATTACATTGGGTTTGGTAAGAAGCCATTTTGATCAAGGAGCCATGGGTCTATGATCAGAAACATGCAAATCACAGTTTGCAGGTTCACTGAGCCATGCGTAAGAATGATGGACCCATAGAGTGAAGAGCAGAATCAAACAGATCCACCAAAAAAAAAAATCCTATCTTGGTTAATAACGTTCCAATGCGCAGGACCCATAAGCAGAGGGATCTCAGGAGTGTGCTAGGAAATGTAAAAGCCAGTGGAAAAAACAACATGAATGAACAACATAAAGTGTCACTAACCAACACCACAGCCCAGAAACTTTCACAGGTTAGTTGGAATAGAGTTAAGGTATTTTGAAGTTTATTCAAGAAAAGGAACTCCAGAGGGAAGGGTAAGGGGAACTGGAAGCAAAACCTTCTTTACGTGTTCCTTGGGGCTAGAGGTCTCACAGCTGTTAAAGGCTTAAACCAGTAAATGGGAATCTAAAATTATGCCTTAACTGCTTTTGAATTTTGAGCTAATATTCATATGCCATAAAATCCACCAGTACCAAATAAATTTGAGTGTAATTTAGACACAGACAGGTGACATGTGCCCTCGCCCATTTATGGAAACCGCATCTCCTCTGAGAAGGAGAGAGTGAAACAGTCAACAACAGAGTCTGAGAATGGCAGAGAAAAGGGGAAATATTAGGGATAGATGAGAGAATTCTAGTACACAAAGAAGAGAAGAAGTCATCTCCATTTCCCCACTAAGGTGACTATACCAATATGAGAGACAGAAAATGTTCCGACAAGTAAAAATGATTGACATTTGAAAAGATGGATGCTTTAACTGTACCAATTAGATTATGACATACATGTATATGTACGCATATATATCAAAATGTAATACAGTAACCTGTTGTAATAAAACGTTGTATAATTGTGTATATGTTATGCATCAGTAATATGTGTAAGGCTGTAGACACGGCTGTGTAGGTGAAGTGCTTGATGAGAAAGAACAAGGGGCCAGAGTTGAGATCACCATAACGCACAGAAAATCAAATAACCCTTTCTGCAGTCCTAGCTTGAGGAAGGCAGAGACAAGATCCCTGGAACACACTGGATAGCTAGCTTAGCCCAAACAGCAAGCCATTGGTTCAGCAAGAGACCTTGATTCAATGTGCAGGATGGGGATTGAAAGGGGAAGACACCTACTAATTTGTGGAGAGTTTGTTCTCCTTGATAGATCTACGCTCTTATTTTCTGCTGGGAAAACAATGTTTCGACTGATTTAGCCTCGCAGTAAGTTTGAAATTAAGAAATGTCACTGTTCTGACTTTGTTCTTCTTTCACGATCGATTCCGCTAGTCAACATCCCTTTCATTTCTGTATGAAAGTTAGATCAGACTTTATTATTTTTAAAAAAGAGAGAGTAGAATTTTACTGAAGGTTGCCTTAGATCTACATGTCACTTCTACTTCTTTTCTTTTAAAATGTTTTCGGTTAAGCACAGACATTAATTCTGATTTACAGGCTTATTATTTTGATGCAAATTATTGGGAAATGGAAACATAAATTAGTTCTGTGAAAATAGTATACTTAATTTAGATTTCACCAGAAGCTAATAAATGTTATCTTACTTTTTGTTAGTTCTTGAGAAGTTTAGAGCAGTGTATTTTCACTGTAGTTACTCCTTCTCAACTCTCCCAGATCTATTG
Source organism: Rattus norvegicus (assembly GCF_021556685.1). NCBI lineage: Eukaryota > Metazoa > Chordata > Mammalia > Rodentia > Muridae > Rattus > Rattus norvegicus. The sequence continues at coordinate 17,424,757 of NC_141553.1, read as the reverse complement.
TGTCTTCCTTACCCATATAACTTTTGTGTTTTATTATTTTTTTTTAATTCATCAACTCTGATTTGTGCACTTCATATTTCCATGGATGTGTGGAGTCTGACCAATTTACCAGGGGTGACATTCTCCCTCTCCCAGAAATGATCAGTTGTCAGTAGTTCTTTGGAAATGAGTAGGGTGTGGTTCCCATGTTCCTTCTTTGTCCTGGAAATAGGTCTGGCTTGAGCTTGAATGAAACTTGTGCAAGCTACCATAACTGATATGAGTTCCCATGTGTAGCACATTGGTGGGAGTATACTGCACTGCCCCTGCTCTTATAACCTCCCCACACCTTCTGCAGTGATCCTTGATTAACAAAATTAGTGATCAAAAGGAAGACATTATAACAGACATTGAAGAAATACAGAAAATCAGAGAGAGAGAGAGAGAGAGAGAGAGAGAGAGAGAGAGAGAGAGAGATAGATTAAAAATCAGAATCACACCAAACTGAAAAATCTAAGAGTAATGAATGCATTTCTAGATTATATACTCCCACCTCAACACACTGGCATTCCCCTACACTGGGGAAAGCTTCACAGGACCAAGGGCTTTGCCTCCTATTGATGCCAGAGAATGCCAGCCTCTGCTACATGTGCTGCCGGAGCCATGGGTCCCTCTATGTGTTCTCTTTGGTAGGTAATTTAGTCCCCGGGAGGTCTGAAGGATCTGGCTTGTTGATATTGTTGTTCTTCCTACCGGGTTGCAAAGCCGTTCAACAACTTCAGTTCATCCCCTAACTCCTCCATTGGGATGCCCATGCTCAGTCTGAGGTGGGAGTGGGTAGGTGGGAGTGGAAGCATTTTCACAGAAGCAGGGGGAGGGGAGCTGGGAGAGGGGGGAAAAGGGATAACATTTGAAATGTAAATACATAAAATAGCCAATAAAAATAAGTTAAAAATAGATCTATATGATCTACCAAAGTGAAATCAAGATGAAATAAATAATTAAATAGACTCATACACCCAATATCCCTGATGAACATGGACATACATTCTCAATGAATTATGTCAAACCTAATTCAAGAACAGATTGGGCAGATCAGTGGAAATAGTTTAATATATGTAAATAAGTGAATATTTTATACTTTTCCCTCTGAGGGAACTTTCGTGTAAATATATGGTCATTGTACTTTAATTTTTGGACTCCATTTTAAATATGGTATATGCTGCTGCTGCTTTGTACATGTATATTATAAAAAGCTTAATAATTTTGGAGACATAATTACCTATTCAAGACCTAAGATCCTTCATAGTCCCTATGTGTAAACATTTGTTGTTATGTATAGTCTACCTAATTAATTTTTTAGTTACTATGTTTGATCCACAAAAGCTTAGGAGATGTATGAATTAATATTCATGCATCTCAATTCCTGAACTTGAAAGACGTTTTCAAGTACATTATATATTTACATAGTCAAATATGACATGCCTTAGTATTTCTACCAATAGGGATTCTAACCTGAGAGGCAGCAATCATGTAGCACACACAGTATGTTGGAACTTAAATGTCTGCTCACTGAAACAGATGAATATTCAAAATGATAGTTAATAATCGCAAACAGCTATGTTCTCAAATAAGGATTATTGCACAGTGGAAGTATTCCATGAGAATGAATAAAAAAAGACTGCTACTTGGTTGTGCACATGGTTGTAATTCTCCAGAAAATTAGAAATTTACAGCCATTGTTACAAATATACTTAAACTGAGTATGTAGTGACAGTTTTTTTAGGGCAATGCTTTTCTAGTTTGAATTTGTTCATTTTTTCCCTAAGAGTCTGAGCTGCATAGATTTCCAGAAGACTTGATAGATATGGGTGGGTAATAGCATCCACAGGCTTTTCATGTGATGGCGTAGTAGGAGATTTGAGCATTAAACATCCACAGATTCACTCTGAGTTGCTTGCAACTCCTCCTGCCTTCAGGAGGGTTTGCAGTTACACATGCTACACACCAAAGTCAAATGTTTAAACAAGTAATCCTTTGGTAACAGAGCCAAATAATTCTCTTCACTGTCTTCCATCAACAACAAAATTGACTGACTGGTATTGTGGGGCAGGATGAACTTAGTTCTTTATCTTTCGTTTTTATCTATTTTTTTAAATTTTATTGGATAGTTTATGTATTTACCTTTCTTTTTTTATTAGATACTTTTTATTTACATTTCAAATGTTATTCACTTTCCTTCTCGGACATAAGCCCCCTTATCCCATCCCCCTCCCCTTCTTTTATAAGGGTGTTCCCCTCCCCAACCAGTCCCTTATATCCCCCCTTACACTGAGGGGTGCAGCCTTGGCAGGACCAAGGGCTTCTCCTTCCACTGGTGCCCAACAAGGTCATCCTCTGCTACATATGCAGCTAGAGTCATGGGTCAATTCATGTATAGTCTCGGGTAGTGGTTTAGTGCCTGGGAGCTCTGGTTGTTTGGCATTATTGTTCTTATGGGGTTGCAAGCCCCTTCAGCTCTTTCAATCCTTTCTCTAATTCCTCCAACAGGGGTCCTGTTCTCATTTAAATGGTTTGCTCCTAGCATTCTCCTCTGTATTTGACATGCTCTGGCTGTGCCTCTCAGGAGACAGCTATATCTGGCACCTGTCAGCATGCACTTTGTAGCTTTATTAATCTTATCTAGTTTTGGTGGCGGTATGTATATGGACTGTGTACCCATGTTGGGCAGGCACTGAATGGCAGTTCCTTCAGTCTCTGCTCCAAACTTTGCTTCCATATCCCTTCCTGTCAATATTTTTGTTTCCCCTTCTAAGAAGCAGTGCAGCATCGCACTTTGGACGTCCTTCTTCTTGAGCTTCATGTGGTCCGTGGATTGTATCTTGGGTAATTCGAGCTTTTGGGCTAATACCAACTTATCAGTGAGTGCATGCCATGTGTGTATTTCTGTGACTGGGTTACCTCACGCAGGAGGGTATTTTCTAGTTCAATTCATTTGCCTATGAATTTCATGAAGTCATTGTTTTTGATAGCTGAGTAGTACTCTACGGTGTAAATGCATCACATTTTCTGTATCCATTCCTCTGTTGAAGGGCATCTGGATTCTTTCCAGCTTCTGGCAATTATGAATAAGGCTGCTATAAACATAGTGGAGCATGTGTCTTTGTTGTATGTTGGAGCATTTTTTGGGTATATATCCGGGAGTGGTATAGCTGGTTCCTCAGGTAGTGCAATGTCCAATTTTCTGAGGAATCTCCAGACTGATTTCCAGAGTAGTTGAACCAGTTTGCAATCTCACCAGCAATGGAGGAGTGTTCCTCTTTCTCCACATCCTCGTCAGCATGTGTTGTCACCTGAGTTTTTGATCTTAGCCATTCTGATTGGTGTGAGGTAGAATCTTAGTGTTGTTTTGATTTGCATTTTCCTGATGACTAATGATGTTGAACATCTCTTTAGGTGTTTCTCAGTCACTTGATATTCCTCAGCTGAGAATTCTTTGTTTAGCTCTATACCCCATTTTCAATAGGGTTATTTGGCTTTTTGGAGTCTAACTTCTTGAGTTCTTTGTATTTGGATATGAGCCCTCTATCAGATATAGGATTGGTAAAGATCTTTTCCCAGTCTGTTGGTTGCTGTTTTGTCCTAATGACAGTGTCCTTTGCCTTACAGAAGCTTTGTAGTTTTATGAGGTCCCATTTGTGGATTCTTGATCTTAGAGCATAAGTCATTGGTGTTTTCTTCAGGAAATTTTCCCCAGTGCCCATGTGATCAGACTCTTCCCCACTTTTCCTTCTATTAGCTTTAGTGTATCTGGTTTGGTATGGAAGTCCTTGATCCACTTGGACTTAAGCTTTGTACAGGGTGATAAAAATGGATCAATTTTCATTCTTTTACATGCTGACCTCCAATTGATCCACCACCATTTGTTGAAAATGCTATCTTTTTTCCATTGGATGGTTTTGGTTCCTTTGTCAAAGATCAAGTGATCATAGCTGTGTGGATTCATTTCTGGGTCTTCAATTCTATTCCACTAACGTACCTTCCTGTCTCTGTACCAATACCATACAAGTTTTAGCCCTATTGCTCTGTAATAGTGCTTGAGGTCAGGGATGGTGATTCCCCCAAAAGTTCTTTTATTGTTGAGTATAGTTTTCCCTATCCTGGGTTTTTTGTTATTCCAAATGAATTTGCAAATTGCTTTTTCTAACTCAATGAAGAATTAAGTTAGAATTTTGATGGATTGCATTGAATATGTAGCTTGCTTTTGACAAAACGGCCATTTTTACTATATTATTCCTGTCAATCCATGAGCATGGGAGGTCTTTTCATCTTCTAAGATCTTCAATTTCTTTCTTCAGAGACTTGAAGTTCTTGTCATACGGATCTTTCACTTGCTTGATTAGAGTCACACTGAGGTATTTTATGTTATTTGGGACTATTGTAAAGGGTGTCATTTCCCTGATTTCTTTCTCAGCTTGTTTATTCTTTGAGTAGAGGAAAGCTACTGATTTGTTCGAATTAATTTTATATCCAGCCACTTTGCTGAAGTTGTTTATCAGGCTTAGTAGTTCTCTGGTGGAACTTTTGGGGTCACTTAAGTGTACTATCATACCATCTGCAAATAGTGATATTTTGACTTCTTCTTTACCAATTTGTATGCTTTTGACTTCCGTTTGTTGTCTGACTGCTCTGGCTAGGACTTTGAGTACTATATTGAATAAGTAGGGAGAGAATGGGCAGCCTTGTCTAGTCCCTAATTTTAGTGGGATTATTTCAACTTTCTATTTAGTTTAATGTTGGCTACTGGTTTGCTGTATATTGCTTTTACTATGTTTAGATATGGGCCTTGAATTCCTGATCTTTCTAGGACTTTTATCATGAAGGGGTGTTGAATTTTGTTAAATGCTTTCTCAGCTTCCAATGATATGATCATGTGGTTTTTTTTTTCTTTGAGTTTGTTTATATAGTGGATTATGTTGATGGATTTCTGTATATTGAACTATCTCTGCATCCCTGGGATGAAGCCTACCTGATCATGATGGATGATCATTTTGATGTATTCTTGGATTTGATTTGTGAGAATTTTATTGAGTACTTTTACATCAATATTCATAAGGGAAATTGTTCTGAAGTTCTCTTTCTTTGTTGGGTCTTTTGTGATTTAGTTATAAGAGTAATTGTGGCTTAATAGAAGGAATTATGTTGTGCTCATTCTGTTTCTATTTTGTGGAATAGTTTGGGCAGAAGGATTGATATGAGGTCATTTTGGATAGAATTGGTATGAGGTCTTTTATGAAGGTCTGATTGAACTCTGCACTAAACCTGGTCCTGGGCTTTTTTTTTTGGTTGGGAGACTTTTAATAACTGCTTCTATTTCTTTAGGAGTTTTGGGATTGTTTCAATGGTTATTCTGATTCTGATTTAACTTTGGTACCTGGTATTGTCTAGAAAATTGTCCATTTCCTCCAGATTTTCCAGTTTTGTTGAATATAGGCTTTTGTAGTAGGATCTGATGATTTTTTGAATTTCCTCAGATTCTGTTGTTATGTGTCCCTTTTCATTTCTGATTTTGTTCATTTGAATGCACTCTCTGTGCCCTCTGGTTTGTCTGGCTAAAGGTTCATCTATCTTGTTGGGTTTTTCAAAGAACCAGATCCTGGTTTTGTGTTCTTTGTACAGTCCTTTTTGTCTCTACTTGGTTGATTTCAGCCTTGAATTTGATTATTTCCTGCCTTCTAATCCTCTTGTGTGTATTTGCTTCTTTTTGCTCTAGAGTTTTTAGTTGTGCTGTCAAGCTGCTAATGTATGCTCTCTCCTGTTTCTCTTTGGAGGCACTCAGAGCTATGAGCTTTCCTCTTGGCACTGATTTCTTTGTGTCCCTTAAGTTTGAGTATGTGGTGCCTTCACTTTCATTAAATTCTAAAAGTCTTTAATTTCTTTATTTCTTCCTTGACCAAGTTATCATTGAGTAGAGCATTGTTCGACTTTCATGTACATGTGGGCTTTCTATATTTTTTTGATGTTATTGAAAACCAGTCTTAGTCCATGGTGATCTGATAGAATGCATGGGATCATTTCAGTCTTCTTGTATCTGTTGAGGACTGTTTTGTGACTGATTGATCATGTGGTCAATTTTGGAGAAGGTACCATGAGGTGTTGAGAAGAAGGTATATTCTTTTGTTTTAGGATGGAATGGTCTATAAATATCTATTAAGTCCATCTGGTTCTTAACTACTTCTGTTAGTTTCTCTATGTTTCTGTTTAATTTTTGTTTCCATGATCTGTCCATTGATGACAGTGTGGTGTTGAAATCTCCTACTATTATTGTGTGAGGTGTGAGGTGTGCTTTGAGCTTTAGTAAGGTTTCTTTTATGAATGTATGAATGTAGGTGCCCTTTCATTTGGAGCATAGATATTTAGAATTGAGAGTTCATCTTGGTGGATTTTTTTTCTTTGATGAATATGAAGTGTCCTTCCCTATCTTTTTTGATAACTTGGTTGAAAGTCAATTTTATTTGCTATTAGAATGGCTACTCCAGCTTGTTTCTTCGAACCATTTGCTTGGAAAGCTGTTTTCCAGCCTTTTACTCTGGATAGTGTCTGTCTTTGTCTCTGAGGTGTGTTTCTTGTATGCAGCAAAATGCTGGGTCCTGTTTAAATATCCATTCTGTTAGTCTATGTCTTTATATTGGGGAATTGAGTTTGTTAATGTTGAGAGATATTAAGGAATAGTGGTTGTTGTTTCCTGTTATTTTTGTAGTTAGAGGTGGAATTAAGTTTGTGAGTCTCTCTTCTTTTGGTTTCTTTGCAAGGGGATTACATATGTGTTTACATTTCAAACGCTATCATCCCTTTCCCCCTCACTCCCATACCTCTTCTGCCCTCCCCCTGTTTCTGTCAAGATGCTCTCCCTCCCATCTACTCACTCCCACCTCAATACCCTGGCACTCCTCTACACTGAGGAAAGGATCCTTCACAGCACCAAGGGCTTCTCCTCCTGTTGATGCTAGACAATGCCATCCTCTCTGTTATATATGCAGCTGAAGCCATGGGTGGCTCCATGTGTATTCTTTGGTTGGTGGTTTAGTCCCTGGGAAGTCTGGGATCGGAGTCTGGTTAGTTGATATTATTGTTCTTCCTATAGGGTTGCAAACCCTTCAGCTCCTTCAGTCCTTTCTCTTACTCCTTCACTGGGATCCCCATGCTCAGTCTTATGGTTAGCTGCAAGCATCTTAATATTTATCAGTAAGGACCTAGCAGAGCCTCTCAGGAGTCAGCCATATCAGGCTCCTGTCAGCAAGCAATTCTTGGCATCAGCAATAGTGACTGGGTTTGTTGGCAGCATATGGGATGGATCCCCAGATGGGGCAGTTTCTGGTTAGCTTTTCCTTCAGTCTCTGCTCCAGTCTTTGTCCCGGTATTTCCTCCTGTGAGTATTTTGTTTCCCATTCTAAGAAGGACGGATGAATCCACATTTTGCTCTTATTTCTTCTTGAGCTTCATACGGTCTGTGAATTGTATCTTGTGTATTCCGGCTTTTGGGCTAATATCCACTTATCAGTAAGTGAATACTGTGTGTGTTCTTTTGTGACTGGGTTACCTTACTCAGGATATTTTCTAGCTCTATCCTTTTGTCTGAGAATTTCATGAAGTCATTGCTTTTAATAGCTGTGTGGTACTCCTTGTGTAAATGTACCACATTTTCTATATCCATTCCTCTGTTGAAGGGCATCTGGGTTCATTCCAGCTTCTGGCTATTACAAATAAGGCTGTGATGAACATAGTGGAGCACGTGTCTCTTTTATATGTTGGGGCATCTTTTGGGTATATGCCCAAAATGATACATCTGGGTCCTCGGATAGTACTATGTCCAGTTTTCTGAGGAAACTCCAGACTGATTTCCAGAGTGGTTGTACCAGTTTGCAATCCCACCAGCAATGGTGGGATTTCTCTCATTCTCACCAGCATCTATTGACACCTGAGTTTTTGATCTTAGCCATTGTGACTGGTGTGAGGTGGAATCTCATAGTTGTTTTGATTTGCATTTCCCTAATGACTAAGGATGTTAAACATTTCTTTAGGTGCTTCTCGGCCATTCCATATTCCTCAGTTGAGAATTCTTTCTTTAGCTCTGTACCCTATTTTTTAATAGGATTATTTCATTCTCTGGAGTCTAACTTCTTGAGTTCTTTGTATATATGGTATTAGCTATCTATGGATGTAGGATTAGAAAAGATTTTTTACCAGTCTGTTGGTTGCCATTTTGTCATATTGACAGTGTCCTTTTTCCCTACAGACGCTTTGCAATTTTATGAGGTCCCATTTGTGGATTCTTGATCTTAGAGCATAGGTATTCTATTCGGGAAACTTTCCCCTGTGCTTATGTGTTCAAGGCTCTTCTCCGCTTTCTTTTATATTAGTTTGAGTGTATCTCATTTTATGTGGAGGTCCTTGATCTATTTGGATTTGAGCTTTGTACAAGGGGATGAGAATGGATCGATTTGCATTCTTCTACATGCTGACCTCCAGTTGAACCAGCACCATTTGTTGAAAATGCTTTCTTTCTTCCACTGAATCATTTCAGATCCTTTGTCAAAAATCGCATGTTCATAGTGTGAGGGCTCATTTTTGGATCTTCAGTTCTATTCCATTGATCTACCTACCTGTCTCTGTCCCAAACCATGCAGTTTTTTTATTGTAATACAGCTTGAGGTCAGAGATGGTGATTCCCCCCAGAGGTTCTTTTATTGTTGAGAATAGTTTTCGCTATCCTGGGTTTTTTGTTATTCCAAATGAATTTGCAAACTGCTCTTTTTAACTCTATGAAGAATTGAGTTGGCATTTTGATGGGGATTGCATTGACTCTGTAGATTGCTTTCATAAGATGGCCGTTTTTACTATATTAATCCTGCCAAACCATGAGCATGGGAGGTATTCTGATATCTTCAATTTCTTTCTTCAGAGACTTGTCATACAGATCTTTCACTTGCTTAGTTAATCATACCAAAATATTTTATGTTATTTGTGGCAATGTTATTTGTTATTATGAAGGGCATTCTTCTCTACTTTCTTTCTCAGCCTGTTTACCCTTTGAGTAGGGGAAGGCTACTGATTTGTTTGAGTTAATTTTATATCCAGTCACTTTGCTGAAGTTATTAGGTGTAGGAGTTCTCCGGTGGAATTTTTGGGATCATTTATATATACTATCATATCATCTGCAATGATAAGTGATATTTTCACTTATTCCTTTTTAATTTTGTATCCACTGACCTCTTTTTGTGGTCTAATTGCTCTGGGCTAGGATTTCGAGTACTATATTGAATAGGTAGGGAGAGAATGGGCAGCCTTATCTAGTCCTTGATTTTCATGGGATTGTTTCAAATTTCTCTCCATTTAGTTTGATGTTGGCTACTGTTTTGCTGTATGTTGTTCTTACTATGTTTAGATGTTTAGGTATGGGTCTGGAATTCCTGACCTTTCTAAGTCTTTTATCTTTAATTTTGTCAAATACTTTCTCAGGGTCTCATGAGATGAATATGTAGTTTTATCTTTTACTTTGTTTATATAGTTTATTACATTGATGGATTTCCATATATTGAACCATTCCTGCGTTCCTGGGATGAAGCCTACCTGATCATGGTGAATGATCATTTTGGTGTGTTCTTGGCTTCAATTTGCGAGAATTTTATTGAGTATTTTTGGGAAGGGAAATTGGTCTAAAGTACATTTTCTTTGTAGGATCTCTGTGTGATTTAGGTATAAGCATAATTGTGGCTTCATAGAAGGAATCATGTAGTGTTCCTTCTGTTTCTATTTTGTGGAATAGTTTGGACAGAATTGGTATGAGGTCTTTTTGGACAGAATTGGTATAAGGTCTTTTATGAAGGTCTGATAGAATTCTTCACTAAACCCCTCTGGTCCTGGGTTTTTTTGGGTTGGGAGACTTTTAATAACTGTTTCTATTTCTTTAGGAGTTATGGGGATATTTAGAAGGTTTTATCTGATCCTGATTTAACTTCGGTATCTGGTATTTGTCTAGAAAATTGTTCATATCCTCCAGATTTTCCAGTTTTGTTGAATATAGGCTTTTGTAGTAGGATCTGATGATTTTTTGAATTTCCTCAGATTCTGTTGTTATGTGTCCCTTTTCATTTCTGATTTTGTTAATTTGGATGCACGCTCTGTGCCCTCTGGCTTGTCTGGCTAAGGATTCATCTATCTTGTTGAGTTTTTCAAAGAACCAGATCCTGGTTTTGTGTTCTTTGTACAGTCCTTTTTGTTTCTACTTGGTTGATTTCAGCCTTGAATTTGATTATTTCCTGCCTTCTAATCCTCTTGGGTGTATTTGCTTCTTTTTGTTCTAGAGCTTTTAGGTGTGCTGTCAAGCTGCTAATGTATGCTCTGTCTTGTTTCTCTTTGGAGGCACTCAGAGCTATGAGCTTTCCTCTTAGCACTGATTTCTGTGTGTCCCTTAAGTATGTTGTGCCTTCACTTTCATTAAATTCTAAAAAGTCTTTAATTTCTTTCTTTATTTCTTCCTTGACCAAGTTATCATTGAGTAGAGCATTGTTCAACTTTCACGTATATGTGGGTTTTCTGTTATTTTTGATGTTATTGAAAACCAGTCTTAGTCCATGGTGATCTGATAGAATGTATGGTGTTATTTCAGTCTTCTTGTATCTGTTGAGGCCTGTTTTGTGACCAATTGTATGGTTAATTTTGGAGAAGGTACCATGAGGTGCTGAGAAGGTATATTCTTATCTTTTACGATGAAATAAATGTTCATAGATATCTGTTAAATCCATTTGGTTCATAACTTCTGTTAGATTCACTGTCTCAGTTTAGTTTCTGTTTCCATGATCTTTCCATTGATGAAGAGTGTTGTGTTCAGGTCTCCCACTATTATTGTGTGTTGCAATGTATGCTTTGAGCTTTAGTAAAGTTTCTTTTATGAATGAGTGCTCTTGCATTTGGAGCATACATATTCAGAATTTATAATTCATCTTTCTATATTTTTCCTTTGATAAATATGAAGTGTCCTTACCTTTTTTGATTACTTTTGTTTGAAAGTTGATTTTATTTGAAATTAGAATGGCTACTCTAGCTTGATTCTTGAGACCATTTGCTTGGAAAAAAATTTTCCAGCCTTTTATTCTGAGGTAGTACCTGTCTTTATCACTGAGGTATGTTTCCCATATGCTGCAAAGTTCTCGGTCCTATTCAAGTAGCCAGTCTGTTAGTCTTTTTATTGGGTAACTGATTACATTGATGATGAGACATTAATACTGATTATTGTTTCCTGTTTTTGTTGTTATAAGTGGAATTATGTTTGTGTGGCTATCTTTTGGGTTTGTTGAAGGTAGAGTTCTTTATTTTTCTAGGGTGTAGTTTCCCTCCTTGTGTTGGAGTTGTCTATTATCCTTTGTAGTGCTGGATTTGTGGAGAGAGGTGTAAATTTGTGTTTGTCATGGAATATCTTGGTTTCTCTATCTATGGTAATTGAGTTTTGCTAGATATAGTACCTGGGATGACATTTGTGTTCTCTTAGGGTCTGTATGACATCTGCACAGGATCTTCTGGCTTTCATAGTCTCTGGTGAGAAGTCTGGTATAATTCTTATAGGTCTGCCTTTATATGTTAATAGACATTTCCCCCTTACTGCTTTTAATATTCTTTGTTTTGTGCATTTGCTGTTTTGACTATCATGTGATGGGAGGAGTTTCTTTTCTGGTCCAATCTATTTCTGTAGACTTCTTGCATGTTCATGGGCATTTCTTTAGGTTAGAAATGTTTTCTTCTATAATTTTGTTGAATATATTTACTGGCCCTTTAAGTTGCAAATCTTCACTCTTGTTTATAACTATTGTCCTTAGGTTTGGTCCTCTTATTGTGTCCTGGATTTCCTGGATGTTTTGGGTTAGAAGCTTTTTGCATTTTGCATTTTCTTTGACTATATGTTGATGTTTTCTATGGCATGTTATGCCCCTGATGATCCTCTCTTCTATCTCTTGTTCTGTTGGTAATGCTTGCGTCTATGACTCTTGATCTCTTTCCTAGGTTATCTATTTCCAGGGTAACCTCTCTTTGTGATTTCTTTATTGTTTCTCTTTCCATTTTTAGATTCTGGATTGTTTTGTTCAATTCCTTCCCTTGCTTTTTTCCCCCTGTAATTCTTTAAGGGATTTTCATGCTTCCTATTTAAGGGCTTCTACTTGTTTATCTGAGTTCTCCTGTATTTCTTTAAGGGAGTTATTTCTGTCCTTCTTAAAGAACTCTAGCATCATGAGATCCGAATCTTGCTTATCCAGCATGTTGGGATATCCAGTATTTGCTGTGCTGGGAGAACTGGGTCCTGATGGTGCCAAATAGCTTTGGTTTTTGTTGCTTAGGTTCTTGTGCTTGCCTCTTGATATCTGGCTATCTCTGGTATTAGTTGTTTTTGCTGTCTCTGAGTGGAGCTTGTTTCTCCCATGGCCCCATGAGCCTGAGATCTTAGGAGTGAGCACACTCCTGGGGTAGCAGCTCTCTCCAGGCAGGATTTGGATAAGGAGGGCTGTGGGACAGCCTTAGTTATGGGCACAGGTGGAGATGGGAAGAATCCTGTTCCAGGCTGCTCTGTGGTTTCTGTGCCCTGTGTGGTCCCTCTTTGGACAGTCATCGGAGTGAAAGTAGTGGTGCTAGAGCGAGAGCACTCCTGGGAAACAATCTCTCTCCAGTTAGGATTTGGGTCTGGAGGGCTGTAGGACAGCCTTAGCTCCAGAGCACAGATGGAGATAGGAAGCTTCCTCATTTCTTTTTTATTGTTGTTATTGTTTTTTTTGTTGTTGTTGTTGGTGGTGGTGGTAGTGTTTGTGTGCATATATCCATGTAGAGGGCAGACGACAATTTGTTGGAATTGACCTTCTCCTTCCACCGTGTGGATCTTGGAGGTGGATCTCGGGTTATCAGCTTGGCCATACGTGCATGAACTTCTAGAACAATATTGTCATCTTTATGTATTTGTTTATTTTATTAATTCTCTGATAATTTTTTATGATGTTTTACTCATGTTCTTCCCTTTCAACCAAAGTGTTTTGAGCATATTTATGATTTTTAAATATTTGGTCTTATCTTCCTTAAATTCCTATAGAAAATTATATACTTGGATAAATATAAAATATTCATTGGTTATTTTTTGATAACTAGCATATAAGACAAACACCCTTGGAGGACAATCATTTTAATTTTGGGGTTTCTGTGTTTCTTCTTGTGACTTGACAAGGTGTGGCTATGCATGCCTGGTTTACCACTGGCAGCAGTTAGGCACTTCTGAGCTCGTGGCTGTTGGGTCTTGAGCTGGACTGACCAAAAAAAGGTGAACTTGTACTATTAGAAGTCAAAAGCTGTGAGAAGGGAGTGTGGAATGTGGGTAACCTATTTAAAACAATACCATGCTAGAGTCCAACAGGAATCCATTGTGTGCAGCCAATGAAACTCAATGGTTATTCCCCTCTAATGAAGCTCTTTATAAAGTCATTTGTTTATGGATCAATGAGGAAGCCAACCCACCCACAAAACTTTGACCCCAAATTTATCATGTCTACAAGAAATGCAGAGAGATGGGGGATAGAGCAGACAGAGCCAACCAATAGCAGGCCCAGCTTGATACCCACACCATGGACAAGCACCAATCTCTGACACTATTAATGGTATTGTTATGCTTGCAGATAGGAGTCTGACATGGCTGTTCTCTGAGAGGCAAGACCCATTAGCTGACTCAGACAGATGTGGATACCCACAGCTAAACAGTGGGTAGAGCTTGGGGACTCTTATGGAAGAACAGGAAGGATTGCAGGCCTCAGAGGGAATAAGACTTCCACAAGAAGACCAACAGAGTGAATTAACATGGCCCTTAGGGTTCTCAGAGTCTGAACCACCAACCAAAGAACATACACAGATTGGACCTAGGCCTCCCTGAAAATATGTAGCAGATGTGCAGCATCTTTTATGCATTTGTTATTTGCATATCTTTATGGAAATAGACCAGCACCAAACAACAAAGCAGCAGCAACATTTATGGATTAACTTCTCAAATAATAGAGATCAAGTCTACTTCAAAGTAGTGAGGTATACTGAAATTAACTCCGGACCTTGGTATCAGAGGTGCATATTTATACCATGGCTTCAAAACTTGTAAGTTACACATTGGATTAGTTTCACATTGTGGGATACAGGAAGGAAACAGTAGCACATCAGGAAGCAGACAGAAATCATGTACCCTCAGTGACCCACTCTAAGTGACCACCTTCTATCAGTTGGACCCCATCTCCCCATGTTCCCAGATTTAGCCTATGGGTAAAAATTTAGATTCAAACTATAAAATTTTGTCCCTGTCCCTCTAAATCTCCTAATTCTCTAACTTAAAGGGGCCAATGGGAGTCACAGTGCAAGCAGAATTGTATGTCATCTTCAACTTGACCGAATTAATCTACCACCATGGGAGTCATGGTACAACCAGAAATCTATGTCATCTTTTTTTTTTTTTTTTGGTTCTTTTTTTCGGAGCTGGGGACTGAACCCAGGGCCTTGCGCTTCCTAGGTAAGCGCTCTACCACTGAGCTAAATCCCCAGCCCCGAAATCTATGTCATCTTAAATGGGATCAAATTAATCTAACACCTTAAAACTCAGCTTCTTAACAAAGCTTCTAGACACAGAAAAATATAGATTCCTTGACAGACTCTAACATGAATAAGGTTGAGTCCAGTTCCAAGTAGAAATTTGTTCTTACTGGGAACTCGAGTCCCATGTTTATTGTCTGAGTTCCTCTTGGCATCCTGGTCTTCTTTGATCTCATCATCATGACATGTTAAGCTCTGTTGTAGCATTTTAGGCATTTTTATGCATCTTTAGAGTCTTCCATTTATCTTTCACAAGTCAGTTGTTAAGGTTTAAGGACCACATATAAGTAGAACTTTTGTTACAGGGAGGATCCTTATAGATTAGCTTACTACTGTGTTTACTTTTTATCACTGTGATTTAATTACCTGGGAGAACAAAACTTAAGGAAGGTAAATTTAATTTGGGTGATGACTTTCGAGGGCTCAGCCCCTGTCAACGGATTATGCCAAACATTATGGCAGCATTAGCAAGTGGAGAAACAGAGTGGTTCACATTATAGAAGGTAAGAGGAGGGACAGGGAGTGGCCAGGGGTGACAGAATCCCCCAAGAATCTGACCCACCAGACTATTTCTTAAATGTAGATCTTCATCTCTCATAGTCTCTAGATACTTCCAAGATCCCTCTGAAATCTAAGCGTCTAAAAGCTGAGTTTGTCAAGGATTTTTGTGTTCAAACTATTGTGCTAGTCTTGGATAAGCAAGCAACTTTCTAAGTTATAATTTTTTTTACTTATTAGGAAGAATAGTATGTATGTTGTGAAGTGGCTGGAATATTACATGAAAGAATATTATGCAATCTATCTAATGAATCACTGAAGAAATATCACACTAGAAACAAACTTCTTTTTAAATTTGAGTTCAAAATTGCTTCTTTATAACATTTTCTTGATTGCTGGTTTCTGTCCCCCTGAATCATGTAAAATCGCTTGACTCTTCAAAAGCAGTCATGGACTCTAAACTCAATACAAAATCTTTTATTTCTTCCCTTAAATATTTATCATAGAAGGATAAAAAATCTTTTCTATCCAGTACATATCAGCTGCAGGAGAAAATTTATTGGGAAACAACCTGGGTGCATTGAAGACAAAAGTAAAAGAGAAAGACTGGAATGTTTGGAGTCCCAGTTGTAGTTTCAAGGTTATCAGCGATACCATGGGAATAATTGGAATTTATTGCTACTTGAGTATGACACTAGTGGGATGGAGGCAGTGTTGGCATGTTTCGCATATGACATGTTGCACTATACCACATATTAATATTTCTGTATATTACTAAGTATTAAATAATAAATTGAATGTATGGAACTAAGTACACATTTAAATTACTAAGGTTCTCACCTACCAACAACCAAGCTAGTCTTTCTCTAAAACCCTCGCTGGCCCATGCCCAGGAACCAGCCCTCTTTCCCTACGCCATTTCTTTGTCACACTAGGCAGCACTAGAGTCACTTTCTCCCTGAAACCCTGGTGACATGACAGCTAGGGAAACAGGTAAGCCATTTGGACTCCCCTTCCCATCCTCCAATTCCCATTGGTCTGTCTTATCCCAAGGTTGGAAGCAGATCGCCCTCTGCTCCCTTTTCTTCATCCTTGTATATGTTCCAGCTCTTCTACGGTCTTCTTTCCTCACCCTACCCCTTTGTCTCACCTACCAACACTTCGAGGTAGTGATGTCCACTTGTGATGATAAGCAAAGACTCATGGGGAGACTTTTACTCTCTCTCTCCCATCCTCCAGTTACAATTCCCCAGTTTCATATAGAGTAATTTGCTCTGCTATTGCCCATAGCAGACAACATGCAGGGGCTTTTCTTTCTCCATTCCCTGTGGACTTCACAGATCCCTGAGGCAGACCCAACTTTCTCTCCTCCTGTGAACAAGCAGATGGTTCAAAAGACCTCAGCATAAGGCCAGATATAGCGAATTTGAAAAGAAAGTGGAGAAGAGTCTTGAACTCGTTGTTACATTCTGAACACAGTCCTGTTTGTACAGGCACTAAGAACGTAAATTAATTAACTGGTCCTCATAAAACTGAAACGTCTCTGTATGGCAAAGGACACGGGCATTCAGACAAAGCATTGGGGTACAGAATCAGGAAAAACTTTTAATGTCTATACATCCACTAGAGAGCTAATATTTAAAATATATTAAAATTTTTTAAAAAACTGGACATCAATAAACTGAATAAACTAAAAATGTGGGATGTATCTAAATAGAGTATTCGCAGAAGAGGAAACATAGGTGGTAGAGAAGAAGTTGCTGGAACAGTTAACATCATCAACATCCTTAGTCATGCGAGTCAAACTGACCTTGAGAGTCCATCCAACAAGTTAGAATGGCCAAGATCAATAAGACGAGTGGCAGCTCATGCTGGAGAGGATGTGGAATAAGGGGGACATTTATCCATTGTTGGTGGGACTGCAAACTTGTACAGAGTACTATGGAAATCCAGTTTTGAGGGCTTCTGGAAGCTGGGAATCTACCTTAGGATCTATCAATACCGCTCTCGGGGATCTACCTAAGGGACTCTACATCCTTCTATAAAGAGTGATGCTCATTCATGTTTATTGCAGTTATATCCATAATAGCAGAAAGTTGGAAACCACCTCTCAGTAGCTGAGTGGGTAAGGAATATACAGTACATCACACAATTGTTTATAAAGTGAAATCAAGAACTCTGCTAGTAATTTGATAGAGTTGAAAGAAGTTATCCTGTATTTAGTTCTGACCCCCCAAACAAATATATGTGTTCACTTAAATATAGATGTAAGCTGTTAAGTCTTACAAGCCCATTGTAATCCATACACTCCCAGAGGTTAGATGAAGATGAAGAGTAAGGGACTAGAGGGGAGAATCCATCATCTTAGGAAGGTGAAGTAAAACAGGTATAGATGGGGAGTGGCTAGAACTGGAGGATCAAGGGTGAATGGGAGGAAAGAGGGGAGTGAGGGAGGGAAACTAAGGAGGGACAGCTAAATCTAAGGGCCATTAGAGATGGTTTGTGGAATGTTAACACAGTAGAAACACACACACACACACACACACACACACACACACACACACACACACACAAAGGTGATTCAAGTTGAATAACCCAATAATGGAGGAAACTCAGCCCCAACTGGACCAAGTAAAGGTACCAGTGTTAGGAATGGCTACATCTAATTGGTTCGCCAGTGGGACCCCATGGGAACTTCTAAACTACACAGCCTATTGCCAAGTCAATTGGTGGCTCTCTACAGACCAATGGAAAGGGTCTATTCCTGAAGTCAGTAACTCCTTGACTCCCTGAACTTGGAGAAATGGAGTTGTTCCCTATCTAGAGCCTTCACCAATTCATGGTACTACATGTTACTCTGTACGCTAGCAAAGGAGAATGTTAAATACCTACCCGGCTACAAACCCTTCAATGTACAATGGCGACCTGTCTGCAAGAAGTGCAAGTGTGTTGAGATAGGGTTTCTCTCTATCTCCGTGCCTTTGTTTCTACATTGGAGAACAAAGACCCGAATTTCTTTCATTCCTCCCTCTTATGGAGATGAGTGTCTGTGGATATATTTATAACCCCTTTCTCTTTATATAACTTGAATTAACTTCCTTTCCTATACATTTAAATTTAATTAAATTCCCTTCTATTTTCTGTACGAGCCTATTTATAGGTTGATTTATGAATGGATGTCAAGTTATCTTAGAATTGTTGTGTTTTAAGAAAATGCCAACAACCAATAGCTTCAAAGGACACACTTCGGGGCTTTGGATTTTCCTGGGTTTGGGACTGGGAGAGAGGAAATGAGGCAGGAGATCTGCCATGCAGGGAGAGTGTAGAGGAGAGGAGACACACCAGGCCATGCATAAGAAGACAGGACAAAGAGGCTTGGCCACCATATGAAGGAGAGCCTGGCCCAGAGCAGCCAAGAGAAAACACAGAATTTAATAAGTTCTAACTCAGAATTATGAGCGGGGAATAGAGTCTACCAGCAGTGGGGATTAGGTAGTAGCCCAACTGTTGTGTTGGCTAAGGAATATCAAAACATAAAGGCTGCGTGTGTAGCTTTCATTCCAGAACGTAAAACATCGAGGCAGGTATGACCCTGCCAATGGGTTTTATTAAATATTAATTCAACACCATTGTGATAGTGGCACAAAATCTGTGGGACTAGCCAGTTAGTGTCTGATTAAATCGAAGGTTTATTCTATGAGATGGAACCCACAGCTGACACTGCTCCTCTGGCCAAGAACCCGAGACTATGCTAGAGCTCCAGGGGAACAACCAACTCCTACTGTTCCACTATAGGAACGCGGCAATAAGTTGACCCCTAATGGCATTCTGCTAGACTTATAGATAAGATCAATATCTTACGTGGTGACCATCAGAGACACTTTCTCCTGAGGGAGATGGGAATTAATACAGAGACCCACAGCTGGACAATGTGCAGAGAGTGAGAGACCTTGGACCTAAAAGACCTAAAAGAGACGTCTCCATCAATTCTCTCCCTGTCAGAGTTGGGGAATATTTTAGAAGATAAGGCAGAGAGAGTGTAAGATCCAGAGAAGATTGAGGACGCAGAGGTAACAAGGTCTTATATATATATACATATAGCAGGACTGATGCCCATACGAACTCACAGAGACTGTGGCAGCATACACATGGCCTGCACATGTCTGGTCCTGATGTGGTCCCAGTGCTAAGAATGGACGCGGACACAGGCTCCCATCTCTAACCCTGAAGCTGTCTGCAGTTGATAACTACTCACAAACGAAAATGCTTGTCACTAGTTATGTAAAACCACTCTAAAGGCCAGGTCTTATGATTGTACATGGGCAACACAAAACTATCTCAATGGTATCTTAGGAGGTCTTATTTTCTGCTTCATAATGCTTTGTTTGGGATTTTTCTTTTTCTTACCCTTCAGATCTTTTGTGTAGATATCGAGGTTTTCAAATTTTATGCTTTCAGAGTATTTCTTCCCATGTTACATGTGTTTATTAATGGTGCATTCTCTTTGGATCCTTGTTTTTCTGTTTGTTTTGTTCTATTTGGTTTGTTTTTATTTTGTAACACTATTATTATTAGTAGTAGTAGTATTAATTTCCTTTCTTAGATGTCTGGTTATTTTCTATTGAGAGAACAATAGAATTTGGAAGGCAGTAGGGAGAATCTGCGAGGTGCTGGAGAGGGGGAAATCAATCAGAATACAGTGTATGGAAAAAAATCTATTTTCAACAAAAGCAGCAAGAACATTCATTAATCAACAAAACCATCTCCCAAATTCAAGAGCAATTTGTTCAAAGAAACAGAGATGATGTCTGGAAAACTAAAGGTAAACTAGAGACACAGTAGAGCTATGTGAAGGAAATATTGTTGCTTCCATGAAGTGGGAGAGGACCCAGTTACTCCACTGACCAGTGTAAAGAATGACCATAAGTCCTAGGTTAAAACAAAACAAAAACAACAAAACCCCCAACAATAACAATAACCACCCATCCTTTTCATTAATATTGTGTTGATATTAATTTCCACTCATATTTTTATTTTATTCAGAAAGCATAAGTGTTGGACACTGGATGGATAAGAATGAAACTTTTGGCCTAACCCTGGATTGTGTGTGCATATATGTGTCTTTGAACTAGGCTCTGAAATTTGTCTAAAATTTAAAAGAAAGCCTAACTGTTAATTACCTTGACATTAAATTCCCATATGAGAAAGCTTTTTTTTTTTTGCTAACAAATATTGTGGATTCTGACTACAAATAATTTTATTTTAATTGAATTTGAAGATCCTGCAGTTTTAATCATGACGTTACTTTTGGTGTAGTTCAAATTATAGTCTAAAACTTTTTCATAGTGTTGGGTAATTCTTCAGTGTTTAGCCCACAAAAGATCATATTTCTAAAGCTTTTCCCTAAATTTTTAAAGCCTTATTTTATCTAAGTGCAAACTTAAAACTGAAGTTATTGACATACATAAAATCACCCAAACACAGAATTTTTTTTTTTTTTTTAGCAAGTCAGGGGTTCCTTTTAATTAAGTGGAGTGATGTTTTCTTTGACTGCTACGCTGACACCTGTATGGAAAGCGACTCTCCAACTATTCTAAGTACTCTCTGCTGGGGCTCAGTGAGATGCAGCTTTTAACGAAAACGTTCCTATAAACAATAATCTGGGGAACACAAATGTGCACATTGATCGAATGATTTGTGCCTCTTTTTATGTTTCAACCCTGACCGCAGAGCCAGCAAGGCTGAAACTATTGGTATTGACCCCTTCATAGAACACAAGCTTTCTAATCTCTGATTACTATGATAGGAGAATAAGAAAAAAAAATATGGCTTTTCCCTGCAAAGCTTATGTCTTGATAAAAACAGAGTAGAGCTTTTGGAGTTGATTCAGTTTTGAAAGCTTAAAAGATTCTCCCTTCTCTGGTGAGTGATAGAGCCCAAAGTCTTGCATGGACACAATGGGCAAGCTATATCCCCTGACCTAGATATTTAAAACCTTTAAGCTACTGCCCTGGAATTGACAATCCTGCCCAGAGCCCTGTGCATGCTGGGAAATTGAAAGGTAGGATTCAGTCTCAGTGTGGCACTGAGGATGTACATAGCCTGAGTCAATGCATCTTTGCTCCTATTCTCTGAGCTCACATCTGTAACCGGGGATGCTCTGAACTTGCTCCTGTAACCAGGAAACCTCTGAGCTCACATCTGTAACCACGGATGCTCTGAGCTGACTCTTGCAACCATGGAATTTTTTAATCCAACCATTATACCTAGTTTTACCTCATAAAACTATAATGTTCCTATCAAAATTGCACTATGATGTAAGGACAGGTTTCTTGTTCTGACATGACAATAGAAAAATGCTGGCGACAAATGCACTTCGTTTTAAGGCTTAATGAAGATGACAATTGTCTACCACTGGATTTAGCTGGGGACTAATTTACAGATTTACACTTTGAGCCCAACTGTAGTGGAAGAGATAGAGAGATGGGGAGATGAAGAAGGGAGCCTTTGCTGTAGGTCACAGTCGCAGCTCGCTATATCCTCCCAGCTATCCAGGCCAGCAGGTGGATCTTGGAGCTTTTCTCTCACTGGGCTAACAGCAGAATCATCTAGTGATGTTAGACTCCTTCTTGACAATCCAATTTGGAATTCACAAATCATTTTTCTACCTAAGAGAGCAGCTACAAAAACTTTATTTCTATCATTTTATTATTTTCTTTTAAGCTAAAGAAGTGTCTGGGCTAAATAAAGCAAACATCATTTATGACCTTTTCTTAAGTGGAAAAGAACTCTGAATTCCAAATGACAGCCTCATAATGACTGAACTACACCCATTTTGAGTTGTTACAGAATTACATACATGTAAGATGTGTTATTTGGCTTCAAGAAACAGAGCAGCTGAAGGGGGAAACTCTTTGGTTGACAAAGCCATGGTCGGCCCCTCAACAGACCGTGTAGGAAGCAGAGCTCGGCAGGTGACTCCTGCAGGCACTTGTAGGTCTGTGAGTGTGACCCCAGGACTGCCGCTTTCCCAAAATGTACTGAGGGCATTTCTGGCCCCTGCTATGAAGCTGTCTGTAGGTAGGAGAAACAAACGTAGCACCACTTAGAAGCCCTTTCCACAGATGCACACCAGAGGGGAAACAAGGAACCCCTCCGAGACTGAACAGTGGGGACATCTGGCTGACAGATGAAGTGACGTGACTTTAAAGCCCAGTACCTCTGCTGCCGAATGACAGTTGTGACCTTACTGTGAAACAGTCCTGGCCTTCGGAACACTGTTTATGAGCAAGGTCAAGAAGCCTAAAGCTTCCTAAAGGTGACTTGGGCAGCTCTTGTGTTTTGGTGCACAGAGTAGCGCCAGAGTGTTGAAGCAGTGCACGATTATCTATGAGAAGCTGATACTAAGCACAGCTTTCCAGATGTTGGTAAAGAAGTCAACCCAACCCAACATCCTTCAGCAGGTCTTCCTCTCAACTACAGGAACAAAGCAAGATAGAAGAACAGGAATCCACTCAATACCTGGACATATATGGCCCTGCAGAGGCCAGAGAACTTATGTATAGGGAGAACCATGAACAGGGAGAACCCCTGGTGCAGAACTAAGGTCTATGCTTAAGGCTGACGAGACAAACAAAAAAGAACAACCCACATCCAAATCTGGCTTGTCAAGAGCCAAGCAAACTGGAGAGGAAGGCAGGCTGCTGCCTCAGAGCTGGCCATGGTTTTCGGGTCAGGAATGGGACAACTCAGGGGATTGGTGCATTAAAAGTAAAAATAAAATAAAATAGAATGAGCAAACCTACCAAACTTCCATCCAGGACAGAACTGAGAATAATGGGTTGATTTCCTATTGAATGCTACCAAAAGGAGCAGTCATGTTTCAAATAGTTTAGGATGACGTATGGGGGTGGGAGGCATTAGGGTTCGGAGTTATCTCACAGGTAGAAGCATTTAGTGAATGGCAATTCCTGAAAGGAAAGGGTTAATGTAAACTCTATCTTGTCTTTAAGAGTTTCTGTTCTATAGATCTCCTCCTTCCCACAGTGAGGGAACAGGTCGTCTGGGTTCTTTTTCAACCAAACCACTCTTAGATGCCCAGCAGCCTGCAAACTGCTGACCCAAGGACAAGATAGACCCTGGCATCCTTCCGCTAATGGGTCCCATCTCTTCTGGCTTCCCCACAACTATACAGTTCTGTTTCACAGAGAGCAGCTAACTAGGAAGGAGGAACTAGAACATTCCGTTTTATCACCACAGATTTATATCTTGGCAGTCTAGAAGGCACAGTCCTCTGGGCAGCTCTTCCAGTGACAACAAGGCCTATGAACTGCCAACCCCACACGCGTGACAAACCCTCTCCCACCCCCAACTCTTTTAGGTTAAAGGAAGCACTAACGTTCAATACCCTATCCCTGAGTGGCCGATCTGGTTACAGACAGAGCAGGAGCCTCTCAATAGAAGGAGATGCTGGATTTGCCTCCTGGTGGGTTCAGGACTTTGTTGTGGGAGCGAGGTCTTGGCCCCAGTCTGGGTTCATGACTGTCAACTGTAGGTGTGGCCTCCGGTTTCTTTGCATGCTCTCTTCTGGGTGCCGAGTATGTGGAAGCTTTCCAGTCAGGTTTACAATCTTCCCCTTCACACAGCAAAACATGATCCTTGGGCTTGTTTGGGTGTGCCAGAGGCATAGTGGCAGTGACTGGGGAGCCAAATATGTCACTGGTCTTCCCACCGGGTGGGTTCGGACGATGTCGAGTTTGTACAGGAGTTGATTCATCGAAGATCCCACTTCCTTTGCCTCCTGGAGGATTTGTCCTCTTGGGAATATTTTTCGGCTCTTCAGGCGGTCCAAAAATATTAGATGCCATCCTATAAGGCTTGCTTGTTGAAGGACTTCCAAAAGGATTACTCGATTCTCCTCCTGGGAGCTTTATGGATCTGGAGCCCAACCGGCCAGCTTGGCCGTCCATGCCCTGGAACATGTTGACTGCGGGCCCTGCGCTTCAACAGATGCCACCGTGAACTTGCTTCTGTAACCAGGGAAGCTCTGAGTGCGCTCCTGTAACCAGGGACGCTGTGAGGTCATTTCTGTAACTAGGGATGAGCTCATTTCTGTACCCAGGGATGCTCTGAGTTATTTACATCTGGAACCAGGGGTTCTGTGAGCTCATTTTTACAGTTTGCATCACAGCCTCTGTCCTTATAGAAAGGGATTTACCTTTGACATAGAGATTCCTAGCAAGTATTTGCTGGCTAGACTAATGGGAGGTTATCACGTTCCTTGCCAAACAATCAAATTAGTAAAAAAAAAAAAAATCCATTAGTATAATTTATGAAATTTATATTAATGGTTACAGCACATAATATACCTATATAATGACCCCCAATACCATCGCTGATTTTTGTCAGACTGAATCTAGACTCCTTCAATCCAGACTTCACTTTAATATTGAAATGCAATAATTTTTTAGTTTCTAGGCCGATGACAGCATAAATGACCTGAGGGAACCAGAGACGGTAGGTGGTAGGGAGGGAAATGGTGCAAAAGGTCCAGATAATTAAAGTTAATTTTTCCATCCTTGTCTCAGATTTTTTTTGTTATTTTTCATTATTCTCTTTGTTTATTTTATTTATTTATTTATTTTTTGGTTCTTTTTTTCGGAGCTGGGGACCGGACCCAGGGCCTTGCGCTTCCTAGGTAAGCGCTCTAACCACTGAGCTAAATCCCCAGCCCCATGTTTATTTTACAGTAATAAAAAAGTGTATCAATATTGTCTAGTACTTCATTTAGGGGACAATAGAGGCAGGAATGAGGGATGCCACTATGTGAAAAATATCAGGACGGAGGTGAAGACATCTATGAGATACAAGCTTGGCTTCCTTTCTTGTTTTGGGATTTATCTTAATTATGCTCATTCGCATATGTCTGTGGGCGTGGGTGCTCAAAATGCAGGTGCTTGCAGAGGTCGGATGATGCCTTAACTTTGCTGGAGCTGGAGTGGGTTTGTGGTCCTGAGTGCTGAGAACTGAACACAAAGAGAAGTGTAGGCTCTCAACCTTGGAGCTGCCTGTCATATCCTTCTTTTTTTGTTTGTTTGTTGTTTTGTTGTTGTTTTGTTTTTTGTTTTTTTTTCCTTGAGAGTATCTGAATCAAATGTTGGGTGGCAGTCACATTTGGATGATGGTAATGTAGATAAGCTTATCTTCCTATTTCACAGAGTAAAGGAAATGGTTCTCCACCTACCTAGTACTTTCACTGGGCTTTAGGAAGACCCAGTGCTTCTGTGGAGAACACACAGGACACACTATGCCTGGATGAGTAAACGTCTCCATTATTTGTTTTCTCAGACGAATGAGCTCACCTTTTCCTGTAAGTGCAATGGTCGAGCCTGCTTCCCCAAGGGACTATCAGAGAGTTTTCCACTCCAGATGATGTTTCGCGTCAAACAGCCCATGCTCCTCCTAGAATGTCATACACATCATTTTTTTTTTAAATCCACATTTAACTAAATGGCACATAGTAAAGTCAACAGAACTAATGGATGCCCCGGATTTTTCTTATTGAACCCCAAAGCACAGTGCATTAGATCCGAAGATTACAAATGAAATTTCTAAAATTTCCTGAAGGAACACGAAGAAAAACAAAAGATTAGGTAATCTTCCATTAAAGTGCTTCTTCCTTTCCAGGGTGAATCTTTTAAATTGTCATATAAAGGATGCAGATCATATCATTTGGATTTGATAGAAAGCCCAAGTCTTCCCCAGGCAAGCACAAGGTTTTATTGTTAACTCAAGAAAGAGAGAAAACAACGGTTCCTGACAAGGACACAATTCAAAAGGTGGAAACAGGAGGTGCGAGTCAGTTCATTTGCTACCTAGAAGGTCAGTTGCTCCAAGGGCAGTGTTACGGGATCTAGCATTTACCATGCTTGACTAGTAACAGCGGCAGCCCCGTTTCTAACAAGTCATCTTGAAAATTGGGTTCACGTGGCTGAAAGGAATGCAGGACTGTCTGATGAGATGAATATGGTTTCTAGCACGGTCGCGTGTTGCCACCTGTGAGTCACGAGGTGTACACATCTGTCCTCAGTCACGGAGGTTGGCCCTAGAATCTTTCATCAAAGCTTCCTTGCGTGGTTGCCTCTTTAAACACTAGTCGTGACCTTTCCACTGTGATGTTAAATGAAAGCAGCCAGACACAAGAATCCATTTGTATACCTCCACTTATTTGAAAGGTCCAGACTAAGCCAGTGTGCAGAGAAAGAAACGCGGGCAGTAATTGCCAGGGATTGGAAGTGGAAGAGCGGAGAAGGTGTCTTTCAGTAGGAAAAGGGGAATATATTTGAAGTGATAAAATGTTCTGAATTCATGCATTCACGATCACTGTGCTGAATGTCCCTGCAACTCTGTGTGCTCACTGAAGGAGAAATGAACTGCACATGTTAAAAACAAGTTTTCAGGGAGTCTATTAGACTGTTTTTTTTTTTTTTGCGCTATCAAATGACGAACATGATTTTAATCTTTTCGGCAGTAGCCATATTAGTTCTGTATTATTTTAAATGTGAATGATTATGTCATGGAAAAGAAAACAATTGTATAGCGTGAAGTAATTAGTGTAGTACTGGGAGATATGGAAACCTGTGACTTGTTTAGTATAGCGGGGTTTCATGTGAGTTTTTTATTTATTATTTATTATTTTATATATTTTAATTTCTAATGTTGTCCCCCTTCCCAGTTTCCCCTTCACAATCCTCCTACCCCATCCCCTCCCCCTGCTTCTATGAGGGCCCTCCCTAAGCCACCCACCCACTCCTGCCTCACTGCCTTAGCATTCCCCTCCTATAAGGGGGCAATCGAGCCTCACAGGACCAAAGGCCTCCCCTTCCCAGATGCCAGATAAGGCCATTCTCTGCTACACATGCAGCTGGAGCCATGGGTCCTCCATGTTTATTCTTTGGTTGGTGGTTTAGTCCCTGGGAGCTCTTGGGGATCTTGTTGGTTGATATTGTTGTTCTTCCTATGGGGTTGCAAAACCCTTCAGCTCCTTGAGTCCTTCCCCTAACTCCTCATATAAGTTTTCTCCTTTCAAATTGAGCTTCTAGAAATTCGAGGAGAGTTTTGTTTTTTATAAAACCAAACCTCTTCATTTCCATTTCTAAATTAAAAAGCAGCCTTGTTGTGATTATTCTCTGTGTTAACAGTGCACTGAGTATGAATTTTAAACTACATTGTCTGTTGTCAACAGCAGTTCTGGAGACCACTGGGGACTGCCCTTTGTCAAGTTCAAAGTGAGTATTTCGGGACTTTTTTTTGTATGTATAGATAAAAAAAAATTACTGAAAAGATCTCTTACGGAATATACATTTCACAACTGAATAATGAAGGTACCTGTCGATTTTTTTTCTGTAAAGATACATGGTAAGTTTTTGTAAACCCGCGCCTTTAATAATAAAATTTTAGTCGCTTTCCCCATTTAAACAAAAGTACAGGCAAAGGTTTGATATCAACAAACAGATGGGTGTTGACCCTAATGTATGTTTGCCAAATAGGCTAGAGTTTAGTGTTGTGGTTTCCTATGGGTGTGTACACATGGAGATTCATGGCTGTACATGTCCAGTTAGCTCTGAATGTAGCCCAACGTTACATCATCCTCGTGGTGGTTTGAATGAGAAATATTCCCCATAGACTCCAATAGTTTGACATTTCTTCTTGGCACACTTGTCAAAAGCCATTTGATCTTAGTTTTCCTGAGTGATGAGGCAAGGTGACCAGCACACACAGTTGTTGATATGTCCAGGTCTTCCTTGCTGTCATAGATTTGTCCCTTGCTCTGCTGTCCAGGAAAAATCCTTCATTGCTTAAAAAAATCATTTGGTCACATATGTAAGGTTGATATCTTGTCTCTATTGTGTTTCACCTGTTTATATTTCTGTACTCAATGGTGGTGCTGACATTTGATTAGCTTTGGGGGAAACTGTAATGAGCGTGCCTTCCATGTTTATTTTTTCAATCTTGTGGTGTATATTATGTAGTACCCTAGAGATAGGATTTTAGGATGGGCTTTTCAAGTCCATAAAAATAATTTCTTGGTGTTTGGAAATGGGTCATATTCAATTTCTAAAATATTTTGATAGAATTGGAACCTTTAGCAATATTAATTTTACAATATAGTAATCTGAACATTATATATAATATGAACATGAATATGAATATATATTATGAATATTATATATATAATAATTCTTTCAGCAGTATTTCATAGATTAACTTGTACAGGTTACTGACATTCTTGGTCCATTCCTAAGTAGTTTTTTTCCCATGTATTTATTTATTGATGGGTTAATCTGAGTTGTGTTTGTGTATGTGTCTGCATATATATGCCACTGTGTATTTGTAGAGTCAGAGGAGAGCTAGCAGGAATTGGCTCTCTCCTTTTACCCTATTGGTTTGGGGAATTGAGCGCAGGACTTCAGGCATGCCTTGACCTTCTGAGGCATCTTCCTAACCCAACTCCAGTGTCAGTATATGTTATTTATTTTGCTTGACTCATTAGTTTGGCTGGATTTCAGTTCTGAGATAAGTAAAAATCATAAAAGTAATCATCGTTACCTTGTTTCTGATCCTAGCGAAAATACTCTCAACTTTTTAGCTTTGAGTATGCTATTAACCAAGGAGATTTCATTCATGAATTGTATCATTTTAGGGGTAAATTGGCCTTGTCTCAGCACACAGTCCTTTTGCACACACTGGTGGATGGGCTTGGCCCCATTCTGTTGAAGCCTTTTGCATAAGTATTTCTTCATGATGGTTAACATCTTCTGATCTTCTTGTGGCAACGCTGGACACATATACCAGATGAGATAACAGGATGATGGTAGCTCTTTACACATTTGGGCAGAGTTCATTTGACCTTGTATGTTTTAAAATGTTGCCTTTCTGATTCAATCTCTCATGAATTTCAGGCCTATTTAGATTTTCTAATCGTTTTGACAGTTTATGTGTTTTAAATTTCTTGAAATCAAATTATTACTGTTCAGTTGTTCACAGTATTCTTTCCCTATCCTAACTACTGGAGAATCCATATTAGTAGTCTATTTTTTATTTCCAGTTTTATTAACTTGAGTGGACTCTCCTTTTCCTGGCTTGTCTAACTACAGGATGGACTTTTTTCTAGTCATCTGTGGGCCAAATATCTAGTAATGTTTGTGTCCATGTTCAACCTCGATGCTGGGGTGTGTGAACACTGCTTGGGCAGACTAAATGGGAGGTGCTAGGCTATAATCCATTCTCACTGCCATTGGGGTGCAGGGGTAGTAAAACACAGCTGAAGATGGGCACCCCAACCTGAATGAGAAAAGACACAGGCTGGGACAGAAGCCTGAATTCCCTTACTTTAGGACACTGGACACTACTGGTAAGTATGAGGTGTGGGGAAGGTGAGTGTCCGCAGGCCAGTGATGAGCCCAGGATGGGAGGTGGGGAAGGAGAAATCTGACTTAGCTAAGGGGTGAGTGTCTGGGTCCAGAGACTTAGACAGCGCCGCTCTATATGAAGAAGGCTTCCCCTCACAGCAGTTCTTGAGAGAGACATTCCTTACTTATCCAAACTGTTTATTGGTAGTGAAAAATGGATGCATACAACCAACTCAGGGTGGACCAGAGATTAAGTACCTTTTGTAGGAAAGGAATACCTTTGCAGAAAGGGAAGTTTATTGGCTAAACCCTTGGGCTGCCCATGTAGATACCTCATTAGCATTGAGAGCTCTGTGCTCTGTGAGATGTGACTAGTGGTCCTGATTCTCATGTGGGGTGTTCTGTCCAGGACAGGAACGGGGTCAGGAGTAGATGAAGTGCCCACTGTTCTCATATAAGAATTGCTTAGCCTTCCTAATTTTTGTCTGCTGACATGGTTCCACTTGCCCCACAGTGATGATGATGATGATGATGATGATGATGATGATGATGATGATGATGATTTTTGGAGCTCCTTCTCTCTCTAGGTTGAAGTAGGTTATATTTTGGCTGTGTCTTTCATCCTTGTCCTAGGTAGCCTGGGTTTGTGTGTTCTGATTTTATTATCAGGAGACCAGTCCAAATGGATTAGAACCTTAATAATCTTATTTTAACTAAGACACTTCTTTAGAGACCCAGTCTTCTACCCAGACACATTCTGAAGCGTAACGCTTCAACATGCGTGTTCTGAGCATGCAACTCCAGCCTATAACACATCTGAACACTGACTCGCTTTCTAGGACCTCTTTGCGATAACTGAGGGAGGACGTTAGAACACAAAGCAGACTTTTACTGCCATGCATCATATTAAATTATTTCAGACTCTTTAAGATCCTGTGTAGACTCAGTATAAAATGCCATCCTTGTCCTTTACTCCTAGGAATTAATCCAGGCAGGCTATTCCCCTCCATATTCGTGACAATCTTGGCATTCAGGTACTCATGTCCTTAGCAATTACATGTGAGTTGAATGTTCAGGTGAATCTTCCCATTTGGTCTCTGAAATTTCTCTGAAAATGATTCTATTTATATTTATGGTTTTAGACCTGTATAGGATGAGCAATGGTCACCTCTTTTGTAACGATTGCCACAAAACTTGCATTCTGTCAACTATGTTTGGCCAAGGGAAGTATTAGAATTGACAACAATTTTTTAATGTAGGTTTATTAGTGCCTCAGTTAATTTTTTTGACAATACGTGTTTGTGTTTTAAGTCCTTGGTCTCTGAAGATAATATTTACCTTTGGCTTTCGGTAAATTTAAAAATTAATGAATACTTTCCAGGTAATTATTTATGTAAATATCAGAACTAAGATAATGAAAACCATTCTTCTGATCAGATATCCAGTTAGTAAATACTACCAGGCAGCAATGATGACAGGTTCTTATAACATAGAAAAATATTGTCAGCATATACGTCAATGTGTGTCCAATTGTCCATTGAGCATGAGCAAAGAAGGCAAGCATGACATCATTTTTAAAGAAAATCTATTTTAATAAAAGTTAAAAAGCACCACATAGAATATCCATTCCATTAATTTAAACCCAATCAATGTGTAAGATGCACAGCTGATTTACATATTTCAAAGTCCCTTGGTCTATGCTTTTTCATTTGTTTGCAAGTCAGAGAATAATAATCACAAATCAAGCGGATGGCCACCTGTCAACCTGTACACACTTTATAAAGAAACTCCATGCAGGTTATAATCCATGTCAGAGCTAGGAAGCATCAATGCCTCATGTCATGCTCAGAGGCCAATGGGAAGGCCAGTGATATAATGACTGAATGCGGGGTGCCCTTGTGTCATCTCATGGTCCTCTGAAGAAGAGCAAACACAGACGCAACTGATACAGACGCAACTGTGAGGGAGTAGCCTGAAACTTACTTCAAAGGAATCCCATTATGATACCATTAGAATAATTTTACTTTTGAAAAAATTAGGACTGCTTGACTGTGTGCAAGCTGATGTATGGTGTGCACTAGATCTATTCAAGTAACGTAATCAGCATTCTAAAAATAGACAAGATGCTTGAAAATAAAGGTTATTATAAGGTTTGAGTGTGGAAGTTAAATAGCACAAAATGTCAATTGGATTTCGAGATTTGTCTAAAAAGTCATCGAGCAATGGGAGTCCTGCCTGCTCTGCCATTTGTCCTTATATTGATTAATTGCAAGATTAATAAATTGTAAGCTTTTAAAACCCAGAAAGGAAAACACTGTTTCCCTTGCTTAGACTGAATTTTATAAAGTTGTTTCTAAGTATGTAATCTTGCTGAAATTAAAAGGAAGTGATAACTGTCTGGCCCACAGCTACTACAGCATGCTCTGGGGTGTGCAGATGAGGCTAACAGCCAAATGATGAGGAACAGAGGGTAGGTGTGCCCTGCCCTTCCCAAGTGATGGAATAACACACAAAGGCCAACTGCACAAAAACACATTAAAACAAACAAACAAACAAACAAACAAACAAACTAACTAACCACCCTAAGGCATTGTTTTCTAGATTCTACCTAGAACTTTGCCCTAAGAATAATGTTAAATGTTCATGATATCCTATTTGCAATGTAGCAGTTGATCTCCCTCCTCAATGTGCACACTGGGCATAGCTCTGATTTCCTGCCTTCATGGGGAGTGTATCTGCCATTTCGAATAAAGACAAAGAAAATGATTATATTTAGGTTAAAAGGCACAAGGAACAAGTCAAATGAAGCCCTAAGGCTGTTGGGAATGTTATAAGATGGACACTTTGTCAGGACCCTCCTAGAAGGCTACAAAGACCAGGTGATTATAAGCAATTTGGCTCCTGGTGTTGGAGGCTGGGATGTTGAAGATGTGGGAGCTGTGCCAGGGGTAAGGGGCACTAATTATTGTATCAGATAACCCGTGACACAAGATGTGGTAAAAGGAAGAGAAAAATGTATCAGAGGGAATCAGTAGATGCAAACTCACTTTCATTTCAAATCTACTCTTCATATTCTATCTGCCTGAGGTTAATTCAATGGGCCACTCATGAGATCAGAACCCTTCTGACTCCATCTCATTTTATTAACATTGACACACTGGGCTCCTGTTTGCAGCATATGAACACCAGGGAACACTTAGCACATAGGAAATAGCTGAAGGAGGTAGAGGGGAGAGTGCCTGCATCCTTACTTTCTTACTAATTTACAGGTCATTACATACAGAAACCTTATGACAAAATCATAGGTCCTAAAAAACAGACATGTTGAACTATGTTCATTCACATGTTTGATGAAGATTTTCAAGTTGCCCCCTGAAGGTATCATTCAGAAGTAAACTAAGGTTTGCAATACCATTAGTTGAAAGAGCTACATCGTCTTAAAACAAGGGCCAGAGTCTTGGGGACTAATTAAGTAGCTATTTATTTCAGACTTAAGGATTTTACAAATTCCATGTGACCCTATTTTTTTCTTCCTTTAGGATAAGCATCACATTATAATGGGAAATCCCGCCTTTGCTTGCACAATTTGTTTCTGTTCTCCTCTGTGTAAGATGCTTCGAAACATCATTAGACACAGTATTAATCTCCTGAGTTTCTGTATGGCTATAATTTTACCTCCACTTTCAGAAATCTTCACACACACATGCACACACACACTCACAACATGTGTGTATGTCTACATGTGTTTGTGTGACTCTGTGTGTGTGTGTATGTGTACGTATGAGTGTCTATGTGTATGTTAGTGTTACATGTGTCTATGTGTGTCTGTGTCTATATGTGTGTTTCTATGAGACTAGGTAATAGTATCCATGAAAGAAAAATATTTTATCCCTTTCTGCCCTCACATATCATGCCTGAAATTACACTACTCATTCCAAGAAAGCAAAACTTATGAGCAGCTGGCTGTAGAGCCAACCTAGCCTGACAATGTTGGGTGAGATCCAGGTCACTCCTTCCGTTCTGTTCATAATAATGGGATGTCAGGATGAACAGTGTCCGAGCCAGTACTTACTAACATTAAAACCGTGTGCTTGAATTCCTGCTTCAGCTTGAGGTAATTCTACAGTTTAGTCCTTCAGCCATGCCTTCCTCTTCTGACATGAAAACCCAAGCCTTTCCTGCACAGGTAGCATTTAGACTTAAGGCACAGGTAGGTGATGTTACTATGCAGGTAAGATCTATGCCCTCGGGAAGTCACTGAACTGCCTGTTGTTTACTGCCTTCTTTCGCATATGTATCTGCATAGCCAAGTCCACTTCACATTGTCCTTTTGCCCAAAATACTGGGTCTGTTCCCTATGAATTTTTCCTTGTCCCACCCCAGAAATCTACCTCAAATTGTTTGAGACTCTGTGTCATTTATACATCATATTGGGAAGTGATATTCAAATATTAGAAGCTGCAACTATGACCTTTCACCCACATGGTACCTTGACATGACTGCTAGGATGATGTCCATTCTCATATTAAAGTAGAAAACAAAATTTAACACATTAGTACCATGCAGTTTTTGTCATTATTGTTCTACAGCACAATACAGCTTAAAGTCAGGGATGGTGATTCCCCAAGAAGTTCTTTTATTGTTAAGAATTATTTTCGCTATCCTGGGTTTTTTTTTCTTTCCACATGAAGTTGAGAATTGCTGTTTCCATGCCTGTGAAGAATTGTGTTGGAATTTTGATGGGGATGGCATTGAGTCTTTAGATTGCTTTTGGTAAGATGGCTATTTTTATTATGTTAATCCTACCAATCCATGAGCATGGGAGGTCTTTCCATCTTCTGAGATCTTCTTTGAATTCTTTCTTCAGAGACTTGAAGTTCTTGTCATACAGATCTTTCACTTGCTTGGTTAGAGTTACCCCAAGATATTTTATAATCTTTGTGATTATTGTGAAGGGTGTTGTTTCCCCTCCCTCCTCTCCTACCAGATACCAGACTGTGACTCTAACCTCTCCTCTTCCCCAGATCCACTCCTCTTCCTTTCCCTTCAGAAGAATATAGGCCTTTCCAGGATATCAACTAAACATGGCACATCAAGTTGCACATTCCCTCATGATAGGGCTGGACAAGGCAATACAGTAGGAGGAAAGGGTTCTCCAAAATTGGCAAAAGAGTAGAGACAGCCCAACTCCTACTGCTGGTAGTTCCACAAGAATACCAAGTTCTACAACCAAAACACATCTGCAGAGGACCTGGGTTAGACCCATACAGGCACCCTGATTGTTGGTTCAGTCTCTGCAATGCCCCTAGGAGCTCTGGTTAGTTGATTCTGTTGGGCCATTTGTGGTGTCCTTGACTCCTTTGGATCTCACAATCCTTCCTTCACCTACTCAATAGGATTCCCTGAATTCCGTCTAATGTTGGATGTGGGTTTCTGCATCTGTTCCCTTCAGTTTCTGGATGAAGCTTCTCTGAAGATGATCATACTAATGTCTGATCTATGATTACACAGAGTACCATTAGGAGTCATTTCATATTTAGTTGACTACCCCCCCAGTTGTATTTGATTCTATTCTAGGTCTCTGGACAATGAAGACTCAGGTTCCTGGCCTTTCAGGTAGTGTCAGGCATGGGCTTCATGATGTGGCATCCTAAGTTGGACCAGTCATTGGTTGACCAGTCCCACGAGTTCTGTGTCACCTTTACCTTAGCATATCTTGCAGGCATAGGTCTAAGGTTTTATGGATGGGTTGGTATTCCGATCCCTCCACTGAAAAGTGGCCAGTTTGTATCCCCAAGGACTATGAGTCTTTGCTAGGGTCACCCTTATGGATTCCAGGGGGTTTCCATTGTACTATGTTTCTATCGCACTTCCAAAATGTCCCCCATTTCAGTAGTCTCACCTTGTACTCTCTCCCTGCACCCCTTCATATGATTGCCTCCTGTTTCCATCCCCACCCATCCCTAGTTCACCCACATTTATTCTGTTTTCCCTTCCCAGGAAGATTCATGGCTTCCTCACTTGAGCCCTCCTTGTTACTTGGCTTCTCTGGGTCTGTGGATTGTAGTATGACTATCCTTTTCTCTACAGCCATTGTCCACTTATAAGTAAGTACATACCATATTTGTCTTTCTGAGTTTGGGGTAGGATAATTTTTTTCCTAGTTCTATCTGCTTGCCTACAAATTTCATGATGCTATTTTTAATAGCTAAGGAATACTTCACAGGAGCTTTCCTCATATTAGCCAGAAACTGGCAAAAACCTAGATGTCACTCAACTGAAGAATGCATATAGAAAATGTGGTGTATTTACACAAAGCCTATTATTTAAGACATGAATTACAAACATCTTATATGTTACTTATGAAATATTATTCTTTCCTTTACAAATACCCATGCTGCCAAAGCTTTGTTCACAGAGTTAAAACCTGAACCTTTGACCAACTCTTTAGGGTAGGAAATCTTTTATTTGTTGTTACGGTTTTAAAATGAGGGAAATGACCTTTTTGATAAACACTAAAATATGATATCTGTATTTAAAATAATGTTCAGCTGAGCATCTGCCTAATATATTCCAAAATGTGAGCAATTCCATGCAAATCAAAGATTTATACTTTTAAAGAGAAAATAAGGGTATTATGAGAATGTGGAAAACTTCTCAGATCAGGAGTAGTTTTTCTGACATCTACTGAAGAAGTAGATTCAGTGTGCAAATAGGCAAGCCACAGATTGAGATGTTTCCAGAACTAATAGTTGGATTCAAGGTGCAATTTTGATATTTTAACAATCTAATCATGACATGGCAAAAGTTATAAAAGGTATTAAGGTCTGTGGCTACATCATACACACATGGTTAGTGTGCACATTGAACGATGAGTATCATTATGAGGCAAAAAGAAAATGAAAGCAAAAGGCGCTGAGAAATGCATCCAAAAGTATGATTATACCGTAAAGACTGATGATATCAATAGTTATCAGGGATGTGATCAGGATAATGGAGTCGGTGTGTACCACCTTAATTATTCTCCGGAAAGTATTGGGATTTCCAGAAAACCAAGATTCCTAAAAGGGAATTTCAAAAGAACAATCATCATGTAACTTTTTCATGATAACCCAGAAACCAAATATTTGAGTGTGCATTCCCAAAATGAGTTGTGACCTAACTCCACAAGGAGAAAATACTTTACCATTAAAATAATCAAATTTCTAACATGCCAGATAATATAAAAAAAACTCATTAATCCAATTAACTTGATACAAATTTGAGTAAAGTGAACACACCCCCCAAAGCTGTGCCCCACCATTTTGTATTTCAAACTGGATCAATAACAGTTGTTTGGGGTTTGTAGAGGGAGAGATGGAGACGAATCCTGGCTTGTCAACCATCATTCCATTTATGATCTGAATCTGAGTTATGGACGTCTGTATATTTTCCAGAAGTTATTATTCTATCATTAGAATTCAAAGGATAAATCATCCATAAATGGTCCTTCAGCTCAAGTTTGTGAGTGTTATGATAAAAATTGATGACTTACACACACTGTAGTTTCCATAAAATGTATTCAAATGAGCTGATGAATTTATGATTCATGGGTTGCACACATCACAGCACACACTAAGGCATTGCCTTTAGTGTCTGGGTGATGACATCGTGCACCCACTATAAACATCCTCATATGCGCTTATGTTCTCCTGCCATTGATGAGTGCAATTATTAATGTTTACAGATGGAATCATATGTCCACTCTAAACACCCTTTTAACTGCGTTTGTTCTCCTGCCATTGATGAAAGCAATCATTAATGCTTACATGCAACTGGTTATATGTTGTGACATCTCTACCTTGGATTTTCAATATTATTGTGAAGCAAGATAACATTTTTATCCAGCTGTACTTATTTATAATTGACTACTAAATTGTATATATTTAAGTTGTACAACATGGTATTTTGTCAAATGTATGCCACTGTGGCATTATTAGCGGAATGGAACTAACTTAATATACTCTTAATATACTCGGCTGCCAGAGCAAGCTTTATTTTTTTTCCCTTTGTGCACAGTGTCTTCAAGAAATCCCC
Source organism: Rattus norvegicus (assembly GCF_021556685.1). NCBI lineage: Eukaryota > Metazoa > Chordata > Mammalia > Rodentia > Muridae > Rattus > Rattus norvegicus. Next base: position 17,387,135 of record NC_141553.1, on the reverse strand, counting down.
TTCCATGTTCTCTATGAAGAAGAGACCAGAAACTCTGTCTCAGGAAATGACTTGGGTCAACCTAATTTCTCAGTATTGTGTCCTAATAAGACTTCCCTCTTGGTTTTGTTTTCTATTGCTGCGATAAAATACTATGACCAATGAAACTTACAGAAGACAGCATTTAGTCGGGACTTAACAGTGGCAGAAAGTTAGAGTCCATTGTCACCATGGCTAGGAGTATGACTGTAGGCAAACAGTTGTGGCACTGGAGAACTAGCCAAGAGCTCACATCTTTACTCATAAGCACAAGGCAGAGAGAGCTAACTGGAGATAATTTGGATGTTTGAAAGCTTAGCCTTCCAAATTACACACTCCTCTTGTAACAAGATTACACTTTCTAATCCTTCCCAAGTAATTCCATTAACTGGAGACCAACTATTCAAACACATGAGCTTGGTTGGCAGGGTGTAGACTTTCCTTCAAAGTACTCTCCTTCCTCCTTCAGCTTTATTTATCCTTTTCTTCATTGGCCTTAAATAATACAAACATCATAATACCCTTAATAACTTCTCATTGTCATCTGCTAAAACCAAGATCATCTTTACTGGGTAAAAAAAAAAATCTCATTTATGTATAAATGACTGCCAATTAGACTGTAATTAGATTATTTGAATGCACCTCGGCGGTGTTTCCAGAACGACTGCTCCCCAGATCCATTTTCGTTCTTACTAAGATACTAATTCCATGGTTCTTTCATAAACAATCCCAGAGGTCCTATTTAGACAAACCCTTCCTGTTGCTTGACAGAATCCAAATCTATTTGTAACCTGGTTATTTTGTAGATTCTCTAAATCTCCATGATAAGAAGCAGTAAAAGGGATGATTAAAGGCAGCAGTGACACTTGCCTGACTGTAGTGTAGGGATTTTTACAAGTAGTAGAAAATGGGCAGGGCTCCAGGCGTCCCCATCCTCACTGTATTAAAGCTGTGCCTAGAGAGACCCTTGAAGGAGTGTATGGCTAACTTACCCTTAACCAGGTCCCTGAGTCAAGTGATGTGTTTATGATTAATCAGTTGGCCTTGCTGTATTTTTGTACTATTGAAGAAGAGCATCTCATCGACTGTCCAAACGTATACTTGTAGTGAAGTTATTAAAAAATGTAGCAATCATTTCCAAGTATCTAGTATCTACTGCTTTTGAAACACGGTCTTCCTATATAACCCAAGCTGACTTGGAAGTCTTTCTGTAATTGCAATCCTCCACTCACCGTACCAAGTTCTGGGATAACAGGAGTGGAACACCATACTAGACAATTACATTTGGTTACATCTGTTCTTCATGGATGTTGTGAATATTAGTCTTAGAAAGACTGAGTGTCTTATCAATGTTAAAATTAGGATACTGGTAAACTGAGCAAAGATGGACTGTCAGAATATATACTATGTTCACTTGTATCTTTGGCAGTTACCTAATTTGATTAATACTGGACCAACCTCAGCAAACAAATTAATCAGTTTCCCATTGGGTTCAAATATAAACTTTACCTTATTTATTATTATTATTATTATTATTATTATTATTATTATTAAATCTTTTTTTACACTCCAGTTGTTATCCCTCTCCAGGTTCACCCTCTGACTCCTCCCCTATCTCCAAGAGGATGTCTCCCCCCACCATTCTGATTGGTGTGAGGAGAATCTCAGGGTCATTCTGATTTGCATTTCCCCGATCACTAAGGACTTTGAACATTTCTTTAAGTGCTTCTCCGCCATTCAAGATCCCTGTGTTGTTAATTCTCTGTTTAGTTCTATACCCCATTTTTTGATTGGGTTGTTTGGGTTTTTGGTGGTTAGCTTCTTGAGTTCTTTATATATTTTGGGTATTAACCCTCTATTGGATGTAGGGTTGGTGAAAATTTTTTTCCCAATCTGTAGGATGCTGATTTGTCCTATTGACCTATAGAAGCTTTTCAGTTTCATGAGGTCCCATTTATCAATCCTTGATCTTAGGGCCTGAACATAAACTTTTCTATTTAAATTCCAGCTATTTGTTGTCCTTCTGTGCAAACGTTAAGCTGACATGTACTACGCCACCTCACTGTTCTTTTTCTCTCCTCTTCCTCTGGTTCCTCTTCTTCCTCCTCTTTCCCTCTCTTTTCTATGATGCATCTTTGAGATTTTTCTACAAAGAAAGTCCTCTTATCTTCCCAGATAGCTGTGCCTTTTGTTTTCTTGTCTCACTGACTAGGCCCTCAGGTTACATTGAATGAGAAAGAGGAAAGAATGTATCATTGTATTGGTCATGACTGAGTGTGGTGTCCCTTAGGTTAGATGGGTTTGTACAGGTTCCTCATGAAGTTAAAAATGTTGTAGTCTTATCTGAATTTGGTACAGACTTTTATCAATATGGGTGTTGAATTTTATTGCCAAATGATCTGATGGTCCGGATCATCGTAGAGGACAATGAGCTCACTACCTGGCATAAATCCTCCCATTTGGGAGTGGTGCCTACCGTCTTTATATATTAAGTTTTATTTGCTAATTCGGTGTTGAAGGTGTTTGTGCATTGCCTTTAGAGAGAGACACTTCTGTTGCATTTTCATTTTTTTGAAGCCTCTGTTGACTTTGATGTTAGCTGTGAGGCAGGCCCATGAGATGGATCCAAAACTATTCCTCCTGTTTGTGTTTTGTTCATGAGACTTGCCAGCATTTCCTGTCCTGATGTTTGATACAATTGAACAGTAACTTAACTGCACAGGTACCTCTCCTGCCCTTCCACCTCCTGCTTCTCTTTTTTCTCCTCTCCCTCCTGATCTACTTCTTCCTCTTCCCTCTCTCTCTCTCTCTCTCTCTCTCTCTCTCTCTCTCTCTCTCTTTCTCTCTCTCTTTTTTTTTTGAGTTGGGAGGGTTAATTTTAGCTATTTTTATCCTCTAATATATAGGCTTATTGCTACACATTTTCTCTTTAGCACGTTGTATTCTAAGCATTTTTTTTATAAATTGCATTTTATTGTTTTAACTTAATGAGAATATCTTTAAGAATTCTCTGGACCCTTTATGTGCCCAGGCAATCAGATCGAGTAGACTAATGGTGATGTTTCTCTCAACAATTTTGTTGCAGCTGTAGGAGCCAGTGGCCTAAAATTCCTCTAATGTCCTCATTCTGTCCTCCCTCTGATGGCTTTGAGCAGCTCCATTCCTTGTCAAAAAGATACGGTCTGTAGGTATGCAGGTTTGCCACCCACTGTTTGAGTAGTAGTAAGATTTGGGGTCAGGAAGCAGTCTGTAGTGTTGTAACAGCATATCAGTGCTTCGGCAGGTCGATACCCTAGGGCTGTGACATTTGCAAGAGGTTTTCTGGTGCTTTAACTTCAGTTATCTCCCCTGGTGATGTAACAGTGGTAGCAATGTCCTTTTAAAATTTGTGATGACCCTTTGTAATATCCTTTCCCCAGAGATGGAGGTTTTTATGGCTAATGCTCTTGACATATGTCACAAGGATTCCTTTATAATATGCTGATTGGACTTTCACCATAATGCCCTCTGGGCCTCCTAGAGGAAAATGTCTTTAATACATTGGCTGTCTCTCATAGTGGCCATATCCAGCCTTTTTTTTGAGCATCAAGATAATTTCCTCAGTATAACTCCTAATTCATTCCCCTTGTGATTTCTCCTTTTGGTCATTGTTTAATGTGACTTTTCCAGACTTAGGGGCATCCCAGGTTTATATTGAAGTTTTACTTATATACGAGATCTGAGAAAGAGTTTGCTAAGGGTTTTGTTTTTCCCTGGTACAAAAGTCACATCTTCTTGTCCCTTTACATATTATAACAGAATCAAAAGTTATATAAAAGAGGCTTTGGTTGTTATCTGATCTTGTTTCGATCAATGGTGTGTTTTTTTTAAGCTTGAAAGAATATAGCAAGGGAATTGAAATTTCAGGGAGAGTGGTAATCGAGAAAAAAAATCACAGTGTTCAAGATATTTAAAAATTAAAGCCTTTTACACACTCGTAAAATCTGACGTGACATTTTTGTAACACATCTAATTCAGAATGATTGTCATCCATTACCCTGGAAATTTCTTAAAAAAGAATATTCAAGATGGCCTCCATCAGCCATTCAACAATGTACCAATGGAATTAGTCAACCTCAGTCATCTGACTGTGTCCTCAATGCTACTGCTTTTGTTCAACAATCCTCTGTGGACTCTCATCAGTCTCTCTGTGTTTCCTCTTACTACCATCCTTTATTGCCAGTTCCTGGCATACTAAATCTGGATGTCATAGGGGCTTACAGTCTCTAGCATGTCCACACAGATGAGATATAGAAATTCTAGGTGGGATGTCAGTTGGGAGTCAGGTGGACGGAAAATGGCACTGAGTGGAGAGTTCAGTTTACTCTTAGTTTCCGAGATCCACACAGAGGCCACTCTTGGTGGCCATTTAATGTCACTGGGCTACAAAAAAGATATGTGTGTCACAGGAGAATAAACTGTCTTACTTTATAATGCCTAGATATTTTCCACTGATGGTGAATAGGCAGGCCTGCTTCCTGTTTCCTGGGACTTTCCTGGTTGATCAACTTAAGAAAACCTGCCTAAAAAAACCTGGAGTTTTGATAGATAGTGGGATAGTATATCTAGTTCAGGAAAATTCAGTGTAGAGGACTGCTCCAGGCTAGATGGTAGCTCTATCAATATTGGGGGTTGAGGATATATAAATGACAATATTCAGTATTCTGGGGAGGCAGCAGCAGCATATGATAACTGCTTCATTGGCCCAAAGGTTGATGGGGAGCTGTATATATGCTTTCTGGAGCAGAATATGAATAAGATGAAAAGAAATTGGAAAAACTGAGCTACTTTAATTTTGGCATTTTGAGCAGAGCAGAATGCATGGCGGATATGACAGACATGTCCAGGCACATGGACATCAATGGGACATGGCATTTCAGCAGATTGGGAATAGTAGGGTATAGTCCGGCTGGCTGGAGTATAGATTGACAGAGTCTCAAGACAGTTCAGAGCGGCAGGAGTGCGAGTCCCAGAGGACACGGAGCAGGGGTGGGGGTGAGGGGTGGGTTGGATGCTTTCCCTGGACAAAACACAGTCATTTAGCAGCATAGAACACCTTTTCTTCTATTAAGTAGGTCCTAGGCATCAAACTCAGTTTTTCAAATTCAGAAGCAAGCCCTTTCACCTAAGGACTTACTTCACTGTCCCTTCTCTTTAGTTTTCATGGGGATCACAACCATTTTTCTTTTTGTATGTAATGTTAAATAGGACTGAAAAGAAAACATCCCTTAGAGCAATGCTCACAGAACCTGTATTCCCTTCATTTTTGCCTATGCTCCATTCTTTTCTGTTTACATATAAATAGAATCATGTGCCTTATATGTGACAATATTTTGCATAACTGGACTTTGTGAGATCTTTCTCTTTCCTTTGAAAAGCTGGAGACCATTGCTTTCTATATCGTTGCGTGTTCTTGGCTCCATAAAAAGGGTGAGAAGGAGGCAGAGGGAGAATCTAATGAATGTTCCCAGTGGCAGGATGTGGGATACTGCCTCTCGTGGTGGGTAATTTTGTCTTTCATGATGCACTGGATAGTGGACAGAGCAATAGATGACAGCAGCAGGTGGGGGATACTCTACAAACATTGCGCTGTGCAGAAGGCAACAACATTCCACAACAAAGAAAGTCAGCAAAGCCATGATGAGCCCGCCTGGTTGGGAGTGATTTCAGAGTGCCAGCAAGAAAATCAAATCCATCCCCTCATCAATCTTATCTAATATGGACAAAGAGGGCAAAAAATAACAGACAATAAAAAAAATTCAGAAGTTGATAAGTACTCTATATAGAGAGAAAACAAAATGAGAACCTTAAGAGCAGGACTGGATCCTGGGGGAGGAAGATACAGACAAGGTTGCCCTAGGAACAGAGATGGACTCAAGATAGGGAAGCACTTCAGGAATTAGCTTCCTTGGGGCAAGAGCAAATACAGTGCGCTCTACAAATAGCCCTGTTTGTCTGGAGCCAACTTAGCACAGAAAAGGCCAGGATAGGAGCTGATAGTCAAGCTAGGACGAGAATGTGTTGTGAGCCACTGACATGGGTAAGAGCTGTGTTGTGTGGTGTGAGGCTGTTGTAGAATTTCAAACAGCTCAGTGATGTGACCTTTTGATTTGAGAAGACACTTTTGCATTTGATGAAGAGAATGTCCCACAGGGGAGCGAACAGGAAAGCTGTGACACTCCTCTAAGAGCTGCCATAGCCGTCAAGTTTTGGGGTGACCAGACATCTGTCACTGGCAAAGCACGAATGGCGAAACGATCGGATTTGGGATTTGTTTTGAAGATGAAGCCAAAACGACTTGATGGTTAATGTGTGGGATGAAAGACGGATGAGCAGGCAAGCTCTACGTCTGCCAGATGGATGAATCATTTGTCCTAGACTGAGGACCACAAGCTTAGCAGACAGAAAGGACAGTGCACAGAAAGGTGCTGAGCTTGTATTAATTTGAGATGCCCCCTGGTCACTCTTATGAAAACACACAAAGCTCTTGAGTATAGAGAACTGCTCTGAGAGGAAAGGAGAGAGATATTAATTGCGAATCCATGGGGGCAGCCGCAGTTCTGAAGAATGAGAGAAGAAATATGCCAAAAATAGAGAAAAAATGTCAAAATAAATTGAACCACCTCTCTGAAAATAATGACAATACGTCTAATGATACAAACTATTTCATTCAGACAGTAGACCTACTTAGTGATATTTATAATATAAATTATTTCTTTGAGATAGTAGACCTACTTAGTAAATGCAAGGTCTTACAAGTGAGCAAATGGGGAGCTACAGGGTACAGTATAACTTCGTGCTGGGTGAAGGATTTTAGTAAGAACTCTGATGCCTCTGCTGCGTATGTCATCTAACTTCTGTGAAGAACACATTCTAGAGAAGTCCATCTCCACTCAATTCTATCAAAATAGGAGAGAGGAGAAGGGGGAACTACTCAAAACACTCTTTCAAAATGCATATAAAGAGAAGCAACTTTTTTTTTCTTTTTTTTTCTTTTTTCTTTTTTTTGTGCTCCATCTGCCATATTCCTTTAATATGTCAGACTCTGAGAAGGGAAACAGTTAGATGCTGTCACCTGGACCTGATTCTCTGTATCTCCTAAAGGAGCATATGCTGGGTATTTATTCCCAAATGAATCAGTAGAACAGGACCCTTAAGGGCCCTTTGTGTGCAGATGTCAATTGGTCTTATAGTATGAGTGGGTTCCAGCAGGAATGGACTAGTTCCCAGGAAAATGGGCTATTATAAAACAAAGAGCCTATCCCCTCCTGGGGCTTTTGCTTCTTGGTTTTGGCCATGTGATTTCCTATGCATGATTTTTCTCTATGTTGTGATAAAGACACATGATCAATACCATAGGCCACACCTTTGAAGTTTCCAGATCTTAAGCTTCCAGCCTCCCAAACTATGAGCTAAATGAATTTTTATTTTATTTTATTTTATTTTTTTTATTAACTTGAGTATTTCTTATATACATTTCAAGTGTTATTCCCTTTCCCAGTTTCCGGGCAAACATCCCCCTCCCCCCTCCCCTTCCTTATGGGTGTTCCCCTCCCAACCCCCCCCATTGCCGCCCTCCCCCCATAGTCTAGTTCACTGGGGGTTCAGTCTTAGCAGGACCCAGGGCTTCCCCTTCCACTGGTGCTCTTACTAGGATATTCATTGCTACCTATGGGGTCAGAGTCCAGGGTCAGTCCATGTATAGTCTTTAGGTAGTGGCTTAGTCCCTGGAAGCTCTGGTTGCTTGACATTGTTGTACTTTTGGGGTCTCGAGCCTCTTCAAGCTCTTCCAGTTCTTTCTCTGATTCCTTCAACGGGGGACCTATTCTCAGTTCAGTGGTTTGCTGCTGGCATTCGCCTCTGTATTTGCTGTATTCTGGCTGTGTCTCTCAGGAGCGATCTACATCCGGCTCCTGTCGGTCTGCACTTCTTTGCTTCATCCATCTTGTCCAATTGGGTGGCTGTATATGTATGGGCCACCTGTGGGGCAGGCTCTGAATGGGTGTTCCTTCAGTCTCTGTTTTAATCTTTGCCTCTCCCTTCCCTGCCAAGGGTATTCTTTTTCCTCATTTAAAGAAGGAGTGAAGCATTCACATTTTGATCATCCGTCTTGAGTTTCGTTTGTTCTAGGGATCTAGGGTAATTCAAGCATTTGGGCTAATAGCCACTTATCAATGAGTGCATACCATGTATGTCTTTCTGTGATTGGGTTAGCTCACTCAGGATGATATTTTCCAGTTCCAACCATTTGCCTACGAATTTCATAAACTCGTTGTTTTTGATAGCTGAGTAATATTCCATTGTGTAGATGTACCACATTTTCTGTATCCATTCCTCTGTTGAAGGGCATCTGGGTTCTTTCCAGCTTCTGGCTATTATAAATAAGGCTGCGATGAACATAGTGGAGCACGTGTCTCTTTTATATGTTGAGGCATCTTTTGGGTATATGCCCAAGAGAGGTATAGCTGGATCCTCAGGCAGTTCAATGTCCAATTTTCTGAGGAACCTCCAGACTGATTTCCAGAATGGTTTTACCAGTCTGCAATCCCACCAACAATGGAGGAGTGTTCCTCTTTCTCCACATCCTTGCCAGCATCTGCTGTCACCTGAGTTTTTGATCTTAGCCATTCTCACTGGTGTGAGGTGAAATCTCAGGGTTGTTTTGATTTGCATTTCCCTTATGACTAAAGATGTTGAACATTTCTTTAGGTGTTTCTCAGCCATTCGGCATTCCTCAGCTGTGAATTCTTTGTTTAGCTCTGAACCCCATTTTTTAATAGGGTTATTTGTTTCCCTGCGGTCTAACTTCTTGAGTTCTTTGTATATTTTGGATATAAGGCCTCTATCTGTTGTAGGATTGGTAAAGATCTTTTCCCAATCTGTTGGTTGCCGTTTTGTCCTAACCACAGTGTCCTTTGCCTTACAGAAGCTTTGCAGTTTTATGAGATCCCATTTGTCGATTCTTGATCTTAGAGCATAAGCCATTGGTGTTTTGTTCAGGAAATTTTTTCCAGTGCCCATGTGTTCCAGATGCTTCCCTAGTTTTTCTTCTATTAGTTTGAGTGTGTCTGGTTTGATGTGGAGGTCCTTGATCCACTTGGACTTAAGCTTTGTACAGGGTGATAAGCATGGATCGATCTGCATTCTTCTACATGTTGCCCTCCAGTTGAACCAGCACCATTTGCTGAAAATGGTATCTTTTTTCCATTGGATGGTTTTGGCTCCTTTGTCAAAAATCAAGTGACCATAGGTGTGTGGGTTCATTTCTGGGTCTTCAATTCTATTCCATTGGTCTATCTGTCTGTCTCTGTACCAATACCATGCAGTTTTTATCACTATTGCTCTGTAATACTGCTTGAGTTCAGGGATAGTGATTCCCCCTGAAGTCCTTTTATTGTTGAGGATAGCTTTAGCTATCCTGGGTTTTTTGTTATTCCAGATGAATTTGCAAATTGTTCTGTCTAACTCTTTGAAGAATTGGATTGGTATTTTGATGGGGATTGCATTGAATCTGTAGATTGCTTTTGGTAAAATGGCCATTTTTACTATATTAATCCTGCCAATCCATGAGCATGGGAGATCTTTCCATCTTCTGAGGTCTTCTTCAATTTCTTTCCTCAGTGTCTTGAAGTTCTTATTGTACAGATCTTTTACTTGCTTGGTTAAAGTCACACCGAGGTACTTTATATTATTTGGGTCTATTATGAAGGGTGTCGTTTCCCTAATTTCTTTCTCGGCTTGTTTCTCTTTTGTATAGAGGAAGGCAACTGATTTATTTGAGTTAATTTTATACCCAGCCACTTTGCTGAAGTTGTTTATCAGCTTCAGTAGATCTCTGGTGGAACTTTTGGGATCACTTAAATATACTATCATGTCATCTGCAAATAGTGATATTTTGACCTCTTCTTTTCCGATCTGTATCCCCTTGATCTCCTTTTGTTGTCTGATTGCTCTGGCTAGAACTTCAAGAACTATATTGAATAAGTAGGGAGAGAGTGGGCAGCCTTGTCTAGTCCCTGATTTTAGTGGGATTGCTTCAAGTTTCTCTCCATTTAGTTTAATGTTAGCAACTGGTTTGCTGTATATGGCTTTTACTATGTTTAGGTATGGGCCTTGAATTCCTATTCTTTCCAGGACTTTTATCATGAAGGGGTGTTGAATTTTGTCAAATGCTTTCTCAGCATCTAATGAAATGATCATAGGAGAAGCAACTTTTAAAGTTCAAGAAACAATCTGCTTCTGTGGACTAATGTTTATTCAGTATTTCCTTTTTCGCCACCCGCATGGCAGAGGTGACCTAGTCTAAAAGCTTCAGAAATGAAGGGAAATATAGCCCCCAGAGAGCCAGTTTATCTATTGAAACCAGGAGAGGAAACACCAGGGTATGTAAAAAGGGAAACTCAATATTCATTTTTTCTACGATGTTCTTTTGCTAGGTATTGATAGGATTTATCTTCCTCGAGGGTACTTTAGCTAAGCGCACATCCTGGAATGATATGCCAAGTAACGCCGAGTTCTGGGAAGTTCCATTTGCTATGATTTCTGACATAGTTCCTCGATGTTTCTGCCGTGGATAGAGCTTTAAGATGCTCAGAAAAGCCTTGCAATTTTCTCGCAAGCCATGCCAAATCTTAAGACAGGCTTCAGCGAGTTTTAGAGCATCAAGATTCTTCCTGATTACATGTCAAACTTACTGACCATGGTATCCCTTAAGATTCTGGTTTCTCCTGTATCAAGCATCAGTATATGTAGGCAGAAGAGTTGTGGTATTTCTTCCATTTACTCTAATTATTTATTTATGGGAACTTGGAGAAATGCATTCGCGATGGCCAGCTCTGAAGCCCTAACTCACAGAGTGTGAATCAGAAAATCTAGAACTGGAGACAGACCTGTTGAAGTGAGCCCAAGCATGTAGCTCGTTGGTCAACAGCCAATGTCTGTTACATTGTAGCATCCACAGTAAAAGTACTCTCCAAGCACACACATGTAGTTACTTATTTGGTCCTTGTCAGCCACTTGTCCTAATGTCCTCTTGAGGAAAACATGCATTGAAGGTTGAGAGCATTGTGACAGACGGGGCTCTCTGTATCACAGATCCATCATTAAGATGGACTTTACCATTGCAAATGACCTAGGTCTTTTGCAGGAGCAACTGCTGGGCCTGAGACTTCTGCTGGCTACTATAATTTAAAGGCATTCATCAGCCATATGCTGAGAGTACAGATGCCTCTGACTCTTTGCAGTGTGACAGAAAATGACATTCGTTTTTGGGCATTTCTTAACCTTGGTATTTCTGCACAAACTTATTATTTTTCACCGATGACAATGAAAGCAACTTAAATTCAAGAAACACGATCTGGAATACATAAATTCTCTTTGAACAATATGATACCTACAATATGAAGTCTTCCCATGCCTTCTGTCTTGGCACATACAGAAGAGAGCAAGCCTCTCCTGCATAAAATAAATTTGCAATAGCCATGCATGATGGAATATTTTTGTCTGGTCTTTTGGCACATTCCCTAGGAAGTCAATAGATGGGTTCAAGTAGAACACACTTCTCCAGCTCACAGCCTCTCTCTACAGTAAGACTTCATATCTAATTATACATTTTTAGTTCCTTTATTTCACTTGAAAGGCAATGTATAGACACTGCAAATCTTAATCAAATTGAAATTAGTTACAATGTAATTAAACCAATTTGAAAATGACTCCCTGCAGAGGATATCTTTGTGTAAAAGAAGCAGTAATAAATAGCCCCCAATCTCTGAGTGCGAACACTCCAAAGAATTGAATCGTTAGTATTTCAACCGAGCATTTTATTTATAGGACCTCATAAATCACCTAGAGGCCAATGTCTTGCCATTTGAATAAAAATGCTCAATGGATATTTAGGTAGAAATTATTGAATCATTTACATGCTTCCTTTTGTATGTTTTTGTGCTAATTTGCTTGGCAGCTGAATGCCTTCTGAAAGGATCTCTTTCTAATTTCCAGTTGTGCCAACCACATTCCTCATGCACGTCCAGCAGTGACCCACTTAGAGCGTGATGGCTGGAGCTAGTGTGCTGATGTCTCCGTTAGCCCACTCCAGGACAAGTGAATACTCAGGTGACCCATGTGACTGTATCTTCAGTTGAAAAGCCCAGGGGGATTTTGATTTAGCTCACAAAGATCTCTAAACACACCATTCATAGGTAAAGTGAACATAGGACATTTTCTTTCTACTTTATTTTTTGTATGAAACTTTCTAACTTAAAATCATGCAAAGAAGTGCAGGCTGATAGGAATTGGATGTATATCTCTCCTGAGAAACACAGCCAGAATACAGCAAATACATAGGCGAATGCCGGCAGCAATCCACTGAACTGAGAATGGGACCCCTGTTGAAGGAATCAGAGAAAGGACTGGAAGAGCTTGAAGGGGCTCGAGACCCCATATGAACAATGCCAAGCAATCAGAGCTTCCAGGGACTAAGCCACTACCCAAAGACTATACATGGACTGACCCTGGGCTCCAACCTCATAGGTAGCAATAAATAGCCTAGTAAGAGCACCAGTGGAAGGGGAAGCCCTTGGTCTTGCCAAAACTGAACCCCCAGTGAACGTGATTGTTGGGGGGAGGGTAGTAATGGGGGGAGGATGGGGAGGGGAAGCCCATATAGAAGGGGAGGGGGAGGGGTTAGGGGGATGTTGGCCCAGAAACTGGGAAGTAGAATAATAATCGAAATGTAAATAAGAAATACTCAAGTTAATAAAGATAAAAAAAATTAAAAGAAATCATGCTTTCCTGTCCTCTGAAATCAACTGGTGCTCCTATTTCTTCATTTTGGCCAGGTGGCATGTTCATAATCCTGTAGCCTCACATACCAAATACCTATTTCATATCAAATAAAACACCCAGAGAACTGTGAAGGAGCTGATAATTTTTATCAATTCTAAATTTGGTAGAAAATGATTCAAGAGTTTCATAGTCATTTGGCTGTACCACTCCCCAAGTAAACAAACACAACACTCCGAAGGAAATGAAAGGTACAGAGACAGAAATTTACCAGATCTCATTCAAAATCATATTTTGTCATGCGACATTGGAGCATCAACCCAAACTAAGCCTTTTACCTACCATTTTGATACATATAATTTATTCCATATTTTCATATAGATTGGCTGATATGATCTGAAAAGATACATGCCCACTGCACTGCATATGTGCAAGCATTCTAGTCTTACCCCATATTTTTCATCTATTACTTCTAAGTTCTTCTATCCAGCTGCAACCCCCAAAGTCTGTAGGCAATAGATTTTTTATTCTTGGGTGCACACATGCATGCATTCCTTTCTTATTCACACAAAAGAGCAGAGTATAAACATTGAAATTTGTTCATTTCACTTAATTTTAGAGTCCAGATATCACTTGATTATCATGAAGGCCTTTCTCTGTGTTGTCAGGTCCTTAGGGATCCACTGGATATGTTCCCTAACTGTTTTCAACCCCCTTTCTGAAGTTAAACACATAGATTACTTGTGATCATGTTGGGATTATGAATTCTCATTCTATGAGTAACTGTGTGATTTTGTTTTTATAATATTGGGCTATATCTTAATGAAAACTTTCAGATCTGAGACAGAAAACAAGACTGTCTTTACAATTATTACAAATTGTGCTTTCATATTTTTCCTATGTTTTATTACCACATGTCATGATCCAACCAATTGTAAGAATTGTTATTTATATGGTCTGTATACCCATGTGGGGCAGGCTCTGAATGGCCATTCCTTCAGCCTCTGCTCCAAACTTTGCCTCCATATCTCCTCCTATGAATATTTTTGTTCTCCATTTTAAGAAGGACTGAAGCATCAGCATTTTGATCATCCTCCTTCTTGAGCTTCATGTGGTATGTAGATTGTATCTTGGGTAATTCGAGCTTTTGGGCTAATATCCACTTATCAGTGAGAGCATACCATGTGTTCTTCTGTGATTGGGTTACCTCACTCAGGATGATATTTCTAGTTCCATCCATTTGCCTATGAATTTCATGAACTCATTGTTTTTGATAGCTGAGTAGTACTCCACTGTGTAGATGCACCACATTTTCTGTATCCATTCCTCTGTTGAAGGGCATCTGGGTTCTTTCCAGCTTTGGCTATTATAAATAAGGCTGCGATGAACACAGTGGAGCATGTGTCTTTGTTGTATGTTGGGGCATCTTTTAGGTATATACCCAGGAGAGGTATAGCTGGTTCCTCAGGTAGTGCAATGTCCAATTTTCTGAGGAACCTCCAGACTGATTTCCAGAGTGGTTGTACCAGTCTGCAATCCCACCAACAATGGAGGAGTGTTCCTCTTTCTCTACATCCTCGCCAGCATCTGCTGTCACCTGAGTTTTTGATATAGCTCTCTCCTGAGAGGCACAACCACAGCATGACAAATACAGAGGTGAATGTGAGCAACAAACCATTGAACTGAGAATGGGATCCCTGTTGGAAGAATTAGAGAAAGGATTGAATGAGCTGAAGGGGCTTGCCACCCTATAAGAACAACGATGTCAACCAACCAGAGCTCCCAGGGACTAAACCACTACACAAAGACTGGACAGACCCATGGCTCCAGCTGCATGTGTATCAGAGGATGGCCTTGTTAGGCACCAATGGGAGGAGAAGCTCTTGGTCCTGCCAAGGCTAGACCCCTCAGTGTAGGGGAATGACAGGGCGTGTGAAGGGGGACAGATGGGAAGGGAACAGCCCTATAGAAGATGGGGAGAGGGATGGGATGGGGGGTTATCTCTGGGAAATCAGGGAAGGGAATAATGTTTGAAATGTAAATAAAAATATCCAATTAATGAAAAAAATTGTTATTTAACAAACTTTAGAGATGAGACATATCTTGCTGAAATTGAAATTTGTCTGTAGTTGAACAGTTTTAGATTTTATTTTACTGGTTTATTTAATTATTGCTCTGCGACACGTATGTTTGTCTACATTAATTTATACGAGCCATTTACATGCTGGAACTACAAAAACCATAGGAGGCCATCAAGTCCCCAAGAACGTGAATTTCTGGCAATCACAAGCTGCCATGTGGATTCTGAAAGTCGAACCTGAGGCCTGTGCAAGAAGAGTAAGCACTCTTAACAACCAAGGCGTCTCCCCAGCTCCTATGGTTGAATATTTTAAAATGCCTAAAAGTCACTTGCAAATACTTTTAATAAATTGACTGTTAGCATTTAGCACGTTCTCTATCGTGAAATATCAATTTTTAATAACAAAGGATTTAATCTCCCAAATGGTTCCTGCGACTACTTCTGTTTCGAACTCATTGTTACATTGTTAATTTTCAAAGGAATCTGAGCTAGCACCAAATAAGGCTGGCTCAAAGATTCTGCTGAAGCCTCTTGGGCCACTCTCCGTTGGCCGTATTGCTGAACACAGCCAACAGAAGCCCATCTATATTCAAATCTGGAGCACTCCCAAATATGAAACGCCCCAAGAATAACTCGTGTTCGGTGAGAGTATGTAGGTAATACATTATATCTTTTGGATGAGCAATATGGCATCTGTGTTCCAGGAACTGCACATAAATTAATAGGTAGGAATACATCAGCACAGAGTTTGAGTAACTGAGTGTGTGAGAATTCTGGCTGCAGCGCATAAATGAAATTCAGCTAGAAGTCTGAATCCTATTTTTTAGTTTCACTGGTTTGTACAATAGTTTAGAGCTTGATCACCATTTTCAGTAGTTGTCATAATTTCCAATGAATTATTTCCTGCCCCCATCCGATTGCCACAACAATGATTATGCCAGTGGGAGTGTTCATTCTATTGTATTGGCTGTTATTATTACTTTAGTGCCCAATGAGTGCTAGGTGTGCACACACACATTCTACCACTTAGTGACTTCCCAGCTGTGGGCTCTCTTCTATTGCACTAGGATAAGATTTGATTTTCCTGTATGGCACTCAAGTTGATGGTCTACTTTTCCTTGAAAGGGCAACGCTGGAAATAGAATGGGTGGGTTGTATAGAGAAAGAGTAGCCCATCTCCAACAACAGGGAAAGAGACTGACAAACTTTCACCCAAATTATTTGAAGTAGTAGTGTGCTCATGAGTCCAAAGTAAGGGCTGCCTAAGGCCATGAGCATGTATGATTTGAGAGCATAAAGATACATGATCTCTCCCTCATCAGAACACTATCAGACTTTAGCTACCTGATAATATTCCAAAATAGTATTTTGAGGAATGAGACATTTTGTTTCCTGGCCATTGACAGCTGAGCTTCAAGGAATGATCACTGAATTTAAGATTTGATTGCATGCGAATACATACTACATGGTGTAGATGAGAACTACTGCTCTTTAGATTTCGTCAATTAAACTGGACATTTGGATGCAGTGATATAAACATCTGCTTTTGTTAACTAGTGATCACAATTAGCATTACTACCCTCAAACCCTGCAAATGTCACAAGTGCTATTAATTAAACATATATCAATTCTAGGTATGTGTAATAATTAATAATACTAATATTAATTAGAATTAAGTACTAACTTATCCCTCTCTGGGCATCCATTCAGGCACTTCCTTGCTATGTGCCATGTGTGACCACGGTGGCTTCTGTAACCATGGACAGACAGTCTACGACCATCTTCTGTATCCTTCTTGAATTTACATCCAGAACTATATGGCTGAAACTGGAACACTGGACCCCTCCGTGACTTCATTTTGCATAAACTTTGATTGTTGGTGGTGTCCTTTGCTGCTTAAGTTTTTCTTTAACTTTTTTTTCCACATGTTGGAAGCTGGGCTGGGTGGTTCTTGCTCTGAGAGCACTGCTTCTTTTCTTCTATTTGAAACAGGCCTTTCTTTAAACATTTATCCTCCTTGAGCACAGGAATGGCTGCAGTATATTTCCTGGTGCTCTTTTTCTCTTCGAGCTTGTACCTTTTGTGTATCTCTTCACTTCGCTGTTCCCTTTCACTGTAGATCTCATTAAGAGCGATCCCTAATGAACTCACTGTACAAGCAATACTAGGCTATCCTGAAATCTCTGATAATGTAATTAATTCGAGACTCTTCAATTTAGCCTCTGGAAAGGGCAAGAAAGCAGTCACATTCTTTGCCAAAATATTACAAGAATGGGCTGTAGGCCAGCCAATATTCTTTTCCTCTGAAACTTCTTGAGCTGTGCTTCTAACGCTCCACATTGTCCTCAATTCTAGTGTCTTCTGTGCTCCTGGTAGGATTATCCATTAAGCCCTGATAAAGCATCTGACCACAATTTAAGTCTGAGCTCCTAAAGTCTTCTGTATTCTTCCAATCAACCAACTGATCAGGACTGACACAGCAATACCTCACCCGTGGTACCACTCCTGTCTTAGTCACTGCTCTGTTGCTGTGAGGAGACATCGGGGCCAAAGCAACTCTTATAAAAGAAAGCATTAATTGAAAGGCTCGCTTACAGCTTCAGAGGCTTAGTCCATCATCACATGGCATTGAACAGATGGTAGGCAGACAGGCATGGGACCGAGAACTTTCATTCTGTTCCACAGGAAGAGGTGGGAAGGAGGAGGAGGAGGAGGAGGGGGAGGGGGGAGGAGGAGGAGGAGGGGGGGAGGAGGGGGGAGGAGGGGGAGGGGAGGAGGGGGAGGAGGAAGGGGGGAAGAGGGGGGAGGAGGGGGAAGAGGGGGGAGGAGGGGGAGGAGGAGGAGGAGGGGGAGGGAGGAGGAGGAAAAGGAGAGTTCTTTGAAAGCCAACCAGTGAAACACCTCTTTCAACAAGGCTACATATCCTAATCCTTCCTAACCAGTTTCACTAGCTGAAGGCCAAGCACCGATTCAGACGAGTATATAGTGGCCATGGCCACTCAGACCATTACGGATACTAATCTATCTTTTCTCTCAGATATACCAAGAAGCAGCCCCATTAGTTTTCAGTTCATTTATTCTCTACAAGGTTGACTGGGGCCTCTTTCTTGGAGTAGGTGGAAGCCCTTCTCAGAAACTGTTACAATTACCTGCATTCGAAGCAAGGGCACATGAAAGAATACTAGTGCACAGCATATGTTTCCCATGCGGGGTGAGTGAGGATGGTTTCAGGGATGCTAGCTAGCTAGCCTGGTCATCAACGTTGCCTTTGTTTCTCAGATCCTAGACACCTCAGGTTCTGTTGGCCATCACATACTCAACTGGGAACTCTCTGTTTCTCATCACTAGTGTTCCTGTTCTCCCTGTGTTAATTCTCATTTCCCCCTTTTAACTCTAGCATCTGCTTTCATGATAATGTGTGAGAAGCTTGTAACTTTTTTTGACCATGGACCCTTTCTGTAATACTTAAAGAAAGCTTGTTCCTGCTTCAGTAAGTAATACAAAGAACATTATATATGTATATATATATACATATATATATTTGAGTATATATGTGTGCATATGCACATGTGTGTATGCATGTATGTATGCTTGTGTATTTGTGTGTGCATATATGTGCATGTGTGCACATGTATGAATGTGCGTATCTGTAGAATATATAAAAAGAAATGTGACTATATATGTGTGTATGCACATGCATGTATGCATGTGTGTGTGCGTGTGCGTGTGTGTGTGTGTGTGTGTGTGTGTATTTATAGTCACCCATACTTTGTTTCCTCTCACAGTATGTCCAAGGGCCTCTCCTTTGGTAGAACAGAAGTACAGTTATTACTAATAGCTATAAGTAGCCGTAAAGTGATGGATTGACTTGGCCCTTATTCACAGCTCACATGGAACTTTGGGGTTTCTTTCCCAAGAGCTCTCACCTTTGTTTTTCCATATTTTGATGACCATGTTATCATCTCGTAGAGGGTGGGAGCAGGAAGACACAGAGTTCATTCCAGTCCACTTCCATGTGTGCTCAGGGCAGAGAAGAGACGGTCAACTTCTCTTACAAAGGGAGTGGCATCCAAAGGTCTTTTGCTGCTGTGAGTCAATGAGACAGTCACTCTCGCTGAGTGACCTGTGGATGGGTGGTCTGAAAGGTCCACTTTTCCTTGTATATTCTCAATGTCACTGTGTTTCTGGTCTGTTCAACCACTTAGACAGCTTACTTCTGTCTTCTGTCTGAATTAAGTGGTTAAGAACATATGGGAGTGAGGGAGGGGATAGCGTACTGCTGGAGCCTCTAAAAAAAAATCTCCTCTTCCTCCCCCTTTGCTCCAGGTCTCTTTACTTCTCCACTCTGTAGTCTCATTCTCCAGCCATGCTTCAGGTGTGTTTGGCTGATCAAGTGGGTGATATTTCTGGGTCACATGATGCCTTGGTATGTCACCCTCTGTGTAAGACTCAGCCTTCCATAGTGACACCTTCATTAATCAGTGTCCAGGGTTTCAACAGCAGCAGGTCCAGGAAGTGACAGGCATGTGAAGTTGAGGTCTCTCCTTGGCTCTGGAAACAGCAAAAGATGTGGGGAGAGTCAGTCCCCTGTCAGAACGCTAAGCATGCCACCCATGACGTCACCCCATTGTTCTCTATGATGCCATGGCATGTTTGGGGGGTTTTTGTCGACTTCCCAGGGAGGAGTTCAAAGATCAGAACGTTGCATGGTGAAAGAAAACATGTTAATGTCAGCTGAAAGTGCTAGGTTTTCTCAATCCAGATGTGTGAATTTTTAACTCCCTCAAGCCTGCCTTTTATTTTATTTTATTTTATTTTATTTTATTTTATTTTTTATTAACTTGAGTATTTCTTATATACATTTCGAGTGTTATTCCCTTTCCCGGTTTCCGGGCAAACATCCCCCTCCCCCCTCCCCTTCCTTATGGGTGTTCCCCTCCCCATCCTCCCCCCCCTTGCCGCCCTCCCCCCAACAATCTAGTTCACTGGCGTTCAGTCTTATCAGGACCCAGGGCTTCCCCTTCCACTGGTGCTCTTACTAGGATATTCATTGCTACCTATGAGGTCAGAGTCCAGGGTCAATCCATGTATAGCCTTTAGGTAGTAAGCCTGCCTTTTAAATCACACCTATTATCCTAGCACCAAGCTACAGTGTCTGATCCCTTTGATTGTATAATCACCAAATGGCACATAAGTGTATCCCACTGCATCACTAAATGGTAATAAGTGTATCCTACTACTGTGCTGCCTTTGAGTATAACCACTTTTCTTGGGATATTGTACCACTGTGTATCTAGATTCCATAGTCCTGATTTTATCTTTGGACTATGCTAACTAACACCTTGACCTAAATGTCACAATAGAGTCAGTGGCTTATCAAAATAAAATTTCTATTGTAAATACTCTTTATGTTTAATATCAATCTATAGTGAATTCAGTAAGGAGTAGGCTTTACTAAGTGACTCAGAGGCTTTATACAGAAGCATATTTTAAAAGCATTTGAAAAGTTCATGAAGTCCATTGTTAGCATCATGGTATAATCTTTTAAGTCAATGATCATACCGAAATTGTACTCAAGAAGAGAAAAATGGTTATATCTCGATAGCTTTTAAGTTAACAGTTCAAAATCAGATGCCCTGAATCCCCAGTCTCATCCTGTACAAACACAAAGTGATCAGCTGAAGAGTCCAGTCCTGCTCTTGTTAGGATTCAGGGATTGACTTTCTCTCTGGTGAGTATCCCATGGTTCCTCTGGGATCAGATGCTGGCCCATGACAGTTTGATTGTGGATACTTGTGCACAACTGGCAAAAAATGCAAAAACTGGCAGCAATGGTGAGACTCCTAGCATTCTTCTCTCAGGTGTTTTTATACAGAGATTTGGGTAATGGGGTGGCTGTATTTTAAATTGTGTAAAATCGAGATTGTGTTCTGTAAAATGGCAGAATAATGTGACAGGACAGAGCACCTCAGTGGGTCCAGGCAAGATGTTCTCCTGAGGACTTACCACCATGGAACAGGCCTAGAACAAAAGGGAGAAGGGAAGGAGAACTGGAAAAGGGGTAGTGGAAGAGAGAGGAGGGAGAAAGAGAGAGGAAGAGAAAGAAAAAATGGAGAGAGAGAGAGAGATAGAGAGATAGATATGGCTGGGTTACAAAGGCAGTGTGGGGAGAGAGAGAGGGAGGGTGGGAGGGAGGGAGGGTGGGAGGGAGGGAGGGTGGGAGGGAGGGAGAGAGAGAAAGAGAGAGAGAGAGAGAGAGAGAGAGAGAGAGAGAGAGAGAAACATAGTCCTTATAAGCCAGGTCATGGTGTGGGGAGAGAGGGAGGAAGGGAGGGAGGGAGAAAGAGAGGGAGGGAGGGAGGGAGGAAGAGAGAGAGAGAGAGAGAGAGAGAGAGAGAGAGAGAGAGAGAGAGAGAGAGAGAGAGAGAATAGTCCTTATAAGCCAGGTCACCTTGCAAGCTGTTGCTAGGTAGCCGTTGGGTGGAGCGTAGCAGAATTGCTGACAATCTTGAATGTTTTTATTGTAATCATCCTTAAATATGTAAAGATCAACATTTATAAAACATTTATATTTGGAACTCAAAGAAGTTAAAAATAGCTTTATCAGTTAATAAAAATACAACGTAAAATTGAAAAAAAAAAGAATCAAAATCAGATGCCATCTGTATCCGTCAGACGTCTCCAGAAGAACAGATCTGAGGCATGGGTGTGGGTACGGGAGGGTTGCTAGATTGTCTCAAACGATCTCAGGCCGAGAAGTTCCAGCCCGCAGGGTGCAGAGACAGAGGTAGCCTATGAGTTGCACATCTCCGCGTGAGGGGTTTCAGTGGATGTCTAGGCAAGGGCTGTACAATCCCTGCTTATGGATGAAAGCCAGGAAGACCCTGTGGATACACAAGTCTAAGTCTCTATCTAAAGACTGGAATCCACGGGCCGGCTTAGTACCTAATATCACTCCCTTACAGGCTATACTCTCACAGACAAAGGGGAAATGTGCTTCAGCAATTTCCCAGATATGTATTCAATCCAGGTAATAACCGAGAGTCACTGACATTTCCTCCTCTGCTATGGCTCGCACGCCAGCCAGATGTTCAGCTACTGAAGGGTCTTGTTTTGTTTAAAAGCCACCCGGGTTTTGAGATTATTTTTTTTTTAAATGAGAGGGTAAGATTCATACAGGTAGTCAGTAACCTTTTTTATTCTAAAAGGCCAGAAAACAAACACTTTCGCCTGCAACAGTCTTCAGGTTGACTGTTTACTTAACATTTAAAATCACAGGGCAGAACGGACTTGCCTAGCCTGGACTTACCCAGTTGTATATTTGCAGAAAGCAGCAGCAGGCAGAGTCAAAATTGGCATGATATCCCTAACAAATGAACAATTTAAAGCCTCTTAACAAAGAAATCTATTCATGCGCATGCATTTTCACCTGTCATACATTAACAAAAATGATATAAACTCACTGAAATTTAACTCTGTGGATAAAATTTATGCTCCCGAGATTTGAACTCCAGGGATACTGTTTTCACATGCTGTACCAAGAAGGAGAGCATGAGTTACTGCCCAATCCTGCCCCATGCAAAGGAGGGAATCAAATCTACTTCTCAAGATGATTTAGGGGCAAGGGAAGTCCGAGAAAGGTGTTGAAACAACTGGATTTTCAGTTCCGTCCTGCCCACCTTTGCTTCTGTGTCTCATGTCTTTTCCCTGCCATGTCCACTTTCCCATGTGACGTCGCCCTGAAATATTCCGTAGTCTTCTGCCTCTGACATCCAGACACATTCTTTTCTGTGCTCTTTTCTTTGCCTTCACACCATAATTAGCAACCGTTCATTGAAGTGATAGTTTCAGAGATCAGTTAGTTGTGTGATAATCACATTATATTTTCATTTTTAGCAAGAGATTATATGAGCTGAAACCACACACATGCCTATGTTTAGCAGCTTTAATCAGGGGTGAACCCAGGGATGAATGATCTATGAGTAATTACCCACAATCCATATGCCTTTGGAAACACACATTCATACGTGTTTATGACTGTAATATTATAGTACTTGATTGAGATCAAACAAATATCCTAGGTCCCTTTTAAGCCCCCTTTAAAAGCAGTGCATTTATTTATTTATTACACATTTTACTTTCTGGGTGTTTTACCAAGGTACACATTTTGTCTTTGGTATGACTCCAGCCTGGTCTATTGTTTGATCCCAGGAAGACTTTCCCTTTTTTTTTTTCTTTTTCTTTTTCTTTTTCTTTTTTCTTTTTCTCGGAACTGGGGACCGAACCCAGGGCCTTGCGCTTGGTAGGCAAGTGCTCTACCACTGAGCTAAATCCCCAACCCCTAGACTTTCCCTTTTATGATGGTTGTCTTAGTCAGTGTTCTGTTACTGTGAAGAGACACCATATCTACAGAAACTCTTTCAAAGGAAAGTATTTAATTAAGGTTTGTTTACAGTTTCAGAAGTTAAGCCATTATCCTCATGGCAGCACACTGGCAGAAAAGGTGCTGGAGAAGTAGCTAGAAAGTTCTACTCATGGATCCATGGGTCCCAGAAAGAGCCATTGATGATTCTGAAAACTAAAGCCCATCCCCAGTGATACACTTCCTCCAACAAGGCCACACCTCCTAATCCTTCTCAAGTAGTCCCATTCCCTATTGCCCAAAATATTTGTGAACCTATGAGGGCCATGTCTAGTCAAGCCACTATAGTGATCTTGCTGCAAGAACTATAGAATTACTTCCACAAGAAAAAGAGCATGAGAGGAGAACCACACCCCTTCAGGTCCTAGTAATCATCAAGGAGGCAACTGGGGAAGGCAGAGGGTAGTACACCCTGTGCAGAATGTAAGGCACGCAATAACCAGACAGAACAGAATCTGTGCCCGTATTTACAGCATAGAGAAGATTCCTATGAGACTGATAAGATATGATGCTAAGTGGCCAACACTGGTCCCAAGTGTGGACTCCACTCTTCCAGTAATAAGGATGCTGAGCTGCAGCTAAGACAGGGGCTTCTCTAAATTATGTTTAACATCTCACATTACTTCATGATTCTAATTTCTGATTATTTAGACCCTTAACTTTGGTCTGCTCTCTCTTCAGACCTGTATTGATGCTATTTAATTCCTTACCCAACATTTACTGATACCATCACACTTATTGTTTTTAAAGCAGATCCCTGTATACTACTATCATTGGGTTCTGAATTATAGCTGTGATGGGGTAACCCATCATCTGTTTTCACCTACCTGCCAGAGATTCTTATGCTTTACTAACTCCTTGAAATAATGGTGTCGATGAATTGTGGTAGGGGAAGAGTTTGAAGTTAAGAAGGATGATGACCCAGGATAGGGGAATGCTAGGCTGCTGAGGCAGGAGTGAGTGGGCAGGTGGGGGAGCACCCTCATAGAGGCAGGGGGAGGAAGGAGAGGATAGGAGTCTTATGGAGGGGAAACTGGGAAAGGAGATAACATTTGAAATGTAAATAAAATAACCAATAAAAAAGAAGGATAATTAGGGCCCATTCTCCATTGCTGGTCTGTACTGTTCATATTTATACTGCTCCCTTGATCTGTCCTCTTCTGAAGGCATTGGAAGAAGAAAACATGGAGATCCTCATTCGCAATGGCTTCTGCATGGATAAAGCTGGATTTGTTTATAATGATGCCCTTAGATCCAGATATTGCTCCACCTTGGGGCTATCCCTGACATCAAGGCATCATGGCGGGCATGGGCCAGAAGGATTCTGATGATGCAGCTTAAGAGGCCAATTCAAGATGGATATCCTGACTCTGACACGTGTATTGAGTACTGCATCGTCAACAACTGGGACAACATCAAGAAGATCTAGTACCACATCTTCTATGAACTGTCATGGCCCTTGGGGAACATCCATTGTTTCTAAACAAGGGTTCTTTGAACCCGAGACTAACAGAGAGTAGATGATGCAGATAATATTGGACACTTTCAACACCCATCATGTGCATGGCCATTTGGGCAGTGCTGTCTCTGTACATCCCTGGGTGCCCACTGGTGGTGTTGTGGATTCTGGTGACATGCTTCAAACATACAGTGTTCTTTTACATACTACCTTCTTTCTGGGCTTGACTGTCAGGTACATGACAGTCTATTTCATTAAGATACTCACTGAGTGGGCCTACAGCCTCACAGCACAATTGAACTTGATATTAGTGGCAGACATTAAAGCCGTATTATATTGCCCTGGATTTTGAGCAAGAAATGGCCACTGATATCTCCTTCTCCTTATAATGATGAAGAAGGAGAAGAGCTAGAAACTGTCTGATGAGCAAGGGATCACCATTGGAAATGAACAATTCAGTTGTTTGCCCAGCTCTCTTCTCTGGGCATGGAACCCAGGGTATTCATGAGACTATCTTGGATCAAGATCATGAAACCAAGATCATTGCTACCCTTCAGAACAAGTACTCAGTCTGGATTGCTGGCTCCATCCCGGGTCCACTGTCCACTTTCACACAAATGTGGGTCAGCAAAGCAGGAGTAGGGGGGTCAGGACCCTCTTTCATCTACCGTAAATGCTTCCAGATGGACCGGGCAGATGCCAGGCATCTGCTCATGAGCTGCTTCTGAAGTTTCAATTTGCCCAGGCAAATGGGCACACCTCATGCTAGCCTGACAAAGCTGGAATAAGCCTTTGAAAAGCAATTTGTTCTTGAAGCTTGTACCTGATATCAACTTTGGCTCATAGAACTTGGGGCTGACTTTTGACCTTGTATGTAAGTTGACTGTTCTCTTTGTATATGCTTAATAATACTCTGTGCATATCTTGATTTAATCCTTAGTCCAGGTGGCTTGACTCCTTGGTGGCTGAGAAAGCACACTGTGGAAGAGAAATCCTAAGCCTGGTATATATGTGGATGCACCAAGCAGTGAACTGTGCAGGGTATAAGGGACAGCTGACTTGACAGGATTTCTTAAGCTGCCAAGTGTTTCTGAACCAGTTAGCACCTTCCATCTAGCTGTTCAACAGGATGGGAAAGTCCTAGCCTTAGGACCCTGTTTTAATTCTGGTAATTTCCTCCTGATCATCGTGAATTATTACTTGCCTTGAGTTGGGAACATTTCCATTTACACCTGTGAATTTATTTATCCTCTTAATTTATTAAGTTTTCTGTACTCAGTTCTTTAATAGATGACAAATTGGAGGGGGGTGGGGTCCACTGCTCAGTGAGAGCATTAGTCTCTGGCAACACATCATCCTGAAAAGAAAAAGAGAGGTGGTATGGTAACACAAAATAAAGGATGATTATAGTAATTATTATTATATTAATGAGAAGCAAAGGGAACCTCTCTTCTCTTCCTGTTTTGAGATTTTGGTGTCTGTCATCATTTAGGCTGGCACAGAACTTACTGTGTTGTTCAGGCTAACCTTAAACTGAATTCTTATCTCCCTGCCTCTGCCTTCTGAGTTTTAGGGTCAGAGGTATCTAGGTTGAGTGCCAAGGACTGCTTTCTACAATAGATAAAATAAAAAACAGATAATATGACAGCACTTACATTATGGGTTCTGTTTTCTACTAGAGCTCATGGAATAGATTGCTGATTTGCACTTATTATGGTGTAAGTGTGTAAAGACTGTGATATTCAAAACTAAAAGTTAATTTGCTTGCATAGTTTCTGTGTATCACTTCAGAAAATGTGTCTTTATCATTTAGAATTAGTGTAAGCACATACATACTCCATGTTGCTGCTACGGAGATGGTTCAGATGAAGCATGACAATCGGAGTTTGATCTCAGGGCTCCGCAAGGTAAGAAAAAGTTGTCTTATACACATGTACAATTTACCTTTTTATTATTCCCAAAGTCTACATGGGGTTATAATTAGTTTTATGTACATAATAGTGAATTCATGTGTATAATTTGACACATGTAGCCGATCTGATCTCACCAGCCTATTCTCTCAATGAATGTCTGGTAAAAGTATCAATCTCACTTTTCATTTTTAATTCATGAAGAGTCCATTCTGAACATGCCCCACAACTTTCCATGGACATAACCCAACTTGGGTCTTGTAGGCTGATCAGATTAGAGTTGGTACCTAAACCTGAGAGTCTTTTGCAAATCAAAACTTCCAACTTAACAAGGTCAAAGGGCTTGCTAAGGAAAGCACCCAGTGACCTGTCCGTGATTGTAAACCACGTGTGTGTGTGTGTGTGTGTGTGTGTGTGTGTGTGTGTGTGTGTAACACAGAAATAAAATGTAAGTAATATGTATGTTGACTCAATATGTTTCCTGTTTTTCCAATTCTCTTATTAAATAGGTAATTTTAAAGAAGTTTGACCAGACAGGTGTCTTCGACCCTATGAAAAAGGAACATATCTATCATACAGGTCATAGTTTTTGTGAATCATCAGAGGGCAAAGTTATATATTCTTTGCTTCTATTGCATTAAAGCTGATTGGGGAAGGAGAAAAACATAATACTGTTTGGAGTCAGCTACATGGTGCAGAGCCAGGACTAACTCCTTGAGGAAGCACTGTTGGAGTCCCTGGACTCTTCTTGGACTTTGACTTGGTAGAGTGGCAGATTCACATTTATTGCAGAAATTGAAAGGCTGAACCACGACAATTTGTCCATTTGGACACTAAACACATGGCCTTGGACAAGAGATGACATTCTAGAAATGCAAATGTCAGAACTCAAGTGTCACCTCTGAACATTTCGGGGCTGTAAGTCTAGAAGCCTAGAGGACTCGATCTCTGTTCCTTGAAAGCTAAGAGAAATTGGTTGGCTCTCTTTCAAATCTCCACCTGAAAAATGAAAACGAGACAGAGGGAATGATGTATTCTGTTTGTGCCCCGAGGGCCAGCCAGTTCAAGATAAATCCTTTATGAATCTCAGCAATTTTCAAAGTATGTATTTTCTAAAAATTATTTTATTTTTGTTTGCATGTATGGACGTACCGGTGCATGTATCTGTGTGAGTGAATGCTACATGTCTATGGCTGGCAACAGAGCCCAGTGGAGACCAGATACCTGGACCTGGACTTTCAGGTATTTGTGAGCTTCTACTGTGGGCACTAGAAATTCAGGTCCTATGAGCAACAAGCAGTCTTAACTGCTGAGCCATCCATCCAACCCTAGAATATTATATTTCTCTGACTTCCCCAACTGAAATGGATTACTAATCATGCTTTCCTTTGGTTTAGGTAGGATAATCTTTGGAGTAATATTCTATTTTCATGCCTCAGGTCTCCAGTTAGGGTTTTATTGCTGTGAACAGACACCATGACCAAGACATCACTTATAAGGACAACATTTAATTGGGGCTGGCTTAGAGGTTCAGAGGTTCAGTCCATTATCATCAAAATGGGAACATGGCATCTTTCACACTTACTCCCACAAGGCCACACCCACTCCCACAAGGCCACACTTACTCCAGCAAGGCCACACCCACTCCAACAAGGCCACACCCACTCCAACAAGGTCATACCTACTCCTACAAGGCCACACCCACTCCCACAAGGCCACACTTACTCCAGCAAGGCCACACCCACTCCAACAAGGCCACACCCACTCCAACAAGGTCATACCTACTCCTACAAGGCCATACCCACTCCCACAAGGCCAGACCTACCCCCATAAGGCCACATCTACTCCAACAAGGCCATACCTCCCTATAGTGCCACCTCCTGGACCATGTATATACAAACTACCACTTCACATATCCATTTAGTTTGTCTGGCCCCTGTTTCTTGGAGCTATCACCTTGTATATTTGAAGTATCACTTCCTGCTGCCAAGAACCCTTTGTGTTTGCCTAATAATCATTGGCTAGGACATAAATTCAAATTTAAAAGATCTGACATAGAAGGCAACTATTCCGTGTGTGTGACAATTGCCATGTGGGGTTGTGTCCATACCAATGATGGTCTGCATTGTGCTCTGTCAGCAGTCAAGTGAATGTGGATGGATCAGCTGAGCAAAACCAACATGTGTCAATCAACAGCAATAGGGATTCCTGAAAACAAACAGCCCCCTCTTGATAATTGCATGTTTTCTTAGACAGGTTAGTACAGTGTTAAATCTGTTGATCTAAAAGTGCACTGTAGTGCAGTGAAGGACACCCTGGTTCCTGGTTGAGGAGGGTTGAAACCCCGGTGACCCTGAAGGGACAATAGGCACCTTGACAGCCTGACTCCCAGGAAACCAGACTCCATCACTAGTCTGCAGCCCTTCATAGGTTTGTGGCCATCAGTCACATAAGGGCAATGCCTCAAGCCCCTTTCAGGTAGAGGATGTGACCCCGTAGGTAATATAGGCTCAAGACAGATCTCCATTATAATGAGGTAACTAAAGGCCTGGAGGCTTAGTCAATGAATTTCTCTTCCCAGACATTCCTCCCTGCAGAAGGTATTTAATCTCAGGTGCACTCTGAGAAGTGGGGAATGGTTCTACATATCCACTTTCCGCCATGACAATAAACAGTTTGAAACCATGGACTGCCTCTTTTTATGGGATCTTCTGTGGGAAGACAGAGAAGTCCTTCGCCTATGGAGCCACTGTCTAATCTCCCACAGAAGGCTTCCCTGACCTCAAGCCCACCACCTCTGTCCAGTCAAGGACATCCCCTGCAGGACCAGCCAGAGTCCCTTCTTTCACCCTTGGCCCCAGGCTAGGTCCAGCCACACTGGCCCCCAGTCCATTCTCAGCTTTTCCACAGCATCCCAGTGGCACCTGGATGCCCAAGAGCTGAGAACCTATGGTCCCAGCCTCCTTGCAGGCCAGAGGACCCTGAGCCAGCTCCGGCTGTGTCCTGCGCTCCGACTGTGCTTCCCTACCTCTCGAGTGGTGTCCAGCAGCTTCTCACAGCCCTACACCCGCCTGGCTGCGTGGGGTAAGCATGGCCACACTTTCCGAGTTCTGCCTACCCAGCTGCCTGAGCCCTATGGTAGAGTGGACCCTAGACCCCACCATTAATCCTACAACAGGCACCAGTTATTAATCCTACAGTGCACTCTTATTTTTCTTAATGGGGAATCTTGTGGGGACCTCAGTCCACTGGTTAGTCCAAACGCACAGCATTGATTGGAAAAATATGAAAGCAGAAAGAATCTTAATCTCCAGAAGCTGAAAGGTGGGTAAATGCTGAAGATGAAGTCCTTTTATTTAATGCTTATTATATTTACTTGTGTGTGTGTGTGTGTGTTTGTGTGTGTGTGTGTGTGTGTGTGTGTGTGTGTGTGTGTACAGATGTGTGATGGTACACATATGGAAGTCTGGTGACAACTTTTAAGAGTCACCTAGCTCTCTTCTTTTCCAAACTCAGGTCTTAAGGCTGAATGGAAAATGCTTCCACCAGATGAGTCATCTTGCTGGTCTATATTGTTCTCTTTAGTCTCCGGTGAGATGCTGTTTTCTCAAGTATGTGACATCACACCAATGCAGATGATAATCTCTGGTTATTATTAGAATGGCAGCTAACCTCACAGAACCACACAGTGTAAAAGCACCCTCAGTTGAGGAAGAACCGAGTTCACAGCTCAGAAGACGGGGTCTATGGCTTCAGCTACAGTGCTGCTGGATGATTACTTAACCTGTCCTTCAGGGCAGGCTCTTAGGTTTTCAGGACCTACTGCAAAATGATAGTTCAAAAATTTTCACTCAGCAGGAGCCCTAATCCAAACCCAAGAAAGCAGAAGAGGGAAAAGAGAGAATACAAGAGCCAGATGATTGGCTAGAGTCTCATTAAATGCTTTCTTCAGGAAATGACATGGTGGTCACCATAAAGAAGTCACAGAAACCATAGTAACCTAAGGAAGATAAGGACAGGATTAAGGTAGCCGAAAGCCCAGAGAAGATGCAGTGCATGATCTCTAGTCTCTAGGTTTTATGTAGAAACTATGGGCAGTGGAGAGTTTCTGGGGGAGGGAGAAGCCTTCCGTTTTGAAGATGTGTCATCTTGGGTACTGTCTATTTTCCAGTGGACAAGGACACTCCCACCCATGCAAATGGGGACGACACTAACTTAACTTAGTTAAGTACTGTACTTGAGTCATCAAAAATAG
The DNA here is from genome assembly GCF_021556685.1 of Rattus norvegicus. Taxonomy (NCBI): domain Eukaryota; kingdom Metazoa; phylum Chordata; class Mammalia; order Rodentia; family Muridae; genus Rattus; species Rattus norvegicus. The sequence goes on along the minus strand of NC_141553.1, from coordinate 17,356,172 downwards.
TACATAATACATGCTGTTGGTGGGAGGAAATATTATGTGTGGATAATAGAGGGAAATGGTGGGTGGACAGGATCGTGTGTTGTTATGATTATATGTATCTTTACTCTCAAGAAATTCTTGAGAATAAAGAAAATATTAATTTGTAAAAGCATCCTGACATCTTATCTCTTTGAGCCATGTGTTAGATGGATTAAATGGTATGGCCTGTCCGTGGCTCTGTTCCCACACAGAACAGTTCACTGGGTTTCACAGATTATTTGAGAATGTTTTGGGACAATGTCCCAGTGTGCCTCAGAGGAGCTCTGTGTCCACAGGCCTCAGGAAAGCTTCCTATGGGCTGGGTATTGTGGAAGGAGATGGAGTGGTTACACACAGTCCCTTTGCTCAGCTAATCGTTGCCCTTTCCACTGTGCCTCTACATTGGACTGAGCGAATGGAAGGTCAGAGATAAAAATTAGTATAGGGTACAGCAGTACAGCTGCAAAGAGTTAAAGGCTCTTCGAAGTGAGCAGTCCTTCTTGGACTGCATTGGGACGAGCTTTGGAGGAAGGCGTAAGACCTTGCTCATCAGGCTTTCCAGGCACCGTGGGGAATTCTGCAGCCTGACACATAGAAAGGAAAGACTGATCACCAAGGTCCACACAGAGGGTATGACCACGAATGGCAAATTTGTGAAAAACAAGAGTCATTTACGTCTATGGGAGGATTCTGAACTCAACTCCCTATAGAACTGGAAAACAGAGAAGCAAATTTTCAAGTAACAGAACGATGGTCACCGGAACCTCACAATTAAGAGAAATGACCACACACAGAGACACAGTATAAAAAAACGAGTAACAGAAGTATTTATAGATTCTAAAAATATAATCAAAGAGCCATGAAATCCTCAAACTACTAAACCAGAATATTTATTGTGAAAAACCGAACTTGGACATGCAAAGCCATAGACAGGAATGATCCAAGCACAAACTAGTGGATCAGATTATAGTAGTGAAAAATAATACTGGAGATATGGCTCACTGGTTAAGGGATGGTATTGTTCTTTGTAGGGAACTGGGTTTGGTTCCCAGCTCATAGCTACTTATAACCATAGTTGAAGGAGAATCTGGTTCCCACTTCTGGCCTCTTGGGGGCACTTGACTCTTGTGCACATGTCCACACACAGAAATCCATATATAATTTAGTTTAAAAAGAACCAAATTACCTGCATTTAATATATATGAACAAATTAACACATTCACATCACAAGATAGAGCAAAGCATCATATAATTCAGACAGATTTATCTCATCATCTAGAATAGACATATTTAGTTTCTTTTAATAGCCAAATTTCTAGTGAGTTTATTTGATGATACCTAGTCCAAGACACTGGGCAGAGCAAGAAGCCAATGACTAAGTTATAGGATCATTTTGGAGAACACAGAATATGTTCTTGGAAGTGCAGCTTACAGTGGATAAAGGACCAGGTATTCAAAAATTTTGACAGCTGTTCAGCTGATACTTACACCGGGACAGCAGATTAACTTAATGACCGCCATTCCTATTTGCTTGCTCATGAAGGTCTCAAGGGAGAATCTCCTTGCTGTGTTTATAGACACATGTGCCAGTCTCAGTATGCAAATGACACTCTCTGCCACAAATTGCTAGGACTAGCAAAATAATTGTCGAGTCAATCCACAATTAACTAACAAGCAAATATTTTCATTGTAATCTCTGTAACAATCGTATGGATGAATGGAACCCCGCAGTGGTAGTTCTGTATAGTATCCTGTGAGTTTAAGGAGCTGCCCTTTCTTTTCCAGGTTCCTACTGTCTGTAAGTTTTGCAATCTATAATGGCATTCCACTCTCTGGTGCAAACATTTGCAATTTCAGATGGTACCGAGCAGGAGACAAGAGGCATTGCATGTCCTTGGTAAAACTTTCTGAAAATGGATCAACTTTGCCTATGAGACTCCAGGCAAGATGTCACTGCCCTGACTCCGTTTATCCTTTAAAAGTTGTGGTGTACTCTCAGGATGTCAGCAGTGTACAAATATGGGCTAGGCTTTGTAGAGAATGACATGGGATGTCACTGTCAACCTGGTGATCTGTTGGAACAGATGCCTAACATTTTTATATTGTGTCCTGCACTATCATCTCGCCAGCAAGAACACACGCGGACACCAGGATCCTTCTGCAGCAAAGCATTTATTATCTTGAAGAGGAAGACGCCACGGCCCCAGAGAGCGTTGGCTTTATATCCCTCAAAGCAACGTGTTCCTTCCTGATTGGCCGCATAGCCGTGATCTCATTGGCACGCCCCGGGGTGGGCAAAGACTTGGCGCAAACACACCCTTGCGCATGCGCACACAGTTTGTTTACAGGGAGGAGCCGGGCTGCCGCAATGGAAGCCAGCGCCATCTTGTAACAGCGGAAGCTATTACGGCTTTCCACAATATTGCAGTTCTGAAGATCTCCAGAACACATTTTTAAGTCCAGCGCTGAAGGTTTTTTTTGCTTTAAGTACCCAGTGTATGATGTAGGATTTGGATGGGAGCTTACAGTTTAGCCAAGCGTTCTTATACATTTATTCTAGATGTTTTAAACCAGAAATGCTGGGCTTATGTGATATTTAATTACCAAGTTACCAGCTGAACCTGCAAATTCTAATTATCGGCGACACATAATGCCTGCGAGATTTTATGTCAGTGATAGCTTAAGGTGTTTATTTTTACATCTCTTGTGATACTTTTGGGTTAAGTAAAAATGAGTCACTAGAGCATCCTAAATGTGTCCTGAGTTAAACCAATACTCTCCTGCCTCTAATGTGGCTTCTTTGGAATACTTAAGGAGTTGAAAGCTTTACTATGGAGTGTAGAAGATGTGGGAAGATCAACACATCCATTGTTTAACTAGAGCAATCATCCTAACTAGGTAATCTGAGAAACGTGATTAGTGGCTTATGTTAAGTGTTATCTAAATGTATCTAGGGAAAGGGCCTTTGTTTTATTTGAGAGTGAATGCATGCTAGCACACACTTATGTGTGCATGTGTGTGTGTGTGTGTGTGTGTGTGTGTTGTGTGTTCATGTTTACACAGGTGAACATGTGCAAAAGAACCCATAGGGTTGTTCCTCCTGCACTGCCATGGACCTGTCTTTTGAGACGCACTCTCTCCTTGGCACGAAGCCAGACAAAGAGCCCAAGACATCTCCTTGCTTCTGCCTCCCCAGTGCTGGGATTTCAAGCATTTGCCATGCCTAGTCTTTTTCAGATGGGTTCTAGGTATTCAATGCAGGTCTTTACGTCTGCCAGGCAAGCATTTTACTGACAGAGCCATCCCCGAAGCACTGATTCACATTCTTGGCTTGCATTAGAGAAATCTGCATTGTGCCTTTCTTATGTAACTGGATCCGGCAATGCAGGACAGTCCCATTTATGCCTCTCTCTCTCTCTCTCTCTCTCTCTCTCTCTCTCTCTCTCTCTCTCTCTCTCTCTTTTCATTTATGCCTCTCTTGAGGGCACAGATTTCACAGGTATCTCACACTGTATTATTCTTACATCATTTTGGAACCTTGAACTATGTGTAATTATTATCTAGATTTTTCAGGAATGTGCCTAGCATCCTAATTTTAAGCTTTACTCATTTCCTGTCTACTGCTTTCCTGGATGCCTACAACAAGGATCCTTTGATTTCCCACTGCCCCATGCATGAAGCATAGGTCATATTCTGAGTGTTACTTAAAATCTTCTCTTGTGCATGAACAAGCATTAGGATGAGCGAGTAGCAGAGAAACTATGCGGGGAAGAGGAATAACTTTTACATGAATAAAATCAATGAATTCTTAAGAGCTGCGCTGCTGAGTGATCAGATGCATTGGGGTTGCTAAATGTTAAATAAAACATCTGCACTCGGATCATTGCATCAAAGCCCAAATAAAACATTGCTATGGAAATCTAAAGTTCTTGTAAAATAGGTACAATTTCTCAACTGGATGTATTTGTTTAAATAAACCCAAATTATTGTTGGTTTCCTTTTAAATTGTTTCCATGCTTGACTTAGAAGTCATCTTAATGATACAGAAGGTATTTGATGGGGGTACGTAATGTTTATAGGCGTATTTGGTTTTGCAGCCCCTTTAATATTAACGTGCTGCATGTTTATCCTCTCTGTGTATACGGATGCATATCAGCTAAATATTTTGAGGACTGAGGCATCCGGCAGGCATCCGTGATACTTTCCCTTTCAGCCCTGGCATGTAATCAATCACTCAAGCTGCAGTGGTACCTCATAAATATTCCTTGGGTTCAGCCATTTATTTCCATTTCCATTTACAATATCTTTCTACAAGCCACAATTACTTCTCTCCAGATCCACTGGACGTCTCTAGACTAATTGCTGATGCTATGAGAAATGACCTTCCTGGCAAATGGGCTGTGATGGGGGAGCTTAGAACTGAATATAAAATCCAGCTTGTAAAACATCTCTGTGAACCACAAAATAGATAAAAAATTGACCAAATCAGGACATGGGAGAGATACTTGGCACAAGCTTTAAAAAAAATCCTGAGTAGATCAGCCTGGCAGAAATTGTGTTCATTGGCTGTAGGTCCTAAAGTGAAGACCTCTGCCTACTGGGAGAACACCACTTAGTTTGCAGATAATAAGTAAAACCCATCAAGATATGTGAGAGGGCGACTGCACCCCACGACCTGTGAACTTACTTCCCCCATATTCCACAGTAGCAGATTCTCGACTCTTCTTGCTATGCTCCATTCTATGACAGAACAAAAATAACTGTGTGACCATGGTAACCCTTGGAAAATTTCCCTATTTGAGTTTAACGAGCATGCCTTGCCTGGAATTTCAGTACTGAACACCGCATAGCCTTTGTCTTTGTGAAATGACAGTGGAGTTTATAGGAATTGACCAGGTTCAGATAGTAGCTTAACAGGAGGAGTGTGTTTATGGGAGTATCTACGGATTTGAGTTAATAGATCTTGTGATGAAGATTTGTCATCACCACAGTTGGGTTTTGCCTTCTAGTCCACTGCAGGTGCCAATAGAAGAGAAAGGGGGAGAGAGAGAGGGGGAGGGAAGAGAGAGAGGGGAAGGGAGAGGGAGAGGGAAAGAGGGAGGAGAGAGATATTTTTTTCTCCTCTCACTGCTCTTGAGTTGAGATATCCATCTTATCATGAGCTTTGACATCAGAGGTGAAGGTTCTCAGGCCTGGGGAGCTTGGAACTCAAATCAACAGTGATAGACCTACCCGGGTCCTTAGACTGAGTTACATCATCATCTTGCGGGTTCTCCAGCCTGGAAATCCCACTGCACTGGCTTTATCTGTCTAGAGAATTGCATGAGCAAATTGCTACAATCTCAATGTATTGGTTGCTTTTGTGTGTCAACTTGACACAAACTAGAGTTATCACAGAGAAAGGAGCCTCCCTTGAGGAAATGCCTCCATGCGATCCAGCTGTAAGGCGTTTTCTCAATGAGTGATCAAACGTGGGAGGGCCCATTGTGGTGGTGCCATCCCTGGGTTTGTAGTCCTGGGTTCTATAAGAGAGCAAGCTGAGTAAGTCAGGGGAAGCAAGCCTGTAAGTAACATCCCTCCATGACTTCTGCATCAGCTCCTGCCTCCAGATTCCTGCCCTGTGTGCATTCCAGTCCTGACATCCTTTGGTGATGAACAGCAATGTGGAAGTGTAAGCTGAATAAACCCTTTCCTCCCCAACTTGCTTCTTGGCCATGATGTTTGTACAGGAATAGAAACCCTGACTAAGACTAATTGGTTCCAGCATAGTGGGATATTGCCGTGACAATCTCACCATGTTTTGGGGAGGATTGTGGAAAGACTTTGGAACTTTGAGTTCTTAATTTTGTTAAGAGCTCTGTGGGATGTTCTGTGGGAGCTTGCAAGATAATGTTGAGAACAGTGCAGAAGACGAAGGCCTGGCTTGTGAAATTTCAGAGGGAAGATGAAAGACTTATCAGGGCCATTGCTGTTTTGGTTGTGAAGGTTCTATGATTTTGGTTCCTGGGACCAAAGAATCCGCTGTGATTAGCAAGATACCAGAACTACTAAAGCAAAATCTTTGCATCACGGGGACTATTGATGTTGGTCAGCTGGAACTAAGAAATTAGTGGTGATTAAGAAGAGACCAGCATCATTGAGGTGAATCTTCTGGGAAGTGTTTTCTTAGAGCACAAAGAGGCTGTGTTCCAGAGATAGCCAAGGCTGTACCCTATGCTGCAGCTGGACTTGGTAATGTATAAGAGTCACCCATGTGGCACTGCCTTTGAAGGCATAATGGGGTCATGAAAAGCAGCTGAAGTTAGGCACTGTTAGAGGCTGTGGAAGGCCACTGGTGAATGTATGGCCTCAGTTGCAATTAATGGCCCAGGACTAAAGGGGCCATGTAAAGGATTTGAGGCCTGACACCATGAAGAGAATCTATGGGCTATTGGTGAAGCCTAGTTGCAGCAGAAGACAGCAGCGTTTTGGAGACACCAGTACCATGAGATGACCAACAAGAACAGCAGCAGCAGTGAACAGGCAGCTGGAGCCTAGAAGACAAGTTGTGTGCTACAAAGGGTAGAGCTGGAGAAGTGACCTAAGCCCTTGGGAGAGCCTAAAAGATGGTGAGTGGATTCAAGACATTGGACAGTTTGAGTTTGAGTTTGCTTTTGATCGTGACTATGCACTAATATTTTTCCCTCCTGAAATAAGGAAATGTTTTAGTGGAGCCCACAGTTAGAAGACATTGAATTGTAAAAAGACTCTAAATTTTAAAATAGGTTGGATATTTTAAGGGGATTGAAATTTTATGTAAAGGCTGTGGGACTTTAAAGGTTATTTAGGTCTTGGGGATGAATAAGAAAGTAAGGGTTAAGGCTTAATAGTGATGTGTTTGTGTGTCAAGTGGACAAAGGGTCAATTGTACTGGCTGGTTTTGTGTGTCAACTTGACACAAGCTGGGGTTATCACAGAGAAAGGAGCCTTCCTTGAGGAAATGCCTCCATGAGGTCCAACTGTAAGGCATTTTTTTTCAATGAGTGATCAAAGGTGGGAGGGCCCATTGTGGATGGTGCCATCCCTGGCCTGGTAGTCCTGGGTTCTATAAGAGAGCAAGCTGAGCAAGCCATGGGGAAGCAAGTCAGGAACATCTCTCCATGACCTCTGCATCAGCTCCTGCTTCCTGACCTGCTTGAGTTCCAGTCCTGACTTCCTTTGGTGATGAACAGCAATGTGGAAGTGTAAGCTGAATAAACTCTTTGCTCCCCAACTTGCTTCTTAATCATGTTGTTTGTGCAGGAATAGAAACCCTGACTAAGCCATTCAGTCTCTTCAATCAATCTCATCTCTCTTCTTTCTCTTGTAAATGTATACGCCCCTTTTTCTTGCTTCCTTCATACAGCAGAGGTTCTGTTTCTCTGAAGAACATTAAAACAATAAGGCTTTGCATACCTTAGAATAGGCCAGTCTTCATATTTGAGACCCCCAAGATTGTGACTGAGTTAATTAGGATAACGTAAGAGAAGTAGCAGTTAATTATAGCATCTAATGGAGAACAAGTTCATTGGCCGAGACTTCATAAGCTTATTACTCGTTGTTCATTGCATGAAGCAGAGAGTATAGCAACCCCGTTTATACGGAAACAAGCAAACAGACATAACCTACCTGAGTGACAGAGAGATTTACTCTCTAAATATTACCAAGTAGTTTATCTTTGCCCTTAGAAGAAATAATTGTATATACTATCCCTAAGAAGACAGAGGGTCTTACAGTCCCAGCCTCATGCCATGCTCTGGTGCTAACGAGATCAAGTTGACCCCACCCCCATCAAACATTAATCAAGAAAATGACCTTTAGGCTTGCCCACAGGCCAACAAAGTTGCGACATTTTTTTTTCAGTTGTGCTTCCCTTTACTTGAATGACCCTATTCTGTGTCAAGCTGGACACAAGAACAGTAGCCAATGATGACCTACAATGTCTCATCCCATAGTCTCTGAGTACTGGGATTACAGCATAAGCTACCACTCATGGTTTGTGTGCTGTCAGGACTCATACCCAGGTCTTTATGCATGAAGGCTAGTACTTCTCCAACTGAGCTAAATCTTTGGCTCTGCTAACTAATTTAAGTGCTGTGCCCAGGCAGAGAGATGGAAAGCTAAGGAGAAATAGAACCTATAAGAACATGGAGTCAGTGACTCAATGGTTAAGAGCACGGGCTGCTGGCCTCAGCAGGAAAGTATGTGCCGAGTTCTGCAGCAACTTGATGTGTGAGGTATGAGGGCAAGGAGTCTGATGGGTGTTTGCAAGGGGTGTTGGCACCCAGAGGGGCCATTTCCCCTTCTAAGGAGAATGGAGGAAGGACTTATGTGAGGGATTACTGGGAGGAGAGAAAGGGCTGATATTGGCTTGTAGAGCATGGTAGTCATTCATTTTCTGAAAACACCCTGAGTTATTGTGTGTAGAAGCACAGGGATTAATCATACAGCTCCTTTGGGGGGAATCAATGAGTTGGGAGACATTGTGTGCACACTTTTTATCTCTGTGTAAAACATAAGTGCCTAAGTATTATCATAAAGCAGCTTGACCCTGACAATTGCAGTGTTTGTAAATAGTCATGTCTAGATTTTAATAGCCACACCATAGATTACAGGAGATCCCCCATGTAAAACCAGTATAGTCTAGGTCTACATTTCTTCTTTATTTCCTCTTCTGTCTAACAGACTTTCAAATAAGCTCATTTTTTAGCTTAAACATTCTTTTGCCTCACTTATTGTTGTAGTTTACATTTTGGTCGAATCACAGTGTAAAAACCGAATCTCTTGAATATTCCTTTTCCCTAAAAGCCTGCAGGTCAACTGTCAGCTTGCATGTGCTTGTGTGGTTGTGTATGTTTTTCAGGATTCCCACAGAACTGTAAGTTTCCAACTCATCGTATATTTCATTGACATCATCGTGGAAAGCAAGCAGGAAAATAATCCTCTGTATAATTGGATTGTCCCCCTGCAAGAACATACCTGTGCCACATGATATCAGCAATCTAGATATAGTACATTTTCATATATTTCGGTCCTGAATAAAAACCATCACTAGATGGATGAACGTGAAGTTAACTAAACGGTATGAGCTACACCTCGCCAGCAAAATACAGGATGAGACAGAGACCTTGTCCTTTGGTTTATAGCTGTCCTTACTCCAAGCATGAGGTCCTTTATAGATGCAAGGCTATTGCTTGGGGACCAGGCTGTCCCACTGCAGACAGTTAATTTATTTCCCCCTGTCTGGAGTGGAGTGATTTTCATTTATACATCATCAGCACATTCTTTAAAGTTCTGATGGTGAATTTTCTAGAGGCAAATCAGAAAAATGTAATTTAATTCTGAGTTCCCACGTAGCCTAGCCGTGCTTGCAAGAGTTTTACCATTATTATTTTATTTTCCAAAAGGCACTGCTATTTCAAATTGGGAATTACACAAAGCAGCAACCTATTCTGCGGGAATGGGTGAGTGAGAGGAAATTCACCATGGATTTTTTACCCACTATAGGGAGAGATGTGACCTGTTGCTTTCCTTAAATGCACAGGAAGGTTGTACAGGCCGAAGACTGGGGTGGCCTTTAGGAACAGAACATTGAGCTCGGCTGAGAGTCAGTATGAAAGGGGGAGGCAATAGTTAGCTGAACTCTCCAAAGAGCCCAGATGACCAGAAAGTGGATTGTTTTCTGGGGCTTCTCTGAAGGAATGCAGACTTCTTGGAGGCTTGATTCATACATTTCTGACCAACAGGGTTGGGAAATCTAAACCTGGGTTTGTTTTAAATGTCAAGTTCCTGGGTTTGTTTTTGTTAATCATGACAGTTTTGGAAAAATAATAGATAGCTGGGTAGCTATTTCATAGTTGGGAGAAAAGATGAGGTAGAAAACAAAATGCAGCTAAGGTCATTTTGCATCTGACACAGTGGACATCTAGGTAATTGCAGAGTTTATCATTAGAAAGCTGGATAGGTCATTTGGGTGTGATATCCATCTAGCCATTCTTAGGATTCCTTACATAGAGAGTCAAACCATTCGTATCACACAGAAAGACTCTCATTTGAATACAGTAGGGCAAAAGAGTGGCTTTTTAAAATTAATGATGACGGCACGTGTGTGTGTGTGTGTGTGTGTGTGTGTGTGTGTGTGTGTACACTTGTGGATGCCCGAGCTGGATGTTTGTATTTTCCTTGATTGTTCTCTGACTGCTCTGCTTTGACTTTGAGATAGACTCTTTCACTCAACTTGGCGCATATTGATGGTAGTCTGACTGCTAGCAAGCTCTGTAGATCCTCCTGGCTTGGTTTGCCTAGCCCTGGGGTTGGAGACTCATATGACTAGATCTGAATTTTTATATGGGTGTTGGGCATCCAAAGTGAGGCGGTCATGCATGTGTGGTGGGCACTTTACCCAGCAAGCCATGTACCTGGCTCCTCTAATTTTTTTAATGTACCTTGAACTATATTGGCATTTTATTTTATTTTACTTTATTCTATTTTTATTTATTTTAGTTTTCTAGCAAGAATTTGAGCCAAGAAAGCATATTATGTTGAAGGTGAGGCAGAGAATGCTTACACAGTAAAGTTTAAAATGTTTCACTGGCCTTGTGCAATCTTTGTTTCAAGAGAGTCAAGTACTATCCGGACCAAGGGCAATTTATCAAAGACTTTTACAAGTATTACAATTACAGTGTCCTCAATCACCAGCTAGTCCCTGTGCTTCTGGCAAGAACACACTCTTTGTGGGCAGAGAGTAGCAGAGGGGTGTTTCCTCTTACAAGGAAATGGACTGTCTTCTAATTCTAGCTATTGCTTTAAGAGGTACTTAAGCTCTTCTGTATTCAATAACACCCAAGATTCCCCACAAATGAAAATAAACCGGGCTTTGCAGTTCAGATTTCAGAATGATAACGCAGGGCTGGAGAGAGAACCATCTGCTTCTCTTGCCTAGAAGCTGAGTTCAGTTTCCAGCGTTTACATGGTGGTTCACGAAACCTGTAAGCCCACCTCCTGCATCCTGTGTCCTCTCTCTTCTTGCTATCATGAACATCTACATGCATGTGTAGATTGTCCCAGCCAGCACCTAAATATTAAAAGAATCCTTGAAAGTGGTATTGTATATATTCTTTAATTTTTGTGACCTTAGACTTCTCCAAAGAGGACAATTTTCTGAATAATGTCATAAGGATGATCTATCCACTACTGTCTATCTGTTCAGATTACACACACACACACACACACACACACACACACACACACACAGAGAGAGAGAGAGAGAGAGAGAGAGAGAGAGAGAGAGAGAGAGAGAGAAGAGGAGAGAGGACTATTGTGAGAACACAATGTAACACTAAGATTTGAAAGGCTCCATAGTCTAATGGATTAAGGTTTTGTAATTCGTAAGAGCTATAGGCTGAAGGTAATCACCTATTTCACTCTGCACCATGTGTTAAAGGGAAAAGCTCTTATTTGGCTACAGAATTCAAGAGTTCCAAATAATATTCCACGCTATGACCTTTTATGATGATTGGAGATCAGTGAAATTACCCAGCTACTGTTTTTCAGTAATCTGAGCCAGTGTTTGGAAGTAGGGAACTGAAGCCAACCTCAGGCAGTATCTTCCATATACAGTTATTATTGGAGCTATGATATTAATTCTTTGAATGTGTCTTCCTGATGTTCCCTATCCTAAAGGCTTGGTCTCCTGTACTATTAGAAGACCGAGAATCCTTTAGGTGGTACGTTAGGTAGCCTAATAGTATGTCTCCATGTCAATGGAGCAAGCCCTTAGAGTGTCCTTGGGACGGTGCCAACCTCTATCTCTTTTCTTAGCTCTTTGGTTATGTGCGGAGTAACTTTGTCCCACCAAGCACTCGCACCACAATGCCTCATTATAGACGAGTCCAGCCATGTGATCACAGACTAAAACCCATAGAGCGTCAAGCCCACACAAACTTTCCTGTACACTCATCATGACTGGGCTACTCTGAACTCTCCTTACAGGCTTTCCCGAGGAGTCATTAAAGCAGCGTGGAAAGTAAATGCTCAAACAACAGGATTGTCAGATGCAAAGGACAGGGGCTCCTAATTGTATCTGTAATTCCATCCCTCAGTATGGTGGGCATTCGAGTCCTGAATGCGAGGTGTTCTGGGCTACCCCGTGAGAATCTGTCTCAAGGGGAAAAAAGTTAGGACCGGTGAGGTAGCTCAGTGAGGAAAGTGCTTACCTAGCTGTGTTTAAACCCTAGAATTTTGTGAAAGAGCCAAGCATGGAAACCTGTATTTACAGTCTTCACACTGGGCCAGCAGAGACAGGGTGATCCCTTAAAGTTCCCTGTCCAGCAATCCTGGCCTAAGTAGTGTGTTTCAGGACACTGAGAAACCCTGTCCCTCAAAAAGGGGAACAATACCTCAGATGTTGATCTCTGATTACACACATACACACACACACATACACACACTATATGTGTGTGTGTATATATATATATATACACATATATATACACATACACACATATGAAGAAAATTGCTTAATATACATAATACATAACATGTGTGCACCCAGTACCAACCATTTTCATTATTTGACAACTTAGCTTTGATATTTCAACTTATAAATAATCATAAGGAGCAAATCTAGTCTTGCAATCCTATCAAAAAAATACTTTGGAAGAGAAAAACGAAACTGTGAGAGACCTGGGATGATCACAGAGGCCATTTAGCTCAGGGGCCTCAGCATCAGAAACTTGGGGGGTGTCTGAGGGGATATAAAAATATCGCATGGGATGCGCTGGTGCACTGTAGTCCACCAAATGCATTCAGAGGTGAACAGTACCAGAAATATGAGGTTATTTGTGTCTTCATTACACAAATTAACAATACAGGAGCGACTCACCCAGCGGGTAGAACCCTCTCACAGGTACCCAGGATGCTTGCCAAAGCTAAGCTGTCTCCTTCATTCTGGAGTTGGAGACCACACTTTTACCCTCCCTCCCAGCTAGGACACCGTGTTTGCATCACCACCTCATTTTTTGGGGACCTATTGTTATTATTCTGTGACAGCTAAGTGTTGCCCACTTAGGAACTCCGACAATTCTTTGACAACCTCAGTTCTGCCCTGAACTTCACCTCCCAGACAATCGCCTGAGCTGGAAACAATTTTGAGTTGTCTGCAAGTAGACTTTTTTTTTTTAATGAACCATTATATTTAGCTATTTTCTTGTACTGTGGCTTTAAGGAGAAGGGCATTTTATGAGCATGCCAGCATCTGCTCTGACCTAATAAATGCTTTTACTAAGCCAAGCACAAGGTGAACTTTTACCATTCATAATTCTGCTCACAAAATAGCACTTCTGAAATTAGGTGTTCAAGGAGACTTTTTTTTTTGAGCCATAATGTTCTATATCCCCCATTTCATAATGATAAATTTTAGGTGCAAATTATTTTTTGTGCTGTTTTAAAATAAATGGAATTTAGCATGCTTCAGTTCACTTATAGAGAGGGTTTATGCACTAAACATATTAATTTCTAGAGTTTGTGTATACATTCTATTCTATCTGTTCAATGTATAGATAGATATAGAGTGACATATATATATCCACTTATCTATCCACCTATCTACCTATCATCTATCATATATCTATCATATATACATATATACATATATACATATACACACACACACATATATATATACATACACACATACATAATACATACATACATACATACATACATACATACATACATACTGAGAAAGAGAAATAGAGAGACACAGACAGAGAGAGGTTTGTTCGCAAATACCATCTAGGAACGGGCAGCCATGATCTCGTTTCTCAATAGTAAAATAACATTTCTCACTCTTAAATTCAGAATGCTAACATTCTAAGAGGAAAAGGTTTGTTTTTAATGGCAATTGGAATCATAGCCTTGGTCGTAGGTTGATGTCAAGGTGATGCATGATTGGACATTAGTGAGTGGGGCTGGGACAAAGTTTTTGTTGGGTTGGAGAGAGGAGGGGGATCAAGATGGAGTCCACAGAGGAGGGTGGTTCAGATTTAGATGAACTAGGGCGATTTCATCTTGTCTAGGTGGGCGGTTTATATCTTTATCAATTAATTGGCAGTGAATTTATTGTGTGGATGAATTATGGATTGAGAATTTAACATGTAAATCTAATTGCTAAATTACAAGTTTCTAAGGGCTATGATTCTACCTGGCAAAAGAGGAGAGGACAGTGTGTGGAAAAAAAAATGGCTGAGAGGCAGTTGGAGCATGCGAATCTGGTTCTTTTGCCCCCAAGGAGTGAGAACACGAAGGGCCCACAGAACAAGTGTGTGTGTGTGTGTGTGTGTGTGTGTGTGTGTGTGTGTGTGTGTGTGTGATGGTAACTATGGCCTGGGGACCTCTCGGAGAGGGCGGCTAAAAGGGAGACAGCTGGCAGTGGGCAGCCTGTGGAGAGCACGGAAGAGTAGCAGCCAGAGCAAGCAGATCTGACTCATGGGAACTGATAGAAATTGTTCCATTTTTAATTTTTACCACAATAGATAATGAGGGGAGGGAATGGAGAGAACATGGTGGTGGATGTTAAGATTTCTCTCAAAAAAAATAAAAATAAAAAAAGATTCCTCTCTATGCATATTGCAAGTTGTTATGGCTATTCTTAAGAGATGGATGTGTACAGGATTTTGTGTTGTCTAGATGGGCAAATCATATCTTATCAATTGGATCAAAAAAGAGGGCCTGACTACCAGGGTACTCACAGGAACCGGTTTCGTAGCTTTTTATTTTCACCACAACACTTGGTAGCTGGACCCTTTCAGGTAATTGGCATAACTTCTATTTTTGGCTTCACTGTATGCCCCATCGTAGCATTGTTGAAAGTATTAAACATGGTAAGCTCCTGAAATCAAGTATCATAGTATCTGAAGCAAGAAACACTCTGGTCAAGTTAGGTCTTATTAATAGTCAGCATTGCTATTTCTAATTAGTATTGTGCTCAGTGCTTGCTTTTGTGAGGAACACCTTGAGGAAGGAAGGAAGGGTTTGTTTTGACACAGAAGTTGGGGCTATAGTCCCTCACCTCAGAGAGGTGGCTTCCAGAGAGGCTCTCTCTCGGTGATGGCGGCTGAAGGTGAGGATTGTTACTCACATCTGGGTGGATCTCAAAGCGAGGAAGGAAGTGCTAGGATTTAGTGTACATTTCCCCTTTCCTGTTTTATTCAGACCCGAATGCCAGACTACAGAATGGTGCAACTCATATTCAGGACAGCTGGTCACCCTCTGTTGACCCTCGCTAGAAATGCCTTTGCACATGAACAACACAACCCAGCAATACTCTGCAGTATTTACTTTGGGTAATTTTGTCAAGTTGATAATTAAAAGTAGTCGCTGTGGTAATTTTTCCAATTAATGTGTTGGTTCTTCTAAGTCTGTAAGTCTAGACTTGCAAAACAAAACGAAACAAAACAAGACAAAACAAACTCCAGAAAACTTTTGGCAGAGTGGTGTCTGCGCAAGTCTTTAATCCAGCTTTTGGAAAGCAGAAGTAAATCTCTTGAGTTCAAGGGTAGCCTGGTCTACAGCATGAGTTCCGGGATAGCCAAGGCTAGGTGAAGAAACCCTGTCTTTAACCCTATCTCCCAACCTCCACAACAACAACAACAATAACAACAGCATCTAGACTTCTTTTTCTCCTTAGGTTTTGGAATAAATTTTTTTCTTTAATTCTCAAAATTCCCCTGATGCTTTAAGCACATTACAGTGCCAATTTTTTTTCCCTTCCTATTTGAGGAGGGATGGTTTTAGCTCTAGACTGTGTTTCAAGTGAAGCAGCTGCATGTGTTCTATTGAAGGACAGAATTCTACGGCTCTTTTTTCTCTCTCGTTTCTTCTTGTAGCCCTTTTATTCCTTCTAGGACTCAAATGAATGTATCTGGCTTCTAACTAGCTGCTACTGATTATCGGGAGTGAAATTTACCATGTTTTGCTCTTTGGTTTTGGTTTTGGCTTCGCCCCTTCCACAATTTCTCAGAGCCGAATGAGGTCCTGTAGCTATCGGTCGTTCTAAATATGTTTATTGACTCTTAATGTATTTCGAACTCTCTAGCCTTCCTTGGTCAGGCTTCCAGAGGCCTTGGCAGATACTAGGAAAGAATAAACCACCATTTTCCGTAATCCATATGGGGGTGGGGGTGGGGTTTAAAAAGGAAGTGGAATGCGATCTCCGGTTATGTTCAAGGTTTGCTCTTGCTACCCTTCCTGTCTGCTGATGCTGACGCCTGATGATGTCCCGACTCCCTCGGTCGTCAGATAAGCATCCAAATGCTTGTACCCTTCTGTCATATTTCTATCTCAATGTTAATCAAGTCTCAGATTCCGAAGCAGAAAACTCGGAAGCCATGTTAATGGGAGCAGCTGCTAATACACTTCAAATTACGTGCTGTGAGCAATTATATCTTTCTAATCATCTGTCAGCCCTTCCGTGCTTAAGGAGATATTGGCTGTTTAAATGCAGCTGCCTGAGTGCTCCAGCTCATGCCTGCACAATAGGGACCACAGTGAAGGAGAGCCCTTACAGTCTCCTGCGCCCTGGGTGAGGTTATTCAATGCTGCCTGGCTTCATTTTCTTTGCCTTTGCATCAGGGGCAAACATTCACTTAGTTAACATTGCAACTGTCGTTTTAATTGTGATTTCAGAATAGTGGTGAACAAGAAAACGAGGGAGATCCTTGCGTGTGTTTCACTTCATGCAATGAAAACAGAAAGACTCACCTTGTTGTGTTTTGTCTAATCCAACTGTGTACCCCAATATAAGTACCCCATGGTTGGCTAGATTTCCGAATTTAAGATCCAGGCCTGAAAGCGGAGTTTTGGCATCACTGGTTGTGTGAATTAAGGTCAGAGAAGCATGTGAGCAGCTGTGTGTGTGTGTGTGTGTGTGTGTGTGTGTGTGTGTGTGTGTGTACGCGTGTGTACGTGTGTGCGTGCGCGTGCGCATACACACATGCTTTACCCCACACAGGTAAGATCACATGCTGTGGGATCCCCAGAGGACCTAGGCAAGCTCTGCACAGATCTTTATATGCATTTGTTAAATTTTCTGAACTGTGAGCTGGATCTTTCCCAAAGAGTCAGTGAATTGTGTATATACCCCTACAGTCTTAGCATTTGGATCTCTTAGGCTGGAGGATTGTTAATTTGGAGGACAGGGGGAAACACCTGTCAAAATGCCAATGACAAGGAAGTTTAGTTAAAACACCCAGAGAACACCAAGCTTATTTTTCAGGAACACCATTCATCCCACAGTTTCCATATTTTAGGGTCGCATCCCATTGGAGCAAATCGAGACCTAGACCTCTGCTACTCAGTGACTTACCAGCTTCCTCTCTGCAGATACACTGTAGATGTCAGGCTCCACTGGCAAGTGGCTTACCGCTCCGTCACTGAAGAACCCAGCATCCTTAACAAGTCTGTACTAAAGTCACAGAAGACTATAGGTCTTTGACTTGGCAACATCTGTATTTGTGAACCATTGCTCCAAAGACGATTAAAACATCCCCAAGTAGTTTCTAATAGGGGGTAATAAAATGTCCTGCCATTGTGAATAGGCTTGCTAAGGTTGCTGATGATGTATGGTATCGTCACTCTTGGTTTTGCTATAAATGTCAAAATTTCGAAGTCTTGTGAAATGTGGCATGAGGAGGTAATCAAATTAATACAATTTATTTGAGAGGGGACAGTAAGCCTTTTGTGACACTTTACTGCAGTCATATTCTTTCCAGTATTTCAGGTGTGTGTGTGTGTGTGTGTGTGTGTGTGTATGTACATGCACGTACGCATGCGTGTGTGCCTGTCTTCGATCTCAGTACTAGGGTCGCAGTTACACCTGACATGTCCAGCTCTTTCGTGGGTGCTGGGATCTAGTCTCAGACTCTCATGCTTGAGCACACATACACAACTAACTGGGCCATTTCTTCTCAGCCCTTTGGATTCTTTGTAAGAAAAAAAAAAACTCATTTCTTACAAAGTGTCTGTAGTCTATGCTCCTAAGGGAAATGGACTGTTTTATTTTGATAGATTTAAATATATATGTCCTAACTGAGAGAAGATGAGTACTCTTCCTTCTACATTATTCTAGACTTAAGTGGACTGTGAACAAACCAGTTCCTTGAACAAAAGATCTCAACTCTCTGAGTAATTAAAAATGCACTCCCTGAGCTAAGCATATACAAACCATCGCAAACAGCCATCCCCTAATTTTATGTCACTTAACCCAGGGAAGAAGGTTGATTTCTTTTGAAGACACTTACTGTCCCCATATGTCTTTGTCATAGAAAATATCCCTTAGGATGTTATCCTTTTTTTGTGTCCCCCCAAAAGTATGACATGCCTTATGATTAAAAGCTAATAACACTGCAAAGAAAAATGTGCTCAGAGAGGAGCACACATACGTATGCTTACATTTTGGGAGATTCATGTATGTTTCACGTTACCTATTGTCTTAATGTTCTATGTGCACGTAGAGTACCAAGCACTTTCATCAGATTTACCACCAGAACAGCAATTTCCTGTGTGCCTCCTGCAGCCCTTTCCTCTTGCACAGATGTGACCATTTCCGACCGTATCCGCTGGCTCTCCTAGCATCTCTCTGCATCTCTGAATGGCAATGCCCGCATTGCTGTTTCTGAGGGGTTTATTAATAGGCTTTATCTGTTGGCTGTTCCCTGTGGAATATGATAATTCAGCTTCCTCTCTTCACTTTCCGGCCCCTATCACACGTGTGCTTACTTCTCAGCTCTCTTCTTCTTTAAATAGCAGATCATAATTTTGATTAAATGAATATTCATGTTTGACATAACTGTGACTCAAATGAGAGCATGAAGAGCTGGGCCAGGCGCTAGTCACGTTTCCTTCTTTATCTTTCTTTTTAGCCTTTGGTTTTCTCTGACATTAGGGCAGCCATTTTTATTTGCATAGGCATCTTGTTCTTCATTTGCTTTTTTTTTTTTTTCTGGTTGGGGTTTTGGTATCTAACGGTGGCTCAATATTTTTTCCCATTGTAAAAATATGCCATTTAATATTCATGAGGATTTTTATATAACCTACCAATTTTATCTTATTCAGGAAATCTTTAGCAGTGCCCTCTGGGGAATTATACTGAAAGAAAAGGGGCCTTATGAATGGCATCTTTACATTTGAAATGACAAACAAACAAACAAACAAACAAACAAGAAACAAAAAACAAAAAAAAAACAAAGAACAAAAAACAAAACCGAAAACCAAAAATACCCCCTAACAGAAACAAGAACAGAAACAAAAAGAAAACCAAAAGCAAAACCCTGTATTGTCAGTCCATCTAGCAATGGCAGAGTGAGGGATAATCTACATAATGACCAGATCTGTAAAGGGCAAGGTATCACTCACTGTTACTGAGGCGATTTTCAGGGTAAGCCTCTCTCTGTCAGCTGTTTCTTTGAGCCACGAGAAGTGATGTAGCAGCCGTCATGTGATTCCTTAATATGCATTGAACATATGAAGCAAGAATAACAGTCTGAGATACAATCCGTCTCTCCTTGCCTCCTCCTAGGGCTCTGTGATGAGCACCTGCTCTGTTCCCACAACATCTGGTGCTTCAGGACAGTTTGGCCCTTTGGCAACAGAAAGATCGACTCCGCCATCTGGTCTTACCTGCCTCCTCAGGGTGAGGAAGATTCCAGACAGTTCTCTAATAGGAAAGTGTGCTATGCATACGTGATTGAGTTTTCCTTTATTTTCAGAGATCATTCTAGAGCATATTACCTTCGACTAGTTCTTCCACTGGATAGAATCCTGTTCACCAGACTTTCACTGGGAGAGTCCCTTTGTTCCCTTAGAGTCTCCATTAGGAATCTTTTGATATGGCTTTACTCAAGCTGACTCTCTGGATTTTTAAAATGATTTCTTGATAAATTTATGTAACTGTTGGTTTCTATATTTTGAACAGTCTGTGAATGTATATTATCTATTTAAATTTTTTTTTTACTAGGGTCATCTCAGTGTCAGGACCTTGCACATTCTATGTCTTTGGTGGCACAGAGTGAGAATCTTAGCCCCACATTATCTTTTAATGGTTCATTTTTTGTTGTATTTTTGCTTTATTATTAAATGTCAAGAACTCTTTGTATTGTGGATAAACTTTTGAGCAGTTAGACTGTGTGTGTGTGTGCGTGTGTGTGTGTGTGTGTGTGTGTGTGTGTGTCTGTGTGTGTGTGTGTTGTGCAATGGTTTCCTCTCAGATTAAAACATTTCAACCTATAGGAAGTTCATTAAGCAGGAAGGCAAACAACTCAGAATAGCTTCAGGAAGTTCCTGAAACTGACCAGACTAACTAGGCACCTTTCTGCCAGAATAAATAATAAAAGCTGAGAGTCCCTCTAAGACTGAGCAGAGCCAAGGTACAAGAATTCTTGGACCAGAGAGTCATTAAAAGATAACTGTCTGGAAGAAGCAGAAACCAGTCAAATTTCCTGTAAGAGGTGTAGACTAACACAGGCACATGGAAAGGAGGCTGACCCATCTGTTGAGCTGCCAGGAGGTTGTTCACCTTGGTATAGATTCCCAGCTTTGTGAGCTGTCACCCATGCTGAGGTGAACTTTGCTGATGCAGCTCTCTTCATTTCTACTCCAGTAAACAATCTTGACCTATTTTTTGGTAAGTAACCCCAATAAAATTCATTGGTTAACCATGCATTTTGGTAGTATTCGTACTTTGATTTGAGAATTCCCTCCCTGGGGTGAGTGATGTATGTTGCATCTCCTCAGGAAAAGTTTTATCACACAACAGTTTGTGTGTGTGTGTGTGTGTGTGTGTGTGTGTGTGTGTGTGTGTGCATAGACACATGTGTCTGTGTATTCAGAGTTCATAATATGACACTGGATGCTCTATGTGTCATTCTTTGCCTTATTCCTCTGAGACAGGACCTGGATCTGGGCAACCAACAGGCCCAAGGGATCCTCCTGTCTTCTGCCTCATAGTGTTTGTTATATAGACATACAAAACTATTTAAAATGATTGCTGGAGATTCAAATTCAGGTTTTTATGCTTGTTCTACAAGGGCTCTTATACACTGAGCCATCTCCCTAGTTCCCCCAAATGGTGAAAAACTTCAAAAGAAAAAAAGAATTTCCTGCTTGGAGACTTGAAAAAGATGATTGTTACAATCAATTTAATCTTATTTCTATGCTTAATTAGATTTATAAAGGCTAATGTTTGTGTCATAGTGAATATAAATTGCATTTTGGAGGCAGAAGTGCTGAGGAGTACAATTTATTCTTAAATCCAGGGAAATGAAAAAATTGTTTATATATTTTAAAAATATGTGAAATTATTTCAAATAAGAAAACAACAGAAATGTACAGTGCACTTCTCAGCAAAGAATGGGTTAAGAGAAATCAGGATGCAATGTAAAAAGTTTGATTTTTATAGGTTTTTCTTAGGTTCCTAGGTGGCTATAGACAATGGGAGAGCATCCTCACTGGGGCTTTCTGGAATTCTAAGTTTCTCACACACTTTAGCACTGCATAGTTCAGTACTCAATCTAGGGGAGAAGAATACAGAACTTCCTTAGATTTTGAGGAGGTAGGACTCAGCACTGATTGGGGAAACGTGCAATAGTTTTTCTGTTGGAAAATGTATAAGAACTCCTAGCCCACCGCAATGGATTCCTACTACGGAAAAGAGGGAGATACGTATTTGCTGAATCAACAAGTTCTCTCTAGACAAAGGCTTTACCATTATATCCTGGTCCCGCAATGATGCAAGGTGTATTTTTCTCAAGGCCCTTTACTAAGCAAACCTGTGAAAATGCCTATGTTATAAGCAAATATGCTCCCCGATGGATGATAAAGCTTGATCTAGGATGTGAATATGTGATTGCTTCGGTTAATTATCTTCTAATAGAAAATAGGGTATGATTCATCCTTAGAGATGGGCCTGCTTTACTCAAGTGTTTTATTATCTTCGTTTTTTTCCAGTTTTTTTTTTTTTTATTTAATATTACAGAACCTCAGCTTGTGCCCAGAATAGGAACTGGTGTTAGCATGTGCTTATTGAGGGAAGACTTACAATGCAAACGTTTATGCGTATGCATGATAGGTGTGCATGCATATGTATGTGTGCACACATGTATGTATATATGTATGTAGGAGCCTTTGTGAATATTGTGTGTGCTTATGTATGTATCTATACATATGTACATAAGTGTGCACATGTACCTACATGCTATTCTTACCCACCAGGGATGACACAAGACGGAGGAAGTTGAGCACTAGTGTTTTAAGCAATTAAGGCCTTTTCTGGACTGAGAAAGAACCTACTGTATTAACCTCCTTTGCATTTATAGATGACAAAAGAGGAACTGAATCATTTCACTAAGATTTGCATAAATGCGAATGAAGGCAGAGATGAAAGGAGGATTGTAGGGAGCAGCATGGTAAAGCAAAGATGGCGCCGACATCCAGCCCCGTCTGGTAGTAAACAACTTACCGAGCATGCACAGGTTTGTCCCCTTGCTAGGGTGGCCGTATGATAATGAGGTGATCCGGCGCCCTCCTGTGGTGAACAACAGTACTGTGCATGCGCGGGTTTTGCACCTGGCGCCAGTCTGGCTGGGGCGGTACTATGCTAATGGAGGAGTTCATGCTGCACCAATCTCTGAAGGACAAGTAGCTGGGATGATAGTGGGGTGACTTGTGCTCCGCCAATCCCTGAAAGATTATACTGTTGTGTATATAAGGCGAGCGCCTTTGCCGCTCGAGGTCCCCGTGTCAACAATGAAGTGGTTGTGCAGTAAAGGCTGTTGAGAAGAATCCGACCGTGTTGCGTCTTCCTTGCCGGCCGAGGTGGGCGAGACAGAGGTTCAGGTCCTGGCCACCCACCATTTGATTATTTTTGGCTTTGAATGCTTGCTCTGGAGAAGATCGACACAGAGGCTGTCAGATCTTGGACACTGGTGAAAGCTTGCTGCTGGCACTTCCTAGCCTGGTTGTCTGAAGCCCAGGCTTGCCCCTGCATCAGCTCCATAGCATCAGCTCCCTGGGGAGACTCCTGTCCTGCCACCTTGAGTCCTGTTTGTACACGGGCTCAACAGAGCCCTGGAGGCAAGGGCAGTCCTGAGTTTGAGTTCCTGGTGTAATAGATCACACATTTTCATATTTACTTCTACTTTAAATTTAGTCTCACCTATTTTCTTCCTTTCTTCTCCAGAGTTAGAGAGACAACAAAGCAGTAGATGATCATTGAGTCTTCGGCCATTTCTTCTTTTTGAATTAGCTATAACATCCTGCAACATGATTCACATTAACAGTCTAATTTACCTGTTTTCTTAGGTAGATTGCATAAACCTTTTTTTGTTAAGACACAGCAGTAGCTAACCTTCAAATATGTAAGCCAGGGTGATCTGCCTGTGTGGCTTTGAATTGGGGGATTGAGGAATGTTCACCTACAAAATCTGCCACCTGTGTCCTGTGCGAGACTTAACGAATGACCTTTGGTTTTACGATCAAATATCCATGAGGCGAAATCATGTCGCGCTGTCAATCTTGGAGTGACACGTGTGCGTGCTCACCAGTCTTAACATTTCCTTGTCTGTATTTGCATATTGACTTTTCTATTTCTGGGTCAAAATGATTCAGATTGGAAAGTGATAAGTAATATGACCTCACACCTTAGTGTGGTAAGTAGAATACTTATTGACAGCCATTACCCTGCCACTTGGAAAAAGACAGATCCATACGGTTGTTTAAAGGGGAGAGGGCATGGGGAGGCTTCTTTCAATGTTTATTAATAACAAGTTTGTTTTGAAATTTTCCTTTGAGAACTCTTAGGCCAAGTCTGACAAATAACACTGTATCATAAAGCCCTGTCTTTTGCAACAGGAGAGAAAGCAGAACTTGTACAGTATGGCGTGAGATTAGTGAGACAAAGGTTACCACTGAGGTGTAAAATGTAGAATTTAAGACCACCAATGGTACACGATGGAACATATACCTATATTAGCCTCATAAATATGTTCCCCAAAATAGTAGCATGTGGTAAATAGAGCTTAAAACCAAATTAGGATCAAAATCGAAATATAATTTCTCAAATTCATTTTCTCTTCATTTTTTACATTTTAATTTTCCAAAGATTATAAAATGTATTGTGAGAAATACAGACACGGTGATACCAATATTAGAGACTACAGATATCAGAGACAATCTTAGAGAGATGCTGGATAAACCTACTTATTTATTGATGAATTCAATTGAGGGATTATTTTCTAAAAGGAACGACAGACAGGAGTGAGAGCCGAAATAATGAGAATGTTGAGATCAAAACACAATAATGTTCACAACAAATAATTAAAATATTATATCAAGTCTCCAGTCTTATCTTTTTACCACCACAATGGCCAAAAAGCCAGAGCTGTGCCAGGCATTGTGGCACAAACTTAAATCCCAGTCCTCTGGAGGTAGAGGCCAATGGATCTCTGTGAAGTTGAACTCAATTTGGTTAACATAATGAGTTGCGAGAAAGCCAGAGACACAGAGAAACCTGCCTCAAAAAACAAATGATATGAAGAAACCAAAACCATAGAGCAATAACAAAAGGAGGAGGAGGAGGAGGAGGAGGAGGAGGAGGAGGAGGAAGAAGAAGAGGAGGAGGAGGAAGAAGAGGAGGAGGAGAGGAGGAGAAGGAGCAGAGGCTGAAGGAATGGCCATTCAGAGCCTGCCCCATCTGGGGATCCAACCTACAGCCACCAAAGCTAGACAATATTGATGAAGCCAAGAAGTGCATGCTGACAGGAGCCTGATATAGCCATCTCCTTAGAGTCTCAGCCAGAGAATGACAAATACAGAGGTGAATGTTAGCAGCAAACCATTGAACTGAGAATAGTGTCCCTGATGAAGGAGTTAGAGAAAGGACTGAAGGAACTTAAGTGGTTTGCAACCCCATAAGAACAACAATGCCAACCAACCAGAGCTCCCAGGGACTAAACCACTATCCAAAGACTCATGCAGACAGACCCATGGCTCCAGCTGAATATGTAGCAGAGGATGGCCATGTTGGGCACCAATGGGAGGAAAAGCCCTCGATCTTGCCAAGGCTGGACCCCCTCCCCCAGTGTAGGGGAATGTCAGGGCAGGGAAGCAGAAAGGGAAGGGGTGGTTACGGAGGGGGAACACCCTTATAGAAAAAGGAGAGGGGATGGGATAGGGGGCTTATGGACGGGAAACCGGGAAAGGGAATAACATTTGAAATGTAAACAAAAATATCCAATAAAAACAAAAGGAAAAGGAGGAACAGAAGAAAGAAGAAGACAGAAGAGAAGGAAAAGGAACAGGAGGAGGGGGAAGTGGACTGGGATGAGGAGGACTCACAGGGCTCAGAGATGAGACTAAGGTAGAGAACTCGCCCTGCTCTGCCTGAGGCCAGTGGCTTACAGTGGGCAGTCTTTCACGTTTGCACTCACACCTTTCCCTGGACATACATTTTCGTACAGCTGGTCGCCAACCATGGACTGCAAAACCGGTTCTGGGACTCCTGTGATCACTACCCTGAGGGAGATTGTACAGAATTAGCATTATATATGCTTTTTAAAAAATGGCAAAGGCATTTAGTTCTTTCTGACGCAAAAGTAATTAAATTCTTCACGGTCCCGTAAGCTAAACTCAGAAAGAGAAATCGCAAACATAGAGTGATATGGGTATTTTCAGAAGGTGGTTCGTTTTCTTTCTTATCAGATCTGGAAATGAGAATGACTACAAGTTCCAGACTGTGTCCTAGAAATGTGTCAAGACAGTTTTCTCTCAGGAACTTAAATGAAATTGTTACTTATTATCATCATTCTTTTAAGTAAGAAGGTCTCCTTCCTCACATTCATCTATTGTAATCCCTCCCTCCCTCCCTCCTTCTTATTTGCAGTGAATAGAGCCACATGGAGGCAGGTTCTAGAAGAATATCCGTTATGTATTGTTGAATGTTATGGATCCTGTCTAATCAGTTATGGTATATTAAGAACAGGGAAGTGTAGTCAATATATAAAGTTTCTTCCTACCTTACACCATGTATGTACCCAGATGAAACAAACACATGGCCTTATATTTTAATATGCCTTAGGCAGCACATTAGCTGGGCAGGTGCCTACCCTCCATGCTGTTAGAATCCACCTTCTATCCATAATCCACGTTACTACTTACCCTGATTCATCTGGGCTGCTCTTAGCGTTGATGAGGCAGGCTTCTGGGCCACATGCCACATTCTTTTGCCTCTAGACCATAGCAGCTGTCTGTTTGTCTGTCTGTCTGTCTGTCTGTCTGTCTGTCTCTCTCTCTCTCTCTCTCTCTCTCTCTCTCTCTCTCTCTCTCCTGCACACTCTTCTTCCAAACTTGGGAAACTTAAACCTGCCCATGTCTCTTCTCCCCAGCCATTGACTGCTGGCATCTTTATTTACCAATCAGAATTAAGTGGAGGCAGAGTCCCTCAGTGTCTTGTGTCTAGAGCCTCTGGTCTTTGGGACAAACAGTTTTGAGGGACTGAAATTAGCATTAGAATACAAGCAGCATTAGGCCAACCCACTTCCGGGAAGCTTTCCATCTATCCTCCACTCACTTGGTTTGGATGGATGGATATCACATATTTGTTCACTCCATTCTTTAAAAATGGAAAACACAACTTCTCCTGTTATATTACACTAACACATCATACTCTCCAGTGCTAGTCACTAGTTTCTTTCATTCTGTTGCATTGGTTCTGAGATCTAACTCAGGTCATCAAGCTTAGTCAGTAGTGCCTTTACCCAGCATGTCATCCTGTTGGCTTTCATTTATTTTCAATATTTTCATTCTGAGTTTTGTAATGGATGTGACATTGTATGAGAAAACTCCGAAGACGGTGCCTTTCTTTAGAGTGTTCCCCGGTGAGTTTTCTGTGGGACTCTCTGGACAAAAGCTTTGCAAGATTTCTTTCAGGCATTATAAACGGTGTAGACTTCTTAAAGTCCAATTTCTTCAGACATATCACAGACCCGAGACATATGGCTCCTCCTCTACTGCCCTCTCGATATGTAGAGTATAGAAAAACTGATTCAAACACAAAGCTCAGATTTGCTTTGATCATTGTTGAGGCAAACAGGAGTATCCCTGCTTGGTCTTGAAGCACAATCGTTTTATTCACCAAGCGAAGCGTTTTTGGTGTGGTCTATACAGACAGCGAGTAGGTTGATGGAGTAGAATTCCAGTTGTCTTATTGTTCTGTTGTAGACATCTGGAGAAGTCAAGACCAGCTACGAAGTTATTTTAGCCCTTAGTTGATCTTATATAGACATATCTAGAATCAAAACCAATCAAGGTCCAAGGTTCCTATACATCAAGTCCATATACCATAATGGGTGGGGGTATGTAGAACTGATCTCATGACATCTAAGCTTTGTTTAGGTGAAATTGCCATGATAATCATTACTATATGGACTTCATGGTTTCCCACTTGACTGTAATGAACACGTTAAGAACACATTGCAAATGGAGATAAAGCACACCTTTTTTTTTTTTTTTTTTTTTTTTTTTTTTTTTTTTTTTTACTTAAAGTGAACTCATAACCCCTTGGGGAGTTCTTTTTTTTTTTTTTTTTAGCTCCAATTGGTAAGATATAATTGCCCACTTAAACATACAAAAGTACCATCCATCCCTTGAGATCATTAATAACAACCTGTAAATACACAGAGCGAGATCTTAACATCACCTCTCCTCTGTCTCTCTCGTCCAGTCTCCCCTTGGGAGTTCTTTAAGCAGTATGCATGATATGACATTTTATTTTCTATTTTATTTTTCTTTCTCTTTTTATTAGTTCTTTGCAAATTTTGCGCAATGCATTTTGATCACATTCTTCTCCTCTCAACTCCTCTCAGATCCACACCTACCTCCTGATACATGTATAAATATAAGCAGCATACACATACATGCAAATCGTTTTCCTAATTTTTAAAATAAATTCAGTCCAATATACACAGCCACAAACTCTTACATTTGTGGCCTTCCACTGGGCATGCTCGACCTACCAGTTCTACAGCTTTAAAGAAAGCTAACCTTCCCTCATTTCATTGCAATTAATTGTCAACAGCTCATCGGGTATAGGGGGTGGGGGTAGGGCTCTCCCATATCCGTGTTGGGAGTTTTATTTCAGCTTGTTCATGTTTTGTGGATGCTGTCAGTCATTGTGGGTCCATATGTGGAGCTGTTCGGCCATGTCCAGCCTGGTTCCTTGTAGTCATTCACCGATGCAGGCTCTTCTAAATTTTCCTTACCTTTTCTGTAATGAACCCACAGCCTTGGAATGAGGGTTTAGGATACATAGGTGCCGTTTAGGACTGAGCAATCAACAGTCTCGTTCTCTATACCTTGATCACTTGTGGGTCTCTCTGTTAATTACCATGTACTGCAAAGAGAAGCTCCTATCATGAGGATCAAGAGATGCATTAATCTATGGACATAATGTTAAGCCATCCAGAAATTTTTTAATATTAATTTTAGCAGAATAACAGGACTGGATTCCGCACTAATACCCATGACCTACCTAGCTAGGATAATGGTGCCAAATATGGGTTTCCCTTTGTGGAGCAAGCTGAAGTCCACCCAGAAAGTGGCTGGTTACTTTCATGTCATTTGTGCCACCATTGTACTATTAGACATATTTTGCTAGGGCGCTCATAACTGTAGTTCACAAGGGTTTGTAACACTACACAACAGGGCACAATCAATTCTTCATATCTTGATTGGGAATGGTGATTTGAGTTTGGTTTGAGCAGAAGAAGTTCAGATCAAGGCAACAGCTGTAGGTATGGAGATGCTGACCTAGAAGATATAAGTCACGTAATGCTTGGAATCTGCTGCAACCCTAGGGCTCAAGGCTGAGTGGGAATAGATGAGAGTTCTGACTGGATTTGGATTCATGCTAGATCAGTTTCTCTATCACACTGACAGTGTGATACATTGTAGAAAAGTCTTACAGGATCTAAAACAATTTGATTAGAAGTTTGCTTGTGTGTTAGATATAATTTTGTAATAGGAAATAAGAATCTATTAAATGGAGATATTGTGGGAGGTCTGAGAATTCACTGGGTCAGAGGTATTATTTTCTGTGTGTCTTATTGATAAGGACAAACTTGAGAAACAGCATGAGAAACTGAGAAGGAGTTCGGTGTAAATGCAGGGAGAAATAAAGTGCAACAAAATAAAGGAAGGCCCAGCAAGGGTTAGTGTTGAATGTCAACTAGGTGCATCTAAGAGACCAATCTCCAGGCGATTTGCAAGGATAATTTAGAATAGTACCCTCTAGGCATCTCCGTGAAGGATTATTTTGATTAGATTGATTGACTTGGGAAGGTCACTCTGGTCTTGGGTAGCACCTTTCCCTGGGATGGATGCCAGAATGGTGTAGAAAAGGGAAAGATGTCTGAGATGAATGATCCAGTGTCGTCCTCTGTTTCTGCAACCCCATCAGCTCGGTGGAGCTCCTGGCACCAGGACATCCTCCCACAATAGACTATTATAATCTCAAGGGTGGAACCACCATAAACCATTTTTACCCAAAGTTTCTACCCCACCTCAGGGTATTTTATTACAGCAACAGGAGAAGTAGCAAGACATCCTGGGATGTGGACCCTAATATGGCCATAAGGTACTTCCTCCCGGACAATCGAGCATTTGAGCTATTTTCTTCTTGACAGAGCAAGATAAATATTAATCTGATTGATAGCTGCAAATGGGAAGGTACAAAGAGGAGACAAAAAATCAAAGCCTGGCTTGTGACGTCATTAATTACAGTAACCAGGCAGGAAAAATGAAAAGCATGCACCAATAAAGGCCAAAGATGGGTAGGTAGTCTCTGTCCCATTTGATGGAATCTGGCTGCCTTCGGGGAGCCTGTTGCTGGAATGGGAAACAGTGGTCTAGGCAGGCCACACACAAGACTTTTAGAATACTGAGATGCATGAGCTGTATGGTAAAGCCCCTCCAGTGTCTTAGACTGATACTGTATCATGTCTGTCAGCGGAAGCAAATCTGCAGGCCAGGCCAAGTCCCTGGCTTTCATGCTATCCATCATTGTACTTAATGTGATTGGTCAAGCTGCCCATCTCATTTATGATACATTCCCCAAAGGAGGGGGCAGCCATGCCTTCAGAAACATGGCTCTCAGCGAACTTCAGCCAACCCAAACCAGTAGAAGTTTATAAACTGATAGGATTTAATCACCAAAGGAAAGGGGATAGAAACTTTATACCTTGCCTCCTCTAGGCACTTTGCTCCTGTGGTTATAGCCTGCTCCTAGCCTTCAACTTGCACAAGTTAAATTTGAATTATTTCATACAGGAAGAGAAGATAGAGGTAAGATGACTTTTTTATGTCTTGTTAAATTATACTCAGCAGATAAGAACATCATGGTACTGAGGGGAATGATATGGAACTGGAAAACTGAGCCCCAGTTTACGGATAATAGAACCTTGTTTAGATGAAACAGTGGCTAGCTCTCTTCCATCGGCTTCTACAAGACATTCTTGTAGATGGCCTTCAGCAAAGCCTGATGCCTATGTTCCTAAGACCTGGGTAAAGCTAGGTGTGTGTACAGAAGTAGCTCTCAATGCATGAGAGATTGAAACGAGCTCATTTCATCATGACATATACATGCACACATATAAAATATGCAAATTATATAGGACATAAAATATGTTTGTGCATGCATGTATCCACCTCCTCCCTATTAGGCAGATATCATCTTATCCCTCTTTAGTATACTTCCTTATTTCTCTATGCCTGAGTACTCTTTTTTTTTTTTAAATCTTTTTTTTTTTCCGGAGCTGGGGACCGAACCCAGGGCCTTGCGCTTCCTAGGTAAGCGCTCTACCACTGAGCTAAATCCCCAGCCCCCTGAGTACTCTTAATACTCAGATGATAATTGTCAACCCTAAGGAAGTTCCCAACCCACCTGCCCCTTCATTTCTACTACTGTTCACAGAAATATTTACACGTTTTTCAAAGGCTTGATTACACTCCGAAATGTCAATTTCATTGTTTTAAAATTCTCACTTTAGGTGCGTGAGTATTTTGCCTCCATGGATGGCTGTGTACCATACCAGTGTGCTGTCCATGGTGCCCAGAAGAGGGCGTCAGAGTCCCTGAAACTGGAGTTACAGATGGTGGTGATCGGCTGTGTGGACGCTGAGTGCTGAACCTGTATCCTCTGCAAGAACAGTTAGGTCTCTTAACCATTGATTCATCTCTCTAGCCCCTAGAAATGACACTTTCTTTGCTTTTGGGGCCATTTATAGTGCAATAGCACTGCTAGGTAAGCCCTGAATGCAGAGGTCAGAGGTCGTTCACGGTGATCCCTACTGTAGTCTTCTTGCACATGATTGTATACCACACACACACAAGGGTCCATTAAAAAATAGAGAAACACAAAAGTACTGACCAATCAACGACAAAACCAACGTACTGAAATCATCATTGGATTTATCTGAGTGTAGTAAATTATTGTGTGCAGAAGAGAAATAAACCGTATGTAGAGATGCAGATGGGCAGCAGAAGAAACACACATTTTAGGTCAACTCCCAGAACATTTTTTAAAGAACCGGTATATGACAGTTTGATTCAAAATAGATAAAAAGTTAAATTTTGAGTTACTCTAACCAAATGTGTTGTTTTAGTTCACTGAAATATGGATACAACTAAGAATAATTCACAGCAGTTCAAAGTCTATGTAACTACTATTAACATGATAAAAAATTAAATTTTGAATTACTCTAACCAAATGTGTTATTTTAGTTCACTGAAATATGGATACAACTAAGAATAATTCATGGCAGTTCAAAATCTATGTAACTACTATTAACATGAGTGTCTCTCTCTCTCTCTCTCTCTTTCTCTGTGTGTGTGTGTGTGTGTGTGTGTGTGTGTGCCACAGCATAGGTGTGTAGTCACAGGACAACTTTGCAACCTGACTCTGTCCTTTAATGTCTATGTGACTTCCAGCAATCAAACTCAGGTCATCATGATTTAGCAATAAACCTGTGAGCCATTTCACAGGTCCCCCAACAGTTTTGTGTGGGTGAATTGTATTAAATGAACCAGAACTGTATTCATAATGTTTTTTTCTCTTTCTTCAGTCTCCAGCTTGTACTCCCATGTCTTACATGGCATACGAACAGTGAATACTTGTTTAATTAATGATATATTGAAAATTAATTACCTCGTCCTCATACAGATATAGTGACAAGCTCCTTGCTTCGTGAACTGGATCATGGTTCAGAATAATTGAAACACTGCTCAAATGAACCAAACAATTCCATAGTATTTTAGTAATTTATTAATCACAAATTACAGTCTTTGATTCCTTTTCTAACAGCCTCTCTGGGGATGGCTTGCTATCTGTGATGTGAACTCTGGTGTGCGGTCTTTAGGTTCCTGGCATACTATCTGGGCTCCAACACAACTTATCTTCAAAGACTACTAAAGATCTCTTTTCCCTCAAAAGAAGGCAATGTTCAACAAATTTTTTAAGTAATATCATTTAAGGTCTCTCTTTCCCTGAAATCATAATTTCCTAAGACATCAAAACCAAATTAAAGAATTATAAATACTCAAGTTTCAAGGCAGAAATGTAACACTGTTGAATTGGTATTCAGTCTGAGCTGCACCTGAGGAGAAGCACAAGAGGACACATTGTTTTTCCACAAAGTATGAGGGCTCACTGGGAATTTATTGTGTCCACAGGTAAAGAAGAGCATTAAGATCTTAGGAAGCAGGAGTGTTTGCCAAACAGAATTTAGAGGGACATTCATCACAGAGGATCAACCTTTCTGCCCCATCCACCTGGCAGAGAAGCCCATACATTTCAAAATATTAAACAAGCTGTTACTATAGCTTAGTACTCTGAGTGACTGTTGTGGAATATAACTCATGCTATGGTATGATGCCTAAAATTTAAATAATTAGCCTTTAGATCACTTCTTTATCCATCCCTTATACCCCTTAAGATGCAAACAAACAAACACCCAAACTTTTACAAGAAAGCAAATGACGGATTGTGGGCAGGTGGGGATGGGAGCAGGAGAGATCAGGTGAGGGGAAAGTAGAGGGAGAGACGTCTGGAATGCATTTGACCGGTGGAATCTTAGAGTTCCATATAGACTTGGATCTAGGCAGCACATCTCCAGCTACAGTCACTGTTGTGAGCCTTGCACTGCTCTTATACTAAGAGCATTGTCCTGTAATAGTTCATCTCCCAGGACCCAGGCAGGTCTTGAAACACAAATACTATAGGATTCCAGGTCTGTCTGTATAGACATAAGAAATTGCATATTACCACATAACAGTTGACTTCAGCTCTGTCTAGTCAATTTTTAGCTAATAGAGGGTAGAAAGAGACTTCACCAGGCTCATTTTTTTTCTTATGTGCAGGGCCTGTAATAGGATGCAAATTTCCAGTATTGTGTTGTTCAGGAATTCTGCCACTTTCTGCTAAGAATTCCATATAGTTCTCTAGTTGTAGTGCTAAGTACCTGTCTGATATGTCCAGAAGTGGAAGGGTGCTATGTCAATATTGATAGTCTCCAGAGTAAGAACTCTTCCTGTAAGAAAACATCCCACCAGTGGAGAGTGATTTCATGAGCATAGATAGGAGGGGACTGTGGGACTGTGCTGTGACGAACAAGAGAGAAGTATCAAACAAATTAGAGAGATTAATAACTACAGCTCTCGTGACTGCTGGAGAGAATGTCTGTGTTCTTCATACCAATGTATTTTCTGAGGAAAGAGGACAGAGTGTGGAGTCCGAATATGTGCATGGCTTCACTCTGTTTGCTAGGAGTAAAGAAGGAGTTAGCTATGCAACCAAACTGCTCTGTGCTCCTCTCCATGGAATTAATTTTTTCTTATCAGTGTGGTTCTGGGAAATGGGTCTACTTTTTTGCCTCGGATGCAAGGGTCAAGTTCTCAACTTTCAGGATTGCATCACAGTTTATTTTAAAAGTTTATTGTTTATTTATGGTGTGTGTGTGTGTGTGTGTGTGTGTGTGTGTGTATGTGTTTGTGTGTAGGTGTTGGGTGAGTACATGTCACCACACAGGTATGCCACAACGTATCATGGAAAATGTCTCCCTCCTCTACCTTGCTGAGACACAGTATCTCTTATGCCTTAAACCTCTGTGCTGTGCACCTCCTCTTAGCTTTCCCTTGAGTTTCTAGCCATTTCTCATGTCTCTGCCTCCCATCTTGCCACAGGAGTGCCTCAATTACAGATATATACCATCCCATCGAGTTTCTACATAGGTTATGGATCTCAATCTCAGGTTGTCAAACTTTCAGGGTTCCCTATCTCCCCAGCCCTCAGTACATTTATGGATGGTAGCAGTGTTTATAAGCAGGAGTGATGGATCAAAGCTAATACAAGTTTCTACACTGTTGCTGTTGATACAATGTCACCAGGACAAGCTTCCCCTCACTGAAGCTTGCTAAGTTTGTAGCCAAGCCTGTTGGCTGCTATAGGGGAACCTTTCTGGAATAACACAAGTATAAGCAGGGGGTTTGTCATCCTGGGAGAGAGATGGTAACGAAGAGAATACTGATGTTGACATTTGAACCTGTGGATTCAGCTGAGTATAGGCATGTCAGCACCTAGGAACTGATATACTCTCCTTTATATAAGAACTCAAGTTGGGTAGTTCCTGATGCTAAAATAGGAAATTTCTTTTAAGTACTCAGTAGGCTTCAGTTAGCATCTTGTGTTGAACTCCTATTGCCCTCATTGTCTGAAACTACTGTTGTAACCACGTGGTTATCCTCTAACTATACTGAGTTCTTATTATCATTTAAGAAGGCAGAACAGCCCAACCCGATGACAGCGCACAGGCTACCCTACTGCCTGAGCTTCTTCCAGGAGCCCTTGTACCTCTGGACATTCTATATCTTATCCTTCTAAGTTTTTCCAAAGTTTGGGTTTCTCATGAAGACTCTTTTGAACACTCTACATGAATTTACAGCTTGCAAATCAGTTGGTTATTTTTATTCTATTCTCATTGGATTTTCCCAAACACTACATAATATCTAGAATCAACTCAGTAGATTAATACCTAATTATTCTATGTTAAAAATACACATAATGTCCACATTACAGAACAACATTATAATTTCCTTCTGTCTCTTGCCCCAACGTTGAAATCAGAGTTTGGCCTATACAGTGACTCAAAGATATATTTGATAAATTAATTTCACGCATATATTTAAGTTTATCTTTAGTAAGACACATGAATTCTCTGCACATCAGCACCTATGTTTATAAAACATTAATAGTGACAGTTAATACTTGTATTCTTGTATGCATAACTTTGGGATCTATTATGTATGTATAACTCATTAACAATATTGAAAAACTTATGAACTGTTTTAATGACAAAATGCAGGAGTTTTAATATTTGCACTTCAATGAAGAAAAATAATTGTGTAGGACACCAGATAAGAATCAAATATTTGCAGCTTTAACTTGACATATAGTTATAAAAGCAAATTCTATAACTCCTGAATTTTGCCAAAACAGTTCATAAGATTCTTCAGTGGAGGAAGAGATGGCTCAGCAGTCAGCTATCAAAAACAACGGCTTTATGAAATTCGTAGGCAAATGGTTGGAACTGGAAAATATCATCCTGAGTGAGGTAACCCAATCACAGGAAGACATGCATGGTATGCACTCACTGATAAGTGGCTATTAGCCCAAATGCTTGGATTACCCTAGATGTCTAGAACAAATGAAACTCAAGACGGATGATAAAAATGTGAATGCTTCACTCCTTCTTTAAAAGGGGAACATGAATACCCTTGGCAGGGAATAGAGAGGCAAAGATTAAAACAGAGACTGAAGGAACACCCATTCCGAGTCTGCCCCACATGTGGCCCATACATATACAGCCACCCAATTAGACAAGATGGATGAAGCAAAGAAGTGCAGACCGACAGGAGCCGGATATAGATCCTTCCTGAGAGACACACCCAGAATACAGCAAATACATAGGCAAATGCTAGCAGCAAACCACTGAACTGAGAACAGGACCCCCGTTGAAGGAATCAGAGAAAGGACTGGAAGAGCTTGAAGGGGCTCGAGACCCCATATGTACAACAATGCCAAGCAACCAGAGCTTCCAGGGACTAAGCCACTACCTAAAGACTATACATGGACTGACCCTGGACTCTGACCTCATAGGTAGCAATGAATATCCTAGTAAGAGCACCAGTGGCAGGGGAAGCCCTGGGTCCTGCTAAGACTGAACCCCCAGTGAACTAGACTGTGGGGGGGAGGGCGGCAATGGGGGGAGGGTTGGGAGGGGAACACCCATAAGGAAGGGGAGGGGGGAGGGGGATGTTTGCCCGGAAACCGGGAAAGGGAATAACACTTGAAATGTATATAAGAAATACTCAAGTTAATAAAAAAAAAAAGTCCCTTTAAAAAGAACTACATCTGTTACGCGATGCTAATAAAATTTGTTTATATATGCATACAAGTTTGATGCATATATGCATTGTCGATTAGCAATGAAAACAAAGGAAAGCCCAGTTAATAGATAATGTTAACAATTGGTTCACCACCATTAAGTAGTTCAGTGAAGAATAAAGTTAAGTCATTATCTTAAGAGTTGTCACAGATCCCTCCTCAGGACAGACGAGTGTCTTCTACACTAGAAATTATAGTTTAAGATCACTCTGTCTTTAAGACATACCAGAGCCTTGGGCTCCTGTCAACTTGACTGAACTGTCTAGAAGACTTTGAAAACTTTCATACCATCAGTTCCAGGGGCTACATACTTAGATGTTGACAGATTTGCTTTTTAAAAATTGAAAAATATAAAGCATAGATCGAGTGCAATGGCTTGAGTGTGGTTTCAGTATCTCCAGGCCTTTATGATTTTTAGTTGAATTTTCATTGTGCAATATTAAATTTGAATTATGCTGTTTGGGAGTAAGGCTTTTAAGATGTGATCTATATTATTATGTAGATTATATGGATTCACTGGATAGAGCTCCACGATTGAGTCCTAGGGGCTTAGAGCAAGATCTAAAGAGACTGGACAATTGGGTATGTGTGTGCATGACCCTTCCCCTAACTACTAGTAGTTAGGAGCCAAGACCAGATGTAACCTGTGAACCTTGAAACACCAAAAACCTGCTGTCTTAGTTAGGGTTTTACTGCTATGAACAGACACCATGACCAAGGCAACTCTCATAAGGACAACATTTAATTGGGGCTGGCTTACCGGTTCAGAGGTTCAGTCCATTATCATCAAGGTGGGAGCATGGCAGCAGCCAGGCAGGCATGGTGCAGGAATAGCTATGGATTCTATGTCTTCATCTGAAGGCTGCTATGAGACTACTGGCTTTCAGGCTGCTAGGAGAAGGGTCTTTCATTCCACACCCACAGTGACACACCTACTCCAACACACTTTCTAATAGTGCCAATCCCCGTGTTGAGCATATACAAACCATCATACATGCAAAACTAACTTTCCACTTTCTATAAACAGCCTGCTTCAATTGTTTTGTTATAGCAATGAAAAACTAATGTTCAGCATAAAATAGTTTAATGTGTATCTTGTCCAAGGTTTATATCATTTGTCTAAACAGTGGTCCTGCATCCACAAGAAGGCAATGAGCAAGTGCAGTGGTGAACAGGAAAGGTCAGTCACTCAGAGTAGAACAAACACAGACATCCAGAGACATAGGATCTTCTTAAAAATTAGTAATGAGTAACAGTTACAATTTAACATACTGCTACATCTCATTGTATGGTAGAGAAGTAGTTATTTCAAATTTTAATGTTTCCTGTGGACAGTTGAGGGTGCAGAGTGATTGAAGAAGTACTTTAAAGGCTTCCAAGCAAAGAAACCATTAGAATGTGTACCCACATCTTTAGGACAAGATAAAGCAAATAACATCTCCAATCATTCTGAGTGCAGCATGCATACTTCAGAGAAAATGTTGAAAACTAATTGTATAATTAAAACATGAAGTGTGGATGAATGATTTCCTAAGACTCACTGTGCCTGTTCTTAGTTGGTAAAGACACTAAAAACGCTTATTAAACAAGAAGCAGGCTCAAGGCGGTGTGTATTGTAAAAATGTCCTTTTGCTATGTGTACTTCATGATTCAAGCCTGTTTCCTAATCATATTCAACAGCATTCACTTCTCCACTGTCAGAAGGGCCAAGACTAGTTGGTTTTGACTCACAGAGCCTTATGCCCTAGGCTTTGGATGCCCAGTGGTAAGCTGAACTTTCAAGAACACACTGGTCACTCTCCATAGCTCAAAGATTAGGGTTGCATGATTTGGTTATTTGCAAAACATAAATTGATACTCTTCTCTCAGATACTTTCCATCAGAGATTTTACTTCTAACAGAAGAAAGTGCAAAGTAGCAGCACACTGAAGAGGTGCTCTTGATGACTGAGTATTTGAAAATTAAATTCCTTTTGTGCTGGTGGGGTTCTTCCAGCTCACTGAGTTGAGGTTAAAAGTAATGTCAGTCACATGAATAGTAACAAGGGCAACATGACAATCATTAGCAAATTCACTGATGTCACAGCATCTCAGCAGAGCTCCTTCTGTCTGACCCTATCTGCTGGTATCTTTTAGGAAACTGCACTTGAAGAGCTCACCTGGGAGCTGCCCTTGGTACTACACATTGCCCATCCTTCACACACTCCTATGATGCTCCTTACCATCTCAGTTGGGTACCTGATGAGGAGAGAAGGCACACAATGAGTTGTGAGGAGTGGAGGCAATGAAATAATCAGAAAGGAAAAGACCTAAGATGCTGCCACAGAGCACATGGGATGCACTGTGCTGTATGAATGGAGGGTCTCACTTCTGTATTGCCTCGCATTGACTTCTGGACACTGTGAGCTTTGCCAACAACCCAGAGCAGGTGTGTGTCCCATCACTTCCAAGCAGGAATTTGTCTCCCTCTAGTTTGCTCTCTCTTTCTTTTTATTAGGCAAAATAATAATTCTTGCTTGGAGAACTGAGTATTCTGCCATTCCGGATTTCAGAGAAAATGTGGCGTAGGACTGAGCCTACACTCAAAGGACACTTGGTTATGTGACTGGTGTACAGATGCTTGTTGTAAGCCAGGGTGACTTCATTTATTGACTGGGCTATGGATTCTGGATGGAAGAGGAATGTGTAATTTGTCTGTCTATTTAGCTTTGGAGAAATGCTTATTCGTGAAGCACAACTTGGCCCATCCTGATCTCTGAAGAGTTTTAGTGTCAGATGGATCTGAATGCCTGCTTGATCTCACATACAGAGGACATGTTGTGACTCCAGAAATGTTCATTCTTTCAGTTTTAATTAACCTGTATCCAAATAAAGGGGTTACACGTATCTGTTTTCTTGAGGTCCCTGTCAGAGATGTTTTGTAAGCCTATCATAAGTCAATGACATATTAATTTAGATGCCACCACCCTGTTCTTCTTTTATTTTGTTTCTCAAGAATTCTAGATTGGAGTTTTTGGATCAAACAGGTTGCAGGGTGTTGTAGGGGAAGTGTATACAGTGGTGCCATGCTGACCATTTTGAAATATTTTCTCAGGGAGGGACATGATGTGTGGAAAATGAGCAAGTTCTGGATACAAGTCCAGATGCAAGTCACATCTCATATTCAGAAAGTCCTTAATTAAATAACTGGTATTAAGCAACAGAATAAGCCCTAAAACATCAATACAAGGGGTTTACTCTCAACAACGATGTATGTGCAATGGGGAACATGGCACCAAGCCATTGGGACCACATGTATAATTTAAAACCAGTGACTGTCAGTAAGTTCAAACTAACACAAGACCATTTACATCCTTGTATCCGATGGGTTTTCTTAGTGTTCTTCAATCCTCTGAATTGTTCGAAATGAATGGAGCTCTAAGGCTTTTATCTTGCTAGAAAACTCCCTAATCTTAAGACTGTCCCTGTCTGAAAGCACAGACTTAGTTACAAAGCTATTTCTTGTTTTAGAAAGAAAGATTGGTGTGCTGGGGCAGATCTCTCTTCCTTCGGTTTGGGAAATAGAAGGCCATTCATTTTATTCTCCCTTCCTCATCTGTGAAATGAAGTTTCAGTAGTTGTTCAGCTCTGGCTTTGAGATTTTAAATATTCCTGATCAACTCTTCATTTAAGTTTGAGGTTCTTTTTAAAGCATCGTTTTTGTTTACATGTAAGATAAAATATTAAAAATCTAGGTACGTATTTTAACAAAAAGAGAACAATAACCAGGAGAGTGTGTAAAGCATCACATTTGATGGAGAGAACAAAGGTACAAATTAGCTTACTTTGATGTCTTGGTACAGTTAATAATTCTTTATTCTGGTAGTCTCTTAATAACTAGAATTATGTTTTGAACACCAAATATGCTAATTGTAGAACCAGAGACAAAACTGATGGAGAAGATTTTTATACTCATTTGGAAACATTGTTTGAAGTTACAAGTTATGTAATTCTGATCTCTGTTTTAATTAACTGTGTCTACATTGATGAGACAGATGTAGTGGCTTAAAATGTAAGCTTTGGCTACTTTGCAGACTTTAAACCTCCAACATTTCCTGGCTGGATCACACTGCAGAGGGACCATTGGAAGAAGTATTCAGCATCTAGCCTCATCTCTTCTAAATATAATTCTTTTCATTAATGTAGGATTTCTGACTGAAGAAGAAGTATATACTTAGCTATACTTTCATGGAAACCAAAGTTGCATATAAAATTTGAAAATCCAGATCAACTTTCTATAGAACTTCTCCAACAGAGCCTATAGTAAAGAGAGGTAGAATAAACAAATGAGGAAGAGAAAGAGAAACATTTGAAATGAAAACAAACTAATACATGACAAGATCTTTCACATTCATAGATTTGGAGAATAAACAACGACAAAATGCCATTACTAATCAAAAAGTATCTGAGAACAATACAATGCCAATTAGAATGACAACAGAATTCTTCAGAGGAGAGGACAAACAGGAGAGGAGAGGGGAGGGGCAGAGAAGAGAGGAGAGGTGAGGAGAGGGGAAAAGAGGGCAAAGTCACCCTGAAAAGATAAAGCAATTCAATCCTAAACAAAATGCAAAACTGGAAGCATCATAGTGCCTAATTTGAAGACATCATGGAGCTTGACCTTGGCAATGAAACACTTATAGACCAGTGGTCAAGAGGGCCCAGAAATACATTTCTATATCTTTAACCAACTGAATCTCAACATAGATACTTTCTTAGTTAAGGTTTTACTGGTCGGAAGAGATACCATGACCAAGGCAACTCTTATACAGGAAAACGTTTAATTGGCTTACAGCTTCAGAGGTTTACTCCATTATTATCATTGTGGGAAACGTTGCATAATGCAGGCAGGCATGGTACTGGAGAAGCTGAGAGTCGTACATCTCCATCTGAAGGTGGCTAGGAGGAGGTGCTCTTTTCCACTGGGCAGAGCTTGAGCATAGGAGCCTCCAATCCCACCCCCAATGATATACTACTTCCTCCAACAAGGTCATACATACCTCAACAAGGCCATACCTCCTACTAATGCCACTCCCTGGGCCAAGCCTCTTCAAACCACTGAAGGTACCAAAAACACATGTTGGAGGAAAAACAGAAGGACAGCTTCTTCAGTAAATAGAGCAGTGAAAGCTGAATATCCACATGGAAAAGAGGTAGGGTCTACCAGCATTTTGTTGTACAGTAATCAGTTAAAATGTACTGCAATCCTAATGTAAAAAAGTACAGTGAAAATACCACATAGTAGATGGACACAATCAATACACTAGCCACTTACAAGAATTTCAATGACATCAATTCATTTAAACAATTAATACCTTAATAACTTAAAAAATGACAAGTAAAGAATAGGGACATAAGCAAGAATAAGGACAGAAGAAAGGAAAGGAGGAAGAAAGGAAAAGGACCAAAGCAGAGGAAATGCCCAGTGAGAAGAGATAGGAAACATTGAGAAGGAGGCAGAGAAAGCAAAGACGGAGAAGAGAAAGCAACAATACAGTGTGTGTGTGTGTGTGTGTGTGTGTGTGTGTGTGCATGTGTGTGCATGTGTGTGCATGTGTATGTGTGTGTGCATGTGTATGTGTGTGCATGCATGTGTGTGTGCATGCATGTGTGTGCATGTGTGTATGTGTGTACATGCAAGT
This sequence comes from Rattus norvegicus, assembly GCF_021556685.1. Lineage (NCBI taxonomy): Eukaryota > Metazoa > Chordata > Mammalia > Rodentia > Muridae > Rattus > Rattus norvegicus. Next base: position 17,313,912 of record NC_141553.1, on the reverse strand, counting down.
GTATGTGTTTAGATGTTTGTGTGTAAATGTATGTGTACATGTGTGCATGTGTGTGTGTGCATGTGCTTGTGTGTGAATGTGTGTGGGTTTGTGTGGGTGTGCATGCATGTGTGTGTGTGTGTGTGACTTTATAAAATACACCCTGATTAACCAAACATCATGTCTATCAGTTCTATAAATTTTAATCTGGGCCATGGAAGGATCACAATGTAGTTTAAAGCACTTATTACTCCTGCAGAGGACCTACCTAGGTTCTGTTCTGAGCTAAAGCCAATAAGAATTAAACAGCAACAACAATTAAAAACCACTGTGGTTGTTACAACAGAGAAGAAAATTACACCATCTGTATAGTTATTATTGAGTTAAATCTGTGAACAATGCATAGAAATGCTAGTATGTCAATGTTTTATGAAGCATTTTTAGTTCAAAGCATTTAATACTTATTTTTCTTAGTAATGTTCCCATTTCTCTCTGGAGCAAAGTACAAGTGTTTGTAAATTGCTACCTTATGCACCTCACTCTAAAATGTACTTACATCCTTGTTTCGGGTTCTTTTCTATTCTCTATGACAAACTACCCAACAGAAGCAACTTTAAGGCAAAGCTTATTTTGGCTCATAGATTGAAGGGTATGGTTCATCACAGTGGGACTGTTTCCATGGGAACAGGTAGCTTGGTTGGATGTCAGAATCCTAGGAATCTGGTCATGGGGATTTGAATAGCAAACCAGAAGCAGAGAACTAACTCTAATGGTTCAGTTATCATAGCAAGGAGGACTCTTACAAAAAAGAGTCTACAGTCTTCTAAAATAGTACCATCTGCTAGTAAACAAATGCTCAAACACAGGAGATCATCATCAGGGACATTTCACATTCAAATTGTAGCATCCCTGATAATCCCATAATGCTTTGGACATATTGAAGATCAAAAATTCATTGAACATAAGCACCTAAACCTATAATCCTACCTTAGAGCCAAAGATCACTATACCATAATATGTGTTTTACTTCATGATCACATGACTGTCTGAGATCAAAGGCTAGCTGCCAGTGTCCAGAACAGGAGAGAGTTTTATAATTTATACGAAATCAATATGACCTTTGATTTGTACAGATTTGCTCAGGGGAAATAATCAAATTTCAAACTTGAAGTATGGCTTCATTTCCATGTATGTTGCTTTCCCATCATAATAAGTTACTAGAAAACAAATAGGTATTATAAGCTGAGGAACACACTTATTTTAAAGACAGAATTCCCAAAGGCTGCTTGAATTTTCAGAGACCTCTTTTGGGTAAATATGATTTCCTCATAATAGCTTATGACAAAGAAACTATTCGTTGATAGTCATTTGTAGACGGGACCTGGAGACTTTCCATATGAGAGAATTTTCAGCATGGTATCCACAGAGTAGAGACACAGAGGATGGTGACAAGTGTTGACCACAGGCTGCCTACACGTTTCAGCCAGTATTGACCTGCAAGTTTTTGAAGGGATAAACCTTCCTAACTTAATTTAACTGTGATTATCATGAGACATGGGGATGCTGGGATAAGGAACTGAATTGGGCTCTTTATTGGTGTATTGATCTTAGCAGGAAAGTGTGGACAAACGAATACATCTTCCTTACAAGCCATACTCCTGTGCAGAAATGAGTCTGGTTTTGATAGGTATAAGCTGAGAGGTCAAGATGGGGTTGTTGGAGCGTAGGGGCAGAATTCAGACACTGTGGAATGTGATAACCCAAGAAACTAATGCTGGGATTTGATTGATGTAAAGCTGTTAAACTGGCGTGAGAATATCTGTTGCCTTATCTCTTTCCGCGAAGTGGTTTCTTCGCTTCAGTTATTCTCACCCATTTACAGTCTATGAAGGCCACAGTGATAACTGCTCTTACAGCAGGAAGCTCTGTACACCTTTGTCTAAATCAGAAACTTGGCTAGTTTCAAGATGTTATTTTACTCATGAAGCTAACATTGCTGACGTTCCTTTCTCCTTTGGGAAAGAGCACTTCTGGTCCTTGAAGTGAGTGGGTGAACTGGCCTCTTGATCTTTAATGGTGATCAACAAATTTAATGAAGGACATGATTTAAAAGTCTTTCATTCTTTTGGTTCTAGGTTACCTCACTCAGGGTGATATTTTCTAGTTCCATCCCTTTGCCTACAAAATTCATGATGTCCTAGTTTTTAATAGCTGATAAGCATCCCATTGTGTTACTTTCTGTATCCATTTTTTTTTTAGTTGAGGAACATCTGTATTGTTTCCAGCTTCTGGCTATTACAAATAAGACTGCTATGAACATAGTGAAGCACTCATCCTTGTGTTATGGGGGGGATTCGTCTTTGGGGTATACGCCCAAGAATTGTATAGCCAGGTCATCAGGTAAAACTATTTTCAATTTTCTGAGTAACTGCCAGATTGACTTCCTGAGTGGTTGTTCCAGTTTGCAAGGGTGACCCCATAGAAAGACCAGCAGTCTCAATTAACTCTGATTCCAGGGAACCCACAGAGACTGAGCCCCCAACCAGGCAGCAAACACAGGCTGGTCTGAGGCCCTCAGAACAGATGTGGCAGAGGTCTGCCTAATCGGGCCTCAGTGGAAGAAGATGTGCTTAATTCTTAAGAGACTTGAGGTCCCAGGGAAGAGGGAGGCCCTGGGTGGGGGTGCGGGAGAGCTTCCTCTTGAAGACAATGGGGGAGGAATGGATGAGTAACTGTAGGAGGTAGGGACCAGGGATGGGGGAGGGGCAATGGCTGGACTGGAAATAAAATAATTTAAAAAAAATGTCTTTCATTCCGGCACAAATGAGGAAATACTTGAAAGTCCCTTCAATGAAAAAAAAAAATCTAAAGAGAGGACACTGATGTCTTCCAGGGAGTTGGAACTTGGACCCGATAAGAAAGGCACCAGAGCAACATGGAAGGTTCTAGTTGGGTGGACAGCTAGTATACTGATCAATGGGGATGGGATGAAGTGTGAACTCTCATTCAGAGATGAGGAAGCAAGCTATATCTCAGTGCATGATGGTGGGGAGAGGATCCATTATAATTACTCCTCTGGTAGTGGTAATTGAGCAACGCCCCCACGTCCCCCAATGAGCACACTTCCTGGGTCCTTCCAGCAGAGGGAATGCTGGGTGAGAGGCGGGTTTCAGAAGGTGCTAACATAATAACTTTAACTTTGAACACACTACAATTAATATCTCTTGAGATCTCTCAAAAATCCAGGCAAGTGGAGAACGGCAATACTTTGATTGAGTTCAGGAGAGGCGCACATGGACTCATGTTTAAACACATTCAAGGTGAATGGAAACGTCCTCACAGTGGAAATGGTATTGTTTGGTAATCATTGGGAGAATTCCTGCCCATTTTATGTTTACTTAGGTGCTATGCCCATCAGAAATCTTGCCACAGTTTAAAGAAATGTTGTTCTACTGAGAAAAATCAGCACTTCATCAAAAGCTGACTGTGTGTTACAGTCTCGAATGCGCTTGTGATGTTTGCAAGACACGCTCAAATGTGTGTTCTTCGAACTGTCGGTTGTGCCTGCTTTCCCTCTCCTGGAGCCTGAGGCGGGAAGCGTATGTGGCAAACACAGTGAGAAGCACTTGGTGGGAGGGCTCTGATGGGGAGCATTTGCTGGAAGGCATTCATTGAGTAGTGAGCTGTGGACAGTATGCATCAGGAAGCATGCATTGGGAAGCATGTAGTGAAAAGCACGAATTGAGTAGGAACTGCCTTGACAGAAGTAAGTGTACTGTTTACCTTTTGAACCCTAAGGATGCTCTTGGGGTAAAATTCACACAACAAACATACTCGTACATTATTCTATTTCTACTTTCATTCTAAAATCATTCAGATTGCCCCACCCCATTCCTGGTCCTTCCCTCCTACCCATTCCTACCCCCTTGTCTTCAAGAGGGTGCTCCCCCACACTCCCAGACCTCCCTCTTCTCTGGAACCTAAAGTCTCTCAAGAATTAGGCACATCATCTTCCACTGAGGCCAGACCTCTGCTACATATGTTTTGAGGGCCTCCGACCAGCCTGTGTATGCTGTCTGGTTGGTGGTTCAGTCTCTGGGGGTTCCCTGAGGTCTGAGTTAATTGAGGCTGCTGATCTTCCTATGGGTCACCCTTGCAAACTGGTACAACCATTGGTATACCAGTCTATCTACCTTGGTGGACAGGAAGCACCAAACATACCTTGCATTATTCTATTTCTACTTTCATTCTAAAATCCTTCAGATTGAAGTCCATAAATGGAGGCATACGATCTCTTATTTATCCAGATAACCCAACAGTAGCCTTGGTTTCATTTTCTCCACTTTGTTGACTAAAATCCCATTGCAGTGTGTGTTATAATGATGCAAAACTTGAGTCTTCACTGTATATTATATGTAGCCAAAATATTAATTTTGATCTAGATGTCTGGCAGTCTCCATTAACAGAAGTGGTCTTGAGAAAGACAAGGGGCACTCAAGTTTCTTGCACCTTTAATGAGTCTCTTGGGATGGATGATGAAACCTAATGTGTATGGCTCACCTCTGGGACAACTGCCAATGAACTCATACAAGTGGGAAGTCAGCATGGTATCTTGACCTTGCAGATAAACCTTTGAATAATCATTGCCAAAAAAAAAAAATAAATAAAACAAGGGAGGAAGTAGGTTCCAGAGAGGTTGGCCATATTGGAAACTGTTAGACCCATGGTATATAGTCAGCTATCACTGACTATTCTCACAGAAGAGAAGGAAGCCACCATTATTCTACTTCTAAATAAGATGTTTGAAAGATAGTAGTGTTATATCTGGGAGGTAACAACTGAAGGATCAGGATTTCATGGTCATCCTCAGCTATATAGATCATTGGAAGCAAACTTGGCTACATGAGATCTTAACTCAACCAACAATAAGGATGAGATGCTTGTTGTTAGATGTGTCCCTTTGCTAGGGACATTGTAAAAACCCATATGGATATGTGGACTCAATGATAGGAATGCATTTTCTTACAATTTTAGAACCTGGATGTTCTAATCTTTTCTTCATATGGACTCTCCTTGGTGTCACTAGCTAATATCTCTCTTGTTATGTAGCAAGATGTAACCCAACAGTTCGGTTGGATTAAAGTCCATCTGTGGAACTCTTCTCCAGGTCCATCTCCAAATAAAATCATGTCCACCAAATTTTAAGTGGATGCGATCCAGTTCCTAACAATTGACACAAATGATGTGTCCACGACCCAGTAAAGAGGAGCCCTTCTTTTCCATAAAAGGAAGAGAACCACAGTAGAATCTGGAAAACTGAGTGATACTACAAAATGCATGAAAGTATTTTACCTGCTAGCTATTGACATGTTTGTTTTACAAATACAATCCATCCTGGAAAGCGTGTAGAATGTCCCCTTGAAAGACTACAATTTTAAGCAAAGATTATTTTATTCTTGTGAAAGAGTGTGGGTGCCACAGAGGTCACAGAATGAGAAATCCTGAGTCAACGACAGGACCCAAGAGAAGTGAGCAGAGACAGCCCATCTACATTGCAGAAATTAGTTGACTTGGAAAAATGTTTTCCCTTTTCCACTGTGGACAGTGGCTTATTACTTTCTAATGGAGACCAGACAGGGGAATCATGGGGTTCTGAGAGAGTAGTGTTAGATATAATAATATATATTTTATACATGTATGAAGTTTCAAAAATATTCTTAAAAATAGAGTATTTGTATGTTTTGTTTAAAAATTGCCATACATATGTATATATATATATATCTGAAAAGGATATATATATATCTGAAAAGGATATATATGTGTGTCATATATATCATTATATATATATGACACACATATATATCATTATACTATATGCATATGTTGATATGTGTTTCTTTATGGAATAGGCAATTCGATAAGCAGCATGTGAATTAAGTTCATGGTTTTTACAGATTGAGGGCAGTGTGGCATATAAATATCAGACTTAATGTTAAGAACTAGCATTTATCTTTTCCATGACTTTAATAGACTCTACTCAATTATCTAACATTAGTAAATTTAAAAAGGACACCACACACACACACACTTGCAGAAAGAAAAACTTGCAGAAGTCAAGTACTTTCTTCTATTTTCGGAGTCCCAAGATAGAATGTAGGCTTCCAGGCATGGCGGCAAAAGCTCTAAGCTACAGACCCATCTTATCACTCACTGTTCACTCTTTCTAGTACCCAGTTTTATTGAGGAAGGAATGCATAGGAGTCATGAAAACACATAGTGGCTCATAGACACGGTATCGGCATTAGGGTGATTATTTTCTATTGCAAGAATAAGTTCCTTTAGCCTATTATACTTTCTTTCCTGGTTAGGCAAAAATGATTCTTGTTTTATGCTCAGTCCTGTAGATTTTTATTGCCAATGTTAGAGGCAAAAACGTCTGTCTAGATTTATGACTGCATATTTCTGGGAATTGCTGTACAATAATATTGAATTATTAGATCTGTCTAGTGGGGCTCGTCTTAAAAACCACATTGCATAAAATCTCAAGCAACGTAATTGTTTACAAACTTGTATTTTCTGAAAGAAACCCTCAATATTTTGGAAGAGAGCTAACACTGTAGAAACTTTAGAATTATACTAAGGGGAATTCTGCATAATAGTGCCTCAGGGCTGGAGAGGTGGTTCAGCAGTTAAGAGCACTGACTGCTCTTCCAGAGGTCCTGAGTTCAATTCCCAGCAACCATATGGTGCCTCACAGCCGTCTGTAATAGAATCTGATGCCCTCTTCTGGTGCATCTGAAGACAGCAATGGTATATTTATATATAATGAATAGATAAATAAATAAATAAATCTTAAAAAGAAAAGCAGTGCCTCTATTACACTGAATGCTTGTAGGTAACAATCACACACTGGTCTTAATTTCTAATATATTTCCCAAGAACTGTGTATATGTTAGTGTTTCCCAGATTCCTGACAGCCATCCCCTCAGGAGAAATGTGCCATTTTACTAGATCACCTCGCTTCTCTTCTCTCATTAGTTTGGCTTGCATGTGTTAGTGGGAATAGAATAATCGGCATAGAACACAACACACTGAATATAAAGAGAACACTTGAATTATCTACATTCTGCGAATGAGGCGACACAATCCCACTCTGTAACCTTCTTGTCCAATTCTAAAAATGTGCTATAACTTTTTTTCTGCTGTTGTTACAAATTTTAATATTATTCCTAGGTATTTGGATAGGGGTAGATGACAAATACACATGCTTTCATAGAGATCATCACACTTATAAAACTGTAGGGAATAGATTCTTACACAACATGCTTATTTTGCTCTTTACTGTTTTATGTAAAAACTTGTATGAAGTGCCTCCCATACACCTAATAATACGCCAAAGCACGATTGTGTTATTTTTTTAAAATAGTCTACTCTAATGGTTCACTGTCATAAGGGAATTAAAAAGAAAAATTTTGGCAGATATCAAGCTGGTAACTCATATTGGATGTGTGCCCTGAAGAGAAATATCAGGATATACTTTGTAAGTGATTGTCTTGATAACTAGCATGACTCTTCTGTCCCTGTTCCCTCATAACAACACCATAGCACATTTATCAAGTACCAGTATAGCTCATCTCTTATGTGACTATTGACTTGTCCTTCAGTTTGCATTTTGAACAAAATCTACTGTGTATTGCAATAATTATATTATCACCATTCCATCCCTGTGTGTGTGTTGTGTATGTCTACCTGTATGGTGTGTATATATTTGTGTGACTCTCTCCCTACATTCATCTTTTTCCTGCTTTCCCATTGTGTCAACAAGTTAAGCCTTCTCTTCTTAAAATGTGGAAAATCAAATAGTCTAGATATGTGCTGAAGTTCTTTTCTAGAAGCCAGTTCCTTCTGACTGACAGCTCCCTGGGACATATGAAATATCCTACCCAGAGAGGATGAGTTCCTAGCTAAGTCCAACCAAATTTGAATTTAAGATTTAAAGAATTTTGGGCTAAAAACAGTTATTGTGTAAATCTACTTTTGGAGAGATAATGTTGAAATAAATCTAACCAACCAAGCTAAAATAAAGCAGTTTAAGAAAGGCTTTGCAGAGAGATGGGACTCAGATATGGACCATGAGTCCTTCAAGGGAAGAATAGTTGAAAGACCTTGATGCAGAGAGGGAGGCTTGTGATAGAGAGATGTTGAAGACATGTTGACTTTTGCTGCACATTTTAGAAACTAGAAGTGATCATTTAGATGAAATACTTAGAATGTGGAGTTAGGTTTCAGAACATACAAAAAGTGTCACATAGCTTTTGCAGCTTAAGAAGAGAAAGGGCTTTTATATCAAAGAAGAGGGAGAAAATGATTAGTTAAATTATCAAGAGTGGTTCTAAACTTAGTTTACATTTCACACAAAAAAAATCTAGTATGGAAAAGAGTATATGGATTGACCATAACAGCATCCCAGCAAGCAGGTGGTGATTAAAGGGAACTGCCTACCATGTTTCCCTCCTGGGGTGCCAAATAATTCTCTGGGTTTCTTAAGTTTGTCTGTTCCAATGAACTTTGTCAGTGTCTCTGCTATCTCTGTGCGGCATACCTTTTTGTGTAGCTCATAACATTCATTTCCATGTCTATTTTAATAGATGTCAGAAGATGGGCGTAGTGGTATCCGTAATTCTAACACTAAGGAGGTAGAGACAGGATATCAGGATCTACAAGCCCACCTCAGAAGCATAGTACATTTGAAACTGAGAAACTCTCCTATAATAACCACAGAATATTCATGTTTGGAGGTCAGAGTACAACTTGCAAGAGTCAGTTGTTATGGCTTTAGTCTAATGCTTGAATTATGTTAATTGGGTCCCCAAAATTACATGGAACCTATACATCAGATGCTGAGGGTCTCTGCCCTCAGTTGGTTTTGATTGGTAAATAAAGTTGCCAGTGGCCAATGGCTAGACAGGGAGATAGAGGTGGGACTTTAGAACTCCTGGGCAAGGGACTGTGGAAGGAGCAGGATGAGAAAGAGCTACCATGTCAGGGAAAGGAGTAAAGGCCAGGCTTGAGAGGTGCAGAAGAGTGAATATAGCAATCATGTAAGAGCCAGGTATTGTGGCCCAGGGGGGGGCTGCATGTCTGGGTCTGGGTCTGGCAAGATGGAATATAGGTTTTAGTAAGTGATGAGTTGGAATTATTGGAAAGTACATCAGCTACTTGGAGGTTTGGAAGTAGCCCAGTCATTGAGCTGTTTAAAGCATATTAAAATATAAGGCTGCGTGTGTGTGTCTTCATTTGGGAACCCAGAACATTGGGGAGGGTAGCGAGGAACTTCTGTCACCCCTGCCAGGACAATTTGAGTAGCCATAATTGGCTACTATAATGGTCAATACTCAATTTTTTCTATCCATGATATGGGACCTGGGGATTAAATTCAGATCACTAAGTTGGTGGTAAACACGTTTACCCCTGAACCAATTCGCCAGCTCTGGTTTAAGGTTTTTGTTTGTTTTATAAGGAGATACAGAAAAGGTGTGGATTAGAATGAGGGGAAATGGGCAAGATCTTGGAGGAATGGGGGAATCAGAACCATCCTCAGAATCTAGTGGGTAGGAAAAAAAATCAAGAAAATATAAACTCTTCCAAATAAACTATATCTCGGTGGTGAAAAAATTTTATCATGAAAGGATGCTGGATGGTGCCAACAGTCTTTACTAACGTTTATTAAGATGACCGTTTTATATGCATCTTTCCTGCTATGATGTCTTTCATTAGCTGATTTTCATATGTTCTCTGGAAAGAAGCAAATTTGGGCATGCCAAATGATCTTTCTGTTGTATTATCTTAAAAACCGATTTACCAGTATTTTATTGAGAATGTTTGCATGATGCTTATTAGTATCATTGCCCATAATTACCTTTCTTTGTTGTGTGCTTAACTTGTTTTGGAATCATGTTAATGCTGGGTTTATAAAATGAGTTTGGCACTGGGTATACAAAACACTTCAGACCAGACACCATGCCCAGAGGTAGATTGTCGACACAAAATGAACTCAGTGGTGATTTTGGAGACTCTTTCTGGTATCCTATACCTTCGTTTGGGCATTTTCATCTTACTGATTTTTGCTTGTATATTTTCGTTTCCAGTTTTGTATTTTTATGGTATTCGCGCACATGTGTTTCACGTGCTTTTTTCTTTTCTTTTAGATTCTGTTTTATTTGTTTGGTTTTTTGCCTGTTTGTATTGTAAAGGCAGAAAGAAGGCTTGAAGTCTGAGGAGCAGGGAGGTAGAGAGAATCTGGGAGATGAGGGAGGGGAAACCTGGTCAGAATATATTATATGAAAACTTGCTTTCAATAAAAAGAATAAATAAGATTTTTTGTAGTATTTCCTCCTTTTCATTTCACAGGATACTTTGAGGGACTTTGACGCTCACTCATTAAATGTCTGTTAACACTTAGCAGTGAAGATGATTCTCTCTGGACTTTTTTTGTTAGAAGACATTGTTTTTTCTCTTTGGAACACATTGATGGTTATTATGACCTGTCCTTGGTGATCACTGCATTTAAAAATGTATCAGTGTCTGTATTTTTCAATTATAGTAACAAAAATGTTTGGAATATGCCAGATAATCCTCTGAATTTCACTGGTTTCTGTGTGACATCCCCCTTAATCTCTTGTTTTATTATTTTACGGCTTTCCTATCTTTCGTTTAGTGTAGTCAAGCATTTATCAATCTCATCTTTAAAAATCAACTGTTTCGTTGATTGTTTGCAATATTCTTTTACTTTTCATTTTATAGATGGATTTCCTGATATTTAGTCTTCCTTTTTAACCATTAATCTTGGGTTTAGCTGCTTTTTGTTTTTTTTCCCTAAGGGTCTGAGTTATCGATCTGAGATTCACTTGATTCCTTAATGTCATCATTTTTAGGTATCAGCTCCCATCCCAGAAATGCGTTTTGCTCTTTTGTTGTTAATCTTTGTGAGTTCTTTGTGTTTTACTTGTGTTCCGTTCCGGAAGGTTTTCAGCTTCGCTGCTGAGTTCTTCCATAACTCAGCCAAGATGAAGAAGTGTTTTGTTCAATCACGATGGTGGTCTTGTACTTTCTCTAGTTTCTCTTCCTGTTGTTTTACAGCTTACTCCACTGTGGTTGGATAGAAGGCAAGACGTTATATCAGTTTTCTTATATCTGCTAAGACTTGCTTTGTGTCCTATTATGTGGTCTACGTTAGAGAAAAGTGTATGCCTTGCTGAGAAAAGTGTGTATTTCACAGTGTTTGGAAAGTTAAGATAATTTTATATAAAGTGCCATTTTCCTTTGACATTTTTTTTCCTTGATTTTTTTTGGGGGAGTACAGAGGGTCTTGGTGACCTATCAGTTGGTGAGAATGGGGTATAGAAATCACCCACTATTTTTCTTTTAAACAAGTATATTCTGTGCTTTTACGCCCAAGCAATGTTTGTTTTTTGAAATTGTGAGTGGCAGTGTTTTCTGAATGTTTGTTAAGAATTGTAAGATCTCCCTGGTGGAGTATCTTCCTATGAATATGTCAATCTTTTGTCCCTTCTTAAAAAAAATTGTCTTGGAGTCTATTTTGCCAAGCATTGGTATAGTTTCCATCTGCTTGATTTCTGCTTCTCTTTTTCTTAGGGGAGTGCCCTTTAAAGTCCTTTCTAACACGGTGCTTAGTGCCTACAGCGGGTAAACTTCTGGCTTGCCAAAGGGATGGCTCCAGGGTCGAATACAGCTGCCAGTTTTCACCTCCCGCTTAATTAATACTATTAACATTCTAAGTTATCATTGAGAGGTGTGTATTAATTCTAGTCCTTTTGTTGTTGTTTTTTTTAAATAGTAGTTTTCTTGTTTAATGCTCTTGTGGTTTTATTTTCACTGTGGAATATGCATGTGTTTACACCCTCTTTTGAAGTATCAAACTCTTGAATCTTCTGGAATACTGCTTCAGCGCTTATGAGTTCCTCTACTTTGTTTTATCATGAAAAAGGTTTGGAAAAAATTAATCTGTGCCCTGAGTTTGAGATGCATCATTCTACACATTATTCTATTTTTTTAATTTTCTGTTAAGAAATCTGCTGATATTCTGATATGTTTGCTTGAGGAAGTGCTTCTTCCTTGCAGTTTTCACCATGGTTTCTCCATCTATCGTGTGGCAATGGGAGAAGAGTTCTTCACTCCTGGTCTCTGTCCCTCTTTAAAGTTATCTGCTTTGGAAAGTGCATCATGGACTTCCTGGTTCTTTTGCTTGAGCTGGTGTTATGGATCTCTAGGTTGCACTTACTCATTAGAGGGGCACCTGTCAATCAAGACTGAACTCAAGAGTAGGCTCTGGATTCTCCTGTTCCTCTCTACAATTTCCCTTTTCCCTTTGCTATTGGTGTTAGTGTTTGTCTATTGTCATCTATTTCATAGGGAAGCTTCTCGTAGGCTCTATTTTATTCAAAGAGTTTTATTCCCTCAGATTTTAGTTTTCATATCATTTGAAAGAATTTAGATTCAGATACGATATTAAAAATAACTTGCTTTCTTTAATTAAAGTGACTTTTTTTTCCAGGTTGTTTTCTATTTAGATAAAGTTAACAGGGTCTGTGGTCTCTTAATTTCCTATGTGTATTGATTCTTTATCTTTTCCACAAATATGAATAATTTACTCTTCATTTTAAGACCAAAATAAAATATAATTCTATATAAAATACACAGATAGGGCTTGTAGTATCTTATGCATAATCATATGAGATAATATTGCATAAAATATATAAATATAACATATATGTATATGCATGGAAAACATTCACACAATTGCATAAGATTTGAACTAAAGAGAATTTAGAAAGTAAATTACCATATTAATTGAGAAAATAGAAGAGTTATAGGGAAACCTGTGTCTCCTAGCCTTAAGCCTAAGATCATGTAGCAGTGTAAGTCTCAAAGCCACACATTGAAATAGATGTCTGTACCTTTTACTCAATATTAGCTAGTGTGAAAATTTTTGGTATTTATCAGTTTCAACATGAACAGTTACTAGTGTCTTTAAAAAAAAAAAAAACTCTGACTGTGGTAGAACATAGGTTTCCTAATTTTTAGCTATATTTTTTTATTTTATGCCAAAATTTTCATGTGTGGATCTGAAGATTGACCCATTCCTGTCTTTTATTTTCTTGAGCTCCATCATTGGAGGAGCTATATCTTAATGAAGAGGAAAACAGAAAGGATGGGAACCTACGTAATGGATACACAAACTTCTCTAACGATTACCTTTGCTTCTTCTGCATTGGCTATCTTGTCCTTAAACTAATATGTCATCTTCCCAGAATTATAGACTGAAGCATTGATCTGATTTTGGAGGCTCTATTCCCAAAGCAAACAAGATTCAAATTCATTGCCTGTAAGCATGACTACTTCTCTGAAAACCTAAAGATGTCTTAGGTGGTCCAGTTGCACATACTCCTCCCGACTATCATGTAAATGAGATCATGACAATTATATTGATGATCTAAATATAGTAAAAGAATAAAGAATGAATAATAAGCTCCAAATATACAGGCTATACTGAAGAATGCTTAAGAAAATGTCATAAAGAGTTTTTCTCCCCATTGGATATTAATTCTGTGGAGACTTCGTATCAACAGGAGATGAGAAGTGAACCGGAAGCTTACATGAAAGATGCAAAAGGATTTTAGTCCCTATGCGAAATCAAACAGAAAGGACAGTCATGGAGTGGGAAGTTATTCACTAGATTTTAAATCTGAATTCATTCATCCTTCCTGTCTCCATCTGTGCCCAGAGCTAGCTGTCGCACAGCCCTCTGTGCTGAAATCCTCACTCCTAAGACCACAGGCTCACGGGCCCATAGTAGGGGCAAGCTCCAGTCAGACAGCAAGACCAACTAATACCAGAGCTAACTAGATGGTGAGAGGCAAGCACAAGAACCTAAGCAACAAAATCCAAAGTGATTTTGGCATCATATGAGCCCAGTTCTCCCACCACAGCAAGTCCTAGCTACTCCAACACACTGTAAAAAGCAAGATTTGGATTTAAAATTGTATCTCATGATGATGATAGAGCACTTTAAGAAGGAAATAAATAACTCCCTTAAAGAAACACAGGAGAACATAAGTAAACAAGAAGAAGCCCTTAAAGAGGAAACACAAACAACCCTTAAAGAAATACAGGAAAGGAGCTGGAGAGATGGTTCAGCAGTTAAGAGCACTGAGTACTCTTCCAGAGGTTCTGAGTTCAATTCCCAACTATCACATCGTGGTTCACAACCATCTACAATGGGATCTGATGCTTTCCTCTGGTATGTTTGAAGACAGCTACATCCAGGAAATCAGGACACATTGAGAAGACCTAACCTAAGAATAATAGGTATAGAAGAGAGCGAAGATTTGGAAATTAAAGGGCCAGTAAATATCTTCAGCAAAATAATAGAAGAAAACTTCCCTAATCTAAACAAAGAGATGCCCAAGGAACACACAAGAAGCTGACAGAACTCCAAATAGATTGGACCAGAAAAGAAATTCCTTGCATCACATAATAGTCAAAATACCAAATGCACAAAACAAAGAATATTAAAGGCAGTAAGGGGGAAAGGTCAAGTAACATATAAAGACTGACCTATCAGAATTACACTAGACTTCTCAACAGAGACTATGAAATCTAGAAGATCCTGGACAGAGATCATACAGACCCTAAGATAGCACAAATCTAAGCCCAGGCTACCATTCCAGCAAAATTCTCAATTAACATAGATGGAGAAACCAAGATATTCCATGACAAAACCAAATTCACACACTATCTTCCCACAAATCCAGTCTTACAAAGGATAATAGATGAAAAACTCCAGCACAAGGAGAGAAACTACACCCTAGTAAAATAAAGAAAGTAATCTATTTTCAACAAAACCAAAAGAAGATAGTCACACAAATATAATTCTACCTCTAACAACAAAAATAACAAAAACAACAGTCACTATTCCTTAATCTCTTAACATCAATGGACTCATTTGTCCAATAAAAAGACATACACTAACAGACTGGATACATAAAGAGGACCCAGCATTTTGCTACATAGAGAAAACACATCTCAGTGACAAAGAGAAACACTGCCTCAGAGTAAACGGCTGGAAAACATTTTTCCAAGCAAATGTTCCCAAGAAACAAGCTGGAGTAGCCATTCTAATGTCAAATAAAATTGACTTTTAACCAAAAGCCATTAAAAAAGATAAGAAAGGACACATTTTTTGAAACCACAATTATGCTTATACCTAAACCACACAAAGACCCTACAAAGAAAGAGAACTTCAGACCAAATTGCCTTATGAATATAGATTGAAAAACATTCAATAAAATCTCACAAACCAAATCCAAGAACACATCAAGCTATTACTCACCATGATCAAATAGGCTTCATTCCATGGATGCAAGGATGGTTCAATATATGGAAATCCACTAACCTAATCCACTATACAAATAAATTCAAAGGAAAAAAAACACACGATAATCTCATTAGATACTGAGAAAGCATTTGACAAAATTCAATACCTCTTCATGATCAAAGTCTTGGAAAGATTAGGAATTCAAGGCCCACAACTAAACATAGTAAAAGCTATATACAGCATACCAGTAGCCAACATCAAATTAAATGGAAGAAACTTGAAGTAATCTCACTAAAAATTGGACCTATTGCTTTCTGAGGACCCAGATATACAACTCCTGGGCATTTACCCAAAAGATGCTCCAAGATATAACAAGGAAACATGCCCCTCCTATGTTCATAGCAGACTATTTATAATATCCAGAAGCTGGAAAGAACCCAGATGCCCTTCAACAGAGGGATGGATACAGAAAATGTGGTATATCTACACAATGGAGTACTACTCAGCTACGAAAAACCAATACTTCATGAAATTCTTAGGCAAATGGCTTGAAGTAGAAAATCTCAACCTGAGTGAGGTAACCCAGTCACAAAAGAACACACATGGTATGCACTCACTGATAAGTGGAATATTAGCTCAAAACCTTGAAATACCCAAGATACAATTCGCAGACCATATGAGGTTCAAGAAGAAGGCAGACCAAAATGTGGATTCCTCAGTCTTTCATAGAAGGGGGAAGAAAACACTCATGGGAGAGAATAAAGGGACAAAGAATGGAGCAGAGACTGAAGAAAGGGCCATGCGGAGACTGCCCCACTTGAGGATCTGTCCCATATGCACCCACCAAACCCAGTCACTATTGTTAGCCAACAGGGACCTAATATGGGTGTCTCCTGAGAGTCTCTGCCAGAGACTTACTGATACAGAGGAGGATGCTTGTAGCTAACTATCAGACTGAGCATGGGACTTCAATGGAGAAGGTATAGAAAGGACTGAATGAGCTGAAGGCATTTGCAACCCCATAAGAAGAACAACATCAACCAACCAGAGCTCCCAGGGACTAAACCACCAACAAAAGAGTACACATGGAGGGACCCATGGGTTCAGCCTCATATGTAGCAGAGAATGGCATTGTTTGGAATCAATAGGAGGAAAAGCCCTTGGTCTTGTGAAGGCTCATTTCCCCAATGTAGGGGATGCCAGGGTGTTGAGTTAGGAATGGTAGGAAGGGTGGGAGAGCATCTTCATAGAAGCAGGTGGAGGGAGGATGGAGGAAAGGGGAACTGGGGTAGGGATAATATTTGAAATGTAAATACATTAAGTATCCAATAAGAATGTGAAAAAAGTCTTTATTCATTTAGGAAGCGCTCACTGAACATGGAATTCTGGATATAAGATGGGTGCTGGGTGAGTCAACTCAAGCAGATTTGATCACTTGGACAATGTCAAGCTTGAATGCATGGATATTGAGGGATCTCTGAGGACCAACCTCTATTTGTGGGTCTATTGACAGCTGATGGCTGTTGACATTGGGTCAGGAACACAGATACTTTTCTTGGGAATCTGGATGCTGGTAGTTTGTTCATGGCCTGGTGAATGGCCCTTTGCTTGTCTCATGTGCATATGAATATCACTAATTTTATTTCAGTATTCTCTTTAAGTTTTGAGTCTCCCCACCACCTCTCTCCTCTCTCTGTCTCTCTGTCTCTCTCTGTCTCTCTCTCTCTCTCCGTGTGTGTGTGTGTGTGTGTGTGTGTGTGTGTGTGTGTGTGTGTGTGTGTGTTCAAGAAGGCCAGAAAAGTGATTTAGATGCCTGGAGCTGAAGTTACGAATGTTGTGACTGCCTGAAGTGGTTACTGAGAACCAAGCTTGGGTCCTCTGGAAGAGATTAAGAATAAGTGTTCTTAGTCACTAAGCATCTCCACAGTAATTTACCACATTACTAATAAGGTGGGTTTGGGAAGAAGAAAGAGCGGGACATTAATGGGCGTAGGAGGGAAGTAGTGCTTGTCAGGTATGATCAATTGATGTTGTATGAATGTATAAAAGTTCCAAAAAATGCAGATACCACTTTGAAGACAGGAAGCAAGTGTTCCTGAAATGTGCCAAGGCTGTGACCAAAAAGTAGCTGCAGAGAAAAACAAAACAAACAAAACAACAAAACTCTTAGCTAACTGCAGAGCAATACATACCATAGTTAGAAAGAAAGTTTCCACTAACTTGTTTTGCTTTCTTAAATACCATCAGTGTTTACGTATGAGTTTCCGTAAAGTGAAAGACAAAGTTTGACACCAAGTAATGCCCACATGTTAGGAAATCCTACTAGCCATGATCTTTTCAACGTTAGCTGATTACATGATTCAAACACATCTGTTTGACGTAGCGAGGGCAGTGACCCCATCCCCAAAGTGTTAAAATTGTATAAAGTCTTTTCCTTAAGTCTTAGTAATTTCTCATACATTTGGTATTATTTTTATTCGTTATGGCCTTTTGAGAGCTTTTCTATGGCTAAATTGAACGTTTCAGAGTGTTTTTCTCTGTGACTATCACTGCACTATTATCTCCTTGAGAAATTGATTATGATTGCTTTGATTTAATTCTCCACAGGCTTTAAGTTTTAAAATAAACAGTCAGTCCCGACTTAATGAGATCCACCCCATTATTCAGAAGGCTCACCATTTTGAATGATGTTGCTGGTTCTTTCCAAGAAACCCAAACTACAAAGGAACAAAAGCAACAAATTCTTTTAAATAAAAGCATCACTTTTATTGCCTCTGTTGCAAATTTTAAATTGGATGAGAATGAAAAACTCTGCAAAGGCAAGAATCTGCTAGACTTTGCTATATTTTATTTCAACTCAATTGTTCAACATTTCCGAGGGAAAATGTCCGTTTTTACACTTGATTTATTAGTGCTTTTGTGTAGGTGTGTACACACATACATACACTTTCACAAACATAGAAATAGTCGCGAATGACTTAGATAGGAATTCGATCTTTGCGACTTCTATATTCTATTTTAAACATTAACTATGGCTTCGTATTATAAAGTTATGGTGTCACAAGCATATATATCTACACGTTTGTACATGCAGTCATATGTGTATAATACTAAGTAGTAAGTATTATATATAAATTTTTAGAGTCCTTCCCTGTTTAAAGAAATAACATTAAATTGGTTATGACCGGTGGTATTTAAATTGTAGTTTGACCCTCATTGGCATGGTCCATGTGATGCAGGTAATGATTAGAGTGGTGTATGCCACAGTTCTGTACAGTGAGGAGGTTTGTATGAAAAATTATTATCTCTCAGTAACCAGACTATGGTGACAAATCCATGCTTAATGGAAGAGAAAATGAATCCCAAACTTTCCAGAGCTTTTGTGGGTCTTCTCCAGTTCCGCACATTCAAGAGACCAGGATAGTCATAAAATAATTCTTCCTTTTGGCTTTCCAATATCTTTGAAATTATTTCATTGCTAGTTTGGAAATAATAATGAGTACAGTTTGCTAAGTTGTATCACAGGTTAATAACATCGGGTATAATAGCTTGATGTATGGTAGAGAAGAAATAAAACATAGAACCTTATCAGGTCATTGTACACATATTTGTCCTTGCAGTGACTGTCAGACATGCTTCTTTCTAACTGTGTGGTAGAAAATCTGTAGGTTGAGGACTGGCATTCTTTTGTCTACTGACCTGAAACTCTCATGAAAGACAGAGAAAACTGATCGGATGGATTATATTTTCATCCTGAAGGTCAAGTTCCTCTCTTTTGTCAATGGAAGCCTGGGGTCCTACTTGTCTCTACATCTTCTACCTGTAACCTATTTACCAGCACCAGCAGGGTGAAGGACAGATCACATAGGCATTTGTAGAGGAAACATTCATAGTACCATTTGTGGTCAGTGAATGTTTTTTCCCTAAATATAAAATACATTTTATTATCCCATGATAATGATCCCCATTAAATATATCCTTATCTACTAAAAAACTATTCTATTCAAGAAGAAAAATTCAAAGATGACATAGCCATGAGAAAATTATTTTCCCATTTCGTATGCCCATCATAATGCTTCACTCCTTAAAAGAGGAAACAAAAATATTCACAGGAGGGGATATGGAGGCAAAGTTTGGAGTAGAGACTAAAGGAATGGCCCCACACGTGGCACACACACACACACACACACACACACATACACACACACACACACATACTATATATATATATATACATATACATATATATACATATATACATACATATACATATATATACATATATACACACATATCTATCTATCTCTATCTCTATCTCTATCTCTATCTCTATCTCTATCTCTATCTCTATATCTATATCTATATCTATATCTATATCTATATCTATATCTATATCTATATCTATATCTATATCTATAATCTATATCTATATCTATATCTATCTATATATATGTATATATATATACATATATATATATATATATATATATATATATCTACAGCCACCAAAACTAGACAAGATGGATAAAGCTAAGAAGTGTATGCTGACAGGAGCCGGATTTAGATGTCTCCTGAGAGACACATCCAGAGCATGTCAAATACAGAGGCGAATGCTAGCAGCAAACCTTTGAGCTGAGAATGGACCCCCGTCTTCTACCAGAAACATTGCATATTGTTATTGGAGAGGTAGAGTTTTTTTATACCTCCTCTGCTCCCTTTAATTTGTAAAGCTTATGACATATATTTCATAATGAGATTCCAGCATGTTGCGAACAATATGCTCTCAATAAAATGTTGACTGATACTATAAACAATCACTTACATTAGCAGCTCTTATTAGTCTGATTTAAAAAAAAATCAGAAACTTAGAGATACAACCAGATGATAAGTCACTTAGAGCACAAAGCCTATGCTCATAAAATACAAAAGTAGCTGATTAAAAGCCACTCAGTAGGGATGGGCACACAGCCTACAGATGACTTTGAAGCTCAATGCTATTTATTGCATGTCTTATGTTCTGTGAATTCCATGGCAGAAACAGTCTACTCATTCAAATGACTTAGGGGAATAGGTGCAATGCTATCCAGTCTGTTCTGGAGGCACTTAGATAATAAAATATTTTTGATTAATGCGCTATCTTTTCCTCCCCTACCAATCAGCATAAAATATTCACCATGTGTCTTGAAGCATATATAAATTCACTATATAAAATGCGCTGTGCTTGTTTGCTAAATGACATTTAAAGCCGTTGGTTGTATTTTGTGGTGATTTCATTGACACAGGTGCATATTTATTCCTCCAAAGCAGATTATTCCTCCAATCTTTAACTTTTTTAAATTAAAAATCTATCAGAATTACACCAGCAATGATGTCTTGTGGCAAAATATAATGCATCCCGCAATAAGGTTTTTACACTACTAAGCCTTCAGCAAATATATAGAAGTTAATTCTTTTAATGGCAAGGGGAAGATTAAGTATGGTGACTTTTAGTATTCATAGATATTCTCGTCATTTAGAATGTGTTAGATTTTTCTAGAGTATGCATAGAATAGTAAGAATTATGCTCATCACAGGCACTGGTGGTTTATCCATTGGCAATCCCCTGTGGGACTACAGCAGAAAGGCTTTATAGAGTCTTCATGCTACACGAGGCTCCTAGCCTGGATAAAGAAAGGGAAATAAAATAAAATGTCTGTATAATTTTCTGCTTTGTGAAAACTTTTACAGAGACTTCAAAGGGGCTGAAGATTAATTAGCCTTGGATCCCTGTAAAGGGTCTTGATGTCGGTGATACTTTTAATCATTTTAATCATGCATTAGCACAGATGCTGGCACCGTCTGTGGGACGGATTCTGTAACCTTCCTTGAACACATACATCCTGGATTGTGTGAATGTAATAAATGAAAAGAAAGCCCTGGGTTTTACCTAGGTGGATGGCGAGGGTCAAGTGATAAATTCTGATTGTTTGGCTGCCTTTTCAAGCACTACAAGGAAAGATTATGATCAATTCACTCGATTAACGTTACTCATCGCTAGCATCCTGGTACGCGTGTGTGTGTAACATCTGTCTTTGTCCATGTCTATTACCAAGTATGTTTTTAAACCTTGCAATGAATTCAGTCATGCAACAGAAAAAGAAATGCGAATGGATGCCTCCTCTTGACATATTTGTGTTCGCGGATAAGAGTTATCTCCTCTTCTGGGAAACATTATGACCAACTTGATGCTTCTCATCGCTCAGATGATGTGGAGAAGTGAAAGGTTCTAGCAAATATAAAATATCAACCAATTTCAATGAATCTTTTATTTTCTGGCAATGTTGAATAAATGGTCACTCTACACATGACATACTTATCATTTAAATGCCCAAGTAATTCAAAATATCATAATATCAATAGAATCCAAGTTATACCAGTTTTTGTCCAGCTGTGAAATTATGTCACTGACCACTGTAGACATTTTTTCTCTTACACTGTTTCCTTCTGGAATAAATATTACTGGATGCTGGTAGTCTACTTGAAATGGCCTCACCTCTTCTTTACTCATTAATGTTTACTTAAAGTTTACTCTGAAGAGTCTGAGACATAAGAGAAGTATTTTGGAGAGAAAGGTCACTGCAGGCCTGAGGAGATTTTTCAGTGACAAAGTGCTTGTCAAGCAAGCATTAGGATGAGACTTTGACCTCAAGAACAAGCCAGATGTGGTAGTGTATATTTATAACACCAATGCCAAGAAGAAAGAAGCATGTGAGTCCCGGGGTATCATTGGCAACCCAGGCTAGGCTACTTCATTCATTCTAGTACCACTAAGGAGCCATGCCTCAGAAAACAGTATAAACAATACATAAGAAGTAATATCTCAAAAAAAAAAAAGAATTAATATCTCTAAAAGCTGTCATCTCTCTTTCACACTTGTGACACACATGTGTCCTTTTATATGCATATATAAGCATATAAACAAGAACACTACACACACACAGACACACACAAACACACACGCACACACTACCACCACCACCACCAGAAAAGGACACAGAATTCAAAGCAAGGTAATGTAGGTTTCCCATGTCTGTTACTATATGTTAAATAGTAAGTCCAGATGGGGAAGGGTTTATGATGAAGGAAACATAGAGATACAAGCAAAAATAACAATGTACAGCACAGGCTGGGATATACTTCTGTGGAACATTAGCTTGTCATGAACAAGGCAGGGCTAGCACTTGGGTGAGGGAAGGAGATGCAATACCAAAAGCAAAGTCAAAAGTTAAAGCAGGAATGAGTTGAACATTGTGGAAACTGAATATTTTGTGAGTCCAAGAAATAGATGAACTGAGTGAAATATATGCCCTACAGAATGGTAGATAGAAAACACTTATAAATGAAAACAATCTGTTGAGTTTAGTGGTCATAGTATTTAAAGACCCCTTACAAATGAACAATGAAAAAAATACTACCAGGTAACATTATTCAAAGTTAGTCAGAGACATAAATAGGTCTCTTTCAGAGATATGGGCACAGTCACAGGTATATAGAAAGTTTCAGAGTCACTACTCAGCAAATTAAAGTTTTGCAGAAAGTTGCCACTTTATATCCAGTAGGACAGCTAATGTGGAAACGAGCAGTAACAACTACTGGGTAGAATACAGCTTGGCTATTGCTGGAGGGAAGATGCCCCTTGTAGTGGTCACATAGAGCGGAGGAGTGGTTTGCAAGAAATAGAACAGATTTGATTTATGTTTCAGAAATTACAGTTCTAGGGATAAGCACAAAATAAAGACAGAAATGACTGAACGGATATTATGTCAGATATTATGTCACAGATAACCCCAACACATCCTTCCTAATAGCTCAAGGGGCTATAGAAAAAGGCCCTCTGTGCACTGACAGATGAGTGGACACTCTGTATAGGCTGTGGGTAGGCAATAAAATATGAGTTAGCTTTTTTTTTTTTACTTTATTAACTTGAGTATTTCTTATATACATTTCGAGTGTTATTCTCCTTCTCAGTTTCCGGGCCAACATCCCCCAACCCCTCTGCTTCCCCTTCTATATGGGCTTCCCCTCCCCATCCTCCCCCCCATTACCGCCATCCCCCCAACAGTCTAGTTCACTGGGGGTTCAGTCTTGGCAGGACCAAGGGCTTGCCCTTCCACTGGTGCTCTTACTAGGCTATTCATTGCTACCTATGAGGTTGGAGCCCAGGGTCAGTCCATGTATAGTCTTTGGGTAGTGGCTTAGTCCCTGGAAGCTCTGGTTGGTTGGCATTGTTGTTCATATGGGGTCTCGAGCCCCTTCAAGCTCTTCCAGTCCTTTCTCTGATTCCTTCAACGGGGGTCCCGTTCTCAGTTCAGTGGTTTGCTGCTGGCATTCGCCTCTGTATTTGCTGTATTCTGGCTGTGTCTCTCAGGAGCGATCTACATCCGGCTCCTGTCGGTCTGCACTTCTTTGCTTCATCCATCTTATCTAATTGGGTGGCTGTATGTGTATGGGCCACATGCGGAGCAGGCTTTGAATGGGTGTTCCTTCTACTTCTGTTCTAAACTTTGCCTCCCTATTCCCTGAGTTAGCTTTAAGGAAAGAAATCCACAGAGATGCTACAAAATGGATGAGCCTCAGAAATGTGTTAGATGAGCAAAGAGCAAAAGAAGAAACTGCATGATTTTGCTTGATCTAGTAACTGTGAACAGGCAAATGCATAGACACGGAAAAGATCACCACAGTTACCAAAAACTGGGGTAAGCAATAATCAAGATAGGATTGTTCAGTGGGTACAGGGCTGGAGTGATCACACTGTCAATTAACCACATGTTTTAAATAGCTAAAGTCATCTTGGATTGCTATATCAGAATAACTGAGACCGAGGTTTAAGCAGTCACTCATCTCAAAGTTCCGGTGTGTAGAAAGCTTAAAATGAAGGTAGCTGTTTTCCAATGCTGGAAGTCTCTCCTGACTGTGCACAGCCACTGTCTTGCTACAGCCTCATGTTATGGAAGGGCAGTGCTTCTCTCTGATTGTTCAGTCACAATCACTTCAAACAGATGACATCATCCGGTCAGCTCTGAAAGGTCCAGCTTCAAAGCACCATCTGTCACTTTGGGTCTTGGAGCTTTAGTGTATGAAGTTTGGAGTCACGCAAACACCCAGTCCATTCAATCTGTATTTTTAGCACAATAAGAAATGTAACATGTTGAGCATGCATGTGAGTTTATGTTATATGTAGCTTATCTTGTTGCTGAAATAGCTACTTGTCTTCAAATTCTTCATAAGTACCCGTTAGCACTTTGTTATACTGTGATTTTTAGGCTATGCGACTCGTCTTTGTACGAAGACTGTGTTTCAATAGTTTAGCTCTTTGCTTCTTCTGGGATGTGTTTAATTGCTTTGAGAACCAGTGTTGACATTGGGTTATTACTATGATCTAGATAGTGTGTTGGCATTTAACTATACCATACCATATAATTAAAAACTAGCATAATGCCTCTAATATATTTTCCAAATGAGTAATCTGTACTTCATACTTTAAATTAATAATTGAAGTATAATCATTTGCAATGGCAGGTCTGAGTACTTCACAGACTGACCTATCAATCACCAGGCTTTGGGCCATGAAGTCCTGGATATTTTGATAATCACAGCTAATTAGCTTTCTCTCTCTGTTCCCCTTTCAGATTTAGGACATCCGCATTCCTACATCCCGGGGGCAATTTCTAGGCAAGTCAACATGTATACAAGTTTTTGTATCTGGACGTGTAATTGAGGGAGGTCCAAGCTATAACACTTTTAGTAGCTTCCGGAGATGCCCATTTAAAACTAATCTGTTCCCAGAGAGCTATATCCCTCTTGGAGCACTGAAGCAACCATGGCTTCTTAGGTGCAGTCCTCAGATCTACCATAGCCTAGACATAGTTACTGGTTGCTGCAAAGTCTTACCAATATTATAATTCACATTCTGTCCTATTTTGACCTTCTACTCCATCACTGACTCTAAAATAGCTTTGAGGATTTCACGTGTTTTCTGGCTTGTATTTTAACTCCATGCCTTACTGAGATATTGAGTTGTAAACGTGTATATCACACCTTGGACAATTTTGAATTCCTGGCATTTAGTACCCACTACGTGGCAGGCAAGTAGGTTCTGACTCAGCGGTATTTCGTGGTTCCCCCGGAAGCTGTTCAGTCCGTGACTTGAGAATAGAGAATGTGTTTGAAATCAGAAGTAAAACAGAAAGCCTTGTCTCATACCATACATATTTGGGCCTTCTGTGCAGTCACGTCAGAACACAAGTAGTGTTCATGGCAGATATGTGCTCAGAAGAGAGTGCGTGCCACAAAGGCAGGGACACCTTTGTCCCCCCCCCCCCCCCCCCCCCCCCCCGCAGTAGAAGGAAGCTGATTTCGTCTCTAGGTAACTGATTTAAACCTTAGTGATCAGCATATTAAGAGGTGTGGAAATAGAACGGAAGAACTCACTTCCTACTGCCCTGAAGCAGAAAGAGCGTGAAGGGTGCTTGTAAATCAAAGAAGCAGAGAGATTTTTGGTACTTCCGGAAATAGCAGCAAGAGTCTCTGTCTGTTTTCAGCCAACAGCATGACAGAGCATACGGAATGAAAGGCTTGGTTCCAGGCATGCGTGATGGAGCCCTCTGGCAGAGACAAACTCGGGCATGCTCAGTCAGAGGAAGATTCACACTGATGCCCACAGCACTGTGACAAGGAATGATCCTTAGATCCTGGGAGGACTGACTGTTAGAATCTACAATGAGAGCATTATAAGGTTCAGAGACTTGGTTCAGTTTTGCTTTTAGAAGCTGAATTTTCATAAATAGTTCTCCAACCTTCCAGCACTTGAAACTGGCCAACTAAGAAAGATATATCCACATTTTTTTCTAGAGCGACTATAGCTAGAAAAACATACCCTAGAGCCCTTTCAGTGGAAAACAACTTAACACCTTTAACTGTTTTTTTATATAAAATGTGGAAATTAACAATTTAGTAACTAAATTTATTTCAAATTATAAAGATGAGACAATTGATTACTTACTGAAAAGCAGATGTAAGCATATAAAAGGCCAAAGAGGAGTTTACAAATGGCCCCGTTCCTGCCATTTATTACTTATTAGAAGAATTTTATGATTGAAAGCCCAAATCAGCAACACACAAGTAGGAAAATAAACCTTACATTTACAAAGCATAAGTGGCATTATGCTTTAATCAAATTCAATTCATAAATTTAAAATGGTCTGAAAAGCAGCTCTCAGGTAGAATTTAACAAAATATAGCGTAGCCCTTAGAGCGATAGTCTTATAGATGTGGGGATGGGAAGATGTATTCCCAGAACTTGGAAACCTGAGAGAGGAGGGTGGAGAGTTTGAGGCTAGCCTGGGTTACTTAGCATGATTCGTTCTCAAAAATAAACAGACAGACAGACAACAGCAGCAGCTGAAGACGCAGTTGTGAGGTGGAATGGCGGCATTGTCTACGGTCCTCAGTTCGATCCCCGACATTACAAAAGATTAGATTTAATGTATAGTCACACCCAGTGTTCAAAATTCACATTTGAATTCTATATACAGGGACTTTTTCTGACTGGGAAAAAAAATGGACTTGTGGTGTTGTTTTGGGATGATGGGTCTTAGTTTTCCTGGTTTTAATAACTGCCAGTCACAATGATAGTTTGGTAGTGGCAAGATGCTCAAAATGAGTCAATACTATTAAGTAAGCAGAATTAATTACTTTCTGTATAATATATATATAAAACAAATAACTCTACCAGGTAATTCTCATCCTCCCCATTGAAACTTCTGTACTTCAACACCTTTTTTTTTTTTCATTATTTATTTATTTACTTTACATCCGGGTGCAGCCCCCACCTCCCTCCTCTCCTCCCAGTTCCATTCACAAATCTCTACCCTTATTATCTCCTCCCCTTCTCCTCAGAGAAGATGTCCCTACCCTGGGACATCAAGTTGCAGCAGGATTGAGTGTATCCTCTCCCACTGAGGCTAGACCAGGCAATCCAGGTGGGGAGAATGAAGATCTAATGGCAGATGACAGACTCCAAGACAGCCCCTGCTCCCATTGTTAGGGGTCCCACATGAAGACTAAGCTGACCTCTGCTACATATGTGTCCTAGGTCCATCCCTTGCATGCTGTTTGCTTGGTGGGTCAGTGTCTGTGAGCCCCTACAGACCCAGTGTAGTTGACTCAGTAGGTCTTCTTGTGGTGTCCTTGTCCCCTCAGGCTCCCTCAGTCTTATCCACAGGGCTCCTTACACTGGCATGACATTTGGCTGTGGGTCTTACTAACAACACTTCGAGTCCTGTCATAACTTACTTAACTGTTACACTTGACAGCATTTCATTCTTGCAAGGTTCCCTGTTCTTGATTGGACAGAGACACACCAGTCTCAATTTTAAAATTTATTCTATGCTATTTGAAATAGGTCATTACTACATAACAATGCCACCAAGTTATCCATTTTTTGTGTGTGAAATTAAAAAATAAGTCAATCAGGTAAGAATTAAAGGGAACAATAGCTACTCTGAATCTCTTTCTGTTTATTTCCAGAGGTTTCTCTGCATAAGAGAAGTTTGCCCTTAAGCCTGAATTAAAAATTCAATTTGGAGACAGTTAAGAACATTGTAATTTTGACAATATCATGTAAATTGAAAAGTAACAAAGCATGCTGACATTTACCTGCAAGTTAAACTTCAAATATTATCTCTCTGGGGGAATCCGTTAACTTCAACCCAAACACCCACGGCTTGGCTGGCATTTGCTATAGATGGAAGTTACTAATGTGATTCAAAACAAACTCACTGTTTTTGTTGTTAAGGTTGTTATCAACTGAAAATTTTAAATTTAATTTTATTTTAGAGCTTGAGGAACTATGGTGTAATCTGTTGTCTCTCACCTGACATAAGTATTAGGGGGTGTGTGCGTGTGTCTCGCAAAGTAGAAGAAATACCATTCTCAGAGGGATGACACTTAGGAGTCTAAAGTTTATGCCAACTTGGAAAGAGATGAAGATCATGGCTTGATACTCTTCCAAAATATCCATAGAGCTCATCAAAATGGGCTATTCATCTGCCCATATTTTGCAAGAAAGCCAGGAGTCAACTTCAAAGGAGGAGCTTCAGGCAAGCGTAGGTATACACAGTTTCACTCTGACGTGCCTCCTCTTCCTTCACGAAGAGTCTTGAGTGAGTTTGATGCCATGGCCATAACCATGTGCCTATCTGACATATTAATTACTGAATGTCATGCTTCGAACCTGGACTGCCCCATGCATGTTCACTTTTTGAGCACTTGGTTCCTGACGTTTAGACAAGTTGCATGGATCATTTGGGATGTGGACCCTGGGTAGTGGAGAATGGCCACCGTGGGCAAACCTTTTGAGGATTATGCTGGCCCTTGATCTGGTCCTATTCTCTGCTCCCACTTGGTCCACTGATTATGCCAGGGACTTTGCCACATCTGCCATTTTTATGGAGCTGTTCCAAAATGTGTTTCCTACCACAACAGCTTAACCTTCTGCCCGATGAGGAGCTAAAGAAGAGTATTGTCCAGAAAGTTGCTTTTACATGGCCTAGTAGTATCATTGCAACAAGAAAGGTGTCTACATGGGACATAGGATGTGCTGAGGATTCTTTTCTTTCACAAAATAATCTACCATGCCAGGCCAAGTTCTTCCCTTTACTTTGAAAGCTTTTGATTCTGCTCTGCCCCCCACCCTCCAGACCTCCTCTGGTCTGTTTCAGATGCTCTCCATGAATCGCTTACTCAAACCCTACAGGCAGGGCTTTCTTCTGTCCACTTCATTGAAAGCTGAGACATATCATATATCTCTGAGTTTCAAGGTGATAAAATTATGCCGCTCTTGCCTCCTTTGCCAACGTAAAAACAAAATATGTTATGTTTTGTAAGCACAGTTTACACTCTTTTATTTAGATACTTAAAAAAAACCCTCTATAATATTCTCTTCTCTAATATTCCCTATACCTTGGAGAACTTGTAGATACATAAATATATAAATCTACAGATATGTAAACCAGTCACATGTAGTTGGTGTATATGTATGCATGTACAAATACTTAGAATAGGCACATGTAGACATGAGCATACATGCAGATCTATATGTATACATGTACAGACACATATACTAGCCACATGTATTTATGTTTATGTACACATGAACAGACATGTACATGTGTATATGTATACATATACAAATACCTAGAATAGGCCCATGTAGCAATATGCACATACACAGAAATATCATATATTCATATATACATGAGAACTAATATTTCAGAAATGTGGTCTCTGCAAAGTAGTAACAATTTAAGTGAGTTTTGTAAAATTATCTTTCCTTTCATGTTATAAATAAGCGTCACATCATTTTGTTTTTGTAAAAGTTTGAAAACATTATGTTTACAAAGTTACTAGCAAACATCAAACATGAAATAATGGTGAAGGCAACTAGATCTAGAACCCCATCATTGACAGTTTTTGTGGGAAAACAATCTCCCCTACTTTTCAAGGGTCTCTTGGAGATTCTCGATGTAGTAATTCTTTCAAAGGCTCTGAATGGCCCTGTGAAAGTGAGAATGGTTATGAAGACTTGACATGAGATTTTCAATAGTACACAGTACTCTACGGCATGTACATATTTGTACATATGTACCTATTCATGCATGGCTACAGTATATATCTATGCATACATATACATATATATGAACTTATTTGCATAGGGCTACTGTATCTACATGTATATATATGCACATTTGTATGTATGTATATATGAATATATGATATTTCTGTGTATGTGCATATTGCTACATGGGCCTATTCTAGGTATTTGTATATGTATACATATACACATGTACATGTCTGTTCATGTGTACATAAACATAAATACATGTGGCTAGTATATGTGTCTGTACATGTATACATATAGATCTGCATGTATGCTCATGTCTACATGTGCCTATTCTAAGTATTTGTACATGCATACATATACACCAACTACATGTGACTGGTTTACATATCTGTAGATTTATATATTTATGTATCTACAAGCAACCATTGTGTATATATCTGCACATGCACATATATGCACATATCTGAACATCTGCTTGTGGCTTCTGTATTCATCTCCATATGTCACACACACACACACACACACACACACACACACACACACACGTGAATTCTCTATATAGCTATTTAGTGTTTTTCAAGCATGTCTTCTTTCCAAAGCTACAGAAGATAAAGACTCTAAAGTTAGCATACACAAGAATGAGATTGAATGCTAGAGAATCAAACAAGCATGCGATTTAGTTGCAGCAAACCATGGATTGTTCACAGATTGCACACCAAATTGTAAATAAATGTTGAGCATTAACCAATGTTTGATGAAGTCCAGCAGAAGAAAACATAGTGACTGGTGAGCACCAGGGAAGATGAGCCCTGTCTCACTTTAGCTTTGAAATTTATTTGTATTGTTGGTGTGACCCTTTGCCAAATGTTTGTTCTTGGACCTTGGGACCTTGGGACCAATGCTCACCCTATTAGAAACAAAAGAAATAGGCACTCAGCATCTAAGCACTTCATTCTGACAGGGTTTACTTAAGCAGGAGGGAGGCCAAGAGAATTTACTGCCAACTGGAAATGTGCCAGGAAGCCTCTCCAGTGTGCTAAATCCCAGTGTTAATTAAATTTTAAGTGAGGAAATTGCATTAACTATTTAGAACACAAGAGTCCCAAATCAGTAGAATCTCCAGCAAACATTTCCGGATTTTGACCTCAGTGACCCATTAGAATTAATAACATTTCAAACTTATTTTTCTCCTCGCAAGTTCACAGAGATACTAGCTGGTAATTATCTAAATTGTATCAGATGACATCAGTACATCAAGGAGGGAAAGTTCAATGAAGGGCTGGGGAGAAATAATTCGTTGTAGACTAGAATAATCGGCTTCTTCTTTTCAAATATTCACTTAGGAATATTGCAGAATATTGGCCACCACACAAATTGTGATTCCAGAGTGAGTTGACTGAAATATTGACATTCACCTTTAATGAAATGCATTTATGAAGAGGGGTGTGGAGTTCAGTGGTCCTGTAATAAACGATTTTAAAATAGAATTCCAAGGCAAATAGCGTGGGGAAGATAAAAAATTACTAATTATAAAGTAATTGACCCAGTGATGGGATGATCACAGTGCATTGTGTGTGTGTATTCACATGTGCATGTGTGTGCACATGCATGCACATGTGTGTTCATATGTGTGTATGTGTGTTTGTGTGTTTGTTTAAAGGAGTTCAATGTCTAGTTCAAGCTATGAAATATCCAGCTCCCCAGTTTATGCCACCGTCATCTACCCACACAGCTAATCCTGAAGTAGCAGGTGGGTCCCCTTGATTTTAACCAGCATTTATAAAGGAACAACTGGGCTTCCAGCATAGACAATGAAATGGCGGTATGTCAGAAGATACAGACAAAGAGATGTTCATTTTGAGAAATGGGTGAAGGGTTTCAGAGCTTTGACAGCTTCTCTGGGAACACCACTATCCCACTGCTTCTTGTTTCCAGATCACAGGACATCACGGGGTGTCCATCTTATTTATATGTTTTACCATTTCCTTTTCTATCCTTTCCATATCGGCAACTGGATGGTTTCAGTTTTCAAAGGACCCTTCCACAGAGCAAAAGGACCCCAAGGCAAGGTTGTCCAGCAGCTGCCTCTGGGTTGCCATATGTTCAGAGCCCAATGCGAAGTTTGCTTCATATTGTAAGTTTGCTTAGAGAGAATCTCCAATCTGGGACCTGTCCATCTACAATGAATAAATTGGAAACATGACCCCCAGTCGTCAGAGACTTGTCTCACCTTGACTCAATCCCTCTTCCCTATCACATGGCTGTAAGTAACTATAAAGTACTATGAACTCTTGGGATTTATTTGCTGTCTGACCTTAGCTTTTATTAAGATTGTGATCATGGTTTATAGAGGCCTAGATCACCTTAAAGGCAAATGTTTACTGTTCGCATAGAAGGAGAAAAAGGTAAAAACAAGTGAGCAAAGCAAGTTTGTTTCCGAATAGTGAAATGTTTTAACACCTAGGTAGTTAAGTGCAGAGTCTATTCATACTGGTACAGTGCTGGGTGTTGTGTGTATTGTGGCCGTCTGTCCCATTGATGGTAATGCTGTGGTCAGGGTGTCATTGCAGCCATCTGTCCTATGGTAGGCGTGGCCAGAGGCAGGGTTCCACTGTAGCTGTCTGTAGTTGAAGCTTCCATGTTTCTGGTGTGACTGTGCCTGTCTGTGGCTGGGAATGCCACCAGGATTTCCTCTTCCTGTGCATGATTCTCAGTAGCCTAAACTTGGCATCGGAATGTTTCCTCCTCCTGCTTTCCCCAGAGCTGTCCCTCCTCCGTCATCTCAGTTCATTGAGCTGCCCTAGCATTCCAACCCCACCAAATACCTGCTATTCGTGGGGGAAATTTCTATACAAAACATGTCAAGAAGAATACAGGTGCCTTTCAAATATGTTTGGTACAGACTTGGCCTCACACAGGGGCCCCTGAGTCAACCCCTAGCATTGAAGATACAATGTTTTTTATGGGTAAACTAAAATGTTATATTCTCAAGTGCAAGTAAGTGTGAATGAAAAGTTTTAGCTTCTAGTTATGAACACCATTTGCCCTGTCTCTCACCCCCCATGGTTTTATCACCTTTTAATGGAACAAAATGGATTCTTTATGGTATTTTTTCTTTTTGCATTAAGAAAAGCACAAGTGCGCGTGGATACTTGGAGAGTATTAGAAGTTCGAAATCTGCACCCAGCATAATACTATTGTTATCGTCAGATATTTTCTTCCTACTAAAGGCCTTAAAAGGTATAGCCAGTGTTTTCCACAGAAAGATCTCATACACTTGCATGGATTGCTTTAGTTTTAAAAGGTTCATTGACAAGGCCAGCTCTCCAAAAAACATGTAGTGTGCATTTTGTAAGGAATTTGCCCAGGCAAGGAGGTGCTCTGCTTCAAGATCAGTGGGAGGCACCATCAAGCTGCATGCGGACTCTGCAGACTAAGGAGAGCTGAGTGTCCCTGAGTTCTTAGCAGGAAGATACAGGGGCAGATTTTTAATTTCGCCTCAACTCAATTTACCAGGTTTAATTTAAGACATAATAAGGACCTTGCTGGAATAGACCTAGAGGTTTCCATTTGGTCTGGTTAAATTTAGTGAATAAATTATTATAGTATGAATAAATTACTGTACTTCAGACTGCCTTATCAATAAAGCTAACAAATGCATTCAATGATATTCAGGTATACATATACATTATATATAGTATATTATGTATGTATGTATATATATATAATATATATTGTTTTTCTCCATGAATTACCTACAATTACATTTTATGATTTTTTCATGATACTGGGGATTAAATCGCGAGCCTTGTACACCTCAGCCCTCACTCTAATTGTATTTTGCAAGAGAATACACAACCACTGAGCCCACAATCATGCAGAGAGCTTATGATTTGTGCTAACAGAAAGAAGAAAATTAATGCCTTCCATCTCAGAGTGCTGAGCCTCTGTTCCCAAACAACGTTCTGCTTATGGATAAGACCTCAATCAATAACCACAATGGGAAATCAGTGTCTCAGCACGAACATTAGCCCTCTGTTGACAACATCTAAGCACCTCTTATGGTGAAATCAGGATTGTATCTTACAGAGACACGCTAAGCACCCACACAGCAGAACGTTTCAGTAGGAAAGGATTAGATATAAATTCTCTTAATTTTGGGTGGGCTTCAATTATTCTGACACAAAATTTTAAAAAACCAACCTGTTAACACTATTTTAAATGGTGGTTTTTATATAGATTGTGTCTTCGTATGTCCTAACAGGTCTAGTTAGCACACAGACCCTCTGCTTGGTAAACACGAGTCTGCATGTGTTTCCAACTACCACGTAGGGCAGGGACACGGAAGAGTAGTTTTCATGGTGTCTGAATGAGAACTTATTCACAGAGGATTAGCAAAGTATGGACTACACCATGCTGGGCAGAGAGCATCATGTAGGAATTTATACTCTATGTTCCTGAGAATAGGAAACACTCTTTCTTTAAAATTTCCTCCTTCTTTCAACTTATTACTTAATATCATCAAAATCATTTTTAACTTTTATGAATCTCAAAAGAATTTTTAAAGCATACATTTCTTTCTCCAGGGTCTCAAGAAAAAAAATCATCTCCAAATTTTACAAGGGGCAGGGGGAGAGTAATATAGTGTGAAAGACGTAAAAATCAACATTAATTTGAGGCTTTAGTTTGAGGTTTATCTTTGTTATACAGAATGTTCTCCAAAACTTGAACATAACAGTATCCTGTGTTGGTTATGAGCGTCTTTAAGTTATCTTGCACAATGTTGACTTCAGTATATTGTCTTGATGTTGACAGAGTGTGTCGTGATCGAAACTTATATATTCAAAACCATATATGGATTCAAGTCCCCATAGAAGAACAGATTCTCTGGTGGATTTTCTCTTTCTTTTGTTAAACGTTATTTTTATTGGATGTTTTATGTATTTACATTTCAAATGTTATCCCCTTTCCTCCCTCTCCCATTCTCCCTCCCTCTCCTTCTTTACAGGCACTCCCACTCCCACCTCAACGCCCTGGCATTCCCTGACACTGGGGAAACAAGCCTTCACAGGACTAAGGGCTTCTCCTCCTGTTGATGCCAGACAAGGCCATCCTCTGCTACATATGGGGCTGGAGCCATGGGCCTCTCCATGTGTACTCATCGGTTGGTGGTTTAGTCCCAGGGAGCTTTTGGGTGGGGGCGTGCCTGGCTAGTTGATAATTGTTGTTCTTCCTATGGAGTTGCAAACACAAACACGGGGACCACAATGGGGGAGTTAAAGGACTGAAGGATTTTTTTCTTTCTTTTCTTTTTTTTTTTTTACAAGTTCTTTATAATAAAAGGTTTTTTCTTTTTTTCTCTTGTTAAATTTATTTTATTTTTTTCATCTTTATTAACTTGGGTGTTTCTTATTTATATTTCAATTGTTATTCCCTTTCCCGGTTTCTGGGCCAACATCCCAGTAACTCCTCCCCCTCCCCTTCTCGATGGGTGTTCCCCTCCCCATCCTCCCCCCATTCCCGCCCTCCCCCCAATAATCACGTTCACTGGGGATTCAGTCTTGCTCTCTTATAAACATGGGTTGGTAACAGTTGTAGTAATTTGAAAGTTAGCCTTATGCTGTGAGGATGAGAAGCGGTAAATGAGAAGAGTTTTTGAGTACTGTTGGGTGGTTTTCATCTCGGCATGTGGGCAAACAGCATGCAGTGCTGTTAGCTACAGTGAAAGTAGTGTGTCTAATCTGAAATTCCCAGTGACTCATACGACGTTGTGTTGAAGAGGTGTTTAGTTGAAACTAAAATCCAGACCTAATTGAAGGGGTTTGCAACCCCTTAGGAAGAACAACAATGTCAACCAACCAGACAGCCCAGAGCTCCCACGGACTAAACCACCAATAAAAAGTAGATATGGCTCCAGCCTCATATTAGCAGAGGACGGCCTTGTAGGACATCAAAGGGAGGAGGGTCCCTTTGTCCTGTGAAGGCTAGATGCCCCAGTATGGAGGAATGCTAGGGCAGGGAAGCTGGAGGGAGTGGGTGAGTACCCTCATGGAGGCAGGAGGTAGGGGGATGGGATGGGGGTTTTCCGGAGGGGAAACCGGGAAAGCAGACAATGTTTGAAATGTAAATAAAGAAAATATCCAATAAAAAGAAAAAGAAAAAGGAAAAAGGATCAAACAATAATCTTTTCATTCCCTGTTAATGTAGGGATTGGAAGACAATTTTAGGCTACATTTGGTACGAAAGAACATTCTAGTTAAACAAGCAAGAACATGTCGATAGAATCTTAATTGAATGTAATGTATTCGACTCAGGGAGAAAGAGGGCAAGCTGTTTTTTCCATTCCTTCAGAATATGGGACATGAATATGCAGTTGTATTTTCGTATGTAGTACTAACAGCTTTTACAAGTCTCATCTTCAAGTCTGTTAATATGAAATATTTTTAATTAATAAATTCCTAATCAAATGGGCCTCGTGTTCCTGAAAATATGCCTCTTCTAGGGATACCTGTCTGGTAATTCTTTCCCTTAAATGAGACACTTTGAATGAGCATGTACATATCCCACAGTAATGCAGCATCACATAGGACTTCTAAGAGTCTTTTAACACGATTTCTTTTAGTTTTAAATTACGTCTCTACATGCAACTGGATGTGTGCATGTGAGTACAGGCACTCATGGAGTCTGAAGCTAGAGTTGCAAGTGGTTGTGAGCCTCTGGATGTAGATGTTGGAACTCAACTCATGTTCTCTGCAAAAGCAGCATGTGCTCTTAACTCCTGAGCCATTTCTCCATCTCCAAAGAGACACTTTTTATCCAACTGCCAATTTCGCACTTTAGAAGACAGGCATGTTGTTCTGAATGTCATTTCCGAATGCATTACCTACAACGTCCTATGGTGAGAATGGATAAGATGTGAAAAATGTATTTCACGGTGTTTCTTTGTTTTATAAGAAGCTACTTGTAGTCTATTTCTAATACCATAAGCATACCTCTACATACTCAACATGCTTATAAAAGTCTTTATTTGACAGTTTCATACATCGACACAAAGAAGTTTAGTCTGAAAATAGAATTATACTTTAGATAATATGCACATCATATAGTTAATTGGGAATGATGGATTCAGGCTGACATTAGGGAGAGCCTGCTTGTTATATATCTGTACTCTGAAAGTTTATTTTAAGAATCCATTGAATAGAACTTAATCTTGGTTATAAAATTTGCAAATTCATCTATTTATAATGTACCTTATAATTAAGGTAAGAATAATATAAATAAAATAAATATAACATAATATACATTTCATAATATATATTATATTATATATAATAATATATAAATAATACCATTTTGCATACTGGCAGATAAAGGATTGGCTGTGGGTCTCAGTTATTTTACTTTTTCTTTTATTCGTATCTTCACAGAAGAGTAGCAATGTATCATGGCTTTATTAAATTTGTTCACTAGTGGTATGGCCTTTTGAGAACATTTAGCAATTTCTCCATGCAGAATTAGTTCATCTGACTTGCGTCCTTCCTTGTTTAGGTGCTCTCTTGTCTGGTGATCAGGTGAGAGCTCAGTCCTGAGCTAATTACAGGGTGGCAGTGAGCGCCCTTCTCTTGTCCCATACCTTAAGGAGAATGTCTTCAGCTTTTCCTTATTCATGGTGTTAGCTGTGGTATATGCTGGCTACGAGTGTGGCATGTGCAATATTTGTTATGTCGGAACGTGTAACTAGCTTAGTGTGTTCAGAGCTTTAATTGTATAGGGGACTAGGAATGGTAAAGTTTACTACTTTTATTTTTTTACTGCTTTTCTTATATGAGATAATTTTGACTTTCATTTATTGGTAGGGTGCATCCGAGCTGGTGTAGGCTTCCCTCCATGTTGGTTAATGTAAGTGCATCCCTCCACATTCATGCTGCCGTGTGCATCCCTGTGTGCACCGCTCTGCGTGTGTCCGTTCCCCTGCATGTCCGCGTGAGAATCTCTGCATGAGTATCTGTCAAATAAAAGACCATGGTACCTCAGTGCAATCTAATAAAAATAACGACTGGCAGAAAGAGAGATGCATGAGTCAGCTCCCTATTTCCAATCAGTAGGGAGAAGGCCATTTTGTAATTCAGAGAGAAAAAGGAACTATATCCAGGCCTTAGGTATAGAATCCAGTATGGTGAAAATTGTTGGCTCATTGTATAAATAATAATGACATTAATGAATTAGAAACTATTGGAAGTGATAGAAGTCTATGAGTCTGTACTGGTAGAAATGGGCAACCCACAAGTCAAAGAAAATCATTTCCCAATAGGAAAATCAGAAACGATGAATAGAGACTGCAAAGGGGCTCAGTGGGCGAACAACAGACATGGAGAGATACGTGAGAAGTTTGATACACTTTTTTGCAGACTGAATTCTCACGGTTCACTAATTTCCCACAGGTAAACTTAGTATGTCTTCCTAATTTTACACCACTTCAATCTGATTAAATAAACAGTTTGTTTTTTTATATTTAAAGTGGAGTGGTACTATCAATAGTCCAAAAGCAAGAATTAATCACTGTGGTTATGGCCAGTGCTAATGTGCCATTGGATTGTCTCATAACTAAGTGATACGTTGTATGTAATTTCACATCTTAACCCAGTGATCTTTTATGTTCGTTCTTTGTAACTTATTAATTAATTACACAGTGGCAGCATACATGTTAAAAACTGATTCCAGAGGCTGGAGAGGTACTTATTGGTTAAGAGAACTATCTTCCAGAAGGCACGAATTCAATTTCCAACACCCTTGTCAGGCAGCTCATAAGAGCCTGTAACTCTTGTTCCAGAGAGTCAACATCCTCTTCTGGTCTCCAGAGAAACTGTGTATGTATACACACACATACACACACACACACACACACACACACACACACACACACACACACACGCACACTCACACGCACCCACGCGCACACGCATGCACTCACGCACATACCCACGCACCCACGCACGCACACACGCACTCATGCACACACGCACTCATGCACACACCCACCCGCACATGCATGCTAGAAACAATTCTTTAGCAAAGTCTGTAAAGTGTGTATTCTGGGAAGACAAGAGCCCATCAATTTAGATTTGGATATCTACAACAGATAATAAGCTTAGGTATTGAGTGCCATGATTTTTCTATTTTGAAAGTCTCTAAGTCTGGGTTTTATACAATGAAATATTGAGATAGGGAAAGGTAAGAGCAACAATTAGTCAGAGTAGAGGCTAACCAGTGTGGTTCTGGGTAGTCCGCTGTTTAATAACACAACTTCTGGCAGGGTGGGGTTAAAGATCCATACTTCCATACTATGTGACAGTTACAATGAAACAAGAACAACTTTGATGAGGCAACGAATAACTGACTGTTGGAGAATCACTAATGTATGGATCAGAATAGACACTTCTGTGGTAAAACATTTAAATTCTATACCTTTATATGAACTGCCAAGTTGAAATAGTTCCTACCACAACCCCGTGGAGAAAACAGGAAACTTACGAGATGATCAAGGGATTAGGAACACCATCAGTCTAATACTCTGACTCAATTTGCAAAATTCTCCTTGTCTATTTTAAGACAAGAGTTGACATTTTCTGAATAAATCGTAAGATATGGTCTGAGCATAAGAATTGGATAAAGTAGTAGGTGACTGAAAGGAGCACATTTTTGAAAATATTTTTTGTTCTTTCAAAATATCTTTTCTCCATCGAAAGTATTTTCTTTCTTGAGGATATAGTATAATTACAACATTTTCTCTTTCCTTACTTGCTTCCAAACCTCTCTTATACTTTACCCCCAGCCCCTGCTTCCAGGGCTGATCTGAATTGGCTCTGTACAACTACTTCTTGTGTTCTCCCACCCCTTGAGCCCCTAGTTATCACGGAAGCTTCAGTTCTACCCTGCGATGATACCCATGAACCATATCCATGGCCATCACAGAACTCTGCCCTTAAGGAGATATGCGCAGTTATGGTACAGTCTGGAAGGTAACCAATGACTTTCTAGCTGGACTTAAGACCCATTCAAAAAAGGGAAGTCATTCCTGGAAAAGGAGCCTAGTTACCTACTTAGTGTTGTGAAGTCATGGCTATTGGAGGAGAATCTGAGCTCTAACTTACCAAGCTAGAGGTTGGTGCTACGTGTCTTTCACAACTACTCTGTATTTTTGAGGCAGGGTCTCTCATCAGTTAAGAGCATAGGGTATGTGGCTACTCTAATATCTAAACTATTCTTGAAGGGACATGTGGTGGCTGCAGTTCCTACACCTCACAATTTCAGGGGAAATGTTCAGTTCATTTTTTTTAAAGGGAGGGGGAATGGGGTGAAGCATTCAAGGATGGGGACAAAGAAGCGGGACAACATTTGGAATATAAATAAATAAAATAATTTAATTAAAAAATGTTAAAAAAAACAAGCTTTCGAAACACCTTTCCACATTTTGTGGTTTTCATTCCTAATGGTGATAAAGTTTTAATGCAGGAAAAAAAATCTGTTTTTGATGATGTTTGGCAATAGCTCAGCTTTCCAAGTTGCCACTCCCAAAGGGAAATCCAAGCTTAATAAATTACTGAATATGTGTTTAAAATAACTCCAAGACTTTTCTTGTTTAAACATGGACCCCTCTCTCACTATTACTATTTTCCCCCTCTGTGATTGTGATATATGTGTGTTCAAGCGTTCATGCTCACATACGTGTGTGCAGAAGAATAGAGGGTAGAGGTTGGTGCTAGGTGTCTTTCTCAACTACTCTCTGTTTTTGAGGCAAGGTCTCACACCAATTAGTCACACACCAATAGGGTGTGTGGCTACTCTAGCTGCCTAGCCTCCCCCAGGGATCCCCTACCTGCTTCTCCAGTGCTGGGAGAGCTATGATGGGCAGTCTATACCTGACTGTCTCTTACATGCAGGATAACCATTTTTATTTATTATTTTATCTTTCTTGGATATTTTATGTATTTACATTGCTAATGTTATCCCCTTTCCCCACTCTCCTATACCCCCCCCATTTCTTCTATGAGGTATTCCCACTCCCACCCACCCAATCCTACCTCAACACCCTGGCATTTCCTTACACTGGGAAAATGAGCCTTCACAGAACCAAGGACTTCTCTTCCTATTGATGCTGGACTATGCCATTCTTTGCTACATATGTGGCTGGAGCCATGGGTCCCTCCGTGTTTACTCATTGGTTGGTGGTTTAGTCTCTGGTAACTCTGGGGGAGGGGGTCTGGTTGGTTGATATTTTCGTTC
Source organism: Rattus norvegicus (assembly GCF_021556685.1). Taxonomy (NCBI): domain Eukaryota; kingdom Metazoa; phylum Chordata; class Mammalia; order Rodentia; family Muridae; genus Rattus; species Rattus norvegicus. The sequence goes on along the minus strand of NC_141553.1, from coordinate 17,272,591 downwards.
TTCAAATGGGGTTGCAAACACCTTCAGTCCTTTTTCTAACTCCTCCATTGGGGTTTCCATGCTCAGTCTTATGGTTAGCTGAAAGCATCCTCATCTATATCAGTAAGGCTCTGACAGAGCCTCCCAGGAAACACCCATATCTGGCTCCTGTCAGCAAACACTTTTTTTTTTCTTTTTTCCGGAGCTGGGGACCGAACTCAGGGCCTTGTGCTTGCTAGACAAGCCCTCTACCACTGAGCTAAATCCCCAACCCTCAGCAAACACTTCTTGACATTAGCAATGGTAACTGGGTTTGGTGGCTGCATATGGGATGGATCTCAAGGTGGGGCAGTCTCTGGATGACCTTTTCTTCAGTTCCTGCTCTACTCTTCATCCCTGTATTTCCTCCCGTAAGCATTTTAGCATTTTTAACTAGTTGATCTCTTTGTTGGAGGATTTCTGTCTTGGAGATGCCAAGGCCTGTCCTCTCTTTAGACCTTTTCTCATCTTAGCAAGGCAACCTCACTGATCATTACATCTTGTGTTTTAACGATGACTACAAAACTTAAATCGTGTTTTTAAAAGGGATATATTTTGTTCTTTCCTCTTGGCATTTAATTGTCTAGGCCAAGAAACCAATGTAAAGCCATTCACCTTAATTTTCAATTCATTAAGCCATAGCTGAAGTCATAATAACTTTATAACATAACAGACTACAATCCTGTAACTGCAACACTGTAGTGATAAAATCACAGGGCATTGCTAATAGCAAAGAATGCCTATTTCAACTTACGTTAAAGATACACGTTCATCTATTAACTTACCTCATTTAACCCGTTAAACTTTAAGTATCTTTATGACCAAGAAAATCAATAATGTAATAAGGCTTAAAAATATGCCCATATAAATCTCTGAATCTTGTGCTTCAGAATAATCAAGAGAGTCTTTGCTTTCAGAGGCAATTTATATTTAACTATTCCAGTTGTTAAGGTTGCACTGGGGAAAATGTGTGTGTGTGTGTGTGTGTGTATACATGTGTGATATTTGTGTGTGTATGTATACATGTGTGATATTTGTGTGTGTATGCATGTGTGATGTGTATTTTCATGTGTAATATGTGTGTCTATGCATCTGTGATACTTGTGTGTATGCATGTGTGATATGTAATTGCATGTGTGATGTATGTTTATGCATGTGTGGCACTTGTGTGTATTTGCATGTGTGATGTGTATTTGCATGTGTGATGTGTGTGTTTATGCATGTGTGATACTTGTGTGGGTATGCATGTGTGATATGTATTTGCATGTGTGATGTATGTTTATGCATGTGGGATAGTTGTGTGTGTGCATGTGTGATGTGTGTGTTTATGCATGTGTGATACTTGTGTGTGTATGCATGTGTGATATGTATTGTATGTGTGATGTATGTTTATGCATATGTGATATTTGTGTGTGTGCACGTGTGATGTGTATTTGCATGTGTGATGTATGTTTATGCATGTGTGACACTTGTGTGTATTTGCATGTGTGATGTGTATTTGCATGTGTGAGGTGTGTGTTTATGCATGTGTGATACTTGTGTGGGTATGCATGTGTGATATGTATTTGCATGTGTGATGTATGTTTATGCATGTGGGATAGTTGTGTGTGTGCATGTGTGATGTGTGTGTTTATGCATGTGTGATACTTGTGTGTGTGTGCATGTGTGATATGTATTTGCATGTGTGATGTATGTTTATGCATATGTGATATTTGTGTGTGTGTGCATGTGTGATGTGTATTTGCATATGTGATGCATGTGGGAATGCATGTGTGATATTTGTACGTGTGTGCATGTGTGATGTGTATTTGCATGTGTGATACTTGTGTGTGTATGCATGTGTGATACTTGTGTGTGTATGCATGTGTCATATGTATATGCATGTGTGATGTGTGTGGGTATGCATGTGTGATGTGTATTTGCATATGTGATATGTGTGTTTATGCATGTGTCTGTGGATGGGTGTATAAGCCTTTGCACATGCTCATGAGCATATGTAGAAGTCAGAGGAAGATTGGTGGTGTCCTGTCACCTTCAGCTTTATTCACTCCAGAAATGATCTCTAGAAATCTGTGGCTTCTGGAGTGTCTAAACTGTCTGGTTGTCACCACAAAACAGCACGTGTCTGAGGTCTTGGCGCTGTGTTACATCTTTAGTCAAAATTCTAGGATAAACTCAAAAATAGTCAGACTCTATTGTAAGGAAATGGGCTGGAGTGAGGGCTCAGTAGTTAAGAGCACTGAATGCTCTTGCGGAGGACCTGAGTTCAATTCGCAGCACCCACATAACATCTAATGTAAGGAAATAGAAATTAACAATAATGACAATTTGAAGAAAGAGTTTGTGTGTGTGTATGTGTGTGTGTGTGTGTGTGTGTGTAGTAATGAAGTAGAGAAATAATGCTTGAAAGTAAAGTTTCAAAATTATATATATTCAAGGGTTTTTGTATGAGTAGTTCAAGTTTCATTGTTAGGAATAAATGTTTTTATCAGGGAAAAGTGCTGTCTATTAATCTTTAAGTATCTTTGATGTTAATTTTCTACACAAAGATGAAAACAATAATCTTACAATCTGAACTAAAGATAGGTAGGGAAAAGGTACAAATGAACAAGACACATTTAAATGGCTAAAGCAAATTTTGCGTCAAACTTTAATGAAAAGACACAGCTACTTGATAGTCATTAGCTAACCATGGTGACATCCTAATTTCATGGTATTTGGTTCATTGGTTTGTTATTTTACACATGTGCAAAATCCCAAATGCTCTTGAATGCAGATCTACTCGTGCAGTTTAATTCACATTAAACAGAAGCATATAAATTCCTGGCATGTCCACTGGATGAGGTGGCGTATAACTGTAATCATAGCATTCAAGGATCAGAGGCAGGAGAGTTGCAACTTTCAGTGTGGGTCACACAATGAGTTTGAAGTCAGCCTGAACTGCAGATAGAGAGACACAACTCCACCGAAACAAACAGAGAAACAAAAGCGAAGATGCCTGGAGGTGGTTATCCCCCTACCCTTTGTGATAGGCCTTAGAAATTCACTAGTAGGGGCCACATCAATATTTTAATGAGCTGCGATTCCTTTGTACCAGGGCCCTTTCAAGAAAAGCTGCCTTCATTATTTATGTTACTCATACTGCAAATACTTGATTATCACATAACAACCACAGCAACTCAAGAGGGGTCTTTCCTTTTTTTTTTAAAGTGGTAGTTTAAACAGTTCTCTTTAAAGTGTCTTGTCAAGATGTGCTTTTAAGCTCAGTGAAATATGTAGCGACATTATTAGGGTAAGATGTGGTTTAAATTGAGCATTAAATTATATACCGATTGAATAAACTTAGACCTTTTCGACTATCTTCACCAACCAAGGGACCACAGTCAATTAAAGTTGAAATGTTACGAGGAGATCTTAAAATTCAACAGGAAAGTCTGAGGAGAGCAGGCTCTCCTTTCGGTATCTTCTGAGTACACAATCAACATAACGCTTTATGAAGATTTTTCATATCAAGGACACATTCATGCCTGGGATAGAAGAACCTTCTATCATATCATAGGTGCCTGGCTCACCTTGAGGAAAACATTAATGCACATATCTCAACATTCCTGCATGCATTAAGCATATATCTATATCTATCTATCTATCTATCTATATCTATCTATCTATCTATCTATCTATCTATCTATCTATCTATCTATGTATGTATAGGAGGCATATATATATCCATATATTACAAAGATATATACTATGCACACATTCAAATATATACAGATGCATATGTAAATATATATTTATACTGTATGTAGATGCTAGTGCTCAGTGACAATTCTGAGGCAAGGAGCTCCTGTGGTCCCTCAGCAGCAGAGTAGCCCCAATCTAACCTGTAATTTCTCTGAATGTCTCTCTGTAAGGTTAACTACTTCATTCTTCCCAGTAGTTAACCATGCTTCTAATTTTAATATTAAAACTTGACGGTCACAACTTGTCTGTCTTGTGGCAGCATGGGCAAGAAGGAGATGCCATCTCTTACTCTTGTTCTTTGCCACATAAGACAGACCAGAGAGGTGGCCCTAAAGTCAGGAGAGTGGGAAAACTGGCAATGTCTCTCACAGGCTGCAACCCTGGGGTAAAAGGACCATGTGCCTCCTCTGTGAAGCAGGGTGGCTAACCCGGTTGCTAGCAAGCTGGGCCTGAGGACAGGAGACTGGGAGAGCCTGTGGACTTCACAGCTCAGAAACCTCCCAGGCCCAGATCCAGGGTTTTGAACTGGCCCAACCCATCATCCACTGTTCAACATCAATGAAATGTTGGAGTACATGAAGTATCCAGATCTTTAAATCCCAAACTACAAGATTTCCATGACACAGGGTAACAACAGGATATCCGAGAGGAGTCCCAATGAGGTTCTAGTATTGATCGAGTAGCAGAAGCCAGGGAACTTGTACCAGAGCAACGAGTCTTTGCAAAAACCATTTGCAAACAAAAACTATGGTCAAAAGGTTATACTGTGGAATGCACTTTGATAACCTCCAGCTTCCATAATGAGATATTTTTCCTTTGTTGTGGGGGAGGTTGAAGGGTGGAGGGCAGGTATGAGTTGGGAGGACATGAGTGGGATTGGATGTATGATGTGAGATTCACAGAGAACTAATGAAGTTAAGGAAAAAAGAAAAAAAGAATTGAAGGTTAGCTTAAATCATTGGCTTGCTACCTTAGAGTCCGTCCCCACATAACTTTATTCACTGCTGATCTTTACACATTTATAGTGTAGTATCCCTCAGTTCTATTTTCTTTTTGCCTAGACTCCTAGACTTTTACCATGCCTGAAATTGACTATCATCAACACATCCTGTTCATTTCGTTTATTTTTCTCTGTCATGTTTTCATCATATTGCTGATCAGTAGATGAATTGCTTTCTATAGTTTTTTTAAAAGATTTATTTATTTGTTATATATAAGTACACTGTCACTGTCTTCAGACACACCAGCAGAGGGCATCAGATCTCATTACAGATGGTTGTGAGCCACCATGTGGTTGCTGGGAACTGAACTCAGGACCTCTGGAAGAGCAGTCGGAGCTCTTAACCACTGAGCCATCTCTCCAGCCCCAACTTTCTATAGTTCTTATCTGGCTCATCATAGAATTTCGGCTGAAGTAGTCTTGTCATTGTTGTTTGGAATTTGTGGCTTCTAGATGGATCCATGTGTGAAGAAAGTGTTTTTAAGGGGTTGTACCAATGCCCACACATGGACACTCGTTAAAGTGAAATTTCCATGGAAAATCCAATATTGGGCAGCAATGCCACTTATGTTAAATTAAAAAGAAACATAGAGGGACCTGGGTGAGAAAGAGCACAGGGAGGAAAAGAGGGGAACATGATCAGGTAATTGGTGGTGGGAAAGGCTGCTAGCCCTGAGGGCCAGCAAATGGAAACCGGTAACCTCAGAAGGTAGGAGATGGTGGGACCCTCTAGAATGTACCAGAAACCTGGGAGGTGAGAGACTCTCAGGACTCAAAGGGAGGAACTTTAGATGAACTGTTCTACAGTGGGGAGAGGAAACTTTGGAGCCCAACTCCAGCAGAAAGACAGGGCATCAAGTGAGGGATGGGCTGCCATCCCACAGTCAAAACTCTGACCTATAATCATTCCTGTCTGAAAGAACTTCAGGGGCAAAAATGGAGAAGAGCCTGAGGAAAAGGAAGTCTAGCAATAGGCCCAAAGTGGGATCCAGCTCAAGGGGAGGACCCAAGACCTGACACTATTACTGAGGCTATGGGGTGCTCACAAAAAGGGACCTATCATGACTGCCCTCTGCAAGACCCGACAAGCAGCTGAAAGAGTCACATGCAGATATTTACACCCAACCAATGGACAGAAGCTGCTGGCCCTTGTGGTTGAATTAGGGGAGACCTGGAAGAAACAGAAGAGGAGAGCAGCCCTGTGGGAGAACCATCAGTCTCAATTAACCTGCACCCCTGAGATCTCTCAGACACTGGGCCAGCAACCAAGCAGCATGCACCAGCTGATATGAGGCTCCCAACACATACACAGCAGAGGACTGCCAGGTCTTAGTTGAATCAGAGAAGGTGCATCTAACCCCCAAGAAACTGGAGGCCTGAGGGAGTGAGGAGGTCTGGTGGAGTGGTAGTGGTAGTATGGGGACTTCCTTATGGAGACAGGATGGTAGGGAGAAGGTATGGGAATGGTCAGAGGGTGGACCAACAAGGGGATAAAATCTGGGGTGTAAAAAAAATTAAATAAAAATTTTAAAAAATTTAAAAATGAAAAACACTATGCAGCTAGAAAACATAGAGAAGGGTGTGAGAAAAGTCAGCTTATTTATTAATGCTAGAAAGGTGTTTCTGAGAAACTATGAGACGCAAACCAGCATGGATGACTTCAGTCCTAGATGAACACACCAAATCCATAATGAATGAAAAAAAATTGTAATAAATGCCATAAAAGAAAAATTGCCATGGAAAAATAGACTAAGATATATTTGATAAATTTTTTAGAAATTAATTGGCAGACTCATTTTTGATCACAATATGTAGAAAATAATATATCATAAAACTTGCAGTGTATTCAAGACCGAAAAAGAGAAACTAAGCCTTCCTTATCTTTCATCAAGAAAAATAAAATGTCGCCTGGCATGGAGATGAACTAGGAATTATTTAAAAACAAAAACAAAAACTCCTTCGATGCCACCTAAATTTTGCAAAACAAATGACTGTAGATTATCTCCCATTAAGAAACAAATGAAAAGTAATGACCTTAAACTTGGCGCATTTGTTGAAATCAAAGAATAAATGTGAGTTGTGGAGTTTAAGTATTTGGCGGAATAAAATAGACACAACAAAAACACTTTAAAGGATGGAAAAGTCAGGGTGGTTTGCAGTAGAGTTAAAGAAAAAACAAACTTCCTGGGTGTTGGATAACGCAGCAAACAGGAACCGTGCGTCCTTGGTTAGGCGGAGAAGTCTTTTTCTTTGGATTGACGACATTCAATTTACCAGTTCGCGATGAGCTTGTGCCTATGCGATTTGAATTATGACACCAAAATGATAGGGAATTGACTTACAGTTTTACAAATTATATTATATACACCCTTCATTTTATAGTCATCGAAGAAAAAGGTTGCCAGCAAAACTGGAGATGTGTTTGAGGACACATTTTTAACCTTCCCGGGATCACGCTGAATTTTGCGCGGAAGTAGAAACTCGACACTTTTGTGAAAACTCAGGTAGAGAGGTGTTACTGTGTCGCAAATTCGATGAGATGTCAAGTCTGCACTTGACGGGTAAAAGTAAAAAAAAAAAACGAGAGACTAACAAGAATGTAAGAATTCAGGAGGCCAAGTGCTGAGCCTAGAAGGGATTGTACAGTGTTCCCGCGCAGAGTGAGGCGAAATGCTCAAAGCCCTTTTTCTTGTTGGGAAATTTTCATAAAAGCAATGCTCTTCATCAAAACCCCTTGCTTTGCTTCCCTACCCTTCCTTTTCTTTCCACCTCCCCCGTTTTTCCCTCTCAACGACAGGGGGAAAACTTTTTTAGACTACGGGGTCCACTTAGTGCAGCTTCACAGATGTAAGTAGGCTGGGGGCCATCTACAGAAGCCTGGGTGAGCACATGCTCTCGAGAAAACAAACTCTTGGTTCCCCAGCGGCCACCGAGCATGCAAGAACTACACTAGAAAACACCACCCGAATCCTAATATAGTTGGTGGAGAGGCTTATGAAGTTTCACACCTAAATTATTTTAAAGATAGCACTCGCATGGCATGACCTAAATATTTAACTGTACATAAAAGGGGGGTGAATATGTATTATATGTGTACATGAGGAATCAATTTTTGTTTATTTGTTTGTTTGTTTATTTGCTTATTTATACAAATTATTTCTATATAACTCTACTTGGCTTAATCTCAACTTGTACACGAGCCGTCTTCAAATATTGAAAATGTTATGCGTCCTGTTATTGCAAGATCTAAAGACACGTGCCACCGCACCTGACTTTTTAATATTACTATTATGGGAGCATGCAAAAAATAATTTTGAGAGGCTATATAGAATGTTTAAAGGCTGTTTAACTGCAGATGAGCACTTGGGAGACTCCAACAGAAAAGAACCCTACACAAATGGAACACTGTGTTAACATTAGGCTGCTATAAATTCATTTTAAAGATAATTATCGAAACCAAAAGAGGTGCATTATTATTTGAAGCTAGGTATTGATATTCCTCATTAAAACCTGCTGTTCTCATGTAGTGAACATTTTTTATCTGAAGCTAAGGCTTGCCCTGGTGCATTGAAAGACATGCCAAAAATAAGGTCCACTGGGATATTGCTGTAATCCACGAGAGCTGAATAATGGAAGAGAGTTAAGTAAAGTGAAATTTCAAAGGCACAGAGCAATGGGTTTGGATGACTAATTTACATAGTGGAAATGCGGTGTATAATGTTCGCTACATGAACGCAGAGCATATTCCAAACTTTGTCGCCTCTGGGTATACATGGAGCAGAAATCGGTTAGTTGGGAAGAAATACTGTCATAATTGATCAATCCACATGAAAATCTCTTAAATTATTTACAATGATGTGCTCGTGTATATCTTTTTGTAAGGTTCCGAAGGGAAATCTTGTATTTTAAAAACAAAATGTAGCTTAAAATCAATGGTCTCGGGAAGGGGTCTTTTCGTATTCATGCTAACCAGTGGTAACTGAGTACCCACATGCTTTCCCTGTGAGGTTCGACTGCGCTTTGCATTTCGGGTAGAAAAAAATGAATTGTCCTATAGGTAATATATTAATTTTTTCTGAATTATTCCACCGTAGAAAAGAGAACTTGAGGTCAGCTTAAAATATAAGTGAAAAGAATTAAACACAACGTAAATGAATAAAACCTTTGTCAGCAGTGGTCTTGGTGAATGACGTTCATGGGCAGACTCACGACCCAAGTTAACTCGAACCTGTGGTTTACTGCGATCCATTTTTACCAAAGTGCTTCTTATTTTCTAAAAGATGCTGCATGCATCCACCTTACTAATTTTCCTTTGCGTTTTTCACAGTTATGTGTAGCCCCCAAACGGTCTTCAGCTATGGCGACACAGCTTAAGCAATGATTCTTATCATTCTTTAATGACCCTACTTGTCTCTCATTCTTTAATAACTCCTCATATGGACAGAGACTCTGTAATCAGCTCCTCTTTTGATCATTCACACTCTCTGTCACAGATAAGTTTGCATATTTCAGCCTCTACCACTAGACTCTATGTCCTTCAGGGCAGAGGTTACAACTTAACTCCTTTAAATCCCTCTAGGAAAGTAGCTTTTGCGTGAGAGACACGCTGGGGTGCCCTGAGTAGAGCTATCATTTCACTTTGTTCTGTAGCCCAGATTTCAAAGAGACGGTGGTGACAAGCCATAGATTTGTGATATTTCTTAATGCCACATTGTCACAGATATAATGAGGGCTGTGATCGCTTCTTAGGCAGTAACCGTTGAGGCATACTAAAATCGTCTTTCAATGCCTGATCGCCAACGAAATACCAAGTGTGATTAATTGAGACCGTGTCTGTAAAAGCACCGAGGTAACTGCAGCGTTAGATTTCCTTAAGTGATTGGTATTCTTTTTCACCCCGTTTGCTTTTGAATACCTCTGTCCTTGTTTTCTCATATTTTCATAACCCCATTAAGCTGTTCTACAGTTCAAACTTACTCGAGGGTTTAGAAAGCTTTACGGGATTCAAGTTGTGTGCTGGAAATTCTAGTGTGTGCAGAAATTAGTGTTAATCAAACGTCTGAATAAAATCTCTCTTAAGAATAAATAAGGAGTGGGACCTCCATTGTCTGGTCCAGGTAGGGCTCTGCTTGCCTTCTGAGGAGGCCTGCAGGGCTCCAGAATCAGCCAGTTTAAGCCTCTCCCTGCCAATATCCTGCCTGCTGGGTCTATCTGGAGCACAGCCTGCAGAGTCCATTTGCATACTGCCCCCTGACCTTCATTGTCTGGTTCCTGACTCTGTGTGCTTTCTCCAGGAGACTCAAGGGCTCTAGGAATGTTCAGGTCTACCTGGAGCATAGCAAGCAGAGGTGTGCAGCATGCCCTTCCCTAAGATCCATGGTCAGGCTTAGATCACTGACCCTGAAAGAAACACTTATAACAAAATGCACTCACCAATAATTGGATATTAGCCATAAAAGGACAACATAACCACGCCACAATCCCCAGACCCAAGGAAGCTAAATAATGAGGGCCCAAGGGAGGATGCTTGACTATCACTCAGAAGGGAAAATAAAATTGACATCAGAGGTGGATAGATGGAGGGAACTGAGTGGCAGAGAGGGTGCAGAGGGGAATAAGGGTGGAGATCAGGTGTGGAGAGAGTGGGGTTGTGGGGGTGAAAGGGATGGGAGAGAGTAAATATGGGAGCCATCTCTGAGAGGATCTTGAGACCTGGAACAGGAAAGGCTACTTAGAGTCTATGGGGGTGACCCTAGCTGAGACTCATAGTAACTGGAGACATGGGGACAGAGGTGTCCACCTCCTGTAGCCAAGGAGAACCTATCCACAAAAACTTTGACCCAGAATTTGTCTTGCCTACATGATATGCAGGGATAAAGATGTTGCAGAGGTTGAGAGAATGGCCCACCAATGAAGTCCAACTTGAGACTCATCCAGCAGCCAATGGGAAGAGAGGCATAGAACCACAACCAAACCTTAGAAGCTCGGGATGTCTTGTGGAAGAGTGGGAGGAAGGATTGAGGGAGCAGAAGGACCAAGGACACCATATAGACTCAATTAACCTGGGCCCATGGAGGTCCACAGAGACTGATCCACAAGCCAAGGAGCATGCAGGGGCTGGACCTGGACCACCTACGTATTTGTAGCAAATGTGTAGCTTGGTTTTCATATGGGTCCCATAACAATTGGAGCAGGAGCTGTCTCTGGCCTTTGTATCCTTTTTCCCTAAATGGACTGCCTTGTTCAGCCACAGTGGGTGAGAATGCATTTAGTCTTGCAGGGTGGGTTGGATCCCATGGGGGGTGGGATTTCCCCTTCTATCTGAGGAGAAGGGGGAGAGTGATGGGGGAAAGGGAGGTTGTGAGGGTGGGACTGAATGGAGAGGAGGAAGGGGCTATTTATGTAAAGGAAATAAAAAAACTGGTAACATGGGGTTGGTAATTAAAAGTCTGTGTTTAGATAATTTACAAATATTGGAAGCGAGCAGTGATATTGTTTTGGGAATAGAGAGAAAAGCAGAGCAAAGAGGAGTCTAGGGAATATGGGAATGGGTTGGAGATAATAGCAAATACAGGATGATCTGCGTGAACCAATGGACATGTGTACCTGAGGATCCAATTAGTCTGTGTACCAGCCCCTGGGGTACCCTGTACAGAAGAGGATTCCCCAGTTAATGGAACTGATGCTCCAGCTTCACGAACAGAGACAGGTAGCAATAAATGTCATTGATTCAAAATTATACTCCTATAGAGAAATGTTGACTTACCAGCTTAGGATGAGTCGGCCTTTTCCATTTGGTTCAAAAGAAGGCTGTAGGCTGTGATTTTTATGGAATTAGCCCCATTTTAAATTGTTTGGTTATATTATACCTAGCACAAAGCAATCCATCCAATTTGTCCTCTATAAAGGGCAATCAGTAACAACGGGCTCATAGGTTTGTTGTAATAATTATATTTTCAAATAGTTGGGATATGGGAATGTGTTGAGTACTTATACAAAAGGATATACTCAAGGAATTAGAGGATTATTAATTCTCAGTTTAACTAAAAGTAAACAAAAATGGGATTTGGAGGTACATAACTGTCACCCCAGGATTCAGGAGGTGAAGTGACTGGATGTTAAGTTCTCTATGCTTGTCTTGATTTGGCAGCACAAATGCTAAACTTGGAATGCAGAAATTATTACTATAATGCTAAAAGGAATAGAAGTAGGACAGGAAAAAAAGAAAGAAAGGAAGGAAGGAAGAAAGTGAGAGAGAGAGGGAGGGAGGGAAGGAGGAAGGAAGAAAAAAGAATGAAAGAAAGGAAGAAAAAAGAAGGGAAGGAAGAAAGAAGTTAGTACCTAATCCTCCTGTGCTATATAACAAGTTCAAGGCCAGCCTACGATACATGATATGCTTCTCAAAAGAAAACTAAAAGGTAAACCAGTTGGATAAGATGAGGTTATCATGGAAGAGTTTAGGATGACAACATATGAAGTTCCTTCTAAAATGGTTAACATAAGAGGAAAAGAAAAACACGTTTATATCAGGCAAAAACCTGAACTTGTTCTTGGTCTGAAAGAAAAAGATAATCATTTTGGCTGTTTTCTTTTATAGTTGGTAAAGCTGTTAATCTCTCACAAAGATTAGTTTTTTTCTTAAGAGAGTAGTGTCTTTAAACAGGCTTCATGTGAGGTGAACCAGTTGCCATCTGCCTGTGTGAAACACCAGAAGAGGAGTTGAGAATAAATGCTGATGTCATACGGTTCATCCGCGGTTTCTTTCCAAAGTTGCTTTACCTTAATAAGATACACACCTTGTAGCCACAAAACTCCGCTAACGAGATGTCACTCTGTGGCGGAAGGACCCATCTTATTGTAGAGGGCGGGCTTTCAAATCTGATTGCATGCCAATTAATATATCCACTGAAGTCAGCGATAGAATGCTGTGTAGAGATAGGAATATTTGGATGTGAAGCTTTCTTACTGAATATGAATACCAACAGAAAGGTTCTTCCAGCTGCATGCTGTGTTTGATAGTAAGAGAACGAGACAAGTCTGACAATTCTGTTAATCTCTTTGTATTGATTAATTGTCTATTACAGAGATAACTTCATTTATAGGAGTTTTCCTGCAAAGGGGGTAGACATAAGTGTTAAAGATATTCATCAAAGAAGAATGAAATTAGATAAATTATCAGAGGATAAGACTGAAGGTCATCTTGTTAAATGATAAAAGCCAGACTCAGGAACAACAAACAATATTGCATGCTTTCTCTCATCTGTGATCCTAGATTATATATAACTACACAAATGTTGTGTGTGCATACGTGCGTGTGTGTGTGTGTGTTTGGGTGTGTGTGTGTGTGTGTGTGTGTGTTTGTGTATATACACTTGCACACACCACATAAAAGCAAAAGAGATTCTGGAGAAGGAGCGAGAACAATCAGAGTGGGAAAACTGTCAGGGATAAATATGGTTAAAGAACATGATATAATGTTTTAAATTGTCTTTATGAAAGCCAGCACTATACACAACAAATATATTCCAATAAAAATGACTGAAAATAAAACTCAAGCTATAAAATGCAAAGCTGCATGCTCTGTTAGAACTGCGGTTTCATATGATATATTTTAAATTTCTAGAATATGAAAAGAATTGGAAAGCTCCTTTGGGTGTACATTCAAGACAATATAGAACCAGACTGCGGATCATTGCCCCTAAACAGGGATACACTACTGTTGGTTTTATGTCATGGTAGATGGAACCAGGATATAAATACAATTAAAATCACATATTTTAACTTTACTTTACACAGTAATTGCAACTTCCCCCCTCACCTTCCAGTCCCTCCCTCTCATTTATCTATTTTTATGTTTGTGGATGTTATGCCTGCAAGTCTGTGCACCATTTATCTGCAGTGCCCACTGTGGCCATAAGAGGGCATCACCTACACTAGAACTAGATTTGTCTATGGTTATGAAGACCCATGATGGTACTGGGAACGGAATTAGGGTCCTCTGTAAGGACAATAAGTATGCCTGACTGGTGAGCCAAATGTCCATTTCCAAGAAATACCAGTTTATTAGATATATTTTATGTTAAGGATTAGATATATTTACTTTATTTCTCCAAATACATTAATGGTTATTTCTTCTTCCTCAGTGTAATATTATAAATGTTACAGAGGAAATAAACAAACAAAGGAAATTCAAGCATATTTGAGAGAGGGCTCAGTGAGTAAAAGACCTTGATGATCTTCAAACAGGACCCAGGTTAGTTCTCAGCACCTACCATTGGGCAGTTTATTGCCTGTCAATCCTGCTTCAAGAGATCCAAGGCTGTCTTCTGGCCTTTTGGACAACTGCTCTGTCTCTGTCTCTCTGTCTCTCTGTCTCTCTATCTCTCTGTCTCTCTGTCTCTCTCTGTCTCTTACACATACACACACAGAGACAGAGACAGAGAGAGACAGAGAGGAAGGGAGGAGGCTCTATATATACACCAGGAAGGGTTGGACAAGACTTAACTTCACTCAGACCTTGAGCACTGTCCTATTTTCCCACATCCAACATGTTTTGCTGCAAAAATACACATTTCTGAACATAGAGCTCTTGGTATGGTGCATCCAGGGCTACCTTGTCTGACATACTGTGATTATTGTCAACTGTATTTCAAATCTTCAGTAAGCACTTTCTAAGCATTATTCCACTATCAGTATTTCAAATATCACTATAATTTTCTATGTTATGGATTACTTACAGTCTCTTTAATGGTATGTAACATTTTATAATGTAAGCAGGGTTCGAAGATTTTGGATACAACATGTGCACATCTACCACATACAATGGTAACTGGGAATGATTATCTAATTCACTTTGAAGTAGCTAGCAATTTTAAATAGCAAGTCATCACAAGTACACTTAAAGCCATTGTTAAGTGAACAGCATCTAATCAATTCTCATAAACATTGTTTATATTGACTAATGACAATTTTGCAAAGAAAACAGTATGCCTTTGAGAAGTTGGATATGAATTGAATCTTAATTGCCAGTATCTTGCTCAGGAACCATAGTGAAGCTGAGAGCAATCATGGTATTAATGGATGTACATTTTTGTTGACTATGAGTTATATACTAAAGGAAAGACAGGACTTCCTTGTGTGATATACTGGCTAACCACCATGGCCTGCATTCTAGCAAACCTGGGACATAGTAGGGGGTCAGTGTGCTTTCCTGAAAAGAAATGACATTTCAATTGGGCATCTGATTTTCAAATTTAGAGAACTCTAACTACATTGACGTAATACTTAGGTGTTAAAAAAAGTGAATTTTACATGTTTATGTGAAATGTGTGTTACACATGTGTTTGGGCTATGTTCTTTTCTGTCTGCAACATAGTGTACATATAACACCTAAGGAATATGTATTTCTGTCTAAATACATGATGTCACTTTCAGTCACATGTTTTCGTAAACATATCTGAAGTAACACGGTTGTGTTAACATTTTAAAAACATTCCATGCCAATTTGACAATTTCAGGATGACAGGCAATCTCATCTTTCTATACAACCTGTCAATGTTGATTGATGGTTCTGCTTCCCCACAAGAGGTAATAAGTTGGGAAGGGAGAGGGTACTGAAAATTTACCTTATCAGCTTAGGCCTGGCATTAAAATATGTCCTGTGAGGCCAGTAGTTAAAAAATGCCTCCTACTATTCACAAACATGTCCCTCAACACATATTTTTGTGGCTTTTCCTGGAACTGGCAGATCTCTAACAGTACAGAGGACTGGATAAAGTTATAAACATCTTTGCTTTTAACCAAAAAGGAGGAGGAGGAGGAGGAGGAGGAAGAGGAGGAGGAGGAAGAGGAGGAGGAGGAGGAGGAAGAGGAGGAAGAGGAAGAGGAGGAAGAGGAAGAGGAGGAGGAGGAAGAGGAGGAAGAGGAAGAGGAGAAAGGGGAAGAGGGGGAAGGGGAAGAGGAGGAGGAGAAAGAGGAGGAGGAGGAGGAGGAAGAGGAGGAGGAGGAGGAGGAAGAGGGGGAAGGGGAAGAGGAGGAGGAAGAGGAGGAGGAGGGGGAGGAGGAGGAGGAGGAGGAAGAGGAGGAGGAGGAGGAGGAGGAGGAGGAAGTAGAAGTGAGGAGGAGAAGGAGAAAAAAAAGAAAAAAGAAAGAAAAGAAAGGAAAATTAAGAAAGAGGCTGAATTTGATAGGTCCCCACACATTTTTATTTGTGGACTTAAACAATTTTTGACAACCTCATACCTGAGTTTTGCTCCTTGCTTTCCATGCGGTGATCGAGTTTCGTCCCTTCGAGTTCCACTGTTCCACAAACAGGTTTACCTTGAGCATTGACCTCGTCTCTGAACCAGAGATTTAGGGAACATTTGATGGTTTGACATCTATCTTGATGTTTCTTAGACAGTTTCCCCTTAGCTTAACGTCAGAAGGAAACATCCTCTCTACAAGTAAATGAACTCTTTTCAGAGTGTTATCTCGCATCCATCCTCACATCCTTTTGATACCCATCTTGATCCAGGTCATGACAGTTTCTTACTTGAAATAGTTATCTCCACTGGTTCCTGTGTCTGACCATGTTTTACCCCCACAAGGGACACAGGACCAGGCTCCTAGATTCGCCTGGCTTAGGTGCTTATTTCCATGTTCCATTTTTTATTTAATAGCCTAGGTTTCCAGGTCCTTTATCCCTTCAACCTTATTTCCTGAATTCTTATCTTTTTTCTTCATTAGTTTCTAGAGTAAGCATTATTACAGACACCAAATAAATATTTTGTGTGAGTGATTGAATAATTAACATTAAATAGTTACTGTGACAACATGACCAAAGTATAGATGGAAAAATGGAGGTTAATAAAAGCCAATATTATATCTAATACACTTTCACCTTCTTTCATCATATTAGTTTTAAATAAGAATATAGTAGTTTCATACTTCTAAATGCATATGCTGGGGATAAAATGACAAATATAGAGAACTGAACTTAAATTATAGGTAGAGTCTATTTAGTGCATATGTGCATTTAACCCCATGTGATTTCTAGTCGAATCATCTTTGTGTTACTTGAACCGATTGTGATCATTTAAATTTAATCAGTAACTCAATGGAACTGGCCTGGCCGCCTATGGCAGGGCAGCCACACAGTGTTCATATGCATAACTTTGACAAGCTATAATTGAAGAGTTTCTGCAAATGTCAGAGCTGTGACTAAAAAGTGGGTTGGTGAGTGTACTGTCTTATTATTTTAAATCTCTCTTCTCTTCTCTCTTCTCCCCCCTCCTCTCTGTTATTAGAACAAACACATTTCTGACAACTGCCATATATCCTGCCCTCTGGATGATAGGGTACTGGAATCTCTGGGGATGGCTGAGCTTTTCAGCCAGTCAAAGCAGTGCTTTTGACTAATACAAGCAGACTGTGCATTGTGTCAGGGCTTTGCTCTTGTGGGAGCACTGTAGATTGAAGTGCAGATTCTTGGAATGGCTTAGGTAGAGTAGATTCCATGTTGATAACAATTGTGGGCAAAGTCGTGCTCAATGAAGAGAAAAATATTAGCACACCTCAAATGCTACTAAATGCACCCACAGCTTCCTTTTGCTTAGTTCTAACATCTGTCTTCGTTTAAACATAATAATACATCTCACTTTTCCAGGAACTGAAAGGCTTTACGTGGTTTATAAATGAAAACTCCTGCTGTGTCAGCTGTCACAGTCTCTATATTTCCTTAAGAAAACTGTAGTATAAAATAGCAATCATGAGGTATATTTAATATGAGATATCTTATTCATTCACATATTCAAATAGATGAAGATGGTGAAGTAATACTTAATTTCAAGACATAAGATTATGGATAGTTTAAAATATTTTCTAACTTATAATGTCTATTTTATCATAATTTCATATAATAATTTATAATGTTTAACCAATGGAGATTCATCTTAATTCAACATACATTCCTAATAAATAAGCCGTAGAAAAATAATTTCTTATCTCAATTATTTTTCAGGAAATACAGGCCATAAAATATAGGTTAGCTCCTTCAGTGTAGCAAGTACATATTCTAAGGGTTCACGAAAAATCCAACTGGAAGGCCATTTATCATATAGTGCACTTGTTTTGTTTTCTGCTTATCTTTTCTTTCATAAAACAGCCTAACATACTTTGCAGCTATGGAAATATTGCAAATTCAACTCAGCTTAGCCTTAAGTTGATTTCTTCCATTCAGTACGGGGCATGGTGTATTTCTAAGCCTAAAATTAAAATAGTTCTTTCTTTCCCTAGTTCCTCTCTAATGTATCCGAACTGAATTAATTATGTGAAAAGCACAAACTGCAATCCTTTTGTTTGGTAATACACTTGACGTACTTTTAGAAACCTTCTAATTGCAAGTTAACTCTCTGGTGATCTCAGGTTCAGCAGAGCAAGAAGGTGTTTGGTTATGAAGTGTTTCGGGAGGGCTAAGGTGTGAAAACCTCAGTTAGCACATAGGCTTTGGGGAAGCAACAGGATCTTTAGTGTGGCCTAGAATGGAGAAGAAAGATCAGAGAGTAATGTCAGCAAAAGGAACTCTTCCTTCTCACCGTGTATCCCCAGCAGCCACCCGCTCTACCACACACTTCCATGCATAGCTGACAAAGAGTAGAAATTCAGAAATTACCGTAAATCTGAATTATAATACCTTCTATGACCAGAGAATAATTGTGCAAATATTTATCCATATGCTTGTTAGGAGGAAATTGGAATGAGTAGATATGCAGCTAAGAATGTAAGATCAAATGTAGGATGTAATGGAGATAGAGATGAGCTGGAGAGAATGAAAAGCTGTCCTCCCATCTCAGGAGCCGAAAACATGCTACTGCAGAAGACCAATTGGCCTGCAGATGAGAGACAAGATATAAGGCACAGAAGTAACAGCTTTAGCAAGAGAGCAAGATGACAAGACTCTTTAGAGAGGGAGAGTATCAGGAGTGAGATTTTGGTAGTGTGATAAACCCATGGGCAAGAGCGGTGAGGAGGAGAGAAGAAAGGACAAAGGAGAAGGAGTAGGAGCAAGACAAAGAAGAAATAGGAAATCACAGCAGGCAGAGTGGAAAAGCCTTACTTATGTTGTCAGGACAGTCAGCTGATGCAGAGAAAAATACAGTCACAGCACCGGGGAAGAAAAAAAGGCACAAATGAAAGGGACTATTGCGTACATAAAGATGTAGAGATTGAAAATATATTTTTCAAGGCTAAGAGAAATGAACCTTTTTGAAATCTTGACTTCCAATGATCTCATACATACATACATACATACATATATGTATACATACGTGATTATTAAGAACCTATAAAGAGTGAAGATGTAGGAGCCTATATGGCAGAAATGCAGGAGAAAATAATTTGTACTTTAGAAGGGAAAGTTTGTAGGAGTCAGTTCAAAACAGACTGATAATATTAAAAAGTAGTCAAGAAAATACATTGTAGAATAGAGGGCCTTATTTTTCTTTCAAAACTGCAATAAAATGTCCTCAATAAAAGAACAATACCGAGGAAAAACAAAGATATATTATTGGTGAAAATAAGTAATAGTTATTAGTAATAATGGTAATTAGGAGGAATGTGATGTTGATTGCCTTCGAATGCAAAATGCAAAGGATTAAAATTAAATAAAGTCATAAAATGAGAAGAAAATGAAGGAATTTAAAAATAACTTACAAATATTTACTGTTTTAATTATGGAACAAAACAAATAATGTCATTTTAGAGGACAGGAAATGAGCCAACTTTCATCAAAATTAGAATCTCTTCAAGAATGCCATGAAACTGTTTCTGAACCCAAAAAAGGGGTAAGATAGGGAGAGAAACAGTGATCAAAACCATTGGGGGATGACATAACATTGTAGGATGACATAACACTCAGCCCATGCAGACAGGAATGATCATACTAATTAAGAGTTAAAGATCTTATCATGCTGTGTGATATATGGCCGTCATGCTGAGATGTCCTAACTTTCTCATAACACTTGTTCCCCACTTTCTCCCTCAGAACTTACACGGCCCATGTACAGAGAGTAAATATCTCCTTAGACCTGGCTACTACAGTCTAAACTAATCTACA
Organism: Rattus norvegicus; assembly: GCF_021556685.1. Classification (NCBI taxonomy): domain Eukaryota; kingdom Metazoa; phylum Chordata; class Mammalia; order Rodentia; family Muridae; genus Rattus; species Rattus norvegicus. The sequence goes on along the minus strand of NC_141553.1, from coordinate 17,252,735 downwards.
CACCACTCTAGATTTCTTCAGTGCAAGGATTTGTACACACTAGGAACCGAAGGCATTTTTCACACCTGCAGACAGAATCCTAAGCTCAGTAAAGTACAATGATTAGAGAGCATATGGAAATGGAAACTCACTCAGGGTGGTTGGTTAAAGTCTTTTACTTAGTGTGTGTATCTGTATAAGAATGCTTTCCCCTGGACAGGGTCTCACAGAAAGAGACAGACATCCTGAGCAAAGTCTTCAGAATGCAACATGACTAGAAGCCTAGAGACACATGCTGACACTTCGTATAGGCAGAGGCAGGACATGAGGGAGGAGGAGGAAGGAGGAGGAGGAAGAGGAGGAAGAAGAGGAAAAGGAAGAAGAAGAGGAAGAAGAGGAAGAAGAAGACAACTTGATCAGGAATGTGGATAAAGAGAAATTAGTTATAGTACATGTCTTTGTAAAGCTGAATGAACACCAGGTATTCAGCTGTTCTTTAGCTTTCTGAGTTGTCGAACTTAGAGACAACAGGAAAAGCCACATATGAAGATTTGGTTAAGGAGGGTTTTGGTATTGGCTGTATAGTGAGATTTTTCTTCTGAGTTATTTCCTAGCAGAGACCTCTCTTTCTCTCTCTCTTCTCCCCTTCTTCCTCCCTCCATCCCCTCTTCCCTCCCCTCCCTCCTCTCATCTTCTGTCCTTCCTTTACTTTCTTCCTGTCCCCCTCCGTACTCACAATTTGAAATTTTCTCTTCTAATTAGAAGCTGTGACTGAAAACCTGTTTTCTTTTGTTTGTTTGTTTTGTTCTGTTTTTACTTTGTAAAATAAACACTTCAGTTAGTATTTTCTTAGAATTTGAAAATTTACACTGCTAGAATAGGCATGTGTTTTGCCAAAACACAAAAAGAACATATAGTATTTTTCATTCTAAAACTATAAAAGAGAACTGTCAAGGTAGCTTAGAAGGTAAAACATAGGGCTGCCAAGTAAGATGGTCTGAGCTTGGTTTAACTTATGCAAATTGTCTCTGATCTCTCTCTGTCTCTCACCCTTCCTCCCTAGAGGAACTCATGCAGACCAACTGTATACCTTTGATAATTTCTATAGTCATAATTCTTTTCAATATGTAATAGTGATAGATAATAAATTTATGCATAAGTATGAATGAACCTATGAATATGTAGAGGTATGTAATTGAAATAGACAACACAAGAACAATTACCAGTTTTAGCTTTTAATGACTGTATATATGCAAAAGTCTAGCCCAAAAATGTTTAAGAAAGCCATTATATATGACAATTATATGCATGTTTTTTGAGACAGAGTCTCTCTGGATAGCCTAAACTGTCCTCCCTCGTGGTGGTTTTCCTGTGGAGAGTACATGTGTGGTCCACCATGCCAGGCACATGTACTTTTTAGCAGACAAAGGTTACAGTTGTGTGAGAGGAATTTTCAAAAACATAAGATTTCAAAGCAAATTGTCACACTTAATGTGCTGAGGGATCGCGGCACATTCTGCGGGCACCCGCAAGCACACTTATCTTTTAAGGTACCCCCTCACCATCTTGCGTTAATCACCTCACCTTAAAAAATTCTCTCAATGAAAAGGCAGAATAACTCCTGCAACGTGGGCCTGTGTTCTTGGGAGTGAGATGAAGATAGGGCGAGGATCCATGTCCTCAATAATTGATTAAAGTGCCTTGTCTCCTCACCCCAGTGCTCAGTGAAATGTGACACTTGACAATGTATTATTAAAGTCCCATTATACCTTTGATGCACTGGGACAGAGTGTCACTGCAGTCCTCCCGTGAGTGACATATTTCTCCTTTGTAGCTTTGCAAAAGTTGAAGTGTGCCGTTGGAAACTGGTCTGTGCGCCTCTTTAAAGAATGACATCAAGTTTTGAAAGTTAATGTTTTGAATATTGCATTGTATATTTTATTCCTAAAAGCCCAGGTAATCCAAGCTTAAAAATAATGCATGCTTTGGAGAGCTGTCCCATGAGTAAAATATCCTATTTAATAACTCTCAATGTTTGCTTTGTTTAGTACGTTATTTAGTTAGTAGTTTTATTATATGAATGCTTTATCCTATTATTATTTTAGAATTAAAATAATTATATCATGCTCTAGTCCTTTTCTCATGTACCCTTATTGCTCTCTCTTAAATTCATGGCATGCATATATATATACATATGAATAACATATATTATATAATTATATATTATATATTGATATATAAATTATATATAAATGATTCATACAACCTGCTCTGTCCATTATTGTTATACATATACATAATATTTCAGCTCACCTCTGAATAACAGCTTGAACGGCTAATCCCAGGGGAAGACTCTTTCTTACAATCTCAGCATTCTTTAGTTGCCTTGTGGTCCTTTGTTTCAGGTCGGAGCCTTGTAGGATTTATTTCTTCCATATTATCATAGCTATATTTACTGAACAGACCTTTTTTTACACAGCTATGTTGTTGAGGCTTCATCTATTTCACATCCCTGACATGTATGAAAGACATGTCATAGTCTCACACCGGCCTTCTTGTTCCCCTGGCACTTAGAATCAATCATATTGTCACCTCTTCTGTGAGGTCCTCTGAGCTTTAAGTGCAAAAGTTGTGTTGTTGACCTATCAGTTGGAATTGGCAACCACAGAATCTCACATGTTCTCTGCATTTTGATCATGTGTAGTTCCCTGTAAAGGTTTAATGAGGGGTAAGAGCTGCAGTTATTTATGGGTATAAAGATGTGTACTTCGGATGCAGTTAGGAATTATACTGGTTTGATAAGGTGGTAATTTTAACTTCTTCAAGAATCATGACCTCACTAGCCCCAGAGTTGGCTAGGTTTCCAATACCAAGAATGATTTCCCTCATGTTTAGCGAACCTTGTGTCTAATTAGAGACGTGTTGGTTACTACCATGATATTTGTCCCTCTCTTGCCTACTTACATTGCTCATGCTATTCTAGCCCTTGTAGTTCATATAGATCATAGTTGGGTTGAACTATTAATTGCTCTCCTCTTCTGGAAGTTTGCATGGCATCTTAGCTTAGATTCATCGACATTCTCTTGGTCCCATGCCCAGTGATCCTGGTATCTTCAGCAAAAGCCACATTTGAGATAATTCGCAGCTAACATAATTCTCAATAAAGAAAAAAGCCATGAAGCAATCCCATTGAAATTAGGAATAAGTAATGGCTATCCTCCGCATTCATACCTGTCCAATATTGTGCTTGAGGTACTGGTGGAAACAATAAGGCAAGTGAAAAAAAAGTATGGGAATACAAATAGGAAAAGAATAAGTCAAACTATCCCTATGTGAAGATGATATAACAGATATACATAAGTGGGCCCCACTTCTCTTCTATCAGAAAATGTCTAACAGTGATCAATGATGTTAACCAAATTGCAGATTACAGAATCAACTTACAAAACCCAACAGCATTACTATATACCCACAGCACACATACACAGGATGAGATGGTGGGCACACTTCCATTCATAACAGCTTGAAAGAACAGAAAGGGTTTGTAACCCCATAGAAAGAACAACATCAACCAACCAGACACCCCAGAGCTCCCAGGGACTAAACCATCAACCAAAGAGTACACATGGAGGAACCCACGGCTCCAGCTGCATATGTAGCAGAGGATGGCCTTACCAGGCATCAATGGGAAGAGAGGCCCTTGGTCCTGTGAAAGCCCCATGCTCCAGTGTAGGAGAGTGCCAGGGTGGAAAGACAGGAGGGAGTGGGTGGGTGGGTGGGTGGGTAGGGGAGCACCTCATAGAAACAGGGGGAGGGGAATTGGGGGTTTCAGGGGGGAAAGGAGGAAAGGAAAGGAGATAACATTTGAAATGTAAATAAAGAAAATATCTAATAAAAGAAAAAAGAAAAAAGTAGGTATATTATCTACTTTTTCATCTTGATCATAGTTACCTGGGTTTTTGCTTTTTTATTACTATTTAGCATATATATTATTTTATATACAGTTCAATGTTCATATGAAGTTTACATAAAAATTTTAAAGCTGGTAAAAGCATATAGTCATTATTTGGGTAAAAAATGCATATAATATATTTCCCAATACATTGTATAGAAAATTTAAAATAAACATTGTTAGCTCTGCTATTATTAAAATAAAAGAAGTAAAATAGTATAACTTTCTAAATGAAGGAAATACTTTTATGAACACCCAAAGGACTTCTAAATATGAAAAAGATATCTAGGAATAAATGTAATCATGGAGGTGAAAGATTTCTATGTGGAAAACTTTAAATCATTGAAGTAAAAAGAGAAAGACACTAGAGAAAGGAGATGTCCATGCTTACAGATTAGTAGTATTAATATTGTGAAATGGCATTTTACCAGAAGCCATTTAGAGCCTCAAGACAATCTCAGTCAACATTTCCATATAATTCTTCATAGAATGGGACAAGAACTGCACTATAATGCACATGGAAACATAAAAGATGTAATTAAGGTAGCCAAAACAATACGGAGCAAAAGAACATGGTTGGAGCAATTACCATTCCGGACCTAAAGATATATTATAAGAGCCCTAGAATTAAAAAAAATACAACTAGCACAAAAACAGACATGCAGAACAATGGAAGAAAACTGAAGAACCAACCATGTCATCATTATAACATTAACCATTTAATATTTGACAATGATGCCAAAACAGAAGGGGGAAAACAAAAGGTTTCTTACGGAATGGTGCTGGGATATGTAGTGGGTTTGGTCTAATTCTGCTTTTATAATGTTAATTTGGGCTTCCAAAATTACACCAGGATCTACATGGCCACAGAGAAGACGCTGAGCCACCCTACCCTCAGTTGGTTTTGATTGGTAAATAAAGTTGCTGGCAGCCAATGGCTCGGAAGGGCAGACAGAGGCAGGACTTTTAGGGTTTCCGGTCAATGGACCAAGGAAAGAGAAAGAGGAGGAGATCCACCATGCACAGAGAAGGTGGAGGAAAGGAGATGCCAAGCCTGAGAAACATAGCCACCATGTTCTATCTGGAGGAGAGCAGCCCTCAGAAGGGTTGCCCAACTCGGTCCAGGGCAGCACAGATGGAATATAGATTTTAGTAATTAATGGCTTAGGAACATTGGAGAAAAATGGATTAGCCATGTGGTTAGGAAGTATCCCCAACCACTGAGCTGTTTAAGGCATATCAAAATGTAAGGTCTGGGTATGTGTCTTTCATTCAGGAACTCAGACCACTGAGGTCGGTAGGGAGGAATGCCCTGCCACCATCTGGATCAATTTGAGTAGCTGAAATGGATACTGCTACAGGGATAACTGGATATCCACACGTTAAATAATGCAATTAGACCTAGATGCTGCCCAAAATACCAGTTCCAAATGGATCAAAGACCTAAATGTGAAGGCTGAAACTCTGGAACTCCTAGAAGAAAATATAGGCAGCACCTACATGACATAGGTACAGAAAAGGACTTTCCTAAGAAGGCCAACAATTGACAGGTTGGATCTCATGAAACTAAAAAGCTTCTGCACAGCTCAAACAAACGAACTTTCTATTGAAGAGGAAGCCCACAGAGTGAGAGAGAACTTTCGTCAGTCACACATCTGACTGGTATTGGTATCTGGAATATATTAAAAAAAAACTAAAAATAAGAGTAAAAAGACTAAAACAAACAAACAAACAAACAAACAAACAAAAGATCCCCTCAAAACTGGGCTATGAATCTGAATGGAGTTCTCAATAGGAGAAATAAAGGTGGCTAACGAGTGTCTCCAAAATGCTCCTGGCTCGTAGCAACTACTTAAATTCCAATCGAGGCAACTTAACTTAGACATTTCTCTGTCTCCCAGTCAGAGTGGTGAAGATCAACAAAAGAATGGACAACACAAGTGTGGAAAGGGGACCCCCATTAACAGCGAAATCAGTAAGGAGGGGCTTCAAAAAGCTAAAAGTAGCTATCGTGAGACTCAGCTGAAGCATCTGCCTGAGGGACTTGACATCTTACTTCATATATGTTTATTCATCTGTGTTCATTGCTGCTTCACTCACATTATGTAGGGGATGGGAAAATGGAAATATCCTTCAACATATGAATGGATAATGAATATATGATACCTACTTAATAAAGAATATTATACTCTTCAGCTGTAAAGAAAAGAGAAATCAAGAAATTTGCAGGTAAACTACAGAACTAGAAGAGATCATACCAAGTGAGGGATCCTAGACCCCAAAGGACAAGCTTCCAATGTTTTCTCTCATTGTAGCTACCAAGCTCCAAATATTCAGATGTTTCAGATTCTGGATAGACTGAGGCTACAGAAAGGTAGGGATTTTGTGTTCCCATAAGAGAAGGCAGTGCATTCTGGGAGATTGTAACATATGTTTCCTATCATTTTTAACGATAGAGTTTTGTGGATACCATATTTAAGGCTAGAAATTATTGAACTGCTCAGAGAATTTTGTAAGGCGAAGGATAGGAGAGGTTAAGGATAGGAGAACAGACACGTAGTGGCAGAGAAAGCACTGAGTTCAATAATGAACATCATGTAAATGTTCGAAGACTGACTGGGCACGGATGTAAATTTTTGTATGAATCTTTTAGACAGTAAGAGAGCCCTTTAGATGCTAGTTATGGCCAAGTCTTTTTGAGACAGCACACTCAAATGGAAATCCAATAACTCAAACAGAAATGAGGCTGAAATAACTAGTTGAAAGAATAGCAAAATCGTATTCTCTCAGGAGTGGAGGGAGTGGCCTACAATCCTTTCTGAGTGAATAAGCTGAGACTCAAGTGCCCATGGCAGGAGCATGTCTGTAAAATGTACACAAGTAAGCATATTTAAGAGACTGCCTTTGTTTACTATCTGTCATCAAAGGTCAAGGCTCAAGTACTCTAACACGCTGGGTAAAGTCCAAAGACAATTACCTTGGAACTGGTAAAGGTCAGAAATCACAATTAGTGGATGGAATAGACAGAGGAGTAGGTAATAGACCCTGGGCTTTTCTTTATGGCTTCTACATGTAGATTTATGGGTCAGATATTAGCCAGGAGCAGAAACAAGTTTGAAGAGTGACTCTCAGCTGAGAGAGAAATGATTGGACCTTTTAACACCAGAGAATAAAATGTTTCCGATACTCATATGTAAGTAATGAAAACCTAGTAAAAATACACTACTGGGGCAAAGTGTAGAGAGCTGAGTTTTGTGCATTTGTAGGTACTCATAAGAAAGGAATGATGCTTCTGGACATTTTCACCCCTTCTCTCTGGAGCTTAAATTATACACAACAAATCATAAGTGAACTGATACTCTGAAGGGCATCTGGCAAGTTCCTGAATATCCTGAACTCGGGAAAGAGATACAGGAAAAACGCAGAGACAGAAATATTTATCAAGTTCAGTATAACCTCTAATAACACAATTTAATAAATATCCCACTGGTGAAGCCACCGCCAGTATTGTAATTGTCTCTAAGAAGTGGTGCCATATCTTGGTTAATTTGCCTCCTTCCAGGAAGCTTGTGCACTTCAAGGTTTCATAACCAACATTTTATGGGACGCCTGGACCATCTATTCAGGAGTAGACTTTGGTATGTTCTTCTGTTTTGAAAAACAAAAGATTCTGCACTGGTTAGGTATTCCCAAGCAATGTTTGCTTCATATTAATGAAGTATGGTGCAAGGATAAATAACATAAGAAAGATATAGATATTTTATAGCACTGAAAGAAGCGATGGAAATTGAGGCACTCATCTGGGTAGAGATTTTATGACTGTTTATGATTTAAGGGAAGGTCGAAGTAGAATTTAAAGGATATAAAACCATGCGCAATGTCAAATTCTGTTTGTTGTCGTTGATGCTGCTGTTTGTTTTTATTTATTTCGTTTTATTTTATTTATTTATTTATTTTATTTATTTTATTTATTTCGTTTCTTCACATTTTCACCTGCCCTTCCTTGCTCTCAAAATCACATGAACTCTTCTTTCATTGTTATCACACACATATACACACACACATGTACGCACACACACATGCACACACACATATGCATGTACAAGTGAGTGCACATGCATATGCACACACATGCACATACACACACATACACACATGCACACACATATGCATGCACAAGTGAGTACATATGCACACACATATGCATGCACAAGTGAGTACACGTGTGTGCACATGCACACACATATGCATGCACATGCATGTGTACACACACGTACATACACACACATATATACACATATAAATATAACCTGTTCAATCTGCATTTACTCACATGTATGTGTCTGGGCTGGCCATTTGGTAGTGGATCACCAACCTGAGTGCTCTTGCCTGGAGAAGACTACTTCCGCCACTCCCAGCATTCTTTGATAGCCTGTGGTTCTTTGTGGACACTTGCATCCTCCTGAACTTTCCCAGTTCGCTTTGGCATGGATATAGGTGTTGCTCTTGATCAGCTCATGCTTGGGCTGTAATGATTGTGCAATGTTATGAGGGTAGCTTCTGTTTTTACCAGGAGACACAGTTTAATAGCAAACTCCCTAAGCTTCTGGCTCTCACAATCTTCCAGCAATGTTCTCAGGGTAATTGTGTGTAGCTTTCTAGATGTATCCTTTGGAACTGGGCTTCTTAATAAAATTTCATTAAATTTTGCTATGTATATTTTCACAAAACCTATTTGTACTATAGGGTTTTTAAATGTAAATACTTAATAATATTTACTTATAGTGTTTTCAGATATATTTAGTGTTGTTTTTCCTCTATGAATTCTCTATTTATCTTTGTCCCCCTCACTAATTAGAGCACATGTTCTCATTTCTCCAAGATTGTTTGGACCCTTCTATCCCCTTTCTACTGCTCCATGAGCCCACACACTAGCAGCGGTTAGTTAGTGTTCTTGTTTTTAAAGTTACTCTGGGATATGTGCTCACATCTGAATATTTGGAGCTAGGAGCCACAGAAGGGAGAGCACATGTGTGGTCTTTCCTTTGCATTCTGGGCTGATTCATTGTTCTAGTTCCATCTGTTTACCTGCGAAAATCATGATGCCATTTTTCTTTACAGTTCAAATAAAAAAATATATTCTGTCATTGACATGAGATTTTTTCCATTCCTCTATAGCTATGTACTTTGGTCTTGTATTTTTCATACTGTCCCATATTTCCTGGGTGCTTTGGTCCTGCATTATGTTAACATCTTTCATTTATTTATTATTTATTATTTTTAACCTTGGGTCAATCTCTTTCTCCTACCTTGTCTTCAACAACTGAAATTCTGTCTTCTATGTTTTGTGATATGCTGGTAAGGCTTACCTCTGAAGTTTTTGTTTGACTTCCTTCAATTTTTATTTCAAGTTTTATTTATTTGGATTTTCTTTCGCAAGTTATTTGCTCATTAACATTTTCATGTCTTGAGCTCTTTTGTTATTTACTTCAACTATTTTTTTGTTATTCTTTTCACTGTCTCCTTAAAGTGATTTATTCACATATTTCAAGGTCTTTGAATATATTTATAATTACTGTTTTGAACTCTTTCTTGTGCTAAATCATTTTCCCCTGGGGCCTACTGTAATAGAGATACTGGATTCTGTTGGGGACATATTATCTTACCCGTTCATGTTTGTGTTTTTGTTCTGGAATCAAGGCATCTGGATTTATGATCTTTAAGGCATTTCTCATCGTTGATATCTGGTCTTGTCTTTGTTGGGAAGATATTACATCCTCCTGATGCTGTTGCCCTCTGTGAATCCTGGCCAAGTGTGTCCTTACATATAGTTCTACATCCTCTCTAGTTGTGAAATAATCCATAAAGGAGGTAGAAAACATTTCTCACCTCATTTTCATGGTTTGTGCTGATGACACATTTTGTGATATGCTTTAGGATCAATATATATGAAAGAAAGGCATAGTTATAGGCAAATATATAGGTATAGATACAGATATAAATATAGAGATAGATAATTTTCCAAGGTATATTGTAAAGACAACTTTGCAAAGATATAAGTTAAGATGGGACATGAATGGATTTATTTAAATGGGGCTACCAATTCTAAAGCCCAGGAAAGATAGCTCTTCTAAAGAATATAATTCACTAGAACATTAAATCACATAAAGTTTGAATAATGCATATAAAATGATAATAATTACAGTGTAGATAGAAGGCTTTTTCTATTTTTTTCATTTTGTTTAATATTTATGATGGATGGTGATTATTTCATGGGTTTGCATTCTAATGAACAGAGGAGGAGAATTGGCCTACATGCCAAAGTGTGGGTCTGTGGATTAAAATTTCCTGAGTTATTCTACATCAAGAGAAAAGAAAGCCCTAGTGATATCCATGTTTCCCAAAAAGGGACTTTAGAGTTTGGACAAGTGTCTGGTTTCCTTTCAGGAGTGACTGGAACAGAGACAAGAATGGGTAACACAGCACCATGGCCAGGGTGGCTTAACTATGTGCACCTGTGATCCTCTACTCAGTCAATGCTCTGAAGACTGGCTGGGGTATGTGTCACTCAGTATCTTTGACTGATTCCCTCTTCCCAGTGCAACCAAGCTGAAAACAACCTCCCTTCTTTGTTCTTTGTTATTATAGTGTAGATAGAAAAGTTTATATATTTTTTTTCATTTTGTTTAATATTTATGATGGATGGTGATTATTTCATGTGTTAGCATTATAATGAGGTCATATTGTATGTGTCACTCGGTATCTGTGACTGTTTTCCTCTTTCCAGTGCAACCAAGCTGAAAACAACCTCCCTTCTCTGTTCTTTGTTATTACTTTCTGCTTTGATGGGCTTTGTTGATTGAGAATGGAGAGTTGGCTGAGCACAGCTTTCTGGGCTCCGTTAGAGCCCAGACACTGATCCAAAATTCTCAACTGAAATTATCATCAGTGAGTGTAGTATTGCTTAGGTTCAACTGATATTTTATGAGATGTCTCTTGTGTGTCATAAATTGTTGGAAAGAGTTTTTTAATTATGTACATTTTATATAATTATGAGCATGATATAATGGGATTACTGAACAACTATATGCTTGAGCTTTTGTGCTTCTACTATATATGTGTTGAGTACTTGAATAAAAGTCACATAGCTTTGTGATTATGAAGGCACACTTCTCAGTTCTCTAAACAGGTCTGAGGTGAGGGAATCATGTTATCTTCGTATGGACACCGAAAGGAAAACAAGAGTGGGCTGTGTAAATAGTGCAGTCAGTAAGATGTTTGCCCCAAAGTTTTGTAAAAAAGGTGTGCTTCGGTGTTGAAAGATTGACTTCCAAATTGAAAACTGGTTGAAACATATATACCCAACTCATTTTTTAATGCCACAGAAAGCTATTTGCTTCTTTAAAATGACTTTGTTCATCAGAATAATTTACTGCTTTAAATTTTTTTGTTTTATTAATTCATAAAGTTATGGGTCCTTAGAGTTGCATATATTTTTTGTTAAAAATGATGGGCTCTGGTTACATGTGCACCTCAGTCATTATTTTGCATGTGTCCATTAGTAGTCAGACTCACAAAAGTGGTCATTTTAAATTCTGTCGGTGAATCATTCAAGTGTGATCTAAATTTTTAAACACAAAGGTCATTGCTGTGAATTCATCTGGAAAGTGTGTGTGTGTGTGTGTGTGTGTGTGTGTGTGTGTGTGTGTGTGTGTTCTGGCATGTCTTATGTGTTTCTTCTCAGAGTCACTTGTGGCAGGTTGATTTGTCTGTCACTAATGTTTCAGGCCTGTGAGACTTAGTGTCTAAGAATGACAAATTACGTTTCTCACAAATAAAACCTTATTGGTGGCAAATCACTGAACTTTAAAACTTTTCTTTCATGGAAACAAAATCATTTTAGTTGTTTCCATGGGTCAGTGTGCAAACATATTCCTTACCTCATATATCTACCATTCTATCTGAATGGAGGACACAACCTGTCCTTTGCAGGAATATGAATCGGTGAAAGACATTATTAAGACATTTGCAAGCAAATGTCTCATTCCGGTGGAATCTAAGAAAATGTGTTACATTTGAAGCAGAGAATAGAAGAGCAGCTCTAAAGGTAGGCAACAAAGAAACCTAGAGGCTGGCCCATCAGGGAAACATGGCAGACACTGGAGAGCTCTAGTGTTCTGCTGCTTTACAGGGAGAATATGCTTAAGAGTTATGCATATTTTAAATGTTACAAAGGAAAGTCTGAGTGATCTCATCACAAAGACCGGTATTTTCAGAAGCTATTTTAAAAGCCTAATCTTAGAACACTTGGCCACCACACCACAGGAAATGTGTGGTGTGGAGTTAACCTTCACCAATGGTCTGTTTCCCAAAGTGTAAGTTATTGAGTCGAACTCTCATTTTTTAAAGGGAAGGGCCACATCATCCCTTTCAGGCTGGTTGATGTTTGTAATTTTACTTTTGGTTCACCTGTCAGTGGCATCGTCCATCAGTTTTATGATAGAAGGAGCCTGTGTTGAAGGGCAGCTTGCCTCGGGGAAGTGAAACACTTCCTAACCATTAAAGGGGTCTGTACCCTTGAGAGCTGTTAGCTTGTCACCTGTGGTTAGCAACGATAAAACTGTAATGGTGTCAAGTTAAGGCCAAACTGTGGAACTTTTAGTGCTGTTGTGTGCTCGAGGCATGAATTTGTATAACATTTTGGCAAGTTGTCACCATCAGGCATTAGAACAAAGCACATCCAACTGTGGTCGTCCAGCAATTCTACCACTAAGATAACTCCAACAAACATGCAGATGTCTGATAAATGAGAAGTCTTCACACAGATATTAATATTGGCCAACTTAATAATAGCACCTGTACACCATCAAGTGCACAGCAATGGGAACAAGCAGAAAACTGTCATGTGTGAAACTGACACATGATAAGCACACGCCTAATACAACTAACACAACTGAAATGCTGGCACATTTAACGTGGTCCTTTTGATTATTCACACCGGGCATGTGCTCTGTCTAATGGGTTTTATTAGGACATCCCTGAGACCTTCTACCTAATTTGAAGCTCTCCTCAGAGCCTTGTTTTGTGTGTAATAATGATTAGACATGGCTACAGCTTAGACACATCACTCTAGAGTCCCCATGGATGTTTCACATTTTGAAAAGAGATGACTTTGATATAAGATTTGGTTTTTTCCTCCACACATGAGACTTGCATTGCTCTTTGAAGTCATTCTCTAACATTTCCTACTCATTCTCCCGTGCTGTGCATGGACCTCTCATAGGTTCCCAGACTCCCTTGAGTGTCTGTGATGATGTCTGTCTTCTTGAAGGACCCATGTTGATAGACTTAGGAATTTTTACAATAACAACCTCCCTTTCTCTAAAATTTCTAAATGTCATCTATCCAGTGAAGTGGGCTGAAAACTATGGAGGTCATTGCTAAGACCTCACTTGAACTATCTTCCCCATTTCTAATCTCTAAATAAATGGATAGCTCAAACTGCCAAAAGGATTTTCTGAAACAGTCTATTGTTCTAGCCATTAAATCAGCCCACCTCCCCAAATTGGTTTAAGAGAAAATTTGTATTCATGACAAATTGATGTGATGTCAAAAGAAGATACACACAGTTAACTTTGACCCAGTAGATGCTCAACTCAGAATTTCCTTGACCTTTCCAGTGGTCTAGAATGTGAGTCCTCTTTATCCTGTTCAAGTGCCTACTCAGGTGACCCACACCTGTATCTTGCTAATCCTGAACCTTGGGCATCAGTAGCAAGTTGAAGAACCGTGTATTTTTCTAGTGGGAAGATGATATGGGCTTTTAGCATACATAGGTAGCAGAGAGAAGCTACATAAAATGTGTGTATCTTGTTAAAAAGTAAGTAGGGCAGGTTAGGTGACATTTATTTGAAGGCACCCTTAAGGAAATAAAATATTTTATATTAGAGAACTAATTTCAATATTTATATTGTTTGATTTGTTACTGAATTTAAATATAACAAAGGTCTACAGGAGGACATTTAACAGGTTAGAGATACTAAACTCAGCTTTGTCAGTAAGATAAAGATATTGCTTTATTGTATTTTATTCAAGTTTAGCTTCTATTTTATGTAATATTTTAATACATTACACATGTTTTGAGGTTTTGAGCAGGGAAATTATGTGAGCTCATTAACATGTTCACATTTAGCAATCAAAACAACAAGTAACAGTAAAAGGAGGGGAATATAGTGCTGGGGGATAGCCCTGACATGATCTTTCTTGTTCTTGGTTCCTCTTGAGACAATAGAGGAGGAACAGCATCAGTGGTGGATAAGACTTTGTCTTGGGAGATATTTAGGGTTGCTGTATGATAATAAACATTTTCCTATCTCAGTTCTAAGTCACTTTGTTACTTTAGCTGACCTGCCTTCTAAGTTCCTGGTTGCAGTTGCAGAAAATAAAAGGAGACACTTTGAAAAGTGACTTTAGTATTTGTTTCTAGGTTGTAAAAAAGTTTCCCATGAAAGCTTTCTAAGAAAAAGGGGAAGAGCAGAATGATCTTTTCTCTTTGTCTTCAGCAATTTATACATCTTTCATAATACACAATCGTGTGGTAAAAAGTTCATCACAACTTTACACATAAATGTAAATCTTAAATTGAATAAGATGTTTACAACAGAGAATGTTTACATGAATATTCATTAGGAGCAATTATCCGGCTAAACATTCATCACCTGTCACAGCTCCACAGGTTCTCTAATAACTGTTATTAGTGAAGTTTTGTATAGATAAACCCAGTCAATATTTTATCTTCTGTCCTAGCACCACCTATAATAAATCATTACTTCCCTTTTTATGACCTATGGTTAATGGTTTTACATTTTGGAATGTGCTCTGAAGAATGTCTGCTTAGTATCAGAAGTGACACTAAAGATGGGCAGAGTTCTGATTGCAGTTTTGATTATTAGAAACAACCTAATAGCAGTTCCATTATAAAAGAACTTAATAAAACTGATATAATATTAGGAATTCTTATAGGACCAGCATTAAGAATTAAAAAGTCATTTATTTGTCTATAAACCATCACCACAAGACACTTATTAACAGATCAGAGATGCTAAATTTAGCATTATCAGTAAGATAAAGATATTGCTGTATTTTATTTTATTCAAGTTTAGCTTCTATCTCATGTGATATTTTAATACATTTGTCTGTTTTGAGCAGGAAAAGTTTATGAGCTGATTAACGTGTCCACATTTAGCAATCAAAACAAGTAACAGGAGTACAGTGGTAGGGGCCAGCCCACACACAATTTTCTTTCTTGTTCTTGGTTCCTCTTGAGGCAGTGGAGGGGAAAAAGCATCGGCATCTTCATAGTTCTGCAGAGATCTATTCAAGATAGACCAATCTATCATGGGTTATTAAACTAAGGCAGACTCATCCCAGGAAGATAACCTCCTAGTTATAAGCTTGTTGGATCCTGACAGTGTATGTAATTCTGCTACTACAGATGATACAGGATGGAGGTGGGCATCAGAATGATGCAGGCTAGAGGCAGGTACCAGAGTGATGTAGGGTGTGGCGTATATCAGAAAGGTCCGGGATAAATGTGGGCTTCAAATAGTTGTAAGCTAGAAAAGGTGTTAGGATTATGCAGGATGGAGGTCGTTATCTAAAGACACAGGCTAGTCATGAGTATCAAAAATACTGGAATTGTTTATTCTAGATATACACTAAAGAGATCATTGCCAATTATCAATGATATAGGCTGGGAAAGAAACGCATCTCTAGTTCTTTTATGAAGGAAACATATTGCTGATCAGATATAATCTGCATTTTTTTTGGGACCTCAGTCAGTCCATGCTAGTAGTTGGTTGATACCAAAGCTTTTTAACTGCATTACATAGGATTTAGGAATTGATGAAACATCCTTTTCTATTTGCAAGGAAGTTATGAGAGAACTTGTCATTCACGGGAGTCCTAATGGCCAATTCTTCCATTCATATTGGGTAAATTGCTCATGGAACAATTGCAAGATGGTTATTGTGGCCACCAGATCATATGGCTTTGGGAATGAGATGGTTTCTATAGGCTCTACTAGGTCATTAATATTATAAATGGCAGATGTATAAGGACCAGCTGATGTTTTAGCTCTGTATAGTGTACAAAACTGGAGGACCTCCAAATGTACTTTAGGAAAAATTGTTGGCTTTGTGAATGAAAGATAAATTGCCCCAACCCCCAAGGCCAGAATCTACATGCACAAGGGTCGAAACCACAAGAGAATAGACATGACCACTACGCAACTTCTGTGGAAGGGTACTGACAGAAACACGGGTGTTGACCTGTGTTCTGAAAGATGTACTCACAAAATCAAAAAGCCCCAATTGCTTTTGAACTAAGCCTGTAGCTAAAGATGGACAGTTTCTTTCCATCCAGAATTTCTACGATGACTTCCTTTTGAATCAGATACCCCACAAGAAGATATACATTCTTCTCAAGATTCAGGGACTAGACTGGTTCATGTAGTGCTTGTTTAATAACCAGAACCAAACATAGACCAACCTGAGAGAGGGTTGATCTAGGAGAAAAATCACAGACCCAAACAGAATCCTGGATAGTTAATATGAGACAGGACGAGTGCATGTCTGGGTGTATAACCTTGAGGAAGCCAAAGTGAGAAGAGATTGAGACATCAAGGCTGAGAAAGAACGGCACATTGAGTAGAAATGCTTATCCCAGGTACCTTATGTTTTTGTTTCTTTCATAGTGATATAATGTTCTGACCAAACCAACTTAAGGAAGAATTGAGTCTCTTTCCACTTAAATTCAAAGTGACAGTCACATTGTAGGCAGCTGTCACAGAATCTGGAGCTTGGGGCACTTGGTCACTTTGTATTCAGTAGTAAAGAGGAACCTGGTAGTATTCAGCTCATGTTGTCCATCTTCTATAGCCCAGGATGACCCTGCTCAGGGAATAGTTCCACCTACAATCAAGATAGATCTTCCTATACCAGTTAATTATTTAAGTTAATTTCCCACACGGATATCAAGAAATGAGTTCTCCAGATGATTCTTGATTCTGTCATGTTGATAAGAGCACTAACCCATCATACATGACTGGACCTTCACTATTCTTTCCTGGTCCCCTGTAATCATATTTATGGGCATTTTGGAATAGGTTCATACATATTAATACTAAATGCCTATTCTGAATAAGGTGAGAAAAGTTAGATGTGTCTCTACTTTACGTTGAGAGATCATAATCCAGCACAGGAAAGTAAAAATTTCGAATGGCTTGAGTAAAAATATAATTACTGGGCTGTGATGCTGGAGAGATTACAGTGGGTGGCTTCCCTTTCTTCATCTTTTCTGTAGGTCAGGACTGACAGCAGAATTGATAAGCCTGGATCAAACAAAATATGGAATTCCAAAGGACATGATTACACTTACGATGTTAAGTTGGCACTTGGGGAGATGGCTCAGTGATTAAGAGCACTTGTTTGCCTTTTCAGAGGACCCAGCTTGGGTTCTCAGCAGAAACATTGCAGCTCATAACCTTCTGCTATGCTCCAAGAACATGGATATATGTAGGCAAGCTTGTGTGTGTGTGTGTGTGTGTACATGCATGTGCATGTGCGCATGTGTATGTATGCACAAAATATTTAAAATAGAAGTAAAGTATCTACCTTTAATATAGGAGACAGTAAACTAGTATATGACACCCCAAATCATTAATCTACACTATGTGGTGGCTACTATTCGACCTAGGTTTCTCTAACATTAAAATTTATAGTTGGTGGCCTAAGTTTTGGTAGGCTTTTCTAAAAATAATACAAATCTATAGCATTTATGGAACATTTCTTATAGAGAATGCCAGGTACATTTGCGGGAACATAAACCTTGCCAAAGCTGTATGATACTTGGAAACAGAAATACGGGGTATGTTTGGTAAGGTCTGTTTGCCAGATTCTTGTTCATTGATTCCAAGAAAGTGCAGTAAAGATCACTTCCTGTCTGTTTCTGTGCAAATGAAATCCCACAGAGGCCTTGCTGCCTTCCCATTGGTTCTCTGACTCATGTAGTATGACTTGAGACTCAAGGAGAACTCTGAGCTTCCTGATCTCAGGTTCTTTAGTAGTGATGAAGGTTTAGCCTTGCCCTAGAATAATGGCTTTCTGTTGTGGAAGAAAACAACAGCTCATTGTGTATCATACTGTCTTTATGTAGAAGATTTTACAAGACCCTTTTGAAACTGTCAGCACAAGTGATGAATTTGAGAATCCCACTCAGGTTCATTATTGACTCAAAATATTACTCTTTCTGAAGGGCTGGAGGGCTCTGTAGCAGGTAAGTCTGTATTAGATGCTTCCCTTTCAACCTTGATCATATGTTCAGGAATATTTAGCAGAGCCAGAGGCATCTGCAGTAGAAGGAGATGCTGTGTTATCTTCCTGACAGGCAATGATTCTTCTTGCTGGGATGTAGCCAAGTTCTCATTTGATCCAACACAACCTCTGGCCTCCCCTCTGGGTCCTCCTTGTGAAGTACCAGATGAGCAATGATGAAAGAACTTAGTGTGCGTGCTGCACGGCAGTCTCAAACTGAGTCATTGTTGCCAGCCTGAGGTTTAACCTTTATCTATAATATATGAGGTGAGAGGAAAGAACATGAGGATAGATGGCAGTGCCTTTAAGAAGACAGTCCATCCTGTGATGCAATTTTACAATGTCTCAGAGAGCTCGCTAAGGAGTTATACAAGTACTTGGGTAAAACACTACATCATTGCACCTGTTGTTCCTAATTCATTGTCTATTCTTTGCTTTCTTAATAAAATTGTGGCACAAAATAGTTTTGCCTCAGGCTCACTTTGCTAAGAAACCCAATGTAAGACCTGGACTGAATCTGAAGCCTGATAGAGAATAGATAATCCAGAAATCTTCCATGCGAAGATAATTGGAAGAAAAGCATTGAATTATGTGAAAAGTGGTGGCAAGTTTTTTAATTGCTTCCCTTTCTTTCGCTCTTTGGTATTCCTCCTCCTCCTCCTCCTCCTCCTCCTCCTCCTCCTCTTCCTCCTCTTCTTCCTCTTCCTCCTATTCTTCTTCTTCTTCTTCTTCTTCTTCTTCTTCTTCTTCTTCTTCTTCTTCTTCTTCTTCTTCTTCTTCTTCTCCTTCTCCTTCTCCTTCTCCTTCTCCTTCTCCTTCTTCTCCTCCTCCTCCTCCTCCTCCTTCTCCTCCTCCTCCTCCTCCTCCTCCCCCCCCTCCTTCTTCTTCTTCTTCTTCTTTCCTTCCTTTTGATTTTCTGCAGCACAGAGTATCCTGGAACTCATTGTAGCACAACTTGGTCTCAAATTTGTACTAATCCATTTAACTCCTCAGCACTGGGATTACAGGCATGAACCACCACTACAGTCATAACTGATTTTGAGTGCCATTTCCTAAGACAAGAACTGCTAGAGGAGATACAAAATCAAGACACAACCTATGCTGTTTGTTCACCCAAGAGGCCAGCATTTAGGGAAAATTGTTTTTATTCTCAGTTCTGACTTTGTTGTACCAGAATCCTACACCAACCTCCTCGGTGCAAAAGAACTGAAAAGTGAAACACTTGAGAGGCTCCCCTCTCAACAAAAGGACAATGTAAAGCTCAGTCATTGAGATCAGTCATGCCCTCAAGAACCAAGAAGGTTAAAGCAGAGGAGAGTGGGACTTCTTGTTCTCTTCCATTTAGCCTCTTCTGGCAGGAGACAGCTGAGACTGTGGAAGTAAAAGGGGTTGCCCAAGTCACCAGTGCCAGCAATTTCAGGGGGTGTCCAGATGCTGAGCTCATTGGTCCTTGCAATGAAACTAAAAGTAGTAAAACTTCCAATAAAATAAGCAATCCTTACTTGAAGTAAGCACTCTAGCGGTGAACATGTGCTCTCCCAGCCCAGTACTCTAGCCTGTCTCCCATCAGGATCCAGCACATGATGCAGAGACATCATCCCATGGAACAATGTTCTGTCTAAAATCTTGCTGAAATCCTTCTACATGACACCAGACAGCAGAGCGTGGATGTAAAAAGGCATTTTTTTTGCATGTCTGCCATATTGGCAAGTACTCTGCTTTAGGCTTGAATTTTGTATTAGGTGAAGTGAAGACAGGGGCTTCTAGACTATTCCCCAAGCTATTCTTAGCTCATGGCGGGGATGAGTAATGGGACTCTAGGGTAGAAGAGGAACAAGAGGTGGGAAAGCAAATATACATTGGAGCCCTTGTCTTGTTATGTGTTTTCTTGGATCCAGCTCTGTTATTTCTGGTACTTTAAGCCACTTAGGAAATGCAACAGTAGCCTGTTAGACCAACCCTCATTAAATCAATGAAACCCGCCTCTCCCTTCATTCAAGGAACAGAAGCCCGTTTTCTCTGTGGTCAGTTTAAGAGTTGCCTTCAGCCTGCATGTTTAACTTGATCCATCCCCGTCAAACCCTGTATCCACTAACAGCAAAGCCAACCTTGGCAGCTACAGGCCAATAGCACCTTGTGCGATTCCTATCTTCAGATGGCTGAGGCTGCCCACTGCCATTCAGTAGGCCATAGAAAACATGGAAAGAGGATGTCAAAACAAGGAGTTTTGCTTTATTTGAGGTAAATTGACTTGTACAAATAAACTGCTTCATACAGTGTATTGATGAACATTTGATGATGTATGGAATTGTAGCTATAAGAGGCATTTTGGAAGTAAACACTTGGCTAAGCAGTCACGTGCTCACATGAAACTTTGATGGAAAAGAGACAGGCTTAGAGTAATGGAGATCTTACTACACCTAGGAAGTCTGTAAAGTAAGGATTGTTATATTTTAGGTTATGGCTACAAACTTGGTTCTCACTTTTTGAGGCAACTAAATTAATTGACCATGGCTGCTTAGAATTCTTTAATGGGAAGAAGGGCTATTTTGACTACTTGAAAATTCTTATAAACATTACATGGGAGTGAAAGAGTAGGACTGCTGTAAAATGGCCTGGAGATTGGGGAGGAGCTGGGAGAAATGCTCAGCAAAAAATAGACTAAAGAAGGAGAGTATGTAGGGTAAACAAGTGCCCAACATAGGGCACTGAATATTTTACATATATGATCTGAAATTGGCTCAGGGGTCATGAAAGAGGGAGACCTTGCCATATCACTCACCAGCTGAAACAGTTGGGAGAACCTCTCTGCACCTCACCTGGGAATCAGTGTAGAGCTGTTCCTGGTAGAGGGTTGCTTGTAAGCTAGTCCAAGGACATGAGAGTAAGAGAGCCGATAGACTGACCAACTCAGATACCTCCCATGTCCAGACCTAGGGCTTTGAGTTGACCTACCCTAACATTTACCCTATTGATGGACTGCTGGTGTATGAAGGGGCCAAACTTACAGATCCCAAACTACAGGACCTCCATGATGACATAGGATGACAACAACAAGATATCCAAGGGGACTCCTAATGAAGTTCCAGTATTAATAGAGTAGTAGCAAGCATAGGACTCAGACCAGACCAACAAGTCACTGCAATGAACATTTGCAATCAAAGAAGTGGAGGCGAAAGGGTATACTGTGAGACACAGTGTGGCACCCTCCAGCTTCCACAGTGATATTGTCGTTGTGGGGGAGGGGACTGGAAGGGTGGAAGGCAGGTACGAGGTGGGTAAGATGAGTGGGATTTAGGATGAATGATGAGAAATTCACAAAGAACTGACAAAAAGTTTTCTTAAAAATGTAGATTATCTGAAGCACACTGGAGAGCTTTATGGAATAATTTGGTATGATAAAATTTTGTAATATATATATGCCACATATATATATACACATGTATATATATATATATATATGTATATACTTCCAAGATAAATATATTTATATAAAAAGTTTAATATTAGCATTAATTTCTTTAAAAACAGGCATAGATTTGGAACAATATTAATTCACCAACATTTGCATTATGTTATTTGAATTATAACCCTGTGCCTACTGACAGAACTCTGTAATTTGATAGAAATAAAAAAATTGCCATATAGGAAGGAAAATGAAGATTATCAGATTCAATAGGTAAACCTTTAATACTGAGAATGTGAGAATCTAATTTTAAACACATATGTCAAGCGACAGTAATCATAAAGTTTAAGATTCTTATTATAATAACAGAAAACAAATGGGAAGAAAAGATGAGGTCAATTAAACTTTTTCGTAACTGTCATATATGTAAGTAATCTATCATCAAGGTTACTCAATACTTATATTCGGTTCAATTCTATAATGTTCCAGGGAAAGATCTTTGGGTATTTGAAATGAGGATAGGCATAACAATTTCTGCTCCTTTGCTCACATTTTTTCAATATCATCTTTTAAGTTTATTTCAGCAATTCAGATATATTGATATTTGAAAGTACATTTGAGATTTTAATTATATCCCTTTACATCAGAAATCTACAGAAGAAATAATCCCATACACAAAAGAGTCCTTCAGAAGTAGTTCAGCATGAATGGATTTATTGTTGACAAAATTAACCATATAACTCTATTTTTGTGACAGTAATTAAAGGCTAAATTGTTACGTTTCTCATTTTAAAATGAAATTGCTTTGGAAGTTTTATTAATTAAATTCTCCTTAAGCTTGTCAACAATATTAAAGACATAGGTCAAATGTATGGTAGCTATAATTAGCTTGCCTATGTTCATGGTGTTTTTTTTTCTTCTGGGTTTTGCTAAAGACTATAATTATTCTTTTCAAGTTAAATGCATTATTCTCTGGGAACCACTCTTCTTTGCCCTTACATCAAACCATCTTTTTGATAGGATGCTCTTGGACTAAATGCAAAAAAATTATCTCTAAAATTGTAGCCTGTTTATTTCAATTCTGAACCCTGAGTTGGGACTTTATGCCCAAATAGACTTAATAGTCGCACATGATCACCATTCTGTGATTACTGTGAGCTTGGGTGAGAGTGGATACAAGTACTTGATGAACCAAAATGATCTCTCTATGAGTTAACAAATGATATCAGTGACTCTAACTCCCATAGCACAGTTCAACTGTTGTTTGAATGATACTATATGAATTCTAAGTTATAATCCTTAAACCTGAAAAGTCATGTAAACCCCAAATGTATGTTAAAATCAATACTGTGTGTATGCTGTTGATCTTGAATGTATATTTGAAAACTTACCATGAATTCATGTAAATGAACAAAAACTAAAGGGCAGAGCAGATCTGTTAGAATCATTTCTGCTTTCTCATTTTATTTAAAAAATGTTTTCTTATGGGTATTGGTGTGTGCTGTAGTGTCTGCATGTGTACTCAGATATCAGAAAATGATATTAGATCTCTGGAACTGGAGCTCCAGATGGTTGGGAACAACCATGTGAATGTGAGAAACTGAACTGGGGTCCTCTCCAAGAGCAATGAGTTCCCTTGGGTGCTGTGTACTCTATACCCTTATTTCAGCTTCCTCTGTGCTCCTTCATGACAAGTTACATAAAAATAATTTCTGCTGCAGAGTTTCGAATGAGACTTGGGAGACATTTGGGGAGTAGTATTGAAACGTAGTGCAATGAAAACTTTCTGGAATTTATGATGATGATACAAATGGGGACTCCTAGTGAGTGTGTATGGATTGTTAAGTCCATTGGTTGGACTGGGTTGTAATTACATTGTTGGACAAGGGGGCCCCATGAACATCCCCAACCAAACATGGCAGGTTGATGTGAAAACAAAAGGTTGCTCTCCTATTCCCCCCATGTAGGGGAATGCCAGGGCAGTGAGGTGGGCATGAGTGGATGGTAGGGGGAGCATCCTCATAGAAGCATGGGAGGGGAGGTGGCAGAGGGGGGAACCAGAAAAGTGGATAACATTTGAAATGTAAATACATAAAATATCCAATAAAAAAGAAATGGAGTTACATAGAGCCTTTAAAATTAATCTTGGAAGAAATAGCATTATGATGATCTTAAGTACCAATAATCTCAAGCCAAGAGCCCCAGTATGTCGTTCTAGACTTAGGATGTATCTTATATTCTTCCGTCATATTTTAGACTTTTATCTATTTATATTGCTCCATTTTGAAGTAAAATGCAAGAAATGGATTATTTTATAAAATCAAAAGCTATAAATATGTTTTTAAAAGCATCAGTTTGTTGACATCATTGTCGACTCTAATACATTTATTCCTGAGTAAACTTCCATGTTTAAGTTACTTAATTTACCTGAGATTTTTGAAACGGGGTCTCAGTATGTAGCCCAGGCTAGTCCTTGATTCACTCTCCTCCTGTCCCAGCCTCTCAAGTGTTGAAATGACAAGCCTGGGTCAGGAAATACGGCAGTGATTTTAATGTTTGTGTAATCATTATGTCTTACTATCCATTAGAACCTCTGGACTGCTAGTCTTGTTAAAATACAAACCTTTTGTGCCATAAAGGAAAAGGTTGCTTTCCACAAACTGACAGTTGGGGCCCCATTGTCAGGGGCAACATTCAAGCAATACATTTTACATGAAGAAGTTGAGTTGGTGCCTACATGGCCTCTTCACCCATATGTTCTAGTCTCTTCATTGCAGGAAGGTTCTCTATAGACTACTGAAAGAGAAACATGGACACCAAACCAACTACAAAACCTTTGACCTACAATCTGCCCTGTCTGAAAGAATATTCTAGAGTAATGGTGACAAAGAACTTGTGGGAATAGCCAACCAGTGTCTGATTTGATTTAAGGTCAACTCCATGAGAAGACCCCATACACTGTTTGAATAACCAAGAACCAGAGACTAGATAGCCCAAAGACCTAGGGTAAGACAAAACGCAACTGGTCTAAAAAGTACTAAAGTAAACATATAAAAATAAATAAGTCCTGAGGCTGCAGAGCGGAAGTCCTGAGGCTGCAGAGCGGAAGAGACCACCAACACTGCTCACCCCTGCCCACATCCCTGGCCCAAGAGGAAACTGTATAAGGCCTCTGGGCTCACGTGGGGGAGGGCCCAGGAGCTGCAGGACCCCAGTGCCTGAGACACCACCAGAACCAGAAGGAAACAGACCGGATAAACAGTTCTCTGCACCCAAATCCCGTGGGAGGGAGAGCTGAACCTTCAGAGAGGCAGACAAGCCTGGGAAACCAGAAGAGACTGCTCTCTGCACACACATCTCGGACGCCAGAGGAAAAAGCCAAAGACCATCTGGAACCCTGGTGCACTGAAGCTCCCGGAAACGGCGGCACAGGTCTTCCTGGTTGCTGCCGCTGCAGAGAGCCCGTGGGTAGCACCCCACGAGCGAACTTGAGCCTCGGGACCACAGGTAAGACCAACTTTTCTGCTGCAAGAAAGCTGCCTGGTGAACTCAAGACACAGGCCCACAGGAACAGCTGAAGACCTGTAGAGAGGAAAAACCACACGCCGGAAAGCAGAACACTCTGTCCCCATAACTGACTGAAAGAGAGGAAAACAGGTCTACAGCACTCCTGACACACAGGCTTATAGGACAGTCTAGCCACTGTCAGAAATAGCAGAACAAAGTAACACTAGAGATAATCTGATGGCGAGAGGCAAGCGCAGGAACCCAAGCAACAGAAACCAGGACTACATGGCACCATCGGAGCCCAATTCTCCCATCAAAACAAACATGGAATATCCAAACACACCAGAAAAGCAAGATCTAGTTCCAAAAACATTATTGATCATGATGCTGGAGGACTTCAAGAAAGACGTGAAGAACTCCCTTAGAGAACACGTAGAAGCCTACAGAGAGGAATCGCAAAAATGCCTGAAAGAATCGCAAAAATGCCTGAAAGAATTCCAGGAAAACATAAATAAACAAGTAGAAGCCCATAGAGAGGAGACACAAAAATCCCTGAAAGAATTCCAGGAAAACATAAATAAACAAGTAGAAGCCCATAGAGAGGAGACACAAAAATCCCTGAAAGAATTCCAGGAAAACACAATCAAACAGTTGAAGGAATTAAAAATGGAAATAGAAGCAATCAAGAAAGAACACATGGAAACAACCCTGGATATAGAAAACCAAAAGAAGAGACAAGGAGCTGTAGATACAAGCTTCACCAACAGAATACAAGAGATGGAAGAGAGAATCTCAGGAGCAGAAGATTCCATAGAAATCATTGACTCAACTGTCAAAGATAATGTAAAGCGGAAAAAGCTACTGGTCCAAAACATACAGGAAATCCAGGACTCAATGAGAAGATCAAACCTAAGGATAATAGGTATAGAAGAGAGTGAAGAATCCCAGCTCAAAGGACCAGTAAATATCCTCAACAAAATCATAGAAGAAAACTTCCCTAACCTAAAAAAAGAGATACCCATAGACATACAAGAAGCCACAGAACTCCAAATAGATTGGACCAGAAAAGAAACACCTCCCGTCACATAATTGTCAAAACACCAAACGCACAAAATAAAGAAAGAATATTAAAAGCAGTAAGAGAAAAAGGTCAAGTAACATATAAAGGGAGACCTATCAGAATCACACCAGACTTCTCGCCAGAAACTTTGAAGGCCAGAAGATCCTGGACTGATGTTATACAGACCCTAAGAGAACACAAATGCCAGCCCAGGTTACTGTATCCAGCAAAACTCTCAATTAACATTGATGGAGAAACCAAGACATTCCATGACAAAACCAAATTTACACAATATCTTGCCACAAATCCAGCAATACAAAGGATAATAAATGGTAAAGCCCAACATAAGGAGGCAAGCTATACCCTAGAAGAAGCAAGAAACTAATCGTCTTGGCAACAAAACAAAGAGAATGAAAGCACACAAACATAACCTCACATCCAAATATGAATATAACGGGAAGCAATAATCACTATTCCTTAATATCTCTCAATATCAATGGCCTCAACTCCCCAATAAAAAGACATAGATTAACAAACTGGATACACAACGAGGACCCTGCATTCTGCTGCCTACAGGAAACACACCTCAGAGACAAAGACAGACACTACCTCAGAGTGAAAGGCTGGAAAACAACTTTCCAAGCAAATGGTCAGAAGAAGCAAGCTGGAGTAGCCATTCTAATATCAAATAAAATCAATTTCCAACTAAAAGTCATCAAAGAAGTTAAGGAAGGACACTTCATATTCATCAAAGGAAAAATCCACCAAGATGAACTCTCAATCATAAATATCTATGCCCCAAATACAAGGGCACCTACATACGTAAAAGAAACCTTACTAAAGCTCAAAGCACACATTGCACCTCACACAATAATACTGGGAGATTTCAACACACCACTCTCATCAATGGACAGATCATGGAAACAGAAATTAAACAGTGATGTCGACAGACTAAGAGAAGTCATGAGCCAAATGGACTTAACGGATATTTATAGAACATTCTATCCTAAAGCAAAAGGATATACCTTCTTCTCAGCTCCTCATGGTACTTTCTCCAAAATTGACCATATAATTGGTCAAAAAACGGGCCTCAACAGGTACAGAAAGATAGAAATAATCCCATGCGTGCTATCGGACCACCACGGCCTAAAACTGGTCTTCAATAACAATAAGGGAAGAATGCCCACATATACGTGGAAATTGAACAATGCTCTACTCAATGATAACCTGGTCAAGGAAGAAATAAAGAAAGAAATTAAAAACTTTTTAGAATTTAATGAAAATGAAGATACAACATACCCAAACTTATGGGACACAATGAAAGCTGTGCTAAGAGGAAAACTCATAGCGCTGAGTGCCTGCAGAAAGAAACAGGAAAGAGCATATGTCAGCAGCTTGACAGCACACCTAAAAGCTCTAGAACAAAAAGAAGCAAATACACCCAGGAGGAATAGAAGGCAGGAAATAATCAAACTCAGAGCTGAAATCAACCAAGTAGAAACAAAAAGGACCATAGAAAGAATCAACAGAACCAAAAGTTGGTTCTTTGAGAAAATCAACAAGATAGATAAACCCTTAGCCAGACTAACGAGAGGACACAGAGAGTGCGTCCAAATTAACAAAATCAGAAATGAAAAGGGAGACATAACTACAGATTCAGAGGAAATTCAAAAAATCATCAGATCTTACTATAAAAACCTATATTCAACAAAACTTGAAAATCTTCAGGAAATGGACAATTTCCTAGACAGATACCAGGTATCGAAGTTAAATCAGGAACAGATAAACCAGTTAAACAACCCCATAACTCCTAAGGAAGTAGAAGCAGTCATTAAAGGTCTCCCAACCAAAAAGAGCCCAGGTCCAGACGGGTTTAGTGCAGAATTCTATCAAACCTTCATAGAAGACCTCATACCAATATTATCCAAACTATTCCACAAAATTGAAACAGATGGAGCACTACCGAATTCCTTCTACGAAGCCACAATTACTCTTATACCTAAACCACACAAAGACACAACAAAGAAAGAGAACTTCAGACCAATTTCCCTTATGAATATCGATGCAAAAATACTCAATAAAATTCTGGCAAACCGAATTCAAGAGCACATCAAAACAATCATCCACCATGATCAAGTAGGCTTCATCCCAGGCATGCAGGGATGGTTTAATATACGGAAAACCATCAACGTGATCCATTATATAAACAAACTGAAAGAACAGAACCACATGATCATTTCATTAGATGCTGAGAAAGCATTTGACCAAATTCAACACCCCTTCATGATAAAAGTCCTGGAAAGAATAGGAATTCAAGGCCCATACCTGAACATAGTAAAAGCCATATACAGCAAACCAGTTGCTAACATTAAACTAAATGGAGAGAAACTTGAAGCAATCCCACTAAAATCAGGGACTAGACAAGGCTGCCCACTCTCTCCCTACTTATTCAATATAGTTCTTGAAGTTCTAGCCAGAGCAATCAGACAACAAAAGGAGATCAAAGGGATACAGATCGGAAAAGAAGAGGTCAAAATATCACTATTTGCAGATGACATGATAGTATATTTAAGTGATCCCAAAAGTTCCACCAGAGAACTACTAAAGCTGATAAACAACTTCAGCAAAGTGGCTGGGTATAAAATTAACTCAAATAAATCAGTTGCCTTCCTCTATACAAAAGAGAAACAAGCCGAGAAAGAAATTAGGGAAACGACACCCTTCATAATAGACCCAAATAATATAAAGTACCTCGGTGTGACTTTAACCAAGCAAGTAAAAGATCTGTACAATAAGAACTTCAAGACACTGAGGAAAGAAATTGAAGAAGACCTCAGAAGATGGAAAGATCTCCCATGCTCATGGATTGGCAGGATTAATATAGTAAAAATGGCCATTTTACCAAAAGCAATCTACAGATTCAATGCAATCCCCATCAAAATACCAATCCAATTCTTCAAAGAGTTAGACAGAACAGTTTGCAAATTCATCTGGAATAACAAAAAACCCAGGATAGCTAAAGCTATCCTCAACAATAAAAGGACTTCAGGGGGAATCACTATCCCTGAACTCAAGCAGTGTTACAGAGCAATAGTGATAAAAACTGCATGGTATTGGTACAGAGACAGACAGAACAATGGAATAGAATTGAAGACCCAGAAATGAACCCACACACCTATGGTCACTTGATTTTTGACAAAGGAGCCAAAACCATCCAATGGAAAAAAGATAGCATTTTCAGCAAATGGTGCTGGTTCAACTGGAGGGCAACATGTAGAAGAATGCAGATTGATCCATGTTTATCACCCTGTACAAAGTCCAAGTGGATCAAGGACCTCCACATCAAACCAGACACACTCAAACTAATAGAAGAAAAACTAGGGAAGCATCTGGAACACATGGGCACTGGAAAAAATTTCCTGAACAAAACACCAATGGCTTATGCTGTAAGATCAAGAATCGACAAATGGGATCTAATAAAACTGCAAAGCTTCTGTAAGGCAAAGAACACTGTGGTTAGGACAAAACGGCAACCAACAGATTGGGAAAAGATCTTTACCAATCCTACAACAGATAGAGGCCTTATATCCAAAATATACAAAGAACTCAAGAAGTTAGACCGCAGGGAAACAAATAACCCTATTAAAAAATGGGGTTCAGAGCTAAACAAAGAATTCACAGCTGAGGAATGCCGAATGGCTGAGAAACACCTAAAGAAATGTTCAACATCTTTAGTCATAAGGGAAATGCAAATCAAAACAACCCTGAGATTTCACCTCACACCAGTGAGAATGGCTAAGATCAAAAACTCAGGTGACAGCAGATGCTGGCGAGGATGTGGAGAAAGAGGAACACTCCTCCATTGTTGGTGGGATTGCAGACTGGTAAAACCATTCTGGAAATCAGTCTGGAGGTTCCTCAGAAAATTGGACATTGAACTGCCTAAGGATCCAGCTATACCTCTCTTAGGCATATACCCAAAAGATGCCTCAACATATAAAAGAGACACGTGCTCCACTATGTTCATCGCAGCCTTATTTATAATTGCCAGAAACTGGAAAGAACCCAGATGCCCTTCAACAGAGGAATGGATACAGAAAATGTGGTACATCTACACAATGGAATATTACTCAGCTATCAAAAACGAGTTTATGAAATTCGTAGGCAAATGGTTGGAACTGGAAAATATCATCCTGAGTGAGCTAACCCAATCACAGAAAGACATACATGGTATGCACTCATTGATAAGTGGCTATTAGCCCAAATGCTTGAATTACCCTAGATCCCTAGAACAAATGAAACTCAAGACGGATGATCAAAATGTGAATGCTTCACTCCTTCTTTAAATGAGGAAAAAGAATACCCTTGGCTGGGAAGGGAGAGGCAAAGATTAAAACAGAGACTGAAGGAACACCCATTCAGAGCCTGCCCCACAGGTGGCCCATACATATACAGCCACCCAATTGGACAAGATGGATGAAGCAAAGAAGTGCAGACCAACAGGAGCCGGATGTAGATCGCTCCTGAGAGACACAGCCAGAATACAGCAAATACAGAGGCGAATGCCAGCAGCAAACCACTGAACTGAGAATAGGTCCCCCGTTGAAGGAATTAGAGAAAGAACTGGAAGAGCTTCAAGGGTCGAGACCCCAAAAGTACAACAATGTCAAGCAACCAGAGCTTCCAGGGACTAAGCCACTAACTAAATACTATACATGGACTGACCCTGGACTCTGACCCCATAGGTAGCAATGAATATCCTAGTAAGAGCACCAGTGGAAGGGGAAAGCCCTGGGTCCTGCTAAGACTGAACCCCCAGTGAACTAGACTATGGGGGGAGGGCGGCAATGGGGGGAGGGTTGGGAGGGGGACACCCATAAGGAAGGGGAGGGGGGAGGGGTATGTTTGCCCGGAAACCGGGAAAGGGAATAACACTTGAAATGTATATAAGAAATACTCAAGTTAATTAAAAAAATAATAAGAAGAAAAAAAATAAATAAATAAAAATAGTTCCTAATGATATTCTACTACACTCATAGATCAGTGTCTTATCCACTGGTCATCAGAGAGGCTTCCTCTGACAGCAGATAGGAACAGATGCAGAAACCCACAGCCAGACATTATGCAGAAAAGTCACCATCAAATCCCTCCCCTAACCCTGGAGCTCAGGGAATCTTTTGAAAGAGGGGTTGGAAAGATTATAAGTACTAGAGAGGATAGAGGATATCAGAACAACAAGATCTCCTGAATCAACTAAGCAAGACACATGTGAACTCACAGAGACTTAAGCAGCAAGCATAGGGCATACGTGGGTCTACATCAGCTCCTCTGTGTATATTATAGCTGTTAGTATATATTATAGTTATTATGACTGTACATATGAGCATGGCACTGGTTCTTCTGCCTGTTCTAGGGACTCTTTCTTCCTGTTTGGTTCCTGTTTCCGACTTTGATACAATAGTTTCTGCCTCATCTTCTTATACTAGCCTTTGTCACATTCGATTGCTATGTCTTAGAAGCCTTTTGTTTTCTAATGAAAGACAGAGATGGAGTGGATCTAGAGAGGAGGGGAGGTGGGGGTGATGGGGAAGACTGGGAGAAATAGAGGGAAAAGGAACTCACAGGATAGGTTGTATGAGAAAAATAAGTATTTTCAAAAAGGAAAAAAACAGTTTTGTCACAGAGGAAAAGGAAAAAATAAGAAAATCCTGATGCCTCCCATTTGAAAAGAACATAAGTAGGGATTTTCATTTCCTAATGTTCACTGAATGTTTACAATGAAGTACAAGGGCAAATATTAGTGAACTGTTGATGTATCTTCAGTGGGCGTAGGAGATGGGGCCCCTCTTTATGGGTCATTTATATTGAAAGTGATTTGCAAATTTCTTCTTCTTCGTCTTAGAGATTTGCTGGCTTGCTAGACTAATGCCATTTTAATCTGTCTTAATGCTCATTTGTTTATTTATTCCTAGTGAGACTCATTCTTTCCCAAGCTCCCATGGTGCTGTGTTTGTATTTTTTTTAATTTTTTTCATGTTTTACTGTTGGCAACCCTCAGTCTTCTGCAATGGTAGCTTGATGGCCAAGCTATGATGACAGCTCTTGCTTCTCCTTATATTTTACCATATGACTTTGTGAATGTGATAATATACCTTCATCCTAGAGATACACTGCTGTGTGCTCCCCTGCCGTGCTATTCTCTTGCAATTATCATGTTTGCCTCTCTTCTCTCTTAGCTCTTGATATTCTAGTTTTCTTTTTTTCTAACATTCAGCATTTAACTAACACACGTGTCATGGCTTAGTTTCTTTCCTTTAATTTCTATGTAAAGATTTATTTATTTATTTATTTTATGTATGTGACTACACTGTCTCTCTCTTCAGACAGACTGAAAGAGGGCATCAGATCCCATTACAGATGGATGTGAGCCACCACGTGGTTGCTGGGAATTGAACCCAGAACCTCTGGAAGAGCAGACAGTGCCCTTAGCCACTGAGCCATCTCTCCAGCCCCTCATTTCTATTTAAAGCTCTGAATGCCTCCTGTACTTGGACATGCATTTCATGGTGGGGGTCTGCTGTAATCTCATTGAGTCAGCTATCTATATTTTTAACTGGCATAACATGATCATCACCATCATATCGAAGGAGGGGCAGCAGTTGAAAGAAAAAACTTTTCCTGAATATGAACTGTACCAGCCCATAGGTTGAAATATCACATAAGAAAAATCAAAAGATGAGGAAGGTTGTCTGTCTAGACATTCTCTACCAGCTGACCTCCTCCTTCAACATTTGATATCCATGAATAATGCCTCCATGAATTGTTTCCCCCACCACCTGACCTCCATGAAACACATCTCCATCATCTGATCTCCATGGAACATATCTTTACTATCTGACCTCCATGAAGCACACCTCCACCATTTGACCTCTATGAAGCACACCTCCATCATTTGACCTCCATAAATCATGTCTCTACCATCTGATATCCATGAAGTAGTGCCTCACTCTCTGATCTTATAATAAAGAATGCCTCCATAGAATGATATCAATGAATTAGAGCCTATAGCATCTGTTACATGAAGAATGCATCCACAATTTGAGTTCTATGAAGTTTGCCTCCACCATATCATCATCTAGTTTCCATGAAGCCACACCTCTATTATTTGACCTCCATGAAGCCACACCTCTATTATTTGACCTCCATGAAGCATGCCTCCATTTTCTGATGGTCTATTTTGTTTTGACTTTGTAGTGGATCCAGCCAAACTCTGCCTGAAGCCTTTGAAAGCTAGAATCAAACCCAACTTCTCAAATAAAAATGTCTTTCTCAGTCTCTGTTGCTAATTAACTAATTAGCATATGACACATCAAAAAAATCAGAAAACAGTAGCATATGTAAACTTCCTATAATGTGGGCTTAGATTTTTTACAATCTATTTTAATAAGGGTTCTTAAATGCTTTAACATCCTTCTAGTCTATCATCTGTCAGAGGTAGTGAAAAGGAAAGGTTAATAGGAGAAAAGGGAAATGTGGACCTGTTTGGGTGATTCCAATCTTTGTTGTCAGGATACCTATAGCCTAGCTCACAGGAATAGGCAGCAGTAGCTCAATCCATTCTCAAATGTTATTTTTGAATCAGCAATGACAGTTCAATCCAGAAGAAGCCTTGAGGCTCTGCCAATGAGCGTCAGTCTGTGGAAGTGGCAAAAAGCCACCAGAATATCACGAGAATTTAGTTGGTGCATTTCTGTCTATGAAGGTACAATGAGTGATGATCAGCCAGTGAAAAAATCAAGGTAAACCAATGCCACGGTGTATTTAGTGAAGATCAACATCAGCAAAGCCCAATGAAGACCAGCAACGAGTGGCAAGGCAAACCAGTGGTATAGCATTACCAACTCTGTTGGGTTATATTGACACTCTTTCCAAATATCACAAGTTCTCTCAAAAAAAAAAAAACCACACATGTCCATTCTCAGAAAAATATTCTCTCATAAGGCAGTTTCTAGAAAAACAGCACATGATACACTGAGTCTCCAAAGAAATCAGAATTTCAGCTTCACTATACAGTATCAACCAGCCATAAAACTAGAAAAAAAATGAATAACTGTAGACTATAATTTTATAGTATAAGCAATTGCTTAGAAAAAAACAAAATGATTTTTGCAATTAATACCTATGAAAACATTCTCACTTATATGGCGTAGTATGATATGCAGAGTAGCATAAAAGTCATGCTAATCCCAGAGCCAATAGCCAGAACTGGAGATGTTTGTCATCTATAAATTAAAATCCTGGTTCTTTCTCCCACCCCGTACTCCCAGAAATAGAAGTCAGACTCAAAGTATAGGTCCAGCCCATGCAGACTCTTTGATTGGTGGTTTAGTTACTGTAAGCCCCCTAGGCCCAGGGTACTTGACTCTTATTGGTCTTCTTGTGGTGTCCTTGAGGTAAGAGCTCTATTGAGGTATAATTCTAGCCCACGATGCTGACTTTTGTGGATGCATGGTCCTTAGATCCTGTAACACTCTCTCTTGTGGATGCCTTTGGATCCAGATGTAGAACTATCAGCTACCCCTCAGATATACAGCTTGGTCTTCATATGGGTCTCCTAACAATTGGAGTGGGGGCTGTCTCTGACTGTGTTGCCTGGTTTGGCCTCACTGGAAGAGGATGTGCTTAGTCCTCCTTGGACTAGATGTCCCAGGGTGGGGTGGTACCGGAGTGGGGTATTCCCCTCCTCTGAGGAGAAAGAGAGAGGAAATTTGGAAGGGTAGACTGGGAGGAGAGGAGGGAGGCAGGCTATGATTAGGATATAATGTGAAAAAAACAATAACTGATGGAAAAAACAAATACCTTGACCATTTTTGTGGTTTTGTCTTTTTTTTAGGTATTATAATGTTAAATACTGATCCCCAAGGCCTGTTGCTTCCAGGGAGGAGAGAATCTGCACATACACAAAGTAATGTTATGTGACCTTGCTCCTTAATTTAAAACTATTGATTGAATATAGACGCCCACAGCCTACAGTTGGGCAGAAGAGAGGTAGGTGGAGTTTTGATTCCGGGCTGGAGGTCTAGGCAGGACCACGGGGGCAGATAGAAGAAGGTGAAAAAAGGAAAAGATGCCATGGGATTGGTGAGTTATGAAAACATGGCCATGAGGGCTGGCCAATTGGAGTTAAGACCAGCCCAGATAGAACCATGTAGACATAATAGCATAGAGTGTAGACATCTGCCCAGCTCTAGTGTTTTAAGGTATATATATATATATATATATATATATATATATATATAAAGTTTATTACAGATTAAATTTCACTACAACACATATAATTAGCCACTTCTCTGGCTAGAATCATAACTTAAGATAACTCATTTATTTTAATCTACATTCTTCCAGGTGGCTGGTATCGTGTGTTTGTCTCCTATTTCCTGCCTAAGCCATAGGCCATAGGCCACGGGCTTTTTACTTGACAGGTTCCCATGCAACCTACATGATATTCTCTCTGCAGTCGTCTTTCAGGATTTGCCTCCGTCACACCACTTGATTTGTTGCAGCTGAACAGACACCTAGTCTGACATCTTCAGAGCTCACAGTCACCACGTCCTTGTCTAAGGCAAGGAGAGATTTAGAGCCAAACAGTCAATGGTTTATTGCCTCCCATTTTAGATAACTCTTCTACAGTTATGTAGTCCCTGACAGAATTCTGATTAGCTGCAGAAAATAGTTGGAACTCACATTAAACAGTTGGATGTATTTTGCATTTCATGTTACCAATTAGGGAAGCCCCATATCTTATAACAGTTTATTAAGCTGGAGGTAGTCATGACACTTTCTAGTATACATGCCTTAAAAAGAGTTTCCGAAGAGAAATTTTAACTGGAGGTTAAAATACCTTAATATGACTGTAAAATAATCTTATCCATCAATGTACATGTTTACAGCTTTATCTTATTTTCATTTATGTATATGTCCATGTGTGTCTGTGTTGGAGAATTGTACACAAAGGCGGGGAACTCTGGAGGCCAGTAAGACTAGTGGGTATTGGTCCTCTGGAGCTAAGGTTATTGAGCCTCCTGATGTGGGTGCCAGGAACCAAATTCTGGTCTTCTGCAACAGCAGGACACATTCAGTCTTAAAGCCACCTCTCCCACTCACCACCATCGACATGTCTTTTGAAGAGAAGTAAGATGCAAAGTGATCATGAACAATTAAAGTTTTTCAAATAAATAATGATCTATGTTCCATATTTATAATGTTCTTTATTCACACATGTAGGAAAATTACGAAACAAAGCCTGAATATCAAAGTCTAAATCACAGTTAAGTGTGGGATATATAGAAATAAGAACAAACCCTGAGAAGCATTCTCCATACTGACAAGCGTTACAACACTTAAATGTGTACACAGAGCATGATTGTTAATATATCCAATGTCTTACATAAAAAGGAATGAAATGCCAGTAAAAGTTTTGCTTCCCAATCATTTTAACAATATCCTCCTTACAGGAAGCTAACAATTACCCTGAAAATTAGTGGAAATATCTTCATTTTCTGCAGTGAATTATTCAGCCTTATGGGGTTCGAGCTGGAAGCATTCCAAATGCCTATCAGCAATAGTACAAAGGAGTTATGTGCACAAAGAGAAAAGCATTCAACAATTATAATAAATGCATTCAATGTGCAGCTAACTTTTGAGTACAACATATAATATTCATTAAGAAAAAATCAGACTCAAAAGAATGATGGATACCAAGTCTATAACACTCGGGATGAATTGATTTTTCAGAGGTCCAAGCTTCTGAGTCACATGTGATATTCTCCTTCAATGTAGTCATTGGTGATGTTACAAATGGCCCATGCTTCCTTTGTTCCATGAAAAGCCAAGCAACATCTTTATTTTTGGCAATCCCCAAAGAAGAAAATTATGGGAGATGCTTGAACCCAGATATTTATATCTCTAAGATATGAGAGGGGGAGATTTTGTCCTCCAAAAATCTCAAAGTCAGAGACTCGTTCTGGGCTTTTAAATCCAGGAGCTTGATAAGTAGGGGCTGTTGTCCATAGTCTCTCAAACTCAGATGCTTCTGGCTCTAGGCCTTGGTAAGTAGGGGCTTACAGCTCTAGGTTTCCACTGATGGAGGCTTACAGACAAGGTATTTAAATAAGATCCTTACTGATCTGGACTTTGAATGTCATAGACTTCAAGTTTCATAGCCCTCAGCTTTTAACCCTTGGTGGCAAACTCCTCCAGGAACCATAGTCTGTAGTTATGATTCTGAGTTTTTCAGTCTTGCCTTCCTCAGCCTCAGCTTTTTGCAGCCTTTGACAGTCTACACTTACCTCTCCTATCGCCTCAGATCTTTGCAAATTTCTGATTTCTGTACTCAACTCTCACTATCTCTTCCTTCTGTATCCTTTTTTGACTCCGCAGTCTATACTTCTGGTCACTCTTGGAAGCTGCAGAGATTATCTGCTACAGACTGACTGAATCGAAAGCCCTCAGACTTTAGAATTGCCTGGGCTCTTGGCTTTACAAACAGCTCTGTCATCCACATTATCTCTGTTCTGACTAAGCATGTGCATCTGGAAACCCAAGGTTATGTGGGCTCTTAGTATGACTAGCTTAGTCATTCTACATGCAGTAGGCTTTGTGTAAGCAATAGTCAGTAGAGGATTTTATTTGGAGGCTCTGGTTGTAGCTTAAGGTGTGAAGAAGAACAAGGCATATAATAAGAACCATATGGCATTATACTCATGGATGAGAAAACCAACCCGCTTATATAATTAGGTAAGGGGCAAGTCTCCAACATGACAGCCACAGGCCTTTGCTGAATCACTGAGAGAAAGGTTAAAGCTTTGTTCTCTGGGGATAGCTGCAAGATGGGGAAGAACATCAGAAGTGAGTGTAGATGGGGTCTTCTAGGGTCATTGAGACTTGTCATGGCTATAGATCCTGGGCTAATGTGGACTATCTGTCTCAGCTGTGATTGAAGCAAGGCCTTCTGTAGCAATAGATGTGGCTTTAGGTGCAGCATGGTCACTGCTGCCTGACGTCTTCTCCTTGTGCTCATGAATGGACAAAGAAGCCAGCCTGCTCTTAGAAAAGTCCATGGAGTCACCAAAGAAGACATGCTTGGATGGCAGCTCTGACGACGTAGTAGGGGACATTAGGGAGTTCTAGGGGCTGCCAGCCAAGAAGCCAGGAACATTCTCCCAACAGCTCCATTTATCCAAGGAAAAGTAATAAAGGGGATTTCTAGCAATGACTAGGCATTTTCTTCAGTGAATTATAACACCTACTTTGTTCAGCCTTTGATATCCTTATAAAGATTCAATTCTTCCTATTTATCAGGTATATCTATAACTCTGTTTTCTTAAGTCCTACCAAACCATAAACTGTATATTGCCTGCTTACATAGCATCTTTCAGTATGCCTTTGTATTATTATAATTTTGAGATTCCATTATAAATAATGTTTCTCCCTTCCCTTTCCTCCCACCAAATCCTCCTACAGACCTCTCCCACTCTACATCAAATTCATGGCCTCTTTAAAACTAATTATTACTGGATGCATATATATACACTCCTAAATATAACTTGCTCAGTTTGTGTACTGTTGCTTGAATGTGTGTTTTCAGGGCTGACCACTTGGCCTCGAACTACCAATTACTAATGCTTTCCCACAGGAAGACCACCTGGTCCTACCCTGAGCTTCTCTCAACATCTTAGAGTTCTTTGTGTAGGGTTGAGGTCTCATGGCATTATTTCCTATTCACTTTGCCATTTTCATTGATGACCTTCTCGTTTAGCTCACGTTTGGATGGCCATGGTGACGAGATTTTATGGGTATAACTTCTACAGTGAAGTCACGGTAATTGAAGGACAATCTACAGTCACTAATTTACTGAACAAGCATAATTCCTACCAATACGAACATTTGTCCTTATTCTTATAGGTAAGTATAATCTCCCTTTCTTATAAATACATATTTTTAAAAAGCAGTGTAGGTTTGAACAAATTAATGAGAGGCAGACCATTCAAAGGCTCATTCATTCACTGTGTTCAGTACCCACTGGCCACTAGCAACTATTCACAGGCTAATTTCGGATATATTGCCTTGTATTAGGAGAGGACTGGCATAAATTAAAACCTTTAGTTCAAAAAAAATTAAATGCTTATCTTTGAAGCCACACAAGCGTCTTTGTGAACATAAAGTATATGTTTAATCTGTTTAAAAATATATAAACAGATCTTCCCATTAGGGCTGGCCTCCATAATTGGTGTGTGTTTGTGTTCTCTCTCTCTCTCTCTCTCTCTCTCTCTCTCTCTCTCTCTCTCTCTCTCTCTCTCTCTCTCCAACTCTCTCTATGTGTATTTGTATGTGTGTGTGTGTGTGTGTGAGAGAGAGAGAGAGAGAGAGAGAGAGGGAGAGAGAGAGAGAGAGAGAGAGAGAGAGAGAGAGAGAGAGAGAGATTGGGGTAAGAAAGAAGGGGTAAGGGACGTAATTATGTTATCTAAAAAACAAAATAAATTAATTTTAAAAATATGTGAATGGATCACTTTATTCTTCAATGAATGATGCCAAGAACTGTTGTTTGTTTCTGAGTTGAAACAAACAACAGAAATAGAATTCTATTATTTCAATAGTATGTTAAAGGATATTTGATGCCATGGAAATATGAGCTTTGCATTTTCTTACAATTAAAATCATTATTTTTAGTAAAGTATTTGGGTTCTATGTTTTGAACAGATCTGCTTTTAAAAATAGCCAAGGCAGTACTAACAAACATTCCAGAGTAGACATGAACCACAAGGCCTCTACCCTACCCAAAGAACTACATACAACTGGGGAATTTTAAAAGTATGAAGCCTTCCTGGAAAAGAGCACACCTATACATGGACTGACCCAGGGCTCCAACTGCATATGTAGCAGAGAATAGCCTTGTTGGGGCACAAGTAGAAGGAGAAGCCCTTGGTCCTGCCAAGGTTGGACCCCTCAGGGCAGGGGAATATGGGAGGGCAGTAAGGGGGATGGATTGGGGGAATACCCGTATGGGGGAGGGGGGGCATGGGTGCTTATGAACAGGAAACCCGGAAAGGGAATAACATTTGAAACATATGTAAAGAAATACATCTAAAAAAAAAACACCAAGTTTTTATTCAGTAACAAATGTCCATCCCTGAAAGCATACATTATGTAGGTGAGCATGTTATATTTAGTAATATATGTGTATGTATGCATACATTCATGTATGTAAGATACATATAAGCACGTAACAACAATCAATAGAAAGGGGGTTTTGATTTTTGAAAGACAGCAGAAGGAGTTTATGGGGGATTTGGAGAAATGAAAAGGAATGGAGAAATATAATTATATTGTTATCTCAAAAGTGAAAAAATTAAAGAGGATAACAAAGGAACACCTATAATATACATCCCCATGTTCTCTTCCCAGACGTTGTGGGCTATAAACAAGTTTCTATAGCTATGTATCAATTTTGCTTGATCCAGTTCCTAGCTGGCAGACAGATTTGAATTGTATTTGCTGGCTTGGATGGAGACCAATTTTCCTGGTTATGGGATTTTATGATTGAAGGAACCTCATTAACTCCTTTAAAGGTGACAATCATTTAGAGATTACCTTCAGCCACCTGTTAGGAAAGAACACTTTCTGAGAGCACTGTGTCTATTTTCCTGGCTATTCAATAAAATAAAATCCTTCCCGATTCTTCCGGGACCATCGACTTTGGAAAGCAAAAGTAACCCATATGTATGTTTGTCAGACATCTTATTTATTTCTATGTCTAGATAAGAAATACGGCAAAATGATAAATTGTGATTAGAGTAGATTGCTCATCTTAAAGACTCGCTATATTTTTAAGAAGAGATGTTATATCTGCTCTTCTTGGCATCTTTTGATTTCTCTGGAAGGATACACAATTAAAATCGCTTCAGCTTTATCTCAGAAGAACAACCACTATATTTTATCAGAGGGCTTCCTTTATTGGTAAATGGTTGGTAAGATGACCTGGCCCTTCATGTTCATTATTCTTTAGAATAGAGCAAGAAGAACAGGACCCCGGTTGAAGGAATCAGAGAAAGAACTGGAAAGCTTGAAGGGGCTCGAGACCCCATAGGTACAACAATGTCAAGCAACCAGAGCTTCCAGGGACTAAGCCACTACCTAAAGACTATACATGGACTGACCCTGGACTCTGACCTCATAGGTAGCAATGAATATCCTAGTAAGAGCATCAGTGGAAGGGGAAGCCCTGGGTCCTGCTAAGACTGAACCCCCAGTGAACGTGATTGTTGGGGGGGAGAGCGGCAATGGGGGGAGGATGGGGGGAGGGGGAGGGATTAGGGGGATGTTGGCCCGTAAACCGGGAAAGGGTTTCCCGAAATGTAAATAAGAAATACTCAAGTTAATAAAAAAAAATAGAGCAAGAAAAACATTAATATTTGTGAAGATCGGTGTTGCTATAAACCCTGCTTTCAGGATAATTCTAATTGTATAGTGAAATAAATAAGAATGTGTCCCTTCTCTACCACAGCTAGCTACAGTGCTGTCTGGTCACTCATTCTCTGTATTCTCCCTCACATCCCCACCTCAGTGTGTGCCTATATGCCTGAGGATGTGTGTGTTCTTTTATATTTTTTTATTTTAAGCTCAACAAATGCTACGCTGGAATAACTTTTAATAACCTATTACACTGTTTAATATATTATCTATTATAATATATTTATTATATTATTATATTATATTTGAGTACTATTGATTCTCAGGCTTCAGGCTCTACCAAGAGCACATAATCTAAGTTAGAAGTCCACTAAATCTTTCAATCCTTAAAATATGTGACCACAGAGGTGAGGCTATTGCTAAAGTAGGTGGAATATTTTACAGGAAAGTTTTCAATTAAGATCTATGACTGATTTGACAGCCTGTCTGACTTATTTAATAGACTATAAGAATATATAGAAATATAAGAAAGACTCTTACACTTAGATATGTACAGATTGTGCCGACGTAGGGTTTAGTAGGAGTTTGTGAATACGGAGCTGAGAAAACTAGATAGCAGTCTTTACTTTGA
Organism: Rattus norvegicus; assembly: GCF_021556685.1. NCBI lineage: Eukaryota > Metazoa > Chordata > Mammalia > Rodentia > Muridae > Rattus > Rattus norvegicus. The sequence goes on along the minus strand of NC_141553.1, from coordinate 17,210,360 downwards.
ACTTGGGCTTTGTTGACAAGGGCCCTGTTCTACACACTACAGCAATGCTTCTATACTTCTTATGCAGTATTTAAGTAAAGAGAAATTCTGTCACAAATGAGTGGACAAGGTTCAGTGTTGAGGTCATTGATCTCTGTTTCTTGGCACTTGGAAGTTTCTTCAGAGATGATAAAATGACATCCTATCTATGCAAAACCACGTGTTCCCTAGGGATATCTCAGACATCTTGTCATACAGATCTGTTAGTACCAACTCTCTCAGGTGTAAGTAGCTATGAGAGCTGACCACTGCACATACTCTGCCTTTGTTTATGTTATACATCAAAAGATACTTGCCACAGAAGGTAAAGTAAGTAACAAAAATCTATGTTAAATGTTTAGTGTGTTATTTAATGGATAGTCTCTATATGAAGACACTCTACAAGAAAATAATCAGTAGAATGAATTTTTTTTAAATTGGATTTATGTCCTGGAATCTGGGAAAGGGAGTAACATTTGAAATATAAATAAAAAAATTAATAAAAAAATTGGATTTATAGGTTGGCACACATAGAATAGCACACGTAGTAAACAGTGTCAGTCAGTGTTGTGGAGAGACTGAAAATACAGTGTTACTCAGTTTGTGTGTTTTGAAGACCCCTAACGGTAAGCCTTACCAAACCCCACCCATAACCCCAGAAAAGTAACTGCTTTAGTACACACTGAAAAGGCCAAAAGATGGGAGTCTGATTTTTTTTATTACACAATTTTAGTTACTGTGTAGTCCTGGCTGGCCTTGTATTCACAGAGATCTGCCTGGTTCTCCTTTCTCTTTCCTGGGCATGTACTCATCGTCAAGTCTGAACATATATCTCCTAGTTGATTCCAGGTTTGACCAAGTTGAAGTCAAAATTGACCTTCATAGTCACTTCCGTGAAATGGATTACTATTTTTGAAAGAGTAGTTATTTTAATATACTGTCATTGACGATCCCAAAAGGACCTCATCTTAGAGGCAAATGCTGCTTTCTGTAGGCATTTATTTAGATCATTGTATAGTACTATTTATAATTATTAAAGACAATAATATAAAATATAGGAATATTAAATTAGTAATTTAATATCACCGGCATTTAACCACGGGGAATTGAGAGTAAGAAGAAATACATTTGAACTTCATTTTAAAATGTAAAAAAGGCATAAAATTAAAACAACCTACAAATTGATGAAATTTTGGGATGTTCAAGTATTAAGAGAATTATTGATTTCTGGTGAAAACATGGTAGCGTGGTAGGAGTTCTGGGAAACGGAAATCTCAGAAAGCTAAATGAGAAAGCCCTATGTAACCTGATATTTTCCCAGCGAGGACATTGGAGAGCCCTAGATATTGGTGTTCAAGAAGATACTTGAGCGGATTGGGGATTTAGCTCAGTGGTAGAGCGCTTGCCTAGGAAGCGCAAGGCCCTGGGTTCGGTCCCCAGCTCCGAAAAAAAGAACCAAAAAAAAAAAAAAGATACTTGAGCACAAATGCTCACCACAGTATTACTCGTTGTCACTAGAAGTAGAATTAAGCCTAATATTCATGATCCGATGGATGAATGAACAGGAAGCACAGTAGCTGAACAACGGAATAGCATCCAGACAGAACAGGGAGGGATGACCAAATACACTTAAGCCAACACGGATGAGCCACGAAAAGACGGTGCTAAGCAAAAGAAGCAAACTTAAAGATGTCTTACCATATGAATCCAGTCATATAAAATGTCTTAAGTCAGTGAATCCACAGAAAAGGAAGGTAGACTGATGTTTGCCCGGGCTGTGGTCATAAGAAGAGACAGGATTTGTTCTAGAGTTGGATAAGTGAAATGGAAATTTCTGTTTTTTTTTTCTTTGGAGAGATTCAGTTACGTCCTGTAATGTATTTCTGGAAACTGTCTCATGAGAGGATGTTTTGCTCAAACAGACACCTGAGAGGATGTTTAGCTGAGAACAGATACGTGGCATTTTTCTGGAAGCTTCCTGGAAAGGGAGCATGTGATGTTTTGCTGGAGTGGGCACTTGAAACGACAGGTGATTTTTGGAAAGAGAATAAGTATAACCTAATAGACAATGGACAAAGTTTTGGCATTGGTTTTCCTTGCTACTTTTTGCCGGTCTATTTTGGTCTTTGATATCAGTTCTCAGTGCCTTCTTTGCTGATTATCCTTTGTGGTGACTTAGTAGAAAGAAACACACAAATAATTTCTTTTGCTATTCCAGAGGCTTCTTGCTATTTCCTTAGACTCTGGCTGATTGGCAGAGCTTCAGGGTTTCTTCTGGATTGAACTGGTGTTGGCGATTCATGAATGGTGTTTATGAGTAGATCGAGCTACTTTTACTGATTTCCTGTGAACTGAACTGCTGAGGTGCTGATAAGGAAGATGGGAATCATGCAAAAGAACTATTTCTGAACAGGTCCACATCCCCTTTTGCCATATTAACATTTCCTTTCCACTGCCTCTAGTGGGAGGTGGGTTACAAGGGAGGTTGAAGTATTTAAGAATCCTTATTAAAGTAGGTTTTGAAAAATCTAAGCCAACAGGTAATGATCACCCAACTTGTAATTATTGTGAGCATAGAAAAATGACTGAATTGTAGACTTAGACAGGGTGAAAGATTAAGGATGGTATCAAAATAAATGAAAATTAATATGTAAAAATCAAAGCATACAAACCTCCTTTGAGAAAGAGTGGGTTTTGTTTGTTTAAATAAAAAGCATATGCAAATTTCAGAATGTTTTTTATATCCAGAATTTGCTTTATTTTTTACACAAGCTCTATTTGTGTAACAAATAGTTATTTTTATTTTTATATTAAACATCATATCAATTTGGCTGAAAAGACGTCTCATCAGTAAAAAGCAACTGCTATTCTTAAAAGGGATCTGAGTTTCATTCCTAACTCATATATCACAAAGCTTACAACCATCTGTAACTTCAGCTCCAGGAGGGAAGACTCTTTTTGGCTTCCTTGTCCACTTGTGGACACATAGTACACACACACACACTCAAATACACACCACACACACACACACACACACACACACACACACACACACACACACACACACATCACTTTTTGACACAGGGTTTCTCTGTGTACCCCTGGCTGTTGCAGAACCCACTTACTTTGTAGATCAGTCTTTCCTAGAACTCACTTTGTACACCAGCATGTCCTAGAATTCATAGATCAAAAATCTGCTTGGCTCTGTCTCCCAAGTGCTGGGATTAAAGGCATGTGTCACTACTCCCAGCAGAAACATTTTTAATGTATGCTTAATTTATGATTGCCTCAATATTTGTATTAAAATCCAATTTCACATGAAAGTATGTTCTCAATTAATGTTTATCCACTCATATTGAAAATACAAACATATGTTTCAATGTGGTAATCTAAGCCTAGAACTTACTTTGGCAATGATAGAAAAGTGGTAAAAATTATTCTCTGCTCATACAAATGTCTAAGAGTTCAGATAAATTTTACTGAAGTCAATTTACCAGACTCTAGCAATAAGCTTTTGTGCTTGATTTTTTCTAAATTAGTTTCATCTAATGAAGTATCTCTGTTTTGTCAATACTAAAATTCTCTAAATTATTATCGTTTACAACTTTTTACGCTTTCCAGTTAAATATGTGAACATGTGTCTTCATGATATCCATAAAGATAGTGATAAAAAATATGGGTGTATTTGAATAAATACATGTGTATGGCAATTTTTTGAATTATCAAGAGCTATGGTTTAAATGAGGATATGTAGGAACCTAGAAAAATAGCCAACGACTCACAACGTTTCAGCATAAAGACCATGGCTGAGAAATCAACAACTCTGGGACATTGAATACCAGGTGTGGGCTTGATATCTTGAATATTCTAGTATTAAGTTTGTGCTGTCTTTGTTGAGTTAGGAGGCCTGGAGTCCTCAATGTAATAACAATGATGATGGCTACCGCTGATCCAGAATTCATAAATGTTTAATCTGAGGTATCTGGAAACATGAAATTACCAGGTCATTCTAGAAGTTTCAGTTATAATTTTATGATACACAAAATGAAGAAAAAAAAGTTTTGTGCACCAAAGAGCAAATAGATAGAGACAGAGATGGGGGGAGGAAAGGAAAGAGAGAAAGGGAGAGGGGGAGGGGGGAAGAACTTTCTAGTGCATTGCACAGTGCTTCATAAATTACTCAGGAAGGCAGCACTTATTGTATTCTGCATTGCTACTTAGTCTGTTAGCTTAGCTATACCCTGCATGATATTGATAACTATTGTCGAAGAAATATAACCTCAATACAAAGAGTAAAGAGCATGCTCCGATTATCTTTTTGTGATATTGAAATTTATTGCAATCTACTTAAAATTTAGTGCTGGGGTTGCTTCACTATAGGCAAACAAGTAAAAAATATATTCTGAAATCAATATTTAAAGACAATCCCCAACCACTAGAAATATTGAAAACTTTACATTTGGAATTCTGGGAAATGTTCCTAAATAGAATATATCCTACAGAGCTAGCTACTAGAACAACAACAACAACAACAAAAATACTCCATGGTTCACCAGGAAAAAAATACATGTATCTACCTATAATCTCATACTTAATTAAAAAGAACTTTTTTTCAGGATCTTAGTCTCTTACATGTATCATTTTAAAAATGGAGAGCCAACTGTGAAGGGAGAGGTTGATGGCAGTTGTTGTTCACTGTCTTTGTCGCGAATAATGACCTGTGTATTATTTTTCCATCTTCCATGCAGCAAGCCTTCATCCATCTACACAATATGGATTATTCCAGCATCTCATTTACATCTGTAACCTGGAGACGCACACAGCTGTCCGCTTCCTCCTGAAGCGAGTAAACAGATCCCTAATGGAGAGCCGATATTAAATTACTATTCTCTGCAGCAGTTCCAGGGACATAGAACCTCACTGAATGATCAAAATTAGACGACGAAGAAATCTGCTAATTAGGATATTCTAACGTTAAAATATTCCTGCATGATTTAGCTTTAACACACTCATTTTTTGTTTCTATGTAAATAACCATCAGGAACAATAGGAAGGTGGTACAATGGATCGCTGACTCATTCTGAAGTCTTTGTGAGTCTTGCTTCAATATTAACGTAAGGTTGACCAAATATCCCAGATAATTAGTATTTTCAACTTGCTTCTAGGCCATAGTTGATAAAAGATAACCACTTGAGAGGGGAAAGAGGCTTTATTTCTCTTCTCAAGGAAGGAAGTGTGTGAGGGGGTGGGGAGCAGAACTGAAATATTAAAGATAGTAGATATCATTTCAGGAGTATGCTCTTTCAAAAGCAGAATACCTCCAAAGATCACCACAAACCACGGAGAGGAAATCATTATTTTAAGCCCTGGTACATAACAAAGAAATGTGGATGAATGCTAGTCCTTTATCTGACATTCTACGGCTAACTCACTACGAAGTTTTAATAAGTTTTAATATAAACTTGGTCTTCAGGTACAGACACGGGTGTTTTATTTAAAGGGCTTATTCTTACAAATATTAGCAAGCATGCTTTGTAAGTCCCACAGATACTATCTCCTCCATTTTTAGTTGTTCACAAACTTCTTCTCCTGTGATTTCTTTTAGGTCCATCTACTATTGTAAGTCCCAGTATTTATCCAACTCCCGGGTCATTAATCTTCTCTTCTGTTCATCTTTCCTTCCCTTTCTTTTGGGGTCATTTGTCTTTGTATTTGCAGGTTACCCAGCAGAACCATAATCCTGTTGCTCAACAACAAACAAAAGTGCGGGTTTGAATTCTGTGAAGAAGTATTGCCTTCCAAAACCCATCCTTGCCTTACACATATTCTTTCTGTATATTTCAAGAGCAGACTTTTGGGCTATGTGTGGCTTATATAACATGCAGTTATGGGCTGCACAAAGTCATTGGCTAGTTGACATCTGTCATTTCACAGTCACCTGTTTAGTGGCAAGTACAACAAAAAAAATCAGTATTTATTTCTAGTTTCATCACTAGTGTCCCTTTCTGTGAATACTGTGCAGTTTATTAGCTATGTGAACATACGTGTGCAGGTACTCATGCATATATGCCTGTGTGCATTGTGGATAGAGGCCAAAAGCTGATGTTCAGTGTTTCTATTTACTGGCAACCATCTCTTGAGATGGGGTCTTGTAGTCAACCAGAGTTCCTCCCTTGGTAAGGCTGGCTGGTCTCTATGTTCCAGGGTTTCTTTTTATCTGTCTTCTTCAACTAGTCATTTCACACCATCATGCTTTTTACATGAGTGCTGCTTTCCAAACTCATGTCCTCACTTGTGCTGTTTGAATGAGAATGGCCTCCATAGGCTCATATATTTGACCACTGGGGACCCAGTTAGTGGAACTGTTTGGGAAGCATCAGAAGGTGTGTCCTTGTTGGAGGAGGTGTATCACTGGAGGGCAGGCTTTGAGATTTAAGAAACCCATGGCATTCCCAGTCAGCTCTCTGCCTCATGCTTGTGGATGAAGAAGTAGGCTCTCAATCGCTGCTTCAGCTGGTCCGCCTGCTTCAGTGCTTTCTACCATGATGTTCATAGACTCTGCTTTCTACAACATTGAGTTCCACATTAAGGGTTTTCCCTTATAAGCTGCTTGGTCATGTTGTTCTGTCACAGAAATCAAAAAGTAACTTGCTCAGCAAACACTTTGCCAACTGACTCATCTCTTCAGGCCTTATCTATCTGTTTAAATAAGAATCTATGTGGCAGAAAAATGTTACACTATTGTTGGAGAAATTCTAAAATGAATGCCTGTATGTTCACCTGCCTGACGATGCTGTTTTCAAAACTACGCCTTAACCTCTGATGCTATTTATGACCTCGGTTTTCAGGACTAAGTAAAGATTTGAGATTTAAAATCCTTTTAGTGTCTTGATGTTTAAAAACCCAACTGATTGAGCAACTTGGTCATGTCATAATGGTATGGGTAGGGAGAGTTTCAGCACACCTTATCTGGACATACAAAATTTCAAAGAAACAGGAGTTGGTGCTGCTTATCAGAGCGTTTAATGATTAGTTGCTTGAAAATGTCTGTAAAGACACCAAGAAATTTATATACAAGGGCTACAGCTCATTCTAAAATTTTGAAGGAGGTGATTAAGGGTCTATTTATGTTTCATTACTGCTCCTTCGCTCTGAAGGGAACTTTCATAGTTAATGAGTCTGAGATGGAAAACAGGGAAATTTTAACTGAATTTTTTTTGAAAGAAGGAAGAGAAATGTTATTATATTCATTACCAAAAAAAGAGTAGAGACACATAAACCATGTTACCATCGATATGCTGAGATAAGGGCTCTGTACGATTCCACTGGTAGGAAATGAGCTGTCTTTAAATACCATGTTTATAGGTACAGAGAAGAGAGCAGTAGTTGTCCGCACTCAGGGAAGGAGCAAATAGAATTTGATTGATAGATACTAGCAAGTTTAGCATGAATCATCTGTATTGGGTGAGGGCAATTTTCTTTTCCTCCAATTCTGATGTTCTTATGAAATTACAACTGGATTTCATGAAATTATTTTTTCAGTATCTATTGAGAAGACTGTGGGATTTCGATCTTGCCTCATATTGGTTCGGTGATGTACACAGCAGATTTATTTTATTCGTGGATGGGTTCTTATATCACAAGGACAAACCTTACTTGTCACGGTGTGTGGTTATTTAGCTACGGCAGTGCATTGATAGCATTGTGCCGAGGATTTTGGATCAATCAGGAACGTTTCTTTGTGGTTTTCTCTTCTTATGGTGACTTGGGTACTGCATTAGTGCTCAGCTCACAAAATGAGATTAGAGGCTCTCCTGTCCTCTGCTACATTTTGAAAGAATGTGAGGAAACTGGCTAATAATTTTTTCCATAAACATTCGATAGGACCCATCCATGAGGTAACATAGTTCTGAGATCTCCTTTAAGGAGTTCTTTCAGTTTTATTACTTTTCACTCTGAGTTTGCCTGCTAAGATTTCATATTTCTTGTTCCTATTATGATAAACTGAGTACTTTAGAGAGATTCCAGTTACTTTGAAGGTATCCAGTTTCTTGGTGTGTGACCCTTGTGCTTGGGACTTTTCTGTTGCTGTGCAAAACCACCGTGACTGAGACAACTTACAAAAGAAAGATTCGTTTAGGCTTACAGTTCGGAGGGTTAAGAGTCCATCAGGAGCCATGGCGCACCAAACTGAGAGCTCACACGGAAGTGAGACACAAAGCAAAGAGCAAACTGCGAGTGGTCTTAGGCTTTTTTTTTTTTTTCCGGGGCTGGGGACCGAACCCAGGACCTTGCGCTTCCTAGGTAAGCGCTCTACCACTGAACCAAATCCCCAACCCCAGGCTTTTAATCTCCAAGTCTGCCCCCTGCCTCCAGCAGTGTTGGACTCCTACATTTCTGCAGGCCGTGCTACCAAGTGGGGACCAAGTACTCAAAATCCAGAGAGTATGACCAAAACCCCTCTATGTTAATTGCATCTCTGTGGGTCAGCTGCAGTGTCTCCTGGCATTTCTAGTTAGTTGTTACCATTGTCATGTTCTCTCTTTGTTTTCTAACTCTCAATATATATTTGTTGACTGTACCAATTTTATTGTCTTTAATGTTCAAGGAACCTCCCTGAGATTCTGAAACAAATATATTCTGATTGATTTTATTTTCATTAACATTCTAGAAAAAATGTATGAAATTCTGAATCATTTGGCCACACATTAGTGAAAATCTGGTCACTTAGGTCAAGAAGAAATCTGAAATAATCATAAAAATATTTAAGATGGTATTTATACCGATTATTAATCGTTTAATTTTTTATGGCTCAAATGAGATGAAGCAGATAAGCCTTCCCAAGCATTGGCATTATGTCGCTTCATTTTCATGTTTCAAACAATTCAGAGTTTCGTTCAAATGAGATTTTTCATGAGCTGTTTCTGAATCATAGGGAAGATGCGTCTTGCTCGATGTGAAAACTCAGTGACATTTTCCGAGAGATGATGCTCGGCGGGAGTGGGAGAAGTGGGTGGAGACACAACCTGTGAACTAGGATGATGTGGAATGATGCTCACACAGATGGTCCCTCCAAGGCTGGCAAGCTCATGGGATCACTTTCAACAAGGCCTGGCTATTTTATTATCATCCCATCACATTCTTAAAGCAGTGGTCCTCAACCTCCCTAATGCTGTGACCTTTTTAATACAGTCCTCATGTTGTCCTGACCTCAACCATAAAATTATTTTTGATTTATTTCAAAATTATAATTTTTCTACTGTTGTGATCATAATGTAAATATCTGAGAGGCGGGATATCTTATATCCTGCCCCTATTAAAGTACCATGTGCCCCCCAGTGGGTTGCAACTCATAGGCTGAGGACCTCTACCTTAAAGGGAAAGATCTTGGACTTTTAAATCACAAAATATCTACAAGTATGTATGTATGTATGTATGTATGTATGTATGTATGTATGTACGTATGTGTGTATATGTAACTATGTGCTCATGCATGTGGATGATTGTTGAGACCAGAGTAGTGTAGTGGGTCCCCTGGAGGTAGAATTACAATGAGCCATTAGATGTGGATGCTGGAAACCAAATTGAAGTCCTTTGTAAAAGGAAAAACTACACATATCTCTCAAATTTTATAAATATAATCACCTCATGGCTCACAGGTAGGAAATTTACTGAACATGGAGTCTGGCAACACTAAGCTCAAACCATCTTCAGACAGCAGCATGTTGATTTTAACATGGGAAGTAAATCATGTACCCTCATACACTTTCAGTTAAATATTAGGACGCCTGTCTCTTACTCTGAAGAACAAAAGAAAGTTTTGGTTTTTTTTTTTAAATTGTTTTTAAAGCATCTTTGAAAAGATGGTCCTTTCTTTGAAGTCCTAAAATCTTTTCATTTTGATTCTTTAGTATTTATCATGAGAATTCACACTGTTTTTCTTTAATAAAGAAAGGGAGAAAGAAAGAATGAATGAAAGAGAGAGAGACAGAAAGAGAGAGAGACAGAGACAGACAGAGACAGACAGAGAGAGACAGAGAGACAGACAGACACACACACACACACACACAGAGAGAGAGAGAGAGAGAGAGAGAGAGACAGAGACAGAGACAGAGACAGAGAGACAGAGAGACCCTATTTTCTGCACAAGCAAGACGGAACAGACAGTCTCCAATACCATCCTAAATTTTACAAGAGGTCCTCGTTGTACGTAAATTTCCAACCATTCCAAAGCTCTTTGTGTGTATTTTTTTTAACCATTTCTGACAGTTTCAACTCTTCCCCCATGATGTCTCCTCTGCTATTAGCTGTTGTGGGAGAGACACTGGTTTCAGTATTCAGTATGCACTTCTGCTTTGGGTGGGGAAGTTTATGCATTTCAAATTGGGCTTCATTCCCTTAGCCTTACTGAGGATACGTCTTCCCTTTGAAAATTTGACAAGGTGCCTAACAACCCTTCCTCTTTCTCCTCACATTTGTTGAGTTTCCTTGTGCATGTCCTTTTCTTCCCTAGAATAACGAGCAGATTTGGCACAAGCATGCATTTTATACTTTCCGATGCTGTGGTGCTAACTTTCAGCCCAGAAACATTAGCAGATTTCCTTTCTTATTTCTATCATTCATACCTTTGCCGCTTCCGTTATCCAATCTTGTCACGTTGAAGAATTTTCTTACTTCCTTTGGGACCTCTGCAATCTGTTGCAAGCTAGAAATTTCCATTGCTGGATCAGTAAATTCGTTAAATGAATTTGCTAGCAGCCACATTATTTAAAAGTTTGCGTTACCCACTGGTGTGTGTCAAGGATCCCAAATTTTATCATTTCTTACTCTTTTGCTTTTAGGATCTCACCCAGAATGTTGTCTACTACTATTGCATTCCTGCGCCCGTCAAGGGACTTCCATGTTCTCTCTGGTATCTCTCCCAAGTCATCACCAAGGTCCATGTATTGATTATTTATCAGGGCTGGAGATGGCTTGCTGTTCAAACATGAGTCCTAAGGTTTTTGGTCAGAATTTTTAGTATAATTAATCACCAACAAACTCGATGCCTTAAAACAAAAAAGGCAGAAGATGGGAACAGGTAGACAGTGGTCCAGGCCTTCTCTTTTCCTATAGTTCCAGTGCTTTTTCTCATTACCTGTCTCTGTGTGCTTGCTTGGGTTTCCTCACAGTATGACAGCCTCAAGGAAGGAGACTCGCTTACATGGCAGTGGGCTCCTCTTATGGAGAACCAATAACTGTTTGGCTTATTCTAGCCACCAAAGTCACAGACAATGAGTGACATGTCCCATCCTTTGAAAATTGAGGTCATTGGAAATTCCATCCACCTGCAGTTAGACAAAAATCCAATTCAATTGGCAGAACATTGAGATTCCATTGCGAGAATGTGCATACTGAGAATATGTTCCTAAGACATCTTTGGGGGAAAAAAATTCTGCTAAAAGACGTTCTCCAAACTGTAGCGATAGTTTTGTTTGAGGCACACATTTCCAATGAGAGAGCATTTAGAAGTGTTTAACACATAAGCACCATAATCAGAAAGGACGGGGAATTTTATGAGAAAAGGAAGGGAAAACAGAAAGCTTTCTTTGGACACACACCCTCACCCACACAGAGTGAGTGAGACAGAGGCAGAGAGGGAGGGAGGAGAGAGAGAGAGAGAGAGAGAGAGAGAGAGAGAGAGAGAGAGAGAGAGAGAGAGAGAGAGAGAGAGAGAGAGATTCTGTAGGAGGCAAAGGCAGGTAGGTCTCTGTGAGTTTAGGCCATCCTGACCCAGTACAGCCAGGACTATATAGAGAAATCCTGTCCCAAAAAACCATACCATACCAAGCCAAACCAAATATTTCCTGAGTGTCTACTTCTAGTTGCACATTGATAAATCATTACTTAATGGACACTCATTGATCTTGATTGAAGCAGAGGACAGTTTTATAAGAGTGCAAGAACCCTTCAGTTTCCCAGGCTTGAATATAGTAATAACACTAAGAAAAGACTTTGCTGCCAGGACATTGTGTTCAGTACCTTTAAATAGTTCATCTGTTTGAAAGTCAAAACGGCCATGTGTTATGCATTCTACTAGAGTTCTTTATCCTTAATTAAAAATCTGGTTTCCAAAAGTCAGATAACTCCCCTTTACTGCCCTGTGTCTGCCTCTCTCTTGTGGTAGGCAGGACAGTTGTGCACCATGCTGAACTGGAGGGAGGGAAGCTTAGCCCTCCATAATGATGCCTTCAGGCAGGACTTTTGTTGGCTGTGGTGAGTACATGGGCTGGCAAAAAAACACACGTGTAGGAACAGCTTCAGAGAACTGGCTAAGTTTATTTGGGAGTGGAGACAAGGGCTATTTAAACCCTTGAGGGAGGAGTAGGAGCTACAGCGGTGAGTAAACATCATTGGCCCAGACTAGAAGGCTGGAGAAACCTCATTTGCATGAGGAGGGATTTCAGGTGCTGCTGGACATGATGTTTTGAGGGGAAAAGAAGTTTATTCTTGCTAGGCTATGTGACCACTTCTGGTGAGGCAAAGGTGGAGGGCACAGGGCCATGTGGTCCCCTAGGATATGCAGGGTGCTCCTCCAGATATTCAGGTCAGCTGTAGGAGTCGAGTGATCCTACTCCTGTCAGTCTCAGGACAAGATTTCTGAGGTTTGGACATATCTAAGCCCCTGTCTTGCTCCAGACTGATCTTCCCAGTCCCAAATTTCCCTGGCCCCAGATCTCTGGTCAATGCAATATAACTGGCAATCGGTGCAGGGACCAGTGATAAATGGAGGTTTTTAATTCATTGTGTGTGTGTGTTTGTGTGTATGTGTACATGTGTGTGCACATGTGTGTGTATTTATATGTGTACCCAAGTGTGTATGTATGCATGTGTATATGAGTGTTTATGTGCATGTACATGTGTCTGTATATATACCTGTGTGTGCATTCATGTGCACGTGTGTATTTATGTGTGTACACATGTATTTTATATGTGTACACAAGTGTGTATGCGTGTGTGTATGTGTACTTGTGCATGTGTGTGTACATGTGTGTATGTGTGTGTACATATGTATATGCATGCAGGTCTGTATGGGTGTCTGTGTGTACACGTGTGTGTTTATGTGTATATGCAAGTGCATATATGTATGCATGTATACATATGTGTTTACCTGTGTGCAAATGCAGAGGTCAGAGGACCATGTCAGAGGTTTTTCTCTGTATGTGATCTACCTTTCTTTTGGAAAGAGAATTTCTCATTGGCAGGAGACTTGCTAAGATAAGGCTGGCTTTCCGGGGAGGCCCAGAGAGTCACCTGTCCTCGCTTCCCCAAGGAGGGGATTACAAACACATATCGTCATGCCTCCATTTTTAAAATTTGGCTTCTCTCTTTTCTTTTCCACTTGGGTTTTGGGATTTGAACTTGGGACTTGGTTTCCTATAAATATAGTTCCCCAGCCTTCATTTCTCTTTTGGTTAAGCTGGTCCTGACAGTGTCTATTGGTATTAAGTTCTGGATGGAAACACTGATAAACAATGAACTCAGGAAACATTTACGTCCTTTAGCTGAATATAAGTATTTCGGCTTGCCTATAAAAAAGGTGGTACATGCCCTAAATTAGCAATGCCCTCATGAGTAATTTTGTACATTCATAATTTCAATCATCTGCTGCCAGTCTCATATGAATCTGCTCTTACAGTTTCTAGTCTCTTTCTGACAAGTCTCCAGTATGAACTTTCAGTCCTTTGATGTATCCTGTGACCTCCCTCACTTGTTGATAGGAAAATGACTAGGTGGAAATTTTGAGAACTGTTTTATGCCAGGTTCTGTTCTTCTCATATTCTTACTTTGTGTGTGTCACCTGCTCCAAGGTCCAGTACTTAGAGAATCCAGAGGTCATGGGTTAAGCCATCCCCAAAACCACAGAAGACTATAGTGCCCATTAACTCTAAAAGAACGGAATCATTCCTTGGATAAAGTTTCAACAAATTCTGTGACTTCATGCTTTGTGTTTCCAAAATAAATAATAGTCTGTCGAGACAGCACATCTCATCCTTGTCAAAGATGAATAGGAATGTAATGGTTATGCTTGATTTATAACCTCCCTATTTCTAACTTATTGAGATGTACTTTTGAATCCTCGAGTAATGCATCTATTAAAAGCTAATTGAACATAATATTCCCAATATTTGCTTGCAATTTCAAATTATTCTTGAACCCCACAGAAATTTAAAAAGTTAATTTCAGACATGGCCTTCTGGTAATATTCACCTAGCTGGCAAATAAACCATTTCATTCTTTTCCCGGTACACCTGCTGACTATGGCCATGAAGACAACAGTCATGTTGGTACGGACCCTATAATTCCCCAAGACCCACGAGAGCTTCAGTGGATCCTGACCAGACATATGGATCCACCTCTCAGCATCAAATATGGACATGTCCAGATGCCTGAAAGTGATTATGCATCTATATATGATAGACTTCTCAATATTAATTGGATATTCTTAGGATCTTTAACTCTAGCTCACTATTATAATCCCTACCTCAAAAATATGATCAATTATGATTTTGAATTTATGCCAAACTTTAGATTGCATCTTTGTGAGAAGACAAATAACACCCAATAGACAGTAACTTTGGGGACTGGAGTTTAATTTTCTATAGAGACTTAGTGCATGACATTCAACAAGTTCTTATTAAACCTTTGTTAATGGCAGATATATATATATATATTATGTGATAGATGTGAGCATCGCACCTGTATGTGAACTAGGGCTGAATTCTTCTAGTTTATTTATGGGACTAACTAGGTAAATTAAATTATTACCCAAGTGACAAGGTATTATGGAACAAGTAAGGTAGTTGTGTCTTGAAATAATATTTTCAAATGTTTCAACTTTTTGTCTGCCTCTGTTCTATTCATCATTTAGGCATCAAATGTGAATAATAAATTTTCTGGGAAGTTGGGTATGGTAGAGGAATTTGCTCAGTGAAAAACTATAAATAGTATTTTCTACTTATTTTTATTTGTGTTTTCCTGCAGATCTACGAAAGGAAAGCATCAGAGAGAAAAATCCAGTGAATTTGAGAATATGGAAAAGATCAGATATAGGGCTCAGTATATTCATTCATTAAACAAAAGTAGTGATTTAATTCTAATGCCTAATTCCTGTTATGGTATGTTTTGATATTTTTGATAATTTCATGCATGTTGCTATGAAACTTGACCATTTACATTACCTATTTCCACCTCTAACTTGCCCCAAATATCTCAACAAAGAAAACGAAAACAATAAGTCACAACCTTGACCCTTTCCAATAACTTTGGGGAATCAGAGAAACTGTACTAATGAGCTTGTTTGAATTCAAGGTCAAGAGAGGGATCTGAGATTTTCAGTTTAATAGTCAGGATGGTACCTAATTCCTTTCAAATAAACAATGTTATAAGGGCACTATTTCAGTAAACCTTTTTATATTGGATAAAGTTGTTATTTGAAGGACAAGAGGCATGGCAGAGCAGTTAAGAGGGTATTAGCTGTTCCTGAAGCAGACTTGAGGTCAATTACCAGCACATGGTGGCCAACAACCATCAGTAACTCTGGTTCCCAGGAGATTTGATGCCCTTTGTTCACTTCCAAGGGTACCAGGAACACATGTGATGTACAGACACGCATACAAGCAAAACATCCACATATATAAAATAAAACGAGAATTATCATTCATGTATATAATGCATTCTGATTACTTGTAATCCAACCTCTCCAAGCTCTCTTCCACCCCAGACATCACCATTCCTTCCTGAAATTCCCTTTCCCACATCAAGTATTTTTGTTTTGTTTTGACATCCGTTGAGACCAGTCCTTTGGAGTGATCCAGTGGATCCTGGAGGGCTCACCAGTGAGCACACAACTTTTAAAACCGTGAGAGCCTCTTCCCTATAAACCATCAGTAATCAACAACTTAGCAAGAGAGGGTAGGGTTTCTTTAGGTCCTCCTCCATCTATGACTGACTATTTACAGATCTAGTCCTTTACAGGCCCAGAGCAAACAACCACACCTTCTGTGAAGTCATGTTTGTAATAACTGTGTCATGTCCTGAAGATAGACTTTTACAACCTTTCTTTCTGTCCTCTGGCTTTTATATTCTTCTGTTCCTTCTCACAGAGGGTGGTACAAATGTCCCATTTAGGAACGAGTATCTGGTTGTCACTTCATATTGGCATATTGGGAAACAAGGAAGCTCTACAATCACTTCTGTTCAATGCAAAGAGAATCTACTTTAATGAAAGCTGATAATAGACTTTATCTATGGCTATAAATATAAAAGTAGTTGGTGTCATGAACTACAGCTAAACAGCATTGGTATATGCCACTTAGGGCCTATTGTCCAGGCAAACATGGATTTTCGATCAGGTTTATAGTATCAAACATGAAATCTGTCTTGTAGAGAGGGTCTTAAATCCAAGCATGGAGCGGGTGGTTCGTGCTGTAACTGTTGTACCAGCTTTATACCAGTATCACAACTTGTCTGGCATCCTAAAATCACAGCTTACAAGGTACACAGCTAGATAAGATCACTGATAGCCACCCTGGTCAGCTTTATGTCAACTTGACACAAGCTGAGGGGAAGAAGCCTCAGTTGAGGAAATGTCTTCATTAGATCCAGCTGTTAAAGCATTTTCTCAATTAGTGATCAACAGGAGAAGACCCAGCCCATTGTAGGTAGGGTCATCTCTATGCTGGTTGCACCCCCTTAATGGCTTCTGCATTAGCTCCTGCCTCCAGGTTCCTGCCAAATTTCAGTTCCCATCCTGACTCCCTTTGGTGATGAACAGCAATATAGAAGTGTAAGCCAAATAAACACTTTCTTCTACAACTTTCTTTTAGGTCATGGTGTTTAATTACAGCAAACAAAACCCTAATTAATATTTTTTCTCTCCCAGCAGCCTGTATAGCAATTTCTAGTACAATGAAAGCTATCCATATCAGGCTCCTATCAGCAAGCACTTCTTGGCATCAGAAACAGTGACTGGGTTTGGTGGCTGCATATGGGATGGATCCCCAGGTGGGCAGTCTCTGGATGGCCTTTCCATCAGTACCTGCTCCACTCTTTGTCCCTGTATTTCCTCCCATGAGTATTTTGTTTCCCCTTCCAAGAAGAACTGGTGTATACATGTTTTGGTCATCCTTCTTCTTGAGCTTCATATGGTCTGTGAATTGTATCCTGGGTATTCCGAGCTTTTGGGCTAATATGCACTTATCAGTGAGTGCATACCATGTGTCTTCTTTTGTGGTTAGATTACCTCACTCAGGATGATATTTTCTAGTTACATCCATTTGCCTAAGAATTTCATGAAGTCATTGTTTTGAGAGCTGAGTAGTACTCCATTGTATATTTGTACTTTTTGAATCCATTCCTTTGCTGAAGGATATCTGGGTTCATTCCAGCTTCTGGCTATTATAAATAAGACTTCTATGAACATAGAGGAACATGTGTCCTTGTTATATGTTGGAGCATTTTTTGGGTATATGCCCAGGAATGGTATAGCTGGGTCCTCATAGTACTAGGTCCAATTTTCTGAGTGACTTCCAGACTGATTTCCAGGGTGGTTATATCGGCTTGCAATCCTACCAACAATAGAGGAGTGTTCCTCTTTCTCCATATCCTCAACAGTATCTGCTGTCATCTGTGTTTTTGATCTTAGCCATTCTGACTAGTATGGGGTGGCATCTCAGGGTTGTTTTGATTTGAATTTTCCTGATGACTAAAGATGTTGAACATTTCTTTAGGTGGTCCTTGGCCCCTTGATATTTCTCAGTTGATAATTCTTTGCTTAGCTCCGTACTCCATTTTTAATAGGGTTATTTAGTTCTCTGAAGTCTAACTTCAGTTTTTTGTATACATTGGGTATTAGCCCTCTATTGGATGTAGGATTGATAAAGATCTTTTCCCAATCTGTTGGTTGCCATTTTGTCCTTTGCCTTACAGAAACTTTGCAATTTTATGGGGTCCCATTTGTTAATTGTTGATCTAAGAGCATAAACCATTGGTGTTCAGTTTAGGAAAATTTTCTCTGTGTCTATGTGTTCGAGGCTCTTTTCTACTTTCCCTTCTATAAGTTTTAGTGTATCTGGTTTTATTTGGCGGTCCTTGATCTACTTGGACTAAACTTGGTAGGAGGCGATAAGAATGGATTGATTTGCATTCTTCTGCATGCAGATCTCCAATTGAACCAGCACTATTTATTGAAAATGCTGTCTTTTTCCACTGGATGGTTTTAGCTCCTTTGTCCAAGATCAAGTGACCATAGGTGTGTGGGTTCATTTCTGAGTCTTCAATTCTATTCCATTTGTCTACCTGTCTGTCTCTGTACCAATACCTTGCAGTTTCTATCATGATTGCTCTGTAATACAGCTTTCGGTCAGGGATGGTAATTCCCCCAGAAGATCTTTTATCACTGAAAATAGTTTTCACTATCCTGAGTTATGGATATCTGCCAGAGCCTTACTGATACAAAATAAGATGCTTGCAGTTAACCATCAGACTGAGCATGGGGAACCCAATGGAAGAGTTAGAGATAGGACTGAAGGAGCTGAAGGGATTTGCAACTCAATAGGAAGAACAACAATAATAACCAACCAGACCCCCAGAGCTCCCAGGGACTAAACCACCAACCAAAGAGTACACGTGGAGGGACTCATGGCTCCAGCTGCATATGTAACAGAGATGGCACAGTCTGGTATCAATAGGTTCTGTAAAGGTTCATTTCCCCAGGGTAGGTGAATGCCAGGTTGTTGAGGTGGTAGCGCGTGAGTGGGAGGGGGAGCATCCTCATAGAAGCAGGGGGATGGGGGATGGAAGAGGGGGAAACCCGGAAAGGCCATAACAACATTTGAAATGCAAATCATAAACTGTCCAATAAAAAGTAATAAAAATAAATGAATAGCAAAAATAAAAGAGAGAAAGGAAGAAAGAAAAGAAAAGCTATCCAGTGGACATCAAAATTCCACTTCCCATTATAGATTTATTTCTCTAAGAACTTTAGGGATCCGTAGGCAGGAACCAGACTGTCTCAAGTTTAGTGATTATAAGAAAATTGGGAAAGTAGATAGTTTTACGTACAAACACACAGAGATGTGTAAGCCTACACACAGAAGTGAATATGTTCATACACATGCACATAATGAGATGACAATCATTGAAAAAAAGTATTTATAAAAGTTTTCCAGAATTCTTAAATGTTTATTTGGGTTTTGCTGAAATGGCTCAAAGTGTAAAGCATATTGTTGCTAGGATTCCAAAGAGGGAAGGAGAAATTGTTGACACACACACACGCGTGCGCACGCACGCACGCACACACACACACACACACACACACATACACACACACACTTGAGCATGTGTATCAGACACACTAAATGGATAAATGATTTTAATCTCATAGTGCTTTATATAGTTTTATGTTTGAGAGAATTATTCTTCAGTAAAGTTCTTCTGAAGTTGGGGCAAAAGTCAACATGGAATATTAAAATTTTTATTCTCTTTTGAAATCTATTCTGTGTCAATTATGGAAACTTGATTACATATTTTAGAACAGAGGATAAACTCTTGATAAATATACATATTCCCATAACATATTAACATGTTCAATAAGCAAACATTAATCAGATAACTATGTCATTTGCTTAAGAAACAGATAAACATTTAAAACATTCTGGGTATGAGTATTTGCTTACACATGTATATGTCCCCAGTGTGAAGTACCCATGATGTCATGAAGAGTGCATCAGATGCACTTGAATTGGAGTTAGAGACAATTTTGAGCCACCATCAGGTTGCCGAGTACAGATTCTGGGTTCTCTATCCTCTAAGTCTCTTTCTCAGTTTCATGTCGACTCATTTTGTGACCCATCAGAATTCACCAGGGCTGTTTGCATGACTGTCTGTTGAAGCGTGGTAGGTTCACCAGATGATTCCTACCTAAAAATTAGAGATTTCTCTTTCTCTTCTTGGCTTCATCATTAGCCAATAGCTCAGCAGTAAAGTCTTCAGCCCTTGAGTGATTGATTGTTGACAGAGATCATCTTTTGAGAAGGTATGAAATGAATTATTATTATTATTATTATTATTATTATTATTATTATTCTAGAAATTAATATGGTGGTAGTTATTCCCTAATCAGCTAGTTCTTCAATTAACCACATAGAGACCTTTAATATCTTAAAGTTTATGCCTTAGCAGTTGACTCAACCACCTATCCCCCCTTCCAGCCATGTGGTTAGCTATACCTTCCAGGACCATGGTCACACCCATCTTTTCTCATATCTCTGGGTGAAAGGGCTTTTCTTTCTTTTCTTCCCAGAGTTTCTTTCTCCCTCCCAGGAAATCCAATCTATTTCTCTCTACTGCTTAGGCACAAGGCTTTAGCCTTTTATTGTCCTACTAACTTCGGGAGCAAGGTTTGTACATCAAAATATGTGTGAGAATTTGGTCATCATTGGGCGACTAGATCTAGGGATACAGAGTTTATCATTTGAATACATAGCAGCACCAGAGATACCCAAAGATGAGAATCTGGTACAAGTAACTTCCGAGGTTACTTGTTCATAAATTACAATATTAGAGCAGCTATTCTGAGTTTAGAGAATGCCATTTCTTTGCACTGCACCCTAACTTAAGGCTCTCATACATGTTTAGTATTTTTCTGTAATTTTTTTTCTGAACCTTTGAGTGGTTAGAAGAAATGTCTTGTTTTGGGGTATGCTAACGAATGACACTTATTTTTAGTATCATGGACAGTCATGGGTCTCTGAGTTCACATCAAATGAGTGTAAAGAGATTCTTCTCTGAATAAGGTTCCAATAGTTTTGTGTGTGGGTATAGATGCAGACAAATATAGAATACATTTCATGCTCTGTCCTTTTAGTTAAAATAGTAAGTTTTTTTTTTTTTGGTTCTTTTTTTCGGAGCTGGGGACCGAACCCAGGGCCTTGCGCTTCCTAGGTAAGCGCTCTACCACTGAGCTAAATCCCCAGCCCCAAAATAGTAAGTTTTAAATTGGGCTTACATCTTCTCTAGGCACTGGTTTATAGTACCAGGTTCACAATACCAGGCATGGGTTCCCTCTCATAGATGAGGGTTTAAATCAAACCAGAGAGCAGTTGGTTACACGATAACAATCATACCACTATGGCACTAGTGCTCAGTCACATTTTACCAAGGAAGCTGGACTTCTCACTGTGTTTATAACCTAAAATGTCTTCCAGTGAGGAGAGGATCAGTTATACAATAATATATCCTTGTAGGCTCATGGATTAGAATAATCATATGTTATTACTAAAAGTCTTTCTGTTTTGAGGATGGTCTAAAATGCAATCCTATGTCTTTCTCTTATGAGTACTTATCTACAATTGTCAAAGCCCACTTATTAGCAAACGTAAAGCTAATTTTTATTGTCTTTTCAGTTTCCCTTGTTCTAAAAATTTCCTCTGGAAAAACTGACCAATCTTCAGGACATCATTCATAGAAGCATCCATAGCATTTTCTGTAGAACTATCCATAGGATTATCCAGAGAATTATCTATAGCATCATCATAGCACTGTCCACAGTATCAACTGCATAATCATCCATGGCGTCATTCAAAACATCACTTGCATCCTTGTCTGCACCATCATCCATAGCATCTTCGAAACTCAGGTTCAAACTGACCAGTCATTGTTCAAAGCACATTCTAATCTCAGGTTCAAGGGAACTCTATGATACCTAAAAATTTTCAACCATGAAAACATGAATATTACACCACACTTCTCTAAGTCTAAGTTAACTTGTAATTATCCCATTAGGCATATCAACAACAGTGCCAACCAACCAGAGCTTCCAAGGACTAAGCCACTACCCAAAGACTAGACATGGACTGACCCTGGGCTCCAACCTCATAGGTAGCAATGAATAGCCTAGTAAGAGCACCAGTGGAAGGGGAAGCCCTTGGTCCTGCCAAGACTGAACCCCCAGTGAACGTGATTGTTGGGGGGAGGGTGGTAATGGGGGGAGGATTGGAAGGGGAACACCCATAGAGAAGGGGAGGAGGAGGGGTTAGGGGAATGTTGGCCTGGAAACCGGGAAAGGGAATAACAATCAAAATGTAAATAAGAAATATTCAAGTTAATAAAGATGGGGAAAAATTATCCCGTTAGGCTATTGTATTATAGCTATGGTTTTGTAAACAAAGGCCAGTGCACAAGGCACCCATTTTGACTCTGAGGCTCACTCCTTGTATGAATGTGCAGAGTCTCTGCCTATCAATTACTACCGTTGTTAAGAAAACTTCTCTGACAGAAGGCTTTGCCCTTTATAAGGCGGAGGTGTTGCTCTTTTGCCATTCATGGCTGTGTCATCTCTTGTTTCTACCTCCTCTCTCTGGCCCTCAGATCTTTTGACTAGAAGTGAAAGCATTTCTTGGACTCTCAGTCTGAATCTAAACTTGTCAAAGATGATGTTGTGTTTTTCTCCTGAGAGACTTCAAGCCTCATTAAAGCTGATCGAACGAAACCAAGATGATGGCATACCCAGCCATGTGACAAGGTGACTTCCTGTCCCCTGATATAAGAGTGAGACCATTATTGCATTGTGTCCAGGGAAATAAGACAGGTGAAGAAGGTTGTGGACCACAGGATCTTATTCAGATTGCTTTGGGTGATGGTTGCTAGAGCCTGGTAAGGACAGAAGGGAGGAAGAGGGGGTGGGTGGGTGAAGGGGAGTTGATGAACAATGTAAGTAGATAATGATCTGAAAGCTCTGTTGCACACCATAGTTAACAATAACGTAGATTGCGAAATAACTATGAGATCCATCTTTTAATGTTTCTTACACGAGAAAGTGATAAATGTATGAGATAATGAAGATGCTAATTACCTGTCTTGTTAATTACATAATTTGTTACTTGTATTGAGACATCACATCATACCCCATAAGCAAGCACTATTAGGATGTGTTAATTAAAATTTTTGAGATGAATTAGGAACAAGTTAATATTAGCTGTTATAGTGTGCATTTGAAAAGTTGCTCAGAGAGTAATGAGCTGATGATTCGAATCCTCTTTTGATAGTATTCTGAGACTGTGATTTCAGGCACTGGCTAGATCAGGGGAATTTCTTTTTCTTCCTCAGGAGCTTTATATCTTGATGGGTGAATGGCAGACGATGGGAAGGCTGGGAGATGGGCCTGAGGGAAAGGGATCAGGTCTCTCTTGTTCTCTTTTGTTTGGCCTGCTTTCTGGTGCTATGGAGTGAATAGCGCCCTCACCACAGGCCCCCACTTCTTGCGTTGCCTCATTTTAACATCAGAGCAAGGAAGTCAGAGGTCTCTGCACAGAGGCCTCTGGAATCCAGAGGAAAAACAAGCCCCTTCCTCCTTGGTGGATAGAGGCTGTGAAGTGGATTAACCAGATTTGTATCAGTTTCTTGGTTTTGGAGGAAAATGCTGGGCATATGCCATGATGCCCTCTCCTGGGACTCACTCCATCAGCATGGCTCTGAGCATTGTGAGGCAAAGATAACCTTCAATTTAAACGAGAAATAATTCTTGGCAATGCATTCCAGTTGTTTAACTCGTAAATCAGATTTTAATTTTTCAATTCAGCAACTCTAAGAAAGTATTTAGATGAAACTCAGCAAGTAATTTTATATAGTAAACTGGAGTATAAAAATAAATTACTGTCCCCTGAATAAGACAATCTGGGCTACTACACTTAAAAGGCTGAAGTAAAGATGCATTAGAGCAAAATGGATGGAAGCATATTGTCACTTCAAATACATTTTACTTACTTTTCCACAAAATAAGGCATAGGGAAGGTACATTAAATTAGATTTATTTGGAATGAAAATTTGAGGGTTAAAAAAGCATTAAGTGAATAAATTATTACTGAATGTATAACCTGAAATCATTTTAATGTTACTGCTTTCGTTATTTTTCAAAGTTTTATTAAAATTCCATTATAAGCCAGGAAACACTTTGGTCTTGACATTTCATTTTTGACAAGCTAAAGTGCGGGCTTTGGATATATTATAATGTGTCTTGAAATAAGAGGAGAAAATATGAGGTCGAGGGACCATCGTGCATGAATTCTGTCTTAATTATCCTGAAGGGATAACTACCACTAGGATTTACTAGATAATTAGTCTGTTCACAATTAATTATTCACACTGAGTTCCACGTGATGTTGGGTCTTTTTTCAAGAACAGCAACTTCCTATGAGTTAAATCTTTTTCCTTTCCCCACTGTGCGTGTGTGTATGTGTGTGTATGTGTGTGTGTGTGTGTGTGTGTGTATGTGTGTGTGTGTATATGTGTATATATATGTGTGTGTGTGTGTGTGTATGTGTGTGTGTGTATGTGTGTATATGTGTATATATATGTGTGTATGTGTATGTGTGTATATGTGTATATATATGTGTGTGTGTGTGTGTGTATGTGTGTGTGTGTAAATTTCTCATCTATGGTATTTATGTGAAAAAGGAATGGCTACTAAAAATTTATTACAAACGATAGTTACTGATGCTTCAGACATGCAACTTCACATGAATTCCGCCAACCTTTGTAGAGGTCCAAATATAACTGGTACACAGAGAACAAAAAATTACATTCACAGTCCTCAGGAGTAAAACCTTATCAAAGAGACCAGTGGCACTGTTTCCTTGTTACGTGATGACATAGCTCATCGCCATCTTCCTTGGATACAGGGAATATCACAGGATATGGTAAAACATTCATTGATCTTCCTTTTTGAAAACCTTGAGTATGAAAATCCCAGCAATGCAATTAGGATCTCAATCATAAATACAGGTATGATCACAGGTCACACACACACACACACACACACACACACACACACACACACATATATATAAATCTTTAGAGTAAAGATAGAGACTCCGTGAATGGTGACTGTATGTTTGTGTCTACAGGATACATTGATGAAGCCTGCTGTCTCAAAACCGTGACACTAGTAATTATCAGGCACAGAGGAAGACAAGCTGGAGTGATTATTTGCTTGTTTCCTTGGTCATCGGCAGGAAAAGGTTTTATAAAGAAATTTCTGCATTAAGCATACAGGGTTTTTTTTTAAATCATATTTGTTTTTAAGACTAAATATTGCCTTGTAGCAAGATGGCTTGGTATGGGTTGGGAATGATCCCAAATTTGTGGCAGTTTCTTGCCCCAGATTCTCAAGTACTGGGGCTAGATGTCTGTTACTTTGAAAAAAAAAAGAATTATTTTTTGCAAAAAGTTCAGTGTTGACTTAGTTTTTGAATATTTCAAGTACCATGAAAGAGACTAGTTTTATAGTGATAAGGAAAACTGTAATATAGTCTTCATTCTTTGAAAATTGGGAATTTCTTGAAATGACAAATAAAATAGTAGTACTTTCTCTTAGCTCGTCGTCTTTCAAACTCTAAATGGAATTTCAATTATTATACAGAAGAAAACACTTATATTTACCAACGGCCTCATGGAGAGTCTCTACCTTTATAGCTTGGAAGCATAAGCAGCCATAATTTAAATTAAAGATTTTCTTATTTGATATTAAGAGGAAGTCTGGGTGGTTGTACAGGAGAGGCAGCTACATAAGGAAAAAACACAAACTATGCTGGCTGTGAAATCTGCCCCATGTTTGTCCTAACAGCATACGCTCAACACTTCAGTGCTTTTAATTGGCTTCTAGACGACTTGGGGAGAAGGCTTTCATCAGACTTGAGAAAATATAGCTGTGTGCTGACGTGAGCACTGCCTTTGAACGTTTTTATTCATGTGTGAATTTGGATGCAGTGCCCTTTGAGTGTCTGGCTTAGACGACCTCATTATGAAGATTCCAGGAAGCATTTCTACAGTATTATTCTTGTCAACAGAAATACCCAGGCTGTGTGTGTGTGTGCCTGGTGTTCACACATATCCACCATGACTCTAGATCCCTCAGATGTTGACATCCTGACAGGCAGGGAAATGTCAGGCACACATGGGTTCTTTCCTCATCTGATCCAATTAACCAAATGCCTCCTCTTTTTCCTTAGGATCCCTGCACTGCAGCAGGAGAATACTGTCAACACTCTGTGATGTCACTACCCCAACATAGAATGACTCTCCCAAAAGCACTAACATCCCTTTCTAATTGGCTTTTAGGAGTCACCGTTTTGACACTTTGAAGTCAAAGTAGGCTTTTCACAATTCTGAGATATTCTGTTCATGTCTCCCAAATATGGACTAGTTAACATTCTTCAACAAGCAGCCTGCCTTTCAAAAGATATGTTATAGATTTTCACAGATCTCTGGGTCTGTGACTCTAAGTGACATAAAGATATTACATCCATTAATTTTCATGTTCTCACAAAGTTTTGGGCAGAAGCAACGTAAGGAAAGAAAGGTATAGTTTGCTCACCTTTTGAGGTCCCAGCTCATCATTGTTGGAGACAGAGCTGCAGGAGAGGGATATGCTTGCCAATCATCTCCACAGTCAGGGAGCAGAGAAGCCATGGGATGGTGCCAGCCTCATCAGAATGCACCTTCCCTCCTTAGATGAGTATTCCTAGGGATACTTTCATAGGCACAGGGAGAGGTATGTTTCCACACTGAGTCTAAATCTAATGAGGTTTGACAAGTGTCATTAACTATTACAGAATCACATGTACTCTCCCTTTGAACTATGTTATCTAGTGTCATCAAAACCATGCACACTTTCATGAATCACAAGGATAGGACCATAGGCATGACAGTAAGTTCCCAATTAATTCTTCTACATGGATGTATCCTTGCACAGAATCTGAAAAAAAAAACAACAACATAGGTCAGTAACTGTTTAGTTCAAAATCCAAGGCAATAGCCAGGCCTTGTGACACATACCTCTAATCCCCATGACTTGGGAAAGTAGGTCTGAGGCAGAAAGATCACAGGCTCTAGGCCTGCCTAGGCTACATGGGGGTGGGAAGGGTGTTCTATGACAGTGTGGATAACTTAGAGTAGCGATTTTCAACCTTCCTAATCCTGTGACCCTTTAATACAGGTCCTCATGCTGTAGTGACTCCCAAGCATAAAATTACTTTTGTTGCTACCTCATAACTGTGATTTTGCTACTGTTATGAATCCTAATGTAAATATGTCTTAGAGAATGAGGTTTGCTAAAGGGATAGTGACCCAAAGGTTGAGAACCACCGGCCTAGAGGGATCTTACATTATCCTAAATTAGATAGGAAAAGGGGAACTGTGGGAATTGGTCAGTGGCAGACTACTAGTCTAAAATGTGTGAAGGCTCTGGTTTAACACCAGTGTGAATGCGTGTGTGCCTGCCTACATGCATGCACGTGTGTATATGGTGTGTGTGTGTGTGTGTGTGTGTGTGTGTGTATGTATGTAGACATATTAGCATACAGAGTGAACTATCTGACTCATCATTTCCTCTTTGTCAAACTCATTGAGGAATGACAAAATGCCAGATAATTGTGAGCATTTCTCTGGTTATAGTCATTGGAGAAAAAAAATCTCCAAGTATTTTTTTTATGTGTGCTATAATCAGAAAGCATACTTCTATACACTAAAACATCACAATAAAATATGTGACTTGTATTAAACAACATTTCAGAGACTATGGGCTCTTTTAGCTGAACCCCTAAGCCAACCATTCAGTAGAGAATAAAAATTTGCCGAAGGCTTAGCGCTTATTATAGACACCTTTCTTAAGGAGAACAAGTTTTGCAAGGAGAATTAGTTAAAAGAAATCTTTTAACCTGTGGGATGGAAAGAACGAGGTTCGGGAGGTGTTAATGAACCTTTAAAAAACTTGAGTAAGCAACATATGTGTGCACTCTGTGGGGAATGGTGTGTAATTAAAACACAGAGTTTATGCTTCTAACAGACACACCTGCTGCTTATAGAACTCTTTTCTTCTGGAAATACCTTATTTCCTGAACAAGAATCTTATTAGTTTACCTCTTCTGGGACTCTCCACGTTGATTCCTGTCATAAAATTAGAACATAACATTACAGAGCAGATGGAATTTTACAGTCTCTGTTAATTTCTTAAATCAACATTTCTCCTCCGGAAGATGCAGGAGGTAGGGGTGGGAATGTGTTCTTCACAGAAATAGTCCAAGCCATTCATGCAGGCCTGAGATCATACAACATCTCTTAAAGAACATGATGCCTGTCCTCGATGCTGGAGTCAAAGAAGTACCATTCAGTTTGACTCCGAAGTTCCAAGGACAGAGTTTGGAGAACCTAGTGCATTTAACAGGCTGTGCAAAAGGAGTGTGCTGCGGTTGAATCTGTGAAGGGACAAAAGTATAGAGCATGTAAGTCAGGCATGGGGTTTGCAAGCAGCAAGGTAGACATTTGATACAGGTTTGCATATGGTTAGGAGAGACAAACTTAGTATATGATGCATGGATTATGATGTGTGAAATATTTCCATTTACCAGTTTTTCTCAAGTTCCGCTCCACACTATGTTTTTTTTTTTTTATTAACTTGAGTATTTCTTATTTACATTTCGAGTGTTATTCCCTTTCCTGGTTTCCAGGCAAACACCCCCCTAATCCCTCCCCCTCCCCTTCCTTATGGGTGTTCCCCTCTCAACCCTCCCCCCATTGCCGCCCTCCCCCCACCAGTCTAGTTCACTGGGGGTTCAGTCTTGGCAGGACCCAGGGCTTCCCCTTCCACTGGTGCTCTTACTAGGATATTCATTGCTACCTATGAGGTCAGAGTCCAGGGTCAGTCCATGTATAGTCTTTAGGTAGTGGCTTAGTCCCTGGAAGCTCTGGTTGGTTGACATTGTTGTACATATGGGGTCCCGAGCCCCTTCAAGCTCTTCCAGTTCTTTCTCTGATTCCTTCAACGAGGGTCCTATTCTCAGTTCAGTGGTTTGCTGCTGGCATTCGCCTCTGTATTTGCTGTATTCTGGCTGTGTCTCTCAGGAGCGATCTACATCCGGCTCCTGGTTTTTACCAAGCAAGGACACCTTCAGGAGAACTTTGCCTGTGACTTACCTTGTATGTGATTCCTTCTCTACCTCTCTTTGGTTACATAGTAGGCATGTGCTCTAGTTGATATGACAAGTGGAAAGAACTCTTGTCCTTTAGTTATTATTAATTATTATTAAAACTAGATTCTTCTCCCACACAGCACATGCTTACCACAGTCTCACCTCGCTCCGCTCCTCTCCTGATCCACTTCCACTCTGTCTCCCTTCAGAAAAGAGCAGGCCTCCAAGAGACAACAACCAACCAGGACAAAACCAAATACAAGAAGACAAGGTGAAAGCCCTCACCTTGAGACTGGACAAGGCAACCCAACAGGAAGAAAGGGGTCCCAAGAACAGGCAGAAGAGTCAACATCATACCTGCTTCCATAGTTAGAAGTTAGCCAATCAAACATTTATAACATCCACAGAGGAGCTTGTGCAGACTTCCACAGACCCCATGCTTTTGACTCTAGTCTCTGTGAGGCCATATGCATTTTTTCTTAGTTGATTCAGTGTGCTATGTTCCTCTGGTGTCCTCTGCCCCCTCTTCCTCCTTATAGCCATTCTGGTTCCTTTTCCTTGGGGTTCCCTGAGTAAATCCCAGACTGTTTATACAGCAGAATCCTCTATACTTTGAATGGTTACAGTGAGTACAAGGTGAGAATCATTGGACTGTTTGATTTCCTTCCCTATCCAGCTTTCTAGAGCTTTCCAGATCCACTAGAATGATTTCTCTAGAGACTGACCTCTATGGAAAATAGACGATTAGGGTTCTACTCCTCAGATGTCTGTTATTCTCTGTGGATATTATTGGAGGCCTGATCCCTCATAAACTTTAAACTTTGGGGAAAGAGAACTTACTGAACCCATGAAACGGATGGGGCACTAATGATAAAAGAAGAGGAGGATAGAATGCTGGAGAGGTGAGACGGAAGTGAATGGGGCTTCATCTGTTGACCACCAGGCCCTGGCCAACAGGAATATGGTTCAGAAGCTTCGTGTAATAAAGCCCAAAATGATGTCTCTCTAGAGGAAGCAAAGAAGGCTTCCTGAGTGAGATGATGCTTGAAGCAGAATCTAGTTTCCATATCTAAAAAGAAGGGGAGAAATTCCTTACTTTGAGAAGGAGCTACAAGAAAGGAAGTCACCTCAGAAAAATATTGAACTCTACGTTTAGAGATAGAGTGGAGACCTGGCAAAAAGCATAGTACACACACACACACACACACAAACACACACACACACACACACACAGAGAGAGAGAGAGAGAGAGAGAGAGAGATCTTCAAGAAATAAACAGTAATCTGAAGTATTCGAGATTTGCAAATACAGCGATATTTTGCTGAGGATATTTATAATTTATTCTGCTTTGGGGACAGATGAGATGGTATCACAGAGAGTGTTCGAAGATGAGAGATGAGAGTTAGATTAAGATTGAGGTTGGCATGGCACAATGGAAATTAAGAGATCAGATCAAAGCTGACTAATCATTATGCTGTCTCTACCATTGTAACTTTCACTGTCACCTCGAGGACGTGTAAAAGTTAATACCACTGGGGCTGTGTCATTCTGATATGCTTTGGAGAACAAAAGCACATGAAGCTATTTCAGCATGGTGTGCTGAGAAAGAGCTGAGTCAGCTATATGTCTTGCTGCTCCTGTGGTAGTTGTGATGGTTTGAATTAAAATGGCTCCCAGGGGCTCATAGGGAGCAGCACTATTAGGAGGCATTTGTTGGGGTTGGTGTGACTTTGTTGGTGGGGAATCTTTGAGATTTCAGATGTTCAAGCTAAGCCTAGTGGCTCACACTTTCTGTCCATGCTGCTTGCAGATCCAGATGTAGAGGTCTCAGCTCTTTGCCTGGCAACATGTCTGCCTGCCTGCCATCATGTGTTCTTCTATGATGACGATGGACTAAACCACTGAAGCTGTAAGGCAGCCCTAATGAAATGTTTTACATTATAGGAGTTGCCTTGATCATGGTGTCTCTTCATGGCAATAGAAAACCTAATTAAGGCAGTAATAAACCTTAGTTTGCTAGAAATATTAAAGATTGTGTATATGTGTGTGTGAGAGTGAGTGAGAGAGAGAGAGAGAGAGAGAGAGAGAGAGAGAGAGAGAGAGGAGAGGGGAGGGAGGAGAGAGCAGGGAGAGAGAGGAAAGAGGAGGGAGAAGGGGAGAGGGGGAGGGGGGAGGGGGAGAGGGAAAGGGGGAGGGGGGGAGGAAGGAAGAAGGGAGGGAGAGAAAGAGGGAGGGAGGGAGGGAGCCTAGGCTGATCCTCCTATGTCCATTATCAATTCTGGAATTACAATGTAGATCATCATATCGACTTTTTACCATGCACAGAAGAATCAGGATCTGAGTTCTGAAATTGAAACTCATCTTTCAAATATAAGAGAAGAGAACAAATATCTGAGAGGAAAGACATTGAGGAGAGAGGGGACAGAGCAAGGAGCTTGTGGCCCCGGAAGAAAGAGTTCAGACCATCTAGTGGGGAGAAGACATCTCCAGCAGTTAGTTTTTTTTTTTTTTTAGTGTGTTTACTGTAATATCACATCCATTCTGTCTGCCCTGCTCCAAGCTCAGTAAAGTGGGTCATGTGCCATGTTCATGTGAAAAGTTGGTTGATAAGAAATCATATCAAGGAGGGTGTATTCATATGTAATTGGCACAGAAAAAAGGAAAAATAATAAAACTATATAGGAAGTATTGATAGTTCACTATAAACATTAACCAAGAATAAGCAACCCCAAATTGGAAAATGTTTAGTCATAGTAACAAATTTCACACAGAAGCCGAGATGAACCTGGACATTCTAGTTAATCATTTTAAATCCAAGATCTTATTTTTTTTTTGAGAACGAGATTTGAAACATAAACAGAACCTCAAGAAAATAATCTTGTATTCAACATTGAGAAATAGAGACTATGAGGTGGGTAGGAAATTCAGAGAAAACTAGAGAAACCAAGGAAGCAGACATAGAATGAGTATTATAATTTCTGGTAGCCAGCAAATAAATTGCCAATACATGTATGTGCAGTGGAGGCAATCTGTTAGTTCTTGCTGATGGGCAACAGTGATGTGGAAGCCCATGCAGACTCAAGCTTTACTTACTCTCTGAAATAGTTTTCACAAGTTTAGACTCTGTGGATTAAATTACTCTGATCATTGTTTTCTCTCTAATTCTTTGTCATGGTTCTATGATTATTTATCCAGGAGTTTGTATTTGCCTAACTCAAAATTCTGCTTTCCTACTGGGAATCACACTGCATTTTATATTGAACACAAATATCATTTTCATATAACTGCAGTCACACTCTTTAAATGTAATTTTTCTCATGGGACTTTAGGACTATTTAGTTACCATTTTAATTTTTTCCCTAGTTTTTCATCAAATTTGATAGAATAAGTTTTTCAGACTTATTCTATCAAATGCTTTTATCAAAAAATTAGACACTTTTTATCATTATGAGAAAATATCTTGAGGAAACATCAGGAAGGGATAACGTCATTTGGGTACAGAGTTTGTGCGGTTCTCAAGACCATGGTTATTTGAGTTTTTTGCCTCTAAGCTCATTCATGAGGAGGCAAAGGATTCTTCTCTAATGGTGGCCAAAGAAAGGGAGAGAACTGATTGTACAACCACTCTGGAAATCAGAAAATTGGATATAGTAATACCTGAGGACCCAGCTATACCTCTCCTGGGCATATACCCAAAAGATGCTCCAACATACAACAAAGACACGTGCTCCACTATGTTCATAGCAGCCTTATTTGTAATAGCTAGAAGCTGGAAAGAACCCAGATGCCCTTCAACAGAGTAATGGATACAGAAAATATGGTACATCTACTCTATGGAGTACTACTCAGCTATCAAAAACAATGATTTCATGAAATTCATAGGCAAATGGATGGAACTAGAAAATATCCTGAATGAGATAACCCAACCACAAAAGAACACACATGGTATG
The DNA here is from genome assembly GCF_021556685.1 of Rattus norvegicus. NCBI lineage: Eukaryota > Metazoa > Chordata > Mammalia > Rodentia > Muridae > Rattus > Rattus norvegicus. The sequence goes on along the minus strand of NC_141553.1, from coordinate 17,177,386 downwards.
TACTCACTGATAAGTGGATATTACCCCAAAACCTCAAATTCTCCAAAATACAATCCATAGACCACACAAAGCTCAAGAAGAAGGACGACCAAAGAGTGATGCTTCAGTCCTTCTTAAAAGGGGAGTCAAAAATACTCATAGGAGAGGATATGTAGACAAAGTAATATATATATATATATATATATATATATATATATATATATATATATATCCACCAAAACTAGACAATACTGATGAAGCAAAGAAGTGCATGCTGGCAGGAGTCTGATATAGCTGTCTCCTGAGAGGCTCAGCCAGAGCATGCCAAATACAGAGGAGAATGCTCGCAGCCAACCATGGAACTGAGAATAGGGTCCCCATTGGAGGAGTTAGAGAAAGGATTGAAGGAGCTTGCAACCCCATTAGAACAACAATACCAACCAACCAGAGCTCCCAGGGACTAAATCACAACCCAAAGAGTACACATGGGCAGACCCATGGCTCCAGCTGCATATGTAGCAGAGGCCTTGTTGGACACAATGGGAGGAGAAGCCCTTGGTCCTGCCAAGGCTGGACCCCCCAGTGTAGGGGAATATCAGGGCAGGGAGGTGTAAGAGGGTGGCTGGTTGGGGAGGAAGAACACCCTCATAGAAGCAGGGGGAGGGGGGATGAGAGAGGTGGTTTATGGATGGGAAACTGGCAAAGGGAATAACATTTGAAATGTAAATAAAAAGATATCCATAAAAAAGAAAGAAAGGGGAGAGAGAGAGAGAGGGAGGGAGGAAGGAAGGATGGAGGGGAGAGAGGGAGGCTAGGAGAAAGGAAGGGAGATACTGAGGGAGGGAGGGGTAGAGGAAGGGAGATCACAAAATATACTCTTCAGAGGCATGCACCTAGTGACCTGAAGATTCCAAATAGTAGCTACCAAAACATAGTCTACACATTGTGAGCTCATTGGTAAATTAAACCACTCATTGATAGATCAGTGTCACTGTGAGTTGAAAATTTCTTGGTTTCTATTAGTTGGGACAGAGCCTTCAGAACATGAAGGATTTGTAAATCACTAAATACTTAGACTTCAGAGGTTACTCCCTGATGGCTGCATAAATGGACCACTTCCCTCTGTTATTCCAGGCTCTTATTTCACTAAGAGCAAACATTACATTACGAAAGCACATTGCTAATAATACCTCTCCTTGGTATTAAAATGTAACCTACAGTGGAACCCCTTGACCATAGCGCTCATGTTCCTGACAAGTTACTCAATATATATTCATTTAATTGACATGTTAACGTGAAGAAACCCAAAGGGAAATTGCTCTCAATGATCATGATTCATAAAGAGAGTCAAAGTCTGGGATACTTCGTATCAAATTCCAATTCATTCAAATTCAAAGTTAGTGACTAAATAGCCAATGTAATTCAAGCACAGATCTGCCTGGTGTCAGGTATCAAGTGCCAATCAGCAATCAGATTAACCCTGTGTCATAAGTAATCAGTCCTTCCTCATATTTAAGCACAGAGATGTCTTTTATAAAACACCTAGTCCAGACTTGTCCCAGCTATGAGAATGAAGTGTCAGGGTAGGGCCATTATGCCTACCTAGTTAAGCAAGTTCTTATAAAATGGTTCCTATTATCTTGAGTGCCAATTTGAGCTAATTTGAGCGTCTGTCATGACAGCCCCTCTCCTCTTGCTGAGCGTCCAGTCTTGAATGGCTCCTTGGTCATTAATAACTGGGCAGTGTGGATCTGCAGGGAGCTCTGACACTTGTACCCATCACTTTAATGAGCCATCTCCTTACAGTAGCACAGACTGAAGGGGAAAAAAGTCATTTTCTGTTAAACCTCTAGTGAAATTTTTTTATGAATATATACAATGTTACATCGGGCTACAGTGAACATACAACACCGTAGAATCTGATGAGGTGCAAAAAGGTATCATGGAAGTTTGGGTGGCTATTGATGAACATATTGTCTTTTCTCTTCCAAGCATGACATCAATACAGTTTTCATGTGTGCTGTAATTAATGGGTTTCAGCAAAAAATTTCCTGAACTTTATATGAACACTTTTAGTTTCCTCTTTAATCATTTAGTTTATATATATACATATATATGTGTATATATATGTGTGTGTGTATCATATACATCATAGTAAATTTGAAATGAATTAATAATGAAAAGCAAGAAAACTAGATTTTTAAATTTCTTCCAGATGAGAGAGATGGCTCAGCATTTAGGACTGTTTGTGTGAGTATGAGGAACAGACATTAGATTCTAGAACCCATTGAAAACCCCACATGGTCCTACGCCAACCTCTGGTTACACTGGGGCATAGCTAAGAGAATGATGGGAGCCTACCTGGAAAACATAGCTTAGGAATAAAAGTTTGTTTGCTTATTTATTTATTACAACATTCAAGTACATCATTATTGCCACCTTTCCTTTTTGTTAATAAGTTAGGTAAAGACACAATTAGCTATTTGACTTGGAATGATGACCATTGGTCCAGACATATGCAATGTAAAGATCCCTAAGGTTGCCTCTTACCAATACTTACCACCCCCTCTTTACCTTCTTTTATTCAGTGTAGGCTAGAAATGTTTCCTGGAAACAACTTAAAATTAATTTGGAAAAGTTTCCTCATGTGCTGTAGAAGTATTTTAATTAAATATATAAAATTCCATATATACATATGTATGTATATATGTCTTTCCACAAATTTCATAGTCAGACTTTGGACGTAAGATACCCATAATACTGTCTGTATCTGCACAGCTCTGCAACAAATGGAATGGGCTAAGGGTAGGGTGCATATGACTCAACACTGAATGGAAATTACTCAAATAATATATGACATATTCTTTTATGTAAGCGTTTTTTAGGAGGGGTTGTTGCTTTTGCTTTTTGTTTTTGTTTTTGTAACCCAATTGTGTGCTTCTTGACTGTGGTAACGTAGATGATGATGCTGTGTGGTAATGTTCAAAGATTAGACACCTCTCTAAAGATGCAAATTTATCATCCTTCAATCCTGGAAAATGATCTCACTGAGTGACAAATCAGATGTCAATAGGGATACCTTCTGACATGATGATCTCTTGAAGGTCTTCTTTGACCCATTATAGTCCTATAAAACCTGACCACAATACTCTCATACCTCCTTCTTCAAAAACCAGCAACCGTCTCTCAAACCTTGCATCATAACCTTCTGATTCCACTCTTCGTCTTCAACATTTAATGATGCTTGTAATTTATTGGGCCCAACAAACTCTCATTATTTTGAACTCTTAGCTATGAGCCTTGAATGGCACTTTTTCTCTTTTAATGTCTCCACATACCCTGGGGATTTTGATATGCACAGCATTGGGATGTCATTGTTTTGTCCACTAGAGACAGAAAACCCATTCTGCTATAGGCACACATATTGTCAACATATAAAGTTATGTGTTCATGGAATCATAACTGAGTAGTAGGCCATTGTGCAAATGTATTACATTTTCTGTATCTATTCTTCTGTTGAGGGACATCTGGGTTGTTTCCAGCTTCTGGCTATTATAAATAATGCTGCCATGTACAGTGGCACTTGTGTCCTTTTTATATGTTGAAGCATCTTTTGGGTATATTCCCAGGAGTGATATATCTGGGCCTTCAGGTAGTACTTTGTCCAGTTTTCTAATTTCACAGATTTCCGGGCCCAGGGCCCCCAGTGGAAGAGCTAGAGGAAAAACTGAAGGAGATAAAGGATATTTCAACTCCATAGGAAGAACAATATCAGTTAACCAGACCACCCAGAGCCCCCAGGGACTAAACCACCAACCAAAGAGTATATATGGAGGGATCCATGGCTCCAGCTACATATGTAGCAGAGGATGGCCTTATCTGGCATCAGTGCTAGGGGAGGCCTTTGGTCCTGTGGAGGCTTGATGCTAGAGCATAGCGGCATGCTAGAATGGTGAGGTAGGATTGGGTGAGTGGGTGGAGGGGCATCCTTATAGAGGCAAAGGGAAGAGGGATGCAATAGGGGGATTGTGGAGAGGAAACTGGGAATGAGGATATCATTTGAAATGTAAATGAATAAAATGATAAATAAAAAAGAAACAAAAAATAATGTGTAAACTCATAAAAACTTATGTGTTCTGAGATGTGATAGTTAAGTATTTTGAATAAGGTCTTTAGCACATAAGAAAGTATAAGCAGATCTACCTCGCTTTTTTGATAATTTGGGTTTATTCTTTTATGTTTTGACCCAGGTATGAGTTAAATTTTTTAACTTGTAGAAAGAAACAGAACCCAAACACTTGTATCCTTTACCAATATTTTTCTGTAATGTTTTTTCTCAATTGTTGATTTTCCCCATGTAAGAAAGAAACAAATGTCAGTGGGTTGCACATTACTTATGCTGGCATACTTTGCTTAATGTTACAGTATCAAGGTAAAGGTGACTTGGCTTGGCTATTATGCAGTTACTATTTTTATATTCATAGCTAATAAGAAACTTGCAGTGAGATGTTTTATATCTATACAATCCAAACACTCATTTTACTTTTCATTTGTAAGGATGACCCCAGCACAGTGAGTGGTTCTCAATTTGTAGGTCGAGACCTCTTTGTAGGGGTCAAAGAACCCTTTCACAGGAGTGGCCTAAGATCATCAGAAAACAGATATTTACATTATACTTTATAACAGTAGCTAAACTGCCATTGGGAAGTAGCGATGAAAACTACTTTATGGTTTTGGGTCACCACAGAATGAGGAACTGTATTCAAGGGTCACAACATTAGGATGGTTGAGGACCACTGTGCTCAGGTTCTGGACCATGCCTTTGGAACATTCTACACCCTCCCTCTTCATGCTGTGGTTTTCACACTATTGTTCACAATGATATTTTCTAGTGATTTCCCCATCACTATCTGGATTTTGATGCTTGACTTTTACCAGAGGGAAGCAGAGGGATTCCCTCCTAGGCTTGTCTCTCCTTGGTTTCATATACGAAAATCCTGCTTCACATCTTTGATTGTTCTTATCAGTTTCCACTCATTCAAATTTGCAGTACAATTCAGAGAATTGTTAATTGTTGCCTTAATTAGGATTTCTTTTTTTTTTTAAAGAATTATTTATTTACTTTTTGTGAGTACACTGTCATTGTCTCCAGACACACCAGAAGAGGGCATCGGATCCATTACAAATGGTTGTGAACCACCATGTGGTTGCTGAGACTTGAACTCAGGACCTCTGGAAGAGCAGTCAGTGCTCTTAACCACTGAGCCATCTCTCCAGCCCCCTTAATTAGGGTTTCTAATGCAGTGAAGAGACTCCATGACTATGGCAACTCTAATAAAGGAAAACATTTCATTGGGGCTGGCTTACAGTTTTACAGGTTCAGTCCATTAACATCATGGCAAGAAACATGGCAGCGTGTGGTCAGGCATGGTGCTTGTATAGCTAAGGGTTCTATATCTTGATCCTTAGGCAGCAGACAGAAACCGTGTGCCACACTGGGTATAACTTGAGCATATATAACCTCAAACCCCACCTCCACAGTGACATACTTCCTTCAACGAGGCCATGCATCCTAATACCGCCAAACCCCATTGTCAAGCATTCAAACACCCGAGTCTATGGATGCTACAACTATTCAACCCACTGTAGCTACAGATCTGCTAGCATAGGTCAACAAAAAAGTAGACAGATATTTTTAGTAACTGTGTACTTTCATTTTGACTTCAAGCTAAGGATAAATATTCAAACACACTAAAATTTATTGTTTAGTAAAACCTCCACCTGGTAGTTAAATGGAACTTCATCCTACTAGCTATGGCTTGACTTAAAGTCAAACCTAAATTATGAAAAGCTACATAAGTTAAAGAAAGAGTTCATATAATAGAAGCCAATGAGGATCATGGTATCTTGTTAAATAAAGCATGGTGCAGATAGAAAGGACCGCTGGCTTGTTTTCCTAGTGACTCATCTCATGCCCAATCAAATTCAAAAAACTTCAGTGAACAGTTTGCAAAAACTTCAGGAGAATTCCATATGATCTGCTGTTCTCTTACCCATTTATAAAGACAATATTTTTCCTGGATTATATATCTTTCAACCAATAACAGGGACAATCTTTTTCTTTACTTGACACAACAGGAAAATGGAAGCTAAATGAAATCTGGGCTGCACTTTCAGCCCACTGAGGGAAGTTGCTTTCACGAGAACATTGATTTGGGATTTGTTATTGTTGATGATGCTTGTAGTGTCTTGTTTCAAATATTTTGCTCTGTGGGTTTGACTTGCCTAGAACTTATATGGCCTGTGGTTGGGCTCAAACTCAGGGTAGTCTTCATGCCTCACTCAGCCATGCCCTGACGTGACAAGTGTGGGTCACCATACTAGAAACCTTTCAAATTTCAAATAGAAAATTTGGTGATACATAGTCTCACAGTGGGCCTACATAATGATCCGGGCTTGACAATCTTCAAGGAAAAGTTTACAAGAAGGGAAAAAATGTCTCCCATGCTGTGTTTCAGTCTACACTCCGTAGCCTGAGCTATCTGTCCTTGGTTTTATAAATAATGTTCTCTGTTTATTGCACGTCCAATGCCATATGCCCGGTGAGAGAGAGACCCAACCGCCTGGTCAGGTGGGCACTCCTGAGGCTGCAGAGCGGAAGAGACCACCAACACTGCTCACCCCTGCCCACATCCCTGGCCCAAGAGGAAACTGTATAAGGCCTCTGGGCTCCCGTGGGGGAGGGCCCAGGAGCGGCAGGACACCTGCCTGAGACACCACCGGAACCTGAAAGAAACAGACCGGATAAACAGTTCTCTGCACCCAAATCCCGTGGGAGGGAGAGCTAAACCTTCAGAGAGGCAGACAAGCCTGGGAAACCAGAAGAGACTGCTCCCTGCACACACATCTCGGATGCCAGAGGAAAAAGCCAAAGACCATCTGGAACCCTGGTGCACTGAAGCTCCCGGAAGGGGCGGCACAGGTCTTGCTGGTTGCTGCCGCTGCAGAGAGCCCCTGGGCAGCACCCCACGAGCGAACTTGAGCCTCGGGACCACAGGTAAGACCAAATTTTCTGCTGCAAGAAAGCTGCCTGGTGAACTCGAGACACAGGCCCACAGGAACAGCTGTAGACCTGTAGAGAGGAAAAACTACACGCCCGAAAGCAGAACACTCTGTCCCCATAACTGACTGAAAGAGAGGAAAACAGGTCTACAGCACTCCTGACACACAGGCTTATAGGACAGTCTAGCCACTGTCAGAAATAGCAGAACAAAGTAACACTAGAGATAATCTGATGGCGAGAGGCAAGCGCAGGAACCCAAGCAACAGAAACCAAGACTACATGGCATCATCGGAGCCCAATTCTCCTACCAAAACAAACATGGAATATCCAAACACACCAGAAAAGCAAGATCTAGTTTCAAAATCATATTTGATCATGATGCTGGAGGACTTCAAGAAAGACATGAACACACTTAGGGAAACACAGGAAAACATTAATAAACAAGTAGAAGCCTACAGAGAGGAATCGCAAAAATCCCTGAAAGAATTCCAGGAAAACACAATCAAACAGTTGAAGGAATTAAAAATGGAAATAGAAGCAATCAAGAAAGAACACATGGAAACAACCCTGGATATAGAAAACCAAAAGAAGAGACAAGGAGCTGTAGATACAAGCTTCACCAACAGAATACAAGAGATGGAAGAGAGAATCTCAGGAGCAGAAGATTCCATAGAAATCATTGACTCAACTGTCAAAGATAATGTAAAGCGGAAAAAGCTACTGGTCCAAAACATACAGGAAATCCAGGACTCAATGAGAAGATCAAACCTAAGGATAATAGGTATAGAAGAGAGTGAAGACTCCCAGCTCAAAGGACCAGTAAATATCTTCAACAAAATCATAGAAGAAAACTTCCCTAACCTAAAAAAAGAGATACCCATAGACATACAAGAAGCCTACAGAACTCCAAATAGATTGGACCAGAAAAGAAACACCTCCCGTCACATAATTGTCAAAACACCAAACGCACAAAATAAAGAAAGAATATTAAAAGCAGTAAGGGAAAAAGGTCAAATAACATATAAAGGCAGACCTATCAGAATCACACCAGACTTCTCGCCAGAAACTATGAAGGCCAGAAGATCCTGGACTGATGTCATACAGACCCTAAGAGAACACAAATGCCAGCCCAGGTTACTGTATCCAGCAAAACTCTCAATTAACATTGATGGAGAAACCAAGATATTCCATGACAAAACCAAATTTACACAATATCTTTCTACAAATCCAGCACTACAAAGGATAATAAATGGTAAAGACCAACATAAGGAGGCAAGCTATACCCTAGAAGAAGCAAGAAACTAATCGTCTTGGCAACAAAACAAAGAGAATGAAAGCACACAAACATAACCTCACATCCAAATATGAATATAAAGGGAAACAATAATCACTATTCCTTAATATCTCTCAATATCAATGGCCTCAACTCCCCAATAAAAAGACATAGATTAACAAAATGGATACGCAACGAGGACCCTGCATTCTGCTGCCTACAGGAAACACACCTCAGAGACAAAGACAGACACTACCTCAGAGTGAAAGGCTGGAAAACAACTTTCCAAGCAAATGGTCAGAAGAAGCAAGCTGGAGTAGCCATTCTAATATCAAATAAAATCAATTTCCAACTAAAAGTCATCAAAAAAGATAAGGAAGGACACTTCATATTCATCAAAGGAAAAATCCACCAAGATGAACTCTCAATCCTAAATATCTATGCCCCAAATACAAGGGCACCTACATACGTAAAAGAAACCTTACTAAAGCTCAAAACACACATTGCACCTCACACAATAATAGTGGGAGATTTCAACACCCCACTCTCATCAATGGACAGATCATGGAAACAGAAATTAAACAGTGATGTCGACAGACTAAGAGAAGTCATGAGCCAAATGGACTTAACGGATATTTATAGAACATTCTATCCTAAAGCAAAAGGATATACCTTCTTCTCAGCTCCTCATGGTACTTTCTCCAAAATTGACCATATAATTGGTCAAAAAACGGGCCTCAACAGGTACAGAAAGACAGAAATAATCCCATGCGTGCTATCGGACCACCATGGCCTAAAACTGGTCTTCAATAACAATAAGGGAAGAATGCCTACATATACGTGGAAATTGAACAATGCTCTACTCAATGATAACCTGGTCAAGGAAGAAATAAAGAAAGAAATTAAAAACTTTTTAGAATTTAATGAAAATGAAGATACAACATACTCAAACTTATGGGACACAATGAGTGCTGTGCTAAGAGGAAAACTCATAGCGCTGAGTGCCTGCAGAAAGAAACAGGAAAGAGCATATGTCAGCAGCTTGACAGCACACCTAAAAGCTCTAGAACAAAAAGAAGCAAATACACCCAGGAGGAGTAGAAGGCAGGAAATAATCAAACTCAGAGCTGAAATCAACCAAGTAGAAACAAAAAGGACCATAGAAAGAATCAACAGAACCAAAAGTTGGTTCTTTGAGAAAATCAACAAGATAGATAAACCCTTAGCCAGACTAACGAGAGGACACAGAGAGTGCGTCCAAATTAACAAAATCAGAAATGAAAAGGGAGACATAACTACAGATTCAGAGGAAATTCAAAAAATCATCAGATCTTACTATAAAAACCTATATTCAACAAAATTTGAAAATCTTCAGGAAATGGACAATTTCCTAGACAGATACCAGGTATCGAAGTTAAATCAGGAACAGATAAACCAGTTAAACAACCCCATAACCCCTAAGGAAATAGAAGCAGTCATTAAAGGTCTCCCAACCAAAAAGAGCCCAGGTCCAGACGGGTTTAGTGCAGAATTCTATCAAACCTTCATAGAAGACCTCATACCAATATTATCCAAACTATTCCACAAAATTGAAACAGATGGAGCACTACCGAATTCCTTCTACGAAGTCACAATTACTCTTATACCTAAACCACACAAAGACACAACAAAGAAAGAGAACTTCAGACCAATTTCCCTTATGAATATCGACGCAAAAATACTCAATAAAATTCTGGCAAACCGAATTCAAGAGCACATCAAAACAATCATCCACCATGATCAAGTAGGCTTCATCCCAGGCATGCAGGGATGGTTTAATATACGGAAAACCATCAACGTGATCCATTATACAAATAAACTGAAAGAACAGAACCACATGATCATTTCATTAGATGCTGAGAAAGCATTTGACAAAATTCAACACCCCTTCATGATAAAAGTCCTGGAAAGAATAGGAATTCAAGGCCCATACCTAAACATAGTAAAAGCCATATACAGCAAACCAGTTGCTAACATTAAACTAAATGGAGAGAAACTTGAAGCAATCCCACTAAAATCAGGGACTAGACAAGGCTGCCCACTCTCTCCCTACTTATTCAATATAGTTCTTGAAGTTCTAGCCAGAGCAATCAGACAACAAAAGGAGATCAAAGGGATACAGATCGGAAAAGAAGAGGTCAAAATATCACTATTTGCAGATGATATGATAGTATATTTAAGTGATCCCAAAAGTTCCACCAGAGAACTACTAAAGCTGATAAACAACTTCAGCAAAGTGGCTGGGTATAAAATTAACTCAAATAAATCAGTTGCCTTCCTCTATACAAAAGAGAAACAAGCCGAGAAAGAAATTAGGGAAACGACACCCTTCATAATAGACCCAAATAATATAAAGTACCTCGGTGTGACTTTAACCAAGCAAGTAAAAGATCTGTACAATAAGAACTTCAAGACACTGAGGAAAGAAATTGAAGAAGACCTCAGAAGATGGAAAGATCTCCCATGCTCATGGATTGGCAGGATTAATATAGTAAAAATGGCCATTTTACCAAAAGCAATCTACAGATTCAATGCAATCCCCATCAAAATACCAATCCAATTCTTCAAAGAGTTAGACAGAACAATTTGCAAATTCATCTGGAATAACAAAAAACCCAGGATAGCTAAAGCTATCCTCAACAATAAAAGGACTTCAGGGGGAATCACTATCCCTGAACTCAAGCAGTATTACAGAGCAATAGTGATAAAAACTGCATGGTATTGGTACAGAGACAGACAGATAGACCAATGGAATAGATTTGAAGACCCAGAAATGAACCCACACACCTATGGTCACTTGATTTTTGACAAAGGAGCCAAAACCATCCAATGGAAAAAAGATAGCATTTTCAGCAAATGGTGCTGGTTCAACTGGAGGGCAACATGTAGAAGAATGCAGATCGATCCATGCTTATCACCCTGTACAAAGCTTAAGTCCAAGTGGATCAAGGACCTCCACATCAAACCAGACACACTCAAACTAATAGAAGAAAAACTAGGGAAACATCTGGAACACATGGGCACTGGAAAAAATTTCCTGAACAAAACACCAATGGCTTATGCTCTAAGATCAAGAATCGACAAATGGGATCTCATAAAACTGCAAAGCTTCTGTAAGGCAAAGGACACTGTGGTTAGGACAAAACGGCAACCAACAGATTGGGAAAAGATCTTTACCAATCCTACAACAGATAGAGGCCTTATATCCAAAATATACAAAGAACTCAAGAAGTTAGACCGCAGGGAAACAAATAACCCTATTAAAAAATGGGGTTCAGAGCTAAACAAAGAATTCACAGCTGAGGAATGCCGAATGGCTGAGAAACACCTAAAGAAATGTTCAACATCTTTAGTCATAAGGGAAATGCAAATCAAAACAACCCTGAGATTTCACCTCACACCAGTGAGAATGGCTAAGATCAAAAACTCAGGTGACAGCAGATGCTGGCGAGGATGTGGAGAAAGAAGAACACTCCTCCATTGTTGGTGGGATTGCAGACTGGTAAAACCATTCTGGAAATCAGTCTGGAGGTTCCTCAGAAAATTGGACATTGAACTGCCTGAGGATCCAGCTATACCTCTGAAGGATTAAAAATTAATAATAAGCCGCCTAGCTACCCAAAAAGAAGAAGTAGGGGCCTAGCTACCCAAAAAGAAGAAGTAGGGTCTGTGAGAACATGAACTTTTCACCCCTCCCTTGCTGTACAATGGTTCCCGGAACATTCTTGCATGAAAAGTTTCCTGGAACAGCCACAATGACCCATAGCCTCCGGCCACAATGCTCCAATGGCCCTGTAAAATGTCACTACCCCTAATCACAATGTCACAAAGTCCTGGGTGTGTTGCCTAGTGTTACACATGACTAGTATATGACCTAACTGTATGGGCAGTTTATGGTTTTGGAATTTCCCTCCTCCCTCCCTCTTGATCCCCCTGGTTTGTGGTTTTTTCCTTTATAAGCTCTGTGAAAATTCAGGTCGGGGTCGAACTCCTCTACTCCCTGTGTGGTGTATGAGTCTCGACCCCAGCATGCTGGCCTGAGCTCTCGTTTCATCTCGCTTACAATAAAGCTTCCTCGTGTGATTGCAGCAGGTTGGTGTCTGTGTCCTACTGGGTGCGCGTCTTTCCCGAGACTTGAGTGGGGGGCTCCCTTCGGGGGTCTTTCATTTGGGGGCTCGTCCGGGATCTGCGCGACCACCCAGGGGTCCTAGACCCACTTGGAGGTAAGATTCTCTGTTTTATCTCAGCGCTGTGTCTGTGTCCGTGTCTGTGTTTTGTCTGGGAATCTGGTGCGATCGCTGTTTCGGTTTTGCGGACGCTCAGTGAGACCGCGCTCCAGGAAGGAGAGCGGGGTGGATAGGGATAGACGTGTCCAGGTATCCACCGTCCGTTCGCCCTGGGAGACGTCCCAGGTGGACACAAGGGGGGACCAGGGACGCCTGGTGAACCCCATCTGATAGGTCCAGAGGAGACTTTACTCCTTGACGACCGGTTTGTTAGGCAAGGTCTGCAACCTGCCGATCAGTTTCAGTGCCTCTGGTCGACACGAAGTCGACGTCGGTTTTGTTTTCTTTTTTCTCTTTTGTTTGTGCTCGTGTGTGTGGTGTGTGTTGTCGAGCTCGACATGGGACAGAAAGTAACGACTCCTTTGACTTTGACTCTGGATCACTGGACTGAAGTAAGGACTAGAGCTCACAATTTTTCAGTAGACGTTAAGAAGGGACCCTGGCAGACTTTTTGTTCATCCGAATGGCCGGACTTTAAGGTAGGATGGCCACCAGAGGGAGCCTTTAACCTGTCTCTTGTTCTCGCTGTTAAGCGCATTATTTTTCAGGAAATAGGAGGACATCCCGACCAGATCCCCTATATCATCGTCTGGCAGGACCTGGTCCAAAATCCCCCACCTTGGGTTAAGCCCTGGACCATGGGGTCCGGAGTGACGGTGGCGGTTGCGGCAGCTAAACCTAAGCAGACCCAACCGTCGGCAGGCCCTTCGACACCTCCGAAGATCTACCCTGAGATCGAGGACCCTTTGTGGACAGAGCCATAGCCTCCCCCTTATCCTCTGCCGCGACCATCTGCACCCCCGGGCCCGGCACCTGTCGAGAGGGACGGGGTGGGGGGGCCTGCGGCGGGGACACGGAGCCGGAGAGGCCGCAGCCCAGAAGGGGATTTCACTGTTGCCCTGCCCCTCCGTGCCTATGTTGGTGGCCCCCCGCCAGGCCCCGATGAACTTGTCCCTTTGCAGTACTGGCCTTTCTCTTCAGCTGACCTATACAACTGGAAAACTAATCACCCTTCTTTTTCAGAAAATCCCTCGGGCTTGACTGGGCTTCTTGAGTCCCTTATGTTTTCCCATCAGCCCACTTGGGATGATTGCCAGCAACTCCTGCAGGCCCTCTTCACCACAGAGGAGAAGGAGAGGATCCTGTTGGAAGCCAGAAAGAATGTCCCCGGACCAGATGGGACCCCCACTAGTCTCCCCAATCTTATAGATGAAACCTTCCCCTTGACCCGCCCAGCCTGGGACTTCAACACTGCGGAAGGTAGGGAGCGTCTCACAGTATACCGCCGGACTCTAGTGGCGGGGCTCAAAGGGGCCGCTCGGCGACCCACTAATTTGGCTAAGGTAAGAGAAGTTCTTCAGGGACCAGCAGAGCCGCCCTCTGTTTTCTTAGAGCGACTGATGGAAGCCTATAGGAGATATACACCGTTTGACCCCTCCTCGGAGGGACAGCAAGCGGCTGTAGCCATGGCTTTCATTGGGCAGTCTGCCTCGGACATTAAAAGAAAGCTGCAGAGGCTAGAGGGGCTCCAGGACTACACTTTGCGAGATCTAGTAAAAGAAGCAGAGAAGGTGTATCATAAGAGGGAAACAGAGGAAGAGAAACAAGAGAGAGAAAAGAAAGAGGCAGAAGAGAGGGAGAACCGGCGTGATCGCCGGCAGGAGAGGAACTTAACTAAGATTTTGGCCGCAGTAGTAGGTGACAAAAGGATAGAGAAGGGACAGTCAGGGTACCTGGGCAACGGAGCAAGAAGACCTCCGGGAGGAAAAAGACTGCAGCTCGAAAATGATCAATGTGCATACTGCAAAGAAAAAGGACATTGGGCCAGAAACTGTCCTAAAAAGAAACAAAGAGGACCTAAGGTACTGGCCTTTGAAGAGAACTAGGGAAGTCGGGGCTCGACTCCCCTCCCCGAGCCTAGGGTAACTCTTTCTGTGGAGGGGACTCCTGTTGATTTCTTGGTAGACACAGGAGCAGAACATTCAGTTTTGACCAAGCCACTGGGACAATTGGGGCAAAAGAAGACTATGGTGATGGGAGCCACTGGTAGTAAACTTTACCCCTGGACCACTAAACGAGTTTTAGATATAGGGAAAAGCCAAGTGACTCATTCTTTTCTTGTGATTCCTGAATGCCCCACGCCCCTGCTGGGAAGAGACTTATTAACCAAACTTAAGGCTCAAGTACAGTTCACCTCAAAAGGGCCGAAAGTAACCTGGGAAGAGGCCCCTGTTGCATGTTTGGTTTTAAGTTTAGAAGAAGAATACCGCCTCCATGAGCAGAATCCCAAACAGTTACTAGCCCCCGAGTGGCTGTCTGCTTTTTCCGAAGTCTGGGCGGAGCAGACAGGGATGGGGTTAGCCAAGCAAGTACCGCCAGTAGTAGTAGAATTAAAAGCCGATGCCTCTCCAGTCTCAGTCAAACAATATCCTATGAGTAGGGAAGCTAAAGAAGGCATCCAGCCACATATTCAGAGACTGTTACAACTAGGGATTCTAGTGCCTTGCCAATCTCCTTGGAACACTCCTCTCCTGCCTGTGCGCAAGCCTGGGACTAATGATTATCGACCAGTACAGGATTTAAGAGAAGTTAACAAAAGGGTTCAGGACATCCACCCTACGGTTCCAAATCCTTACAATTTACTAAGTTCCCTACCACCAGAGCGGACTTGGTACACTGTCTTAGACTTAAAGGATGCCTTTTTCTGCCTTCGGTTGCATCCCAACAGCCAGCCACTATTTGCTTTTGAGTGGAGAGATCCAGAAGGAGGACACACTGGCCAGCTGACCTGGACACGGCTGCCCCAAGGGTTCAAAAATTCCCCTACTCTCTTTGATGAGGCGCTCCATCGAGACCTTGCGCCTTTCAGGGCACAAAACCCCCAGATTTCTCTCTTGCAGTACATAGACAACCTACTGCTTGCTGCTTCAACCCAGGAACTGTGTCGTGATGGGACCAAAAGGCTCCTAAATGAATTGGGTGAGTTGGGGTACCGGGTGTCTGCTAAAAAAGCTCAGCTGTGTCGCACTGAGGTGACCTACCTAGGATACACTCTCCGAGAAGGAAAGCGGTGGCTCACCGAAGCTCGAAAGAAAACTGTGATGCAGATCCCGACCCCCACCACTCCGCGACAAGTACGTGAGTTTCTGGGGACGGCGGGCTTTTGTAGACTCTGGATACCGGGGTTCGCAACACTAGCAGCCCCTTTGTACCCTCTTACAAAAGAAAAGGTCCCATTCACCTGGACCGAGGAGCACCAAAGAGCCTTTGAGGACATAAAAGCTGCACTACTGGCAGCCCCTGCTCTGGCCTTGCCAGATTTGACTAAGCCTTTCACCTTATATGTTGATGAACGGGCTGGGGTAGCCCGCGGGGTCTTAACTCAGGCTCTGGGGCCCTGGAAACGCCCGGTAGCCTACTTGTCAAAAAAGTTAGACCCGGTCGCCAGCGGATGGCCCTCCTGCCTAAAAGCCATTGCTGCCGTGGCCCTACTTGTTAAAGATGCTGACAAGCTTACCCTAGGTCAGCATGTGACTGTCATTGCTCCCCATGCTCTGGAGAGTATCGTGCGGCAGCCCCCGGACCGGTGGATGACTAACGCCCGGATGACTCACTATCAGAGCCTGTTACTGAATGAACGAGTGACTTTCGCCCCACCTGCCATTCTTAATCCTGCTACTCTTCTCCCTGAGATACATAACTCCACCCCAATACATCAATGTGTCGATATCTTGGCGGAAGAAACCGGAACAAGAAAGGACCTGACTGATCGACCATGGCCAGGTGTGCCTGCTTGGTATACAGATGGTAGCAGTTTTGTGGTGGAAGGAAATAGGAGAGCGGGAGCGGCAGTGGTAGATGGAAAACAGGTAATCTGGGCAAGTAGTCTTCCAGAAGGAACTTCAGCTCAAAAAGCCGAACTCGTGGCTTTGACTCAGGCCTTGCGATTGGCAGAAGGTAAGGCCATTAACATTTATACCGACAGCCGGTATGCCTTTGCTACAGCCCATATACATGGAGCCATCTACAAGCAAAGGGGGCTACTCACTTCGGCGGGAAGAGACATCAAAAACAAAGAAGAGATTTTAGCCCTTTTAGAGGCAGTACATTTGCCAAAGAAGGTGGCCATTATTCACTGTCCAGGTCACCAAAAAGGAGAAGATCCTATAACAAAAGGGAACCAAATGGCGGACCTCGTGGCAAAACAGGTGGCCCAGCAGGTAACAATATTAACAGAAAAGAGTCAGACTCCAGTAAAAACTCCAGTTACTGATGACTCTAACTACATTTATTCAGCCAATGATTTTAAAATATTAGAAAATATGGTTTGCAGAAAACAAGCTCAAGAATTCAGCTTTGATGGGGTAGCGCGGACTATGGATGGGCGAGTGATCCTGCCAACAAAAGAAGGAATAAGTTATGTTCAGAGACTGCACCAGTTGACTCATTTAGGGGCAGATAAACTAAAACAACTTGTCAAAGCTTCTAAATACCATGTGTTAAATTTAAATTCAACAATTAGGCAGGTGGTTGACTCTTGCCAGGCCTGTACACTTACTAACGCCGCTAAGCCCTATCAAGAACCTGGAAAAAGAAGACGAGGAGACCGACCAGGAGTCCACTGGGAAGTGGATTTTACTGAAATAAAGCCAGGAAAATATGGTAATAAATATCTATTAGTCTTTGTTGATACCTTTTCAGGATGGGTGGAGGCTTTCCCCACAAAATCCGAAACTGCTCAGGTGGTGGCCAAGAAGATTCTTGAAGAAATCTTACCCCGGTTTGGGGTACCCAAGGTAATCGGCTCGGATAATGGGCCAGCTTTTGTTGCCCAGGTAAGTCAGGGATTGGCCTCGCAACTGGGGACAGATTGGAAATTACATTGTGCATATAGACCCCAGAGTTCAGGACAGGTAGAAAGAATGAATAGAACTCTAAAAGAGACCCTAACTAAATTAGCCATTGAGACCGGTGGTAAAGACTGGGTGACTCTCCTTCCCTTTGCGCTTCTTAGGGTCCGAAACACACCCGGACGTTTCGGCCTCACTCCTTATGAGATTCTCCATGGGGAACCGCCCCCCTTGACTGAGTCCAGTGGGATATTGGATCCCAGTGCCGACTCTTCCTCATCCTCTGCTTTGTTTACTCATCTAAAGGCTCTGGAAGTCATCAGAACACAGATCTGGGACCAGATAAAAGAAGCCTACGCACCGGGAACTTCGGAGGTGCCCCACAGGTTCCAGGTTGGAGATTTGGTCTTAGTCAGACGACATCGAGCTGGCACCCTAGAGCCTCGGTGGAAAGGACCATATCTGGTGTTGCTGACCACCCCCACGGCAGTAAAGGTGGATGGGATCGCTGCTTGGATACACGCCTCCCACGTCAAGAAGACACCCAGCCAAAATGAAGACAACAACTGGATGGTGGCAACTACTAATAATCCTCTTAAGCTTCGCCTATGCCGCAGAGGTAAAGAGCCAGGATGCGGGAATATGGCCAGGACACATAGGAGCTGCGAATCCTCCGTTGCCAGCTAAAAAACCCACGCCTCCGAAACCCACGCCTCCGAAACCCACGCCATCGAAACCGGAAATCATCCAGACCGCTGCCGCCGCCAATGCCGCCAAAGCCGCCGCTACTACTGCCGTCGCTGCTGCTGCTGATGCAAGCCGAGGCCCCGCTACTACTCGTGTTCCCAACGCCAAAACCACCAGGCCTGACCGTGAGCACCCACCAGATGATTCAGTTAAGGCTGCTCCTCACTCAGGTCAGGTTTACCTACCAAATTACAACCCACATCAGCCTTTAATTCTAACCTGGCAGGTTCTTGGTCCTGCTTTGGATCAGGTTTTATTCACCACTTCCAAAATAGCACCGCCAGGGACATGGTGGCCTGACCTAGCTTTCTGCCTCAAACAGATTATCCCCACTTCCATTCCCCCTAATCAAGTAAGAAGCTATGGGTTTTACTGCTGCCCAGAGCATAATAAGCAGACTATATGTGGGGGACCAGCCTCACATTATTGTGCTAAATGGAGTTGTGTTTCTTCCAATGACGGTGACTGGAAATGGGACAGCGAATATACTCATGACAGGGCTACCTTTTCTTTTGAAAACTCTGGGCCAGGGAGGTATGTCATAATGGAACCATATAAAAGGTTTGACTGTCGCTCTGCTGATTTAGATAGAATTCGGATCAAATTTACAGACACTGGTAAAAATTATGATACCCAAACATGGATGAGGGGCATGAGATGGGGGGTAGTTTTTAATGACTATAATAACAAGCCTGGATCATCAGTCATGGTTCGCTTAAGCCTCAGTAGCCCCCCAGCCCAACCTGTAGGTCCTAATGTCCTAGCTAAAGAACCTCCCTCCACTTCAAATACTCCCATACCCCCGGACACTGAAAATCGTCTGTTTAGCTTAATACAAGGGGCATTCCTGGTCCTGAATCGTACCAATCCTAACGTTACTCAGTCTTGTTGGTTGTGCTATGCCTCTAGCCCCCCATATTATGAAGGTATTGCTCAGACCAGGGGTTACAACAAAACAACAGACTCCTCTCAATGCCCCTGGGGGGAAAACAGAAAGTTAACTCTAACAGCAGTCTCAGGAAGTGGACTTTGTTTAGGCCAGGTACCTCATGATAAACAGCACCTTTGTAATCAAACACAAACCGTCCAGCCTACGGAAGGTAATCATCAGTATCTAGTACCCACCCTAGACACAGCATGGGCCTGCAACACTGGTCTCACTCCTTGTGTATCAACTTCTGTTTTCAATACTTCCAAAGATTACTGTATTTTGGTTCAACTCGTTCCTAGACTCCTATATCATGATGATAGCTCTTTTGTAGATGAGTTTGATCACCGAGGTCGCTGGAAGAGAGAGCCTATCACCTTGACCTTTGCAGTACTCATGGGACTGGGGATAGCGGCTGGAGTTGGTACGGGGGCCGCTGCATTAATTCAGACCCCCCAATATTATGAGGAATTACGAGCAGCTATGGATACTGACCTTAGATCCATAGAACAATCTATAACTAAACTAGAAGAGTCTTTAACCTCCCTGTCTGAAGTGGTACTACAGAATAGAAGGGGACTAGATTTATTATTCCTCAAGGAAGGAGGACTCTGTGCTGCTCTAAAAGAAGAATGTTGTTTTTATGTTGATCATTCTGGAGTAATCAAGGATTCGATGGCTAAACTTAGAGAGCGCTTAGATATACGGAAAAAAGAAAGAGAAGACAGACAGGGGTGGTTTGAAAGTTGGTTTAATAAGTCCCCATGGTTAACCACTCTCCTCTCTACTTTAGTTGGGCCCATTATAATTCTCATGCTTCTACTTACTTTCGGGCCATGTATACTCAATAGGCTGGTGGCATTTATAAAAGAAAGAGTGAGTGCTGTTCAGGTACTGGTCCTGCGACAACAGTACCAAGAGTTACAATGGGATGAACAATGGCTCTAAGATTAGAGCCAATGAAAAAGAAGAAGTGGGGAATGAAGGATTAAAAATTAATAATAAGCCGCCTAGCTACCCAAAAAGAAGAAGTAGGGGCCTAGCTACCCAAAAAGAAGAAGTAGGGTCTGTGAGAACATGAACTTTTCACCCCTCCCTTGCTGTACAATGGTTCCCGGAACATTCTTGCATGAAAAGTTTCCTGGAACAGCCACAATGACCCATAGCCTCCGGCCACAATGCTCCAATGGCCCTGTAAAATGTCACTACCCCTAATCACAATGTCACAAAGTCCTGGGTGTGTTGCCTAGTGTTACACATGACTAGTATATGACCTAACTGTATGGGCAGTTTATGGTTTTGGAATTTCCCTCCTCCCTCCCTCTTGATCCCCCTGGTTTGTGGTTTTTTCCTTTATAAGCTCTGTGAAAATTCAGGTCGGGGTCGAACTCCTCTACTCCCTGTGTGGTGTATGAGTCTCGACCCCAGCATGCTGGCCTGAGCTCTCGTTTCATCTCGCTTACAATAAAGCTTCCTCGTGTGATTGCAGCAGGTTGGTGTCTGTGTCCTACTGGGTGCGCGTCTTTCCCGAGACTTGAGTGGGGGGCTCCCTTCGGGGGTCTTTCACCTCTCTTGGGCATATACCCAAAAGATGCCTCAACATATAAAAAAGACACATGCTCCACTATGTTCATCGCAGCCTTATTTATAATAGCCAGAAAATGGAAAGAACCCAGATGCCCTTCAACAGAGGAATGGATACAGAAAATGTGGTACATCTACACAATGGAATATTACTCAGCTATCAAAAACGAGTTTATGAAATTCGTAGGCAAATGGTTGGAACTGGAAAATATCATCCTGAGTGAGCTAACCCAATCACAGAAAGACATACATGGTATGCACTCATTGATAAGTAGCTATTAGCCCAAATGCTTGAATTACCCTAGATCCCTAGAACAAACGAAACTCAAGACGGATGATCAAAATGTGAATGCTTCACTCCTTCTTTAAATGAGGAAAAAGAATACCCTTGGCAGGGAAGGGAGAGGCAAAGATTAAAACAGAGACTGAAGGAACACCCATTCAGAGCCTGCCCCACATGTGGCCCATACATATACAGCCACCCAATTAGACAAGATGGATGAAGCAAAGAAGTGCAGACCGACAGGAGCCGGATGTAGATCGCTCCTGAGAGACACAGCCAGAATACAGCAAATACAGAGGCGAATGCCAGCAGCAAACCACTGAACTGAGAATAGGTCCCCTATTGAAGGAATCAGAGAAAGAACTGGAAGAGCTTGAAGGGGCTCGAGACCCCAAAAGTACAACAATGCCAAGCAACCAGAGCTTCCAGGGACTAAGCCACTACCTAAAGACTATACATGGACTGACCCTGGACTCTGACCCCATAGGTAGCAATGAATATCCTAGTAAGAGCACCAGTGGAAGGGGAAGCCCTGGGTCCTGCTAAGACCGAACCCCCAGTGAACTAGCCAATGGGGGGAGGGCGGCAATGGGGGGAGGGTTGGGAGGGGAACACCCATAAGGAAGGGGAGGGGGGAAGGGGGATGTTTGCCCGGAAACCGGGAAAGGGAATAACACTCGAAATGTATATAAGAAATACTCAAGTTAATAAAAAACAAAACAAAACAAAACAAAACAAAAAAAAACAAAAAAAAACTGCACGAAACTGATTCCATATTGTAACATGAAATTTGAGGTAGCCTGTATCTATGTTACTAGGCCATGGTCACTCAAAATGGCTCCAGCGTAACTTATCTCTTATTCCTTTTAAGGTGAGAGTTGTAGTTTTGCAACAAAAGTTAACTCTTATGGTTTGGCTCTTCAGTCCGTTCCAAATCCTGTGTGTTAAGGCTTTGTTGCATCCTCCTTGGAGGTGAGCTGAATGGAAGGAAGTTGGCCACTGGAGGTATTCCATTGAAGGATTTAATGACCTCGCCCCCTTCCCATCCCTCTCTGCTTCCTGGCCTCAGTAAGGTAAATTGCAGACTTCCAACACCCATCTACTTTCCTGTGAGATTTGGCCTTGCCTGTGGTCCAAAACAAAGGATCCAAGTACCACAGAATCTGAGACAGAAATTGCTAATTCTTGCATTTACATCATTACCTCAGGAATTTGTCACAGTGATAAAGAAGTGACTTATCAGACAAGCCTGTAAGAAACCTTTATTTCTTGGAGCTGGCACTCAAAGTTGGTTAATATTAAATAAGTTGGAACTCAAACTTTTTATCTCTATAGGTGGCCTACACTCTATGCTTCATGGAATTTTAAGGAAGAATGATTTCCTACTGGGGCTAATCTTACAGGGCCTGGGCTGTAGGACTTTTCTAATGCAAATTAGGCATTATCAAGACAGTATTATTCTGAATTCTGGAAGTTGAAGGACATTTAGGAAATGTGTCTATTATTAAAAAGACAGTCTGAAGTGATTTCAGAAGATTCATATTCTAATCTAGCATTAATGCATACTTTTTATTTAAAAATAATATAATGAGCACACATCTCAGTACTAAATTTATTTGTATACTATTCAATAATATTGCACCAATTTACTCTTCTATATTGCAATTAAAAGAGACATCAAGAAGAATAACATAAAACTTGATATGAACCAGAGTTTGTGAGTAAGGTCCATGTGAAAATTTTCTTTCATAGCACAAATCACAGCCCTGATAACTTTGTTGAATTCAGTCAGAGTAGCTGTCCACTTTGCCTGAACACAACTGGGGGCTAAAAGCAAATGCTGATCATAAGGCATGCCTGATAAATATTTACTAGGCATGGTTGTATAGTCCTGACTTGGGAAATATTGAAACCTGCAAACAGAACAGAAATGTGTTTAAAAATGTAACTTTGCAAATCTCCCTTTGAAACACTTTGGGACAAGTCATTATTAGCTCACCTTCCTGTCAAATGTCTAGTCTTCTTTAATACATAACTTAGCGATCACCATATTGCACACCTTTTCTCATCTCCATCCCTCATACACAGCTATCCTCCTGAAAGATAAATCATGGCTTTTCTTTAGTTGGTACCTGGCATATATCAGGCAGATGGCAGGTCATCAAAGCTCTGTGTATTGGATGACACATTTCAATGGCCATAAAGACACAGCTACTATATTGCCCTGTTTTGCTGAGATCGAAGAAGGACATGCCTTCTCAAACTTTACAATATTTTATGCTCAAGCATTTTAATTAATTTGAATATCTTTATTGGAGAAGGTGGTTAAAGAAAAGTCTTTAATGGAGCTCTAATTATATCTTCACTAAATCAAGAAGGTAAATAAATGGTCATGGAAAAGTTAAGGGAAGATACACAAGTCATAACTTACCTATTTTCAAGAATGGGACAGGCAGGTTAAAAACAGATACTTTTCTGGTTGTAGCGCAGGTCTTTGCAAAGTCCTTTGTGTTTATGAATTCTTCGTGCAGCATTGATCTTCTTAAGGGTAAAGTCTATGGTTAGGCAAGCAGTGGAATGCATAGTGAGAATGAAGGAAAATTTAAATACCATTCTGATTTTACCAAGGAGGTAATTTAGATAAGGAAAGATTCCTGAGATGTATTTATAACAACTGAAAAGTGTCATGAGACAATATGTATGTTTAACAGTATCATATTATAGGTGTTTTCATGTATGGTAGGGCACCAACTAATTTGTAGATATCAATTGGTGGTTGACAGAGGATATCAGACTTAAAATCATGAAAGGAACATTCTTGGTTGAACTATGGAACGACACTTTGCAGTTTCTTATTGACCATTTGATTAATAAATGTTCTGTTCACATTTTAAAGTCTAGTACATGGCAAAAAGTATTACTAGAAGAAACCATTTAGAGATGTTAATGAACGGATGGCCTTTACAAAAGGCAGTTATGATATCAATAAGTAAGACATGGCCATTTTGACAGTGCTTTTACACATGTAACATGAAGGGTGTGTGTCAGAAACAAGCTTCTTCTCACCGTGTTTTCTATGACTGACCATCTGTAAGAGAAGCCAGACTACAATGTGGTACTGAGAAACAACTTGATCTTTCAACAATAAGAACATTTAACAAAAGACAAAAACAACAACCACAACAACAAAAACAACAAAACAGATAGATGTATAAAAAAATTCAAATGTAAAAAGAACCCAAGTTAGGTAGAAAAAACATAGTTTAGGAAAGGACACTGAAAACCAGAATGTAGTTTGGAAGAGAACGAAATAGGGGTCTGGGGTGGGGTGGGAGTTGAGGCAGCTGGAAAGACATTTCTCATGGTGAGAAAACACAGTTTGCTTTGGAGGTCAGTGAACTTGATCAACTGGCACGACTTTCTCCAGAAATGAAAGTGCTAATGGGGGAGTGTTGGTCCTGAAAGGGATTAAACTGAACCATGATAAAGGTTTTCAGATAAATGCCTTGAAAAAGAAAATCGTGTGAAGTAATTATCATGCTTAACACTTATGAAATGCACTTTCCATGGCTGCCTTTAAAGTTCATGATTACATGAGTCAGATGCAGTTACAGTCTCCACTTTGTCCACAAGAGGGCAGATGCACGAGGAACCAACTCACTCTCGCAAACCTACCAAGGCCCACTGTTCTTTGCTGACACCAAAAAGTGAGTGTTTGAAAGGACAGTGGCAGAAATAAGTGTGCCTAGAAAGAAAAGATTCTACACACAGATCCTCTTTACAATAGGACCCTCCAGGGAATGTTTGCCCAGGTCCAGTATCCCAGCCACTTGGCCACTGTAGCTGTGCTTCAAATAGGCCAACTCATGCCTGTAGCTGGCAACATAACTTGGGCTTGGCATCTACGGAATATTAGATTTGCAGGTGACAACCATGGAATACCAGATCTGCAGTCATGCCAGTGCAACAACTGGAGGCTATGGAGGCTTTCTCCAAGATTCCAGAACAACCAGTGAGACCATGCAATTTGTAAGTGGAGGACCAGTTTCCATGAGTGGAGCTCCTGAGTGTTCCATTGACGATGCAGCTTTACTTGCGGGGAGCATTACAAGATAGCATAAGAACAATAGTAGAGGATGTCTCTCAAGGAAAAAATAATTTCAGTACCATGGAGAGCGAACTCAACAAAATGGCACCATATACTGCAGGTAGGAAAGTTGTAGGGAAAGGATTGACCAACCTACTGGAGCCTGTATGATGTTACCAGGCACCCCGATTTCAGATGCTAAGTTTCAGGTTTACTGGTTTTCAGGTTTAAAGGTTCTTGCCTTTCCTTTTTGAATGAAAGTGTTTACCGTGTGTTGTTACATATCCGAAATATGTAACTTGTGTTTTACAGTAGTTTAGAATTTTCAAAGGGTCTTTGGACTTTTCAATCATGTTGTTAGCCGTGAAACTGCTTTTTAGAGAAATTTGGAAAGCTTTGGGACATTAGAACATGTTAGTAGAAACAGTTTTGAGGGCATAGGGACCTTAACCTGATTCAAGTCCCAGCTCTCTGATTTATGTAACCGATCATCTCATCCAGTACCTACAGCCATCAGGATCTTCCATTGCCATGATTTTTTTTTTACTTATGACATGTGGAACTGAACGAATTCCTCTGATTTAATGTCCTCTGGAAATGAAAATACGTTTCCCATGGAAAAGGGAAGATGGGAAATGGTCACTTCTTCCCAGTCTTAAACAATGATGTGCCCTGTCTGAGGATCTAGGTGCTTAGATTGTAAAGATACTGTTTCCTCTTCCTTCCATTTTGTCCTCATGAGATAGCTGGCTCTTCACCCAAGGAAACACATTGTGGCTGAGATGGTTCAGAGAGTCACTTGGAACATGACATTTGAGGACTCTCCTATTCATCTCTGTCATTTAGTAAAGAGGCAGCTTTTTAAAAATATGTTAACTGTGAACTTTTTGTGAGAGCAGCAACATACAATTGGCATTAGACGTGCTACAGGCATTAATGTTCAGATTACATTATTATTGCCTGAATGGAATGTGAAAGTGGAAAATTTGATCCGCTGCTTTCTGTTGGGTTTAGTTTCTCCTTTTCTTTCTATTTCTTCTGTAAGTCACTGATACAGAGAGGATATATTAGAGATTGATTTATCTACTGTCTGAAACTATTGGGGAAGACATCTTTAGCAACCATTTTAATATCCTTTCCAAGAACTAAGCCTATGGCAGAGAGCCAATTCATTGTTGGGTCTGTATGGTCAGTTTGCAGTGTCACTAAGCAGTGATCTGCAAGAACTGTCTGCATAATTAATGGCCACAGTGAGCAGGGGTTTGCTATGCTCTCCACAGGACCCTCCTGTAAGCCCTTCAGAATCTGCCTGGCTAGAACCTGCTGCAGCCTCAACACAGAGACTTATAACCTCTATATCTGTCCTATGACACAAATACTCATACTTAACTCTATAATAAATAACTTTTCTGACTTGTGTCTAAAATACAATTTTATTTTCTGTTTCTTTCAAATTCCTTTCTAAATCTCTTCCTGGCTCTGTAAGAACATTATTTGTACTCACACCAAACAGCCAGAGGGAAAATGGAAGAATACTATGTGGGTCTTTCCCCCCTCTAATCCCTTATTGAATTAAATTATAATTGGGGCTGATTTACACAGAATTGGCAGTTAGCATAGAAAAACTATAGAGTAGAGGCCGAGACAATAAATCTTGTGGTAAAACAGCTTACGACAAATAGGAAGGAAGGACTTTCTGCCAAATGACTCATTAGTAATTGGAATTGCTGAAGTGTCTCTGCTGGAGTTGAGATTAGAGTTGGGAAATAGAGACGTCAATTTGACCTTATTAGCTCTCCTTTTCCATGTAGCAAGTCAGCTATACCATGAAGTAATGGAGTTAGTCACAAGAATTGCTAAGTCTACCATAGGAAAAAAATCATAATTTTGCATTATTTGTAATTGGAGCTCAGTAAAGAGTTTATTATTTTCTATATTTTATCACTGTAAGGTGATTATATACACACATTTTAGTAGGGAGAAAATATTAATCATTAAAGGCTAAAGAGAGGTAGGCAGGCAACTTGGTCTCCTATCATGACTTTCACTCATTGGCTACAAGAGGTCCCAGAGGGAATCAATCATCCTATTCCATTCGTCTGGAGTGTGTAGGAATAACTAGAACTTTTTGACAATGTCTCGATTTTTAAATATTTTTGATAATTTCATACACGAATATGTGAAATAACTCGACACTCTGCTCACCCACCCCAAGTCTATTCCCATAGAAATGTTCTCTAATGAGAATTACCTCTAAGAAAATCAGTATCCAAACTTAAAAGAACAATGTGTAAAATGTCTATACACTTAACATAACAAATATAAACACGATCACATGATTCAGAGAGGATGAGAGCAGACACCTGAATGAACTTAAGATGGACTTAAGAAGAACAGAAATGAACCCTATGTTGTTATAGATTTTTAATTCTTTTGATACTATAATATAATTACATTATTCCCTCATTCCTTTCTTCTTTCCAAATCCCCCAACACACACTTATTCTCTTTCAAATTCATGGCCTCTTTTTATTTCATGATTTCTGCATGTATATGTGTGTGTGTGTGTGTGTGTGTGTGTGTGTGCATGTGTGCATGTGTGTTTCTAAATATATACTCACAATCTATTCACTGTATACAATGTTATTTGTATGGATATGATTTCAGGACCAACCACTTGGTATTGGATAATTACATAACCTAATTGGTATCCTCATCCTTGCAGGAGACCAATTTTTCCCACTCTCACTCTTCTTTAACTCCTGTACTTCTTTAACTAGGGTTGAGACCTCCTAAGCTCCTCACATTAGCTATCTACTGAGCATGTACCTTTTAGGACAATTATGTTGGTGAGACTTTAATGGTTTATATTGTCTGCCATTTCTAAGACATATACTCTCACATCAAACTTCATGTTTTCCTGTCTCTTACAATCTTTCCTTCCCTCTTCTGAAATAATACCTGAGAGTTGTTTTGTAGGTGTATTGGTTTGAACTGGGCGCCATACTTCTGCATTGTAATTGGTCATGGTTTTCCACAATGGTCTCCTTCTATTGTGAAGAGAAGTTTCCTTTATGGCGGGTGAGGACTACACTCATCAGTGGGGATGAGGAAAAGTATTTAGAAAGTAGCTAGGTACCAGTCTGGTTTAGTAAAATGGCTATTATAGGTTCTCTTTCAAAACCAATGACTTCATGAGCTCCAGTGTAATTGAGTAGGATTTTAATGCCAGGCATGACTTTCATCTTTTGAGTTTGTCTTAAGTTCATTCAGAGAAAACTTGTGGTTATCACAAAGATATGCATGCTACTATTGTACCCTTTTGGTTAACTTGTCATGCTGGCCATTGTTGTGATCAAAAGCAGTCACAGCTGGGCAGGGTTATTGACTCTCTCCCTCTGGAAGCTTTCATGGTGTCCTCTGGTACCCTGAGAGCTAGTCCTCATAGGACGCTCTTATGTCAGAGCTCAGGTTCTCTGGTCCCTATGTCAAAAGTGCATGGTGTCTTTATCAGTAGGAATGTACTTTCCACTTCTTGAGGGATAACTAAGGAAATGATAATAGCCTATAATGGTTTCAGATTCTCTTGGAGAACCTTGAGCAAATGCTCAAAGTAGGGCTTCTTATGCCTGGTGTTGGGGATTTTGTAAGAACATCTATGACTAGGGCTGTCACCCCAGATGGAAAATTTTCACTGAATCTATACATGTGTATATAATGTATTTGTAGAATATGTACAGGAAGTATATGTATATATAGTATATGTGTCATATCTATAAGCACATGTGTAATGCGCATGTGTATGTATATGTAAATGTACTAGAGGCATTTTAGGTAGATATTTAGGGATATGATTTCGTATGAGAAGGATGTCTGAAAACGAAAGCCATAAGAAATGAACTCACCTGAAGTCCAATAAAGCACAAATGGATGAAGGAAAATACAAAAAGAATACAAGACTTGAAAGCCACATTCAACAGAAATAGAAAAAAATAAATGCAAGCTGAAATCAGGATATAGCTGAAGGATTGCAAGACCCACTTAGAAAATTCAGAGCAAAGTATTCCAGTAGAATGGGTTGAATGGAAGACAGAGTGTCAGGACTTGAAGACAGAGTGGAGGAAATGCAGCACGCAATCACAGAAAATGAACCAGTGTGATTTAATGCTTCACTCCTTTCTACATGAGCACATGTTATCACAACAGTGACATTTAAAAATTAAGCACATGAGTAACACTGTAAATAATATTTAGCTATGTTTATAATAAAGGACTGTGATTAAAAATGCATTCTAAGACTTCAATGTATGTTTCAGATTTAAAAATATATTTTGCGTTGTGAAATTCTGTGCAGCTTCAGGGAGAGGCACCAAAGAAATTCATTACATATGAAGAGATTAAATTAGTTTGATTTATTTCTACTCTGATAAACTTGCAGGTAATTCCATTATTTTACAATTTTCATCATAAATATTCAGTATACTTATTCTCTTTTATCAGAAATAAATCTCTTTATAAAAATGAAGCTTCAAAAACAATGTAGTTAAAGCCCAAGGGACTCATTTTATACTTGCCTTTAATGTTGTTCCCTTGTTTTTGAAATTTAAAGCATACTGATAGAAGAAAGACATTACATCCATTTTTGTGTTCCTTTTTCCCCATAGCAAAATGAAACTCTGATAATAAAAGAGCAAAATCCTATAACCCTCTTCTAGCTGCTTGAATATGGGCGAAATTCTTACTCATTCTCACTCTTTGTTTTAGAGGCAGACAAAACAGTGTGATGGTTCTTAGTGGGGATGATGATAATAACCAGGAGATGACATGCTTAGAACAGATTCCAGCTCATAATGAACGTGTGACAGCCCACCTCTTGTTCCATGATGTTCCACATTGACTTTGCATTCTGGACTTTTCAGAGAATTTTCCCATAAGGCATTCTGGCTAAGCTGCTGGCCTGTCTTGTTCCAGGTCTGGTGGCTTGTATAGAATAGGGTATGTGTATGAAGACTGTGAATCATCCCTCAGATGTTTGTACGCGTGAAATGAAGACAGTGTTTGTAGCAGATATGTTAGCATCTAGAAGCTTAGTACGATAATATTGGAGTTGCTTTTCTTCATCTTGTGAGGAGGGTCTCTGTAGGCTCCTTGAAAGCTGTAAGCCAGCCAAGTTGCTATGGTTTTTTTGCTCCTTCCTATATCAGAGCTGACCCAGACTCACTTGAAGGTGACTCTTAGCATTTCTTCTCAACACCATGTCTTACGCCTTTGTCAGTGACTATGGGATTAGAAACTAACCTTTAAGAGCTTTTTCTCCTTGCCTTAGGATCAGCTATTAAATATTTACTTGCATCTTTCGTTACATACCTTTCATAAGCTTCTTTATAAGAAAGGGAATAGATTTATGTTTTTAAAACCTTCCTATTGGAATCGACATGATTCAAAATAATATTTTGGAGTGAATAAGGGTGGTTTGTTAGAAAAGGGTAGCAGAAAGCACGCCGCCTGGCATAAGAGAAGATGTGAACACCCCAAGGTAAGTTACAAACGTGTGGGAGGTAAAGTTGTTTGATGAGGAGAAGACTTGGGGATAAGGAGCAAAGAAGTCACAAGGACAAGAGTAGAGCGTATCTGTAGATCTGCAAGCAGCAAGGTCACATAATAGACTCTAGGTCACAAGATGTTCATCTGAGTGTGTTTTGAAGAAAAGAATAATAGAACACAAGTTAAAGTTTGAAGAATGACATCAGTGCAACAAAATTGAATAAGAAGAGGACAGAAAGTGTAATCTACCAGTCAAAAGTCCCCAGAGGGAATCAGGCTCAGAGGGTGGACCCTCAGGGATTCACCAGTAACTTCTTTATAGCTATCCGACTCTCATCTGAGTATTGACAGAAATAGAAACTAGATATGAGGTCATGTTTTATTCATTGGGTTGGCCTACTTTGGTCTGAGGGAGGAGAAAAAAAAACAGTATGATGGGCAGAGAAACTAGAAAGATGTTGCAATTTTGGACAAGGGACAAGATTTGTATGCAGTGTATTTAAGACAATCTCCTAGAGTGACCTTCACTGAAAAGGAAAGAAATTGAAGTCGTAAGCTTAGAGATGCAATGGCTTGGGGGGCATTCAATCAGGGAAAGGTGCTATTTTCAAGACTATCCCTGAGAAAGTGTGAAGGTAACCCAAGGGGAGGAGGCATCTGGGGCTGGGATTCAGTTCTTTTTACCTACTGAAAATTTCCGGACCCTCTCTACTCTACCATTTAAAAACACATTTTTTTGTATTGCTTTTTGTTGAGGGGGGGATCTTTTGTCTAAGATTGAAAGTTTAAAAAAGAAGAAGAAGAAGAAAAAATTTCCCCAAGATTTATCATCTATTCATCCCATTTATTTGAACTTGATTTATGCAAGACCTACCCGCCACTGTCGGATTCATTTTTATCAGCCCATATGTGAGTATTACTTGTGACGATGCCAAAATCAATTTATTATTATTCTCCCCCACCAAATTGATCATTTAACACTTTTTAATATTTTGGTCATCAAGCAACGTACCCAGCTGTCACAAATTGCCTTCCATTTATCCAGACATTTCTGGGAATGGCTTCAAGGTTTGCTGTTGTTTATGGTACATATTTTTTGATTGTCAATTTCAGGATTGTTCTTAAGCACTTCCATTGAATACAGATTTTTATGATAATCTCAGATCTTTAGACTCACATGATGCTAACCTTTGAGGTCTCCAGTTCCCTGAAATCTGAATCTGGAAGAATGTTGTCAGGAGAGACAGTCTGTGACTTTCAAATGATAGAGTAGTAATTTCATTTGAGTTGAGCAATGGTAAAGATACCCTGACTTGCATATGGTCCCATCCTCCCTTGGTACTAATAGGCCTATATTGAATATGGTTAGGATGCCACAGGCCTGTTATATGGTGTTTATTAGTATTGAATCAGGGATCAAGTGATGCTTTGGAAAGGTGATGTTACATTTTGTTGTTGTTTTTATCTTCATCATAGCAAACTGATTTAAATATTACCTTTTATCTCTTGGAGTCTCCGATATAAAATGCAAACAAAAGAGAAGATGAGTATTAGTGTTACTATTCTTGTTCATTGTGAATATAATTTAAGGAAGAATTATAAAAGATTAATCGCTTCAAGCATATTGAATGCTGCATTATTCCTGAAATTAAACCTAGGTTATCAACCATTGTTGTGATTAACATTAACACATTTCAGATACCACAATATAGGCAAATTTTAAATTTATGTTTTTGTTTAATGTTTTATTTTCTTGAAAATTTAGTATGCAAGTTCTGTATCTACATTACTCCCACTTCTCTCTTTAACTCATTCTATCCCTTTTCTAAATTCATGACTTTTTCTTGAATCATTGTTATAAATACACAAATACATTGTTATAAATATTTAAATAAATATGCACGCGCGCACGCGCGCGCGCACACACACACACACACACACACACACATATATATATATATATATATATATATATATATATATATGCATTTTTGTTTATGACCAAGTCCATTTGGGTTTGATCATATGTATACATATTATCAGGTATAATGGTTTGAATATGTTTGGCCCAGGAAGTAGGACTATTAGAAGGTGTGGCCTTGCTGGAGTAGATGTATCCTTGTTAGAAGTGTATCAATGTAGGGGTAGGCTTTGAGACCCTTCTTCTAACTGCCTGAGAGATTCAGTCTTCTCCTGTCTGCCTTTGGATCAAGATGTAGAACTTTCAGCTTCTCTGGCCCTACATCTGCCTGGGTGCTGCCTGTTCCTGCCTTGATGACAATGGACTGAACCTCTGAACCTATAAGTCAGCCCCAGTTAAATGTTGTCTGTTATAAGAGCTGCCCTGCCTTGGTCACGGCGTCTCTTCACAGCAGTGGAAACCCTAACTCAGTCACCAGGGCTGGCTTATATAGCTTATAGTTAATGCATTGTGGGGAGTTTCATATCACTTGGGATATTTATTGAAAAATGCATTTTCTATTAGTATGCACTGCTTTATCTGATGCCACATTGAGATGCAAAGCCGAAATAAACATAAAAGTCACCCGAGTGTCTTTTTGTGGAAAACTAGTAACTTACCAAATAGAGCAAAATGTATAACACAGTGTCTTACATCTCTTTGATTGTTAGCTACCATCCAGCCCTTTGGCAGCATAATCTGGCTTCTGAATTCAGAAACACAAATCCATTTTGCTCTGTATTTTTATTTATTCTTTCATATTTCATATACATGCCACATTTACATTATTTCCATCCCCTTCTTCTACTCTACCCACTCCCATGTCTCTCCATTTCCTCTCAAATAATTACCTTCTCTCATTATTATTATTATTATTATTATTATTATTATTATTATTATTGTTGTTGTTGTTGTTGTTACACACATATGCTCACGCATACACATATGCATAAATAGAAGCCATTAAGCCAACTTAATGTTTCTCATATATGTATTATTTTAGCACTGACTACTTGGATTTCAATTACTTATCAAAGGGCTTGTCCCTGGAGATGAGTAATTCTCTCCCTCTTTGTAGCCTGTTAATATTCATCTAGGGGTAAGGCTTTGTGGCATCTCCCTTCCCCATGTTATTGTATAAACTGGTGTTCTTGAGTTGGTCTTTAGAAATATGCACAGTAAACAAAACAAGTGCACTCATTCTTTCTCTCTGGCTAACGGTGGGGCTCATGTCTTCCCTCCAATAAATCAAGGTGCTTTTCTCATCTCATGACATAGATTATCAAGGAATAGTGAAGTGAAAATGGCTCGGCACTACCAGCTACCTCTCATTGCTTGATCTACGCTCAGCTGTTCTTTGGTTTTCACGAAATATGAACAATCACAAAAGGCACCTATACGACACAGTTCATTCTGTACAAGATGGATCAAGAACAAATACATTCTGCCATCTCAACCAAATACAGGAAACAAGTGCATTACTCAAAGCGTAGATACTTGTTCCTGCCCCAGTTTACACGAATGATTTTTGTCCCAGGTCCTACAGCCACATCTTCATCCCACCCATCATTTCCATAAGTCTTATTAAAGAGCCAGTCATGGAATATCCTCATCTTCTGACAGAATCCAATATAAGGGTAAGGGTGGCTTTCCATAACCATTCCCAACAACCGAGTCAATTTTCTAGGAGAGCCCTGTAACAACTTGCTAGTGGCATGACCCCAGGTTTCTACACCTGACCTCTTTTCATCTTTGTGAGAATTCAGTGAACTCAGTTGTGGCTGACTGAATTGATTTACTAGGATATTGAAGAGACTCTACAAATGCTTGAAAGGATATTAATCTGTGTGGACCATTTTTCAAAATAGATACCCACTTCGGAAAATGTGTAAATGGCTAATCAGAATGTACAGCCTTGACGACTAATCACTTCCATGCCCGCACACACAAGTTCTTGTGGGGAGATACACACCTCTTGATAATTATTTGATGAACAATGAAAATGTTTCCAGAATTGACTGGAGTCATCATAAAAACATAAAGGACAAACAAACAAACAAAAACAAAATTCCATAAGGTCCAATCCAGTTTAAGCTCCCTTACTGCTATGATGGAAACATGAACAATTTCTAAGAAGCTCATTAAAAGTAGACCCAGGTTTCAGTGAGGCAATAAAGCACTATGCGGGGACAGGCTTCAAGAGGTGATTGGATCATGTAGACTTTAAGTTAATCATCAGGTTGAGTGTAGACTTAGATTTTTCAAAACTTACTTTAATAAGGGTTCTTGAACACTTCAAGTCCCCTTCTAGCCTATTGTCCAAAGGGAGGGGGAGAAAATATGATAGATAGGAAAGTGTGGACCTATTTTAAAAGTAGTTATTAGGGGTTGGGGATTTAGCTCAGTGGTAGAGCGCTTGCCTAGCAACCACAAGGCCCTGGGTTCGGTCCCCAGCTCCAGAAAGAAAAAAAGAAAAAAAAAAGAAAAAAAAAAAAGAAAAGTAGTTATTTGGGGTGATCCCAATCTCTATTGTCAAGATACCAGCAGTCCAGTACAGTAGTGTCAGGATACCAGAAGTCCAGTTCAAAAGTGTCACTAAACATAAGTCAGCAATGGTGGCCCGATTCAGCAGAAAAACCAGGCCTTCTCCAAATTGGCACGAGTCAGCAGGAGCAACCAGAACCAGCTGGGATACAAGGAGAAGTTCTCTGCTTTGTCTCTCTCAATGACGTGAAAATCAGCAAAAAATTAGAGACCAATGAAGTGTTGCCCCGGCTAGCTATGAAAACCCTCCATCACGGTCTACTGAGTCCTATTTATACTCTATCCAAACATCACGTGTCCTCTCCTAGGTCTTGCCTCAGCAAAACACCATGTGAGTTTGCCTCACATGACGCAACCAGAAACATCCACTTTAGTTGGGTCCTAATATAATGGGCTACTCAGAGCCTCAGTGGAGGAAGAGTGTAGGGAGCGGCTAAAGATGGCGCCGACATCCGGTGGTCGTTTGTGATAAACACCTGCGATGCGCATGTGTTGGCATGTCTCCGGCAGCTATCAGGCTGGAGTGATATTCATGCTAATGAGGCATTTCATGCTCCACCAATCCCTAGAGGACAAGTATATAGCCATAGCCTGTTTTGTATATAAGGCTAGTGCCTTTGTTCCTCAGGGTCCCTGTATCAATAATTAGGTGTTCCTGCAATAAAGGCTGTTGAGAAGAATCCAACAGTGTTGCGTCTTTCTTGCTGGCTGAGGTGGGCGCTACAGAAGAGGGAGGTTACTATCAGTATGTATGTGTCTTGAAAGGGTCAACTCTGCTCTCTGTACCTCCCTACCCACTTCCCCCTTGAAGTGAGGTATGCAGACTCCATGATCTCATTTCTATCTCTATAGTATTCTGTCCTACCGTAGACCCAAAGAAGTGGAGTCAATTGACCTTGGACAGAAAACTCTGAATTCAGCCACAAGAAGTCTTTCTTTCTTTGAGCATTCAATTCAGGTATTTTAGCCCAGTGTGGAAAAGTGAGTACCTCCCCTTCTTTTTCCCTTACTCAGTTAGCTTAGTCGTCATGGTTATGGATATTTGCAGACAATGAATTCTAATAAAGTCACAATCTATTAGACTTCTACCTCCTTTCACAGCACCATTTTGTTATACCAGGTAACTTCTTCTAATTCCTATAATCCACTTTAAAGCATAAAAAAATTTGAAGATAAAATAAACTAGGAAGTATATATTTGCACAGCCCTTGGTAACTATGGTATGTGTTGGCCAAGAAATTAGTAGAAAGTATTAAATCATTATGCCTGCTAATATTTACCCAGGAGCAGAATAACTCTTCTAAAGATGAATACTAATATCCTAAAGTCAGCACCAGGCTTTCATTTTGGGTACACTTTATTAAATATATTCAAGTCACAGTGAAATTGCTGGAATGTAATTTAATTGTACCATATGTTTTGATATAATCTTCCATAGCAACACGCTAGTTGTAGGATTCTAAGTTTATGTTTTTAAGTTGTAGCATTACTTTTCTTACTTAAAAAATATCATGGTTATTAATAAAAAGAGAAATAGCAGCTATATTAAGACCACAATTTTTTAAAACCAAAGTTAAATTTCAAAATTTGAAAATTATTAAAACCAATTTTGACATATCTTATTTCGAGAGAAAACTTGCCTTAAAGGGCTGTCTAAAGTTATTCATAGTCCTTGCTTTAGCTGCCTAGTGAAAGTAGTTATTCCACTTATAGTTTTGATTTAAACCGCTAATACTCTTGATGAGAGCATGTACTGAGGTCATTGGGTTATTAGCGACAACTCAGAACTCAAACTGCACTTAATACAGTTGAAATTTCTGAAATCTACCATACGTGGGAGAAACGTAATTTGTTTTACTGTTTACTTCTTGTGTCTTCAGTAAAGGAGGACAAGTGATTAACATATACAGGAGGCTACCTTGAGGCCAACACACAGGGCATCTGGGAAGCTAGCTGCACAATTTCTGTAAAATTTCCTGTCTACCTGTCCACTCATGAGAAAATAATAAGCAACCACATGGTTACATCTGGCTGTCATACACAACTGTCTTTATAATTGACACAGACTGGTAATTAAATAGGAATGGACTAGATTAGGAAAAGCCATGGCTGGCTTGTGTTCTAAAACTCTGATTAACACATTTCATTTTGCCTGCTTCTCATAATTTAACAGCCACATTACATCCTGTCTTTCAAAGGACCTTCTTGATCGGTCTCCAAGATGAAACTCTCTAGATTACAGGTGGCTCAATACTACTTATTAATTAATTAATTAATTAATTAATTCATTCATTCATTTATTCATTCATTCATTTATCAATCATTCTGATCTCAGCCACCCTCCCACAGTCCTACCCTTTCTCCTTTACCCCTCCCCTTTTCCTCAGAGAAGGGGACACACCCCCCCATCATGAGTAACAACTTGTCCTGACACATGAAGTCATAGCAAGACTAGCTAAGCAAGTCCTCTCTAAATGAAACAGAACAATGCTGTCCAGGTAGGGTAAGGGAATCCAAAGGCAGACAACAGAGTCAGAGTCAGACCCCATCCCAATTGTTAGGAGAACTAAGTAAAGACCAAGCTGCACATCTGCTACGAGTGTGCAGAGGGCCTAGGCCCAGCCCATGAATGTTCTTAGACTGGCGGTTTAGTCTCAGTGAGCCCCCATTAGCCTGGCTTAGTTAACTGGACTACATCTTTTGATGCTAAGCATACTGAGGGTAGAAGGCCACATGTGTTTGACATAGAACCCCTACTCTATTTGTCCAAGCCATTGCTTCTCCCTTCTTCAATCTGTCCCTTCTGTTTGTAATGTATAGGTCCTAGATTTTCTCCACACTGTATTTAAGTTAATTTATGCTTTCTTAAAGAGGAAACATTAGTTATTATCCTGAGATAACCTGTTATTAAATATTAATCTTTCTAAATCAAAATAGAATAACAGGCAATATGATGTATTTACTTATATTAGGGTGTTAGCTGTTAAGGAAATGATAATCAAACTATAATCCATAGGACCCCAGAATTTAGGTAGAGAGAAATAGAGTGTGTGTGTGTGGGTTAATAGATACATATCTCTACGAAAATTAAATAGGATAGTTACAGATGAATGAAGAAAACTAGAATGGTAGGATCAAGGAGGAAGTGGGAGGGAGAAGAGGGCTGAGAGAGGGAATGTGGAAAGAGACAATTAAATTTAAGGTCATTTGAGAGGCACAATGGAAACCTAATACAGTAGAAGGTTCTTAAAACATATGAGAGCAGTCTAAATGAGAT
Source organism: Rattus norvegicus (assembly GCF_021556685.1). Lineage (NCBI taxonomy): Eukaryota > Metazoa > Chordata > Mammalia > Rodentia > Muridae > Rattus > Rattus norvegicus. Next base: position 17,138,942 of record NC_141553.1, on the reverse strand, counting down.
CACCAAATAATGAAGGAAAAAGAACCCCAACTGGATATCTCTCATCATCAAACAAAGCTTCCAGTCTAAGGATGGTTTCCATCTAATAGGGTTGTTAGACAAAGGAGTCCAAGGGGAACCTCCAAGCAACCAAGGCAACTGCCAAGATTATAGGTTGCTCTCCACATATGGATATCAAAGGCCCTATTGTTGAATACAGCACCTGTGCAATTCACTGAACATGGAGAAGGCAAGCCAGGCCTACATTAGAGCTTTCACAGTCAGACCTGAAAGGGATGTGTCTACCGAATCTCTCCCCTCAGTGCTCAAGGAACCCTGCAGGAGAGAGGAGGGATTGTAAGAGGTGGAAGGAATAAAGGATACCAAGCAAACACACCCCCCCCCAAGTCACCAGGATCAATGGATGTACGAATTCACAGAGTGATACTACACGCATAGAGTCTGCATAGATCTGCACCAGATTGTGTCCTAGAACTGGAAGGAGAATTTGATACATGCTCTATGCCTAACCAGGAAGCTATCTCCAATTGATAACTACTTGCATATATATATATATATATATATATATATATATATATATATATATATATATACATATATATATATATTCATTCCACTCATTTTATTCTATAGGACCTTTGTGCATATATCTTGACTTCCAGTGTTTCTTAGTGTTTTTATGGAATTCTCATGTGAACCAGTGGTTTTCTGTGTCTACATGTATTTCATGGACCTTTTCTTGGGCTCTTTTCCTTCTGCTTCTTTTGTCCCATTTCAACATATTAGTTTTTCTCCTACCACTTTATATTATATTATATTATATTATATTATATTATATTATATTATAATATATTATGTATCAATCATATCACATTACTATCACTTTAGAACCTGTTTGCTTTCTAAGGAGAGAGAAATGGCATGGATCCTGGTTGGAGGGGACATAGAGAAGAACTGGGCAGTGTATAGGAAGAGTAAACTGTAATCAGGATATATTACATAAGAATAATACATCTGTTTTAGTAAGAGGAAAAATTAACAAGAAATTTGTAAGAGAGAATAGAAGAACTTGTAGCTAGTTGCTGAAGAGCTGGAAAATTAGTAAATCATTTTGTCCTGATTTATTCTTTTGGAGAGCCTTCCAGTAAGAGCTTTCAGACACCACGTTCCGTTCTACAGCTACATGAGTATGAATAGAGTAGTCAGTTTGATGGGAATTCTTGCCCACCACAAGTTCCTGTCCCAATCCATTGTGACTAAGGGCCTCAAATCTAGAAGCTATCACCATGGACATCTTCCCCAATTCATTCATTCTTCAGAGTAACCACAAGACCTGAGGAGGAACTAGATGTGGTTTCTGTAAATGGCCCACACCAGGACCTGACAAGGATGCTATGATAAACCTTGAGATAACCTTGCTTGAAGCCTCTGGTCCTCAAGTGTGTGACCTCCTCCCTGGACCACTGTGATGCTTGTAGCCAACAGAAGACTTGAGGGAGTCTTATTGTTCAATCTTCTTATTGCTTAATTCTGAACCTCACTGTCATCTTGATATTATTTAAATGGGATCCTTTTTATGATTAGCCTTTCCATAGATCATTTATTGTATGTAGAAATGTGAAGACCTTTTGAGTGTTGGTTTTAAATAGTGAGCTCTCCTTTGCTGCCTAATGCTTTTTCAAGCCTTTAAACTCTGTGTGTATTTAGTTGTATTTCATGGGCATGCTGCTCCAATGTTAACTTTGGTGTGTTATTATATTAAGGTATTTATCACCTCACACACCTTCTATCTGATTGTTCTACTTCATTGCTGTGACTGGGGTAATGAACATTCTTGAAATGTTTGTAGACAACTGACTGCTCCCCTAAGAGCTGATGAGTTTTGCTTCATATAAATTTATGCATATCATCAAGTGAATACATGTTTATATTGCTTTGGCCTTTTGCTTTAATTCAATGTATGTTAATGCTTACTGTCCTTTTTTGCCTGTTATACTCTTTTGTGATTTGAATAAAGTCATCAACAAGTTTTTCCTTGAAAGTAAAGAGGATTTAACCCAAAGCTATGTACATGTTAGTCATGTGCTCTACCACTGAGCCATATCCTCAGCCCTTTGTTATTTTTATCTTGAGATAAGGACTCACTAAGTTGTTCAGACTAGTTTTATCAAAGATGCCTAGAAGGACATACACCTGTAGACTGGTTAACTTAGCTAATTAACACGTTTATTTTGTAGAGAAACTTGTCATTCTTTTTGAAAAGAACACAGTATGTCACCTTGCTTCCTGGTGAAGCTCTTCAAATCCTCCCACCATGAGCAGTTCCAGGAAACATCACTCTAATCTCTATAAGGCAAAAGAAAAAAAAAGTTAGAGAAAAGGAGATTAAATGTACTGTGAACAGAGAGTGTGTGTTCTTGTAGTCAAAATTAAAGATTGATCAGAACCACCATAGGACAGCGTCAGTCATGCAGAGATGAATCATGAACTTCATCATCTGTTGACTCAGCTCAACACCTACACAAGAGGAAGTGACACTTAAATACTGAGTCAGTTGTCACAGCAATGCAATATATAACTGGACTGAGGAAAAACTCTTGCAAATATCCTATCTGCAGAAATAACCAAAGAGTGTTGTCATTCACTCAAAAGGGAGTAAGGAATTAGAACTGAGAAAAATACCACCTTCAGAAACACACAATATTCAGTCAGCCAGGCTAGGAAAAGCATGCAAGGGTGAGGCTTACTACATATGTCTGTATCAATGCATGCTCTTGACAAGGATTCACATGGAAACCAAACAAGATATTTTCAGTTTTGATGTTAGAAATGTAAAATTCCGTTACCTTGATATTCTATTATATCTAATCTATATTCATAATGCTACCATTCACTTAATTCAGAATGAATGAGGAGGCAACATAGCAGTGTGCCTGGAGAGTTGGCTGTCTGTTACTGTAACAAATGTCCGAGAAAACCAACTCAGTTCTGGATTTTTGTCTCTGTTGAGAGTGCTCATTATAATTGTAGGGAGCACGGGGTTCTCCCATAGCTGAAGGGAAAAGACTAAAATAGATTTAGGTCCCACGATCTATCTGAGAATTCTCTGCCAATGGCACAAGAGATGTTCCACTAGCCCAATTCTTAAAGATGCGACAGTCTACAAAGAATATTGGATAGCCAGTATCCCTTAAGAGAGGGTTCATGGGAGACTGTTAAGATACACAGTATATCCCAGACACTCAATTCCTATGTGGCATAAATATGTTATAGGAAGGGGTATACAGAGTGTGCTCCCCCCAAAAAAGTCTATTAAAATCCAGATGGAAAGAGGCAACGAGAAAAAACCAACCAACCAACCAACCAACCAACCAACCAAACAACCAACCAACCAAAAAAAGGTTAGATATTGCCATAAAAAACCATGATTGCTTGTTTGTTCTAATTTTCTCACAAGTAGCCAATTGTAGGCCTTGTGTGAATCTTTGGTTTTTATTTTTCTTTTTACAAGTAATCAAAATAAATTTTAAAAAATGAAAATAAACCTAGCCATTTGGGAACTAAAGACACACAAATATTAACCAAAAAGAAGAGGATATTCTGATATCAGTTCTCCCTCTATGTAAGTTCCATTGTCCACATCAATTCTCAGGTTAAATATGGTACAGGGAACTTCCATTCCCATACATTAGGCCTGTTTCCTAACTCTGAGCTCTTTCTGAGCTCATCAGTACAATCTAGGTTGTGTGAGAACTCAGAGTTTGGGGAAGCGTTAGAACTTAGTGCTCCAGTAGCCTCACCATTAGCTATCACAAATGAACTCATGTCTGTGAAGAGAGAGAAGACATAATCCATTCAGAAATCCTCTGTATATTTTAACTTCTTTCATGTCAGATAATTCATAAGGTTACTTATGAGAAGCATGAAGCTTACAACGCTGCTCTTAAAATAATTGCTCTCGTATAATTTGATGAGAAATAACCTGGTCGGCTTGTTTAACTTGCATTACTTCGGCATTTTGTAAAGTCACAGAGTCCTTTGTGATGCCAGAGGAGTTATCTGTTTCTTCCCCCCAGGTCATCTGATATAGTGGATTGATTTTTTTCCCCACTAAATTTGTTAAGTCTATGACCTTACAGTTTATATCTATAATAACATCTCTGACGCTCAAAATGTTTAGCCTTCCATGATTTTCTTGCTTTTAGATTTTCTAGTGCAGTTGCCTATACATTGAGTTTGAACCTAAAGAGAGTTTTTTCTTTAATTAAATGTAGTGAAACTTTTCAAAATGTTCAAATATTAAAATAAATGCCCAACATACTATAGTTTTTAGCCCTACTAAGACACAACCAACCAGTAAAAATTTTGTATATATTTAAAGCCAAGATGACGACTTGATAGAATCATATAAATTTTTTGTTATCGTAATTTCATGACCATCAAACTAATAACAGGGGGTACTCACTGGGGTACTTTCTTTTCTGTACACGAGAACATTTGGGTTCATCCTATTAGCTAATCTGAAGCATATAATTCAGTATTATTTCTAAATTTATTTATATGTATTTATTATTTGAGAATTTCATACATGTTAACAACATATATTATATTCACCCCACCGTATCCTTCTTTCAACTGAATATTCTCTTTTTAAATCCCTAAGTCAAATTAGTGCTGTTTATATGTGCGAAGGTGTAGGGATGCCCACTGGAGAATGGATAACCTACCGAAGACCGAGTCTCTCAAGGAAAATGAAATGCCTCCTCTTAGCAGCCACCAACTGCCCAATAGCCCTTCCTGAGGATGCCCAGAGCCTATTTCTATAAATTCAGCCCAGATGTTGTTCTTTGGTGATCCATAAATTGTTTATGTCTCTCTTCTCATTTGGGTTGGTCAAGTGACCTACAGGGATTAATCTCCTTTGTCATGTCTGAATCTTGATATTTACTTGTTTATGAATGCAACCGGATGGTATGAAATGCTGTATGAAGCTGCTGAAACCAAGTCCGCTGTTATATACCTTGATGAGAAGTCTTATCTTTAGTATTTCATGTGTGAAACAAATTTCTTATTTCACCTACGGCCATTGTGCTGTGACTTTTTGTATAGTCTGATGGCTTTAAACCTAAACACGGGAACACTGCGTATCTATGTGAGTACTCTGTTTCAAGTAGAAAAAATTCAGTTCCATTTCACTATTTTGCTCAATAGTATTAATAATATTAGTGTATTAATATTATTAATTATTAATATTATATATTTTACAAAATTCATAATTGTGTATGCCCCTAGTTTCTGTCTGACTGAGATGTTTTCAGAGGCCTCCAGGCTTCCTTCTCTGTACCTGACACTATGACAAGTTCCACCGTTCTATGCATGAAGCCATTGCAGAAGGTTCATTGTTCCTGGTTAGACCCAGATACCAGCTACTGAGTTCGTGTATCCACTCTGCTGAGCATGGCTCCAGACGCATCTCATGTCTAGTGTACAGGCAGATTCATCAACTTGTTCTTACTTTTCCAGGTAATCTTTACCTTCTCCTCTTTCATTCTCAGGTCTCAACTGTCTATTTGCTGATTGTCACTTACTTGATAATCTTGCTGTCTGCTCACTGAGAGAACTACGGATACCAGAAAACAATATTTATGCAGTAACCACTGTATCTATCTCCTATCAGCCTTGAAAGTCTGACTGTCCTTTCTTGCAGATAGATGATGTCATAATCCAAGCTATCCCCATATATCACTCGTGCTCACAGATCCATTCTCACTCGATTATTCTATGATGTTGCTCTAACATTCTCTGTTTTCAACACCATTATTTCTTTTAAGTGTTCCTGTTACTGGGCAAGTGTCTTGCTCTTAAGAAGGCTATTTCCCCACTAGCAATCAGGTTGTCTGTGCTCTGTGTCCTTGATCTTCTTATGTCATAGAACATTTCTAATATCTTCTAATCCTTATGTTTCTTATGGTCAGCCTCGAGATACTATGCAGGTAGTTTCTCTAGACTTGGACTCAAAGCAATTATGCTTTCCCCACGTCATGACTGCAGTGAAGAAGTAGATGAAGAAGAAGAGGAGGAGGAAGAAGAAAAAGAACAGGAAGAAGAATGTGTATATGTCAATGTCCCTAACTATGATATGTTGCTCAAACCATCTTGCTAAGCCTACTAACATATGTCATGTTACTAGATCTATCAATCAAGTTTCACCACTCAAGTGAATGGAATCACAGTAATGTATAATATATTCCTTCAATTTTAACATACTTTCTGTGGTTTCCTGGTATTTCAAGCTAAGAAAATCAGCTCAACTCCAAGGGGAATACCATTTAGCTTGTAGTCATTATGCATTTATATATCTACTATATATCATCACCTAGATGTATGTGATATCTCATATAATTTTCTAAAGATTCTCATCTCAAGAGAAGAAGAAGGAGAAGGAGAAGTGGAGGAGGAACAAGAAAGAAAAGAAAGAAAGAAGAGCAACTCAAGGTTTCCAAATTGCACGGTAATCATTCTATCTCATTTCTTCATGTTTTATTTATTTGCAATGTGTTCTCTAAACCTACTGACAGCCATGTTTCTCAAACTCAATTTTCACATCTATTCACCTGTCATTGTAAAATAAATAAATAAATAAATAAATAAATAAATAAATGCGGCCAGAAAAAATAAGGTATTCTTTTTTAATCTTCATAGCCTAAACAAACCACTTTATTAAAATTGAGATATTCATGTGCAATGGTTGACTGATTCCCTGTTTGGATCTAACAAATATTTCCAGTGTGCTAGCAGAAAAGTAAACCATGTCTTTTGTAATATCCAGATTTGACTCTTCCAGTCTGATGGATAACAATGGAAACCAACATTAACTTTCGATATGCTCAGGTCTAAACTCTATGTCTGTTAGTCCTCACATTCCTATTTGTCTTTGTAACTCTTACACAAAATACATAAATATCTAGACAATATCTAGCCTGCTGTTCTTGCTCCAAGAACTGAATGCCTGTGCAAGTTATCACCAGGCATTCAAGTTTGATAGCTTTGTAATTGATCTGCAGAGCTCCCATTGTTTTGCTTATATTGTCTGTTTCGTTCCAGAAGCCTGACTTTCCTTTCTTGCAGATAGATGATGTAATAAGTACATAAGTGAGATTTTTACTGCTTATCCCTCCCCAAAGGGAAAGACATTAAGTCAAAGCCTCTACTCCAAATGTTCCTTGACTCTCTACCTTAGAGCAAGCTACAAAAGTCTTGTGTTCTTTGAAAGACTATTGATCATTTGACATTCCATCCTCTCTCTAGGTTCTTCAATGTCCTTCATCCTTGCTTGTCCAAGTTACCAGCTATTTTTCTGGGCCAGAAAGTGTCCTACCACAGAGATATTATGCAGGGAGTTTCTCTAAACTGTGACATTCTGTAGTCCAATAGCTGCATTAGTCACGTTGACTTTAGAGACAAGATGTGCTCAAAAGTCAAACACAAGATTCCTTCTATGTTAGCTTTTTCCCCACGTCTGTGACCACGTACCCATCAACATGCTACTAGGAGGCTTTCCATGCAAGAAGAGCACTGTACTCGATAAAGGAAATGGCATGTGCAGATTTAATAATGTATAACTTTGCACATTGGCACAGCTCATTGTATTTTCAAAGATTAGAGGGCAGAGAAGTGGGAGGAACTAGGCTTAGTCGTGAACATCAGGGCCCATCCCTCCAGGGACCTCTTCCCCCAGTTAAAGACTCCATGTCCAACCATTCAAGAAGTTTCAGTAAAACTGTCAACCGGGATCAGTGTTCAGACCAGGAGCTACTGGGAACATTTTTTATTTAAATCATTTATGTCATATTTTCCTTTCTTGAAAAGAAGATGCAAAAATGAAGGCTACGTGCAATTAATCAGTTGCATAAACAGGATGTTCATTAACCAGCTATGAAAATTAGACAAAATGTTCTTTGAGTTTAAAAATAACATATGTTATTTTTCTTTGAAAACTTCTTGAATGCATAGAGTGTATCATGATCTCTCTCTCTCTCACTCTCTCTCTTTCTCTCTCTCACACACACACACAAACATATGCACACACACACAACACACATGCACACACATGCACACACATGTACACATGCACACACATGCACACACATGTTCTCTCTCTCTCTCTCTCTCTCTCTCTCTCTCTCTCTCTCTCTCACCCATACTCCTCCAAATTTCACTGGACTCCTCCTCAACACATCATCTCCCCCACACCTTCATATAATCTTTTTCTTTTTTTTTTGCCTTTTTATTTTGTAAACCTGAGTCCAATTAATGCTGCCCATTTCTGCATTGGCGTGGGGTCATGGGTTGGAATATGGGCAGTACCAAATGCCAAACCAGTGAAGAGCGATCCTCCATCCCCAAGCAGTGAGAAACTCTTAATAGATTTTAACTGGAGCTGGAAAATTGTTCCCTGCCCTAGGGCCTGATTTGACTGTTTGTCTGTACTATTTAGTCTTGCACTCAATTTCTTCATTCCTTGAATCAATTAATGAATAATCCCTAGTAAATCCCTATGGGATTTTTCTGCTGTTACCTCTGTGTGAACTGTCCAGCAGGCATCCTAATAATATAACCTTTTGTAGTATTTATGACTTTGTCTAATTTACCTTCTTTCCCTCAGCTTTGACCCCATGAATTAATGATTAAAAATAGGTGGCACTAATCTGTTGTGGAATCCAATAGATCCCTGGGTGTTAAGAATCCTACAGGCTCCTGCTTAGAAGTATCTGGATATACCTAGTCTGGGCAATGATAGGTGTTGTGTAAATGGTGACTATTCATACTATAATATGGTTAGATAGTTTGAACCAACAGATAGAGAGACTTGTGAAAAGGGAGAAATGATACCCAGCTCCCTGCCAGCCTCAATTGGAGAATTGGTACTGTGGGGCTAGAGGTGTAGCTCAGTTGGTAGCATACCTGCCTATCATTCAGAAAGCCACGGGTTTAATTAGTCTAGCCCAGCTGAGCCTTGGCTATCAGTTGCCTTTCAAAGGCCCCTAAAAGCAGACAGAATAATTAATGTGGTAAAATCGCAATCTTAGCTCATATTTCTTAGCCCATAATTAGTAGTGTTACATTATAGAATTGAAAATAATGTTGCACATGAGTTATTATCTTTGTGCGTAAAAGATTATTACACCTCTATGCACAAAGGTATTTACTGGCTCACCTAGAAGTGGAGTGGAGAAATGAGAAATTATCGTCCATTTAATTTCAGTTCAAAGAGACAGTTGTAACTCTATTATGGAATAAAGATTTTAATTTTGAGTTGATTTCCTGGTCATCCAATTACTGAAAATGCTCATAAACTTGGTCAGTGATAGGACAAGGGATGTATATATTGAAATATAGAAGTGGGTCTGTGGAAACGTCTAACCATCTCCTCGACAATCTTCAGCTATAAATGGTTATACAAATCATGTGAGATATATCTTGATGCTGTTCAAGCTTTAGCAAAAGAAAAATGCTCGTGAGTTTATTCTCACTTGACACTGTGCAGCGTAGCTCATATTTCCCAACTAAGAACTGTCACTGTGCATAGACTTCTCCTTTCAGGAAGCCCCCCACTATTTCATGAGCTATTACATCTTGACACCACAAGTATAGTAGGTAAAAAATGGAAGGGGTAGGATGAAAAAGTAACCTTCCACTCCTTGGTAAAGTGTGTGCATTTTGTCATGGAGATTGCTAACTACTATTTCATTTCAATAGGCTAACTGCAAACAGAAAAAATAACCCACTTACTTTCTAAGGTTGACAAAGGACAAGGGGGTGGGGTAAAAGGAGGAAGAGGAGGATACGGAGGGGTTAAAGTGGAAGAGAAGTGACCATAGACTACAAGGAGAAATAGTTGGAATTGAGAGTTCTTCCTTCCCGATGTTGAGACATGGTCAGAATGACTCTGCTAAGGTTCTCAGTTTAAGATTGAAATTTGTTCATTTTGTGTTCTTTATCTTCCTCCTTCTTTCCCTCCATTTCTTCCCTCCCCTCCCTCCCCTTCACTCCCTTCCTTCCTTCTTTCCTTCCTTCTTTATTCTTGTCTATATCACTGATAACTTCAGTTGATTCTTTTTAATTTTATAAGCTTTGTTGATGAATAGGTGGCATGCTAATACAAAAGAAATCCAAACACCTATTCAAATATAAGGCATGCTATTTTAACATTGAGGATATGTATCAAGATAATGAGGATATTAGTATCTGTCTACCTATACATATCTACCATCCTATCGAAACCCTCTTAATAATCAAAGCCATCATGCAACTAAATTTCTGGGATTGCTTGTGTGGAGAAACTATTAGGTTTTTTAAATTACATGTAGTATTTTCTATCAAATCCTATCAAAGAGGGAGTAATTCTTACTTCTTGTGTGTGTTATAATATATAACATATAATGTATAATTAATGTCTGATGTATATACAGCATATGATATATGAAGATACATGATATATGATATGTGTGATATATATGATATATAATATAATAAATAGATTAGACATTGGAAAGCAGAACACTAGTATGAATAAAGGAGGATGTGATAGCTTGTAATCTTCATAGTGAGCGTTATTTTTTGCTCAAGCAGTTCTTCAAATATGCAGATAGAAAAAAATAAAGGCACGGTCTCTTCAGATGGAGAAACAGAGGCCAGAGTTTGGGGATGTCAAAGCCATCATGGAATGGAGTCCTCAGATTCCACACAGGGTCTCTAGAAGGAACTTGGATTGAGTCTACATTACAGACACCATGTGTAGCTCCTTGCGACTCAAGACAAAAATAGCCGTGGGGAGAGATCTAAGAGTACAGGAAAAAAACACTGGCATCCAATGGAGGTACAGAGGCTGTGGCCGAGAAGAAAAGACTGAAACTTCCAATAAGGATAGACAGAACTGAAAAAGATCTCCCTTGGGAGAGCTAATGGCTCATCTCAGCAGGGATTCAGAAGTCCATTCACCAATAACTGAACAGGCCAAGAGAATGAGGCTCAACAGGTTTACAAACGAATAACAGCCATGAACCTCTACAGGGTATCTTCCAAAACATGGGGCTGTTACTAACGTCACTGAGCAGTTGTTTCATTCACAAGATTGTCCATTGCTAAAGTCTTGTTACTGATTTATCCATGCCTGAGATGGGGGTAGTGAGCCACTCCTCATGAACCGCCATCCTGTTTTTCGATTCATCAACGCTGAGTGGAGACAAATGAGAAGAGGCCTAGAGCCATTCCAGTTGTGGTCAGGTTTGAATCAAACCTCTGCTCTGCTATAGAACACATGCATCATTGTAAGGTTTATATAGTGTCTCTGGCTTTGAATTCCCTTATATAAAATTTGGTGTCACAATGTTTATCTCAGAAGTCTGTCATGAGAATTACAGTAGGCAGTATATAATAAAGCACTCACCGTGGCTCCTGTCACATTCTAATAACACAGAAACTCTACCTATTAATATTTTAGATACCTTCAATTTGAAACTATTACCCAAGGCACTTACCGTAGAGAGGCCTTGTACTTTTATTTATTTGTAAGGCTCACTTTATAGACTTTATACAAGTTTATATTGAAAGGCTAAATGCAGAGAGAGCTTTAAGGATTTCATTTGTGGATATTGTGTTTGTTTGTTTGTTTGCAAAGATCAACTTATAGGCATTATGCAAGTTTATATTAAGAGGGTAAATGCTAAGGGAGTTTATGAATTTGATTCATGAATTTGATTGCTAAAGTTGACATCTTAATAACCAGACAAAGAAATAAACAGAAAGCAGCTATGGATGCCCTTACCAATCTATTAGGATGGTTTAGAATACAGTTACCATGGCAATAGTATGGAGATTGGAACGTACCAATAGATACACTGGGTGGGTACTGGTATCTTACTTACATTTAGTCATTTGTTAAACTCTAGTCTATTTCTATACAATACCAAAACCTGAGAATGTGTTTGTCTTTAAGTTTTGATGATTACTGTAAATTCAAATACCTTCAAGTTGATACCACATTTTTTATTACAGTCAGCCAACATCAATACTTAAACTATCCAAAGTAAAGGTGCTTAGAATATCTGTACTAGCCTACAGTGCGTGTTATGAGAGCTCTTCCAATAGTATACTGTTAGTCTACAGAAGGATCCAAGTTTAAAACTTATGAAGTTCAGTCGTTACTTAATAAATACTGTTTCCACAGCATTGTTGAAGCCAAGCCGTTGTGAGTCAAACTGAGTGTGAGTCATGACCATTATCTTCATCTTCTATTCATTTACTCTTTTTGTTTCTTTGCAGAGACAGTCAACACTGCTCTTGCATTGCAGATACTTGTGACAAGCTCAAGGAAGCTCTCTAACACATAGTAGGTATTATCTAATTATGATCTTTGCTTGCTTTTCAGATTTTATTTTAATTACATTTCTCCCTTTCCTTTCCTCTCTCTAAACCTCATATACCCCTCCCATCTCTCTTATCTGTTCAACTAACATAATGCTACTTGTGTGTATGTCAGGGCTGACCACTTGGCACTGGACAACCAATTGCTCTGCTCTTTCCTAAAGAAGACCACCTCTCCTGCTCCCAGCTTTATCTGGGCTTTACTCAGTTGACTGTAGTTCTCTATGAGTGTGTGGAGCTTTGTTGGGTTTTCCCTGCCCAGTCTGGCATGTTCTCGGGGTCATTCCTGTTCAGCTCATGTTCGGGCGGCCATGTTGGCAAAACTTTACAGGCATAGCTTCTGGTATTACTAGAAGACACAATCTCACAGCAAAGTGACAGATCCTTTGGCACTTGCTTTCTTTTTGCTCCCTCTTCTGCAATGTTTCCTGACCTTAAATATTAGTGTATTTTATACATAAATATTTCTTTTGTGAATGTATTTAGTGCGCAAATGTGATAAAGTTTCTTAAGAATTTATTGTCATTTCAACACGTTTCCCATAATCCATTACTTTGTTCATTAGGTATGACACTTCAAAATCAGCATATCGTTCCTGTCTCAATCAAGTACATATTAACTAAAAGTATAAAAATGCACCCTACATAATAGAATGGATTTTATGTTAGAAATTCAGAACAACACAGAGTATTAACTTTCAGCAAAGACTTAGGGAATAGGGTAAAGAATGTTAGACATTAAATAAATCGCAGTGAATTTAAGATTCTGTGATGAGAGAAAAACCTGGTGTGAGTTTATAGATTTAAATGTTGTATTTGAAATATCCAATCACCATGTCAAAGACCTTCACCAAAATTAAGCCTTTGTAATTTCAGACTGGAACTTTGTTTTCCACGCATACAATTAACTTTTCTATGGACCAACCTGCTTATCGAATGGTCTTTATTTATTTAACATATTAGTCAAGTGCTTTCCTTAGTTCCAATGGCAATAAAATCATCCGTTTCAATTAATTCTACAGTGAAGATCTTGCTTTACCTTGAACTGTTCATTCAGCATTTATCCAGTCTTCAGACTGGCTTCCTGCCTCAGTTGAAGCCCCTAAAGACAGAGGAGCGATAACTACACCAGTAGGCATTTTTACGTGTACTGGACATAGAAATAGACAGGTCCCTTCAGCCTCCATAACCTGAGTTGTTGCCCTGCCTGGCTCTTAGGCATAGACTCAATGCAAGCTCGTGGTTCCCACACATACCTTCAACTGCAGTCCAATATATTACCCTGTGAATGTAATGGCCTGACATCCTAATGCATTTCCTAACGCATTCCTCACCATGAACCTTTATCCCTTAGCAGTATCCGATAGAAATGCTCTTTCTGTACTCAAAAATAAAAGATATTCCTTATAAAAAGTGAAACTTCAACTAATGAGGTTGATAATCAAATTCAGAACTACCAAGTGCCTGTTCCTCTCCAGATTTGATTTAAATGACTTTGATGCTAATATGATTTAGGCATATTTATTCTCAACATGACTCACAGTCTTTGCATGATTAGGTAATTTTACAAAGCAAGCAGTTATATTAGAATGTTGATAATTCATTTACTGCCATTATTATAATTTGCCCAAACAGAACTCTGAAAATAACAAAAACAGATTATTTCTAAAACTAAAGTATCTAAGTGTTCCCAACCTAATAAATACCTTAATTTCTCTGTACTGTTTGAGTTAGTTTAAGGATTAATACACATGAGTTCATTACTTAACTTGTATTTCTTCAAGGATATGAGCACTTGAGAACCACTGTAGCATCTCAACCTTTGATAAAGGCTTGCTCTGCTCAAACAGTTCTACAGTGACTATATAATTATTTAACTGTGTAAAGTGTGAACCTTTCTGACCACATGCTTCTTGTTTTATTTCTCTCATTGCCTTTGAGCATCATGGAAGATGCAAAGATGTGCTGGAGAGGTGATCCAGTGGGTACAAACACTTGTTGCTCTTGCAGAGGACACAGATTTAATTCCCAGAACACACATGGTAACTTACAACTGTCTGTAGCTCCAGATCTAAGGAATTCCAAATGCTTTTATTGCTTCTTTGGATACTTCATACATATGGCACATCTATAAATAGACACATACACATAAATTAGAATTAAAATATATAAAAGACATAAATTAGTGTTTCCTTTTCAATATGAGCTTTTTAATATAAAATAATTTAAGTAAGAGTGGAATATCCTTGTTTATATGTTTATATCCCATGGGTTGTCATGTCTGGTTAGTAATAAATTATAGCATAATTTTAGAAAATTCCCCAAGATGTAAACTGCACCTCTCAAATATCAGAGGTGGATCTGTTTTATTGCTAAGGAGAGGCTGCCTTCCACAGTGTGTACCGGATGCTCAAATGTGTGATCTTAATGTCTCAGAAACCTCTGACAACATAGACTAAATCAGAACTATTTTTTGTTATTAGAATGGGATTTGGGATACGCTGTAGTTTAATGAAGTTTGGTTTTGCTAATTTCTCAAATTGTGCTTGTTTTTTTCAGTGAGGAGTCAGAGGAACAGGACTCAAAATAACTTAGAGTTCATTCATTTCAGGATTTGAAAACCAGGTCAATAGAGACAGAAAAGGCTTTATGAAGATAAGGAACCTCTAAGCAGAGACACCTAAGGAGCTTAGTCCTTTCTTGTGTTATTTCCATTCTGCAACTCTACTATTTCATCTCTAAATCCTTCCAGACAAAAATCTTTATTTCATGAATATTAAAATGTTGCAATGTATAAAATACATAATTGAAATCTCATGAGATACCCTAATAGTAATAACAAAATAATCAATTTTATTACTTCTTATGCCTTTGTCAGATATTTTTGTTTCTTCATTGTTTTTGCATTGCTGGGGGCTGAACTCATGGACTTATGCACAAAAGGAAAAAGCAGTCTACCAGTGACCTATATCTTCACCCCTAAAGTGAATTTATAGGTACAAACACTTCAAATATCAAGACACAGAAAAATTTCATCTCTGATTCGCCTCTTTATACAACTAGGACCAACTCAGACAACATAGTAATGGAGGCAAATGTCCGATAATTCCACATGAGATGTTCTCTGGTGATCAGTGGTCTTATGTCTTGACTTCATGTTTAAAAGATATTGCTACCTTGCCTGTCTTCTTACTCCTCCTATCAATGTAAAGTCATATTTGAAACATAGATGAGATAATAAAAATATGAACGACTATTTATAATCAAGTGGGATATCACTTGGTTGGAGTCATCTGATTACTTGATTCCTTAAACCCAGACAAAAGGAGTTAAATAAGCCAAAGCTATCTCCATTGATTGTAAATGCCATTGATCTCAGTGACTGACTTAGGGAGGACAGTTTAGAATGCCCCTTTTCCATTCATCTGAGATTGTCAATCAAGAAAGTGTTCATGCATGTTACACATCCCAGGAAGTAGACACCACAGACTCTCCACCCTTTACTGTGCAAACACTGTGTGAGAAAAGGAAGCAACCATAGTCTGTGGATAGTTTTGCTAGCAACCCAAAAGACACAGGACCTGAGAGATGGAGAGTGATATTTTATTGACCTTACTTTGCATGAGTTTGCATATTAAATCTTGACATCCAATCTAATCTTAGGGGAATGCTTTTAAAATTCCTCTATATTCTTCCTGGAAAGATGGCTGAATATGCAATATTTTGAGCATATTTATGATGAGTAAAATGTGTACATAAGTCAGGCTGAATGGGGAAAAATTGCAATCAAAGGCTTATCATGTATTGGGACAGGTAAGTTGTGGGTTCTTGCAAGTCTTGACTAAATGGTGAAACCCTGTATTGAAAATATAACAAAGGGAATAATATAACCTGTTTACTACTTATTGAAATAATACACAAAACCCACATATGCCTCTACATGTTAGTTCACTTGTACCCAAACCTGATGCAACAGTCACTGGACAAAAGAATGAGTCTTATAGCCACACCTCTTTTCAGTCTTTACAACACTCACACATATCCAGTCTTACTTCTCAAGAGCCCCCCCCCCCAAAAAAAAAAGAGCCCCGAGGAATGGGAAGGTTTGGGTTGATTTTTATTTGGCAATGAGATCTCAGCTCTTTCCCTTCAAAATAATAATGACTAGAACAGAGGAGACAAGGTTGTGGATGTATTCGGCCCAGAAGTTGTTTTCTTTGTCTTGTTTTGGTTCATTATTTTTAATTTCACTCAAACAAATGGAATATCTATTTATCTATCTATCTATTTTTCTACCTATCACACATTTATCTATCTCTTGTACAATAAAAAATAGTGCTTGCCTGTAGATTTCATGCTTACAGAGATTACTGGACTAATCTCCAAGACGCAAATGGGTATTCAAAAATATACAGGGGAATATGATTGGAGTATTAACGAAAAGGCAAGCAGAAAACACACTGTGTAGCTACTTTGAAAATACCAGGCACCATGTTTCACCTTTCCTCAGACAACTAAGAACAAAATTACTGTCTCATTTAACCTCTTAGCCACAGCTATAGTATATGAAACTATTCTCAATTATTATTCTCTATGCCTAAGAATCTCTCATTATTCTCTAATTTTTGGATTAATAAAAATTCCCATAATGGTGTATTTATTAATTTTGATGTAGTACTTTCGACATGAGGTATTCTATCTCTTCAGTTTTTCAGGTAACATTTAAGGCAGTTAAGTTGGAATTCTGATTAGGGAAAGTAATGAGTTTCAGTGCACCACAAATGAATCTTGAAAGCTTCAGTGACTACGAATGTCTGACTGTAATTGCTTTTATTTCCTTGGCTAAAGTGTGAGATTATTGAAGATTAAATTTGCTGAGACTCTCTAACAATGGCCTAATGATTTACAGTGTGCTGAAAGACTCATGTAGAAATACAGAAATACTGTTTAAGTCCAGAGTCCCTGCATTTGTACAAATGACATTATTTTAAAAAAAAAATCTGAATGGCCCTGGAGGGCCATTCTAGAATCTTAATCTTTAGCTGGCTGACAAGAAGTTGATTTGACTTAATCAGAGCCACAAAAATATTATGAGAAAGGCTGAGATAAGTTGAAAATCAATACATCATCTTGTCGCATCAGGAGCGACAAGGGATAAAGCGAGAGATAGACATTCACAGATTCTAGGGTCTCTAAGGATATCTGTTGAGTTTCAGAAAGAAGAAAGACTGAGAGTTAAAACCAAAAAGACACAAACAAAACCAGGTACAGCATTATAAGCCTAGTTTTAGACACTATCAAATATACTTAATCTTATTTAATAGTGGGTGGTCTTGTCAAGTGGCTTACAAGTTCCTACCAAATTTTATTAGAGAAAAGACAATTATGAGTGTGAGCTAGCAAAGGCACTCATGGTAAATACGAGGGAGGAGTGGTAAGAAAAGAAATCAAGCAGCGATGTCTTTTCCACAAGGTAAGCCAATAAACCTAACAATCATGGTTGCATTTACACAGTTTCTAAGAACTCATGGGAGTCTCCTATAAGCAGATGTGACTTTCAACATGAAGCAGTAAAACCAGTGAGTGTTAGTCACCTCTATCTTCTCTTTCCTTAGACTTTTTATACCCCTTGGAGTTATATAAAGTATCAGTAAATTTTAATTGGCGGGGTGATACGATTGTATATATGATAATATTTTGTAGACCACAAGAAGGACACAAATATGAATGTTACTCCTCAAAACCTGGTACTTCGAATCCTACATCACCTTAGGTACCAATTAAATTTCATTGTTGAGATACATGGAAATTCTTTAAGCAGCTTGGAGTGTCATTGGTGGCTAGCTCAAACCCAGAAGCATTAAGTTGTAAGATTCTGGGCTGAGAAGAAGAAACTTAAATAAAAGTATACATTTAGGACTGACACCCATTAGACAACACTCTTTGGTTACCCTGTAGAAATCCTAAAAGTAGAATCAATTGCTTTCTATTATTTTCTATCTCTGAAGGAAAGAGAAAAATGGTACAGAAAATAAATGATATCATAAAAGGCAAATTAGGAAATAAATATACTTACAAATGGAAAGAAATGTAAATGAAATTATACATTTAAGAGTGATGCCCCTTGTACAATACTCCCTTGTTACCTTGTAGAAATCCTAAGAGGAAAATAAAAGACTGTGGTAATATTATTATCGATGTCTGAAGGAAAAGAAAAACAATGGCATCTTTAGCCCAAGAAAAGGATGCCATAAAAGACCAATTATGAAATAAATACACTTAAAAATAAAAAGCACAATTCTCAGCACAAAAATAATAGTAACAATATTAACAGCATAGAATAAATCTAACTTTTTTCCCAAAGGAGAAGAGGGAGGACTGAAATAAAAGAATATTTAATAGGGGTACTCTCCGTTCCCAAGGAACAGAAATCTAAAATGAAAGAACAATCAGGTAAATGAATTATAAAAGCTACGCCAGAAGCAAGGGTTTCAGCTGTGATATCAAGGCATAAAGTCAGAATATAATAACTGTTCTCAGCAGCCCATGGAATGTCCTAAACAATGAGCCATATTTTATCCCACAAAGCAAGTCTTCACAAATGTGGAAATAAGAAGACAGCTTCTTTTATTCTATTTAATTGCAGCGGAATGTGGTCAGAAATCAGCCTCAGGAGATCTGCAGAAAATGTAGGTCATGGAGAGTGAACCATACACTGCTATACCATGAATGGATCATCAGACAAATTTTAAGATTACTAGGATTGAATAGAAATGAAAACACATTAGAATCTGTGAGATATAAAAAATATTCAAGGAAGAAAGAAATTTAAATAAATGCTGACATTACCCAAGATACATCAAATAAATAGTTTTATAAAACTTTCAGGTCTTAGTTAAACAGGAACAAGTCAAATGCTGAATAAATCAGGGGAAAGAAATCACAAACAGGAAGGCAAAACTTCATGAGATTTAAAGAAAAATTTAAAAAAATTATCGATGAAACAAAGAGGTGATTCTTTGAAAACAGTAAAACAACTTGTCATAATTATATGCAAGGGAAGCAGAGGTAAGGGAAAGAAAGCCCAAGCTAATAAAAATGGGAGACAAGAGATTTTTCAGACAGTCATAAAGAAATTCATATAGCTATTCATGTATGCTTCCAAAAATTTTGTTCCCATAAATTAAATAGACTCCACATTAAACAGGTAACTTTACAGACACACATGACCTTCCAAAACTGAACCAAAAGAATACGGATAGTCTAAATAGGTTTATCACAAGTTCTGAGGTGGAAGCAGACATAAGCCGGGCACAATCCTTATAGGTTTGTGTAAAATCAGAATATCATGTGAAGGACCTCATGGCTCCACTTGCCTCAGGACAATCAGGAAGCTGGGCATAAATGAAGGGTCAGTATCCCTTTTGTATGGAAGCACTATTGTAGTCTCCATTTCATGACTAGATTCCCTCACCTTTTTCTAATAGTATTATGAAATTATGGATCCATCAAAGGGTTAATCCACTGGTAGAGTCAGAGCACTCATGATCCAATTGGTTCCCCAGTCCTGTCAGCCACTATCAGTTCTTCAACACACGAGTCTTCAGGGAACATATCAGATTCAAACCATCACCATAGGACAACAGCCTTGATCTTAAAGGGTAATGTAGAAAGATCTAAAGAATAGTGTTGCTCCTATAACTCACTTTCAAATTACTTCTGAGGAGAATGGAAGAAACTTCTAATGCAAAAGACCCAACCTATATGTGGTGGTTGGAATTACAATGACTCCATATCCTCATATATTTAAATGCATAATTACCAGGGAGAAGAATGGTTTGAAAAGATTAGAAGGATCAGTGTTTATAGCCTTGTTGGAATAGGTGTGGGCCTGTAGGAGTAGGCAGGGCAATCCCGGAAGAAGTGTGTCACTGGGGTGGTTTTTGAGATCTCAAAAGACCATGGCATGCACAATTTCTTTCTCTGCCTAAGGATTATGACGTAGCCCTCAGCTCCTACCATAGCATCTGCTTGCATGAGCTCAGACTCCCTACCGTGATGTCCATGGACTCGACAGCTGAAACTGTAAGCAAGCATACAATTAAATATCTTCATTCATAAGAGTTGTCCTTTAGCTCAGTGGCAGAGCGCTTGCCTAGGAAGCGCAAGGCCCTGGGTTTGGGCCCCAGCTCCGAAAAAACGAAAAGAAAAAAAAAGAAAGAGTTGTCTTGGTCATGGTGTCTTCAACAACAGTAGATCACTAACTAAGACACTATGTCTGAAAGAAATGTCTATGGGTTTATTCATACCGTAGAACATTAAAGCCATTGTCACATTCAAATGAAGTATCAAATTTTGTCAGTACAGTGGATCAAACCTTAAAGATTATCCTGAACCTACACATTGGTACTCTCAGGTAAATGGTAAAACTCTGAAATAATTTTTGCCTCTGGTATCCTCAAGTAGACCTACCTTTCCAAAACAAACAAAAGCAGCAATGAGAGTAAATCCATTGCCTTTTTTTAATCTATATTTCATTTGTCATTCTTTTAAATGTTCATATTTGGTTTGTCTTATTTTTCATTTTCCATGTGCTAAACAAACAAACAAACAAACAAAAAACAGAATTTTTTTCAGGTAGAGTCCCATGCTGTCTAGGATGGCTTTGAAATTGCTTTATTGTTGCGTATGACCTTGAACTAATCTGTCTGCTTCTCATAGCCATGCTAAGTTATGTCTGTTTTACGCGGTGCTGGGCATGGAGTCTGGGTCTCTAAGCATCTGGCAAGCACTCCAATGAATGAGTTACTATTTCATCCCTAAAGGAACGTTTTGAGGGAAGATGATTTTTTTTGTTGTTGTTTTACATTTCCATGACAAGTTTCCTAGGTTGTCACAACATAATGCCTATGTGACTTAAAGCTTTAAAAATCTCTATTTTGGAAAATAAAGGGCTGAGACCAAGAAGTAGTGCGAGAGGTTCCTCAGAATTCTGAGGTGAAGTCTGTTCCAGACCTCTCTATGGCAACTGGTGCAATTGTTGGCTTTTTGTCCTTTGCAGTATTCTGCTTTCATCTGTGTCCATCCTCACAGCTTGTTCTTACTGTGTTATTGTCTTTACAAGCCTCTTTTAAATATGGCTTCCAGTCATACTGGATTAGGAACCTTTCCCCTAATACACCTTCAATTTAAACTCGCAACTATCCATTTCCAAAATGTTTTTTTCTTTGGCACCAAGATCTGTATTTTAAATTATTTCCACAGAATACAAATAATTCAATCTGTAATAGAAACCATTTAGTTTTTCTGAATAAATATTCAAATATAGAAGCTATGTACAGACTTTTCTTTGTTGTATTGATTTAAATATCACTTCACAATTGGAGAATATCAAGGAGCGGGACTTAACTACCATGCAGGGGAAAGAAAATATACATGTAGATACAATCATATCTATGTATCGATGTGTTTTATGGTCATATTTAAAATTCATACTTAATTTCAAATATAATAAAAGCCAGTGGGAAAACTGGAATATATTAAGAAATGTTCCTTTAATTAGTGATATATTTCTTCATGACCCAGATGTGTAACTGAAGAAATTCTTTTTCAGTGACCTTCTCGGAATGAGTCTGCTTTTCCCCTTGAATTACACCGCCATTTTCAAGGGAGGAAATGGTTCAGTAAACATGGGGGAAATTGAAAATAAATCTTTGGGGCCAAAACTCGAAATCAATAATAGAAGAAACAGAAAGTTTTGACTATTCTAAACTGACACTCCAAAAAACAAAAACAAAAACAAAAACAAAAAAGGTCTCTGTCTTAGTAGGGTTTCTATTGATATCATGAAACACTGTGCCCAGCAGAAGTTGTAGAGAAGAGGGTTTGTTTGGTTTGTGCTTCCTTGTTACTGTTTATTATTGGAGGACTTTAGGACAGGAAGTTAAGCAGGTCTAGAACCTGTAGGCAGAAACTGATGCAAAGACCATGGAGGAGTACTGCTTACTAGCTTGTTCCTCTCAGCTTACTCACTGTTCTTTCTTATAGAACCCAGTTCAACCAGCCTAGGGATGGTACCACCCATATGGACTTGTCCCTCCTCCATCAATCACTAGTTAAGGAAATACCTTACAGCCTGGTCATAGAGAGACAGTTTCTCCATGGAGGTTTCCTCCTTTCATATAACTCTAGCCCGTGTCAAGTTAACATTAAACTAGCTAGCTCAGTCTCTCTCTATATTTGACTTTGTAGATGTCATCTATTTCTGTCAATCACGTTAGGGAATCACTGTACTAGATCCAGGAAGTCTGAGAATCAGTGCCACCCATCTTAGCAGATCCAGGAAGTTAAGGCTTAGTTCCCTGTTTTATTGGGTCTGGGATTTGCATTCTCTTTACTGCTTACTGAGTCAAGAGCTTTTGGGATAAAAGTGAACAGCTAATTCTTTTCTAGTGGACAGGAAAAGTGTGGTGGCCTAAGTGTTATGTTGTTAAGTCTCCCCCCCCAACGCCTGATTTGTCATTCTCCCTACAATGTATACCCTGCATCTAAATATGTTAAGGATAAGTGTAACTAGATTCTGTCGAACTGTTTGTCAAACTCATTATTATTGATAACCTGAACAAAGCTCTCTCACTTTCTTATTTATAGGCGTATAGAACAGACAAAAAATGAACAAACAAGCAAACAAAAAACCAAACAAACAAAAAACCAAGTGGAGTGCTAAAACCCACAGCTCAGAAAATATTCTAGATAATTTAAATTACAGTGACCTAATGTTTTAATGGTAAGATTAAATATCTTACTGTTTTACCAAAACAGAACTTCTAGGTCTTCAATAAGCTTCAGGGTAATTTTGGTAGGGGCTTATTCAAGTGTAACTAAAGTATATTTTTAGTGTTGCTATCATTAAACTTTGCAGGCTGCCTGTAATGTTGGTATGTTTTTTTACACACTCATAAATGCCATCTTGGAGTTTCACCTTTAATTTATAAAGCATCTTTTATGGAGCAAAGTATTGTCTTATTTAAGATCAATGTTACTAGAGAACTAATTAACAGTCTCATGTTAAATGAGGCCAGGTAAATAAAGATATTAAGGCTAATTAAAACTATAGCTAACCTTGAACTATCCCTGAGCTACCATCAAACTTGATGCTGGAAACCCTTTGGTAGGGACGGAACCTCTTGTTTCAGGTTATTTCCCATCCTTTCTGCCCAAGTCCTGAAGCAAGAACACATAAAAAGAGTATTTATTTAAACCTGAGGTGAAGGCATGGGTAAGGTTTTATCTCAGCAGAGCACACATTTAGTCTGTGAGAGGCTCTAAAATAGCCCTGCTCGATGGATATGGCATAAATAGAGACAGAAACAGGACTTCCAATGGGAATATTTCGTTACTACTACACAGAATAGTCACTTAGAATGATATTTGTGTTCTATTTGATTTGCATGAACAACGATAGACACATGGTTGTGTATAAGATACTAACGTCAAGAAACGGTTCTTAAAGTTAGATTAAATAGAGAAAATGTTAAAATGCTAAAAACAGATTAGGGACAAAAGTAGATACCGTGAACTAGGAGACAGATGGAATGCTGTCACTAGAAATCATTATGCGGCATTGTGTGGGGATAGGACTATACATCTTGGTGGCAGTGGGAAAAAAAATAATATTGTACGGAACTAAAATGCCTCCAAGCAGGAAAGCAAGGCAAATGAAGGCAGGGAGCCCTGAAAGGTACAGGGCACAGGGGCAGTTTTTGAACTCATTTGTGTGGTAGGTTTGACAGCGGTCACTGCTTGGAAAAGAGCCAAGGGCATAAAGATGTATTTCTACGTCATCATTTTGGATCTGCTCAGGGCCTTATGGTTATCACAACCACATTTTTATTACAATTAGATTATTTCTTAAAATGTCAGTCTAGCGTGAATGAAATTATAATCATGTTTAAGATTCCACGAGTTTAAAATGTCTCACGTGAAGTATTTTTAGATAATTATACCTAGTAATTATGACTTTTGTGCCAGACAATTGACAAAGGCTTAAGAAAGGATGGGCAGCTTCCTTCTCAAAGCAATGTACACTTAAAACATTGAAGGAAGAAATTCTTAATGTCATTTTAACTTTTACAGTTGTATTTCATTAAGATAGGATGAATCTATTTTTTAAAATATTAATATTCTGTATTATGAGTTTGTGAAAGTTTATGATAAAATGTAAAGGAAAATACATAGATTTCTTATATTTTCATATTTTCTATAGACTATAGAAATAAGGGGGCTGGAAAAGGCTCAGCAGTTAAGAGTACTTGAGGCTTTTGTAGAGAACTGGAGTTTGGTTCTCAGCTCACAGAACATCTGTAACTCCAGCTCTAGGGGATTCAATGCCCTTTTCTGACCTCTGATGACACTTCACTCATGTGCTTATATCTATGTACACACACACACACACACACACACACACACACACACACACGTAGACATTATTTAATCTCATTCAGAGCTTCTAACCCACTTTCTATTATTCAGTTCCCAAATAAAAGACACAAAAATTTATTATTGTAATGAGTCTTAATCAATACTAGAGCTGGGTAAATATGTCTACCTTCTATGCCATTAGAATCTATTTCCCCATCATTAACTCTGAATTATAATTTGCCATGTTTTCTCTGGGCTGCTCTTAATTTCCAATTGGCCAGCCTCATGGCCATGCTTTCATGACTCACCTAACCCACAGAGTCTTCATTCTATCTACCTTCTCTCTCTCCCCTCATGGTTCTCCTCAGATCCCAAGCCTGGGAACTCCAAAACTGCCTATTTCAATCCTGTCCAGCTATAGGCTGTAGGCACCTTTAATTACCAATAGGTGATAACTTGGGTGGGGCAAGGTCACATAGTGTCACTTGGTTATACATGCAGATTCTCTTGTTCTCAGGCAACCAGGAGTTGGGGGTCAGTGTTTATCATTACATAGAAAAAGACCAAACCTTAACACACACACACACACACACACACACACACACACACACACACACACACACATACACACACACAAAGAGAGAGAGAGAGAGAGACAGAGACAGAGACAGAGACACAGAGTTAAAAATGAAATTAATCTATAGTAAAAATGGCCATTTTACCAAAAGTGATCTACAGATTCAATGCAATCCCCATTAAAATACCAATCCAATTCTTCAGAGAGTTAGACAGAACAGTTTGCAAATTCATCTGGAATAACAAAAAACCCAGGATAGCTAAAACTATCCTCAACAATAAAAGGACTTCCAGGGGAATCACTATCCCTGAACTCAAACAGTATTACAGAGCAATAGTGATAAAAACTGTATGGTATTGGTACAGAGACAGGCAGATAGACCAGTGGAATAGAATTGAAGACCCAGAAATGAACCCACACACCTATGGTCACTTGATTTTTGACAGAGGAGCCAAAACCATCCAATGGAAAAAAGATAGCCTTTTCAGAAAATGGTGCTGGTTCAACTGGAGGTCAGCATGTAGAAGAATGCAGATCGATCCATGCTTATCACCCTGTACAAAGCTTAAGTCCAAGTGGATCAAGGACCTCCACATCAAACCAGACACACTCAAACTAATAGAAGAAAAAGTGGGGAAGAGTCTCGAACACATGGGCACTGGGGAAAATTTCCTGAACAAAACACCAATGGCTTATGTTCTAAGATCAAGAATTGATAAATGGGATCTCATCAAACTACAAAGCTTCTATAAGGTAAAGGACACTGTTGTTAGGACAAAACAGCAACCAACAGATTGGGAAAAGATCTTTACCAATCCTACAACTGATAGAGGGCTCCTATCCAAAATATACAAAGAACTCATGAAGTTAGACTGCAGGGAGACAAATAACCCTATTTAAAATGGGGTTCAGAGCTAAACAAAGAATTCACAGCTGAGGAATGCCAAATGGCTGAGAAGCACCTAAAGAAATGTTAAACATCTTTAGTCTTAAGAGAAATGCAAATCAAAACAACCCTAAGATTTCACCTCACACCAGTGAGAATGGCTAAGATCAAAAACTCAGGTGACAGCAAATGCTGGTGAGGATGTGGAGAAAGAGGAACACTCCTCCATTGTTGGTGGGATTGCAGACTGGTAAAACCATTCTGGAAATCAGTCTGGAGGTTCCTCAGAAAATTGGACATTGCACTACCTGAGGACCCAGCTATATCTCTCTTGGGCATATACCCAAAAAATGCTCCAATATATAACAAAGACACATGCTCCACTATGTTCATAGCAGCCTTATTTATAATAGCCAGAAGCTGGAAAGAACCCAGATGCCCTTTAACAGAGGAATGGATACAGAAAATGTGGTACATTTACACAATGGAATACTACTCAGCTATCAAAAACAATGACCTTATGAAATTCATAGGCAAATGGATGGAACTGGAAAATATCATCCTGAGTGAGGTAACCCAATCACAGAAAAGCACACATGGTATGCCCTCATTGATAAGTGGATATTAGCCCAAATGCTCGAATTACCTTAGATTCACACAACACGTGAAACTGAAGAAGGATGACCAAAATGTGAATGCTTCACTCTTTCTTTAAAAGGGGAACAAGAATACCCTTGGGAAGGAATAGGGCAAAGTTTAGAACAGAGGCTGGAGGAACACCCATTCAGAGCCTGCCCCACATGTGGCCCATATATATACAGCCACCAAACTAGATAAGATGGATGGAGCAAAGAAGTGCAGGCTGACAGGAACCAAATGTAGATCTCTCCTGAGAGACACAGCCAGAATATGGCAAAGACATAGGTGAATGCCAGCAGCAAACTGCTGAACTGAGAATGGGACCCCCATTGAAGGAATCAGAGAAAGGACTGAAAGAGCTTGAAGGGACTTGAGACCCCTTATGAACAACAATGCCAACCAACCAGAGCTTCCAGGGACTAAGCCACTACCCAAAGACTATATACATGGACTGACCCGGGGCTCCAACCTCATAGGTAGCAATGAATAGCCTAGTAAGAGCACCAGTGGAAGGGGAAGTCCTTGGTCCTGCCAAGATTGAACCCCTAGTGAACAGGATTGTTGCGGGGAGGGGAACACCCATTTAGAAGGGGAGGGGGAGAGGTTACAGGGATGTTGGCTTGGAAAACGGGAAAGGTAATAACAATTGAAATGTAAATAAGAAATACCCAATTTAATAAAGATGGAGAAAAAATAAAATAAAAATTCAAAAAAGAAAAGATGAAAAAATAAAATTAATCATTGAAAAATAAACTATGACAGCTTAGCTGAATACAAATTCTGAGTTTTACTGAAATGGTCACATGTGAGATTCTAGTTAGCTGAAAAGTGTAAATCTTAACGTGACTTTTTATGTTTTACCCCACTTTTAACTCCTTGCTCCATTTCATTTTGGCAGCTTGGTCAGGCTCTAAGCTTGAACTCCCTCCACAAGGATTAACATTTAGAGTGTTCTCTCTCTCTCTCTCTCTCTCTCTCTCTCTCTCTCTCTCTCTCTCTCTCTCTCTCTCTCTCTCTCTCTCTCTCTCTCTCCCTCAATCCCCCTTGTGGTGCTTCTGAGAGAGGAGGTCAATCAGGAAGGTTAATTGTGAGGAAGCTTTATCTGAGGGAAGCAAGTGTAATTACTGTTTCCTCAGAGAACAGAAATCTCATTTGTTGAACTTGCTCAGAGAAGCTCAGTAGACCCTTGAGATTAGAAATGTTCACATGATGAACTCTTCATTTAATTTCATCCAAAATAGCTTTACAAGAACAGTTTCTAGAAAAAGATTATACAACAAGCCTGAAGCTGGTTCCCTCATGACTGAAATCCACTGATCTGAAATGGTAGTCAGTGTCACAGGTTACATTGTAGATGATACCATGTTTAAGCCCAAGGTGTGAGAATTGGTTTTTTTATAGGCGCTTGTGAGAATGCCAATATAAATTTCAATATTCATCTCCCTTATTGAGAAAGCATTTCTGGGTCTCTAAAGTTTCAACTTGAGAAGATTAAGGAAAAAAATGAATCAGAAGGAGGCTATAATCAGTCATAAAACCTAGGCCATGTAGTGCTTTGGATCTAGCATTCTTAACATTCTTAATGTTACAGAAAGTCAAATTTCTGACCTTCTATGTAAAGAGCTTGAATATATGGACTATATCTTAAAAGTTAACCAAAATAAAAATATCAACACTTTTGTTAATGTTTTCTTTGACATTTATGCATTTATTTTACTAAAGTGTGTACTTGTGTATGCATGTGCCATGTTCATGCAATTAGGGGCAGAAAAATTGTGGGAATTGGTCGTCTCTTTCTACCATGTGGAGTCTGGAGGTTGAACAGAAACCTTCAAGATTGGCGTCTGATCTCCACGCATATACCAAGGCTTGCATACGTGCAAACACACACAATGAAGTATAATTTATGATAACTGCTATTCAAAATAATGAAAGATATTTTTGTCCCTCTAACACAGTCTCATTAGATGTCCATTGATTTTTGAGTTACACATTTGGATTTCATGATACGTCATGGTTATAGTTTGCTCTCTTCTTTTCTTATGATACAGCTGTATGACCAAAAGTACATAATAAAGGGAAGGGTTGATTTAACTTCTTTGTCTACATCACAATCTGTCATTGAAGGAATTCAGGGAGGGAATTTGAGCATGAACTTAAGCAGGAACTAAAGGGAAATGCTATTATTTGGCTCATTCGAAGGATCATGCTCAGCTAGCTTTCTTGTTACATATAACACAGGATCACCTTCCTAGGGAATTGTACCACCCAGGGTAGGCTAGAACAGTTCACATAAATTAGCAATCAGGAAAATGCCTCATAGACATGCCCGCAGGCCAACTTTATCTAGGCGATTCTTCAACTGACATTCCCTCAGATGACTCTAGGCCATATCAAGTTGAGCCATAGGTAACTAGGACAGACAGTGAGGCACCATAAAATTATAATGAACAGTTGTGATGCAAATGTCGCTGTGAATGTTGTCCTATAAATTAAAAGCAATACCGCAAATAAAATTGCCTCACCGCAGCAAGAAAGACCAGTGTATTAGGGATCAGAAATAACAAGCAAATATTTTTATAGAGAAAGTATCTTTCAATTTAATGATTAAAGTATCATTCTCTCTTGGAATAATTTTATAAAGCCCAGCTAGTCACAGGAAAATAATTACATCAATTCTATTGAAATATTCTCTCAGTACTATTGTGCAAGCAGGTTTAGTGTTTGAACTCTGGTTTTGTTTCCTCTTAGAGCAAATGATGCTATGGTTATTTCCTCAAGGGACAGTCAGAATTTAAACCTATGTTGTATGTACTATACCTTCCATTCCGCCCCCCATAGGTTGTCATTTAGTGTGCATGAATATGAATGATCCACTTCTGCTTTTCTTTCCACCTCTAATTTTTAATATAAATTACACATGAAATGATTCCTCTGGATATTCAATCATTATGAATTGTAGCGTTATAGAAGATACTATAAAATTATCTTATATACTGTACGTAGCATATATATCATGTTCTCTCTATACATACTATTGATTATAAAATTATAGAGTTAAAAGATCTATTTTTAAGTAAAAAATTGCAAGTGATGTGCTAATATATATATTTGAGATAAATTGTACTCTTCCTATCATGTACACCTATTTTCAGACACAATTCCCATCACACACACACACACACACACACACACACACCAAAAACAAAAATCTTCTGCAAATTTTGGTCTTGGTTTTCTCCAAAATTGAGATCTCCAAAATTAACACCAAGTGTAAATACTTTAGACAGATCATTGTCACTAAAATGGAATCACTTCGAGTCCACAGTTGTCAAACTTGATCACTCCATTTCTTGAAGAGTGATAAATATATGTTGTACAGATAACAGCATAAATAAATAAAATCATTAAAAACCAAACATTTCAGTAAGAAAATAATCTATAAGTAATATCCATTGAAGTATCCCTTTGCTTCTTTGGCAAATCTTGGAGTGTGCTTTCTCATTGTAATCTAGAAGCACTGTGTATTCAAAGTTTGATATCTGTCTACAGACCAAAGTAAGTGTGGTCTTGCCATGAGAAACTTCATGGATTTCCTATCAGAAGCTTCTGTTTTCCTGCCAGGAGTAAACTCATGTCTGACATTTCCAACAAGTACAAGAGAAGCCATGGTCAGAAGAGCAAGCTTGGAAGAAGGGAAACTGCCAAGCACCAGGGAAATCGCCAAATTTCAATTTTTACTCCATTTAATGGCAAATAAATAGCGAGGTAAGATATTTACTACTGGGGATATGGCTTAGCTAATAAAATTGATTTACGACAAACATGGGGATATGAGTTCAAACCCTAGCAGCCAAGTAATGTGGACTATCACATGTGAAACTCACATGCTGTGCAGGTAGAGACACAGGACATAGGACTTAGCAGCCAGCCTCTCAGGTCAAATTGGTTGGCTCTAACTTCAATAAGAGAACCCATCTCAACAAGTAGGGAGCTATTCAGGAAGACATCTGATGGACTTTGCTCCACCCCCATACAGACACATCTATGTGCACACGCACTTCCCGTCATGAACATATTTGTACAGGTACAAAGAAAAATATGTTTCTTTAATGAACTAGTATAAAAACCTAACAAATGTGTAAAACATAGCTTCTGGAAAAAATATTCATTTATTATTTTTTAGCATATGCGTTTATGAATGAATAAGTTCGTGTGCTTCATGCATGTCAGTAGAACTGGAAGCCAGAAGAGGATGCCTGGTTCCTTGGCACTGGAATTACTAGTGTTTGCAAGTCACCTTTTGCATGCTTAGCACCAAATTTGGGTTCTCTGTTAAAGCGCATAACCCCTTCCTCCTGCCTCTCATATTGGTAGCCTTTTTTTAGACAACCACGTGCTTGATTCAACAGTTAAGTCATGAAAAACTACTATAGGCAATATGCTGATTGAGGAATGTCAGAGAACTTTAAACATCATAGTTCAGCAGTGAAGGTGCTAACCACATTTGTTCAAGATTGACTACAACATGTTTAGAGGGTTATTCTCTCGTAGGATATATCTCCCTATGTGGGGAATTCAGAATCCAGAGAGGTTGCTTGCAATTGACAGGGAACCACAGTGAGGGAGTCATTTGAGCCAAGGTGTCAAGAGGAAATAGGACCAATGTCAGAGATTAGAGAGGGTAAAAAACTAAGCAAGGAACATGTTAGATTGAATTTGGAAATTTGAAACTTAGAATCATTGAAATTTAGAAATCTGATACCTTCCAAAGACAATGAATTAATCTAGAGACTGTAGGATAAACAGTTTGCAAAGAAAATGATTTTATTCTTTGTATATTTAGAGCTAAAGTCTCCCACACACAATTAAGGGTTTAGAATGCCAGGATTGGAGTATTTTAAGCCAAATAATGTAACTACGTTAATGAATAAAGCTTGTATCTCCTGGAAAATAGACCTTAATAATGAAGGTATTTCTAAAATATTTGATATAATATTAATGACAGTAATGCTAAGTGTAGCCATTTTACCATGACATTATTTTGATCGGGCAGATCCCAAACCCTATGAAATAAATGAAGCCCATAATATTAACAGGATTTCCACCCCTCCTCCTTGGCAGCTGGTACCTGGACTATTTCTTAACTGGTATTTCACGTGGTAATACTTTTCAAGAAAGCCTGATAAGTTCTCCTTGACCTTGTCCTGTCTTTGGAACATTTACCTTGGAAACCCTTTCTTCACATCCTATCTCAGTGGATGAGGGCCCTTTTGTCTCACTACCCCAGGGGATAGAGCTCTTTCTGTCTGTCCATAATAGTTTACACTCGGCCTTTTATTCTCTCTCACACACCTCATCATTCTAGCTAGTCTTAGTAAAGCAGATTTTCCACCAAACACCAATATCCACGTACAATTCCGAATCCTTTACATACTCTACAGAAATAAGAAGACTATCTGTGTAGTAGCATCCCAATCCATCATGGTTTACTTTGAGTTGACTACTCAGACCTAGGAAAGCCACCATCGAGTAGTTAGGAAACTATGAGTGACTTTCTAGAATTTTTGGGATATTTTGAGGCACATATAGCACAGTTAGAATGTAAAAGTAGCTCAGCCGTAGTTAATAGCCACATGCATTAGGTCCACACGTATTTGCCCTGAAGTTATTTGTATTTTGATGCTAATTCCACTGCCCCAAGGACAGCTGCCTAGTCAATACTCAGGAATCAGGTGACTTCACCAGAACCACTTGCCCATTGAATTTGTAAAGTACAGGTGAGGGGCAGGTATAGGATAGAAGGAGGCCTGTCATTGGAGGAGAAGGAAGAATGGGCGGGAGAGAAGTTTGAAGGAAGAGGAGGAGACGAGGAGAGGGAGAGAAGCCATGGCAGGTGATGTTACGATTCTGCTCTGTGTATTTACAGGTTGTTATCAATGTTCCTAAGGGGTGGATGGTACCGGGCTTTGTATGTTTAAGTGGGCAATTATATCTTACCAATTGGATCTAAGATTATTGTGTTGTGTGTTCTTTTATGTGAGGGTTTGAGTGAAGGAAAGTGTATAGCTGGGATGTGTTTCGCCAAGATATCTAGCAGATATCTTGGGGCACCGCAGTGCGGACCCAGCGAGGTAAAAGAACAACTATACTTCTTTTTATTTTTATATTTTACAACAACACACAGATGTGGTATAATATAGGGGAGAATTTGCTATTTCATTTCTTCTAGTGAGATGTTACTTTTTAAGAATAAAAACCACCCAAGGGAACTTGTGTAAAATGATGTTTTTGTTAGGGACTTTTGAACTTTGTGGCCTGGGCTAGATGTTTGAAGTAAATTTTACACTCTGGGGCTTGGATATGGAAAATAAAGGGTGTTATAGAGATATAATTCAAATATCAACCAGTGGGCAGGCTGGGTCATTCCTTTTTGTATTTATTTATATTGGTTATTTTATTTATTTACATTTCAAATGTTATCCCTCTTTCCAGTTTCCCCTCTACAAACCCCCTACTCCTTCCCCTTGCCTCTTTAAGGGTGCTCCCCCCAACCTGTCCATCCACTCCATTCTCAAAGCCTTAACATTCCCCTATGCTGGGTCATCAAGCCTCCACAGGACCAAGGGGCTCCCCTCCCACTGATGCCAGATAAGGCCATCCTCTGTTACAGATCCAGCTGGAGCCATGGGTCTCCCAACCCCCATGTATACTCTTTGGTTGGTGGTTTAGTCCCTGGAAGCTTTAAGGGATCTGGTTGGTTGATATTGTTGTTCTTCCTATGGGGTTTCAAACCCCTTCAGCTCATTCTATAAGGACTGTACCTGGTCAATATCAACAGAACCTAATGACATCAACATCACAATAAAGATGGTGGAGGCAAAGGTTCTTTAAAAAATTTAGGTGAGATGAACTCCTTGCACGGCATAGCCTGTATGTATATTTATTTTAACTCTGTCATCTCTTCAAGAGGCTGTATTGTTATTGGGGCTATTGGACTCACTTATGAGCAGTGAGATTGAGTCTACCCTACAAAAGGAGCTTTTCCTGTCCATAAAACTGACTCTGGAGATTGTTGTCTCTCAGGTTAACGAGCATGAACATCAGGTCACGTGAGGAAAGATGCAATTCTGATAACCACCAGCAGTGGGCGCCACATGTCCTCCAGCGTACTTAACTTGTGGCTGGCCAGAAGCTCTTTGAGTGAAGGAAGAGTTTGTTTTGACTCAGGGTCTGAGGGGGTACAGTCCACCATGGTAGGAAGGCAGGGTGCCAGACACCTGAAGCTTCTTCCTCACAACAGTGCTTTGGGAAGTAAAAGAAACATAAGGGGGTTCTTAGCCCCTCTCTTCCTTTCCCTTTAACACAGTCTGGGTCTCCATTCTATGGCATGGATGTGGGGTGAGTCAGCTTTCTTCGTTTTAACCTGGATGAAAACCTTAACTATGGATGCAGTTACCTTGACAACGAAGGTTAAAGATTGACTAACTCTACTGAGTGGAGAACTGAGATGATGGAAGGATATTCGCTTCGTGTGTCATTTAGATATAATGTGTTACATATTATAAAAGTAACCCATTCTCTCTTAGATACAAGTGTTGAGATTCAGACCCAGGATAAACATTGAGGTGTGTGACTATTTAACATACCAGAATGGACCTGACTTCCTGGTTCTTCTAGCATCCCTCAGTCCCTACCTGTTACTGAGTATGGCTGGCATAGCCTCCTTCTCCCCCGAACTTTCCAGCCCAGGGGCTGGGCTCCCCCCACCCCCGGTCCAAGAAGCTCTTCCCTACATAGTGCAGAACTTACGGTCTCTCTTCTCTTTCTTCTTTTCTTTCTCTGTCTCTCTCTGTCTATCTCTGTCTCTCTGTCTGTGTCTGTCTCTCTGTGTGTGTCTTTCTCTTTTTGACTCTGTCTCTCTGTCTCTATTCCTCTATCACTGTGGGTCTCTCTGTCTCTGTTTGTATCTCTCTGTTTCTCTGGCTCTGTCTCTCTGTCTCTCTCTTTTTAAATGTGCCTGCTCTTTCTCTCCTTGTCATCCACCTCCCCTCTGTCTTCCTCTCCCTGGTGTCTTCACTGACCTCCTCCTGTGTGGTCAGTGAACTCACTGGAGAGCTGCCCCAGTAAACCTGCCTTTATACTTTAATTAATTTGCATCCTGAGAGCTGCCTGCTTTCTCCAGTTACCGCCCTCAGAATGCTCCAGGCTTCAGCCTTGACTCTTATCGCTATTTTATCTTCATGGGATAATTTTTAAATTCTTTGGCCCCTTTAAACGTGTTTCTTTGATGTTTCCTTCTCGGATCCCCAACCCCCAAATCTCTGCCTGGAACCTGCCCTTCCTTTTGGACTTACTCTAATCCTGGTCTTAGGTTGGCATGCAAATACATCTGTGGTTTCCCGATGACAAGCAACATCAGCACTGACCCAAAGAACTGAGTGCAAAGTGGGAGATGTGATTATAACATGGGATTTAGCAGAGATGTCAATATTTGATCAAGAATGCATAAACCCACCATCACCACAACCTAGTTACAGTCCACATTACTACACCATCATAACTCTAATCACCCAGGCTCAGGCTCAGGATGCTCCCCAAAGGGAAGAGCGACCTTCCTCTAATAGCACACAGAGTGCAGTCATTCCGTGACACTTATCAGATGTTTGTAATTATTTCCTTGACTGCCTTCCTACTAAATGCAAGAAACCACTGTTTATTTATGTTTGTACCGGCTACAGACCGAGGCGTAGTAGAACTTGTTAGGCACTTAATAATTGTGTTGAATTAATTAATGAATTATTCATTCACTCTTAGAGGCTGCTTACGGCTCTCGAGATAAATGGAGGTAATTTCAAGGTTTTCAACCATCACGTCGTGAATAAGCATCGCCACGTGATAATAGCCGTGTCACATTACTTACCTGCACTGATTAAATCATTCTATTAGAACAGGATTATTCGTTATAGTAAGCACACTGTAAATTTCAGCAGTGTTGTCCAAAGACCTTCATGCTGAAAGATGGCTCCTTCAAGGACCAAAGGAAGCTTCATCATGGCTTCTAAACTTCTCAGAGTGATAGGATCTTTCTCTGTCGCCACTATTGAAATGAGCCATTTAAGCCAGATGAGATTTTATTGAAGGCAAGTTTATTGTTATATAGTATAATGTGACGTGTGCTGCATATATGCTATATACAATACTGAACCTAACACGTATGATATTAAAAATTAGACCATTACAGCTTACAATAATTTACATGAAATGATTCAATCCCACAGAGATATTTGAGTGCTAAATAATATAAGAAAAATTAGGTCTAAAGCCATAATACTATCTCCCCAGTTCAGCTGTTTGGGAAACAGGGATGTTTCATGGACACTTGGCTGAAGTTTCATTCTGAGAAACCGGTTATCATCCCTGTTCTAATATTTTAAGTGGCACCGTGTAGTTTGAATCCAGTTGAGTTGCCTCCGAATCTCTGTCACCCATTTTTCTTTTTGAGGATAGGGGAGACAGGAAAGCTTGAGACGCAATCTCGAGTAGCCAGGCTGGCACCAAACTTGCTATGTAGCTAGAGCTGACTTTGAACTCTAGATCATCCTCCCCGAACTTCAAGTGCTGGCATTGGAGATGCGCATCACCCCACAGCAACCACATTCCCATGCTGCTTTGCGATTCTCTCTTGTTTCTGGTGCAGAGCGATATTTATCCTCACTTGTGAAGGGCTGCCAGGCTGCCATGTGTGGGATTTTCTCTTATTTACTGGCTATGACTAAAGCATGGGATACTCATGGGATGGTCATGCTGCCTGTAATGATCTATAACTCTTCTAGAGACAACTTCAAACACTTTGTAAAATCCCAAGATCATGAATTCATAGGTGAAAAAGTTAAAATCAGTCTCCCTTTCTCTACAGACACACACACACACACACACACACACACACGTCATCAGGACAGCCCTCCCAGAAACCAAATGTAGTTGCCAACGTCATATCAGATGTCAAACATTTGTATATACTCTCTAATATTCTTGATTAAATGATTTTAAAACATAAGGTTTAATCTTTAATCTATTTTATACTTTCATTGCAGTATAATTTATACTGTCCAAATACCGTAAGTTGAATGTTTACAGTTGGGTTAATTTATAAAGCTGTGATATTTTAAAAACAAAACAAAACACAACACTACAGTTTCATAAATAAACATGTTCGGTTCTTCAAAAGTTCCCTGCATTACTTGGGTTTTCTTCTTGAATAAATTGCTTAGTAAGAAATACATTCGACTAGTGATATTTAAGTACAAAATATTACTTTGGTGAGCTTTTGCTCAGAATAAAATATAGATGAGATAATGGGTTTTTAAAGGGCTTGACTCAAGGTTTTGGAGATTTAAGGTTGAGAAGGAGTTGGCCTGTTGCATTGGGCCTTTGGTCCCAAAATTAAAGTCTCTTTAATATCACCATACTGCCAAGCTGGGAAATTCGAAGATCTTTGGTGGGTGGGAAGAAGACACTCAAATGTCAAATAAGAGGTTTGTCCATTAAGAACAGTGGTAGCAATTCTGGAGGATCCAAGTTCAGTTCCCAGCACCCAAGCCAGGCAGGTCACAACTGCCCATAATTCATGCTCCAGTGGATCTGGTGCCCTCTTCTGGCTTCTGTAAGTACTGCAGACATATACATAACATGCACACATAGGTACACACATATATATCAATAAAAATAAGATAATTTTTGTAAGTAAAGGTACCAATTACAGTTACTATATTTTTAACTGGACTATAGTTACTGCATCACTTAACCAAACTATAATTACTATATTCTTCTCTACTTCTGTGGTGGATATTGACAAAATTCATCAGTTAATTTCTACACATTGAATTTCAATTTCTCAGTCCCTTCCCATGTCCAATCAATCAGCAATATATTTTCTGCCTCTGTGAATTTGAATTTATATTCCACATGATTCTGGAACGTTGATCTGAAGCAAGACAGTAAGGACAGAGAATAAAAGCTGTACAAATTTTAAAGGAAGCAGTTCAAAACGACATTTTCTGTTTACAAATGACACCTGCCCATAGACGGATAAAGACGCCAATGTCCCAAACTAACTAATTAATTTTCAAGTTATAAACCCCACGTTAAAAAGTTGTCTTCAGACGCCAAAATAGATTCCTACCTTTTCTACTTTACACAAGTACTTATACAGTTTTAATCCGTTTTGTTTATTTTTTTAAATATGTATTCAATTTAGATAATCCTATTCATTCCTGTCTTTAAAAGCCCTTTTGTGATACATCAAAAAAATATTTTATAGCATGTAAGGGTGAAACAGCCAATAGCGTCAGCTTTTGAAATTTGTCTCCCAAGCTTGGTATTGCACAAATAGGACTGGAGGGGGTGAATTGAGTTTTAGAAGGACAGCTAGTAGCAGTCTTGTCCCCATTGCCACTCATCGTTAAACTTGAGGGATTGACAATGGTTTCATATTTGTTTGTGATTCCTTCTTTGAGTATCCCTAGGAAAAAGCGCCATTTTACCCCCCACATAACATTTTTATTCATTCTATGTTTTTCCATCTGTTCACTGAATGCTTGCACAGGCCATGCGTGCCGTGGGCCACGTGTGGAAAGTATGTAGAGTTTTTGAGAGTCAGTTCTCGGCTTCCAGCATGCGATCAGACTTGAGCACAGGTGCCTTCCGGGGTTTAGCCAGCTCCCGGCAATAAACTGCCAATTTGGATCTGGTTTATTCCATAACCTCAAATTATCAATACATGCAATAAAAGATTGATCGTTTATGTTTCTTTCCTCACCAGCACGTGTTTAATTTTATTTATTGATGTTGAGTTTATGCCGTATGAGCTTTTGTACATTTTCAGGCTGAGCCTTGCGACGGGTATGCGAACTGGACATAGAAGGTGATGACCATGTACCTGGAGCTACCCTCTCAGGAACGTCCCAGTCTTTATTATCGTTTTTGTTCTATCAGAGGTAACGTCTTTCTCTATTTTATCAGCACAAAGTAGCGTGGAGTCTTAGAATATTTACTGTTCTATCGATTCTTCTTCCACAAAATCACTGGCACTTAAATATTTATCTAGACTGCCTGTTTTTTGTTATTGAGGAGCATTCAATAATGTATTTATTAGTAAAAGTCTGTGATGATGAGAAGAGAATTGTCCTGACAGACAAATGGTAATCATAAAGTATTTTTCGAACAGTGTATAGTTTTATTCCTACAATAAAACTGACGTACTTTAAACAGGATATAAAGGCCATTTTAAATTTTAATATTTCTTTGTTCTGTTTTTTAGTAAGAAAATGATTATATGTGTTGTTTAAGTATATATAATCAAATATTTATATATTTATTATATTTAAATATTTATATAAATAATTTAAATATTTATATAATCAAATATTTAAACTAGCATATGACTTTTTTCATATTTGCTCCCATGATTTGGAAAAACAAATTATAGGCTTCTGTAATCACACACACACACACACACACACACACACACACACACACACACACACACGTATATGCTGAGTATTATATACTTAAATAAAAGTGAATGTAAAATGTTCTGCTAGAATTGGCTACTTCAAATCTATTTAAATCTCATTTAAATTTTCTCTTTTCCAAGCCTCTTATATTTTTATTTCTAGGTCTTTTAAGCAAAATTGACATTTTAGACATAATTTTCGATTTTTTTTTGTTAATTTCAGAGTCTCACTCTGCAGACCTGAGTAGCCTTAAAATACATTTGTAGGCATACTAAACTCACACAGATCCACCTGCCTCAGCCTTCTGGGTGCTGGATTTAAAGGTATGCACCACTCTGCCTATTACTTTAAATTTAATATTATTTTAAATTAAGAGAAATAGAGATGTTTTCCCAAGCAACATCATTATATTTGATTTGGATTTATATTTTTATAAATGTGAAATAAAATTTATATTAGTAAGAAACTTAAATTTAATCTTCTATATTTAATAAGGTGGCTTAATGTCATCTTCTTCCAGGGGTGGAACCACATAAAATTCATTAACTAAATGCCATACAGTATCTGAGAGCTCTGTCTGGAGCAGTAGTATCTCAGATCATGAGGCGTGGAGCAGCAACGAGGAACCCAGAGCTTTTTATTCCTCAATCCTGCACATTTGTGCAACATAAAACAGCTTCACAAAATCACTTATTTTCTCATTTTGATAAAAATTCATATTTCAAAGAGTGACCTTAGTGGGGGAAAGAGGGCGGATGATGCTTTTCAGCCCCATGTCTTTATCTACCAGTTTGGAGAGATAAGGAAGCACCAAGCTTCGTGTGCCTTGGAGAATGTCCAAATAGATTCCCTTCTGCTCTGTGACATCCTTGATGGTATAACTCGTGGACAGCAGACAATAGAAAATGCTTCTGGAAGTCGAGTGTTAGGTTGTGTTGCCTTTGGATAGAAATTTACAGAACATCACATATCAACTATGAAGGATGTTCTCTTACTCAACAATGAAGAGATCACCCAGTGGGTCAGTCATTGTGGAAAGAAAGTATGCATTTAGTGAGAGCTAGAGGCATTATGTGGAGGTCTCCTGGATACCTCATACCTAACTTTGCAGGGACAAATGGCCTTTGCAGTTACAAAGCTTTTCTCTGTATTAAAACATTTATCATTTTGATTTCACATATCCCTCGAAATCCATGTAAGAAAGAAAACGGAAACCTTACCTCATCCCCTCTGTTAAAATCTCTGTACTTGGAAGACATTCTCTACCTCTAAAATATCTTGTACCCAGTGCATTATTTATTTACGTAGTATGTAATAGCTAATATAAGAGTTGAGAAATTTGCTGCACAAATTTGTTTTCCTTCCCATAGCATTTACTTTGTTACACTCCTATGCTTACTGACTCCATTCCTAGTAACCTTTCAGTTTGCTCAACAGGCCCTTGTCTTAAATCTCAGTACTCTGGAGCCAGAGGCAGGGGTCTCTGGGTTCAAATCTGCCTGGTCTACAAACCAGTTAAGGAGAGAGAAACTTTGTCTCAAAAGTAAAAGAAAGAGAAAAGAGAAAGGAAAGAAGGAAGGAAGGAAGGAAGGAAGGAAGGAAGGAAGGAAAGGAGGAAAGAAGGAAGGGAAGGAAGGGAAGGAAAAGAAATTAGTCTCAAGCTGGGGATTTAGCTCAGTGGTAGAGCGCTTACCTAGGAAGCGCAAGGCCCTGGGTTCGGTCCCCAGCTCCGAAAAAAAGAACAAAAAAAAAAAAAAAAAAGAAAGAAATTAGTCTCAAATGAAATAAGCCCTTGTCTTCAGTCATTGTTTCTCTGAGTGACTAGCAAAATGTATTCTCAGGATATTAAGTGTAGGATTCTTGTTACATTATGGTAATTCTTTGGAAGGGATTTCAAATGCAGGCATGGACAATAGAGCCTGTGGCTTCCTTCTGCCTTCTTTGCTCAGTGAATGTATCTTTTAAAGAAATTAGTGGGTTGCCTTTATAAATGACATTCTTTTCACTGTCAGGGTGTTTACTATTGAAACAATGTTCACTTTTGTCAATAATAATGTTATTGAAAGTATTGTTATTGAGCATTTCCATTGATTTTAATTATATGAAGAGTTATTCCTCTGAACATTTCTTTCTAGACCCATCTTAAGTCAACTCATCTGAGTTAAATGAGCTACAATTTATAACTAAGGAAAAGTTTATGTTATTTTAAGATCACAAGTAACGAGTTATCCAAATTATGAAGGATGTGTTTTCTGGTCAAGTTCTTTTTTTCTTTTGAGACAGGGTCTCACCATACTTGGATATTATATACCCAGTGCAGTTACAGGAAGCTGTGAGACTTGTGGGTGTTGGGAACAAAATCCTGTTCCTCTATTTGATCACAAAGTGCCTTTTAGAATTAAGTCATGCCTACAGAACCTCTATTTTCATTTTGTTCTCTCCTCAGTTATTGAAAGCCTCACTTATTTGTGACATGAATGATTAGGGAACCATTCCTTTGTAAAATTCATTCATATCTCTAACATGTTCCAACACAATTATTTCAACACATCCAAATATGTTTGTACATATATACACAGACACATGTGCATGCATATATGCACATACATACATTCATACATGCAAATGTATGTATATATACTTGCACATGTAAATGCACATTCACATACATAAACATACAAACATAGATACATATACATAAATATATAGATACACACAAATACGTACACTCACACAGCAATATACACAAACATGCATACATACTTACCCATACACAAATAGACACACATATACCAACACTCATATGCAAATACACACATATGCACATACATATGTATGCACATACATACATACCCATATGCACACTCATAAATAACAAACTGCACTTTTAGTGCTGGTACACTTGGCATAACTTCCTTCCCTGTATCCTTGACTCTGTACTAACATAACTTCATTCATACATGGGATTAGATTCCGCTCTCCATTTTAAGCCCAATTTACTCAAACCTCATATAGAGAGTAGTAACTCTGGTGCTTTTTAAAATCTAGTGTCTTGTCCTGAAGCGTTTGATTGTGTGAATGTGACTCCAGGCTGACAGTGACCTTTGAGACCTCATTGTTTCTTTACAATTGGCAACTACTGCTTTATTTATTAAGAAAATAAATAACTGGGTTATCATGTTTAAAATTGTTGGCCCAAGGAGTCATTTGTTTGACTCAATCCTTATTCCTTAAGCCATTGAGGCTCAATGAATCAGGACCTTTAAGACCTTTGTGATATTTCTTTGCCTGGTTATATGGCACATACACGAGCTAACACAGGTATAGGTCTCTAAGTTCTCTCTGGGCAGAGGCCAGAAAAATGAGAAAACTGTTGTAATGAAATAGCGGTAGTTAATACAGCATGCTGGAGTCTTTTCTTTTGACAGGTGAGTCTGGTTTCCCAAGTTTAAATGACTGCTTCAGTTGAACACTACACCTTCCTGGTGATATTTTCACATCCAGCTCTGTGTAGGGCAGAGAAACAGTCTCTCTCTTGATACACTGACAGCCATGGCGGCTTTAGACCTTACCCACTGGGAGCACATTCTACAGTTATCCTGGAGAACACGAGCGGTAGGGGGAACTGAGAACTCAGCTCAGAAATATTTAATTCCAATCCAGTGTTTCTATCCCCTTTTGACTATTTAAAAGTATTTGAAAGTTGGCTTAAGGTGGGTCTATTGAAAGATGTTCAGAGGAGCAACTCTTTGTAAAATTAAAATCAATTGAAATGCTTAACAATAGTACTTTAAAAAAGACACGCAACCTTTATAATTACAATAAGCCTTAATCAGCACAAGAGCTGGGCAGGGATCTACTGTCTATGCTACTGTGTCTATTTCCCGGCCAGTAATCCCATTATATAATTTGCCATATTTTGTCTGGGTTGCTCTTAATTCCAATTAGCCAAACAACATGGCCATTATTTTATGACTCACCTAACCCATGGGTCTTTCTCCTCTCCCTACCTTCTTCTCCCCTTCCTGGGTCTCCTCTGACCCCAAGCCTGGAAACCCTAAACCCTACCTATGTCTCTTCTACCCAGCTATTGACTGTTACCATCTTCATTTACCAATCATAAATAACTTGAGGGCAAGGTCACATAGGATCACTTGGATCTAAGTGTAAACTCTTCTCTGGGCAACCAGGTCTTGTGTGCCTGCACTTAACATTAGGATACATAGCCACAGACTGAACTTCAACAGAGCTGGTATTCGCATAGTCTACATTTGGCCAATGAGTAAATTCATTGTCACAGCTGCTTCGCCCTTACTGTACTCATAACCCGGTGGTTAGGAATAGACACAATTAGACTCAAGGGCAACCTTAAGTAACACTCCAAAAGTGACGGAATCTACTTCTTATGCATCTTACTATGAAGGGCACACTGTGTACTTGTCCCACTGTCAGTGTTTATGACATCACTAGCATCTTCATGAGGCTGGTGTGTAGTTGTTCATTCTTATTGGGGTATTGAAATAGATATTATGAATATTTCAAATTTTTATTATCTATTATATACATATTACTTTGCCTTCACAGTTGGGTTTGTTGCTATTATTAATCTGGAATATATCTTCCATTGAAGATAAGTTAATGGGCATATTAGTACATATTTATAATTACTGAGTCATGGTACTTGCCATTTTCTGAAGTGGTCGTACCAATTCAGATGCAAATGACCAAAGCATGAAGATTGAGTGGATTCATCACTGTTCAAACTGGTTCCTTTCCTCTTTTTCCACACAGCTGTTTAAATTGCATTGCACTTTCAATTTAAATTTCCTAATGTGTGGTTTTGGTAAAAGATGCATAGAGCTCAAATCCACAACATTAATCAATGTCATGAATGACCCACTTGAAAAATGCCCTAAGGGAATGTGTGTGTGAGTGTGAGTATGAGTGTGTGTGTATGTGTGTGTGTGTCCATGTGCATGCATGTTTATGCAAGTATACATGTGTACATGCACATGTATGCGTGAGTCTATGTGTGCATGTGTGTATATATGTGTGTATGTGTGCATGTGTGTGTGCATGTGCGTGTGCATGTGCATGAGTGTATGCATGTGTGTGCAGGCAATATACCTGCAACATTTACCAAAACTGACAAGTTAGTGTC
Organism: Rattus norvegicus; assembly: GCF_021556685.1. Classification (NCBI taxonomy): domain Eukaryota; kingdom Metazoa; phylum Chordata; class Mammalia; order Rodentia; family Muridae; genus Rattus; species Rattus norvegicus. The sequence goes on along the minus strand of NC_141553.1, from coordinate 17,094,316 downwards.
ATCTATCACATGTGTGCATTCATGTGTATAAATGTGTGTTTGAGTGAATACACGTGTGTGTGCAGTACATATGCATATGCGTGCTTATATGTGTGCATGCTTGTGTGTATGTGTAGACAATATAAATGCAACATTTACCAAAACAGAATATTGCCATCTGCCGTGTGTGTGTGTGTGTGTGTGTGTGTGTGTGTGTGTGCAAATCTATCTCAGAACTGCTGAGAGTTTTTCTTAGAACTGGTTCATAGCAAATGATATTTGTAAAATTTATCTAACATAACCACTCTTGTGTGTGTTCATTGTGCATTTTATGGTAATCCACTAAATACAAAGGATAAAATTTTTCGTGTTTATAGCCATTAAAGAATGATTTACATTTTAGTTCACATTTTATCTAGAGTTGCAATTTAATCTCGAAGGACCCACCAAGCTTGAATATGCAGGTTCTAATGCACGTTCAGAATGCAGGAGTTAATCCTGTTTGGTTTTGCATTCTATCATTTCTTACAAAATTGGTATTTTACAAAGTATTAATAAAAATATTCTGGAAAATATGTGAAGGACTCTATTTGTGCCTTTCGTGATATTAGTCACCCTATATAATTTCTTTTTCTCAATGCATAGGGCTTAGAAACAATCACAAGCTGATAACTACTTTTGAACTATCCACAGCAAATACTTAGTTAGTTGGTATTTGTAAACTGAAGATTGACTAGCATAGCCTACTCTGCTTTAGTTGCTATAACAAATACTATAGACAGCATAATCTATGATAAATAGACCATAACTTAGTCCAGAGGCTGGGCAGTACATGATCAAGTTCTATTCTCCCAGGATCTTCCTGATGTATTTCCATAAGGCAGTAGGAGGAGAGGCTGAGATAGAAAGACGAGAAACTGACCTTGTCTTCATAATGAACCACTTGAGTTCTAAGTGAGTTGAGCCATTAGCTCTGGCCTCAGGACCTCACCCCCTCTCATTGGATTCTCCCTTTCTCACTGGTACTCTGGGGATTAAGTTTCTGACACTTTTCGGTAGAAGGAGATACTAAAGCTCTAGTAACCATCACAGTCTAATTTTATCAAGATTAACAAACCATCTTGGCAGGATCTTCTGGAATTAAAAATTCATGAGTCAGCTGTTCCTCTCCCTGAGTTATCCATTTCCTAATCCCTGGAGAAACAGGCACTCTCGTTTTAAATAACTCAGACTGGCGTTCAGAAGTTTCTAGTTAAATTGAATAAATGACTCACGGCACACAGTGCTACACTCTGTACCCTGAAATGGTGGCTTCAGACCAGTGGTATTGGTTTTGAGGAGAGAAAAATATGTATAAATCAGAGCAGCTGCAGATCTTTTTTCCCTCATGAAATTTCTTGAATTAATCTCAGAATGAAAGAAGATATATCAACAAAGAAGAAATGAGGCTGTGTTTCCATAATACAGAAGTCTTTGTCTAGAGCAGGCCGCAGATGAAGGCAGAGAAAAGCCAGCATCCCATCCCATGCTCACGTGGTAACACAGGGGTGCATCGTTCTTGACTTGGACATTGCCCACACTACTGTTTCTAAGCAGCATGTAAGTCAAAAGGAAATAAAATTGAGAGCAACCAAAAGATAATTTCTTGCTTGAAGACTTATCGAATAACTGTAAAATACAACCAAGAGTTTGGGTATCATTTGACAAAGAGTCTGAGGAAAAAAAAGGTGAGCTGATTTTGGAATTTTAGAAATAAGGGTCAACTCCTGAACTCAAGAATGAACTTTCTCTGGGGAGTACTCATGTCCTAATATTGTCTTGTAGGGAGAGGAATTAAATTCACATTCAGATAAAATTCATTCTGTGAAATATTTCCATGTGGAGTGATTTGGTCTGTTAAAAATCCTCTCAAATTTAATGAATATTAAATATGTGTAATATAACTTCAATATTGTATGTCTGAGTACTTAAAATAATTATGAGAAAAAATAAGAATGGAAGCTATATTACTTAGAAATTCTTTGACTAATTATAGAATTAGTCTGACTACCTATACTTTACGTTTTAGAAGAATAAATGCGTTTTGATATAGGAAGTCTCAGTCTGGAAGTGCTTAACCAATGGGCGTTTGCAGACTCAAGAATATATGGGGCAATAATCTTCTCTTACAAAAGAGAGGGGAACTCGTGAACAGTCACATGATACAGGAAGGGCTTCATCATGCAGGTTGCACGGGAACAAAGACTGCCCAACCTTGCTGAAAGTCCATGTGAAGGGAATAGCATGTGCTTTAAACAGTTGGAACACAGATGCATTGACTGTAACTGGAGAGATGGCTCAGGGGTCAACAGCATGAATTGGTCTTGCAGAGACCCCAAGTTCTGTTCCCTGTACCCATGTCAGGGGGCCTTCACTTACATTGCTCCTGTATAATGCCCTGTAAATTACTGCTAATGTGACTCCCAGTGTAAAAGTCCATTTCATCTGCATGCTAAAGAGAGTCACGGTTGTTACTTTTGTACACGGGGATGCTTGGTATGATAGCTCACCATCTTTTCCTGTCCCGGCAATTGTTAGATTAAAAATTCACACTCCCCCCACCCTTTCTCTTTTAATGACATTTGTCCACATCACAGTCCTTCAAGATTTAACACATTCCGGAGCTTGCTGATTTGTTGGTAATTAATCTGCACAAAATAACTTTTCCTTCTCATCCCCATGTTAGAACTTACACTGAATACATTTCCATATTATCAATGTTTCTGTTTTCTTCAAGTTACTATGATGGTTTCTGACTGTGTCCAGTGTATATGTCTTCTTCTTCAAATAAGACACGAATGTGCTAATCGACGATAGCAGTGTAAAACTAGGCTGATCAATCTTTGTCGTGGTTCGTCCAAAATCCACAAGTGAATACATTTGACATAGTCTTTCCTTAGAACTTAGCAACCGTGGCATAGTTCTTTCTTAATGAAATGCCTACAAGCTATTATTCTTTAGCTCTGATATATTAAACATCTGTTCAAGTTTCCTTTGACTCATTACTTTTCTTTTAAATGATTTCTTAGCTTTCAACTGATTTGTTTGCTTTCCTCATAAATTCCACTTAGGTTTTGAGGGATTTCCTGGTTTGATAGTCTAGTAGGTATATAAGAACTGCCTGCTTTGTAGATTTTTTTTACAATTTATTATCAATTATGATAACCAAGTTCAGTTTAACAAGTGAGGAACCATGAGTGCCTGACACCAGGAAGAAGTCTATTGAGCTCACTTCCTTTGAATCCTTTTAACCATCAGCATTTGCGTTATTAATGTTTCCTCTTCATCACCAGGGTCTCGGTTCACTGCCGATGGAGCACTTTAAGCTTATTTCCAAGCTCAGTAAATTAGTTCTAAAAATAAACAATGCACATTTCTGTTTCCACGTGTCAACAAGAAGAATCAGAGCTCTGTAAAGAGTGGTTTTCTACTAGAGGTGGATGCATGCTAGGGCATTGTGACTGTGTCACAGGGATAATGAGTTGGGTATGTTAAGGAGATGGTGTAAAACTACTGAAAAGAAAACTCCTAATGGCCAAAGTTGGGACAAATTTATCAAGAATGCTTGTGGTGAATTATAATCAAAGGAACAAAAATATAGACCTCCATGTCTCACAGAGAAGTATCTAGGAGCATGTGCTTATATAAGTAAATGCAGATATAAATAATGCTATAATAATATAAATATATTATATTATATAAAGGTATAAAAATATAAATAATGATATAAATAAATAGCTCTGTGCTGAAATAGCCTTCCCCTTCAAAGAGATGTGTAACCTCTTATGTGTAAACTGTGCATAACTTCCTCCAAAGTATTTTAGCACGGAAAGAGGGGGTATAGCACTTTTTTTTTGTTTAGTGATTGACTTTTAACAAAATAGTATTCTCTACTTGGAAAGATTTTCGTTCAGGCTTACAATATAATATGATCTTGTTCACACTACTTCCTGCAGGGTCCAACATCCATCTCCCTCCTGACATTTTAAAAAAGTTTTTGTTATTAGCAGTCTCTTGAATCATTTAGTACTGATCATGTGTACACAGTCATGAGGTCATTTACTAGGACATGAGAAACCTATTAGGGGTCACACCCCCAAAGAACGAACTCTGCCTCTGTCTCTGTCTCTCTGTCTCTGTCTCTGTCTCTCTCTCTGTCTCTCTCTCTCTCTCTCTCTCTCTGCCCCCTAATAATCAGCAACTGCTATAAACTCCTCAGCTAGGAATGAGGCCTCTGAAGCTGTTGCAAGCTTCATGTTGACATATTGACTGGCTTGATTTTGTGAAGGATTGTGCAGGAAACTATAGCTGTTCTCTCTCTCTCTCTCTCTCTCTCTCTCTCTCTCTCTCTCTCTGTGTGTGTGTGTGTGTGTGTGTGTGTGTGTCTCTGTCTCTGTCTCTGTCTCTATCTCTGTGTGTGTGTGTGTGTGTGTGTGTGTGTGTGTGTGTGTGTGTGTGTGTAAGGTTTAAGCTTTTCATGTTCCCTCTTGCTCTCGTATGCCATGTCTTCAGAAGGCCTATGTAAACTTGGCACATTCTCTTCTGAAAGTACTTATGCTACACCAGTCCCTTCCTGACTAGAACCTCTCATCTTGGTCTGAATAGAGACAATAAAATACCCGCCCGGTCTCTGTTATTGTCTTATCTCATGACTTTCAGATCCTGGTGACTGAATTTCTCTGTTCTCTTTAGAAATCTCAATTATCTGATAAATTTGTCATATCCTTTGGTCCAAATCTGCTGTGTTATCTGGTAGTCTGTATAGCAGTACCAATTTTGGTGGGGTGCCTCTTGTACTCTTAAGGTCAAGAGGACACATGGGGAAAATATTTCCAGTAGAAAAGCCCAATAGATAACAAAAGTCAAGTAATTATGGTTAAAATCCATTAATGTAGGTGATAAGGATGACATGTAGCCCTTTGTATAGTGTAATGAGAATGACACTTTGGGGACCTTTGAGCTTTCCCAGAGAGCTGTAAACAAGGTATTATAAGAAATTGTTTTAGAACATAATAGGCTATTTCGTCCAATAAAAAAAGAACGATTTTGGTTCTGTGTCTGAATCTGAAGTTGCATTTTCCCATTGCTCATATCAACATGAAAAAAGTCTTAAAGGCATCAGAAAAGTGCCCGCTATGACATAATCCATGAAAAGATAGTACTTTATGTGTCACACTGGATCACCCAGTTGTAAAAATGGTTCTCCGAAAAATAATAAATAAAAGCAGTCTAATTCTCCAAGGGTCCATACTTAAAGTTACAGTACATTGCTTCCAGAGGAAATGCATGCTAGTGTTAAATGCAAGAGTGTTGCCTTGGTCTAAAGAGTTTCAAGATTTTTCTTTAAATTAGTAGGTAAATATGATTCCTTTGATCTAAAAGGCATCTCAGTGGATTGGCACTGCAGTTGCATTCTGGTTATTATAATCATTACAATCGATCAGTCTGTGCACCTTGAACTCTGTTTTCTTATTAAAAAGCGAGAGCACCATTTTCTCAGGTTGTTATGGACGCTGCTGGTTTCCATCTGGGACATTGTACAGAAGACCTAAAATGCTGAGCCACAAAGCACCATTCCTCCATTGCTATATCACAGTTCTCAAATCATCCTTCATGATGCTCAAAGACATGTTTTCTAGCCATCTAGAATTACCTGAGAATGAAGGATCTAGCATTTTGATAATTTTTCAGAATCCTCAAAAAACTAGTTTGAGTTTTGAATTCCATTACTTTGTAAAAAGGGATTGGGGAGGGGAGAGAAAAATCATCAAGGCAAAGTTGCCTGGTCAATATTCTGGGAGGGAGATAACTTAAGGATGCTCACCCATTCAAAATCAGAATAAGGGCTCAGATTTTGGGTGTTCTATGAAAACCTTTGAAAGAAAGACTATGTTTCTTCTATAATTTCTAAACTACTAGTAGGAGAATCGGAACCTCACTCAGAATTACTAGTAGAACACGGTGGACCTTGTCGTGAGCACAAAGAGAGGGTACAGTAAGCCAAGGAAGCCCAGAAAAACGAAAGCACCTAGTGTCACTGAAGCCTCTAGAGCCAGCCAGGGCTCAGATTAAACACTCCTGACTTCTTTTGTTCTTGTACTTGCATGGAGCACAGAGAAAGGTGGTCCTCATATACTGTACACATGGGATCCACAGCTGACCTCTATGCCCAATACCTCCCCCCCAATACCTGCTTGAAATATCATTTCCCCCTATTCTACCTTCTCTCCAAAAGTAGAACCGGCTTGAGCTTGTAATTTAAGGCTATAGAATCCCCAGGGAGCACTCCTCTTGTTTGTTTACCATTCATGACACTTCCTGACTTTGGTAGTGCACAAGATGTATAATTTACAGAGCCCAGTGGAGCATCCTGAGGATAGGGGTTGCCTCAGACATATTTGGCTCAACCTCAGGTATGACCGATCGTCTGACCCCTCAGTAGTTTCGTACGGGTGAGCGAAGACTACATGCATTCCTATGCTGGACGCCTTCAAAGTCCCCCACACATCATTTTTCCATTGAGCGGTATGTTTGAAAGTGGCTGTCCTGAAATGAGCATTAGACTTTTGGTTTTCATGCTGTATTTGTTAGCGATAGATTTTGTTTACCAAAGATAACACGATCACTACAAGCAGACAAAACTCAATTGAAAGGCCAGATGAGGTGATTAACTCAAAGGCTTCACATATATTTTATGAAGTCTTTTGGGATTTCATTTCCATCATTGTCCACTCTGCTCCTGACTCTTCCTTATACATCTCCACCTCCCAACCCCTTTCCAAAACGTGTGTCTTCCATATTTTATATTAATTCACAGAGTTCAGTTTGTTTTGCCCATAGATTCCTGGGTGTGGGGTCATCCACTGGAGCATAGTCAAATTACCAGGGGCCACACTTCTAAAAAAAAAACCTGAACCTCCATTTCCCTGCAGCCTTCAGAGGTCAATAAGTCCCCAGAGAGAGCTAGTAGCTACTGGGGTCTCTTCTTTCCATGGTAAAAGGTTGACCAACTTGATCTTTTGCAGTCAACCACAGCGCTCTGAGTGCAGCTTTCTCATATGTCTAGATGACACGTTTTTCTTTCTGATCCTTCCTGAGCTCTGCCATTATAATGTTTCCATTCTCTCTCCTGGGTTTACTTGGATCCTACCTGTTGAAGAAGAGACATCTCTTTTAAAGTACCTACCTGCCTACAGCAGTGTGCTTAAGTCTTTTCAGCTTTGTACATCTAAGTATCCATAGGAGCTGAGCCCGTGTTTTGTTCTAGCTGTGGTACAGATTCCTTCCAAAGGACAGCCAAAGAATCAATCCTCTTCTGTGTCTAAATAATAAAGCCTAGGAAGACTGGCTCAAAACACGTGAGACTTTTCAATCGAAATGTATAGAGAAGGCTTGAGAGACAACAGAGGACACCCTTCTTCCCCACTTAATTATATGTGCCTACTGAACAAAAGCTAGTGTTATCCGGGACTTGTTCTTTTGGTTCAATACAGTGGGGTACTTGGCCACAGTGGTGCACCATGCCAAGTGCTGTCAGGGGATGGCATGTTGTCCCACTTCCTGACCACTTCACTCATTGATTCAGATCTGGATGGGAGCAGAACAGTGTTCTATTCATAGGAAATAGCCTTGTGTAGACAGTGTGTCCAGACTCCACACAGTGGCATCCATCACTTACAATCTCTTTATCATCATTGTGTTGGATTAGTGACCTTAAGACTTCTCAGTTGCTTAGATTCATCCTCGAGGACAGATGTCAGAGCTACTCAGCAAACACACGGATGCCCAAAGGGAGTGCTTTGTTAGGATGAATGGCTTGGTTCTCTCGCCTCCTCTCTCCTGTTTCACACTCTTCCCTTCTCCTGCTATTGTACCGCCAGCACTCTGAGGTGTGCACCCGAGTGGAAATACCTTCAGCTTTCATTCGAAAATGGCTCCGTTCTAGAACTGCCTTGAGATTTTCCTATCTGGAATTCTCAATGGTCTGCCCGTTCTAAAGAAAATCTCTTGTATGTTTTCACTGGGAAAAAAAATTAAAAAACAAGCGGGCGGCTCATCTTTATCTTGCACATCAGTGGTGATAATCACTAGCTAGAACCTCGAGGGGTAGGAGGAGATAAGGGGCCCTCTGATAGCATCATATTCCCTCTATTTGCTTCTGGGAAACTAATCCAGATATTTCGATAGGGCCAATGCTTCACGAAGCTTGATGGATGCGCATGCGGCTGCCTGCAAATTGGAGTTGATGTTGTTGTATCACGGGGAGTCTGACACTTCCGGCAGGGGCTTTTCATTTTCTCCGCTCCTCCTTTGGTGCTCAATTTAATTTCCTTCCCAGCAATGAGTGGGTAGAGTGGGGGTACGGTCCCATCCCCTGACTCTGCAGGATTGCCGGTTCAGGAAGTGCCTTGAAATTATCTCCGATTGAAGTGGGAAAACACAGCTCTGTGGAGAGCTCTGAGGGAAAGGATAGGCCAGTCTCCTCTCTGAGCAGACAACAAGAAGAAAATACTGCTTAGGTACCATAAAGCAGAATCCAGGACAAGAGAGTTCCGAAGGAGGAAGAGGCCGGCTGTGGTTTGCTCAGGGCTGACACTGCTCTTAGTGTATTCTCTCTCTTCCGATCTTGCTTTTTCAAAGGTAAGCCTGGATCATTGTAACAAGACAAGGACTGTCAGGCAGATAAAATGATTAAATATCAGTGCAGTGTCTCTATACACAATCTCCCCATTAGCAGATAATGTGTCTTAGCTTTGATGCTGCGGCTGTTGATATGATGATGGAGCGAAGAAGAGAGAACTGACTTAATTATCCAAAGTTAATACTCTTGCCTTTTTGATTTTTCCTTGAACTGTATCGGTAAGGACAATGCTATTCTGTTTTCTTTCTTTCCATAAAAGAGCCAGGCAAGCATGAATTAACCTAAGGGTATACACAATTTCCATTCATACGCAGCCTGGTACAGTGGAGTCGGAGTACTGACCTTGAATGATGAGCGGGCCAGCACGAATAACAAACCTAAGACATCGTGAGCCAAGGTGGTATTTTCTCATAGTGGACTACGGGCAATTTCAGAAAGCCAGGGAGGATGCTGCACTGTGTTGAGGCAGCGTCTGTGCGCCCTAGAAGCAGAATTTCAGACAGACGAGGGTATGTGTCAGCCTCCTGGACTACGCCTGTTGATCCTTCAAGCCTCAGTTGCCGAAACATCGCTTCTGAGAAGCCTGTTCAGATCCACATAGCAGGTTCGCCACCTCTGTATTCCATCGGCTGAGGCTTCTGCTGTGTGGTGTATGAAGCTCTGGAACGAGTTAGCCGGAAGAAAGAGCATCCAGATAAGCAGACTGTGCCATATCACCCTCTGTTCATGTGTCCCTGTGTGCTTCTGTGACCGCAGCTTTAAATATATTGGACTAATTATAAGAATGGTGAGCCAAAAAGGGAGTTTGGTCCCCAAAAGAATTGCTAGTGTTTAGGGGGCCGGAGGGTGAAAGGATTAGCTGTTACTGCCATAAAAAATGAGATTGGAGTTCTTAGTATTCTAATCTATAACAATGGAGAAATAGGGAATGTAGTTTAGTCTCCGTTTCTGACAGAGATGAGGGGAACGAGAATCACATAGAGCCTTTCTTCCTGGAGGCTTCGAGGGATGGGTGGGGCTGCCATGAAGCACCCCTTGATGCAGGAGCAGCTCTTTGAGTGAGTTCTATCTTAGCCGATGATGAAGCAAGACAGGACCACAAAGCTTCTCTTCAGGATCCCTGGGAAAATGCACAGTGTCCTTCCCAGCTTGACTCTGAAGTCTTTAAATAAAATTTTGGTTTGGATGCTGTTTTCATTTTTAACCCAGGGACTCAATCAGATTTGGAAGCTTTTCCAAAATAATATTGTCCCCAGCAAACTCAATTTTTCTTTACTAAATGTTGCCCTCATATCTTTCAATGCTGTGTTTTCCTTTATTGGCTATTCTTTGCGGGGAAATCTATTGATTTATGTTCTTTCTTTTAATCTTTGTGACGTGACATAACTAGTTTATAGATGCGACAAAGGATCTCACTTGGTATTTAAGTGACCTCCTTCTCATTTCTCTCAACGTCTCTTTGGGTACCATGCCCTTTTAGATCTTCTCACTATGTATCCAATCTGACCTCTCAGGCTTCAAGTTCTCTGCTTTGATCTCTCAAGTATTGGGATTATACATAGATATTGGTATTTCCAGGTAATAATCATTTAAGGTAATAATCATTTGTAGAGTTATTTTTGAAGAGTATATTCTATGCAAGGTGACAAAGAAAATACATAGATACCTGCCAAGCCTTTGTCACCAAGAGCAGAAGAAATTCAACAGTCTTATCTGTAGATGAAAGAAAGAAGCAAATCTTTGTACACTAGCTGCTGACAAGTATCCACAACTAGCTAAAGGCTGTCAATACCCATGGAAGGGATTGTTCATTTAAAAAATGAATAATAACCCACCCAGGACAACAAAGGGAATATTCTTGTTTTATTCTGTGGTTCATCGTCCCTATATTATAACAAAAATGGCTCATTCCTATGAGGAAAATATTAATCTCTTATATACTTTGTATCTAGCTGAGTCTAGAGTCAAGAACAGGGCAAGGACACAATGTCCCACAGGAAAATCTTTCAGGATTGATGGCAGAATGGCCTGCAACTACAGTTCAGCTCAGCTTGCATAAACTCCAGATATGTTTTTGTTATTTTTCTTTTGTACCCTGACCTTGGTGGTGATTTTTTTGTTGCTGTTGTTGGGCTTTTTTTTTAAAAAAAAAAAACATACTTTAGGAAATTTAAAACCATAAACTCCTTCACTGATCATTTGGTGAAGTCTATCTGTCTTTTGAAAGCTTTAAGAGCTCAGAACCCAAGTTTGTATTTCCCAAGGACTTGAGAACCCCACTTTGCAGTATGTGAACAAGATCCTAAGTTTGGTACACATCAGTGACTGGGTTAGTTAGTTAGTTAGTTAGTTAGTTAGTTAATTTCCTTGTTTCTGTGACCAACATTCTGACAAGAATGGTTTATTTTGGCTCATGATTTGAAGGTATTGTCCATTGTGGCAGGATTGAATGACAGTAGGTCTGCGAGACAGCTGGTCACATGGTATTTATAGTAGGAGGCAGAGATAGATAAATTCTGGTGCTCACTTCCCCTCATCTTTCCCCATTTTAATGCCTTCTTAGTTCCGAGTCCACAGGACAATATAAGGCTCTTTCAGGATGGGTTCTATCTTCTCAGTTAAACCTTTCTTGACAGAGGTTCAAGAAGCTTGGAAAATGTGGATCCCAGATGGTTCTAAATCCCATCAAGTTGGCAATCAAGACCAACCATCACAATGGCCTAATCCTACTGAGCCAGAGTCTTCCAGTGGTTTATTTTAGATATAACAACTAGTTCTGACTTCATCTGTAGAGAGTCCTTGAAGGTCGAAATGTGTTTTCCTGGAAAAAGCTCTATAAGCCAGATTCTTTTTCAATTGTTTTCATGAGCTGCATCTAACTCTCAGAGACGACCTATCTCATGGTAATTTTCCAGAGCGGCTGAATGAACCACCACAAATACACTACCTTAAAAAGATCACAACCTATATGCTCAACATTCTGTATTCCAGAGATACAAAATGAAAATGTTGGCCAAGATTTATTCTACCCAAAGCCTCCATAGAACTGTTTCTTCCTGGTTTCTGGTTTCTGGTGAATCTAGAAATCTTGGGCTTGGGCTTTGCATAGCCCAAACCTCTGTCTTCATCTCCCATAACTTTATCTCTTCTCGTTATCTTTAAACTCACACTGGATATTGGCCTTAATAAACCTGCCGTAGTTGATGCCATCTCTAAAACCTCAAGTTAACTGTATATACTATAAATGAACCTTGAGAAAAAATATGACATCAGTTTCTGGGGGTTAAGATTTCCACATCTTTTTGGAGGAAATAGTTCAACCTTTACATTGTCTTCTTTCTTTCTTTTTTCTTCTTTTGGTTTTTCTGAGACAGGGTTTCTCTCTGTAGAGTTGGCTGTCCTATAACTTGTTCTGTAGACCAGCTGACCTCAAACTTCCAGAGATCCTCCTCCCTCTGCATCACCAGTACCTGGTTCTATAAACCTTCATATTTTTATTTTAGGTTCTGTTTCTCTTAAATGAAGTTTTACTGACTCAAACCCTTCCCCCACTTATTCTCTTTTTAATTTTATTTTTCTTGGATATTTTATGTATTTACATTTCAAATGTTGTTCCCCTTCCCTTCTCTCCCATACCCCCACCCCTGATTCTATGAGGGTGCTCCTACCCCCACCCACTCACTTCACCCTCAATCCCTGGCATTACCCTACATTGGAGAAATGAGCGTTCACAGGACCAAGGACCTCTACTCCCATTGATGTCTGACAAGTCCATTCTCTGCTGCATATGTGGATGGAGTCATGGGTCCCTCTATGTGTACTTATTGGTTAGTGGTTTAGTCCCTGGGAGCTCTGGTGGGGTCTGGTTGGTTGATATTGTTGTTCTTCCTATGGTGTTGCAAACCCCTTCATCTCCTTCAGTCCTTTCTCTACCTCCTCCTTTGGGGTCTTCTTGTTCAGAGCTAAAAAGTTAACATCAAGATCCATCTTTGATAAATGAGATTCTTTATTTTATATGTATTTACTTACTTTATATCCTGATCTCTGTCGCCCATCCCCCATGCCCCCTTCCCACTGTTCCTCTCCCTGCCCCTCCTTCTTAGCATATACTTCTCAAGTTTTAAAAAATAGTCCAAAAGAACCATAACAGATTGAATGCAAAGTCAATCATGATGCTGAAGATGCTGGATGAATATTCCTTCAATATGTTGTTAGCCAAGTTCTGTCAATACGGTCTTGCCAGCATTGATCACAGCAGGTGTCTGAACAAGCAGAATACCAGCATCCCTTCTGGTTTGTGCGCCCTCTGCCCTGATCCTTCGGAGACTACAAACAAAAGCTAACTCTACCTGTCACTCTAGACAAAGGCTGACATTCTTCCTAAGGAGAAAGACGTGAAACATGCCAGAACTTACCGAGAAAATATCCCGTATTAACTCATTTCAATGAAAATAATGAGCCAGACAAGTTTCCCTCGCTCCCGATGTGACTATATGTTCCCGTTGGGTTCCAGTCCATTTCTCTTTATTAAGAAGGTATTGACGAGATAAGCGTATTTCCTGCTGTCTCCTAAACGCATCTACTCGTACATTACCTGTGCTGAGATGGGAAACACTCAAAGAAATTCATTTGGCATGCAAGGAAGGAACAGTTTTGCAACTGATGAACAAAGCTGATGTTCAAATGTTTGAAATTACAGTGAAACATTGACCGAAAGGGGCCAAATCAGAGATTCCTGTTCATAAAATACAGTTGAAACATCCCATCATAAAGCTAAATCAATATCTTGGCAGGTGGTATTACATATTCTTTCCAGCTAATGTTTTCTTCCCCCTACTGGTATTGAAAACAAATATTTCCGGAAGCTGATTAAATTCTTACTTGTTGGAAAAAAAAAAAAGTCTTGCCAAGAAAATCGATGCTTAAAACAGGCAGGATGTGTCAAGTCGGGATCAATTCCTTTTTGGCTATAAATATCAACTCTTTGTATTTACACACATGGAGGTGTGCACATACAGGGCTGTGCATGTCTTTGTGAAACGTATTGTAAAATATTAGCAATGTGTGAAGTGTGCATCATTCCCTTTAGACAAAAGAAATGGAAAAATTCTTACTAGTAATATATTTATTTTATGCAGCATTTATAGAAGGTTGGTAATATTCATCTTGCTGGGAACCAGGTTACTTTTTGAGGTTAACCACATCAATGCACCAACGAAGAGGATGTTACAGAAGAGATATTTAAAGGAAAATCTGGACAAATTACTTCACATGCAAACCTTCCTACTCATCCTTTCTTTAACCTTTTAACAATATGTGCATATATTTAATTTTTGGGATTTCACCTTCCTTTCTCTTCTCTTATGCCCCTTCCTCTAGGGAAGAAACCCTTCTTCTCTAATGTCTTCTGTGTGCCTAAGCTACTTGCTTTAATTGCATTCCTTGTCTGTTCATTGGAGCAAGAATAATTTATCAGTACCCACAGGGCTCCCTCTCATCAACAACTACTAGCTGTGAAGAGTCCCCAAGGAAGAATAGGACCCAAAACTTTTAGTTAGGCAATATGTGTATGCATGTGTGTGCGCGCATATGCCTGTGTCTGTTTGTTTGCTTGTCTGTATCTGTTTGTACTCTAGCTAGCCTGGGATTAGTTCTCTATGTTATGTAGAACAGGCTGACGTGAGACTCACAGAGATCTACCTGTTTCTACCTCCTGTGTGCTGGGATTAACATCGGCAAATGTCCGTATGCCAGCTGTGGGCTTATTTTTAATTAGCAGCTTAAATAGAAGAGTTGACCATTTGTTCAATAGATCACAAGTCAAAGAATGTAGCTGACACATTACTCAAGAGGGAAGGGAGGTTTTACTAAGTAGAAGAAGATAAATTTGAGTAAGCTATGTAAGCTGGTGTGTCAATCTTCACTAAACTCAGACCATCTCTAATCTCTACCTCTGTGGGAAAACTAAGTTTGCTTTTTGTTTCCAATATTTCACTAAGAGGAGCATTGCCACACTTGGCTTTGCCTCACTAGGCCCAATAATTTCATGGCATTTTGTTAATGTCTTTCCCTTTCCTTCGGTCCTGATTTGGATTTTTAGATGTGTGTAATCCTGACAGGACAATGTCATCTAATTAGTTTCTATCTACAGATGTTGTTTCTACCTGAGAACCCCCATATTGTCTCTAGAAGTGCCACTTCCTGATTCTATGATATATCTTCAATTCACATCTCTGTATTAATTTTTCTTTGTGTGTGTGTATACATATGTGGGTGCAGGTGCCCAAAAGTTTTTATCTAAAAAGTGAGGGTTACATCCCCCCACCAAAAAATAAGTGTATGAAAATTAAGCTTGTAAAGGAAGCTTAGCATTGACTAAAAAGTTTTCAAACCTAGCTTTATTTGTCATGATTTGTTATATAAACATGCAGTCTCAAGCCTCAGTAAATGCACATATCTTATTAATGTGTGTGACAATTGCTCACTGGTTACAATTTCTACAGAGGACCTCAGTTCTGCTCCCAGTAGCCACATCAGGCAGCTCTAATACACCTGTAATTCCTGATCCAAAGGATCTGACAATACCTTTTGGTCTCTGCCTGCATCTATACTCATGTCCATATAAACGGGCACATGTGCACGGACATGCGCGAGTGCACGCACATGCGCACACATGCACACACAAACCACAATTATAGTAAAATAATATCTTTAAAAAGCGTTCTTTAAACATACACAAGATGACATTTTTTTTTTCACCCTGGCCCTTTAGCTGCTGCTTCATCTTTCTTCTTTCATCTTCTCAGAAAATCTCCCTTCTCCAGACTGAGTGACAGGTGAGGTGTTGGTTTTGATGACAAAGGCACCCTGCTAACATTTGGTGAGTTTGGAGGACAGCTACTTTGTGTTCTCTTAACTAACCACGTGCAACGAGCTGAGCTTGGGGCCCATCAGTGGAACCTCAACACTGCCCCCTACAGGAGGTTCTTTTCACAAGACTGAAGACCTGGTCCGAAGTTTTCCCAGGGACCTTGTTATGTCCGTGTTTCAGCTACAGGCTGGAGTCTTCACAATCAGTGGTAAATGCTGCAAGGAAAATACAGTCAGTAATTCAAACTTGAAAGCATTTTTAAAAATTATTTCTTACTACTGAACCTATGGAAGTCTTTAGAGACTGAAAATGGCATGCAATGACAAATTTTTCTTAAAGGTCTGTCCTACACATTTTGTATAACAGCTTTCTTGACATTTACTAAACAAACCACTTAATTTATTTGCTAAAATGTGTCAGCCAGCAGTACTCCACGGGCCACATTATGTATCTTACAACTTTCAGTAAACTCCAGTTCCAGGATATCCAGTGATCCAGTGCCACCTTCTGGACTCCACAAGAACCTGAACACACACACACACACACACACACACACACACACACACACACACACACACAATTAAATTTAAAAAATCAAATATTTAAAATGTAAAAGTCAGTGGCTTTTAGCTTATATCACCTTAAAATTAATACCTGTCTTAGTTAAGGTTTTGTGGCTGTGAAGAGACACCGTGACCACAGCAATTCTTTTAAAAGAAAACATTTCATTGGGACTGGCTTGCTGTTCCAGGTATTTGCTCCATTATCATCATAGCAGGCAGTATGGTGGTAGACAGGCTGATGTGGTGTGTCAGAGAAGGAAGGCTGAAAGTTCTGCATCTGGATTTGCAGGCAGCAGGAAGAGAAAGTGATCCATTAGGCCTGACTTGAGCAACTGAAACTTCAAAGCCCTCCCACCTAGTGACACATTTCCTCCAACAAAGCCACATCTTCTAAAGTGCCAGTCCCCATGGGTCTCTGGAGGCCATTTTTAGT
Source organism: Rattus norvegicus (assembly GCF_021556685.1). Taxonomy (NCBI): domain Eukaryota; kingdom Metazoa; phylum Chordata; class Mammalia; order Rodentia; family Muridae; genus Rattus; species Rattus norvegicus. The sequence continues at coordinate 17,077,790 of NC_141553.1, read as the reverse complement.
CAATACCCATAACTTCAAGAATCCCTGGTTTATCTCTAGGCCCTACCACTTCTTTGCTCTGGAAACTTGGGGCTAGTTCTTATCTGGAAAATTTGGTCTCCTTGGGACATTACTGGTAAGTTGAGTCACACATTAAGTAGGCATCTATGACTGACACCCTTAGCCTGTACCTATGTTTCCAAGCTTCATAGTAAGAGTACCCAGAATCGGGTTGGGGATTTAGCTCAGTGGTAGAGTGCTTGCCTAGCAAGCACAAGGCCCTGGGTTCGGTCCCCAGCTCCGAAAAAAAGAAAAAAAAAAAAGAGTACCCAGAATCAAGTCACAAAAACACAAAATACAGGTATGTCAGTCTTGCCTATACCTCAAGCTTACCTAAATCGCTTTTTTAAACAATCAAGTCTTGTGTTTAGCCCAGATGTTGAGAGATTCTGCACCAGAATCTCGGGTTAGAATAGTAAACACAGACCTCTTACCTCCAAGAAGCTGGATAAATATCTTCTTAAATGACATTTGTAAACTTTTTAAACTTGTATTTTAAATTTGACAAGTGACATTCATGTGTTGTATACAATAGGATAGATGTGTGTGTGTGTGTGTGTGTATGTGTGTGTGTGTGTGTGTGTGTGTACTGACACAGTATCTCTCCGTGCAAATGAACTTGAACTAATGGTCCACCTGTCTCAGTCCCCCAGGGCTGAAAATAAGTGTGAATCAACATATTTGATGTGCTATTTGGATGTAGGTTAATTCTAGTTAATTGAAACCTGGGTTGCTAAAGGATAGATCTGAGTGGTTTGGTGTTTGCCTTGTGAGTGCAAGACCTTGGGTTTGGTTACTTAGCAGCGAAAATAGACTCACCTCCCTAAGTCAGGTCTATAATTTCTTAAATGGAAAATAAGCAGGCTGTTCAGCCTTGTAGCTAGACAGCTTGAGTCTGTGATGGTAGCAGCATTAGCAGCATTGTATGAGAGCTTTCTTCCCAGATTCTTAGTCCTGTACAGCTTCAGAGGTCTGAGAACCTGATAAGCACTCCGTATGTTGAGCCATAGCTTCTCGTGCTCTGACAATTGTGACTGATGGCAGCATGACCATTACATAGATGGCAACTGTTAATAGTGCTTAACCTTGTGACTATTAACTTCCTTTGTTATCAGAGGCAATCAGTAAGAGAGATGCAGTGGCACCAGACTAGACTAAGAAACAGAGGGAGAACCTACCTAAAATGTAGAATAAAAAATGTCAGTAAAGTACTGAGATTATAACACTAACGAGCCTTAGGAGAGAGGGGTCTAGGTCAACGCCTATGATAAACTGGCATGTTTTCTACAGAATATCAAAATGTGATATTAGAAGTTTTGTGGGAAAAAAAAAAAGGAAAGTCTTTCCTGAAGGTTTTGAGCATGCTCAGAGTGTACTCTATTTTTATGTCAAACTCCCTGCTTGTCATGAAGGGAAGAAATAAAAATGTCAGCTCTCCAGAGGCAAGAGTAGAGGCTCCAACCCATGACTAGTCATGTGTTCCGATTCTGTGTCCAATCTTGGGGATTTGACAGAACTATTGCTAAGCACGAACTGTGTCTGACACAGAAAAGGCAGGTTAGAGGGAGACAGATTAGCTTAGTGGGTTTATGTGAACCCAGTGTGCTTCACCGCTCTCCTTGGGATTGCTCTGGACTGATCTGCTGTTTTAGTGTGATGTGGGCACAGGTTGAATTACCATTCAATTTAAGGAAATTGTGTACGGCTATTCGATTCAATGAAAGATAATCAATTGGACCAGTCCTTCAGTGATAGGAAGCATAAAAACCCTCCAATTAAATGTAACAGTAAGCACACAGACTATCATTTCTCAGATGGGCAGCCTAGGGTAGCTTCATCCATTGACAAATTCTCACAGTAAATTTTCTATTGGGGTGGGAGTCTCTTTCCTGGGAGCTTTGATTTAGCTGTCTACCCCTGCATTGTAAGTACATCCCAACCAGTCTTTCTGCTCAAGACTCTGGCCAGCCATCCTCTATGGTATTCTGGGACGGAAGGTCTCAAAACGAGCATAATTCTACTGACATCCATCTTCAACCTCTTTGTCCATTGGATTAATTTTCAATAAAAAAGGAGGCACACGAAAAGGAAATTAAGTACCTCATCAGAAGATAACAGCTTTATTTAGCTTTTAAAATGTTTACTCTGATCTTAATCTGATCCTGATGAGTGGTTCGATTGCCATACAGTGTAATGGTATGATGTGCCACAAGGTCTTATGTGTAGGGTATATCAAGTTTAACAAAGGAAATTTTCACAGAATACTTGCTGTATTAATTACCCGTATTGCTAATAGGATCGAACAGCTGATAAGACGCAACTTAAGAAAGGTTGAGATTACTTTAGGTCATTATTATTGTTTGACTTAGAGTCTATCATGGCAAGAAGGTACAGTCCCAGGAATGTGAGGCAACTGGTCTCACTGAATGCTCACTCGGGAGCCCAGAGAACAGCATTTAAGAGAAGGGATTTCCAGAGAACAAAATTTCAAAGAAGCTCATTGCAATACTCTTCCAACCTCTTCATGTGGGATGATGTCACAAGTGAGGCAGGTACAAGATAGAATGAGGCCTGTCATTGGACGAGAAGGAAGGATGGGCGGGAGAAAAGTTGAAGGAAGAGGAGGAGACGGGAAGAGGGAGAGGACGGAGAGAAGCCGTGGCGGAGACAACATCAAGTTGACATTAAGATTCCACGCTGTAGGGGAGAGAGACATGAATGAGTAGTGAAAGAAAAGTTTCAAAACTATGAGAAGCAACATAGTACTGTAAACCAGAAAAAAAATGACACTGACTTGTATTCTGCCTATGAAGAATTGTCATATAAGATGGTGGTTATCATGAAATTTACTCCAAAGACAGAAGGAAAAGACAGATTATATTCGTGTATTATGGTATGTTATTACCAATATATTATTTTTATGGAATTTTGCAAAATGTTTATGGTATCTGTCATCTATAAAAAATTTATAGTTCAATATACTTATTCCTAGCTGAAAAAAAGATTCGTGATAAACTGATAAAAATCTTGCATCCTTTTTTAAGAATACATTTCTAAAATGACATGAGCTTCAGGCACTAAAGTCAGGCCTAGGCCCGAGTGAGCTCATGAGGGTGCCTCTTCGTACATGCTCTTGCCAACTCTGGGTAGTATTAAAGTCCTTCCTGTCCTTGCCAATCTGATAATACATGGCACATTTTAGTTCTTTTCTTTAATCAAGACTTAAGATGAACATTTTCCATGTGATTATATTCTCTGTAGCTCTTCCTCTCATTTTTATTTTTTGCCTATCAGTTACCTTAAACATACACACACACACACACACATACATATACACTCAAATACATACATATACTAACACACAACACTCACACACATACACACATATATACACACCATACATACACACACAAACATATGTACATACACACACCTATACTCATACACTCAAATACATACATTAGTAGCATACACAACACTCACACACATATACACACATACAAAAAAAAAAAAAAAGAAAAAAAAAAGATTCCACGCTGTACCTTTACAGGTTGTTATAAATGTTCTTACGGGATTGATGTGTACAGGGCTTTGTATGTTTATGTGGGCAATTATATCTTATCAATTGGATCAAAGGTTACTGTGTTGTGTGTTCTTTCATGTAGCAATTTAAGTGTAAGAAAGTGTCAGGTCTTCCTGGTTGCTGCCGCCGCAGAGAGCCCGTGGGCAGCACCCCGTGAGCAAACTTGAGCCTCGGGACCACAGGTAAGACCAACTTGTCTGCTGCAAGAGAGCTGCCTGGTGAGATCGGGAAACACAGAGGCAGAGTTCATCTAGGACCGGGCACGTCCTGTGTTTGCCGGAGGTCCCACGCCCGCGGATCCCAGCCTGCAGCAGCTCTCTGCTCCCAGACCCCTTGGGAAAGAGGCCTCACCGCCTGATCAGGTGGGCACTCCTGAGGCTGCAGAGAGGAAGAGACCACCAACACTGCCCACCCCTGCCCACATCCCTGGCCCAAGAAAAAACTGTATAAGGCGTCTGGGCTCCCGTGGGGGAGGGCCCAGGAGCGGCAGGACCCCTGCCTGAGACACCACCGGAACCTGAAGGAAACAGACCAGATAAACAGTTCTCTGCACCCAAATCCCGTGGGAGGGAGAGCTAAACCTTCAGAGAGGCAGACAAGCCTGGGAAACCAGAAGAGACTGCTCTCTGCGCACACATCTCCGACGCCAGAGGAAAACACCAAAGGCCATCTGGAACCCTAGTGCACTGAAGCCCCCGGAAGGGGCGGCACAGGTCTTCCTGCCGCTGCAGAGAGCCCATGGGCAGCACCCCGCGAGCGAACTTGAGCCTCGGGACCACAGGTAAGACCAACTTTTCTGCTGCAAGAAAGCTGCCTGGTGAACTCAAGACGCAGGCCCACAGGAACAGCTGAAGACCTGTAGAGAGGAAAAACTACACGCCCTAAAACAGAACACTCTGTCCCCATAACTGACTGAAAGAGAGGAAAACAGGTCTACAGCACTCCTGACACACAGGCTTACAGGACAGTCTAGCCACTGTCAGAAATAGCAGAACAAAGTAACACTAGAGATAATCTGATGGCGAGAGGCAAGCACAGGAACCCAAGCAACAGAAACCAAGACTACATGGCATCATCGGAGCCCAATTCTCCCACCAAAACAAACATGGAATATCCAAACACACAAGAAAAGCAAGATCTAGTTTCAAAATCATATTTGATCATGATACTGGAGGACTTCAAGAAAGACGTGAAGAACTCCCTTAGGGAAACACAGGAAAACATTAATAAACAAGTAGAAGCCTACAGAGAGGAAGCGCAAAAATCCCTGAAAGAATTCCAGGAAAACACAATCAAACAGTTGAAGGAATTAAAAATGGAAATAGAAGCAATCAAGAAAGAACACATGGAAACAACCCTGGATATAGAAAACCAAAAGAAGAGACAAGGAGCTGTAGATACAAGCTTCACCAACAGAATACAAGAGATGGAAGAGAGAATCTCAGGAGCAGAAGATTCCATAGAAATCGTTGACTCAACTGTCAAAGATAATGTAAAGCAGAAAAAGCTACTGGTCCAAAACATACAGGAAATCCAGGACTCAATGAGAAGATCAAACCTAAGGATAATATGTATAGAAGAGAGTGAAGACTCCCAGCTCAAAGGACCAGTAAATATCTTCAACAAAATCATAGAAGAAAACTTCCCTAACCTAAAAAAAGAGATACCCATAGGCATACAAGAAGCCTACAGAACTCCAAATAGATTGGACCAGAAAAGAAACACATCCCGTCACATAATAGTCAAAACACCAAACGCACAAAATAAAGAAAGAATATTAAAAGCAGTAAGGGAAAAGGGTCAAGTAACATATAAAGGCAGACCTATCAGAATCACACCAGACTTCTCGACAGAAACTATGAAGGCCAGAAGATCCTGGACTGATGTCATACAGACCCTAAGAGAACACAAGTGCCAGCCCAGGTTACTGTATCCTGCAAAACTCTTAATTAACATAGATGGAGAAACCAAGATATTCCATGACAAAACCAAATTTACACAATATCTTTCTACAAATCCAGCACTACAAAGGATAATAAATGGTAAAGCCCAACATAAGGAGGCAAGCTATACCCTAGAAGAAGCAAGAAACTAATCGTCTTGGCAACAAAACAAAGAGAATGAAAGCACACATACATAACCTCACATCCAAATATGAATATAACAGGAAGCAATAATCACTATTCCTTAATATCTCTCAACATCAATGGCCTCAACTCCCCAATAAAAAGACATAGATTAACAAACTGGATACGCAACGAGGACCCTGCATTCTGCTGCCTACAGGAAACACACCTCAGAGACAAAGACAGACATTACCTCAGAGTGAAAGGCTGGAAAACAATTTTCCAAGCAAATGGTCAGAAGAAGCAAGCTGGAGTAGCCATTCTAATATCAAATAAAATCAATTTTCAACTAAAAGTCATCAAAAAAGATAAGGAAGGACACTTCATATTCATCAAAGGAAAAATCCATCAAGATGAACTCTCAATCCTAAATATCTATGCCCCAAATACAAGGGCACCTACATATGTAAAAGAAACCTTACTAAAGCTCAAAACACACATTGCACCTCACACAATAATAGTGGGAGATTTCAACACCCCACTCTCATCAATGGACAGGTCATGGAAACAGAAATTAAACAGAGATGTAGACAGACTAAGAGAAGTCATGAGTCAAATGGACTTAACGGATATTTATAGAACATTCTATCCTAAAGCAAAAAGATATACCTTCTTCTCAGCTCCTCATGGTACTTTCTCCAAAATTGACCATATAATTGGTCAAAAAACGGGCCTCAACAGGTACAGAAAGATAGAAATAATCCCGTGCGTGCTATCGGACCACCATGGCCTAAAACTGGTCTTCAATAACAATCAAGAAAGAATGCCCACATATACTTGGAAATTGAACAATGCTCTACTCAATGATAACCTGGTCAAGGAAGAAATAAAGAAAGAAATTAAAAACTTTTTAGAATTTAATGAAAATAAAGGTACAACATACCCAAACTTATGGGACACAATGAAAGCTGTGCTAAGAGGAAAACTCATAGTGCTGAGTGCCTGCAGAAAGAAACAGGAGAGAGCATATGTCAGCAGCTTGACAGCACACCTAAAAGCTCTAGAACAAAAAGAAGCAAATACACCCAGGAGGAGTAGAAGGCAGGAAATAATCAAACTCAGAGCTGAAATCAACCAAGTAGAAACAAAAAGGACCATAGAAAGAATCAACAGAACCAAAAGTTGGTTCTTTGAGAAAATCAACAAGATAGATAAACCCTTAGCCAGACTAACGAGAGGACACAGAGAGAGCGTCCAAATTAACAAAATCAGAAATGAAAAGGGAGACATAACAACAGATTCAGAGGAAATTCAAAAAATCATCAGATCTTACTATAAAAACCTATATTCAACAAAACTTGAAAATCTTCAGGAAATGGACAATTTCCTAGACAGATACCAGGTACAGAAGTTAAATCAGGAACAGATAAACCAGTTAAACAACCCCATAACTCCTAAGGAAATAGAAGCAGTCATTAAAGGTCTCCCAACCAAAAAGAGCCCAGGTCCAGACGGGTTTAGTGCAGAATTCTATCAAACCTTCATAGAAGACCTCATACCAATATTATCCAAACTATTCCACAAAATTGAAACAGATCGATCACTACCGAATACCTTCTATGAAGCCACAATTACTCTTATACCTAAACCACACAAAGACACAACAAAGAAAGAGAACTTCAGACCAATTTCCCTTATGAATATCGACGCAACAATACTCAACAAAATTCTGGCAAACCGAATCCAAGAGCACATCAAAACAATCATCCACCATGACCAAGTAGGCTTCATCCCAGGCATGCAGGGATGGTTTAATATACGGAAAACCATCAACGTGATCCATTATATAAACAAACTGAAAAAACAAAACCACATGATCATTTCATTAGACGCTGAGAAAGCATTTGACAAAATTCAACACCCCTTCATGATAAAAGTCCTGGAAAGAATAGGAATTCAAGGCCCATACCTGAACATAGTAAAAGCCATATACAGCAAACCAGTTGCTAACATTAAACTAAATGGAGAGAAACTTGAAGCAATCCCACTAAAATCAGGGACTAGACAAGGCTGCCCACTCTCTCCCTACTTATTCAATATAGTTCTTGAAGTTCTAGCCAGAGCAATCAGACAACAAAAGGAGATCAAGGGGATACAGATCGGAAAAGAAGAAGTCAAAATATCACTATTTGCAGATGACATGATAGTATATTTAAGTGATCCCAAAAGTTCCACCAGAGAACTACTAAAGCTGATAGACAACTTCAGCAAAGTGGCTGGGTATAAAATTAACTCAAATAAATCAGTTGCCTTCCTCTATACAAAAGAGAAACAAGCCGAGAAAGAAATTAGGGAAACGACACCCTTCATAATAGACCCAAATAATATAAAGTACCTCGGTGTGACTTTAACCAAGCAAGTAAAAGATCTGTACAATAAGAACTTCAAGACACTGAAGAAGGAAATTGAAGAAGACCTCAGAAGATGGAAAGATCTCCCATGCTCATGGATTGGCAGGATTAATATAGTAAAAATGGCCATTTTACCAAAAGCGATCTACAGATTCAATGCAATCCCCATCAAAATTCCAATCCAATTCTTCAAAGAGTTAGACAGAACAATTTGCAAATTCATCTGGAATAACAAAAAACCCAGGATAACTAAAGCTATCCTCAACAATAAAAGGACTTCAGGGGGAATCACTATCCCTGAACTCAAGCAGTATTACAGAGCAATAGTGATAAAAACTGCATGGTATTGGTACAGAGACAGCCAGATAGACCAATGGAATAGAATTGAAGACCCAGAAATGAACCCACACACCTATGGTCACTTGATTTTTGACAAAGGAGCCAAAACCATCCAATGGAAAAAAGATAGCATTTTCAGCAAATGGTACTGGTTCAACTGGAGGTCAACATGTAGAAGAATGCAGATCGATCCATGTTTATCACCCTGTACAAAGCTTAAGTCCAAGTGGATCAAGGACCTCCACATCAAACCAGACACACTCAAACTAATAGAAGAAAAACTAGGGAAGCATCTGGAACACATGGGCACTGGAAAAAATTTCCTGAACAAAACACCAATGGCTTACGCTCTAAGATCAAGAATCGACAAATGGGATCTCATAAAACTGCAAAGCTTTTGTAAGGCAAAGGACACTGTGGTTAGGACAAAACGGCAACCAACAGATTGGGAAAAGATCTTTACCAATCCTACAACAGATAGAGGCCTTATATCCAAAATATACAAAGAACTCAAGAAGTTAGACCGCAGGGAAACAAATAACCCTATTAAAAAATGGGGTTCAGAGCTAAACAAAGAATTCACAGCTGAGGAATGCCAAATGGCTGAGAAACACCTAAAGAAATGTTCAACATCTTTAGTCATAAGGGAAATGCAAATCAAAACAACCCTGAGATTTCACCTCACACCAGTGAGAATGGCTATGATCAAAAACTCAGGGGACAACAGATGCTGGCGAGGATGTGGAGAAAGAGGAACACTCCTCCATTTTTGGTGGGATTACAAACTGGTACAACCATTCTGGAAATCAGTCTGGAGGATCCTCAGAACATTGGACATTGAACTGCCTGAGGATCCAGCTATACCTCTCTTGGGCATATACCCAAAAGATGCCCCAACATATAAAAAAGACACGTGCTCCACTATGTTCATTGCAGCCTTATTTATAATAGCCAGAAGCTGGAAAGAACCCAGATGCCCTTCAACAGGGGAATGGATACAGAAAATGTGGTACATCTACACAATGGAATATTACTCAGCTATCAAAAACAACGAGTTTATGAAATTCGTAGGCAAATGGTTGGAACTGGAAAACATCATCCTGAGTGAGCTAACCCAATCACAGAAAGACATACATGGTATGCACTCATTGATAAGTGGCTATTAGCCCAAATACTTGAATTACCCTAGATGCCTAGAACAAATGAAACTCAAGACAGATGATCAAAATGTGAATGCTTCACTCCTTCTTTAAAAGGGGAACAAGAATACCCTTGGCAGGGAAGAGAGAGGCAAAGATTAAAACAGAGACTGAAGGAACACCCATTCAGAGCCTGCCCCACATGTGGCCCATACATATACAGCCACCCAATTAGACAAGATGGATGAAGCAAAGAAGTGCAGACCGACAGGAGCCGGATGTAGATCGCTCCTGAGAGACACAGCCAGAATACAGCAAATACAGAGGCGAATGCCAGCAGCAAACCACTGAACTGAGAATAGGTCCCCCGTTGAAGGAATCAGAGAAAGAACTGGAAGATCTTGAAGGGGCTCGAGACCCCAAAAGTACAACAATGCCAAGTAACCAGAGCTTCCAGGGACTAAGCCACTACCTAAAGACTATACATGGACTGACCCTGGACTCTGACCTCATAGGTAGCAATGAATATCCTAGTAAGAGCACCAGTGGAAGGGGAAGCCCTGGGTCCTGCTAAGACTGAACCCCCAGTGAACTAGACTGGTGGGGGGAGGGCGGCAATGGGGGGAGGGTCGGGAGGGGAACACCCATAAGGAAGGGGAGGGGGGAGGGGGATGTTTGCCCGGATACCGGGAAAGGGAATAACACTCGAAATGTATATAAGAAATACTCAAGCTAATTAAAAAAAAAAAAGTGTGCATGGGCTAGAGACACTGGGCCGCCATGGAATTGGGATGTGTGCTTCTGGCAAGATATCTAGCAGATATTTTAGGGGCACTGAGGTGTAGACCTAGTGGGGGATAAAAGATACCCTTTTATTTTTTTATATTTTTACAACAATATCTTCACATCTTGTTCATTCTATTCAGTAAGTCGGATGTTGCTGTGTATATTCAGGGTAGATTTTTCTTCCTCAGATAAACCTCTGGAAATGTCCCCCATAGACACCCCCAATTTATTAGATTTAGACTCAGTGAGATTGATGATCGAGGTAACAATGAGACCCACATAGAGAAATAAATTCCAAAGATCCTCCATTGATGATTGACAATGATATGAAATGTATTTAAAATCAATAATATGAACTCTTTTAAGAACTTTGTTCGTACTGGCAGGTATTGAGTTTATCAAGAGACCGGCTTTGTTACTAGAGGAAATGTTATAACAGTGACCAAAACCCTCATGGAACCTTAAGTCAGAGATGGAGTTTTTGCTGCACAATTTTCTCACTTTATTTTCAATTTGGTTTGGGATGCTTTCATTTTTTTTTACACTCATGGGAAACAAGAATCAAGACGTCTTCTCTCCTTATTGAAGGAGAAGGGGAATATAAACTCAATGTGGGATTTAAGGGTGACATGTGCTAAACAGAAAGATTGGACACCATGATATCATCAACTGCAACAACTCACTTAATAGAACATAATAACTTACTATTTGAACTCGTCACACAGTCAGTAGCTACTTGTTAAGGAAGTATATGCAATGGAAACGTGGTGTTTTACATATAAATTTTAACTAAAAGAATTATCCCAGGGTTTGGGGATTTAGCTCAGTGGTAAAGCGCTTGCCTAGCAAGCGCAAGGCCCTGGGTTCGGTCCCCAGCTCTGGAAAAAAAAAGAATTGTCCCATTATCTTTTATTACTTTACAATCATTCATACACATATATGTATGCATGTATACATGTGTATGTCTGTTGTGTCTGTGTTTGTTGTGTGTGTTTGCTCTTGAAGTTCATGTGATCATGGAGAGATTCTATGATAGCTGAACAGATAAAATGCTTTACTCTGAACCTTCACAGTTTTACACTCTAAGAAAAATAATTTCAAAGATGAGTTTAGCAAAATGCTACATTGTATTTTTTAAGAGTTGATATATTAAAAACTGACTTTTTGCTTTTGCCTGATAAATATGAACATGTTAGTCTGGTTCACTAACACAGTAAGTTGTGTGAAGGAAAATTAAATTCCATGTGTCCCAAGTGCTGTATTAATACCCTATATATGCTGAATTATCATATGACTATATACAGTATTTATTTGTCTTTCTTGGGGTATCGGGGTCAAGCCAAGACAGATTGAAAAACAAAGTCACTTGTACTACAACTACAAAGGTTGCTAATATAGAGATATTAGTGGTCCTTGTTAAATTATCACATAATTCTGGAATTAGTCTGGTTTTGAAGTAAAACCGTAAGTGTTTTATTTATTTTACAAATTACATTTTGGCATTCATAGATTGAGACATTTCTTGGGTCATTTCTATTACAGAAATCTGTTGATTTGTGCTGATAATTCCATTATATCCTTACACTATAACATGTACTATAAATTCCTATACTACTAATAAGATACTTTTTATGTTTTTTTGTGACTTCCCTTGATTTTTTTTAATATTTGCAGAATTACCCAGTTTGTATTAAACAGTTGCTCAGAATGGCAGACGTAGGGGGATCCCACAGTTGACAGTAATCTTTACTCTCTCCTTGTCTGAGACTGAGATTTACTTCGTTTTAGTTTCCTACAGTTAATGAAATGCAAATAAGGTGAGCTTTTTATCTGAAGGTATCATTTATGAGCAGGATTTTTAGATCCTCTGAGAAGTTGCAGACTCCAGGGCAGTGTGTCGTCCCCAGTGGGAGAATCACAGAAATCTGACCTCACCTTCCAGTCAGTGCCAACATGCCCCAGTCTGTGATAAAGGTTGTAGGAGGGGACTTTCAGCGTCTCAATGATTTTTGTAAGTTGGTCCAGAGTCTTTTTGAAGTTGACCTCCAAGTCACATTGCATAGGAAAGATTAATTTATTCCTTTACTAGTTCTGACTTTAATTTTATTCAAATATTTTGCTTTGATGGAGGTTAGTTTTAATGATGTAAAACTTTGGGTCAGATAGACTTGATTCAGCAACTTAGAGTCAATGAGCAGTTAGCACTATTGACCTTGACTCTGATGGTGATTCTTTCTGAACTTCAGTTTCCTCTGTATAAGACAGACTAAGGGAAAGAAGAAAAAATCCATGCACTTCGTTATCATTTAGTCATTGTATAAAGGTTCTTCATATTCTCCTTTGTCTCCAGACCAACTTGCCAACTACACCATTAAATTTTTAACATGAAATAGTAGGAAGTAAATATTAATCTTGGGTAAAAGGGTGGGAAATATTTATTGCTCATCAATCACTTGTTGCATGCTAAATTTTGTTAATCATTTTAATATACTCTCAAGCAACAAGGGCGTTGGTTTTTCATGGTTTATCAGAAGAAAAATAACCCATAGTCGAGTCTGGAGAGATGGCCAGAGAACATTGAGTTTGGTTCTCAGCACTCACATTGAGTCTTAGAAATGCCTTTCACTCCAGCTCCAGGAGATCCTACACCCTTTTCTGGCCTTTGTAGGTATGCACACAGATGATTTATACAGATATGCAAACCACACCCATGAATTAGAATATAAATCAAAATAAATATTATTTGAAGAACCTGTAGTATGTGTGGGAGATAAAATTCTTGTGTAGGAGAGACAAAGACAGAGAGATGAGAAAGACAGAGATTGCTAATCCACAATGTCCTGGCGTGTTTCTCTGTCGCAGTGACAGAACACTGATCAACGAACCTGGGGAGAGAAAGGATTTATTTTAGCTTATCAGTTAGATCTCATCATGAAATTACAGAAAGCCAAGAAAAGGATATGAGAGAAGTGCTTGAAGTCAAGAACCCAGAGGAACGCTACCTACTGGCCTTCTTCCAGGCTAATATTAAGCTACCTTCATTAAGCATCACTGGCTTATCTGCCCAGAGATGCCATTGCTCATAGTGAGCTGGGCCTTTCTACATCAATTAGCAATCAAGACCATGTTCCATGGGTCCGTCTGATGGAGACAATTCCTAGGGAGATATTGTCTCTTCCCAGATGTCTCTACGTTGGTATCAAATTGACAATGACTAACGGGCACACACAGAAATGTCTGAAACAGTATTTGAAGAAACATCTGGATAGCATGACCAGCCAAGTACTAAAAAATATCCTACCTATCACACTTTAAAGCATGCTATTTTTATTATTCCGGTGTTAAAGATGGGAAAATGAAAACTCAGAAAGTTAAAGGTACCAATTCAAAAGTCTGATAGAAAAGTATTGAATCTTTGATTTCAATCTAGATCTGCCTTTCCTCAACACATACATTCTTAATAGATATTCATAGTATATCACTTACATATTACACCTTTCACATATGATTAATAACCATTTTATGATAATATGATTTACAGCATAAAATTATATACTAAAGTTTGGCAATATGAATCCTCTTATATCCACTACCATTTATTAAGAGCAAAGGACAGAGATCATAAAATAAAAGCTTGTCTCCTCTTCATTTTCTCTCTGTGCCTGTGCTGCCATATCTGCCTGAATATTTGCCTCTCCTCAGGATCTTCAAGCTTTATATACAGTTGAAAGTGTTCTGTCAGCACCCTTCCATCCCCCTCAGTCTGGACCTCTACTTCTCCTGTGTGGCCTGGCTCTCCTATAAGGATGACGTGTCAAATCTTAATCCCATTCATTACTTCCACTTGAGGGGCCACCGATCTCACTACAATCCCTGAAGTGGCTTCTCACAGGAAGCTTTGCTCTTACGATGTGACAGATGCTTTAATCTGGAGCCCTGTTGCTGGGAACCATGGGCATTTATCAGAGGAGGATCCAAAGTAAAGGAATAGAGATACAGCTTAAAGAACAAGGGAGTCGAGGTTTGGAGCAATCTGCTCCCGTTATACACACTATAGGACCTGTGACCTTGAACATGTTCAGGATTAAAACCTTACCATGACTTATATTATGAGATAAAAGAATCATATTTATATACCTGAAAAGAGGCAATCTTTTTGTGTGTGTAACTTTCTGTGAGTGGTAAATAAAACTGTGTGTGTGTGTGTTGTTTTTTTAAAAAAAACTATAGTCTACTCCAGTGATTCTGTCCATCATTAAACTTTCCCTCAGGGCCCCCCAGACTCCATCTATCTTACGATGTTACTATTGACCAGGTAAAAAAGTTGTTGTGTTCTTCTCTATTCCTCCATAATTTTGAAGTTTTTTTTATAGAATTAGGTAAACCATTTTATTGTAGTGACATAGTCTGCATTATGGTTAAAAATAATCCAGAATTCACAGCCTTATATGAAATACATACCACCTGGTTAAGCCTTCCTTAGTCCTAAATTTCATAGAATCACAAAACATTTCTTCCGGCAATAGAATCTCTCACAACATTTTACAAAATCATTTATTTTCCATTTTCTGAAATCTTAGGGTTTTTTTTTCATTTCCTTATCTATTCAGCCTCCATAGTTTTATACGGAAGGGCAATACTCAACTACTTTGAGTTTTAAACTGGGAGAAGGCTTCTAAGGAAGCAAAATCTGGGAGTTGGCTGCCGCCCAATGTCCTCCAGATCATCCTAGGAAATAGGCACATGTAGAGACTCCCTCTACCTCACTTCTTTAGGTGAATTATTTTCAAGCAGCAGTTCTTCAGCCAGTATTTTCCTTCAGGCTTTCAAGTTCATTGAAGTATGTATGTATGTATGTATGTATATATGTATGTATGTATGTATGTATGTATTTGTTTATTTATTTAAATGCAGGCAATATGAAGACAATAAAGGAAAAACAAAGGCATTCTAAAGCCCTTCACAGGATAAGATAGTTACCAATTTGATAATCACTACCCATCCACTGCTTTCTCTTGGCTCACAAGAGTACTCAGTTAGCAACCTGATACACTGGCTTAAAATAATATATTCCCCAAGCACTAAGCATCTCCACTCGTTTTATAATATAACGTTCTCTCTCTAGAAGGAAGCTGTCTCATGCAATGGTAATATTATTTTAGACATAAAGGGAATAAAGGTTTTGAATGCAAATTTCAAAGAATCAGGGCCAGGTATTCTTCGTTCAAATTCTGGTGTTGGTAGGTGTGGTTATGATCTTCACAAATACCAACTTGGATCTTTCAGGAAAACCTAGGCGTGTCCTGTTTCTCCTAAACTGTACCACAACCACGTCAGGGCAGAGAGGCTGACCTCCACCCATTCCTGCTTGATACAAAAACTCGTATGGGCAGTTTGGGTTGGGAGACAGCAACCTATCCAAGATGTATGTCCTCAACCGCTCTGCAGCGAAATTTTCTTTCTCTTTCTTTGACTGTGCCTTTTGACAAACACTGCTCTGAAGGACTCTGTGGCCCCACCTTAGCATCCTGACCTTTATGCTCATCCCCATTTTTCCCAAATCTCTTGAAAATACACTTGCCAAATGTTTTTCTTAAGAACACGAACCAATGTACATATCTCTGAATGTATTCAATCTCATCACTACCCATTTCTCAGGACAAAAAGGAGTTGATTGTAACACCCAGCATTCAGAAAGTTTTGAGAGTAGGACAAACAAGTTAATGTACAAAAATGAAGCTAGCAAAATGAAGGTAATTTACTCCTTTGGCTGATATACCCCATCTTTCTTCTTTCTCCCAGCATCTCTTCTCCTCCTCGCCAACTTCTCTTTGTTTTCTTTTCTCTCTGTTGTTTCTGTTCTCAGTTGCACTTTTCCTTTTCTGTGCAACAATGAGACAATCTAGACATGCGTTTTGCTGACGTCCTTGCCTGTTCCTCTCCTGCATGTGTAGGACCAGCCATTGACAAGAAATGAGAAGGAGACAAAAATGCTTGGATCATTGCCAGGGGGAAAAGAAAGGGAAAAAATTAGAACACATGGGAAAGGATTACAGTGATTTCAAGGCAACACTGGAGGTAGGCAGCAAGAAGGCTATAAAAGGTTTTTTTTCAGAATCAGAATAGCTCAGGTTTCCAATTTCCTTGTCATGAATACATGATGATTATTTCTAAGTTATCCCTCAAGTTTCAGTTTAGCTATTAGGACCCTTGGATGGTACCTTTCCTTCCTTTCTTTTGTCCTAAGGCTGTTCACTACCTTGTATAACGCCAAAGAATTCCAGTCATTGCTCAGAGATGACCTTTTACTAGGCAATATGGATAATGGAAAGGTGTTCTGAAGGTTAGAGAGTAAATCTAATACGTTGAAATATATTGTTGACAAGCCACCCTAGCAAGATAAAAGTCAATGACCTCCATGCGTATCTTTGTTTAGGGCTGCTTCTGCCTCAATCTGAGTTAAGGGAGAGCACCAGAGATGTGCTTTGAACAACGATATATTTTAAAGATGAAGTCTTTGCTGTATTGCTGACACTGTGTTGTATTTTTCTACAGGGATGTGGCTGTAAATCACACAGAGTAGAAGTTTATCCTACCTTCCCCCCAGGTTCCGTGAAGGAACTCTGAGTCCTCTAGTCAGGATCCCACGACTATACATTTTAGAGTGGCAATTTACTGTCCTCAGTTAAGTCATCCCAGAAGGCATGGGTGGAGACTACCCTGTGATTAAAGGCTTAAGACATCATAAATTCCAAGCAACACATTGAAATATCAATACAGGCTTACAAGCTCTAAACTCCAAGGGAGAATATTGAGTCAGGTTTTGAAACTTCAAAGGTAATATTTATGGATCAAGACATGCAACTGACTAAAATAGAGTTGGAAAACTCGCTGTACTGCAGGAGAGAATTTGAGTCATCAGACTTGTGGTGACCAAATGTGTGACAAGAAACAGTTTAAGGAAAGGGGATTTGTTCTATCTCGCAGTTTGAGAGAATACTATGGTTCACCATGGATGGACATCCTAAATTGGTACTCTGTGGAGGTCATGGCACAAAGAGATTGCTTCTGTTACTTTATTTTTAAGGATCTAGAAGCAGACATGACTTGAGCAAGGGGCAACCAGTGCCAAGCTGTAGATTTAGACCTGTGTCTTAGGAGAGAGTTCCTCCTGTAAGACCCCATCTCTTATGTGTCCTTTGGCCTCCCAAAACAATTAACTGGAGTCAGTGGGAGAGATATTATATGTTTAAGCCATAACACTGTGTTAGGGAAACCATCAGCAGAGTGGATTCTTTTGATATAGCAGGGTTTTGTTGTGAATATTCTGCTCACCTCTTATTTTCTGCTATATCCAGTAGTTTCTCAACTCTAGTCATGGCAGGAAATTTCTAGAATAAGGTTTGACATGACCCTCATTTGTTTGTCTCTGCCTGTCTTTCTTTTTAACCTTGCCAACAATAAAAGGTTATGTGTGTTGATATTTAATTCTCCCAAGTATAACCAAAACCAACATAAAAAGATGCATCAGACTTATCTACCAGATTTTTCTTGCTTTTTTGATGGTAACTCTTTTGTATATAATTTTCCCCCAGGTTGTCTGTGAGTCATCTTTGTATGAAACATTGTTTTCAGTTGCTACTATTTCCTTTTTTTCTTTTTTTGTCTTCTGAATGACCACTCCCAGTACAGTCGGAGCATGTTTTTGCTCTTTACTGGTGTGCCCCTCAGTACCTACTGTATCACATGCCGATAATTTTTTTGAGCAGATGAAATTAGGACACCATCTCTAGAGCTGTGCCTTCTATTCTGCATATAAATTCCGAAGCTCAACGAATGCATGTTAGTCAAGTACCACAGCACATTGTTGCTCGGGCCTTTAAAATACTGCTGCCCCAGTCTTCTAGAAAGAAACGGAAGTGTCTTCTTTTAATTGGGTGAATCCACTTCCTTCTGCTGAATTCCATGTTCTTGAGCTCCTTCTGTGTTTAGTTCCTGCAGTTATTTTTATGGGCTGTGATTAGTCAGAAGCACAAAACCTGAAGCACCAACATAAAAAATTCCCTTGAAGAGAAGAACCCTGGGACTGATCAGTAGTGGTGTTGAGAGCCACATAGGATCAAAGCAATTTCAGAACCTCTCCCGGCCAGCTTTCTGATGCTGTTTTCAGATTGGGTGAGGGGTAAGAACAGGGAGACTTATCTCTGCCTCTTCATCCCACTTCCCAAACAGGCGCTAATCCCATTTTAATGGAGACTTTGCACTGGAGCGTTTAATAGCCTGTCTATCACTAGAGGGGACTGATATTTCTGATGCAGGCTAGTTGCATAGGGATAATCCAAATCTCTGTGGAATTTTCCACTGAGTACCCAGGGTCTCTCCTGTTCCATGTCTTTGCTTCCTTAAATGAATACTTAGGATTTTTTGTTGAGATGGTTGTTTCACTATTTTTTTTTAATTGAAACACCTTTTTTTTTCATGCAATATATTCTGATCACAATTCCCCCCCCCCATGTTCCCCCACCTCCCTATTCATCCAACTCTATACTCTTCCTTTCTGTCTCTCAAAAAAAAAAAAGATCTAAAAAGAAGGCAAAAGAATGCAGGGAACAAACAAACAAACAAAACCCCCTCCCCCCCCCATCTTTATTAACTTGAGTATTTCTTATTTACATTTCGATTGTTATTCCCTTTCCAGGTTTCCGGGCCAACATCCCCCTAACCCCTCCCCCTCCCCTTCTATATGGGTGTTGCCCTCCCCATCCTCCCCACAATACCGCCGCCCTCCCCCCAACAATCACCAAACAAAACCCTTAAAAACACAAAACTAAGAGGCACACTGTATAAACAGAAGACCAATAGGATCAAAAAAAAAAAAAAAGAAAGAAAGAAAGGAAAGAAAGGAAGAAAGAAAAGAAAAGAAAAAAAAACAACTCCCAAACAAAAACAGAATGAGACAAAATTTCCATAATAATTCCACTTTCTTCATTTTGTTTTGGCCTTCTACCTCTGGGCCGCAGGCTTACCCAGAAGTGTGACTACTTTACCCGAGGAGACTCCATTAGGGGAAACTAAGCTTTCTTCTGCTAGTGGCTGTCAGTTTTACTTCTGCTTCCTCCATCCGACTTGAACGTGTGTAGACCCTAAGCATGCCGCCACCATCTCTGTGACGTCATATGTGCATTGGTCCTGTTGTGTTTAAAGGCGTTACTTTCTCGGTGTCTCCTGTCCCCCATTGTTTCTTACAATAGCTCCACTTCATCTTCGACATAGCTCCGTGAGCAAGTATTTGAGGGGGCCATTGGGAACCGGATGTTCCAAAGTCTCTTTGCATACTGTTCAGATGTGGGTCTCTGCGTCATTTCCTACTGCAAGAAGATGCTTCTCTGATTCACTGGGTGACACACTGGTTTCTAGGCATGACACAAGGTCCTTAAGAGCCATTTTATTGCTGTTCCTTTAGCAGAACAATAGTATTTCATTCCGCCTAGGTCTAGGACCTCCTCAGTCTCAAGTTCTTACCCAGCTAGCATTGTTAGGCATGCGCTTCGTCCCACTGAATGGGCCTTAAATCCAATTAGTGAATGGCTGGTTGCTACCACAATGTTTGTGGCGTCGTTGTCCCAGTTTGTAGCTGTGTTGGTTACGTTTATCCCCTTGCAGCTCTAAGAAAATCTTCTAGTACCATGAACACTAGTCAGTAGGGAGGAAGCCTTCAAGTGCCAGATCAACTGATCAACTTCTCGGTGGTAGATAAGATATGTAAGGATTGTCCTCAGCAATAGGCCTTGCCATCGAGTTTGTAAAGAACAATCAATCACCTTGGTAGGAGCCTATAATGGTTGGGAATTTCCATGGGACCCTTTAGGAAAGTGACTCAACTGGATATAACCTATTCCTGACACTGGAGTTTTCAAATGATGTTATATCTAGTTGGAGTTTTGTCTTCACTGTTATTTGAAGACTGCATCTAGACTTCTTTGAGATTTATATATATTTTAGGAAGCGCCTATGGTAGCACGTTTTATATGGCCATTCCAATGCCCCTTTGTGCTAATTATGTCTCCCCATATTCCCTTTTAAGAAATGACTTTATCCTATTGCCTTCCCAGCTAAGCCAGAGGAACATTCTGTTTCCTTCCATTGAAATTTTATTCAGCTCAGTGTTTTGCAGACTAGTTACATCTTTTCTAATTGTTCCCTTCTTCTGGGCTGCAATGCAGCAGTGTGCTTTGAATGAAGCCTGCCGCTCGCTGGTTATACCCCTGAGATCTTGTTGTAGCTCTGCTGTTTAATAATCGTAGCAAGGAGCAAGCTAAACGCGATTGTGCCTGTAGATGGAGTTTGGGTCTTATAAGGCAAAGCAAATATCGCAGGTATTAAAAAGATGCTTTGAAAAGGTGATGTCATTTACTAGCAGGATAATCAGTATAAACAGCTCTATTTTGGTATTAGCCTTAGAGCAAAAGCAGCCCTTTCCCTTCTATAGGACGTCACTTTATCAGGCGCTAAACACACAAGATCAGACACACGAAAGGTTTTACGTGCGTCAGTTCACATGGATGCAGATTTGGTATAACTACATGGTCTTCTTGAAAAATTACTTCATCGATGTTGTTTACAGTTTGCTGCAGTGTGAACCCATCAGTACTTTTGAATGTTCGCAAACATCCAACTGAGATTTGAAGAGTTTCTAAATGTCCTCTTTGATAATCTTTTTTAAAGACTTAATTTATTTTTATTGAATCTAGGGTCGGGGCAAGGGTACATAAACATAAGGACAGGGGTGTAGAAACTGGAAGAAGGTATTAACTTCCCTTGAACATGAATCATAGGTGATTGTGAGCACCCTGATTTGGGTCCTAGGGAACAAAATCTGGTACTCTGCAAGAACGACTTGTGCTTTTAACTGATATGTCATCACTGAAGAATTCTCTCTGACATATGTCGTCAGTTCAAGAGAGTAAGCGGTACATTCTCAGAGACTAGGATTCTGGTAATACTCGATCCCCTTCTTCCTCTTCCTCCTCCTTTAATTGAGTGATAATAGCCAGGTTAATTGCATGCCTTGGTAGCAAACAATGGAAGCATAGAAGAGCTCGGAATGCTAACAGCTCATTTACACTTTGCTTTACTCTTGGTTTTCACGAACTTCCTCAGGGAAAGCTTCTAAAAAGAAAACACATTAAGTCTTCAGGAAACAACTCCAGCTGTGTGATGATTCCCAGGTTCCAAGAATCAGCTGGAAACAGAAAAGCTACTTGAATGACAAGGGCTGTTGAGATTTAGTTAGTGAGTTTCAACAAGCATTTTCTTCAGGAGAGACCAGAATAAGAGACACTGAACTTGACCATCTAGGCTTTCACTTCAAATGCCACAGTGGAAAACTGCACCAGCCTTTCTTAGTCACTTGTCCATTTATTTTCTAGTTTATGGATGTCATACATCCTCTCCACCGGCATATAAAGAGTTTCTGGCAGGGATTTGGCTGGCTGGCTCACCTTCTCTTAATGTTTTAGGGTTTTGTGGAACCTTATTGTGGTAGGTGCCGAAAGAATACCAATCAGTGACTTACGGTCTTCGTGGATTAGTGGCATTTCTTGTCATCATGACATAGTGGGAAGCAATTTAAGAAGTGAAAAGTTTGTTCTAGCTCACTGTTTCAGAGGACGGTGCAACATAACCTGGAATTCATGGCCATGTGTGTTGATATTGGCTATACTATCAAGGACATGAGACTGCTAGGGCCATGTGTAGGTAGATCAGGAATCAAGGATTAGACAAGAAGCAGGGCCAGACATACTTTCCAGGACATCCATATTCTCTAGTTTGGCTCTACCACCCAAAGGTTCCAGGACTTCAAACAACAGACAACTAGCTAATGTTCAAACATAGGAGCCTATGGGGACATGACACATCCAAATTGTAATCCCTGGAAAATATCACAATTCCAATTCTATCTAGTGTGCTCCTGAAAGTGGACCCTTTACTCCGATGCTGAACAGAGGCCATATCTGTTAACGTTTTGTTTGTTTGTTTTTGTCTGTAATGCAAAACATCATGTAGTCAAATCATCCTGAATTCAAGCTCATAATTGACCAACTGTTCTTATGAGTGTAGGTTACACAACGAAAAATTCTCTGATGGAAGGGAACAAGGATAATATACTTGTGAGGAAGGCATTGCTACCATGGTAGAGTCTAATTAGCCCGTTAATGTGTCCTCATTCCTCCCCATTACAAAGAAGACACAGGCTTTGTACTCACACAGCATGAAAGGTACCTTGATGGCATCTGAAAAATTGCCAAACTTTCTTTTATCAAAATATCAAAGAGGTGAAACTAGACTCATTCGAAAGATTTATAAGAAAAATGCCCTTTTTTTAGGTGCTTCTCAGTCATTTGATATTCCTCAGTGGATAATTCTTTGTTTAGCTCTGTACCCCATTTTTTAAGAAGATTATTTGGTTCTCTGGAGTCTAACTTCTTGAGTTCTCTGTAGATATTTGACATTGCCTTCTACTGATGTAGGATTGGCAAAGATCTTTTCCCAATCTGTTGCTTGCTGTTTTAGCCTATTGACAGTGTCCTTTGCCTTACAGAAGCTTTGCAATTTCATGAGGTTCCATTTGTCGATGCTTGATCTTCGAGCATGAGCCATTGGTGTTTTGTTGAGAAAATTTTCCCCTGCGCCAAAGTTTTCGAGGCTTTTACCCAGTTTATCTTCTATTAGTTTCAGTGTATCTGGTTTTATGTGGAGGTCCTTGATCCACTTGGACTTGAGCTTTGTAGGAGGAGATAAGAATGAATTAATTTGCATTCTTCTACATGCTGACTGCCAGTTGAACCAGCACCATTTGTTGAAAATGCTCTTTTTTCCCACTGGATGGTTTTTGCTCCTTTGTCAAAGATCAAGTGACCATATGTGTATGGGTTTATTTTTGGGTCTTCAATTCTATTCCATTGCTCTACCTGCCTGTTTCTATACCAATACCATGCAGTTGTGTATGTGTGTGTGTGTGTGTGTGTGTGTGTGTGTGTGTGTGTGTGTTTGTTTGTTTGTTTTTATCATGATTGCTTTGTAATACAGCTTGAGGTCAGGGATAGTGATTCCCCCAGAAGTTCTTTCATTGATGAGAATAGTTATAGCTCTTCTGTTTTGTTGTTCTTTTTTTTGTTATTCCAAATGAATTTGTAAATTTTCTGATTTACCCCGTATGCAACCACCAAACCCAGTCAAGAAGTGCTTGCTAATAGGAACCTGATATGGATGTCTTTTGAAAAGTTCTGCCACAGCCTTACTGACACAGATTAAGATGCTTACAGCTAACCATTAGACTGAGCATGGGGACCCAGTGGAGGCATTAGAGAAAGGACTGAAGGAGCTGAAGGGGTTGCAACCCCATAGGAAGAACAACAATATCAACCAACCAGACCCTCAAGCGCTACCAGGGACAGAGAGAGAGAGAGGAGGGGGGCAGATTACAGGATGCCTAGTTCACACAGGACCAAATAGAGTTGTGTTTTTGCAAGTTCATTTACCCAGGTCTTCAGAGTTGTATACCCAGCATCCAAGTAGATCTGGCTCTTGATAAGCCTGGAAGCAAAATTTGGTATCATCTATGGAGTGCTCGGTTCCTCAGTATGCAGAATATAAAAGTTGTAGTGAAATGGTGACGCCCATCAATATTCCAAATGAAAGTCTGTGAGGCCAAGCAATATATTCTCAGGTTAGCTTCCTTGTACAGAGCCCATGAGAGGGCAGTGAATAAAATCACAATGGTAATTACAAACATAAGCTACAGTGGAGGCACAGAATATTGGTGTCTTGGTCACTGTTCTATTTCTTGAAGTGGAACCATGACCAAGGCAAATTAGGGCTTCTTATAGTTTCAGAGACTAAATCAGGATGAGGGACGTGGCATGGTGCTGTCAAAACAGCTGAGAGATTACAGGTTGACAATCTTGATGGTGGGAAGGAAGGGAGGGAGGGAGGGAGGGAGGGAGGGAGGGAGGGAGGGAGGGAGGGAGGAAAAGAGAATTGAAAATTGTCATAAGCTTTTGAAACCTGAAAGCCCATCTCCAATGACACAATTCTGTTGGGCCCTGCTAACTAACTTTGAAGGCTACCAAGGGGAACTTCCTCCCTCAGCAAGGCTTTTCCTGCTCTCATCTTGTCTAAGTATGGAATGTCTGTAACCTTGGCGAGATTACAGGTTCAGTTTCCTTTCTCTAGATAAGAAGCTTGTCAGGCAAGCACCTGAGATTCCTGGAATACCTCCCCATGCTAGTGAGGAAGCTCATCTCAGTACCTCAGCCTTCAGCTTAGCGCTTGCCCACCCTGGATATTCTATCCCTTTCCCCAAAACAATATAACCCTAGATTCACACCAGTATAGTGTACTCGTACAAGCCCACCCCCAAAAAAGGTACACACAGAAGCTAAGAGTGTCCCAGGAAGCTACTTCATTGAAGATCAGTGAAGGCCTTTGTGTAAAAGACTTGTAACACTAAAATCTCAGAGAAGGCCTTCTCCTCCTAACCTTATGCCCCTGGCATTATTCACAGGATGCCCCCGCCAGCGGGGACTTAGTTATTTGTGGGGGTCGAGGGGAACCCATACCTGTGGGAGAACAGGAGAGAAAGAGGAGGGAGACCAAGTAGTGTCCTTGTCAAGGTCTGTTTATTGTAAGAAGCACACAGCATTGATAGCTTTGAAGGAATTGAAGCTGGGTAGGGGGTTTCGGGAACGTCCGGTTTGGAAGGTTCCCATGAGGCAGAGGTCATGGAGGAAGTAAAGGATGAGCCATTAAACCACAAGATGTTCTATTTAGATAGTGGCAGTTAGCCTCGATTCTGGGAACATTTTCTTTCTCGGGGAAAGGTCAAAAGTCAAGCCTTTCTCAGGAACCGTTCTATCTTATCTAGCTCTGTCCAGCTTGGTCCTGGACAACAGGACTTCACCCATTCTGGACACCACTTCGTCCTTCCAGCCTGGTGTGCAGCAGTGTCTGGACATCCTGACAGGTTGGAAGCAGAGGATACGGAACCACGATCCCCAAACACATACCATATTCCTCCACCAAAAAGAACAGACCTCCTAATCTTTTCCCAAGTAATCTCATCAACTCCAGACTAAGCATTCAAATATACGGGACTACGGGGGACCATTAGCATTCAAATCAAACCACCACAATTGAAGATAGAAGATGTTTGCTGGGGAAAGCAGCAGGTACCCATGAGCAGACCCAAGCGCTGCTCCACTTGTTTGGCATGCAGCAATGCCAAGCAAACATGCCTTCCAGCCCTCAGCAATTCACTTCGCACTCCCACAATCCTCAGAGGCTGAACAGAAAGATGTACTGTTCACTGCTTACCCTGCCAAGAAAGATCTTCATTGCTCTAATCTTTATCTGCTGATCCTCTCTGTATCTTTCCTTTGGAGTGGACACATTTATTTGTTGATATCGTATACTGCAAGTATGAAACTTTGTTTTGGATTTTCCAGGGACTCAGAAATTAAAAAAAAAAAAAATTGCCTCGAGCCTCTAAAGATTCTGGACTTAGACTTCTGAAAGCAAATGCAACAACCAAGTCTACTTTAAAAGTTGAATTACATTTATTTACACTCTGAGATGGACAGATTCTTTTGGGGCCAGGGATGGAATGTAGTTTGGTTCTGTAATGAGCTCTTCTTCAAATGACTGCTTTTCCTACTTACGAATAAAATAGTAGAAACCACATGCAAATATTACTCTAATATCTTAAGCCAACAAATTGTTGGGGATCCAAGAAATGGAAGACTGTTCTACCTAATCTAAATACAGTGGAGCATATTTGAGCAACTGTGAGTAGGTGGGTTTAACATAAATTCTAGCTGAAAACTGGACAACAATGAGTTAATAGGCAAGAGTTCTTGTGCATCTCCTGGTCTTTCTCATTACTCTGTGCCTTATTTCTTCTTGTGTAGGGATAAAATTCTTTCTTGTAGTCATACAGATGTTCTAGATGTAGAGACAGTTTAGAATATACATAGTTCCACTGCTTTCTGGCCATAGCACCTTCAAATCTGTGAGGAAAATTGAGACATATTACTTCTGGAGATCAACTGCTTTCTTTACTACTTAATGAGCTGACTACCTATTCTGTAGTTTGGCATTGACTGTGTACACCAGTAGCAATCACCTAGATCCATATTATGACTTCTTGAAACATTTTTACCCTCTTCCTGTTTTATAGCAATCTACAAGAGTAGAATATTTCACTCTGGAAGAAAGCACATGAGTACAGAAAGTCAACAAGTCAAAATAACTTCAGGAAGTTCCTAGAACTGACAGGACTCATTAGACCCCTCCTTCTCTTAGAATAAAGACTTCTGGGAGTCATTCTCAATTAACACACTGCGAAGAAGATTCACAGACAAGCCAAGCTGCAGAGAAGCAGGGTAAACCAAGCTGCCTGTAAAGAGGCTCTGACCAACTGACCTAGATAGAAAGACATTCTCCATCCTGTTGAGCTGCCTGCAGGTGGGCAGTGCGCTTTATGTCCCCAGCTTTCATGAACTGTAGTCTTTGCTGGGGGTGAGCTTCGGGAGGCAGTAGTCTTTGAGTCATTTCTGCTCCTCCAAGTAACCTGTCACCCATATTCCTATAGGCAATCTCAATAAAACTCATTGGTTCACTAAGTAGATGTTTGTTGAGTTCATGCTTTGGTCTGTTGGGGGCTTCTTATGTGAGGTGAGTAGGTGTGTATATGTGTGTGTGTGCTTGTGTGTGTGTGTACCTGTGTCTACATGTGTGCATGTGTGAGTATGTGTGCTTGGGTGAGTACATGCATGTAACAACAGTTTAAGAAAGAGAAAGCATGGGTTGGGGATTTAGCTCAGTGGTAGAGCGCTTGCCTAGCAAGCGCAAGGCCCTGGGTTCGGTCCCCAGCTCTGAAAAAAAAGAAAAGAAAAAAAAAAAGAAAGAGAAAGCATGGATTTGATAGAAAACATTAGACAGTTGGAGGAAGAATAGGAAAAGAGGGAATAATGTAATTATATTATATTTTCAAAAATATTAGAAAAGGAAAGTTATCATTTTTAGAAGTCTTAAATGTATGTATTTTTTTTATGCTAAACAAGTGTTTGTCCTAAGAAATACATTGTTAATAGCCCAGGAGGGTTCTTTTTAGCTATTTCCTTGTACCTTTATACTGACTTAATTCATTCCCTCTTGCTTTCACTATAATCAATAGTGTATGGTCCCCTTGCTTTTCTCACAATGCTATGCCCATTCTTATTTGCTGTGTGACCAGTTCCTGGCTTACAACTTCTGCATACCAATAGCATGAAAGCAGCCAGATGGCTGACCTCACTTCCATAATTGGCATCCAGCGTGCTCTCTGGTGCCTCACAGAGACTGACTATCCTTACCTTGTCTCTGCCTACCCTAAGTGCAGAATTGGTTACGTGGCAAAAGTCCTGGCTTCCTTCATGCTAATGTCAAGATAGTTACTGCTTATCACACTTACCAGATAGTCCGGGTTAATTTTGAATGTTGTTAATAGTGCTATTTGACTGAGGGAAGCAAATTTCTTCTAACTTTATTGATGTCTAAAATAGAGGAGATATCACTCCCATACATATTTCCTGACACATGAATGCACATCAAATCAGCATCTAGACAGGTGGAGGAGAAAACGGACTGCTAAAGTGAAGAATGCAGGTCAGAAAAATGTTCTAGTTGGAAGGTCATCTAAAGTCAAATGACATCTTTCCAGAGTGATGGCATTGCTTACCTGTACATATAAATTTCTCACATCATGGTTCTGACATTTTATCTTAGCCAGCCTTGAGACTATTATGAGCCTCTGGTTTGAAATACAGATAAACTACTCACTTCAAGAAAGCTTGCAGGCTTCTTCATCAAGATACCATTGGTCTTCCCATCTGAGGATAGCTTAAGAATAAATCTGAGTTTCTCTGAAGCTGTATCAGTGTGAGGATGCTTTTCTTCTCAAGATACATGCCCTGATGGACAGTATTGAATCACATCCTAGTCAGCGATGCTTAATAAGTACTTGGTGTATGTATAGCTACACCAGTACTGAGAGCTTTAAGAAGGACAGCTATGTTGTTGTAAAATATAAAAAATAAAAAAGTATGGCTGTTTTTTACCTTCTCTAGGTCCGGCACCTCAGTGCCCCAAGATATCTGCTAGATATCTTGGTGGAAACACATCCCAACTCCAAGGCAGCCCAGTGTCTCTTGCCCCTGAACACTTTCCTACACTCAAACCATCACATAAAAGAACACACAACACAATAATCTTTGACCCAATTGGTAAGATATAACTGCCCACTTAAACATACAAAGCTCAGTGCCATCCATCCCTTAAGAACATTAATAACAACCTGTAAATACACAGAGCAGAATCTTAACATCACCTGCCATGGCTTCTCACCCACTCTCTCCTGTCTCTTCCTTTCCAAAGTTCCAGTCTCCTCCTCTTCCTTCAAACTTCTCTCCCGCCCATCCTTCCTTCTCCTCCAATGACAGGCCTCCTTCTATCCTGTACCTGCCCCTCACCTGTATTTTACAAATTCAATGGGGAGAAGGTTCTGGTGAAGTCACCTGATTCCTGAGTACTGACTAGGCAGCTGTCCTTGGGGCAGTGGAATTAGCATCAAAATACAGATAACTCCAGGGCAAACCCGCACCACAGCTATGTTTATAGAAACAAGAATTGAACTGCAAGGAGTTTCTGTGCTGGAGTGAGCAAATGTGAATCAGGCAGTTCAGCATCTTGCCCCTTGTTACTGCATAAGGGATTTCCCTAAATGAATTCGAGAAAACCATAGCATTTGTTGTGATTGGCAATGTGGTGGCTCAAGATTTCGGAAGAAATAGGAAGTGAAAAATAATAACACCTATTAAAAATAGCAAGAGGTAAACTCTAGCATGCTTGGTAATTATATTTTCTGCCTTAAAATTTACTCTCTTATGAGAAAGAGCAATTAGGTTTGGGAGCTGGACGTAACTGGTTAGAAAATAAATTCATCCTTGTCCACTTTTCTCCTCGGAGTCCTGCTATATGCCCGCATTTTAAGTGGCTTAGAGACAAAATCAAATGCTGGTTTTCACGCTCCTGCACTGTATTGTCTAACACCTACAGAGATCATCTACCTAGTCTCGACTTAAGGACCATCAAATCAAAGATGGCATGAAGAGTAACATTAAAAGGTTTCACGTCCCAGGAAAAGTTAAAAACACATGTAAACCAATAGGGAGGCCTCAGTCAATCATTTTGAGTACATAAAACATCACCGAAATCCTCTCTCAGGAAAAAGAAAAGCAAGGCAGTGACTTAGTAATTCTATGAAATAGAGAGAGTCTCATAAGACTATCCTATATGCTCATCTGTCATCTTGAAATTTACTACTCAGCCTTGATGGGATGCATTCCTTATTTAGAGATGTAATGATGCATCTGATTTATCTCCAAAGATTAAGCAGCTATCGTTCAGAAACAGTAGTTACTATTTCTCCATATCTGTGTGTTTGTGTGCAAGGCAGTGTGTCTCTCTGTGTCTGCAGTTCATGTATCTCTGTGTCTCTCTGTCTCTGAGTCTCTCTGTGTCTCTCTCTCTGCCCTGCCCTGCCCTGTCCCCAATCCTCTCGCATGCAGGTCTGAGCAAATGTGCCTATTTGTCAACTAGAGCAAGATGTCTTCTTCTCTCACTTCTCTTGGCTGTAGTTGCTGCATAAGAAGCTTCAGGGATCAACCTCTGTCACTGTCCCTCAATATTGGGACAACCAGTGTGTGTGGCTACGTCTAGCTTTTGTGTGGGTGCTGGGGATTTGAACACATGTACTCTTTCTTTGACAGAAGGTTGCCTTGCACAGTGAGCCACCAAGTACTGCTACGTTCTTCACATGTCCTGTTTCCTCCTGTGGTTCTGACGACTAAAGAAAATGTGGTATGTTTTAGTTCCCTGCTTTATAAATGTTCTTATATTTTAGACAAACCATTAGCATATAAAATGAATGGGAGCTATAGACAAATCAGGGCTAGCCATTAAATCCAAACATTCATGGGAGCTATGTCACATATATTTAATACTAACAAACATTATTAAAAGGTGAATATTCAGCCCTCATTCTTTCTTTTATATTAAATTGATCAAAGGTATCCCTTTATAACAGTGCAAATAAAATGCCAATACCTCTTCTTTTTATTAATTATTTTATTTATTTATATTTCAAATGCTGTCCCCCTTTCCAGTCCTCCCTCCACGAGCCCCCCATTCCATCCCCTCCCCTTAGCCTCTAAGCAGGTACTCACCCACCACCTGCTCCTACCTCACCCCTCTTGCATTCTCTGGGTCATCAAGCCTCTATAGGACCAAGTGTATCCCTTCCCAAATAGCTCTTTATTCAATTGTTTTTTAATATGATAAAATTATAAATTGCATCTTTAATCTCCCAAATAAGACTTAACCAATATCATCACATTATTTATCAGTTTGGCTCTGATGAATGTTTAGTTTGACATAATGTGTGTTTGCTTTTTCATTTCTCATAAATGCCACTGCTATGTACTAAATTTTAAGTAAAATTCAAAATGTTTTTCTCGAGTAGAGGATTTTCGAGAGACTTAGAACGATTAGCCATTGTTGGGATCACAACTCTGCACAGATGTCTCCCAGACACTGGTGAAAATGGTTAGGTCATTTGTGGGGTTTGGTTTTGAAATATTTGACCAAAAGTCCACGTTTCTAGAACAGTGTCAAGAAGTCTGGCTTTGGCAAGGTCACTGGATCGCAGTGATGACCCCTAATAATGATTCTGTGCTCTCAAGGATCTGTGTTTGAACGGATTGGGGCATGATGGAGCTGTAGAAAATGGGATGTGATTGACATAGGAAGGTGAGCAGAAGCAAACCGTGCAGACAACTAGGATCCAGTAGGCTAGAGTTAAGAAGGAAAAGATGTTCACAAGACACTTTTTAAAAGTTTTATTGTGCTGTATTTTAAAAAGCTATGTTTGTTCCTTTTCCAATTCTTAAACATTTTAATGAAGCATTTGTCATGCCTTAACTTACTACCCTGGATTTCAACTGCAAACCAAATGAACGCTCAAGGGGAACATTTTCCTTCTGACTATAAGGAGGACTGCATTAGTGTCTCACTGATCAATGTGTCATAAGATATAACATTCTGATCTCCTTTTATTGGTTCAATTATTTTCTTTTCTGTTCATATTAACTTGAGAGCATCTTGGAGATATTTATTGCTGAAATCATTATGCTCAGATTTTACTTGACAAGAATATCCCTGGCCTTTTTCTTTCTGTACAGAGATTAGACAAGGTACAGCCTTTTCTATTTGTAATTTTTTTAAATCATCATTCTGTGTATTTTGTGTCATTAACTTTCTGAAAATATTTATTCTGTCTGCTGTCTGCTTGTTTTTCACTTCCTGTAAGAAGTTTTAATTCTGTGTGTTTTTGACTAAAAATTATCGTGTCTTTAAATTGTGTGTGTGTGTGTTTGTGTGTTTGTGTGTGTGTGTGTGTGTGTGCGCGCATGTGCTTGTACATCTCAAATACGCTAATTGTTAGAGATATCAATTCTAAAGTCAAAATTTTGAGTTAGGTTTCAAAAACATGATCATGGACGAATGTGAACTAACTTCTAATTCCTACAAATCCGCAGGGCGCCATTTTGCTAAACTGAGGTGAGTTATATTAATCAAAGCTGACATTTCTTCTTTTTCTTTTGTCAGTGGTCTCAGAAGCCTGGAGGCTACGATGTCACTGATGTAGCAAATCAACTGCAATCGATGCCAGGCAAATAAATGACTTCTTGAGTTGTATTTGTTGAAACAACACACTATATTTTTGTGGCTGCACATCACGAGAAGGTATATTTCTGATAGAAATTTTAAGACACACTGTATTGTTAATTATGTGTATGTATGAGTGTGCCTGCATGGTTATGTGTATGTGAGGATTTAATTTGGGGAGCCAGGAAAGGATTGTCAGATATCCTGGGACTGAAAGTGCACAAGCCTGTGAGCTATCTAAGTGCTGGACGCCAAACTTAAGACCTCAGCAAGAACAGTGCACACTCTTAAACAGGATGCTATCTTCTTGAGTCCAGTCTTTGTCTTGTTTTAATGATCAAGATGGCCTCCTTGGGAAGGAAGCAAAGTAGAACAAAGAATCAAGTCAGCTGTAGACCCATCAGAAAAAGTTAGAAAAGTCAAACTCCAGTCCATCGGTAATTATGAAGTTTTTGTGGTAGGATGATGGCACCTCCTTTCTGTGTGTCTGTGTTCTAGCTGGATTATGTGGCTGATAACAGGCCACGGTCACAGCATTCATGAGAAACTGATGCTATCCATCCATGGATAGATGTTCTATCATATGTTCATCGTAGCCACTGTTAATGTGTGGCTAGGCAATGTATGTTATGATCCCTGAGTGGTGGGAAACTATCGATCTGAAATGTCATCAAATATTCATCACTTAACATTCTAAGTTTCATGGAAAATGATAATTATAGCCCATTATGAAAGGAAATATTCTAATACTCTAATGAAATATTCTAAACATGACAGAGAACATTATCCTCATTGACAGTGTTTAGAAAACCAGAAAATAGCCAGTATTAACCACTGTGTTAGAACGAGGCCACTGTGGACTCCGCTCGGAGGTCACAAATTCCCTTGGGTCTCTATCCTTACTGTTACTTAAGAATGATTCCTGATAGCTTTAGATGGGAAGTATCCCCAAAGTTCATGACTAGAGTACTTGGTGCTCATCCTGTGGTACTGTTTTGGAAGAGTGTGGGACATTTAGAAGATGAAGCCTAACTATAAGAGGTGGTCAATGAGGGGATAGGACCTGAGGCTTATTACTGGTCCACCTTCTTCTGTGATCTCTGTCTTCTGCTCCACTGATATAGGAGCCACTCTTAATCCCAGAGAGCTACCTGCGGCCATGCCTTCCCTCCACAACAAACTGTAGCCACTCGAACCATAAACCAAATGAACCTCTTGTCTATTAGTTGCTTCCTGTCAGATATTTTGTCCTAAAGGTATGAAAAATAATGTGTATAATGTGTATGATCACTGCTGATGACATGTACTACCAAAAATATTGGTTTGTTTCCCATATTATATTGTTATTTCCAGCAAGGTATGGCAGAATTGACCTTGGTTCTTGTTCCACATCTAAGACCCTGGAAAGGTCAGTTGCCTGGCCAGGGTCTCATCTTAGAATTCTCATACAAAGCCCATAAGAGTTGCTGGTGATGCCAGGCAGTCTACAATGCCCATCTATCACTATGCTGTTGCCTGTGTCTCTGAGGAGTTTGCATCATGATCCCAAGTGTAGTCGTTCAGGCAATCTGTTTACCACAGTTCATAAACACTAAGCTTTATTTACAAATCATGAAACATCACTATTTCATTTCTCTAATGCCCTAAGAAGAAAGCAGGATGATTGCCAAGATGAACACAGATGCTATTTTTCCTGTTTAATTTTTAAACTTGCCAGAATGCTAACTTATCTACAAACAGTGGTCATGCAAGTAGAAATCATTTTAATTTAATGCTATGTATTCGACTTTCAGCTCTCAGAGGCCAACCATTTCTTCATATCTTCTGTGGTAGCTCATTTCCAGTATCTAGATGTTATTTGTTAAATCTATTGATACCTTAAGCAAACCATTCATTTGAACGTAGCATAATCATCTGTGTTAGGTGTACATTAAAATAAGTTTTAGCACTTGCTATAGTGTTAATCTAATTCTCACATTCAGCTCTTATCAAAAAGTATTTGAGTTCACAAGTGCTGGGTAGGCATTGAGGCAGATGTCTATAATCCCAGGCGGTGGAAACAGGAGGAGCAGAAGTTCAAGGTCATTCTTCACTGCTTATTGAATTCCAAGCCAGCCAAGAATTCATAAGACTTTGTCTCCAAAAAAAAAAAAAAAGTCTCTTAACTGAGATGATGCTGAAATAGTAAATTACATTATCACAGCATCTGTGTGTCATTTTTGCTACTTGGTAAAATTTCCCCATGACAAAGCCTGTAACTTATTCATTCCTGTCTCCTGGTTACTTAATATAATGCAGAAAGCAAGTATTGGGAATTCAGTTAAATTTCATCGAACTGATTAACTAAAATAAAAATCATGAAATATCAAAAGTAATTTTCTACACATGAAAGGAATCCCACAGGAAAGGAAATACAAAATGTGTTTGCATCGTTCGGGGGCTGACATGAAATGGAGAGCGCATTCTATTTTGATGATTTGAAAAACATTGTTTTAATGAACTCTGCAAAGAGAGGGAAGTCATGTGGCAAAACAATAAAGATTAGGGAAGGACAAAGGAGAGGAAATGTAGTATTTAATGCAGAAGGGGAGGAAATGACCAACTCTTTGGAACAGGAAGGTGCATGGATACTCCTGCAGTCTCGTAGCCATGGTAGTGAGTGAGAGACAATCCATGTGAATGCTTGTAACAAAGACAAGGCAGTTCCCTCCCCCTTCACCCATTTTTACTATTCTCTCTTCTTTCACTCCCTCATTAGATATGTCTAGTTGACCACACCCTGCTAGAAGCCAGAGGATAAGGAAGCATGGATATTACATTCACAGTGGCCTCTAAAGAAATGTAGGATGAGAAAAGGTGAAATAGAATCACCTTGGAAATTTGAAAAGAAATATCAGAATAGTATAGGGAAGAATAGAATCATCCCTGAGATTGGCATTCAAATTATTGGAATTCAAGTTATCTCCAAAGTTAAGTGATGTGACAGTGGCCTGAACTACAGTGTACAAAACCTTGGGACCCTGACAACATTATCCAAAGGGCCTGCCATTCTTGACTGGTCCTTGTGGGACCTGAAACGCTTTAAGGGCAGAACCTCCTCTACCCACCATGCATCTGAAAACAATAAGCTCCCATTAGCTAGTGGGTGGATGACTAACTGAGAAAATGTAAGAAAAGTATGCTTTATGTGATAGGTCAAGGAACATGTGACAACCCCCAAATCAGTTGTATGCTTTCAAAAGATTGGACTTTTCTGTGTTTTGAAGAGTAGAGTTTTCATCTGCTGTTTGTCCATTGAAAAGAAAGACTTAGTCCTGTTCATCTACGGCTTCAACTATAAAGAGTTATATTCAACTGTAAGGAAATGAATTTGCAGCCCCCCATAGCATGCTATGAATGTTCTCTTCGGGGAGTAATCTCTGAACAACATTATGGTGGTAGTGAAACCCAATTCCATGAACCTTTAACACTTGGAGGTCTAGGGTGGACAGCAAGGGGTTCACCCACCAGAAAGGATTACCTCAAAGCATGCACTAGAAAGGGATCCACATATATCAATACTTCCTTGTTTTGATTTTGGTTTCCATTTGTCACATCAATATGATCTTTATGGTTTATGCATAATGTGTGATTGACCTTTTGTTGGTTTTGGTGTATGCTCTGCTGTACTAAAAGCTTGATTTAGTGGATCATTTTTATATTTGCGGAGTAGTTTGGTTAAATGACACATACATGATTAAAGAGAGATTGATACTGTCTTTGGGATTGCTGTCCAATGCTGGACATCCCCACATGGAAGAACATGGACATCTACAACTGGCTTCTGGTAAGACATCTCTAGACAGAACCCACCACCCCGGGCTTGAGAGACATTATTTCCTATTTCTTCAGTTTTTTTGAGAAAAGATCAAAATAAATGTCTACTTTCCCCATATTTATGAATTTATGGTTTTTCCCTGAAGCAAGCTCTGAGTCTTCAGCAAGATAATAGTGTAGTAAGAACCTAAGTTTGTTTCCTTTTTTCAAATGGAAATATTTTATTTCTCTGACTGGGAAGCTGGTTTGGTTTTCCATCGCATAATTGGGCCACTATATGACAAGAATAAGCAGCCGAAATATCTGAACAAGATTTTGCATCTTATCTCCACAAAGAAATGATAAATGCTTCAGTTTCGGAATATATTAAATCACCAATCAGTACACAATATTTACACCCACTGAATCAACACATTGTTGCCCATAAATATGTATAATTGTTAATCCATAATAAGAAGTTTAAAAAGATGTCATAAAAGTTTTAGAGAGCTGAAAAATAAGCAACTATAATTCACTCTTCACGGATTTCCTATGGCTATATATGTATAGAAAAGTATTCTATATTTTTTTCATGTAGGATAAATGTCAGATATATATATATATATATATATATATATATATATATATATCACTAACAAAGGAAACTTTCTATACAATATTTGGCCCATTGTAACTCAGTAATCCATTAAAGCTTAAAGAGGTTTTGTGGCAGCTAATGACAAGCCTTGGGTTTAAACTGAGAC
This sequence comes from Rattus norvegicus, assembly GCF_021556685.1. NCBI lineage: Eukaryota > Metazoa > Chordata > Mammalia > Rodentia > Muridae > Rattus > Rattus norvegicus. The sequence continues at coordinate 17,041,043 of NC_141553.1, read as the reverse complement.
ATGAGTGACTTCAAGGTATTATCAACTCCTGAAAACATTGACTGTTAGATTTTTCAGTCCAAACTATTAGTCAGCAATGGACAAGGATGCCAGGATATCTTTGAGGCCTTCTTTTCAAAGGGTCTTGTTTGTGATTCTGTGATTATTCAATGATAGGGCAGGCCAAACCCACAGAAACACCTTAGAACATTGGAAAGAAATCTATCTGAAAAGTTTTCGAAGTTGTGAAATCCAGTTGCCTAGGAGCCACTGTCACACTGTCAAGTGTTAGTGTTACCTAGCCCTAACAGTAACAAGTTTCCCTTAAAAAGTAAAACCTCATGCAAGAAGTGACGTCAAAGATACCCTCCTCACGTTTTCAACACAGTTAACATTATCCCCCAACTTGAAAATAATCATTTTGAATTGTTGTAGAATTCCACCAAATCCACTTAATACTGCTTGTATGTTAAGACCATCTTACTTTAGCATGGTTAAACTCCCAGGGATCACTCCCTGAAGAAAACTGACTCCCTATCCCCAGAAACTATGAAGTTCCAGGAGCTCTTGACCTAATGATAGAACTTGATAAAATCCTTTCCCAGCCTTGGTAAAATTCCAACTGGCATTGATATTGTACAGGTCTTGGGCTACTATGAGTCCACGTGTTTAACAGCACTTTCTAACTTGAGAGGTTCCTTTTTTTTTTTTGAAGTCATTTTTGGATATATGAATTGTAGAGATTTCTTGGAGTCTTGTACCTGAATCATGTACCTTTGGTACTCTAAACAAAGGATAAGACCTACCAGACATCACTGAGTGAATTGTCAAGTCAGTGAGGCAAAGCTGCATCATCAAGGCCTCTCTGCCTCAGCGCTTACTATGACCCCTACACCCAAGATACTAGTGGTTGGTTGTAACAGCATTTTGATGAGCAAATGCCCATTTAGCTTCACTCCTTCCAAGCTCAGTTTTATTCTTTTATTCTTTTCTTTTTTGTTCTCTTTTTCTTTTAAAGCAGGCTTCTAACTGCCTGGCATCATTCAAAAGCATCTGAGTCTCCAACTTGGTTTTCTCCCTAAGCCAAGAACATGGTGCAACCCCATGTCCCAGTCCTATCCTGCTCTCCTGATGCTGCCTTTCGCTGTTCTCCTCCGTGGTGCAGTTCTCCTCAGCTGCAGCTGATCTCGCCATTCAGTGGCTGGCTGAGCCTGCCCTCTTTGTTCAATAATTCATTGTGCAGGTGCAGCCCAGGCAGATCATTAAGAAATCTCAGACTTTGAAAGAATTAGAAAATGAGTTATTGATTGTTTGTTTCTGGGTGCTGCATTTAATTTGGATATTGGGGAGTTTTCGTGAGTCGCGAAGTGTCTACTCTACAGAGACTTTTATTATTTAACCTTGCTTCATTTTCTTTTGGAAAAAAAAATAATGGTTTCATTCCTGTGGTCTGTTGATTCTGGTGAGTATTTTGGGTAGAACAAATTGGATGCAGCCAGTTGCCGAAGCACAGTGTGCGACTGCACAAACAGAAGAGACAGAGATCAGACATTTTTCAAGCAGAAACATTTTCTCTATAGCTGTGGCTTCAGGAACTGAGTGTTATCACAGAATGTTTTTTTTTCTAATCACTTGTAAAGAACCATAAATGTATCATGTGTTAGTTTTCTATGTGAAAAGGGTAGAAAGTCTTTTTTTTTTCTGTCTTGTTGAAGTACATTTTAATTAAACAATTAGGTATCTGCGATGGTTAGTTTCAACTGGCACCTTGTGACAACTTTGATTCACCTGAGGAGAGTGTCTTCAAGAATAGATTTTTTTTCTTTTTTTACATTTGGTTGTCCTGTTGATATATATGTGGGGGTTATCTTAATTAATTTCATTGGTGGCAGGAAGGCCCAGCCCATTGTGAGTGGCATCATTCCCTAGGTTAAGCCGAAGCTATCAATCAAGTGAGGCTACTTCTGTCTGCTTTTGACTATGAGTATAATAGGGTTGCCTGTTTGAAATTCCCCCCGTTCCTTTCAATAATGGGCTATGATCATCAGTTTAGAAGAATAATATCTAAGTTTAAGCAGAAGGTGTTTGTTAGCATATTAAAAAGATACCCAAAGTAGGAGTCTCGCAAAGTGTAGGACACATTAATCTTCAGACAGACTGAGATGTGATGATACATAGAATCCCAAACCTTGCAGTGGAGGGCAGTGATGAAGCAGGGGCATGCTAGCTCCTGGCTGTGTTTGGCTACAGATGAGACTTTATTGAACAAAACAGACAAAAACAAAAATGCAAATTGACTGAGATTACCAAATAGTTATGGTACAATCCAGCATCTTTTACAGGACTATTGTAGTTACAGATATTTCACAGATGATGTTCAGACATCAGCAAGGCAGAGTCAAAGCTTTCTCTACAAGAATCGGGCTGTGTAGTGGCTATTCAAGGTTTTGTTTGTTTGTTTGTTTTTGTTTTTGTTTGTTTTTCTATAGAGTCAAAGCCAGTTATGGCTGACTGATTTTTATCTTTTGTTCTTTCTCTGTTCGTGGTTATTACTATTGTCCCTTAAATCAGTTTTTTTTATCTCTGGAAGTAAATGACTTTTTGTCTTTAATATTTACATATTTATTTGACATTTTGATTGAGGACATACTTTGAAATATTAAAAGCTGACCGAATAGCTAGGTCTACCATGCTGCCTGGTGGGGCCTGTTTCACCTTGGAATGACAAGTTATAGGGAAGACAAGAGATCTGATGTGTTTTTAAAATTTATTTTAAATGGTTTATCATCTGATATAAAGCACAAGTCTCTAACAATCTGTTTGAGTACCACAGTTTTGCCCTGTTTATGTGGTTTGTAAAGGTTTCTGCTGATTTTTCTACTCTGTGTGCATAACAAGTCGTCCATTCATTTTGGGTCCCTCCAAGCACTTCACGCTTAGTTTTAACCCAAGGCCATACAAGGAGCCTGCAGATTTGAAACAATGACCTTCAGAGAGTCTCATTATTTCCTTCTCACTGTGATTGTTCATATTGTGAGTTCTGTATACTTCCTTGTTCTGGTTTCTATTTTGGGTTTGCCTGAGAAGTGACCCCTCTGGGTGTGGCCTTTCAATGAAGAGCTCTGTTTTATTCAGAATGATGGATGATGTCCATGCCAGTGGCAGCCTCAAGTCCTCTCTGCCTAACCCATAATTAAAAGAACACTTTATATGGAAGAGAATTTCTACAAATCTGTTTGTCTCTATCCCCCCCAAATCTGTAATTATCAACAGAGAACTATGACCTTTGATTAGAAGCCATATTCTTGAAGCACCAACATTCTAGTCTCAGAGCAGTAAATGAAATCTCCTTGGGTTTATCCATCACTGGAGACCTCAAAACAGCAATAAGACGTATGTCCCAGCAAATCTATTCTTGCCATTAAGAAAAGACTAGGATGTCTCTGGTCTATAAAGATGATGAACTCTCCTCAAAGGCCACTAAAGACAATGTTCACCTCAAATTAGTCCTCCTGTTCAGATTTTACCTGAGTTTCATGGGCCAGGCTACCAACAACTTGTTTATAGCATCCCTAAATTGCCATTTTATTCCCCCCCTTAAATGTAGTATGTCTAAGGTTTTATCCTTGATAATTGGACACAATACCTCTCAAACAAGAAATTAAGAAAAAAAACTGCAGAGTGATTGGCTGGCTTCTTAACTTCCTCTTTACCTCGTGCCTGTAAAATACAAGAGAGACTGGGTCTGCCTCTGGTCTCCTTTCTCCGTTCCGTGAGCACAAGGGAAAGTGGATAAGGAATGAAGAAGAATGAGGGGAGGCAGCCAGGGCATCTAGTAGGACTGCTTCTACGAGCAGTTGAACACTCACATAGATGGACATGCATGACACAGATAGCTGGCTAGAGTCTCAACACTATGGCCTCTGGAGCAAATTTAAATGCCAGCTTCTTACATCATTGTTTTCTATCAGAAAGACACACAACATGGGCCTCTACAGTGACTGAGAAAGAGACAGAGTTGAGAAGATGCCTTTCTCCAGGATACTGTAGCAGCCATTTGTCCACTTAGGCGTACTGAGACTGGATGTCCCAGGTTAGGGTGGTGTCCAGGGAACCCTCTTCCTTCTCTGATGAGAAGAAGAGGGGGTAATGAGGGATGAACTTGTAAGGGTAGAACTGGGAGGAGGGGAGGGACACGGGGCTTTGATCAGGATGTAACAAGAATGAATGAATGAATGAATGAATGAATGATAAATGGGGCATCAGGTTTAGTAGAGTCAAGTTGAATGAGGGAAGTATTTACAAATCATCAAAAGTCACAGACAGTGATGAACATTGAGTTTTCTTATAAAACACAAGAAGAGGGAAGTCTTTGACATTGGATACACTACAGAATATACAAAGCCTGGGCACTGTAGAGAGCAAAGCCCCAGTCTCCTCAAAAACTGCTGTAACTCTAGCTTCTGGTCAGGTCAGTGTTTGGGAACAAATATTTTTCAGACTGAGAACATCTTAGAGAGATGAATATTATAATTAGAGATGTTAATCTATCTGGGGAAAGGTTATAAAAATATTGCTGTATACCAATATGTAAGGTATCCAATCAGTTGCACATAATTTCAACCTACAAGCCATTCATTTCAGCATGTGAAGACATCACCAAGCTCAGGGAAGTTAACACACCCGCCACTCTAAACTTCCCTTTAGGCCACAATGCAATTCTTTTTCTAGGCATGTCTAGTAGATTTTAAGTGACAGATCATTTTTCTTCACAAACTTGCTGAGCTGGAAAGACTGGCATCGCTGCATCATTCTTTCCTGACTTCATGACGTAGATCACGCAGTTTTCAGTGGGTAGTGTCTTCATCTCCTTGTAAGCTGACCCTAGGCTAATGGCTCAGTTCTAAGATTATAAAAATGTGCAATGCAGTCAAAATGCTACTTTTGTCTAGAGAATAATATGATGTGCTCAGAGAGACAACCTCAGTGCTTTGCAGAGTGTAAGCGCCAGGGAGGATGGTTAGCTGTGTTGATCAGGACTGGTACTCACCTACCGAGTAAGCTTGGGGAGTGTTCAAGGGATTAACAATCACAAAAGAAAGAGAAGTTAACTGGAAGATTGCCATTTTGGTGTTTTTATCAGTGTGTGTGTGTGTGTGTGTGTGTGTGTGTGTGTGTGTGTGTGTACATATGCATGTGGAGGCAAAATGCTGAAGTTGGGAGTCTTGTCCTTCTTCCAACTTACTCATTAGGACAGTGTCTGTCAATCAAACTCAGATATATGTATATAAATATATGTATATATACATATATGCGCACACACACATACACACACACACACACACACACACACACACACACACACACATATATATATATATATATATATATATATATATATATATATATATTCTTGGCAGTCAGCTTGCTTCTAAGTTATCCTGGGTCATTCTGAACATGGGATTACAGAAGAGCAACTTGGCCCATTGGAAGTTTAGGTGACTGCCTCTCTTGTTTACAACAAGAACCAGCACGGAACCTTCTCCACAGCTCTAGAACAGTCTTAAATGGTATGCACATCAGAATAAACTTTAAAAGCCATTTTGAATAAAAATAGACACAGGTATCAAGCTTTGTGGTGGTCTTTTTAATCTGTAGAATAATTTTCCCAACCTTCAATAAAATTTGTCTTAAGAATTTGACTTATAATAATAGTGGTTACAAATTATTGAGAGCTGTGTGTGTGTGTGTGTTTGTGTGTGTGTGTGTGTGTGTGTGTGTGTGTGTGCGAGAGAGAGAGAGAGAGAGAGAGAGAGAGAGAGAGCATCCTTCCCAGAGTTGTGTGTTGTGTGAACAAAAGAGAGATCGATACATGGTAGGATAAATCCACCTAATATCACTGATACAAAAGTGATCTGTGGGAGCAGGACATAAGGCATTTGGAAAGAGGCAACAGAGTCACTTGATGAGTCCTGGGAAATCTGACTCTGGAGACCAGCATCGGGGTGCAGGTTAGTTCAGTGCTCAGCCCGTAAGCTTGTACATAGTGTTTGAGCCAGCCGAGCCCCTAAATCCTTGGCCAATAGTATCTTGCCACACTCTCACCACCATGCTCCAATGCAAGTTGTGCCTAATGAAGTACCTCAGAAGGAGTGAGGCGGGGAGTGGGGGCTGTGACAACTTCTGTGAAGATGGAGAAATTGGCCACCACTCTGGTGTTGGTTCCTTTTTGCTGTCTCACCAGTGTACTGGGAACCATCTTAGATCTGTTGCTATGCATGGCAGATCAAGACTCTTCAAAGAACTGCAGAAGCCTGTGGTACCTCACTCCCCATTCCACTGTTTTCTTCACATGGTTGACCTCCACATCCCCCACAGAAGCCAGGAAGAGATCGTGTGGAGTTTACAGAAGGTGTGTCAACAGTCTCAGGACACTACTAGAACCTGTATATCCACACTACCCATAGGGGGTAGAAGTACCCCAGAGAGGGTTTTAGCGGGTCTTCTAGCTGTTTAGTCTTTTCTTTATTTCCCAGGGAGGCATCTAGAGCTGAAGCTGCCTTCTGCTCCCAAGGACGATGCTCATAGTAGCTGTTTGCAGGATTAGAATGATGAGCAGGGTTTGATGGCCCTTCCTCAGAAAGTAGAGGCCACAGTTTGAGCCCTAGTTTTTCTTAGTAGAATGTTTCTGTGCCTGTATGGATGCTTGTGTGTGCACATGTGTCTGCCCGTGTGTATGAGTGTGCACATGTGCATTCATAGTCATGTACATGTGTGTACATGAGCATACACATGTGTCCATGTATGTGTGACTGTGTGTGTGTGCGTGCGTGCGTGTGTGTGTGTGTGTGTGTGTGTGTGTGTGTGTTGGGGTTAGAGGTCGAATTCTGGTGCTGTTTCTCAAGAGCCATTCATTCACCTTATCTTGGAGACAGGGTTTTTTCTGACCTGGAAGCTGAGAAGTAGAATATGTTGGCTGGGCAGCAAACTTCCACAATTCTTCCTAGTGCTGGGATTACAAGCACACGTTACCAGGTCTGGATTCTTATGTGGGGGTTCTTGTAGGGGGTTCGGGCTATCGTGTTTGAGCAGCAGGCTCTTTACAATCAGTCATCTTTATAGCTCTGAAAAAATATAAAATGTATGTGTAATATTTGTATATATATGTAATATTTATATAAATATATAATGTATAATAAATAATGTACAGTGCATAGTATATAGTACAATGTATAATATATAATATTTATATATAATTATATATAAAAGATATATAAACATGTATTTATATATGATATAATATAGTATTTTATATAATATTGTGTTCCTACTTATATACTCATACAACTACTGGATGAAAACAAGGACAAAAGATACGGAGGGAGGGAAGGATGGAGGGAGGGAGGGAGGGAGGTGTCGTTATAGGTCAAGAGAAATTGTAAGCTCCTGGACACAGGCAGCTGTAGTCAGACTGGAAAGGAAGAAATGACTACCGAGACACGAAAGAAAAGAAATTGACAAGTCTTGTACAAACCAAAGAAGAATTACATTTAAATATAACCTTTTGCAGTAAGCTCTGAAGGAAATGTGCGATATTTTTCAAACCAAAAGCCCCATATTATTTTCTCCTCGGGGAAAAAAGGCATTTTCCCTGCAAAGTAAAAACCCAGCTGCCTTTAAACGTGCATTAGTCTAATCTGTCATTTTGAAGCACACCTTAAGTGTGTGCCGCTGACTTTGCCTTCGAGGAATATTGACAGCTTCCAAGCACACAGTTTATGTTCCGGACTACTTAATATTCCTCAGATGTTTTCCCACTCTTAAAGAATTAAGATTAAGAAGTGCACTTGTCAGAGCTGATTTTTATAGTTTGGACATATTAAAATGTTTTATTAAATTTAGATTTGATGTCCTTTCCAATGAGGAAAAAAAAATCTCGTTATTCCAATTACCCTCTCTGGATAATAGGGAGCCCCTAAAGTGCCAAATATCTAATCTAGTTTGCAGTGTGGAGTGATAGCTGGCCTCTGAGGCAGGTAGACTTACTAGTCAAAACCAAAACGATCAAAACAAACAAAGAAACAAAATTCACCTTTCAAGGTGCTCTTTTTGTTACAGATACGGTTTGCTCTAGTAAACCAGCACAATATTATTGTTTTGCCAATACAAGTGCTGGGGAACGAGTCTGATTTCTCACAAGCACTTTCATGTAGCTTAATAATAACCAATAACCAAGATGCAGATTTGGACTTTAGTTCATCCCATTTTAGCAATAAACAGAGGTCAGATTGATCGTACACCCATGGATGAGAGAAACGTGTGTGTTGCTTAGCAGCAAGAACAACCAGAGAAAGAAATTCACTCTTTCCACCCAAAATATCCCTGTGATAGTCATCTGCTAGTCAGAACAAGTAGAGAAATCAGGGTGTCATGTTATGAGAGGAAAGTAAGGGTGAAAGGTGACGCTTCATCCGTTCTCTTCTGTTGGAAGTAATCGTAACGTTACTGTGTTTGCAAGGGGTGTAGATTTTTCTATCACCAGTCTATGAAGGAAAGACAGATACCTTTCTTAAGGACTATATTCAAGTAAAACATGAAAGAAAACCAAACCGAACAAAAAAATAACCAAAAATTAGAAATCTGGAAATGAGCATATTTTTTTACCCGTTTGTTCAAGCATCGGTGCTTTTTCAATGGTACCTTCTACATTTGTTCTAAATCTGTAACTGCTCTTATTTTTTTTTTCCGGAGCTGAGGACAGAACCCAGGGCCTTGCACTTGCTAGGCCAGCGCTCTACCACTGAGCTAAATCCCCAACCCCCGGCTCTCATCTTTTTGTACTACATTTCTTTATTTCTAAAAGACCTTAGAATTCCATTCATGAAACATTGTTTTGTTGTCCTTGTTTTGGGTTTTTTGTTTGTTGTTTGTTTGTTTGTTTGTTCGGTTGGTTGGTTGGTTGGTTTTGCTTCAGAAGTGCAGAGTGGGTAACGTTGCTAGATGGATACAACCCAAGAATTGCAAGGGTCAGCAGGATAGTTCTATCTTGGACAAGTACATACAACTTTTAACTCTTGTTTCCCAGAATGTTTGTAGATTGTGGATGAAGAGGTGTTAGGAAAGTGATGGACACTCCCTTCTTACCTCTCTACCCAGGTATAATCTGTCTCTGCAATGGCATAGTTTATACCCTGTAAGAGATCGGCAGATAAAGTGTAATTTTGGATGCCAATTAGAAGCCAAAATAATTGGGGAATGTCTAAACTACTGTGGTCATTCGACAATTAACAAATCAATCTTCAGGTAATTTTTAGATGCCCTGTTATCTAGGCTTCATGGATGTAGCCTTGTTGACATTTCTAGGTGATCCAATCTCACAGGAGACTTCTCTGCCTTATGACCTTTCTCAGTTCTGTCCTGTGATGTTCCCTAAAGTTTTAGGTGCACATATATATATATATATATATATATATATATATATATATATATATATATTGAGAGAGAGAGAGAGAGAGAGGGAGAGGGGGGGTTGTGAGAGCTGGAGGAGCAGTCTTCCTCAGGGAAGAGTCTAACGCTTCATTACCTTATACCAAGAAGTCAGCTCAGAGATCACATACATACAAGAACCATCCATGAACTGAGCAGGCCATATTTATATATTTAGGATTAAAGAAAAAGAGGCCAAGATTTCAAGAGAGTAGGAGAGTATGGGGAGGCCTTTGAGGGAGGAAAGCAAACGGTGGAATAATGTAATTCTATTTTAATTTCAATCACTAAAAAATTAAATTTAAAACCTGGAACATGAGGATATTAAAGATGATCATTACAAGACATAAACACAGGCCTGTTTTTCTGGTCTGTGAAGTACAAGTGCTTCCTGGGAGTTTTTGGCTCTATGCCTCAAATAGTTTCCACTTCCTTTCAAATTATATTATAATATATAATATTATAGATAATTATAAATATATTAAACTCAAAAATATGGTGCTTGCTTGTCGTATGTTTACCACAAATGAAGGTGCCCACAGAAGACACTCTTAGGCTTCCTGGAGCAAGACTTATAGGCAGTTCTAAGCTGCCTGATATGGATGAATTCTGGGAAATGAACCCAGGTTCCCTACAAGAGCTGTAAGAGCTCTTAACTACTAAAACATTGTCACTCTAGCACCAAAATAGTATCTTAAGTGGTTTGTATAAATAAAAAATTATATATGATTCTAGAACTTTCCAAGACTCCTTCGTTCGGTATGTTTGAAAACCCCAAATAACAAGTGAGCGTGTGGCTGGATATATGACAAGGTTTTGTGTAATCGAATTAAGTTTGTGATTACTGGGCAGAACATGACAGGCAGCTTTAATTAAGGGCAGGGAGTTTCAGTCACTACAGGGGAACAGAACACTGTCTTTTCTGATTTTGATGTCTAGGTCACTAGACCATCATTTTTAACATTCAGAGGAGTAATTTTCTGAGCACGACCTCTGGCATAACACCATAATTCTGAAGCATGCCCTCCCACTGGCAGAGACATTATTGTGTCCTACAGAACCTGACCTTTGGATGGCCCGTTCTGTTTGAGTTTTCAATGAATATGAATTGGAATTCCTAAGCCAAGAAGCGCAGCATTATCGGATGGCCGGCTGTATTCAGCATCGTGAATTTTGCAGAACTTGACCGTCTGTCTAACTGAAGTGTAATTAAAAATGCAGACCACTGTTCTGCACAAGTCCTGGCTATTAGAATGGCAAACACCTTGTGAACGCTACATGGAATTTCTATGACTGGCAACTGGGATCGGTGAGTTTATTAACGATCTCTTGGCAGAAATAGTTCCCGTTACTTCCAGTTCTCTATTGCATGCTAAGGAGGGGCTAAAAATGGGAAGACATGGCATCGTGTTATGGAAGAAAGGGAACTTTCTGCAGAAAGACGTAGCGAACCTTTCTGGTAATAGAGGCATTGTGTATTCCAAGGTTTATGAGAAAAGGAACATATGCTCTCAGGAAAATAAAGCCATGGCCATGTAGGGGACAATGACGCTTCTTACTGTTTCTGATTGTCAGCTAAGTAACATGTTCTGGGGTGTATGTCGCTTGATGCTTTATCCTTTCCGCTATTGTCAGTTATACAATGAAGAAGGAAGTTGTATTTTTCTCGTACAGTTCCTGTGGAGGAGCAACGGGAGAACAAAGGGAGATTACATACCTGTCTACCCACACTACAGCCCTAGGCAAACACATGTAAATCATGTAACAGATTCCTCCTGCCACAGTAGTGGGGAAACAAACTACACAGCAGGTTCTCCTCCCCACAGTAATTGGAATGCATGCCCAACGTGCATGATGGATTCCCTACGCTAATCTGACAAATTGGCAAATGTCAACATCTGGATTGTTTGAACTGTCAACTGGACACAACCCAGAGTCGCCTAGGAAGAGAGATCTCGGATGAAGAATTTCTTCCATCGGATTAGCCTCTGGCCATGCCTATGAAAACCTGTCTTGATGGATGCTTAACAGAGAGCACCTAGACTACTGTAGGTGGCACCAACCCTTGGCAGGTGAGTTCAGAAGGTTGAAGGTACCTGTAGAAAGCAAATCAGGAACATAAATAGGAATGCATGTATGCGCATGCGAGCGCGCACGCACGCGCGCACGCACGCACACACGCACGCGCACGCACACACACACGCATGCACGCACGCACACATGCACGCATGCTCGCAGGTGCACACAGAAACAGAGAGACAAAGACAAAAGACAGAGACACAGAGGCACATATAGAGACAGAGAGGCAGAGGCAGAGACAGAAAGAGATAGAAAGACAGAGAGTTAACCCCATCCCTGGTTTCTGCTTGAGTTCCTGCCCAGATTTTCCACAATGACGTTCTATGATCTGAAACTCTTAAGTCAGACAAAATGCTTACCTCCCAAGTGTATTTGTATTCTCCATCTTTGTGTGAAATCCAATCAAGCTATTTTTAGATTCGTGGTTCTCAGCCTTCTCAATGCTGTAATCCTTTAATACAGCTCCCGGTGTTGTAGTGAAACCAAAGCATAAAACTACTTTCGTTGCCCCTTCATAACTGTAGGTTTTCTACTGCTGTGACTCACAATGTAAATAGTTTTGGAGGGAGATGTTTGCCAAATGGGTCAGGACCCACATGTTAGGAACCACTGTGTTAGATCGTGGAGGCTCAGAAACAAGTGCCATGCTCTTCCAAACCATTTGAACAGCCTATGCTCCATTTCCTACAGGTTCATTCTCAGTGTCCCAGAATTCTCTTTTTCCTGGATGCTTTCTATCAGCCATTGGCTGGAGTCTACTGTTGCTCTATGCAGATGTAGGATATATCCCCATATAGTCAACTCCCGGAGTTTTGTATTTTGTAAATCTTTGTCCTTCCTTTCCTGCCTGAGGGCAATCTAGGATTGTATCAGAGGTTGTCTTACTGCTGATTGGTTGTAATAAAGACGTGGCAGCCAATAGCTAGGAAGGAGGAAGGGGGCGGGACTTCTGTGAAAGAGGGATGCTGGTAAAATGAAAAGAAGCAGAAGTTTTGGAAGCAGAGTTGGGGGGAGCAGACCTCAGTGAAGCTAGCCACGTGGCAGATCATTGGCTAGAAAGTCAGGTTAAGTTATATGAGCTAGCTGGGAGATTGCCGTAGCAAAATGGCTATGCTTTAAGCTATAATAAATGTTTTACACCATTGTTTATATCACTGATGGGTCTAAGAAAATACCACAATACATGATATTTGGAGATTCATCCATCCGATGCTGTATACTAGCATTTTTACTGTTCAGGAAAAAAAAATGCCTTTGCACAAGTATACTGCAAACTGCCTGTGGTTCTGTCACCTTTGGGACGTTACAAAATATATGGTTATGACAATGACACTTTGGATTGTTTTATGGACATATGTGTTCATTTTCTTTGTGAAAATTCGTGGATGTGAGATCTCTGTATTAGGAAGGGTTCCTGTTGTTTGTTTTAGGAAAATGTCACACTGTCTTCAAGGACCACATTATGCTCACAAACAATTATGAACATTTCTAGATGCTCAGCTTAGCGGTGAGCATATGGTAGTAAGTTGTCAAGTACCATCCAACCTAATTTAAAGGTTTCAATACTGCTTAATGCCCTTGATATTTTCCCCTCAGGGGGAACTTAAGATTATAAGTTTTATATAGTTGTCAGTCTTGTTTTAATATTATTATTGATAAATGTATTGAGGACATCTGTATATTTTCTTGTTAATCAAAATATTGTCTAGTTTTTATTCTCTCTCTCACTCTCTCTCTCTCTCTCTCTGTGTGTGTGTGTGTGTGTGTGTGTGTGTGTGTGTTTCTCTCTGTATGAGTATGTATGTGGACTTCATAGAACTTTATGGAATTTGTTTATTACTTCTACTATCTATTCTAGTATTTGAACTCAGGTCACCAGGCTTACATGTATGTACTTTTACCAGCTGATTCATCCCACTGACCTTATTCTTAAATAGTCAATATCTAATTAATTATAACCCTTTATGATTTTCTCTTAATTCTTCAGGTCTTAAAATTAATGTTCCTAACAGGGTTGTGGGGCAAGTGGAACTGTGCCGCCAGACAGAAGACCTTGGTAAGGTTGAGCAGATTAAGGAACTCAGGCAATTCTCATAATTGAAAACAATAGGCATTTGAATCTACTTCTGACAAGGTTTCTGTCCTGAAGGACATAACCACAGCACCCCACAAACAGGACCATGACAACTGGTCACATAGCATAGAAACCCAGAGTTCTCCATGCCACTGGGGTATCTAGATAGGCCCCGTGGGTTTAGCCAATAAATTTCCCTTCCCAGGCATCTCTTCCTGCAAAAGGTATTTAATCTGTTTCACACTGAGTAAGTCATGTGCATCCTTTTCCACTATAAATTTGGACAAACAGGACTGTCTTTCTCAAGACAAGTTATATGGGGAGGCCTGCATGTCATACAGACCCATGCCTAAATCTCCTACAGAAGGCTTTTCTACTCTCTTGGCACTCACTCTGAGTTAAGCCACATTCCCCCGACCCTGGTTCATCTGAGGCCCTCTGCCTCAACTCCTCGAGGTTCCCAGTAGCGTCTGGGTGTCCATGAGTTTGAGAACCACAGCTTCTACTCCAGCATGGGCCATTTCTCATCCAGAGAAACATAGGCTGAGGCCCCTATCTTAGGGTGCAATTTATCCCCTGAGATTTGTGTTGGTATCACAGGAGCCTGGCGCCCCAAAGTGGAGAATGGAATATAGCCTAGCTCCCTTGCATTCAACCTCCCCAAGTGACAACTGACGCCCCAGCAGAACCACAAAGGGTATGTTATCTTTTCACTTCTTTGGGCCCTAAGGTATTCAAGTCTACACCTGCACAATGATTTCTTAGCAATTTCCAGACGGTGGCTATATTTTGTGCTTTCTGTTTCATATTAAATTTTCCATAGTAAACGTTTATTTTTCCTTTTTCTCCTAGAACATGAAGATAAGCGTCTCTCTGGAGTATATAGTTTGGAGTTGCAGTGCTGACTCGACTTGGGTATAAACAACTTTAATCTTGCAAGGTAATTATTTACTCCAGCACTTGAACTCATCCATCCTCACCAGCAGTTTGTGACAGTCCCTGTAACCCCTTTGTCTTCACTCGCCCTTGCTTTGGACTGCCGTTCGGCTTTCTAATTGCCTCTTGCAGTAACCTTACAAAAGGCCTGTGGCATTTCGGGTGTTCTGTGTCAGCTTTAGGAAACTAAGCCCGCACCTTTATGAAAAACAGAGGGCTAACACACGTGTCCCTACCGTGCAGTATAAAGTTGAAGGTTGGATATGTGGAAACTTCTCAAGAGAAGAGTAGTGGACACTCTTTTTCTCTATCATAACGGATACTTCATGGACGCTTTTTCCTTTATTCCTAACAACACCCAGCTACACAAGCCGATGGGCTGCCAACAGCACTCGTGGTTTTCTTCTCCCACCTTGAACGTCAACAATGGCAAGCCAAGTCCTCCGCATGCTTCCATTTCTGACTTCGTCTTCTAGTTATATACTTGATGTAAATAAATGAGACAAATATGAAGAGCATAATTAGAATGTAATCATAGAGATGCCCACAGAGATGCTGTTGGTAAGACCAGCATATGTCAAAATTTCAAAAGTTCTCTCTGGGCATTTGCCATATGAATTATTCACCCACTGTGAAGGTTTCAAAAAATTCAGAAAGGCTATGAAGACAAAAATAAGATGCAAACGTTGTTATTTTAATCCATTTTTTTCTAAATCTGTAGAGAACAAAATAAAAAAAAAACCACACTGCTGTTTATACACTTTCATTATTATATTTAGGGTAGGGATATAGTTCAGTGGTAGGTGACCTTTGCTAGAATGGCCAAAGCCTTAAGTTAAATTTCTAGCACCACTATAACTATCACTTTTATATTAAGAAAAATAAAACTCCATGTGTTGCCTGAGGTCTCTGTCATGCCTGGTGTCCCCCTTGGGGACAACAGGCGAGAAGGCACAGAATCAATGGCTCAGAGAAAGCAGGTGAGAAAGCAGAAGAAGTTGGTTATTAATTCTTGGGGATTACCCTTTATAACCTTCATCCCATCCAATTGATTCCTAGCAATCATGTCTTCCAAGTGGCGGTTCCCAATTGGCTGCCATTGCATCACCAATCTCTAGGCTCCCAGGCAGGGTTCAGTTTGTCTCTCATGCAGAAGTTGCCTCCGTGACTGCGACTGCATTTCCCACTCACTATTTACCAACGTTTATGAGGAAGCAACCCTTCCCTCAGCAGCAGAGCCTTTCTGTCCCTCCTACACGTCTCCATTGTAAATATCACTTTATTGCTTAAATCTTACTGTGTCTTTGGCTGAGCTAAAGGCTCACTGATAGCCACCCCTGTAAAGAGACTTTGAAAGTAGCTAATGCTTGTCTCAAGTCCCAGTGGCCTTGTCTTACAGTATAAAAGGGAAATACTTTCTCCCAGCAAAAGTGTCACAAATGGCTGGTCAGTTGGAGACAGCCAGTGTGAATGGTGACTTAGTCCAGTATGGTGTCTAAGCATACTCCTGCTGAAATGGTCACTGGAATGTTGCTGTCAGTACTCCACCCTGTCAAAACTCCAAAATCCAAGAGGGAATGAGAAAGCATGGTCTCCTGAACTGTTGATCACACTATGAAACAAAATGGGCAAACCAAGACTTGTGGGAATATACCCATTGTGTGTGTGTGTGTGTGTGTGTGTGTGTGTGTACTTGTATGCATGTGTGTGTGTCTTTGTGTGTGTCTTTGTGTGTGTGTATGTGTGAGTACGTGTATGCATGTGTGTATGTGTATATGTGTACTTGTATGCATGTGTGTATGTGTGTGTACGTGTAAGCATGTGTGTATGTGTATGTGTATGTATATATGCATTTGTGTACTTGTATGCATGTGTTTGTGTCTCTGTGTGTATGTCTGTGTGTGTACTTGTATGCATGTGTGTGTGTGCGTGTAAGCATGTGTGTATGTGTATTTGTATGTATATATGCATGTGTGTACTTGTATGCATGTGTTTGTGTCTCTGTGTGTATGTCTGTGTGTGTACTTGTATGCGTGTGTGTGTGTGTGTGTGTGTGTGTGCATGAGTTTGTGTGCACCACATGTATGTAGAAGAAGCCTACAGAGACAAGAACAGTGCATATGATCCATTGGAACAGGAGTTCCACAGTTGTAAGCTGTGACATAGCTACTGGGAACCAAACCCAAGCCTTCTGTAAGAGCAGTGAGTGCTCTTAACTGCTGAACCATCTCTAGCTCTTCCTTCCTGTCTCTACCATGTCTTTTGGACAAAGGTTCATTATGTCTGTGTTGTCCCCGCTTGCCTTGAACTCAAAGAGATTCTCTTGCCTCTGCCTCTCCTGTGCTTGAAAATGACTACATTTCATTGGTGTGAAATTACCCCCAGATATTTCCCAGAATTTTTACTGTCTGATGAGCTGAATGGTTTTCCATTTAGTTCCTAAATGTAACAAAGAAAGATGGCATCCCGTGCCTTGAGAAATGAGTAGACTGTTTTACAGGAGTGTGTGGGTGTGCGTGCTGCTCAGCCAACCATGTGAAATGGTGATGCTGATTCCCACCACAGTGAGGCAATTTTGTTCCTTTCATAGGAGGTCTCCCTGTACCTCTGTCTTCTCAGAAAGTGAAACTCCACAAGATGGGATACTGCAGATCCAGAAACTCCACAGGAAAATAACTACCTGTTCTGTTTCCTTCCAAATTAATTCCAAATATGCCTACTAACATTCCACATTCATACATGTATTTGTGTATATACACATTGAAAGAACCTAAGAGTCGATACGGGGTACATCAAGACCAAGTCCTCAGCACAAATGAGAAGTATTTACCTCACAGATACAAAGGACAGGATATAAGAGGTAAAGGCAGAAGACAGAGGAGGATGGAGAATGGAAAAAGACAAGGGGAGAAGAGAGAAAAGAGGCAGGGAAGACAGGGAAGGGACTTTTGCCCAGGAGGGTCAAAGGACTTCCTCTGGAGAGCAGGAGATAGATGTGGCCCATAGACAATTGGCAGTTTATAAATGAAACCCCTGTATTAGGATGAGGTGTTTAATTTTGGTTGGACATGTCAATTAGGGAAGTCAGAGGGGGGCTTTTGATTGCTGGACTTCAATTCATTGATAGCTAGACCTTGGTAGCCAGCCTGAGGAGGAAGGAGCAGACACATAAGGAAATATACCTTGGTGGATAGCTTCAGGCACGTAATCTAATTTTTTTTTTTTTTATCAAAGCAGAGGGCATGGGGGAAAGGAGTAAGAGACAAAAACTATTCATGACATGTTCGCTATTCTCAGGCGTGTGTTTGCCATGCGTGGACCTGCAAGAGCCTGTAATATATTATATATCTATGCGAGAATATATAGACATGTTAATATTATGTATATATGTGCATATATTTATGTATGCTTTGGTACGTAGGTATCGTCTGTATATGTATGTGTGTATTATGTATGTATGTGTGGTATCTGTGTATGGATATATATGCATATATAGTTGTATATAGACATGTACACATACACACTACTCATATATATGTATATATATATATGTATATATGAATCTTTCATAGTCATTTTAAAGGAAGATATAGTCTAGATCATATGGTTTTATTAAAATTCGAAGAGTATTATGTCTCCATTGAATAGGATGATAAAATCACAGTTTATGAGATTCTATGCCTGGGAGAATAAAGGGGAAACATTTGCTCTCAACTGCAATGAAGTTCTATTTGTGAATCCCAGTTTCCACATTATAGCGCTTCCTCTCTATTTATTGGGAAGATGCTTGCATCATTTAATTCCACACAAACCCCACAGTAAGTCGGTCAAATGTGGAATCAGTTTATAAGATGTCACTCAACCCAAAATGTATGATTTGGGGTTCTTTGTTGCGGAATTTTCTTTGTGAGTGTCGTACTCGTGAGAATTGGCCATGACACTGCTCCAGGGGACACCGCCTTTAATCTCCCTTAATTCAGCAAATGCCTAAGTTGTTTTGTTCACATTTTGATTAGCATTTTGCATACTTGGAAAAACAATATTCTTTGAGGAAAGTAACTGAACTGACAGGATGCTTGCTTTGCATGCATAAAGGCCTATGATCAAAGCCCAGCAGGGTATTTAATAGGCGCGATGGGGCACACACCAGAGATACAAATATACAGGAAGTAGAGGCAGGAGGATCAGAAGCATAACAAGGTCAATGCTAGCCTGGGATAAGTGAAAGTCTGTCTGTGTCTGTCTGTCTGCCTGTTTGTCTGTCTATCTATACAAATACATACAAACACATACATATATATGTATATATATGTTTACACATATGTATATATGTATATATAAGTATATGATATATACATATATGATGTATATGATATATATGTATATGCATAATTTCCTGAACCAAATACATAATTTGAAAAGAAAAATAGTGAAAACATAGTAACATGGTGCAAATAATACAATGGCTCATTCCTTGAAAGTCATATCTTCATATAAAGCACACAGAACATAAGAAAAGACAGAACTGCCACTTCAATATTTGTCCAGTCATTTAGTCCAGGAGTCAGAACAGGAGTGACTCACAGAAAGTCCAGGGTATTCTCTAGTACCAATCGAAAAGAACCAGCTCTCACTTCATTTTTTTTTTAAGTTTGAAATATTTGACTCCATTTTAAAATTATTATATTTTCCTATTGAAACATCTTTTAAATCTCCTGGAAAATGTCTAAGACATTTCTTCCCCTAGAGATAAAAGTTCCCAGTTAGACTGATGGCAGTGAGACGACAGACTTGTCTAGTGAGGACACAGCCATGCACGAAGCTCTGCTTTAGGAACATACGGTTGATCCTTGACACATAACCCAGATCGTCTCTTCTACTTCTTTCTAAGTTGCTTCCGCTCTAAGCAGCATCAGAAGACTGTAACACAGACTAAGCTTCCCAATGCAAGTCCCATTCTTTCCACTTTACAGATTAAAAATACTGACTTGTTTAAACAATGTGGCCAGGGTCATGGGGATTCTGCATAGAGATTTCATTCATGTATGTAAACACACATCCTCTGCATCCCTCTCCTTTCTAAAAGCGTTGTTTGCACAGAGAAAGGAACTGTTCCTAATTCCTGCAGATACTGGTGCAGGAGTTGAACCTCACAGAGAAGATATGCTCTGTAGTTTTCTCATTTACTCTCCGAGATCATTTAGTCTTTTAAAATGCAAATTAAATGAATTTATTAAAATAATTTAATAACCTTTTAAACAAAACACGATAATACAGAAAGACTTTCACAGACCATTTTATAGTCACTATCCTCATGTCGATAATTATAAAATTTGCATAGAGAAAAGTATACTGAAAACAAAACTTTTAGACCATAAAATTAATATTTCCTGTAAGGAAGGGATTCTGGTAAGAGAAATAGAAAAACGGTCAAATTCTGGAGGCATGGATTAAACTCTTAACCATAATTGAGGCTTTTTACAAAGAGTTAGTCAATAGCATGATCTGGTAATCTAAAAAGTAAAACGCATATATGATTTCCCAAGTTCATAGAAAAATTTGCTCAAGACAGAAGTGGAGGAGAAGGGAGAA
Organism: Rattus norvegicus; assembly: GCF_021556685.1. NCBI lineage: Eukaryota > Metazoa > Chordata > Mammalia > Rodentia > Muridae > Rattus > Rattus norvegicus. Next base: position 17,020,897 of record NC_141553.1, on the reverse strand, counting down.
GACCCCGCCCTTTGAGTGTGAATACATTACAGACAGGATGCAGTGCACTGCCAGGCAACCCAGATACGTTGACAGTTCTAACCAACTGACAGATGCTCTCTCAGATTTTAGAGAGAGTGCAGAGAGAGGCCGAGGAGTAGACTGCATGGTCTACTGGACACAGTTCTAGCTCAGGAGGCCACTGCGAAATGGCAGGTCACATGCTCTGTGGATGTCAGTATCTGGAGTCAGAGGATGTGCTGGTTGCTAGGGAGGCCATGTAAGGTGGCTAAGCTGATACTGTAGAGGTTATGGAGTACTTCCCAGAGGATGTAGAGTCTAAGACTTGGGGGTTCAAAGCTAGAAGGAACCAGTAACATGAGAAAGCAACGGGACTGGAATGTCTGCTTTCCAAGCACAGGAGTGTTTCCAGATAAAGTGGTGAGACAGTGATTTCCCAAAAGCTTGCTGTAGGGCCAGCAAATGGCTCAGGGGGGAAATGATCTTGCTGTACAAGCCTGACAACCTAGGTTCTGTCCCTGGAGCATGAAAGGACTACCACTTGCCCCAAACTGCCCTCTGTATGCCCCAAACCATACATAGCCTATCATGGGGATCTACAAATGCACATGATCTCTCTCTCTCTCTCTCTCTCTCTCTCTCTCTCTCTCTCTCTCTCTCTCTTCTCTCTCTCTCTCTCTCTCTCTCTCTCTCTCTCTCTCTCTCTCTCTCTCACACACACACACACACACACACACACAATGATAAAACAAAATCTTGTCATAGCGAAAGGGCCCAAGAAGAGGAATCCCTCAAGTCCCAAGCAGTGGGACCTGTGCATCCCAGCACTGATTTTACAGTTATTCCAACCATTGCCCTTCTTCCTTTTCCTTTCTTTTGCAAACGATCATGACAGGTATTGTAAAACAACAGCTGACACCCACCTAGGGGGTGTGATGTGCTCCCACTCCAAAGCCTATTCAAGGCAAAAGGACTGCAGTGATGACTCATGTCCCCTGAGTCACTGCTCAGCCTGTGTTTATGCAACCAATAAAACAGCTTATCCATTTTCTCACAGTCACACTGCCCCTCCGTTCCCTTCGAATCTACACGGACTGTAAGTGCCAAGTGATTGATTTCATGCCTCCAGGCTTTTCCTGACATCTTAGATTAGTGAAGCCGCAACTGCCTGAGAATAAGAAATTCTTGGCAAGCAAAGTTTTCAAATATTGACATAAACCAAAGCCGTAGCCATCAAAATACATTGATTCCCCCAGCAGATCCCCGGGCTGATGCTTGGGTGGTGTGAACTGGCTTTTATTCTTGTCACACTGTTCCTTAAATACTAGAGTGTGTGTGTGTGTGTGTGTGTGTGTGTGTGTGTGTGTGTGTGTGTGTTTGCAGGACAGTGTGAATTTCATTTGCCATTACATAATTCTTGCTTTACCAACTGAAACTTCTTTTTGACATGTGGGTGTTCTGTTCACTATCAAAGGCACTCTAGAATAGGGAGGGGCGAAATGATGATACATATGTGTCAGTTGAGGTTGTGGGATCCAGTTTATAATGGTTGTGTATTTTCTCATATTCTTGCAATCATATGACACTTGTGCATTTTTTAGAAGGATAAGGAAGACCAGGAGGCAGGAAGAGAGAAACAGTGGTCTGTTTGCTGCACCTGATTTGGTTCTGGTGGAGAGCCTATATCTGGTAATTCTGGACACTGTGGAGTGTATCTGGATTGAGGGCTGTCTAGTCTGTGTTTGTTCACAAAAGCTGAATTGCGTTGACTTCATGCCTTCTGCACGTTTTTTGTATGTTAGCAATACTGGCATTTTATCACCTCTACTGAAAAACTTGCTCCATGTAAGCAAAGTCTGCATCTCCTTCATAATTGAAGCATGCCGTCTGACACAGAGTGAACTTGCAATGTCCACTTTTAGAATGAAGAGTCTATCTGAAAGTCTATGGGAAGGATACCCACTGATCTCAAATACCAGGCTAGCCTACTTGTTGTGTGTGATGGGTGATTGCTTAAATTATCTAGTCCTCTACTTAAATAAGATGTGTAAAATGGAAAGAGGATAAAGCTCAGCACTAGAGTTCCTATGTACTATGCATACTACATGGCATATATTCTCCGAGATACACCCTCACACATAGACACATTTGTGTATACATGTGTGCACACATGCACAGTCACAAACACACACATGCATGCATATTCACACCTAAGCAGGCACATGCATACAAACAGGCAGACACACACACATGTACATGCACATTCAGGCATACTCACACACACACACGCACAGACACACATGCATATCCACACATATCCATACAAAACACACAGGAACACATATACATGTATGTGTACAACCTCATACACATAAACACATGCACAGATATGCAAATACATTATGCACACATATATACCCACATGCATGTGTACACATATTCAAACATACAGAGTTACAGTCATGCATATAAACTCAATTATACACACAAAACTACATTCAGGTATGTACACATGCACATATTTGAACACATATGCACACACATGCACATAAGCACATGTATGCACACATGCATACACATACAAACATGAACACACATGCACCAACATGCTTTTCAAACCTGAGGCAAGAACATGATGAGACGGAAAGAATTCTCAGCTACACACTACATGCTGTGTTTGGGTCAGTATGGCAACGTACAAAAACCTTTTTGTGCATAGGAACAATACTGAAGTTGACTAAATAAATTATTTATGTATGTGTGTTCATACACACATATATTGACATATATGAATATATGTATGACAGTAATAATCAAAAAGACCATGGGTTTGTAATGGAAGGACATTGGAGAAGTTTGAGCTTGGCAAAGAGGTAGACAATGCATAGATAGTGTAGGCTCATGTATGAGTCTAAAATACATTTAAAAGCATTAATTGTAATCCTTTAGGAGAAACAACTACTGCACCAAGACATACTATACTACAAGTTTTTTGTTTATTTAGTGATATGTGTGTGTTTGTGCCATGGCACACATGTGGAGGTCAGAGGGCAATTTTCAGGTGTCAGTGCCCTCCTTTAGCCCTTGGAACCCAGAGCTTGAACTCAGGTCCTCAGAGTTGGCTGAAAGTCCCCTTACTCACTGAATCATCCAACCATCCAGAACAGCACGTATTACAAAAATGGCCCAAATAAATAGAGAAAAAAAAACATTTTATGGTGCATTTAGACTTAAGTCCCAACTTTCTTGTCTGGCTTCAATTTTCCTTCCCTAGTTTCTCCTGATGTGCTGCCAACATAGTATCTTACGATTTTTTTTAGATTGGTTCACACTTTACACTGGAATTCTCTCACCACCACGTCCTCATTTTCTGGTTAACAGATAGTTTTTACATTCTTGCCTATATTTAAAATACCCCTTTCATCACTGGCCTATTAGTCACCCCTCTCTGTCCCCTATGATGCTGCCACACTTTCCTTTCTGCACTGGCCAAATTCCTTTATGAGTCTTTTCTGGTATGTATTAATACATATATCTTTTTTGCATTGATGGCATATTCTCACCTGTGGCTTTGGAATCAAATTCATATCTGGCTACACATAATTTATAGCTCTTAGAATTAATTAGTTAATTATAAGCATTGGATGGGTGAATAATCAAAGGGTAGCGAGGACAATCAGCTCTGATGTCTAACAGATGCTGGTTGATTCCCCATTTCTTCAATTTTCTACCGAAGTGGCGCATTGCTCAATGCTTGCTCCTCTTGAACTTCAGCGATGTCACCAGAACAGCACAAAGAATGAAAGCTCCATGCCTCTGCTTTCCATCACTGTAGTGAGCACAGTCAACTGACAAGGAGGAAACATCTATTTTGGTTGATGGTTTCAGGGGCCTCTGATCCTGGGTTGATGGGACCCTTTTTCATGGGTTCCTTTCCTTGGTGGCTCATGATGACGGCTGTTTGTTGTAGAGCTAGTCTCTTCACAGTCAGGATATAGGAGAGAGAAAAAGAGAGAGAGAGAGAGAGAGAGAGAGAGAGAGAGAGAGAGAGAGTCCTAATATTAAATTGCAATGTACACTTCGTATCAGATGTTTATGCATACTAAAATACATAGAAAGTCAACCTTATGCAATTCCAGATTCATATAAAGTAGCTTTTAGAAATGTATGGCACTGTTTGAATGGATATAAAACAAATACATTTTTTACTATTACATTACCAAACCTGTGATGTAAGTATTTTATCATTGTTTCAATATTTAGTACAATACAACAGATGTTCACATTGTTTAACAGCTTTGAAAGATCATGATGCTGGCACGGCTGGTTCTCCTTCTGTATTGTCAAGTGGGAGCATCCTTTGATTAAGTTTACATAGGAAGATTATGATTGCATGACAAAGAAATGTGGGTTTATTTATTGCCCTTCTTGTACCCAAATTTACACAGATAATTGAATGTGCCATTCATATTAAAGGTGCTTCTAAAAGCATTTTCAAAAGTGCATTTTTCATGCATGAATATCCTATAGATTTACACAGTGCAACTCAATTTCATAGAGAATGACGATGCTATGAAAAATATAAACTTGCTTAACATGAATTTTTTCCCTGCTAATTTTGAATCAGGATAATAAGAATCCTAGCTTCTTTTGTTCCAATAAGTAATTGACCAAAAGGTGAGGGCATTAGGATGACTTGGGATATCCTAAGGATAATAATCTTTTTTACCATCCTTCTTCCTTTACTTGACATTTCCTTCATCTTTAAGATGTCGGTGTCACACATGGAAGTTGTACCCAAAACATAAGTAATTATTATGTCCCAGAATACTCTGATTGACACAACACAACACATATTGCCATGAGCCCATGTGTTAATGTGATAAGAATACCTGGCATGAACCCGGATGTGGCATGGTTCTCATTCTCCAAGTTCCTAGGTTCATGGTTAATTGACTTTATTGTCCTTGAGCTTGTGGTAAGGCAGATTATGGAAGGGAACATGAAGAGGGCAAAGCTGCTCATTTCATGGTTGCCAGGCACCAAAGAAAAAGACAAAGGTGATCATTCGAGTATCTCCATTAAGGTCACACCCTCAATATTCTTGGTTCCTTTCCCTGATCTTTACCTCTTCAGGCTATAGTACCTCCTGATTGGGCTACAGTCTAGTAGCCAATTGTTCAGCACACAGCTTCCCGGAGTTATTAAAGTTCTTGACCCGTGACACTCACCCATTGTGTTGACACGATTCAATTCTCCATCCCCACAGAAAGAGTTCTTCTCAGAGCATTTACATTGATCAGGAGGTGACTCACAGAGGAGAAGAAGAAGAGTGCACAGATCACACATTGGGCAGTTCACAACTGCCTATAACTCTAACACCAAGGAATCAGATATTGTCTTCTGCCCTCTGTAGCATAATACAGTTTTGAATATACATGTGAACATCATCAAAAACAACCAGAAAAGGAATATAGATCCAAGTCCACTTAGATTTATAACTGTAATTGGATTATGTAAGAAGATATCCAAACTACTGTTGGATTCTACACTGAATTATATCTCAGTTTCAAAACCTTTACTATACATGTCTATTGTAACGTTCAAGAGATGTCATTGTTAATATAAGAGGTATAGTAAAGACATGAATTTCATGGGAGCCCTGCCATGTTTTATTAATGGTTTCAAGAAGCAGAGAAAGATAACATAGCTTATCATATGAGTTCCACTCTAAGCAAAGAGCTACCATGGTCTCAGTCTCTGTCATCAGTAGTTTTCACTCAAAGAGTAACTACGGAATACACTAGAAACGTTGACGCCTCATCTCATTTTTATAGTAGTTATGAAGAATTTAATAAAAATGTATTTCTGTATTCTGAGGTAGGAATGCTAGTACATATATTCCTAAAAATATAGCAGTAGCCATAGAGACATAGAGATACAGAGGTCAGGTCCATTTCTGACATTCACTAATGTGAAGCCAAGTCAGATGCTTCTAGTCTCTGGCTGTTTTTCTCATCATACCTTTCTTTATTGTTTCCAAAATATGGTAAGACAGTTAGGCACAGAGAAGGAAGGAGGAAGGGAGGGAGGAAAGGAAGGAAGGATGGAGGTGAGGAAAGAGGGAAGGAGAAAGAAGAAATGAAATAAGATGAGAAGAGAAGAGAAGAGAAGAGAAGAGAAGAGAAGAGAAGAGAAGAGAAGATGTTGTGGTTTGCCCTGAAGTTATCTGTATTTTGATGCTAATTCCACTGCCCCAAGGATAGCTGCCTAGTCAAGGACTCAGAACTCAGGTTACTTCACCAGAACCACCTCTCCATTGAATTTGTAAAGTACAGGTGAGGGGCAGGTACAGGGTAGAAGGAGGCCTGTCATTGGAGGAGAAGAAAGGATGGGCAGGAGAGAAGTTTGAAGGAAGAGGAGGAGACTAAGGGAGAGAGGAAGAGACAGGAGGGAGAGAGGGGAGAAGCCATGGCAGGACAAGATGGCAGGCGATGTTAAGATTCTGCTCTGTGTATTTACAGGTTGTTATTAATGTTCTCAAGGGATGGATAGTACCGGGCTTTGTATGTTTAAGTGGGCAATTATATCTTACCAATTCGATCTAAGATTACTGTGTTGTGTGTTCTTTTATGTGAGGGTTTGAGTGTAAGAAAGTGTGCGGCTGGGCTGTGTTTCCACCAAGATATCTAGCAGATATCTGGGCACCACGGCATGGGCCTAGCAGGGTAAAAGACAACTACTCTTTTTATTTTTATATTTTTCCAACAACAAGAAAAGACCCAAGGAAACCAAAAACACTTTAAAAAAAACCAATGTTCCAAAGTCATACTTTTTAATCTTCATATTAAATTTAAGAACAAAACAAACCCAATGGGTCACACGAAACAATGAGAACATGCAGACTTGTAACCATGTTGGATAGTGAGGACAGCAACTTCCTTTCTGACATCATTCAAAATGTCTTCATCACGTAACATAGCTCCGCTGTGTTTGGCTGTGAAACTGCAGATCGGTCTGGATGAAGTCAATGACAACAGAGGAGATCACACTCTGTAAGTAGCCTGTCTCCTCGCACTGCTGATTCCTTTCATTGGAAAGCAGGAATGGTGTGTGTGTGTGCGTGTGTGCGTGCGTGCATGCGTGTGCGTTCACGCGCACACGCATGCACACACTGACCTATGTTGCAGGTCTACAAGACAAGAGCTTGTAGAGGTCTAAAAGGAGGAGACAAGGTCTATGAGGAGACAAGTATTTCACTCCACCTTGTCTTTTGAGGCAGATCTCCTACTTGAAACCAAAGTCTACAGTTGTACCTGGACTACCCTCCTGCAAGCCCACAGATTCACTTACCTCAACTTGGCTACACAGACACACATTTGTTGTGTCTACCTTTTGAAAAATGTGATCATTGTATATCTGGAATCCATCCTCAGGCTTGTACAGCGTGTGCTGAATCATCACCTAAAACAATATTTCAATCATGTGTTCTTTTCCAAGAAGTCTTTGCTCATACCTACATCTTGGAGTGCTGTGCCTATACATTACTTTATCAAATTACTGAATTTTTTCCTACTTTCTATAGACTTTATACCAAGGGCTTGTGTGTGTAAGAGAGGGAAATCTATCTTCATTATTCTACTTGTGAATATTCAGCTTTCTCAGCATCTTTTACTCCCCCCCCCCGCCCCCGAGGGAGATTGGTCTGGCTAGCTTAACTCTTTGAAATTGCATTTGCAGGGATTAAAATGTTAGTATATCTGCTGTCTGACAGCCTTTGTGTATACATTATTGCATTCCCCTTACACATCAGCTCTCATTGTAGATGACTCCTATTTATTCCCAACCTGAAATGAATGCAGGCAGAATTATTTGATGTGACCAAATCTGTCATATTCCAAACAAAAGGTTCTTTGAAGAAGACTCCAATAGAAGACTTTGAAATACATTTCTTATATCTATTTTTAATCTAATTGATTTATTCAACATTCAGCTAACTTTTGATAACTCTTTTTATAGCTGAACTTTGAACAGATTTCTTATGGAAGAGAATGCTGGGTAACCCTGAGGCATTTCAAAAACAAAATAGGAGGCTGATGAGGTGGCTGGGCAGATCCACAAGCTCAGTGTCCCGAGTTGGATCTCTGATAGCCACATAATGATAGAAGGAGGGAACCAACTCCACAAAGTTGTCGTCTGAACTCTGTGCATTTCCATTGACGTGCCCACCAAGTCACATGCAAATCACACACTCCCACAAAAATTGGTATAAATAAACTGTTTCTAAAGCAAAACATGGATCTTGTAGGTATTAAAATTTTAGAGGAAGTTAGCAATGAGGACAGAACCAACAGTTACTTCTTCCTGATCCCCTTCAGAGAGAACTTCTGGGACACCAAGAACATGTAGAATTGGAAAGAGACAAAAACCTTGTAGGTACTGGCTTACACTCCAGGACTGGAGGAAGTAATTTGTATACTTGGACACTTTTCTTTATTTGTTCTTATAGTCATTATTAGCTGTTATTTTTGTGAAGAGGCTTATGTCTGAAAAATAAGACCCAGGGCTTCTCTATTTATTTTCAAATATCTCAAATTCACTTCATTAATTAGCTCTACTGTTATTTTAGAAGTTGATATTTTTTTAATTAAGTTTTAAACACAAGCATATAGTACCGGCGGAGGCCAGAAGAGGGCTTAAATTCCCCTGGAACTGGAGTTAACGCCCTGTTGTGAGCCGTCTCACGCAAGAGCTCCAAATACTAAGCTATCTCTCCATCCCACCAAATATTTGATTCTAAAAAGCATTCCTAATCATATCCTAAGCACTTCAGCTGAGACTGTCTAATCCGAGAAGACATGAGCGTAAAAGAGCCTCACTGACTGATGACTGAACGGCTAATTAATTCTTACTTCATTTCATTTTATAAGGAAATAAGGAGTCCCTGAAGATGTGAGCTTCGTACTTTGGAAAATAGCTTTTAAAACAGTATATGTAGTAAGACCACATTTTGACAGGAATCTGTTTTACTCAAGGCAGTGATTCTACGCACTGCTGGGCAACACTTACGATAGCTTTGCGGGTCCTGTGCTGTGAAGGTGGCAAGGTCAGGACCCTGCATGTGTCCTGTGCGAAGTCCAACGAATCCATTCAGTTTCCCCAGTCTCAACACATGTCCCCCAGGGGTTCGGCTTGTGTGCTCTGCTTTTCTTTATTTCTTGCATCACCAGATTAGGTGCAAACAAGCATTTCTCACTCACCCAAGGCAGTCCTCCAGCATCTTTCTACATTGTGACAATCGGGCTGAGGGCTGATAATGTGCCGGGAGCACCCGTTATTAAACTTCATGCCGGAACCACATGGTCAGAAATGAAAGCCACGGAGAGGCAAGCCAAGCTCACAACTCATTTCTCCCTTTAGTCCTGTGAATTTAATCTAAGTCATTGATGCAGGAAATACTTCTTACCAGAGTCATGAGCATGACCCATGCTGCAATAAACTGATATTTCCTTTCCATAGAGCTCTGGTCTCTGCTCAATAAGTTAGTGAGGATCCTAAGGCACTGGGGGTACTTGTGATATGGTAAAAATAAGGAGTTTATTTGGAAGCTCAAATTTATGTGTGACTGGAACAGATTCTATTATACCAAGTGAAACTAGAAATACAAATAAAACACACATAGGTGTGCATCAGTATTACCCAACTCAGACATAGGCCAGCAGGAATTAATTGGCACAATTTCTACAAGCTGGAGAGATGCTCTTGCAGAGGACCTAAGCTTGGTTAACGTCACCCACGTCAGATAGCTCATAGCTACTAAAACACTAGCTCCAGAGAATCTGCCAGCCTTTTCTTGGTTTCAGTGTGCATGAACACACACACACACACACACATACGCACACATACGCACACACGTACACACACATATACACACATACACACACATACGCACACACATACACACACATACACACACATATACACACATACACACACATACACACACACATACGCACACACATACAGACACACATAATTAAAAATTAAAATCTTAAAAGATTAAACACAATTAGTGTCAGGTTCTCATCTAATCCTTCCGACCACCAATCAATACATGGGTTTCTGCCTTATATACTTCCAATGACATTTCCCCCCTTTAAAAAAATAGTTTCCTTTTAAAAAGGAAAAGAAAGAGAGAAAATCAACAAGGAACTTCAGATATGCTGCGCATGTGCACTGAGTATCTGAATTCAGTTCCTAGAACTCACAACGGCTCACAAGTGCCAATAACTTCAGGTCCAGAAGATCCAGATCTATCTCCTGGCCTCTGCAGGTACCTGCAGTCGTGTGCATATATATTCTCACAGACACACAGACACACAGACACACAGACACACAGACACACAGACACACACACACACACACACACACAGAGAGAGAGAGAGAGAGACAGAGACAGAGACAGAGACAGAGACAGAGACAGGACAGAGAGGCAGAGAGAGAGAATCAAAAATAAATATTTAAATAAATAAAATAAGTACATGATATTGTACAACTAACTTTTCCTTTAGGCAAGCAAAACTAAATTAATTATCCCTATTTTGCTTTCTGAAGGATGTTGGATTGGTCTATTTTATACAGTAAGAGAGTGTATGTGTGTATTCATGTGTGTGTGTGTGTATGTTAATATGCATATGTATGTGCATGCTTGTAGAGGCCAGCGATTGGCATTGGATAGCCTCCTCAATGACTCCGCAACGTACGTGTTTGCAGAGGTTCTCAAACTTAACCTGGACCTGGCTTATTTAACCAGACTTCCTAACCAGTTTATGGATGATATTCGGATCAAGGGGACACACCTAGCGATAGTATATGCATGACATCAACAAATGCAGAAGGAAGAAAAATCGCATTATACCTTCTGTACTATTTTAGACTATACATTGGGGATTGAAATGCTCTGGTTGGGATGAAGACCCGCAGATGAATTGCGTCTCACGCATATTTTATTTTAACAGAGTTTATTTGTGTCCCAGAACAGAAACAAATAACAGGAAGAAATAATGGAAGCGGTTGCATTCATCTTCACAGAATCAACCTAACTTTTGATTCTAGTATTTTCTTCCCAGAGATATATTCATAATCAATTCTTCACTGAGCCTTCTAACACACTTTCAGGAAGTCATGGAGCACTAAATACTTATCATAATGTAATTCGAGGAGGATCCTTCTGCAGTGGAATTTAAATCACAGAGAACATCCCACTGCCAGGAGAGCAGACTTTTAGTGTTCTTTCTCCACAATACCTTCAGCAAGGGTAAAGTATTGGACGCGGAGTTTGTTCTTGGTGTCTCTTTGTTGGATAACTTCCCAAACTAATAAAAACTGGATTTCTTATCTTCTGTAAGCACATAATAACTCCCACCACTTTCCTGGTGGGGCCACTTTTTCATCATCAGTTCATTCCGTTGCAGTTTTATAGACCCAACGACTCTCTCCTACAGCACTGGTGAAGTGTTATCTTGTAATAAAGCACTTTCCTACCAGTGCCTTACGACAATGATCATTCACTGCTCATCTCCAGGGATGGATTCCTCGGTCCTGTTTCCACATGTAATGTCCCGTGATGTTTCTGCTTTGTCCCCTGACTTATGTGTTGCACATGCTATGTGCCATTCTCCAGTTTGTGAGGTCTCACTTGTCACAATCTAGTTTCTTGTGTCCTTTTAAAAAAATCTTTCTTCTTATATTTATTTATTTTATGGGTGTCGTATGCTGTCCATCTCTTCCAACACACAAGAAGGGGGTATCAGATCCCATTACAGATGGTTGTGAGCCACCATGTGGTTGCTGGGAATTGAACTCAGGACCTCTGAAGAGCAGCCAGTGGTCTTAACTGCTAAGCCAGCTCTCCAGCCCCTCTTGTGTTCTTTTTAACATTGAAAGTTTTGGTACAATCTTATCTTGTATAGTATTTATAGTCTCGAAGAGTAGAACATGTTTGACTTCTATCTACATTGTTGTTGCTGTTTGTTTTTAATTTTGTTTTTGTTTTGTTTGGTTAGCTTTTTGTTTTGTGTTGTTTTTTTTGTTTTCTTTCTTTCTTTTTTTTTTTTTTTTTTTTTTTGCTTGTTTGGTGTAGTTAGTAAGAATCGGGGCTTTACACTCAGGAAGTTTTAATCATCTTTTCTTTGTTTGTTGAAGAAAAAAAAGGAAATAAAAATGGAAGGACAAGACTGCCTTTAGGCATGGTGGAAGAGAAGGTTTGTTGTAGAGAAAAGGGAGAGCATAGGCAGAGGCAAAGACATGTAGGAGAGTCGAGAGTGACCATGACCAGACTGAGCTGTCCCATATGAAGAGCAGAGTAAGGGGAGAGGGAAGAGACGAGCCACCACCTGAAGGTTGGTCTTGTCCAAGAGACTTTGCCTGCTTTACACGTCTACACTTATTACTGATTGGCAGTAGTTGAATGCTCAACTTTACACATAGTCTTTATCTTGAACTTTGCATTTGTATGATATCTCTATCTGTTAAGCAACCTTCAGATATTTTCAACCAGTATTTATGAGGAGAACATTATCTTAGCTAACTGGTTGTTGTGGTATTTTCCATTATATTTAACTTGTTCTTGCGGTTCACCACCCTAGATAGACTTGGCTGCTTCTTCTTTCTTGGATTTGTGTGTCTATGGTCTGTCCTCAAAGTAGGTCCCCAGCGGCAGTGAGTTGAAAGGAGACATTTTCTCTTGAGGTCCTCAGAAGAAGAACGATGCCTATCCCAGCTCAGAAGCTGATTGTAAGAGACAGGTTCTTTCTTCTAACCGATGGCCCCAAGCCAAGTCTGCATGTAACTGCAACTGTCTATCTGTGGGGTTAAACATCTATTTACATGTCTGATGCTGATTAACCGTCCACTTTATACTGACCAGACTTCTGATCCTGACTGACCACAGCAGTGGCTTTAGTCCAATTTTTTTCATATTTATTTAATTCTTCTTCATGTTTGGTATCAGCCACCATTTCCATATTCTATAATTACAGCTGTGTTGTTATTATAGTAACTTATTACCATGCTTAGTCCTGTGAGTTCCATTTTCTCTGTGGATTTGGCTTATGAAGATCCTGGGATCGTGGTTTATCATCAGAACTTGCTATATACCTCAAATACACGCCATCTTTGGTGGCTAATGCACATATTCTTGGTTTGGGTAAACAGAAAGTATTTGTAGTTTCCATCAACCTGGCTTCAGTAAAATAGCAAATCTTCTGACAGGCGCCCCCAAAGAAAGCAGAAATATCAAATCTCTTGTACTTAAGCTGAAATTTCTTTAATTGGCAATCGTGCCTATTATTCCTATGAATAGCATATTACTTGAAGTCTCTTGAAAAGAGTAGTAGAGGTCTTTTGCATGTAAAAGAGTTATCAGCGTACTCATTTCCTTTCCCTCTAAAATAATTGAACTAAAGTTCACCGGCACTGAAAATGTAATAGCTAATGATTCCGAGCAATTATCTTTTATTTTCTCCTTTCTTCGGGCTCTGCATCATGGTGCAGCAGGGTTTTGTTTTGTTTTTGTTTTTGTTTTTGTTTTTTTTTGCTTTTATTTACACTGGCTGTCTCTCTTTTGTGAGAGGGGCTCTATTTGCTCAGTCTTAAGTCCCCAGATGCCCTGGATTAATCACTTGATTTTTCTCGAGGATTTTGTTTTCCCTTTTTTTTTCTGTTTTGTTATATGTGATGACGCTGCTTGCCTGTTGTTGTTAAAGTACCTGCTGGCTGCGTAGGAAAGAAGATGAAAGAGGATGTTGGCCCACAGGGACGACACACACGGAGAGGTTGGCTAATCTAATAAAAGAAGACCGGCGTGACAATACGACCTGAAGGACTTGAACATGGGGTGAAGGAATTTGGATTCAGGCAGCAGACAGAGCCCAGATGAGTTGAGCACAGGTTTTACGATCAAGGCAACTTGGCTTCTTCAGAAATGTAATAAATCTAGGAAAGAAGATGAAAAGGGAGAAGAAAATGCACTTAGGTGCATCTGGTCACAGCGGAGAGCTAAATTATGGCCTTGGGAATTGGCCAAAGCATCTAGATAAAGTCACAACTTCATAGGGATCCTTTCAAAAGGATTTGTTTTTATTGTTTTCAGTTATGCGTACCTATGTGTGTGCACATGGAATACAGGTGCTCAGGGAGGCCCAGGATCCCTTGGAGGTGGAATTATTGGCAGTTGTCAATCTCTTATATATGGGTGCCTGGAGCCAAACCCAGGTCCTCTATAGGACCATTTCATACTCAACCATGGAGCCATTTCTTCAGCGCCATGGACTGTGGCCTAACAATGCAACTGTATGTGGAAATCTCATAAAGAGGGAAATTATAGTTCATTCATTTGTAGTGATCTGGATGAGAAATGTCCCTGATCTGGATGAGAAATGTCCCTTCCGTCGGCTCTTGTATTAGAACACATAGCCCCATTTGGAAAAGGCTTGGAAAAGCTATGGAACCTTCAGGAGGTGGAAATTTGATGACAGAAGAATGTGACCTGGGGGATTCTATAGTCTAGTTCCGGGTTCTTCACTCTTTCTGCTTCCTGCCCTGGCTGCCTGTGGTCATGCTTCTTCGGATGTTCTGGACTCTGTCCTGTAACTTAAGCCAAAACATACCTTTTCCTCTAAGTTTCTTTTAGTCATGGTGTTTCACCACAGCAACAGAAAAGTGACCAAAACACTTGGGATTTGAAAGTATCCCTTCAGGCATAACAATAATACACAGGCTTATAGTCACTGTGTATACTTTTATGGGAGACCCGATGCCTTAGATCTCTCATTCTGAACAAAATTAAATTGCCTTTGTTTTTGAATATGTATTTGTTTAATCCACATAAGAGATGGTGGATTTTTCTCCAAAAGCTTGTTACAAATTATTATGATCAACATTGACAAATAATTAATATTGACACAGTGTTGTCTGCATTAACACAAACAATGTGAAAATTTTTTTCATATTACAAAAATTATGAAGCAAAGACCAAAACCAGGTGTTTTAAATGAGATTCAAGAGTAAAATTCATAGCAAAACCTTTTCATATGTATTTCTAAGTTAAGACTCTAACATTACCACTGAGGAAACGTGAAAAAACAGGCCAGGGAGGCAGCCTTCATAACGAACATTGCTATTTCAGAAAATGTTAAGGAAATACTTTATAAACCTATACTTCGTTAAGTTGATAAAAATCTAAAGACAATAGGGCCCTGCTAAAATGTTGTTTGTATTTAACCTGGAGTGGAATTTAGGGCCTTTAAAAAGTATCAATTGAGACGAACTTCTTAGAAGTTAAAAGTCTGTCTTGGAATAAGTATGTCAGTAGTTGTCACCGAGTTCATCTGTGGCCAGCGCCACTTAGACACTGAGAAATACCTGAGCACTTCCAGTTATGTGATTTGGTCCCATTCAGCCAATTGCTGCTCTGTAGGTAGACGGGGGATATCAGCTGGATGGCATTCCGCAGCTCATGGTATGCCTTCTCTAGCAGAAGAACCCAGCCCCGCGCTCCATGTGACCCCACTCAAGCACTGCTTGCTGGCAGTGACGCTTTTAGATGTAGCTTGAAATAGCCCAATGAAATGAAATGGAGTGGCATAATTGCCAGTCAAATTCCAGCTCGTTTTATTGGCTCTGGAATCATTAAAGATAATTACGATGAGAACTGACACGATACAGGTACGTGTAGAGAAAATTGGCTTTTTTATTGAGTTTGGGTAATAATTTACCATATGATGGGTAAGTATATTAAGGATGAAAACTGTAGTTCTTCCGTGAGTTCTTAAGAAATATTACTGAATTTAGGGTGATCAGTTTTTCCTCATAAATCACTACACTGGAGTTTTAATAGATTCCTCTAAAGAATTTCACTTAAGTCTCTCCTATTTTCCTCGTCCTGTCTCTGACATATTAACACCTGCCAGAGTTAAAGACTAATCACCCATTTTTTATGTTATTTAAATGTCTTACTTGTTTTCTCTTTTAGTATATTAGTATTTAGATATTTATTTATTCAAAATGCTGGCGTTCCTGTTGCTAAAGTCAAAATTATAGTAAAGCCTTCAGCTTTTGAAACAGAAATCAGGAATACAATTATAACAAAGTCTTTGAATATTAAAGCAGAGGCCCCACAAAGAGAGATTGAGCTAAATTTCTACTTTAAAACTACGAAGGGGACTAAAGGCATTAACCACTGACTTGACACTATTCTTACTCAAGATGGGCTAGGATGGTTAACAGAAATTCATAACCAATGGGGAGAATGAAAACACCAGGGTATAAAGTGTTCAAGAGTAGAGAGACAATTTGAGAAATAAATATATATATATATCAAGTATATATACATATGTACATAATATATGTGTGTATGAATATATGTATATATACATACATACATATACACACATATACAACAGATTCAGGTGCATTCATGCATGTGCACATGCATGCATATATGTGTGTGTGTGTGTGTGTGTGTGTGTGTGTTTATTGCTGCTTTTGCCATGGTTAAGCCTATTGCCTGTTACAGGTGCCAATGTTCATTTTGTCATTTTCTTTATAACAGGATCAGCGGGAAGAAATTGCTCCTCCTCCAGTTCTTATACAGGCTGCAGTAAGTACTTACTTTATAATTCTAATATTTAGGAAAGAAATGAGGCAGTATGTATAGTGTTCATCTGCATACTCTAGTGAGTAGTGAGTGAAATGAGATTCGGATCATCCAAGTCTATGTCGTTACAAAGTCCGCCTCATCTGGTCGTACAAAGCCCTGGCGAGAATTCTGATCTTCATGAGCATAGGATATTGTGGTGGACGGTTGAGTTGACTTTGCAATCAAAATAGTGAATTCAGAGATGATTTGAAAACATCAGTAGCAGAATCTGCAATACGCCATGTGGAATGAAGCCCGTGAGAACTATGTCTTGGACTAGACTGCTCATCTGTTCTGATTTCTCTAGGTGATATCCATCTTAAGGAGAGGAAGTGGCCCTTTGAGAATGTGCACATACTAACTGAGGGTTTTAAGGGGGTGGGGGAGGGACCTAGAGTTTATAGGAGGTGGTTTAGATGTGGAGGAACAGAGAGGAATTTACAGTTCATTGGTGGTTTTGATACATTTCTATGGGGATGTTAATAATAACAGCAGAACGGACACCACAAGTGGACGAGAACAAGGGTTTTGTTACCAAGCACATAAAACATGGAGGTTGACATTGTGTACTGAGTGGTTTTACACTTGGAAAAATGTTACAGATTGGAACCTAGGAGAGATCACCCATGTTTAAAAATAGAGCTAGTGATTCTTATGAAGATTGGGCATGCTTGCTCGTGTGGTGTTTATACATTCTTGTAGTGCGTTCCAGCTCTCCACTGGGGTGTCCGGCTCTGCTGGCACGCTGCCAGGAACAAAGGTCGAGAGTAGGGGGTCACGGGCTACATTTCCCATCAGGAATTCTATGCTATAGGCAAGAAGGGGAAGGTGGAGCCAAGGACAATCCAGCCTGGTTGGGAGGGAGTGCCTAGAGTACTGGAGGGGCTGGAGGAGAGAAAGTCTTCCTCAGGAGTCTTAGCTCTGGTTCTTTAAGAGGAAGGCCTTTCAGGGGCCATCATTGATGAAGCAGCTGTCTAAGATGGTCTTTGCTTGTTCATATTGCTTTATTTGGTGAATACATTTTAGTCGGGTGAATCAGGAATGATATACCTCTTGAGGGAAGGAATACCCAGGAAGGGAAGGTCATTGGCTGAAGGCTCAGCGGTCCCTAGATACCTCATTAGTATGAAGAAGAACTCCAGGTGTTATGCTATGTGGCTGAGTGCCATGGTCCCCTCAATGGCTGTCCTGGCCACACTCTGCAAAGCAGGTACAAAGACAGGTAGGGAGCGGCTTCACTCCTGCCAATCTCAAATCTCTGAGGTTCCCCCGGTTTGAGCTTCTTCAACCTTATCAGTTCTTAATGCTTGTCTGGTAGCACAGTCCCACGTGCCTTCCATATTCTGACAAGTAGTTCCCTAGTATGCTATCGTATGCCATAAGCATTTACAACGCGTGTCAGAAATGACAGTGTTTCCATTGCTTTACAAAAGAGTCAAGTGTGACTTTTCTTAACGTCATGGAACGTGTTTGTTTTGAGATGTGAGGGGAGTGGCCCTTGCTTGTAGGTTGCAAGGCTCAGTATCTTACAGCTTGTGACCCTGGCTCTCTGATGGGAGCCCCGAGGCCCAGGTAATGTGACAGGTGAAAATTGTACAGCAAAACACTTTGCTCCAGATTACAGCAACGTTGTCACAAAACTCCTCATGCTAACACACCCTGAAACACTGCAAGATTCTTGTCTGAAGAGCCGCCGTGGTAAAGAGCTTTCTGCCCACTCGCCTGACTCATGTCACCGAGCCTCCTTTCGAGTGTCTGTGATGCCTCATTGGAAAAAGAAGCTGAGGCTGAGGAATTATGAGTATTTGCTCTCTTACAGTTCTGGAAGCTGGGAAGCCCAGGACCAAGTTGCACAGGCGCATCCCCACGTCCCTCGACCCTCCACCTTCCCACACCCCCACCCCGCCCCCGACACACACAGAAACTTTCACAAATCTCTTGATTTTGTTTCTCCAGAGAATCCTGCCTGGCAGAAGAATTCATGAAAAAAATTTTTTTTAAAGGAGTTGAGAGTCGTTCCTGTAGAATTCAATCTTCTGTTTAAAGAATGGTGGTGAGGAAATATAAATGAGGCCCGGCCTATGGCTGCCACAGCCGGCTGCCTGCTGGCTGCTTAGCTAGCCCACCCGCAGTGCTGTAGCCAGGCTGCACAAAGAGCTCTTGCAAACAGAAAGAGCTGTCTGTATTTATAATGAAACCACCTAAGTTTTGCTACTCTAAGCACCTGCAGCCACTCTTTCCTCTCTCTCAGGGAGCAGGGGAGGGGTCTACACCGTTGCCTTTTGCCTTCAGTGGAAGAAATTGAACACTGTGATTCATGCACGGTTTTTACTGATGGAGAGGAGACAGCCTATTTGTGACAGAAACACATATTTAAGGATATAATGCTCGAGCCGAAGGGGTTTGCAACCCCATGCGAACAACAATACCAACCAACCAGAGCTCCCAGGGACTAAACCACTACCCAAAGACTACACATGGACAGACCCATGGCTCCAGCTGCATATGATGGCCTTGTTGGGCACCAATGGGAGGAGAAGCCCTTGGTCCTTTCAAGGCTCGACCTCCCACTGTAGGGGAATGTCAGGTCAGGAAGGAGGAGTGGCTGAAGAGGGGAACACCCTTATAGAAGAAGGGCTATGGGGAATGGGATAGGGAGTTTAAGGATGGGAAACTGGGAAAGGGAATAACCTTTGAAATGTAAATTTAAAATATCCAATAAAAAAAAGAGAGAAATACAATGCCAATCTACAATTTTTGCCTCCACATGTGAGGATGCACTGCGTTAAAATGGGAATGCCAAACCTGGAGGAACAAATTTAAAAAGAAAAAAAGGGGGTGGGAGTGGATTTATAGTTTGTCCTCTATCTAGAGTTTCTGAGATAATTGCCTTGAGCTAACAGCATTGTTTAATGAAGAAGACAGGGGCGCCTATAAGTATCTGAAACTCTGGTCAGAGCAGTGGCTCTCAACCTTCCTAATGCTGTGACCCTTTAATAGAGTTCCTCGTGTTGTGGTGACCCCCGGCCATCAAATTATCTTTGTTGCCACTTCGTCACTGAAATTTTGCTTCTGTTATGAATCATAATGCAAATATCTGGTATGCAGAATATTTGATATATAATCCCCAAAGGAGTGAGCATTTTTTTGATGACAGCTTACGTTGCCTTGCTCGCACACTGAACATACTAGAATACTTTTCATGCTTCACCATCTTCTTTTTCATGAGGGGTAGTGACTTCGGATAGAACCTTACATTCTTAGTTTTGGGGAAGGGTCACTTGGTGCTTAGCCAAGATGGATGTGAGTGCGAACTATACCAGGATATGGAAGTTGCACTCGTTGTTGAGAACGTTCGTTTGAATTTAAAGACTCTTCGTTGTATCTGTTCTTGTTTGGATTGCTCTAGTTTTGCTGTTTTTAAAATAATGGTTCATTATTCTTTAAAAAATGTATTACTGATCCATTTGCATCCCAATATCAACCCTACTATCCTCCCAGGACTCCCTCATGCAGCTCCTCCCCCAATTCCTCCCTTCTCCAATGTTACACAATATATTTTAATCATATCCAATCCCCCAATTCCTCCCAGACCTTCCTCCTCCTCCCTACTTACCCAACTTGATGTTCTCTCTTTCTCTCTTACAAATGAACGAAATATGCAAATGAATGCACAGTGCTGTGTTATTTGTGCTGCTGCCTAATGACTCCCATACAGAGGCTGGTCCTGGAGTGTTAGTCTGCGTACCAAGTCTCACTCCACTAAAGAGCACTGACTTTCTGTCACCCAGTAGTGACAAAGGCCAAAGCTCCTCAGATAAGTGCAAGATGCTTCCTTCCCTTCCTTCGTGTTGGAATTTTGTCTGGCATGAGCTTGGGCATGTCTTATGTATCTGTCGCAGTCACCGTGAGTTCATATTTGTATCTTTTTTG
Organism: Rattus norvegicus; assembly: GCF_021556685.1. NCBI lineage: Eukaryota > Metazoa > Chordata > Mammalia > Rodentia > Muridae > Rattus > Rattus norvegicus. The sequence goes on along the minus strand of NC_141553.1, from coordinate 17,000,265 downwards.
TTGTTGTGTCTGCAAAATATTGTTTCCTTGAAGTTGTCCACCACCTCTGGCTTTTGCAATGTCTGCCCCCCTTCTACATAGATAGGTCGCTCAGCCATGAGGAAAGGGAGTGATGTAAACATCCCATTTAAGGCTGAGTATTTCTTATTGTCTCACTCTATACATTGACCAGTTATGAGTCTCTCTGTTAATTACCTTGTACTGAATGAAGAAGCTCCTCAAATGAGGGTTGAGAAACGTAATTGTCTATAAGTATAGCAATATGCCACTAGGAGTTTCTTTAATGCTGTATCTATCTAACAGAATAGATAGCAATAAGCTTTCCTTTAGGGCCCATGCTCTATCTAGCCTCGGGTACTTAGGCATGGGTTCCAACTCATAGGATGGACTCTAAATCAAATAAGGAGGTGGGTGGTTGCTTCCATAGCACTAATGCTACTGTTGTACCTAAGTCAGTACACCTTAACAAGCAGGCCGTTATCGTAGCTCGCAAAGTTCAGAGCAAAATGAAATTGATGGTTACTTTTATCGTCTGGTAACATTTTTTAACACCTTCCCGCAGTAGGAAGCCAACCCAGTAGAAATGAAGTGTGAAGCCTCCGGTTGATTCATAGATAGATTTCTCCACGTTCTCTGACTTAAAATATGTGGTGGCTTCTGCAATAGATTCTTTCCATAAAGTGCCGGTGGGTCACGAAGAATATTAGCAATAGCTCATGATATGTGGGGAATCCATGGATTCCCAGTTGGCCAACAACCCAAAAGGAAGGAACCCAGTACGGCTCTCTGTGTTAATTAGCATCTAGTAAGGAGAAGGTGGAGGTAGTAGAGCGCTGGGTGCTGCCCCTTCTCCTGGTCATTGCAGAGAAGTCAAGCTGAGCATGAGAGCTGCTGGCGCTTTCCACTCACCATTTTTACCCTCTGAAGGAGACCAAGATGTGGGTAAGTTTCTAAAGCAGGAAGGAGATGGCAGGTAGGTAGGAGTAGCCTATGTGTGAAAGGTGACACAGCCATGAGAACCTGCGTGTCAGGCTGCCACTGGGAAGAGTTCTGCAGGGTATCACTTTGCCTTGGCGCATGTGATGCTGGGAGTTTCGATAGCACGTGGTGTCTCGTTGTGGTATCCACTCCCATTATATGGGAACTCCATTTAAGTTTTATATATGTTTAGATTTTAGGAAGCGTCTACAGTAGTTGTTTTGTTTTTTTAAGTGTTTGAAGGCTCCTTTATTTTAATTGAAGGGAAATGTTCACTTTAGCTACTCAAAGGGAACCTTAGAAGGTTTCCGAGACAGTTCCCTTTAGTAAATACATCATCCTGCTGAAGGGAACAGCTTCTTTCTGTTTTAGTCTCAATCTAGTGACAAGTTGAGCTTACAATGGCTGCCAGCACTCAGCTTCTGCATGTCTTTCTCTTTGTGTGTGTGTGTGAGTGTGTGTGTGTGTGTGTGTGTATGTGTGTGTGCATACATGTGGATGTGCATATGTCTGTGTGTTTAAATTTGTGTGTATGTGTCTCTGTGTTTGTGTGTGCATGTGTGTCCTCTGTGTATGTGGCTTGTGTGTATATGTGTGTATGTCTGTGTGTTTATGTGCTTGTGTGTCTGTGTGTTTATGTGATTGTGTGTCTGTGTGTGCATGTATGTCTTTGTCTTTGTGTGCTTGTGTCTCTGTGTGACTGCATGTGTATGGTCACCCTACACATTACACTGTGCATCACCCTTCACACTATGAGGTGCATTACCTCGGATCTTCTGTTCCTGTGAGAAGTCCTCTTGCGACTGCATAGGTGGAACCAGCAGGTAAGCGATGGCATTCTGTGAACGGGAGGTCTCTGCTCTCAGAAAGGAACTTTGTGTTTGACGCTCTTAATGTGCTCTTAGGAGAGCTTGCCTGCCACCTTCTTTCTAGTGGTTCACTGTTCTGCGTGTTTCTACTGAACGCCTCATCTTCTCGTGCAATGCCTCCTCTACATTACTTGACTCATATTATTTTTTATACCTCCATTGGGAGAATGTAGTTTTCACGTTGTGAACATGACCCCAGAACACTCCATTTCTTTTGCTTCAAAGTCCCAAATATCTGAACAATGTTATCCTGCAACACAGGAAACCTTTTCAGAAAGAAAACATTTTTTTAATCTTTTTAAAAATATTTTACTAAATACCACAGTTGAGCTCTATTATTTCTCTCTAAAGACAATACTGTTAACATATTGGTTTTTTTTTTTTTCTTTAATCTTGTTCACCAGTTCGTCAAAGCTTCCCTGTGGGTCTAGTGTTTGTTCCAGAGATGGACCTTGTCACAAGTCATGTTTACCCCCAGTTTTGTCACCTGTGAAAGTAAGACAGACTCAGAGAGAAGTTAAACTCTTAATAGTGTGTGTGTGTGTGTGTGTGTGTCGTCTGTGTGTCTGTGTGTGCGCCCGTGTGTGTGTGTGCATAATGCTTCTTACATATGTTAAGAATTAAGTCACTATTGACTTTACAGAAAAAAATCTTGGATGTTTTTAGAGATTTAGTTTAATTTTAGTTATGGATATGTTTGTCTCTAGTTTGAGTATGGGTTGGTGCCATGGAAACCAGAAATGGGCATTGGACCCCTTAAGTTGTGTAGGGAGCCATATTGGATTTGGGCCTGGCCGTTTTGTGACTATAGCTCAAAGTGGCTACGTGACTCTTGGCCACACATACTCCTCTAAGAGCCTCTCCCATAAATTTACAGCACAGGAAGATAACATTCACGGGATGCTTCAGCCTAAGCAAAAATCAGTTCTCTCCTGAGTTCTCTCCACCCCCTGACCTCATCCTCTACCGCCTGACCTCTTTGCCTCCAGCTATCACTGCCTATATCCTCATTTCCCCCTCCTCTGTGTTTCACAAAGGACACTCCCCCTACCTGAAAGCCTTAAAAGCTGTAACGTTCATCCCAATAAACGAGACCTTGACAACAGAATCTTGCTTGGTCTCCTCCTTCTCTTCACCCTCATTTGGCCCACAGGTAGAAAGCCTCTTCAGAACCCTGAATAACTGGGTCCCTGCTGGCGGGGACAAAGTTGGAATTCCAGAAGTTCATGAGCTGCCTGGTATGTGTGCTGGATACAGACATCCAGTTCTCAGCCAGCACAGCACACACTTCTCACCCCTCAGCTCTCTCTCCTGCCCTTATAGACCCTTTTATTCTTTCTTCCCTCACTTTTCTGGGCTCTTGACCAAATCTTACCCCCATCAGAGAGAAAACTTCTGCAGATATTTTTCTAGTTTTCTTTTATTGAAAATATGTTTTTTTCTACAATATCATTTGATTACTGGTGCCCCTCTCCCAACTCCTCCAAGATGCTCCCCACCTCCCCTCCCATGTAAATCTAAATCCTTTCAGTGTCTGTTTCTGTCATGTATGTTAAAAAACAAAACAAAACAAATGGGCATCTAAACAATTACAAAATTGAAACGACATTACAAAATAAGATAAAACACAAAGCAAACAAACCAGAAAAGGACAAAACAGGGTGACAGAAGAAAAGCAGTAGATCCATTTGCTGCCATTAATCCCTGACTCTATACCTAACTTCTGTGGTTATATGGATGGTAGCTTATTGACAGAAGACATTAGATACCATGCTTGTCCTTCTGAGTCTGGGTTACTTTGTACAAGATGATTGTTTTTCTAGCTCCATTCACTTAACTGCAAGTTTTATTTTTTTTTAATGACTGAGTAATACTCTGTTCTATAAATGTACCCCATTTTCTTTGTCCATTCTTCTCCTGACAGAACTCTAGGCTTATTTCTAGCTACGAATAAAGCAACAGTAAATGTGGCTGAACAAGTGTCTCTGAGGTACATTGAGGTATATCTGAAACATCCTTTGGTATATTGCTGAGAGTGCTGTAGCTGTATATTAAGGAAGATCTATTCCCATCTTCCTGAGTAAACACCACACTGATTTCCATAGTGGCTGTACGAACTTGTACTCCCTCCTCCAATGGAAGGGGAACATCTATAGACCTTGATTTACTGCAAATGTTACTTGTGGGAGCACTGTGAATGTCGCTCAGTGTAGAGTGTTTACATAGCATGCAAGAGACTCAGAGTTTTATCCATACCACGACAAACGTCTATTCATAGAGTTGCATGGTTCTTCTGGTGCTGGTCTGTGATCCTTAGAAGCATTGATAGCTGACACTGCTGGGAGTCCAGCCAAATTCTCCTTATTGGACTAGCGTCACACGTCCCAGCATCCCTGTGGTTCAGTTCCAACAGTCCACACCTTCTTCAGAATCATAGTCCTTGGCTGAACTGGAAAGCAAAACCACCATTTTCTTTGTTTGTTTCTTCCTTCCTTCCTTCCTTCCTTCCTTCCTTCCTTCCTTCCTTCCTTCCTTCCTTCTCTTTTTTCTTTCTTTCAATTTGTTTTGACACATAGTTTCTCCATGTATCCCTGGTTGTATTAGAACTTACTTTGTAGACCAGGTTGTCCTTGAACTCGAAGACCAACCTCTCTCTGCCTTCCCAGTGCTGAGATTAAAGGCGTGTGCCTCCATACCACTCTTGAGCCACACTCTAGAGTGTGTCTGCATTGCATCCCATCTTGTCATGTCTGCCCTCTTGAAATTAAGGAATGACACCTGATGGAGCCTTCAGGGTGATACCCCAGTGGTACCTGGTTAAAGGGCTCATGCTCCTGAGCTCCATTTTAGTGTCGATACTTCTAAAACCACGTACTCACTGTATTTCCCTTCTGCACCTTGCGGACCTCCCCAGCCCTAAATAACCTGTTGGTGATGTTCCTCAGTAACTCAATTCTTAGTCTCTGCCTCTGAAATTTTTGTTCAGACATGTTTAGACACTGAATAGGACCAAGCTGAACAGCAGTAGATCCTCTAGTCAGATTTAGGCAGTGTGCTAACTGGGACACGGAGCCCTTCATTAAATCACAAATAAGATTCTCAATATGTCCCCATTACTTTTTCTAATTAATCATTTTATTCATTTATATTTCAAATGATATCCCCCTTCCTGGCTACTCCTTCACAGTCCTCCCTTCCCATCCCCCTTCCCTTTCCCCTTTGCCTCTATGAGGGTGCTCCTCCACACACTTACCCACTCCCAGCTCACCCTATGCTTGGGCATCAAGCCTCCCTGCCCTCCCATTGATGTCAGATAAGGCCATCTTCTGGGACACATGTATCTGGAGCCATGGGTCCCTCCAAGTATACTCTTTGGTTGGTGGTTTAGTCTCTAGGAACTCTAGATAGTCCAGTTAGTTGATACTGTTCTTCCCATGGGTTCCTGATGTACAAAGATGACTCAACAAAAATTGCTTCATTTGTAACAAAGGCTCTCAGTTTCAGAAGACACCACAAACTCAGAGGTATAAGATGCCTGGAGTTGTAAAGTCTCCTTGATTTGAGTATTCTGCAACAGCTGATCCTTGTATATTCAGTAAGCAAACCTTATTAAAATAAGGTTTTTTTAGAGAGAAGTCTTTCTTGTCTTTTATAATTCAAACACTACATGGGATACTGGAGGATATGTCATTGTGTCCTCAGACGTTGTGACTCCTTTCCATTCATTTATTCTACCTCAGTGTTTTGACAGTCATATCTGAGCACCAGAACGAGACTGACACTGTAGATTTCATTCACTGAAGAACTTGCCCTGGGATTTGACCCTGACTCTTTGTATTGGTCTCTCAGTTTAAATACCCGCCATATAGCTGGTGAGCATTTAATGCTTCCCTGCTTTACTTTCCTGTAGTTTACCTGACTGGAAATCTGTCACTCCTGAGTAAGGTAAACGCAAGCTTTTATTTGAGAAGCGTGCCAACTCCCACGTAAAACAATTAAGGAGAACCTGGCAGACTGAGAAGGCTGAAAGTTCTATTCTGTTGTTTAATTGGATAACCAGTATATCAATGAGACAATGTATAGTGCAGCCTAAGAGCTATGTCACATGAGCGACTTGAAGCCTCATCTATACCCATTGAGAAAAAGCTAACGAAGTCCGTCGTCTGCGCCATTGACTTGAAACACCCAGCAATTTTATATAGCCCACACCTTTCTTTATAATAATAGGAAGCAGGCTGTCATATCTCTCGTGCACAGCATGGTGCTCCTGTCTCATGGGGGTGGGTGATTTATAGGGACATCATGTACTTTTCAGTGTTTCCAGAAAGAACCATTTAACTTCTGGGCTAGCATTAATTAACGTCAAGAGACATTAAAATTTCACTTTCTATCAGCTTGCGTGTTATGTACCGAAATTTGGATGTGATTTACCGAAAATGTATTCTGGTATTAAAATCCTGAGTTTCATCCCCAGGTAGCATCCGTAATGGTGACTTTTGGATGGATAGAGTGCATATCCTTCTGCTCAGGGTGGGATCGCATGTTTAAGGGACATGTAACTAAGTAGTTGAGAAAGGCCCATTTGGGTTCCTTGCTGCACTGGATCCAGACTTTTGCCCCTTAGTGTGTTCGATTTGACCTTCACGGTTGGAAGAAATGAGAACAGAAGGACTTGACTAAGTTACCTAAGCAAACTTCCAGTGCCTGGGTACAGGGCGCCATTAACACGGAGCAGAGAAATTGGGGAATGTGAGGTGTAAGTCACTATTTTTTTTATTACTTTTTTTTATTAACTTGAGTATTTCTTATTTACATTTCAATTGTTATTCCCCTTCCCCGTTTCAGGGCAAACATCCCCCTAACCCTTCCCCCTCCCTTTCTTTATGGGTGTTCCCCTCCCCATCCTCCCCCCATTGCCGCCCTCCCCCCACAGTCTAGTTCACTGAGAGTTCAGTCTTGGCAGGACCCAGGGCTTCCCCTTCCACTGGTGCTCTTACTAGGATATTCATTGCTACCTATGAAGTCAGAGTCCAGGGTCAGTCCATGTATAGTCTTTAGGTAGTGGCTTAGTCCCTGGAAGCTCTGGTTGCTTGGCGTTGTTGTTCATATGGGGTCTCGAGCCCCTTCAAGCTCTTCCAGTTCTTTCTCTGATTCCTTCAACGGGGGTCCTATTCTCAGTTCAGTGGTTTGCTGCTGGCATTCGCCTCTGTATTTGCTGTATTCTGGCTGTGTCTCTCAGGAGAGATCTACATCTGGCTCCTGTCTGCCTGCACTTCTTTGCTTCATCCATCTTGTCTAATTGGGTGGCTGTATATGTATGGGCCACATGTGGGGCAGGCTCTGAATGGGTGTTCCTTCTGCCTCTGTTTTAATCTTTGCCTCTTTATTCCCTGCCAAGGGTATAAGTCACTATTTTTTAATATTTAACTTTGATTTTTTTTCAGAGAGCTTTGAGGAACCCAGAACACGTCCAACTAGCCACCAGGAGACAAAGTGGAGAGATTCTCGGCTTCCCACCAAAATCCTTATCATTAAATTAAGTCGAAAGTGTATCTTAATTAGCTAGGAATGAAAAAAGTTATTAACTGGCGGAGTGAAAACCACAAGGTGAAAAAAATTAATATTCACGGGGGTTAGAGGAGAAGTAGGAATTAGCAGGGTGACACGGATGCCGCATAGCACTGATGGAGTCTGTGAGAGTTTAACAAGACCTAGCTAGTGGCAGCCTGGGTCCGTTATTGGATATGCGCAACCCCGTCAAGTCTAAATGGGCTGCACCCTGTAAGCATCTTTGATTAGAGTCCCGCATGTGGAAGAGCGAAGCCACGGACAAGATGAGAAATCTTGAGCCTCGTCACGGGTAGAAGGAAAGACGAGAGAGACTGGGGATTTTTTTTTCTTTTGGAAATAGATATGAATATATAACTGAGGGTGATAATTTCCAGGATGCATGCCCATCTGGGAAAATTTGAAGGCAGATGCACCAGTCGTGAAGGAAGAAGAAAGTGAGTCAGACTGCATAATCTCTGTGAAGACTGACCATCCACAGTGCCAGATGCCGGCATCTGGGAGAACCACAGCGGGGACAGAGAGCCGCCTACAACTGTAATAACTGTCTGTGACTGGGAGTCTTAACTAAAACAGGAAGGACTCATCTAGAAGTTTAGTTTGGGCTCTATTTTCATGATTCAACCTATTGATCCCCCCCCCCCCCCCCCCGCTTTGGGAAGGCTTCGGCAAGCAAGTACAGCGGCTTGGAGCAATTTTAGTCGGAGTTACATGTGAGTGGTTTCCTTGCAGCTCAGAGCTCGCACTTTGAGAGGGTGGCTCTGTTCTCTGAGCATTTCCTCGCTGTGAAATTTCATCTACTGCTCGGCTTTAGAGCTATGTCGATTTCTTAACTCTTTCCTGGAGCCGGTCGGAGATCTTGCCTTATTTCACCTTGGAGTCTAATTTTGTTTTTAAACTGTTATACTATTTTTAAAAAAATCAGTGGCTTTATGCATCGTAATGATAAAAATACTCCACCGGAAAATAATTCTACACTGTCAAGCCTAGGTGAGCCATGCTGATTGCCCACTTGAATGGACAGTCAAATATTATTGCAGTTTGGAAGTCTTTTTATTTGGCCAACGGGATCTAAGCAGCAAAGCTCCCGTATTATTACAAATTGCCTTGTGCACCTTAGGACTTGTAGAGAAATATTCTCTTATTTTCAATTTTATTCCTTACAGGAATTTTATTCCTCTATAAATAAAGGACTCACAGGAATTTTATTCCTGTATAATTTGTGTCTTGACTCAAAGAAAAGTTTGGGTTTTTTCTACTAATTTATTTATTTATTTACTCATTTATTCATTTATTCATTTTACATCCAGACCGCTGTCGTCCCCCTAGTCCCCCCCCCACAGTCCCTTCTCCCATCCCCTCTTCCTCTTCTCCTCTAAGAGAGTGGAGGTCCCCCATGGGTATCTCCAGTCTCCATGTATCAGGTCCCTGCAGCGTTAGGCACATCCTTTCCCACTGAGGCCGGACAAAGCAGCCCAGCTAAGGGGAAGAATTCCAGTCAGACAAGGGACTTAAGTTGTTGGACTCACTGGAAGACTGAGCTTCAGCTCTGCTACATATGTGCTAGCGATATAAGTTTGATTTTTTTTTTTATTTTAAGTCCTGAAATCGTTCCTTCTCTCCATGCTTCCTCTCCATTGTCTGCAAAGACTAGGAGGGAGAAATGATGCCATCCTCCTGGCTTCTCTGTTCTGGTTGGGAATGCTTGAGTTCTGCTGGGAAACAATTGAACAGCAAGTTCACTCTGTCTCTACCTCATTATGCACAGCTGAAAATAAGAAGCTATTATTTCAGCATTCTGCCTGCATATATCCTCCCGGCTTCTGCCAGCATACGATTCCAGAACTAGAAAAACCCAAGGGAAGAATTCAATCTTTATATATTTGAGGATGGCACAATTACTCACATACATCCCGCTGATGATTTTAAAGGTCCGGTTAATGTATTTCCAAGTTGATTGTGACCTCAGATCCAATATCAAATCTACACTAATTTCCTCTATTCAAATATCAGCCAGCACTCAATAATTCAATTTACAGTACTCACTACATTTTCTCTTCAAACACATCCAAACATAATACTTTTGTATATTAATTGATTGGCTAAAGTGATTGTTTATTAACTCTCGAGTTATTTGAATGCACAGCTATGAAAATTGGTATTGCAAACTTATTTTTAGACTAGACTAAAACCGTTCGGTTAATATAATTTATTTACTCTTTAAGAGTTCACAGAGACTTCATCAAGTAAAGAAAAGAACAGAAATGTATAGAAAAAGGAAGGGTTTGCAGTTAAAGTTTTGGGAAGCTTGGAAGCTCCGGGAGAAGATCTTATTTTCTGGCTTACTGACTGAGCACATAGTAAGGGCCTTTAGCCACACACTTCCTCACTCTTTACAACCCTCATTTCACCTGAGTAACTCCCAGTCTTCAAGTAACAGCTTAGATTGTCATTTCCTTGAACAAAGCTTTCAAAATGAAATATCTCGTGACAATAGGCAAAGTACATTCTTAAGCTACTACTCTGCCTCCTGAAAATAGACAGACTGTCAGTGTCTTAGGGGGGCTTGAGAGGAGAGAGAGAGAGAGAGAGAGAGAGAGAGAGAGAGAGAGAGAGGGAGAGAGAGAGAGAGAGAATGTGTGTATATACATATGTTTGTGTATATGTCTTTATCTCTGTGTATATATGTGTGTGTGGATTTCTGTATACATGTGTTTATGTCTGTGTTTGTAAATGCATATTTGTGTGTATACATACGTCTATGTGTGTATGTATGTTTATGCAAGCATATTTCAGCCTTATGTCACCGTATGTTATAAGGCTACACTAGGGCTTTTCTGGAAAAACAATCTTTCCAAGGACCATCTGTTCTCTTCTGAGCTCCAATTTAGGACTGGAAACTTTTGGTACCAGACTCTAGCGACTGCATTTTACATGACTTTCCCCTGGCATGTTCTTGTTATCTTATCCTGTTGGCAGGCCTGGGTACTGTCTTTACATATTTAGGTTTACAGTGGGTGCCAAAAAGAGATGAAAGACACCAGAATTCTATGTATTGATATGTACAGCATTGGGCATGTGGTCAATTTACAGAAACAATGACTGCTGTCATGTTTCATCTGTGTTTTCAACAGCATGAAGTACAAAGATTGAGGTTGTCTTCTAGAAGTGGACCTCTGTATATTTTCGAAATGTTCCTCATGCAGCATAGTGACACTTAAAGGTGGATAATAATTAACATAATTTTCTCTAAGAATAGCTAGTTTGACTGACATTGAGGAGAAAAATTCCCACTATTCATCACAATTATGTTAGAAAGTAGAAGCCATGTTTTGCTACTAGTGTTATTTATGCAACTCTAGTAGAAGTTAAAATATAATTCTTTCATATAAGATGGGTGCACGTTTGATTGCTTTTTCAAAGAAACAGAAGACTTGGTCGTGAAACTTTCTCAGCGGATCATATGGCATTCAAAAATAATTAGCAAACTCTAATATATGAATACCCAACTTGAAAGTGTAATGTCTGTGTCTAAGGGGAAATGTGTATTACAAGCTTGTATTCATTGGTAACATTCTTTGGGGATCTTACTGTCAATCATCAGGTGTTCACACAGTAAATTTAGTAACTCCTAGTCTTTAGGGAAAAAATTATATTTGAAAATAGCACCTTGAAAATACAGGTGACCTTAGAGCTCAAGGGAAAGGTAAACTACTTCCTAATTTTTCATCAAATTATTCTCTTCCATAGAAATTTCAAATATTATAACAGCAGCCCACCGGAATTCTTTGCTTCCTTTGTTAATTTTCTTAAAACCTATTATCAAAAATAATACCATTGAGGCACTTGTTCTACCAAATTGATCTACAACTGCTCACTGGAGAGCGAAACATGAGCGCTTTTCTCAGCGTATGCATTTTTTTTCCCCGAACGCACTTTGTTACGGCTCCCATCCATGATGCTACCTTGTTTGTAGATCTGTAATGGTAGAATTATTATCTGCATGTGTGGCTTGCCAAGAGAAACATGGATACCTCCTCATCTGCAGATGAACCAGGAGAAAGTGAACGTAAAGCCTCCACTCGGATGGCTATACGGGTTTCTCACAAACAGATAAGATCAACACTAAGCATAGTCTCCCTATGACTTGTAAATAGATTTCTGTATTTGTGATAAAAAATATATATAAAGTGAGGATGGAGCTATGACTCCACGGTTAAGAGCAGACCTGAGTTCAAATTTAGCACTCACGTTGGGGCGCTAACAGCTACCTGTAACCCCAGCTTTAGGGGATTCGATGTCCTCTTCTGACCAGGACACCTGCAGGTCCTTGTGCATAACCACATGCAGAGCCATAATTAAAAATAAAATAGATTTTTCCAAAGAAATGACAAAGAATAAATACTTTTGTGACAAGAAAATCGCTATAAACTTTATAAAGTAAAGTATGAGGGTTTGCAAACACTGAATCAATCAGTGCTGAGATGGATGGGGACCGAGGACCTTGAACATTCAGCTTCAGTGTGAAGAGATAAAGGGCATAGAATATAAGGGTTATTGAGTGTGTAGAGATGCTGGAATGCTTACACTCTGTTGAGTATGCATGGTAGGCAGCCGAAGAAACAAATACAAGTCTATTTTAAGCTGTACACAATATGAGTACCGAAGGACATAGCCACTTCATACGTGTATTTGCATCTAAAGCAAGTGAAAGAAAGGTGTCCAACATTGCCTGCCCTTTGGGCACATTCTAGTGTGATACACAAAGGCAAGACGCAGAGTCAACTTGACGTGATCAATAAGGAGAATGGATAAAGAAAAGCTGCCTCGTGCATTGGGATACTAGAACACTTTACAGGGAAAAGGAATAGGAGGGTCAAGAAATCCACAGGTTATGACAGAAATAAGCCAGCCAGAGCTGTGCAAATAACACTTGCTTCCATACCGATAACCCTAACACAAACCTTAACTACGTATAACACTAACCCTAATACCAACCAATTCTAATGATAGCTTTAACTGTATATCTATATCCATAAACTTAATTCTATCTCTAATTTTATCCCTATTCCTAGCCTTATCCCAAAATCAAGTTCCACATTTACCTCTAATCACAACCATAACCCTAGTTTTGAACTCTTAACCCGAAGCCTTACTCTGACTATACCGTAAATATTTACCATAACACTAACTGTACTAGAGTCTAAATGTAACCCCAATCATAAAAACAACTCTAACCATAACCATCAACTTACCATAACCCCATGTTGGTTTTGACACTGACTAGAACACTCTATGAACTTCAACCCCCAACCTTCATCCTAGCCCATATCTTTTTTTTTCTTTTTTCTTTTTTTTTGGAGCTGGGGACCGAACCCAGGGCCTTGTGCTTGCTAGGCAAGCGCTCTACCACTGAGCTAAATCCCTAACCCTCTCGCCCATATCTTAAACCCCAAATCTTCTAACAATACCACAACTGTAAACAAATCCCTAGAAAAATACATAATTCTAATCACATATCTAGCCTTAACTATAACCCCAACCGTAAACACTGCAACCTAAGCCCAAACCCCAAACGTTCAGTCTAGGTCTAACCTTAACCCTAACTGTACCTCTAACCATAATTCTAAAATTATGCAAACCTAGCTTTTATCTACCACTAGCTCTGACCCTCGCTCCAGAACAATACTAGCTCTAAACTTAACTGCACATACATGCAATTTTAAGCATGGTTACAAGTTAACTTATATGCATGTGTGCTCACACACATGACTTTTTGGAGCATGGTTAGATGCATGCCTGTTCCCATTCATGCAGTTTCTGAGTATGGTAACACGTTGACCCAAATATATGTGGTCTCAGTATATCATAAGTCAATATGCACATGCATGCTCATGTACATCATCTTAGAGTACCGTCATATGTTAGCATGGATGTGAAGGTTCACAGAGAAGCAGTGTCCAATTGTGATCACATGTTGACATTACACTTCTATGGTTTCTATGCATGATCTCACTTCAGTGTGTGTATGCATGCTCATTCACAGTTTCCAAGCATGGTAAGGGGTCGAGCACTCTACCATGTGTAGACATATTCAGACGAAAGTGATGTCTGAGTCTGCTCACATGTTGGTGTGCAAACATGTGTTCACCTCTGTGTACTTTCTGAGCAAAATCACATGTCAGCATAAACACATTTGCTCATGTACATTTTGATCACTGCACATTTAGTGTGTCCATTTGGGTTCACAATCATACAGTTTCTGAGTATGTTCCTATGTCAGAGTTATGCAGGTGTTCATGTTCACATATGGAATGCCCAGCATGGTTGGATGTCTGTGTGTGCATATCTTCACATTCATGCGGTTTCTGAGCAAGTCAGTGTGTATGCATAACATTTCCATACAATCACAAATCAGCAAGTGTGTACATGTTCACATACGTGCCATTTCTGAGCCCTGTTATGTTGGCATATCTATATATATGTTTTTACATGTATGCAATTTCCAAATATTCTCATATGTCTGCAAGTATGCATGTTTTCTCAGACATGCAATTTTCACATGCTCTCATATATGTCAGTATGTATTTGTGTTTTTATATATTTGAAATTTGAGTGAGTTTATATTTTGAAGTGGATATTAGCCCAAATGCTTGAATTACCCTAGATGCACAGAACACATGAAACTCAAGAAGGATGACCAAGATGCGGATGCTTTACTTCTTTAAAAGGGGAACAAGAATACCCTTGGGAGGGGATAGGGAGGCAAAGTTTAGAACAGAGGCTGAAGGAACACCCATTCAGAGCCTGCCCCACATGTGGCCCATGCATATACAGCTACCCAATTAGACAAGATGGATGAAGCAAAGAAGTGCAGGCTGACAGGAACCAGATGTAGCTCTGTCCTGAGAGACATAGCCAGAATACGGCAAATACATAGGCGAATGCCAGCAGCAAACCACTGAACTGAGAACGGGACCCCCGTTGAAGGATTCAGAGGAAGGACTGAAAGTGCTTGAAGGGGCTCGAGATTCCATATGAACAACAATGCCAAGCAACCAGAGCTTCCAGGGACTAAGCCACTACCCAAAGACTATACATGGACTGACCCTGGGCTCCAACCTCATAGGTAGCAATGAATAGCCTAGTAAGGGCACCAGTGGAAGGGGAAGCCCTTGGTCTTGCTAAGACTGAACCCCCAGTGAACGTGATTGTTGGGAAGAGGATGGTAATGGGGGGAGGATGGGGAGGGAAACACCCATATAGAAGGAGAGAGGAAGGGGATAGGGGGATGTTGATCCAGAAACCAGGAAAGGGAATAACAATTGAAATATAAATAAGAAATACCCAATTTAATAAAGATGGAGAAAAAAAAAGAAAATTGTATATGATTACATATGTATGAAATTTCTTTTTTTAGCCCATTATTATATGACTTCCTATCTGTGTATTTGAAATGTTCCTCAAGGTTCCTTTTAATCTATGAAAATGCCAAAAATTATTCAAAAAAATTGTATCAAATGGAACAGCCAGTAGTAAAGATGAAAGGGCACTGACTCTTCTGTTATTTACCAATATTCTTAACTTAGTGTCAAATCTATACAACAATTCAGAGAAACGTATCTCCATATACCTTATTATTGTGGATATGAGCTGGTGATAGGAATCTCTTCCTGTTTTTAAGCATAAATACCTCTAGCCATATGTCCATGTGCTGTTATAACATTTTATACTTTCTGCTGCTGGCTTATAAATAAAGATATGTTTCCATAAGATTTCACTGTTTTTATTGCATAAAGTACTTGTCACTATAGTGATTATTGGGCTGTGTCAAAGATAAGAGACAGCAGGAAAACTGATGTGCCTACGGTCTATGGAGACAATGTGACAACAGCCTTATTGCTTAGTGTTGGTAACATGAATGACAAGAGATCCTTCAACAGAGTGTTCTGAAGTAACTGCCCTTTCTGGCTGCAATGAAGCCCTCGTAGCAATGGCATTGCCTTCGGATGCTTGCTTTATCCTTCCTTTCCTACCCTCGGCAGGGCTGAGTAGACAGAAAAACCACCCCAGTTTGAGGCAAAGCATTAGTTGTCTATGAATGAAGAACAGGGGCAGTTAACGTCAGAAAAAGTAAAGCACCATTAAACTACGACCAGGATCAGTTGGTAGTGCCAGTCAGACAGGGAACAGTAAGTGTGGTTTGGAATGGCTGACATAAGAGTTATTATAGCTACAGATGAACCTAAAGACAGGGAAGGAGATGGAACCAACACCCACATTAATCTCAGAGAACTTGAGTGTCACGAGATCGCTTTGTTTTTGTAATATGTGTAGGGCTTCTCGCCTTGGAGAGAGGTAGCACTGCCTTGGGATGGTTAGGACAAAGGAACTCTGTGTTAATCACAGTCTTTATCTTCAAGTTGCTTTCATGGAATAACTCTTTGGTTTTGCTAACTCAGTTCGACTCGCGATGGTCTTGCTCTCACATCGTTCCTGTTCTAAAAGAAGATGTCCTCAACTATGTGTCTACTTAAGGAAAAAGCAACCCCGTTCACTTGCTGATCTCTTCAGCCTCACAGTGCAGCACACCAGCCTCTTCAGTCTCTCACTGCCTTTCAACCACAGGGAAAGGTTGAGGGTGGCCTCTGGAAGGGAGAACACCGCAGCAGTCCATCCCCTGGGAAGGTGTCATTCAGCTGAGTGACTGACCCGAAGACCTCAGAAGCACGGGAGTTATTTTTCAATGCTTCCCTTTTCCTCCCTATAACTCTGCTGCTGTAAAAGCCACACTAAACTTGACAGAGGTGCTGAGGTGGGCAGTCTGTCGAGGAAGAAATGAAAGAAGTGCAGTGAAGCGAATGTGCCAATAACACCAGATATTACTTTTTTACTGGCCGTGGCTTTTGTCAGGAGAATGACCTACCATAAATCTTAATAAAAGTGAAAAACTAGTTCCGTGTTAAGTAAGTTAAGATGTGGGATGTGCCTTTCCAACTGAGCTCTCTTGTTTTTTATTCCTACTCCTGTATATGGGCCTCTGTCTGGGTGTGCATGTGTGTACATGTGTGTGGAGTAAGTGGACAAACATGTCGACCTATCCCAAATGATTTTGCTTTAGTTACTAACCCAGTATGGTTTGTGATGATTATCCTTTTTGCATTTCTAAACGAGAAGTTTTACTTCTTGGATTTTTCTAGAAAGTTCCTATACAATTAAAGAAACTGAGAAGCAATAACTTAAATCTATCCTCAGGTTTGCAGAGAATGTGTGAGAAGCCACAAAACCAATGACTTGCATCACTTGATTCTTCCCAGAGTTCTTTCAGAAAACCAGTGAGCCAATGTCCATACCTTTGAGACCCACTAGTGCAAGACAGAAATCGTTTTTAAGCTTTGTGATCCCTGTTGACCAGAGTTAATGCCCATAGATAGGCTTCTGAGCAGCCAATCTACAGCGGGAACCATTTCTGAACCCTACTAGCCTGGATTAAAACTCACAGGTCTGAATATTTACCTGAGTCCTCACACAATTCAAACGGTGATGCCCTGAATTCTTTGTAATGATGCATTTGCAAAAGGGAGGTTAGAGGCTGTTAGAATGGAGTCTTAGGTATTTAGTGGGAATGTATGAGATTGATGTCTGTATAAGCGACGCCGGAATGTTTATGTCTACCCCCACAAAGAGCGGAAGAGAGAAACCATTGCACAAACCATGAGGAAATCCCTCATAAGGATCGGAATTAGCTTGCATCCTGAACTTGAACTTCTGAGCCGTGATAAATGTCAGTTGTTTATACCCCATTTCCCATGGCGTTGTTAGGGTGCGCCAAGTAGACTTAGATGCCCAGACTTTTCCAAAAGCAATGGTGGTTCCTATACAGCAGTGCCTTTAAAGTTGAACCATCCCCTCCAGGACATGGGAGTAGAGAGGGAATTCGAGAGATTCAGTATGTAAACAAGCTCAATATCCACGGGGAATCTGAAACTTACATGATTTATTCAGTATCATTCCCCAGGGGCCTAAAAACAAACCAGCTCAGTGGGCCTAGATTTCCAGCTTGTTAACATAGCTGTAGGCTGTGTATGGAGCTCCAGGGTGAGCGGTCAGTGTGGTGGGGCAGGCTCTTCAGTGAGGCAGACGCTTTGGAACCATCCATGTTCAAGCTCATTGATGTGCCAAGATGGATTCTGATACAAGCATTACTCTGGCTTGTCATGGACTCCCTATCTAAACTGAGGACACGTGTGTATTCTGTTTCCCCAGGAAAAGTCTCTTGTACAACTGCTGTCTCCTAATGAAGGCTATGGATTCCTTATGATTTCAAAGGAATGACCTACTGTGTTTTGTTGTTGTTTGTTTTGCTTTTTATTATTCACTTTCCCTCCTACTCACCACTTTATTTTCATTTCAGCCCAATACCTCCTGGTCACCCCCTCCCACAATTCTTCCCTCCATTTCCTTTGAGCGGTGGGGGGTCCCTGAATATCCCCCTACCCTGGCTCATCAAGTCTCTGCTAAGCTAGGTTCATCCTCTCCTACTGAGGCCATACCAAGCAGTCCAGCTAGAAGAACATATCCTACATACAGGCAACAGCTTTTGGGATAACCCATGTTCTAGCGTTTTTGGGACCCACATGAAAACCAAGCTGCCCATCTACTACATATATGCGGGAGGCCTAGATCCAGCCTGTGTATGTTCTTTGGTTGGTGGTTCAGTCTCTGAGAGCTCCAAGAGACCAGGTTAGTTGACTCTGTTGGTCTTCCTATTGAGTTCCTGTCCCCTCAGGGGCCACATTCCTTCCCCCTATTCCATAGAAGTCCCAACGCTGCATCCACTGTTTTGCCGTGAATATGGAACCTGAAGAGACCACTTCCTGTAGCCAGGCAAGAACCCCAGTGAGTGATAGGGACACCAACCCACCCGCAAAACCTTTGACCCAAAATGTATCTTGTCTACAAGAAATGCAGGGACAGGGTAGGGAGCAGAGACTTAGAAAATGGGCAACCAAGCACCCACCCAACTTAAGACCCATCCCACGGGCAAACATTCAATCCCTGACACTAAAATGATAGTCTATTATGCTTGCAGACAGGAGTTTACCATGGCTGTTTTCTAAGAGGCTCCGCCCAGCAGCTGACTCAGACATATGCAGACCATCTCTGTTTTAGCAGTGAGTCATCTGTTAATAGATTTCTTTTTTTTTTATTAACTTGAGTATTTCTTATATACATTTCCAGTGTTATTCCCTTTCCCGGTATCCGGGCAAACATCCCCCTCCCCCCTCCCCTTCCTTATGGGTGTTCCCCTCCCAACCCTCCCCCCACTGCCGCCCTCCCAACACCAGTCTAGTTCACTGGCGGTTCAGTCTTAGCAGGACCCAGGGCTTCCCCTTCCACTGGTGCTCTTACTAGAATATTCATTGCTACCTATGAGGTCAGAGTCCAGGGTCAGTCCATGTATAGTCTTTAGTTAGTGGCTTAGTCCCTGGAAGCTCTGGTTGCTTGGCATTGTTGTACATATGGGGTCTCCAGCCCCTTCAAGCTCTCCCAGTTCTTTCTCTGATTCCTTCAACGGGGGTTGTATTCTCAGTTCAGTGGTTTGCTGCTGGTATTTGCCTCTGTATTTGCTGTATTCTGGCTGTGTCTCTCAGGAGCGATCTACATCCGGCTCCTGTCGGTCTGCACTTCTTTGCTTCATCCATCTTGTCTATATGGGTGGCTGTATATGTATGGGCCACATGTGGGGCAGGCTCGGAATGGGTGTTCCTTCAGTCTCTATTTTAATCTTTGCCTCTCTCTTCCCTGCCAAGGGTATTCTTGTTCCCCTTTTAAAGAAGGAGTGAAGCATTCACGTTTTGATCATCCGTCTTGAGTTTCATTTGTTCTAGGCATCTAGGGTAATTCAAGCATTTGGGCTAATAGCCACTTATCAGTGAGTGCATACCATGTATGTCATTCTGTGATTGGGTTAGCTCACTCAGGATGATGTTTTCCAGTTCCAACCATTTGCCTACGAATTTCATAAACTCGTTGTTTTTGATAGCTGAGTAATATTCCATTGTGTAGACGTACCACATTTTCTGTATCCATTCCTCTGTTGAAGGGCATCTGGATTCTTTCCGGCTTCTGGCTATTATAAATAAGGCTGCAATGAACAAAGTGGAGCACGTGTCTTTTTTATATGTTGGGGCATCTTTTGGGTATATGCCCAAGAGAGGTATAGCTGGATCCTCAGGCAATTCAATGTCCAATTTTCTGAGGATCCTCCAGACTGATTTCCAGAATGGTTGTACCAGTTTGCAATCCCACCAACAATGGAGGAGTGTTCCTCTTTCTCCACATCCTTGCCAGCATCTGCTGTCCCCTGAGTTTTTGATCTTAGCCATTCTCACTGGTGTGAGGTGAAATCTCAGGGTTGTTTTGATTTGCATTTCCCTTATGACTAAAGATGTTGAACATTTCTTTAGGTGTTTCTCAGCCATTCGGCATTCCTCAGCTGTGAATTCTTTGTTTAGCTCTGAACCCCATTTTTAATAGGGTTATATGTTTCCCTGCGGTCTAACTTCTTGAGTTCTTTGTATATTTTGGATATAAGGCCTCTACCTGTTGTAGGATTGGTAAAGATCTTTTCCCAATCTGTTGGTTGCCGTTTTGTCCTAACCACAGTGTCCTTTGCCTTACAGAAGCTTTGCAGTTTTATGAGATCCCATTTGTCGATTCTTGATCTTAGAGCGTAAGCCATTGGTGTTTTGTTCAGGAAATTTTTTCCAGTGCCCATGTGTTCCAGATGCTTCCCTAGTTTTTCTTCTATTAGTTTGAGTGTATCTGGTTTGATGTGGAGGTCCTTGATCCACTTGGACTTAAGCTTTGTACAGGGTGATAAGCATGGATCAATCTGCATTCTTCTACATGTTGACCTCCAGTTGAACCAGCACCATTTGCTGAAAATGCTATCTTTTTTCCATTGGATGGTTTTGGCTCCTTTGTCAAAAATCAAGTGACCATAGGTGTGTGGGTTCATTTCTGGGTCTTCAATTTTATTCCATTGGTCTATCTGTCTGTCTCTGTACCAATACCATGCAGTTTTTATCACTATTGCTCTGTAATACTGCTTGAGTTCAGGGATAGTGATTCCCCCTGAAGTCCTTTTATTGTTGAGGATAGCTTTAGCTATCCTGGGTTTTTTGTTATTCCAGATGAATTTGCAAATTGTTCTGTCTAACTCTTTGAAGAATTGGATTGGTATTTTGATGGGGATTGCATTGAATCTGTAGATCGCTTTTGGTAAAATGGCCATTTTTACTATATTAATCCTGCCAATCCATGAGCATGGGAGATCTTTCCAACTTCTGAGGTCTTCTTCAATTTTCTTCTTCAGTGTCTTGAAGTTCTTATTGTACAGATCTTTTACTTGCTTTGTTAAAGTCACACCGAGGTACTTTATATTATTTGGGTCTATTATGAAGGGTGTCGTTTCCCTAATTTCTTTCTCGGCTTGTTTCTCTTTTGTATAGAGGAAGGCAACTGATTTATTTGAGTTAATTTTATACCCAGCCACTTTGCTGAAGTTGTTTATCAGCTTTAGTAGTTCTCTGGTGGAACTTTTGGGATCACTTAAATATACTATCATATCATCTGCAAATAGTGATATTTTGACTTCTTCTTTTCCGATCTGTATCCCCTTGACCTCCTTTTGTTGTCTGATTGCTCTGGCTAGAACTTCAAGAACTATATTGAATAAGTAGGGAGAGAGTGGGCAGCCTTGTCTAGTCCCTGATTTTAGTGGGATTGCTTCAAGTTTCTCTCCATTTAGTTTAATGTTAGCAACTGGTTTGCTGTATATGGCTTTTACTATGTTCAGGTATGGGCCTTGAATTCCTATTCTTTCCAGGACTTTTATCATGAAGGGGTGTTGAATTTTGTCAAATGCTTTCTCAGCGTCTAATGAAATGATCATGTGGTTTTGTTCTTTCAGTTTATTTATATAATGGATCACGTTGATGGTTTTCCGTATATTAAACCATCCCTGCATGCCTGGGATGAAGCCTACTTGGTCATGGTGGATGATTGTTTTGATGTGCTCTTGGATTCGGTTTGCCAGAATTTTGTTGAGTATTTTTGCGTCGATATTCATAAGGGAAATTGGTCTGAAGTTCTCTTTCTTTGTTGTGTCTTTGTGTGGTTTAGGTATAAGAGTAATTGTGGCTTCGTAGAAGGTATTTGGTAGTGATCCATCTGTTTCAATTTTGTGGAATAGTTTGGATAATATTGGTAAGAGGTCTTCTATGAAGGTTTGATAGAATTCTGCACTAAACCTGTCCGGACCTGGGCTCTTTTTGGTTGGGAGACCTTTAATGACTGCTTCTATTTCCTTAGGAGTTATGGGGTTGTTTAACTGGTTTATCTGTTCCTGATTTAACTTTGGTACCTGGTATCTGTCTAGGAAATTGTCCATTTCCTGAAGATTTTCAAGTTTTGTTGAATATAGGTGTTTATAGTAAGATCTGATGATTTTTTGAATTTCCTCTGAATCTGTAGTTATGTCTTCCTTTTCATTTCTGATTTTGTTAATTTGGACACACTCTCTGTGTCCTCTCGTTAGTCTGGCTAAGAGTTTATCTATCTTGTTGATTTTCTCAAAGAACCAACTTTTGGTTCTGTTGATTCTTTCTATGGTCCTTTTTGTTTCTACTTGGTTGATTTCCGTTCTGAGTTTGATTATTTCCTGCCTTCTACTCCTCCTGGGTGTATTTGCTTCTTTTTGTTCTAGATCTTTTAGGTGTGCTGTCAAGCTGCTGACATATGCTCTTTCCTGTTTCTTTCTGCAGACACTCAGCGCTATGAGTTTTCTTCTTAGCACAGCTTTCATTGTGTCCCATAAGTTTGGGTATGTTGTACCTTCATTTTCATTAAATTCTAAAAAGTTTTTAATTTCTTTCTTTATTTCTTCCTTGACCAGGTTATCATTGAGTAGAGCATTGTTCAATTTCCACGTATATGTGGGCATTCTTCCCTTATTGTTATGGAAGACCAGTTTTAGGCCGTGGTGGTCCGATAGCACGCATGGGATTATTTCTATCTTTCTGTACCTGTTGAGGCCCGTTTTTTGACCAATTATATGGTCAATTTTGGAGAAAGTACCATGAGGAGCTGAGAAGAAGGTATATCCTTTTGCTTTAGGATAGAATGTTCTATAAATATCCGTTAAGTCCATTTGGCTCATGACTTCTCTTAGTCTGTCTACATCTCTGTTTAATTTCTGTTTCCATGATCTGTCCATTGATGAGAGTGGGGTGTTGAAATCTCCCACTATTATTGTGTGAGGTGCAATGTGTGTTTTGAGCTTTAGTAAGGTTTCTTTTACATATGTAGGTGCCCTTGTATTTGGGGCATAGATATTTAGGATTGAGAGTTCATCTTGGTGGATTTTTCCTTTGATGAATATGAAGTGTCCTTCCTTATCTTTTTTGATGACTTTTAGTTGAAAATTGATTTTATTTGATATTAGAATGGCTACTCCAGCTTGCTTCTTCTGACCATTTGCTTGGAAAATTGTTTTCCAGCCTTTCACTCTGAGGTAATGTCTGTCTTTGTCTCTGAGGTGTGTTTCCTGTAGGCAGCAGAATGCAGGGTCCTCGTTGCGTATCCAGTTTGTTAATCTATGTCTTTTTATTGGGGAGTTGAGGCCATTGATATTGAGAGATATTAAGGAATAGTGATTATTGCTTCCCGTTATATTCATATTTGGATGTGAGGTTATGTTTGTGTGCCTTCATTCTCTTTGTTTTTTTGCCAAGACGATTAGTTTCTTGCTTCTTCTAGGGTATAGCTTGCCTCCTTATGTTGGGCTTTACCATTTATTATCCTTTGTAGTGCTGGATTTGTAGAAAGATATTGTGTAAATTTGGTTTTGTCATGGAATATCTTGTTTTCTCCATCTATGTTAATTGAGAGTTTTGCAGGATACAGTAACCTGGGCTGGCCTTTGTGTTCTCTTAGGGTCTGTATGACATCAGTCCAGGATCTTCTGGCCTTCATAGTTTCTGGCGAGAAGTCTGGTGTGATTCTGATAGGTCTGCCTTTATATGTTACTTGACCTTCTTCCCTTACTGCTTTTAATATTCTTTCTTTATTTTGTGCGTTTGGTGTTTTGACTATTATGTGACGGGAGGTGTTTCTTTTCTGGTCCAATCTATTTGGAGTTCTGTAGGCTTCTTGTATGCCTATGGGTATCTCTTTTTTTAGGTTAGGGAAGTTTTCTTCTATGATTTTGTTGAAGATATTTACTGGTCCTTTGAGCTGGGAGTCTTCACTCTCTTCTATACCTATTATCCTTAGGTTTGATCTTCTCATTGAGTCCTGGATTTCCTGTATGTTTTGGACCAGTAGCTTTTTCTGCTTTACATTATCTTTGACAGTTGAGTCAATGATTTCTATGGAATCTTCTGCTCCTGAGATTCTCTCTTCCATCTCTTGTATTCTGTTGGTGAGGCTTGTATCTACAGCTCCTTGTCTCTTCTTTTGGTTTTCTATATCCAGGGTTGTTTCCATGTGTTCTTTCTTGATTGCTTCTATTTCCATTTTTAGTTCCTTCAACTGTTTGATTGTGTTTTCCTGGAATTCTTTCAGGGATTTTTGCGATTCCTCTCTGTAGGCTTCTACTTGTTTATTAATGTTTTCCTGTGTTTCCCTAAGGGAGTTCTTCATGTCTTTCTTGAAGTCCTCCAGCATCATGATCAAATATGATTTTGAAACTAGATCTTGCTTTTCTGGTGTGTTTGGATATTCCATGTTTGTTTTGGTAGGAGAATTGGGCTCCGATGATGCCATGTAGTCTTGGTTTCTGTTGCTTGGGTTCCTGCGCTTGCCTCTCGCCATCAGATTATCTCTAGTGTTACTTTGTTCTGCTATTTCTGACAGTGGCTAGACTGTCCTATAAGCCTGTGTGTCAGGAGTGCTGTAGACCTGTTTTCCTCTCTTTCAGTCAGTTATGGGGACAGAGTGTTCTGCTTTCGGGCGTGTAGTTTTTCCTCTCTACAGGTCTTCAGCTGTTCCTGTGGGCCTGTGTCTTGAGTTCACCAGGCAGCTTTCTTGCAGCAGAAAGGTTGGTCTTACCTGTGGTCCTGAGGCTCAAGTTCGCTCTCGGGGTGCTGCCCACGGGCTCTCTGTGGCGGCAGCAACCAGGAAGACCTGTGCCGGCCCTTCCGGGAGCTTCAGTGCACCAGGGTTCCAGATGGGCTTTGGTGTTTTCCTCTGGCGTCCGAGATGTGTATGCAGAGTGCAGTCTCTTCTGGTTTCCCAGGCGTTGTCTGCCTCTCTGAGGGTTTAGCTCTCCCTCCCACGGGATTTGGGTGCAGAGAACTGTGTATCCGGTCTGTTTCCTTCAGGTTCCGGTGGTGTCTCAGGCAGGGGTCCTGCCGCTCCTGGGCCCTCCCCCACGGGAGCCCAGAGGCCTTATACAGTTTCCTCTTGGGCCAGGGATGTGGGCAGGGGTGGGCAGTGTTGGTGGTCTCTTCCGCTCTGCAGCCTCAGGAGTGCCCACCTGACCAGGCGGTGAGGTCTCTTTCCCACAGGGTCTGGGAGCAGAGAGCTCTAATAGATTTCTAAGAATTTTCTCTCTCTGATCATGGGCCTAGGTTGGGCTTCTCACATCTATGTAAATTCTGACTCTGACCCTTCTGGACTATTAATTCAACTGTAATGCTCTATTCTACAGTACTTTTAGCACTGCACTGACATTTTTCATTCTCAACTAAGGGAATCTTCTGAATCCAATTTTATCCACCTGTGTGTATCAGGACCAGAGTGTGCTAATGGGCCATGAAGGTTTGCGCTCCTGGGTGATCTCATCTAGTGACCTTTCCTCTGTGGATAATAAAAGGCTTTACCTCCAGGCCATTTCCTGTACAGAAATACCAAAAAGTAGCCCATGGAAACATGAACACGTATTTGGAGTTCTTATAGTTCTGGGTTTGTAGTCTCTCCCTTCTCTTGATTTCTATTTATTTCCATTTATTTTCATGCAATTCTCTCGAAAGATGATTCCAAATCTTTTCACCTTACTCTTTGAATAGAAACATATGAATGTAATTACTGGACACGTGTGCCATCTGTACTTTGGCCATCTTCTTTGGGTTATTTTCAAAGAATTTTAAGGATTGGGTATAGTTGAATGGACACCTCTTTGAATAATGGTATAGAAAAGCAGTGAGAATGAAGTAATAATTAGTACTTTGAATAGGATTTCTTCCCATGGGCCTGTTTATTTCTTAGTTATTTATCTCTCTGTCCACAGAAGAATCAGAGCTCCATGAAAGCAGAATGCTGGTTTCTGGTCTAGTGACACATTTTAGCTTTAAGATGAAAATGTAAGATTTAAATTAATTGGCTCATCATAGTTAAAATTACTTGATTCATCCGAAAAGGGCAAAAATATTAAATCTGATTAAATTTCAAGCAACTCTGTAAAATATTAGCTAGAATATAATCGAGGCCTTGCGTATTCATGTAGCATTTATTATATTAGAATTGTATATGGGCTATAGCTTCTGGCTATTGCGGTGTTGATTTCTGGTTAGTGACTAGATATAAAACTTAAAGGCTAAGGCATGATGTTTAATGTCTTTTGAAATAGCCCATATTTTCATATCAAATAGGGCTTCATAAGATATTAGAATAGAATCATTATGCACAGCTTCATAATGATGTTTGCAAACTTTAGAAAGACACAGGGAAGGGTTTACTTACTGACAAGTTTTTTTCTCTTCCTCCATTACAGGGTGGAGTACAGAGGTGGCAAGAAAGTTCTGGGAGTACAGATGTACACGCAGTCTTGGAGAGCTGTAAGCTACAGCAGTAAGAATGAATATTCTCTGTTCTCAGTGGAGCAGCCTGTGTGTATTCTTAGTGTCTGTGTGTGTGTGTGTGTGTGTGTGTGTGTATCTGTATCTGTCTATCTGTGTGTCTGTGTGTCTGTGTCATGTCTTTGTGTGTGATGGGAGGGAGAGCAAGAGACAGAGAGAGAGAGAGAGAGAGAGAGAGAGAGAGAGAGAGAGAGAGAGAGAGAGAATATGAATGAGTACATGAGCACAAGAGTTTGTCAAGTTTCATCATCTTAAACTTTGTCATCTGGAGAATGTTAAATCAGCCAAAGAAATAAAAGGACTATTTATTCATATACCAATGTATCAAGTACAGCCATGCTCTGGGCTGGTCCTTTATTCTTCAGGACCCCCATAAACACTCAGATCTTGGATAACACGTTTACTGGCATCATCTCTCGATAGCTCGTGTTCCTCTAGTAAATGGAGTAATAATGAAACCATCACTGTGGGGATCAGATTGCTGCCCCTCAAGGTGAACCTCATATAACAGATACCAGACCCATAAGACTGCACCATGCTCTGAGTGGAGCCATATTAAAGAAGCAAATGCCACTGCAGATGGGCTCCGCATCTGGTCTATCGAAGAGAACAAACGGCCTCCAACCTTGCAGCCCAAGCCACTAGGTTCACACCAGTAACTTCCTTGCCCAAGGAAAACATTACCACCTGTGATCTTGACAAATTAAATCAGGAGCACACAGAAATAGTGGACAGGTCACAGATACATCAGAAGACTCAAGTCAGTGAGCTCATGTAACATTCTATACAGGTCAATAGATGAGATAATTCTTCACCTGGGCTACATCAGAAAATGGGTAACTGACCCTAAATTATGGCATCCCACACCCACCTGAAGGCCCTTTCACGGGGACACAGGAAATGGATAGTATGCCCATTACCAGACCCTCTGATGCATGTGTTGTAGAACTGGGTACTGGAAAATTCTTAGCTTGTCCCTAGGGCTTCAGTTTATAACCCAGTCCACTCACATCACCCTTTATTGAACCCAAACCTGTCTGTACCTTGAATCAGCACTCCCCTTGGAATCAGCTTGCTAAACTAACATAGATTTGCCCGCGCTGAATCTTTGCATGAAATCCTAGTGGTTGCTTGTACCTCCAGTAAGGCCTCCTTGAAGCCTGCAGCCTCTGAATCCTTTTATAACCTTTCTTATAGCACATGGTATTTAATCAAGAAACATCATGTACAATTCTAGAGTTCATCTCAGTAATTAGGACTAGAATAAAATGAGAAAATTCCCAAGCATGGAAAAAGGGAAGTGGACACCAAGTCCCATCATCAACAACCAAGAAACTAGTTTCAACTGATGTCTGCTGGGACCTCACCAATCAATCATCAATTAAAACAATGCCCTGCAGATTTGCCTATAGGACAAGCTCTTAGAAGAACAGTGGTTCTCAACTTATGGGTCACAACCTCTTTTGGGGTCAAAAGACTCACAGGGGTCACAGAAAACACAGATATTGACATTACAGTTGATAACTGGCAAAATTAAAGTTATTAAATAGCAACAAAATAATGTTTTGCTTGGGAACGAGATGAAGAACTGTATTAAAGGGTCACAACATTAGAAAGGCTGAGGAACCACTGCTCAGGGGCATATTCTGAGTTAAGATTCCTCTTTCTGAGATATGTCTAGGTTTGCGTCATGTTGGGGACAAAAATAAAACAATACAAATAGCATATAAGGCAAGTTACAGCTTCAGTAAACCTTCGTAGATTGTGACGCTGACTTTCTTTATATATTCTGACACGGTACTACAATGCTAGCCACCCACGGGACCTACCATGAGCATTTAAAAAAAGATGCCATGAGAATTCTTACAAAGAAAGTTACATGTGGAAATTATGTAAGTATTTTATTTAAATTGTGGCAGGTGACATTAAAGACTCGCTGAGAATGTTTTATTTTATTAAGCCAGAGAATAAATAACTCTCCAATAATGATGGGAAGTTAAACACAGGGTAAAACCAGTGTGATTATAGATGAAAATCTTATGTGTGACATTAGTCATCCAAGTTGAAATAGCAAAGAAAAGGAGATACAACATAACTCAACAATTCTAGGCGTTTTGTTATTATCGTTCTTGCAGGATATTTACAGTGGAGTAGATTTACTGAGTGGATGTTCTTAAGTTGTTAAATGATACAGATTAATAATGGGGAAAATTAAAGCAAATGGTGATGGAATAAGGGTGTAAAAATACAGCATCACAGCATCTGTTTCCAAAAAATGCTCCAAACGTCACCATCAGGAAGCCCGGTACCAACCACAAGAAAGCCATGATACACTGCTTACTAGCGACCTCATGCCCCAACCCAGGCTAAAAATCTGAGTCCCTGGGAACAAGAGGGGTCTGTATATTCTGGTTCATAGGTTCTGAGTCTCCCACACCTTCAAAATACGAGTAAAATTTGCTTAAATAATGATAAAACTAAGGAGGTAAATGCACAGAATTCGTACACTGTTAAAAACACAGTCATTTCAGTAAAATGTGACCAGAGCAAAAGAGAATGGCCTCAAGTTAGTCAAGCTTCTTAGACTAGTCTTACTTATGATTCACAAATAATTCTGTTTGAATAAGATGTAAAAGAAAATAGGCTTTCTTGTGTGATTTAATTACTCTTTTTTTTAATGGAAAGAGTACTGATAGTTTTATAAATGCTGAGAATATAATAACCAATGCCATTGTCTCAAAGAATCCTTAAGTGCCTAAACAGATATCAGAGTAGATTTTCACAACACTTTCCAGTGCAGCAACCTCATAAGTGAAGTTGATATGAGCAAATGTCAAGATTTCTTCCTGTGTTCCTATCTCTTTACTTAGAGCACTGTGAAAGGAGCCTAGGTTCAAACACATTGGGATCCTGGATATGTTCGATTGTTTTGTGTCTGAAAAATGTTATAGTTCATTGTGAAACTCATTTTTAGTGAAGAACAGCCAACCTTGATGGTGTCACCAAAGAGGAAAAATATCCCCAAAATGATTTGAATAACCCTGATGTTTTACTGTATGCTAATGGGCTTAGGTTGAGGGTATTACAGGTCAACAATGCACCTAACACACCAAACATACCACTCATCGCAGATGGACAGCACAATCCACTATGGAGAATGCACCCTTCACCCCTTCCATGTGGCTTATGGCCACTGTCCAGCACTTCAGGGCTCTCGCTTATCCCCAAAGAGAAAGGTAGACTCGCTTCTGTAGACTGTACAGATTCATCCATTCAAGTTTGGATTTTCTTGACCTATGTCAAAGACCTGTTTTAATTTTGCTTTACTACTGTTCTCATCCTAAGAGCGAAACGTGGTCTCATCGATCTTCACACCCCATCACTCCTAGCCTGACAGAGCCTGTCTTAGTTAGGGTTTCCATTGCAGTGAAGAGACACCATGACCAAGGCAATTCCTATGAAGGCCAACATTTAAATTGGGGTTGGTTAGAGTTTCAGAAGTTCAGTTCATTATCATCGTTGTGGGAAGCAGGGCAACATGCAGACAGACATGTTGCTAGAGGAGGCAAGAGTTCTACATCTCCATCCAAAGGTAGCAGAAAGAGATTGTTTCCTGTAGGTAGCTAGAAGGGGACCATCCTCAGCACTGGGCAAGGGCCTCAAAACCCACCTGCGCAGTGAGACAATTGATCCAACAAGGCCACACCTCCTCCAATAAGGCCATACCTCCTAATACTGCCACTCTCTATGGTCAAGCATTCAAACACATGAATCTTTGGTGGTTCAAACCTATTCAAACATTCAAACCATCTCAGTGTCTGAACACCATTAGATTGTATCCTAAAGGCTCCTTTAGCCTCTACCTTTGTACTACCCGGAGATCCAACTCAGTGGTACAGATGTCATAGCTGAATCATTTGTTCACCAATCTTCAGGAACTTATTTTTAATATCTGTTTATATTTTAAGATTATTGTAGTAATTATGTCATTTCCCCATTCCATTTTTTGCCCTCCAAACCCTTCCATGTACCTTCGCCTTGTACTCTTCCAACCTCATGACTTCCTTTTGATTATTGGTGTGTGTGCACGTGCCTCTGCACGTGCATTTGTGCGTGTATTCCTAAATACACCAGTGCAACCTGCTCATTTTATATGTCAGTTGTATGGATGTTCTCAGGCTAATCAATTGGTATGATCTTCCCTGAGGAAAACTATTTATCTGGCCCTCTGCATTTTTAGTTATCTGTATTTCTTCATCTATGATTGAGCCTTTGTAAGCATCCACCCTTTCATGTTACCATGTGTTCCTTGTTCACATCATGTTTAGCCAGCAATATTGATGGGGCTTCATGCGTGCAACTTCTCTGGCACTCTAGGTGTGGTCTCACAGCCAATTTTCTATTTTTCTGGATCTTTTAATCTTTCCCTCACTTCTTCTGAAATGGTTCCTGAGCCTCACTTGTATGAGTGTTTTGTAGGTGTAACGATTGGGACTGGTCTCTATAACTCTGTATTTTTATTGATTGGGGATTTCTTTAATGATCTCAGTTTACTGCAAAGAGAGGTTCCTAGGTGGGGAAGGAGAACTATACTTCTCTGTGGATATAAGGATAATATTTAGGATCCTATAGAATATAGGATAGTTAGGATTTATATAAATAGCATAGAATATCTATATAATATATACTATATGGTATACAGCATACAGTATGTAGTATATAAATATAATTAGTATATAGTATATAATATATTATATATGGTATATATTTATATATAATTATTAATATATAGTATATATTCTCTATATAGTACTGAATATACAGGATTTATGCTCATTCATAAAATGTTGGTTGTAGAATCCTTCAAGATCCCCGACTTCATTGACTGATAGACAGTAGTTAAAACACATTCTTTTACATCCCGTTTTATATTTGGATATTTGGTGTGGAAAGGAAAACTTAGTTTATCCGTTATCACCAGAAGCAGGGGCCCACAGTCCCTGTGTGAGGCATAGAGAAGTCAGCTAAGTTCTCTGTTCTCAAATGACAGTTCAGCTGACAAGTGGCTTTTTTGATATTCTTGTAACCAAATGTCACCTACAACATTGTTGTGAGACACAGCTTCACAGACTTATAGAATTATAATGACATCTTCAAAGTGTCTCTCACTAAGGCAAATCAATAGTTGTATTCAAGTGTGTATTTTCATCAAGCTCTTACTGTGTGACTAGAATAATAGACTGAATATGAGAAATAGTTAAGAATTCCCATGCATTCTGGTATCTTAACTGTCCTCATGGTTCTGTGGGCTCCTAGGTACTGTATTCTCTGGAGAGTTTTCTATCTTCAGAGTGTAGGGGCCTGGGTCAAGTATCTTCTGTGTGAGGGAAGGGGCTAGGCTAGCATTTATAGGCCTCAACTTCTATGTTTCAAGATTCAGTCCTGTATACTATGTGGTCTCTATGAGACTTTCTTTGAGGTTTCCATTCTTGCCCTCTAACTCTGTGCTTTCTTCTTGTTGTCCAATTTTTATCTTTATTATTCTGGGCCTGCATCAAATAATGATTCCAGACTCTCTCTGCCAGCTCACAGGAAACTTTGAAGATTTCATACCTGCTGTCTTTATTCTCCAAGGCACATAAAACATCTTTCTTCGAATCTGGTTTTCTTTTGTCCTATATCCCCCCTCCCTCTCACTCTCAGAGTTTTATCTTGTTCAATGTTTAATTTTCAACTGTCAAATAATTTTACTCATTTCCAGGATGTAAAGCAACCTTTGATATACTTAATAATACTACCCCAGATAATTAGAAAGAGATTATTGTTAAAAGTCAGTGATCTTCAGTGAAATTTAATCAGGAGTTAAATATGAAGGTGAGAGAAATTTCTAATGACTAAACACTTAATGGGGATATGAGGGGGGTGTGATCCAATTCCTGATGCTTCTATGAAACACTTAATCTCCTTCTATCCTTCACCTATTGCCAAAGAACATAAAGCTTGGTTAGCCACCATAGTGAACACAAGGGACAAGCACTATTCTAAAAAAATCTGGTACTGCAGATCACACATACAATTGTGTTCCTCACCTCATTAATCCATGTCTTAGTGTGCTGGACATTATTCTATTTCTCTCCTTTATTTTGAAACAACAGTTAACAATGGGTCAACAACAACGGGTCATCCAGTATGTATTCATTGGAGAATAAACCTAGAGACAAAAATCATCTTATTAAATATCTCAATATACCACCACACTATTGTCAGCTTCCATTAAATGGGACATTTGGTTAATGGCTTTTTTTTTCATCTTTATTAACTTGAGTATTTCTTTTCCATGTGTATAAAATTTCTTGTCATAGAATAGCTAAACTTCCTGTGAACTGCCATTAAGTAAATTTGGCAAGCACTGAAAATGAGTGGAGAAAAATAGCTTAGGTTGTAGAGGGTATTCTTCATTTCTTAAATTTCCCTGTGAGTCACTTGCCAACAGAACAAAGCGTCTGAGAGAAAGAATTCAGGGAGGATTTCAAAGACCTTAGGCCTAATGTTATTGTGCTTTGTGTGAAGATTCAAATACTGATTTCTGTCTCCCCTATATCTGGTGGCAATCCTTTTTCAGAGAATCAACGTCTTGAGCTTGCATAAACACCAGCTCCCCAATTGTTCCCTGATATATCAATAGAGAAAGCTTAACAGCCTACAACTGAGCAGGGGAGAGAGTAGGGCAGGACTTCCTGACAGTCAGGGAAGGAAGTGGGGGATTAGCCTAACCACAGTGAGAGAGTCTAAAACAGACCATGAGAAAAACACCTGGGACAGAGAAAGCCATAAAGTGCAAGTATCTTGGGGATTTTACCTGGGATATCACCAGAATATTATAGAAGATTAAAACTGAGCAATAACTGCTCAGTTATTGTGCCCTTAAAGCTTGTTAAATAAATAACATAGCCTGGTTTCAATTATTTTGCTAGCTAGCTGGGTAAGAGGAAACCTGGAACACAGTTATTATTAAAAAATCAGTAACAAAAGGTCCCTCTCAATGGGGTAGAAGAATGGGGTATTGTGATGGGTAGAAGACAAAGGCAGAGAGCAAAGCTGTTCACTTTGTGCCATTAAGGAAGCACAGAGAGAATAAGGGACGCTCTAGCAACAAGAGTATATCCTTTAGATACTTATCACCCAGGGATGTTCTTCCTTCACCTCCTAATGGGTCATCCAGTATGTATTCATTGGAGAATAAACCTAGAGACAAAAATCATCTTATTAAATATCTCAATATACCATCACACTACTGTCAGCTTCCATTGAATGGGACATTTGGTTAGTGGTTTTTCATCTTTATTAACTTGAGTATTTCTTATTTACATTTCAATTGTTATTCCCCTTTCCGGGCCAACATTCCCCTAGCCCCTCCCCCTCCCCTTCTATGTGGGTGTTCCCCTCCCCATCCTCCCCCCATTGCCGCCCTCCCCCCATAGTCTAGTTCACTGGGGGTTCAGTCTTGGCAGGACCCAGGGCTTCCCCTTCCACTGGTGCTCTTACTAGGATATTCATTGCTACCTATGAGGTCAGAGTCCAGGGTCAGTCCATGTATAGTCTTTGGGTAGTAGCTTAGTCCCTGGAAGCTCTGGTTGGTTGGCATTGTTGTTCATATGGGGTCTCGAGCCCCTTCAAACTCTTCCAGTCCTTTGTAAGATTCCTTCAATGAGGGTCCCATTCTTAGTTCAGTGGTTTTATAATAAGTGTGTTACAGGTTTTCCTCTTACCCTGCTATCTAGCAGATATATATATATATATATATATATATATATATATATATATATATATATATATATCTTTAACTGGACTCACTATATATACCAGCCTGTCCTTGAACTCACAGAGATCCGCATACCTCTGCCCCCTGTGTACTGAAGTGAAAAATGTGCTCCACCATGCCAGCTTTTTAAAAAGATTTATTTCTTTTTATGTATATGAATGCTCTATCTGCATGTGTAACTGCATGCCGGAAGAGGGCACTGGATCCCACTGTAGATGGTTATAAGCCACCATGTGGTTGCTGGGAATCTCTGGAAGAGCAGACAGTGTTCGTACCCACTGTTACCCACTGAACCATCTCTCTAATTCTCCACTTATCCATTTTAATCACCACTTTAGTAGCTGCTTTTCTATTAATAGGTATTCATCATAAAGGTCCAGCCTGTTAGCTTTACGTTCACAGGGTACTTGCATTATATGTTACATAATGCTAATAATATAAAATAATTATGATAGGTAAAATGGGTCAGTGACTATTGTTGTAAGTATAAAAATCATTTATAGTCATTGTAAATGAGTCAATTAGAGAACAATTATAGCTAATATTGATCCTAATATAATGACAACATTAAAATTTCTCATAGTAAAATCCATTGTAGAGTTTGATTACTGAATATGGAATTGAATATTTGAATATGGAATCGAGGCCCTTTGCTGAATTTTACTTTTCTCTACTGGGAAAACCCTCAATGTCTGCGATGTTATGCAGTATATTTTGACATGTTGAGGGAAATTTGGTGATAGTACTGTCTTGAACACAGATCAAGATCAGATGAGGGAGTGTTTCGTTTACTGCCAAGAATAATTCTTACATATTACTTGATTATAAACTGAATAGTTTCCACCCACACTGTGCTTTGTGTGCTAAAATCATAATCTCCAATATAATGTACGTGGAGACAGACTGTTGGGAAACAAGCAGATTCAGAGGAAGCCATGGGGATCATCTCTCAGCAGGACTAAATTCCCTTATATTGGATATCAGAGTTTTTGGCATCCTTCTCCTCACCCTGCAAGCACACAGTAACCATGGGGCTTGAAAAGACCCTTATCGAAAGTCAGGCATGCTGAATCCCTGATCTCTGAGCTTCAGCATCTATCTAGATTGTGAAGAAATCATATTTTCAGTGATTTGAACAACCAGTATATGGCATTTTGTTGAATCAATCCACTTTGACTGACAGCTTAGATACATCGCCATGCCCGGCACCACAGAGTATGATCAATGTACTGGACTGGATGGCAGCAAAGAAACAATTTGTTCATTTGATTGTTTTTCTCCACTTCTGAGTAAGGGTTTAAGGACCTGAAAAATCTTCTCTCTACCGGACAAACTCTTATTCCTGATGAGTTGCTCTCTCTCTCTCTCTCTCTCTCTCTCTCTCTCTCTCTCTCTCTCTCTCTCTCTCTTTCTCCCCTCCGTCCCTCTTCCTCTCTCTCCTTTCTCTCTGTAACACACAGATATACACATGAGAGAGAGAGAAGAAGGGATAAAACAGAGACATAGAAAGACAGAGACAAAGAGACAAGGGTAGAAAGAGAAAGAGAGGGACTTTGATTATTAAGAATATATTCTAGATTATGACTTTTTTGAACTCAGAATCATTAATGGCTTCCAGTAGTTTTAAAGATGGAGTTCTCATTTGATGCTCAAAAGCCTCAATAATTTCATTTTAACATACTGTTTTATATCCACCACTCATTAATGTCTTACAAGACTGCAATAGTGTATACCTATTATCTGAAGTCTTTATTAGCAGGATGAGTTTCCAGCATTCAATATACATATAGATGTAGAGAGGGTAGCTGTCCAAAATATCCACATAGTCTCCTGTTTTCTCAACTTTGTCATCATTTGGGCTGGAAATCCATGACATGAATAAGAGGCTATGAACAAAACCAGCATTGTGTTTCTTCCATCATTTTCTTGGTGTGATAGTCATATGGGAAATTTCTACATATTATGCCTAGAGTAGGGAGATAAAGCCTAACCTAGACAGAGACTCCATTTGCATGGTAAGTAAAACGTGACTGTGTGAAGCTTTTTGTCTTGATGGTCAGATCCTTGGAGGGAACGGTGTTTGTCTTGTTTGTTGAACATCTCTGATCAAGATTAACCCTCAGTCTGGAGTTCCTGCCTCTCCATGTCTCTGCCCCTTGGAAAAATGGCATGTTCTGGAAAGTCCACAGTTAATCTCCATCCTACATGATTTACAAATCTGGTCATATCCAAAGGCATGTTGCTTCTGAGTTTCCTGTCCTGCCCTTTTACATTTTACAACACATCACGTTTTTGTTATTTGTCAAGAACCTGCATTACAGCTGACTGGTTATTTACATCTTTAAGATGTGTGTGTTGTCCCTTTCTACATCTCACCAACAGATGGTTTTAGTCACGATTTTCTATAAGACATTTTCCTTTTTAAATTTGTATTCACTGTGCCTTCAGCATCTCAAGTCAGGGGAATGAAGCGGATACTTGAAAATCATGCTAAGTGTTTATAAATGACATCGGCCACCACTTCCTTTTAACAGAGTTAATGGAACTTTGAACAATAATCTAAATATTTGTAGGGGAAGAAAATGAATACCACACTTGAACTTACTAAAAGGAACAGTGTCCCTCATTGATTATGGACCCTTACTTACAATGGAAAGGGTTCTCACTCTCCCTTGAAGATATAAATACATGTGATCTACAGTCAGCTGGGAGGCTGTAGTAACAACAAGTTATCCTCCAAAACTATCTGTAGTCACCACAGCAAACTTGGCTCACTGATTAGTTTTTCTGCTTTGGCAAAGACCCAACTTGTCTTATGAGACATTCAAACAACGTTAGCATTAGAGTGAATTTTTATTCTCTACTCAAATTTGGAGTCATTGAATTGATTTGAACATAAAGTTCAACCGATGGGATCAGAAAAGGTTATTCTCAACATGACCTGATACTATCTATTTATTTTAAGGCAACGTCTCATGTAGCCTAGGATGACCTCAAACTACCTGTGTAGCTAAGTCTGACCAGGAACTTCCGATCCTCTTCGCTCCACTGAAATAATTATGGGAGTCACCACAATGCTCAGTTTATGTGATGTGGGTATTCAGTCCTAGGCCCTTGTTCATGCCAGGTAGGCACTCATCAGGGAGCCACACCCCCAGTTCAATCTGAATTGTCACGCTCTTTGCACTGGTGCTTTTTATTAGAGCATACATCCCAGGGCTGACTTCTCGAAGAGTCGCTCTGGCTGGTCCTGCATCAGCAGGCATTTGAAAGACAGGAACTCTTGCTTGTTTCAAGATCCGTGAGCTTTGCACCAGCCCTGAGCAACTGCCTACCTTTATGATTGAATGTTGATCTTATTGTTATGAAGTAGATATCATGGTCAAGGAACTGGAGCTTGTCCCTGATTTCCAACCTGATTGCCTCAAATAGCACATATCGTAAACCAATATTCACTTTGACTAACGAGTGCCAAGGACATATAAATACTGGACCAAAATGTCTATTAAAGAGTCTGGGAGAAAGACTAGACTGAAGAATTTGATTATATTGTCCTGAACAAAGGTTGAACTCTCTCTTTTTGTTCTCACGGTGATAAAATTGAGTCAGTTTCTCTTCAAAATGATGTGCAATGTACACGGAGATGTTTCTGTTGGAACCTAACTTTGTTTCTGAATATCTGTGTGTCAGACATGTACTATAGTATGATAACATATCCTTTACCCTAAGTGGTGCATGGGCCAACTCTCTTTTATTCAGTATTAAGTATAAAAGTAATAGATATTTGTTTAAAACTCTTCCAAAGAACCAAGCATTTTTACTGTGCTCATTCTTGCTTTTGTCTACCTTATAGAAGATTAAAACAGAGCAATGACTGCTCAGTTATTGTGCCCTTAAAGCTTGTTAAATAAATACCATAGCCCAGTTTCAATTATTTTGCTAGCTAGCTGGGTAAGAGGAAACCTGGAACATGGTTATTATTAAAAAGCCACTAACAGAAGGTCCCTCTCAATGGGGTTGATAATATTGTGATGGGGTAGAAGACAATGGCAGAGAGCAAAGCTGTTCACTTTGTGCCATTAAGGAAGCACAGAGAGGATAAGGGAGGCTCTAGCAACAAGATTATATCCTTTAGAGACATCACCCATCCTTATTCATTCTTGCATTTCATCTATCTTGTAGATGATTCGCCCACTGTGTGAGAGAATGAGGTCTCTTTCACTCTCACTCAGCACAGAACTTTGCAGCATCTAGCATCCCAAATTTCAGGGAGGAAGGAAATGTGGGAAAAATAAAAGTGAGGGAGAAATATTTTAAAACAAGGCCTTGTACTTACTGGAAGTTTTATATTTCTCAACCATCACCATTTTTTTTCCTAATAACTTTGTCATGTCACTCTTACACACTCTTCAGTAGCTCCATTTTCTAGGTGTGATGAGTGAAGCCTGAATCCAGTAAGCAATGTGCTCAGGTATTTCAAGAGCTGGAAAATATTGTAGCGAGTCTGGGCACTTCCGTACAAGATTGCGAACAACTGGGTAATTATCTTATTCTGCCTCTAAGGAAGGATATGGGATAGAGAATCAATAAGTGTTAGGAGGAAAACTGAAGGAAGAAAAAGGAGAAGGAATAAAGGCTGAGAAGGTAGAATGGAGGGAAGAAAGGAAGGAGGGAGGGAGGGAGGGAGGGAGGGACGGAGGGAGGGAGGGACGGAGGGGGGAGGGAGGGAGGGAGGGATGAAAGATCTTGAGAGGGTGAATTGAAAAGACAAAGCGAAGGGTGAAGAAAGCTAGCAGGGGAGAATTGAAGCATCAGTTCTGAAACTCCTAGACATCCCTGTCATTTTTCTACCAAGTCACATGTCTGCTTTATGTGTCACTGTCACATGTCTGTGCTATGCATCGTCATCATTATACTCTAAACATTCCTTTTACCCATGAATTAAAAGGGTTTAAGAACAAACTTCACAGAGAAGAGAACAGTTTTTGAAACGCCTTCACTGCTTTATCTGGTTTGACGACGACTTTGTGCAGTGTGCCTTCTGAAAGAACATGGCGCCCCTAGTAATACAATTAAAATTGAAGCTTGAGACCACTGAGCTAAGCAAAGCTTGTGGCGATGTTGAAAGAGGCGAAAATATCTGCCAAGGGAGAATAAATAGACATAAATTCTGATTTTGTTTTCGGACAGTTAGCCTCTATGACTATTTCGGCAAGCTTCTAGGTGAAGCATAAGCAGAAAGATCCAAAGTGACCAATTCTTTTCCAGACTCTAAAATACCTGTTTTACCACAAGTCCCGTCATACAGATTTATTGTTTTAATTTTCAACACAAATTTGAGTCTTCTCAGGAATGGCTCTTCAGCAAGACCTGCCTTTGGGATTTGTTTCTTGGCACACCTCATTATGGCCGCAGGATATTTATTTTATTAGAGAAAGGGAAAAGAGTCCATGTTTTTCAGCATAGAACACAGTTTCAAATGTCACCTCAGCTCTAACATTCTAGGGTCAATGCCTCGCTCTACTGCCCGAGGGGATCTGCAGAGCTTAAGACCTTTCCTTTTTAGAAACCATACCATTTCACAAGGTCTGGATATATTTTTAAATAGTTCTCTGGAAATCATGTTCCCTTCTAAACCAATAAGAGGTGTTAAGGTTTGATCATAAATGTCCCCCAGGCTCCCATGTCCCCAACTGGTGCTGCTCATGAGAGGTGGAGAAACATTCAGAGCTATGTTCCAAAGGAAGTCAGTCCCTGAGGGTCACATCCTTGGAGGTACATCAGGTATTGGCTTTGCCTCCCTAAGCTGTTTTCCTCTACCGCACATTTCTGTCACAGGGCCCACCCCGTCAGGACTAAAAGCCACAGAAAAGTGATGGTGGGTTGAGTCAAAGTACATTTCTCCTTCTATTAAGATGTTTATTTTATGCTACAGCAACAGAAAACCAATGAA
Source organism: Rattus norvegicus (assembly GCF_021556685.1). Taxonomy (NCBI): domain Eukaryota; kingdom Metazoa; phylum Chordata; class Mammalia; order Rodentia; family Muridae; genus Rattus; species Rattus norvegicus. Next base: position 16,960,209 of record NC_141553.1, on the reverse strand, counting down.
CTTTAGACAGTAAGAAAATTTTAATACTCATCCTCATAACCACCAGTGTGCTCCCCCATCACTATATAAATTTTTAGCAGAGAAAAGAAAAATAAGGAGATGGATAGGGTAATGTGCAAGAATGAAGTCCCTGTTGGTATTGTCCTAAGTGTCTCTTAATAGCCAAGAAATTACAAGTTCATGTCCCTAGTTTTCTAAATCTTTGCTTCGGAAGATTCCAGAAAATAGCTTTGATGGGTCATATTGATTACCGTTATTGGTTCTAGGATTACCTAGAGGACACACCTCTGGGCATGATTGTAAGGGAGCTTTTATATTGAATTAATATTAATTGGAATTAACTGGAAAGGGGAGACCACTTTAATGCGTATAGCACCATCCCATGGGCAGGAATAATGGTCTTGTTAAAGAGGAGAAAGGTCTGGGGGGGTGTTAGTCCCCCTCATGTATGTTCTTTGGCTGGTGGTTCAGTCTTTGTGATCCCCCAAAGGTCCAGGTTAGTTGACTCTGTTGGTTTTCTTATGGAGATCCTATCCCCTCTGGGTTCCTCAACCCCTCCCCCAACTCTTCCCCAAGAGTTCTGGAGTTCCTTCCAATGTTTGGCTGCAGGTGTCTGCACAACTGGTGAGTGGAAGCTCACCCAGACTCTGAGGCAGGGGGATGGGGAAGAAAGGAGAAAGTGGGAGAGAGACACTTAAAAAAAATCAAAAGAGCACTTCAGACACCATTTCCTCTGCCGCAGTGAAAGCTGTGTCTGTGAAGAGAGGGGCCACTGTTACTTGACATTCGTGCGCTCATCAGGTGCCTTAATACATAACTGATGAAAGGTAGGATCTCCTCGGTGATTCCTTAGAATTCCTGGGATGTAAGATTCCATAGAAAAGAAAAATGGTCTAAATATCTTCTCATCTGTACTGCAGGAAACTAAAATCCAAGTCAGTGATATATGCAGGACAGAGGAGGATTCATTGACACACGTTCAACATCTTTTATTGCTCTCTTTTAAAAAAGCAATATTAATTCTTAGTGTTCTTTTGAAACTCCTCCCTCCCCCTTTAATCAGAAAGACAGGCTTCAGGAGAGGCTCCACGCACACAAAATACACAACATGGCATAAGCTGCATCAAGCTCATCGGAAAAACATGTCATCTTAAGCCACGAAAGGACTTCAAGAATAGCTCATGAACAAAAGCATATCAATATTTTTACGTAACACCTTTCCTTAATGCGCTGCGGAAAAGCACTCTGGGAGAACACACTTTGGGTTAGAAAGAAATTCAATTGAGATTAAAAAAAAAAAAAAAAAACGGAGCGGGCTGAATTGGCAACAGCTTACTGGCTGAAGAGAACAGCTAGCTGCCAGTCACCCAGTGACTTCCTCTGCAGTGCACAGCACTTCACTGTGACGCAGCCACGTGTGTTCAGTGCTGCCCGCGCTCTGAGGGTCGACTTTCAGAATCGTGGTGCACAGACTCGTGGTGCCTCCATCCTCCTCTCCGTGTTTTCTGCTCCTGGGTTTAAGGTTCCAGATGGTAGCTTAGATCTTTATGACGTTTTAATTGATTGTGTGGGAAAGGCCAATTTCAGCCTTTTGCCTGTAGCTATGTCTTGTTCTCGAAACTGCTGATTGGGTTTCTGTTGTACGTTTATAGACATTATATTTAAAATTAATTTATAGCGCGGGAGTTGTTAACTGGGTTCTCTGTCCTGTATGCCAGTGTTTGTTATTCTGTTTTAATCACTATCGCTTGGTTATAATTTCAAATCTGAAATTATGATGCTTTCTGCTTTGTTCTTTGTTCATAAATAATTGGCTTAATTATTTGGTTTGTTCTTCTTTGTTTTCTCTCTCTTCCCTCCCTCCCCCACCCTTCTTTTCTCCCTCCTCCTTCTTTGTCTCTCTCTGTCTCTCTGTCTCCTCCCTCCCTCCCCCATCCATTCTCTGTCTGTGTCTCTGTGTACTTGTGTATTTTTTCTCTCTGTATCATAAAATAACATAGGAATTGTGCTGAATCTCCATTTTGCTTTCTATATTATCATTGTTTTAACAATCTTGATTCTTCCAGTCTGTAAACAATGAATATCTTTCCTACCTATTCAGATCTTTTTTCATCTTATATCCCTAGCTTTTTATAACTTCAGTGCTTAGGCATCTTTCTTTCTTAGAGTCAGTCTATACACATAAAAATGATATTTGAAGTGTATAATTCCTAAATGATTGATAACAAAAATCTGTAAGAAATTCAAACACAAAAGTAAACATTCCAACATGATTGATAGCAAAAAAAAAAAAAAGTAAGAAACCCAACGTGAAATTAAACAATAATTAAACAAATTAAACAATACTTCAATTAACCACAGAGATTCACAACTGGGGACAATGCAGACTAAATGGTCATGGGGTGCCTATTCCCCCAAAATACATCTACAACATCTATTCAGGAAACAGATTAAGGGGCATTTGTAAGAGCTAGAGGACAGGATCATCCACTGAGAGGTAGCATCTTTGTGCTCATGAAATCTTAACAACATGAACGATCTCCAGCATGAGACCAGTGGACCTCTCAATGTGATTGGGGAAGTTATTGTAAGGCCACACCCCTAGATGAAGAGCTCTGGTCAACTAATGGTTGCGTTTAGATATAAACCCAATATATTTAATGAATAACTGCTAATCGAAAGTTTGAAATATTTTTCCAAACCCTAAAAGTAAGGTTGTCTTTTGCCACAGGATTTCATTACTGAGAATTCCCAAAGCCTTCAACACTTACATGTCAAGCACTGCACGTTTTGCCATACATGTGGAACTGACCCATAGGAATGCTCAGCAGAATGGCAGTTAACCCAGATGAGGTCAAACACAGGCAATAGCCCAGACCTCATAAGGATTAAAGTTTTTTTCCTGAGATCTTTTAGCAAGCAGGGTGAAAACACTTAGCTATAGCGGTTTCGTCCGTTGCTCTGTTTTAAAATGTTAAATACTGGTCCTGGTTGCCTCAGGGACAAGGAGATCCTCAAGTACATCAAGTAATGCTATGTATCCTTGTCCCCCAAGTTATCCCTGATTGGTCAATCAAGATGCCTACAGCCGATAGTTGGGCAGAAGAGAGGTAGGTGGGGCTTCTGTTGTCGCCATGCTTGTCGGCTGAGCAGAGATGAGGGGAGGTAGGTGGAGAAGAGAAGACACCATGGGGTAGGTGATTCACAAAAACATGGCCGATTGGAGTAAGAGTGGTCCAGGCCAACCATGGCAAATTATACCTCAGGGTTATTGGTATGGAAGTAGACAAAAGAGCCACAGAGGATTAGTGTCTGCCCAGCTGTTAAGGCGTCTTATAAATGTAAAGCTCTTATGTCTTTGATCTGGAAATTAAATGATCTCAGGTGGGGTAGAAGCCCAAGTTAATATTACATATTTCCTAGAACACTTACCAATGAGTATGAGATGCTTTAGCATACCTCAAAGTACACATCTCAGATACTCTCATCACCAATCCTGAGTTATGAAATGATGCCTAGGTTTCTAAGCTTGACTGAATTGATTCATAGGACATTCAAGTATCAGAACACTATAGAGTTCACCATTTCAAAGGGTGTGGTTGAGATTTTCTTCAATATATAGTTTTGGAAAGATATAGCCTAAAAAAGATATAGCCTTATAGTTTCTTTGGAAAGAAACTGAGTAACATCAACACCAAACTATCAAGTGTCCTTTGGAATCTTCACGAGCATGGCCTAGGTTTTGCTGGCAGACTTGGAGCTATGAAATCTCTAAGTATAACCAAATTAGCAAAGCTCTCTACCTCAGTGTGCCATCTGTGGAACAGATAAACAGGTTGTGCTTTGTAAAATGGATCATGGTACTAGATCAATGGTTGACACAAAGCATATTCTAGGAACATAGGAAGCTACTGATGTCATTAGCTAAGAGTCAGTGTCTTTCTGTGCTTGGGAAATGACATCTATAATCAATTGCATGTTTGTTTATGTTCTATACTAATGACAAAAGTCAGTATATCTCCAGATGTCACTTATGAAAAGCAAACACGTGTGTTGCGTATATGCACACATCCATACAACTTGAAGTCAATGAGGGATAGGTAAGCCAAGCTTAAAAATGTATTGCTATCTTCAAGAAACAAATTTTCAAAAGCTTTCCTACAAAAGGATAAAGTATATTACAGGACAAAGGCATCAAAAGTCTAAACATATGTGTGTTCTATAAAGTACAGTTATACACGATCATTTAATTGTTTAATTATTTTAATTCTCATGTGTGTTTAAGGTATAAGGGCAGCTGTGTCTACTACACATCTCATTGTCCGTTACAACCTTCCTATTTCAGAGGAGTTACTTCCTGGAATACTCCCAAAATCATCCAAATGGACTTTTCTTGCCTAAATAAAGCAATCAATTTTTTAAAAAAAAATCAGAATACAAGTATGAGAAGACAGGAGGAGGAGACATGGGAGCTAGCTGGTGGGAATCGAGTCTTGACAAAGTGATTGAATCTATTGACAAGCTAGAAATAGCATCCTCTGTCCCAGAGGCTCTGAAGGAATAAAGAAAGGCAAAGCTTAAGGATACCTTTGAAAGGACACTGGGAAAATAGGACTAGGCACCAATTAAACAACAGAAAGAGAATTGTTCAGCAAGCAAATGAAATCACGCTCACGATAAAGGATTCTCAAAGAATCTCCTGAAATTAAAAACCGTCTGTCTTAACAAACACGGGGGCTTTTACCACTTCTGAAATTTTTAATCATAGGGATATTTAAACACTCGGTTGACTTGAAATCTCCCTTCTGTTTTTGTATGACCTTTTAAAAGACATTTCAAACAGGATCGTGTAGAAAAGCTTTGCTGTGATGGGACAGAAGGCATTGAGATTGTGCGTATCGAGAGGTAGATAAGAGATACCGAGCACATGGTAATGAATGAGTATGGTGGGTGGGCGGGCGGGTATCCACATTCTTCTCAATGTGCTCATGTCAGCTGACTTTCTTGCAGTTGTGTTTCCTCAAGGGGTTTCTGATATCTTCAAAAACTGCTGGTTTAAGCCACCATGTGTCTTAATAGTCAGATGGAGTCATCATGACCCCCAGAACATTGTGAGAAATTCTACACAATGGATAATAGACGATGAACTTGGTGAAAAATAAAACCTGCTTTAGTAAAAGTTCCAGAGCATCCTTGCCTTAAATGGATTGTGAAGAAATAAAGTAAATAAACATACACAAAAAATATGTTCTAAAGTTCTGGAATTTCTGGCTAAGACTAATTTGGACTCTATTGCTTCTGATTTTCTTCCTTGCTATTTGTCTTCAGTTGTTCAAAAGTTCAAGAAAAACAATGGTAAATTTATTTCTAAGGAAGTGTTCTGTAGCTATACAAAACTCAATATTTGAAATTCTTCATGTTGTAATAAAAGGACATTACGGTGTGTGAATTGCAGAACAACCTTTTTGATAGATGTGGTTATTTGAATGAGAAAAGTTCCCCCAGGTATTTGAGCATTTGGTCCCAGTTGGTGCTTGTACTGGCTGGTTTTAAGTGTCAACTTGACACAAGCTGTAGTTATCACAGAGGAAGGAGCCTCCATGAGATCCAGCATGTAAGAATCTCAACTAGTGATCAAGGGGAAGGGCTCAGCCCATTGAGGGCGGTGCCATCCCTGGGCTGGTGGTCTTGGGTTCTATAAGAGAACAAGCTGAGCAAGCCAGGGGAACAAGCCAGTAAGAAACATCCCTCCATGGCCTCTCCATTAGCTCCTGTTTCCTGACCTGCTTGACTTCTAGTCCTGACTTCCCTTGGTGATGAACAGCAATGTGGAAGTGTAAGCTGAATAAACCCTTTTCTCCCCAACGTGCTTCTTCATGATGTTTGTGCAGAAATAGAAACCCTGACTGAGATAGTGCTGCTTTTAAGGTTGAGGAAACTTTAGGAGGTAGAGTCATAATGGAGGAGGGTAAGTCACTGGGGCTTAGAGGAGTTATGGCCTCAATCTACTTCCAGGTCATGATCTAAATTCAGGATGTAAACCCTCAGCTTACTGCTCTAACTTCCATCCATCTTTGACCTTATGGACTTTCCCTCTGGATCCATAATCACAAAATAAAGTCTTTGTCCCACAAGTCACTTTTGGTCATCACAAGCAACAATAGCTAATATCTAACCTACAGTGTAAATAATTTAAGCTTATTTCTGACTAGATATGAATAAATGAGACTTAGACTATGGTCATTTTATTTACCTTTGACAATTATTGGGATCAACCCGAATCTATTCGTTTAATTGTAGTACTGGCTACCTCTGCGGTAGTGTACTCTAGATACCTTTTGGTTTTCTTGGCCATGTGCTCATGGTTCCTCGCTCCTCATGGAGGCTTCTTCCCTATCACCACCACCCCACTCTCTTGTTCTTCCTTTTTCCTGGTGTCTCCTCATCCAATTAGATCACTCTCAATCCATTTACCTCTAATTTCTCTAGTGGTTGGCTGGTGCCAAGTTTATTTCACCAATAGTTTTAAATCAAGGAACAAGGTTTGCACAACAAAAGTTGTAAACATGAGAAGTCACTGTAGGTCTAGACTTTCTTGTATAGAATTTACTATTTAAATTATAGTATTATATTATATACAGTATTATACTATATACAGTATTATATTATATATTATACTATGGTATTGTACATTTAGTATAATGTATTATATAATATATATAGTACACATTATTATATAATGTATTATAGTACACAGCAATAGACCAAACACTAGGCAATGTATATTAAGTATTTATTCTACTAAAATTGTTGTCCTACTAAAATAAAAATATAGTTCTCTCAGGTAATGTGAAATAAAGTGTGTACCACTTCTGCATTAGAGATCATGAAGTCAGGAGAGATTACAACACGACAGAAAGCACGAATCCAGAGGCAATAAACAGCATTCTACACTCAAGTATGAGCATGTTCCTCACTGAGGCATTCTCAGACACAGTCCGCAGACACAGTAAAGCAAGGTTAGGTCACGTAATAGTTATCCCGTGTAATTATTATACCTCCAGAAGGCCATTGAGGTTCATGATAACCATCTTCCACTTCATAACTGAAAGGTCACCCTTCTATGGGATGAAGATGATTTGTGGTTGTTTCACATTTTTCCTTTTTTATAATTTTCTTTTTTTATTGGATTTTTTTACATTTCAAATTATATATATATATATATAATATATTATATATTACACACACACACACACACACACACACACACACAGGCTGGATCCCAGGTTGGGCAGACTCCGAATGGCCATTCCTTCACATTCCTTCAGTCTTTGCTCCAAACTTTGTCTCCATATCCCCTCCTATGAGCATTTTTGATCCCCTTTTAAGAAGGACTGAAGCATCAGTTCTTTGGTGGTCCTTCTTCTTGAGCTTCGTGTGGCCTGTGGATTGTATCTTGGGTAATTCGAGCTTTGGGGCTAATATCCACTTATCAATGAGTGCATACCATGTGTGTTTTTCTGTGATTGGGTTACCTCACTCAGGATGATATTTTCTAGTTATATCCATTGGCCTATGAATTTCATAAAGTCATTGTTTTTGATAGCTGAGTAATATTCCATTGTGTAGATGTACCACATTTCCTGTATCCATTCCTCTGTTGAAGGGCATCTGGTTCTTTTCAGTTTCTGAATATTACAAATAAGGCTCCTATGAACAGAGTGAAATAAGTGTCTCTGTTATATGTTGGGGCATCCTTTGGGTATATGCCCAAGAGAGGTATAGCTGGGTCCTCAGGTAGTTCAATGTTCAATTTTCTGAGGAACCTCCAGGCTGATTTCCAGAGTGGTAGTACCAGCTTGCAATCCCACCAACAATGGAGGAGTGTTCCTCTTTCCCCACATCCTTGCCAGCATCTGCTGTCCCCTGAGTTTTTGATCTTAGCCATTCTGACTGGTGTGAAGTGGAATCTCAGGGTCATTTTGATTCACATTTCCCTAATGACTAAGGATGTTGAACATTTCTTTAGGTGCTTCTCAGCCGTTCGATATTCCTCCACTGAGAATTCTTTGTTTAGCTCTGTACCCCATTTTTAATAGGGTTACTTGGCTCTCTGGAGCCCAACTTCTTGAATTCTTTGTATATTTTAGATATTAGCTTTCTATCAGATGTAGGATTGGTAAAGATCGTTTCCCAATCTGTTGGTTGCTGTTTTGTCCTAATGACAGTGTCCTTTGCCTTATGGAAGCTTTGCAGTTTTATGAGGTCCCATTTGTAGATTCTTGATCTTAGAGCATAAACCATTGATGTTCTGTTCAGGAAATTTTCACCAATGCCCATGTGTTTGAGGCTCTTCCTCACATTTTCTTCCACTAGTTTGAATGTATCTGGTTTTATGAGGAGTGTTTTACATTTTTAAATTTTAAGTAGTATTTTCTGCTTCAAACAGTGCAAAGAACAATTATATATACTTCTTACTTTTGTGGTGGTTTTTTTTGTCCCAGGATCAGTAGTAATTCTAGAACATTGTACAGATATATAAAATGTGAGAAATGGATGTTGGCCAATTTTCTGTTACCTGCACAAGCCATAACTGGAGGAAATTACATATGGGCGTTTTTAACTCAGTTTCCATATCTTCTTTTGCTTTGGTTGCTATTTCCAATTAGAAGCTTGGTGATTATAGATTGTGCAATCAATAAGAGGAAAAGGAGGAAATATACTCACAACTAATAGAGAGGAAAAATGAGGTGGTGTGTGGGAAAGCATTGTTATCTATTGTTATTGCTTCTAGGGATGTGTAATAGACAAGTTTCACCAGTGGATTTGATCATGCCCGGCTGTCCCTCATAGGCAGTTTCCCTTGTCTTTAAGCCACCTGTCATGTCTCAAATATCTTTTCTATAAGAATTTCTAGTTTTACAGTTTTTCAGCAATCACCCTACTTGCTACCCTGCCTACCACTTTTGGGATCTAGATTTATATGAAAGATTCTTTATAAACAAAATTCTGTGTAGCTTTCCTACTTTTACTGTGTTTAGGTTACTACTTAAGCTGTGATTATAATTAAATGTAACTTAATAGAGTCTTCAGGTATATTGTTTCAGAAGACTAAAGATGGTTTCCAGTGTCTATCATTGGGAGAGCTCATGGGGAGACACCAGACACATAGCAAAGTAATTCAAGGGCTCTGCTTTAGTCCCTTCTGTTTTCATTGTAGCAAATGGGTAAATTTTAGATGATTCCTAGAGCAAATGCTTCCACAAAATAAATACTGCTTTATCATATTCAAATTTGCCAGGTTCATGGGCTTCTCAATTCTATCCAATTAGATTTTTTTGTCTGTTTGTTTCCTGAATCACATATAAGAATATTTTACAAAACACAGGTGCAAACTATTTGAATACTCATGAGATCTTGTTTGGATGTATTTATACAAAGAAAAAAAATTTCAGTAATTGCCAGATCTCATCTGTCTTGGCATATGGGTTTGGCTCGGAGGAGACTCAAACTTTATTTGCACTTTGTTTAACAGTGTACAGCCAAAGACACAAAGAGCACCTCTGAGGGGAAGTGGCAAAAGTTTTCTTTGAGATGATGGGCAGATGCCTTGTATGTGACATACTATGTTTGGTGAAATTTTCTTTTGATTTTACATACACAGAGAAAGGAGAAAATAACAAGAAGGGGGGAGATGGAGTGAGGGAGAACTTACATTGTTTAAACTGCAGAATTGGGAATAACTTTTCAATATTTTCAAACATATGTTATTTATAAGATAGAGTTGGAAAGCTTTAAGACTGAGCTGAAAGTACCCTTGAATAAAATTTGATAGGCAAATTTCTTTCTTGAGATTTTATAGCATTAAATTAATTATTAAATAAATTATAATATGTGCAATGCAGCCTCAAGACCACTTTGAGAATCAGCTTTGAGTGTATGCTTTTCCATTAATGAGAAGTTCATCATAGAAGAAAGCAAGTCAACAAGAACAGAAAAGGAGGAAAATATAACTGAAATCCTTAATCCAGAAACAGATGAATTGGGAACATATAAATAATACTCAAGCTAGCTTAAAACGAGTGCTAAATATCAGTAACTATTACCAAAACCCAGGCAATGCTCCCATCTGTGTCTCTAGATAAAATACAGGTTAAAATAAGTAAGATATATAGAGAATGGTCCGAGTTCCATTGTTTTTAAATGTCCATAGAAGAGTAGATTTAGTGTTTACAAGTGAATAAACTGTATGTTTGCAAGGAATCATGTGATATTATTCTTGAGGAGATATAAGCAAATATCTACTCACCTTCTATATGGAACTCATGACAGAGCAAAGTAAAACTATCTCCAAATTCTTATTTGCTGAATCAATGAGTTTTATTAGAATTAGTTACAGGAATCTGGGTGATGGTTTAACGACTCAAAGACATCTGTGCCACCAAAACCTATCCTACAGTACGAGAGACAGGGGATTATATATCACGTGCTGGAACAACGAAAGTAAAGTAAAAAACAAACAAGCACCATGCAAGTGAAATCCAAGGGGGAGGGGAACACTTTCAGAAGAGAGATTGGATTTGATGATGTACTCACAGGTGTACGGCCTTTTCAAACACATCAAGCTGTGTTCAGTATAAATAACAGCTTTTATTATGTCAATTAACCTCAATAATAAAGTGATTTAAAAATCTTGTACACAATACACACACACACACACTCCCACACAAACACACACACTCACACATCTATTGACTTAGAAGAATTAAAACAGGAAAAGGAAATCTTAAATTTATTTTGTATTTGAGGGATCACACAGTAGTTAGAGGGCAGAAAGGTGCAGATGTTTGAGTATAATACAAGGAACAGCAGCCATAAAGAAAGGGAAAACATAAGGTAGGTAAAAATGGGGGAAAAATCACTTGGAAGCCCCAAGTCTTTCACAGCACACGATGTGGCTGACTCTACCTCTTGACCTCAACTTTACTGGAGTGAACACTACCCAGAATCCTCTTCAGACACCAATAAATTGCACCTCTCCACTTGCATGCTGTCTAATGTGAGCAAAAAGCAAAATCAGATGGCTCTTCTGCCAGGAAGTTTGTCATAGCTTGTGCCTTGTCTGCATCCTTATCTGCTATATTTATTGTAGGAAAGAATCATTTTATAAAGGGAGATAAAAACCAATGCAATACTGTTCTAGTTTCCTTTCTATGTTGGTGACAAAACACCATGTCTAAGATAACTTATGAAAGGAAAGTTTCTTTCAGCTTATACTTCCTGGTCATGGTACTCTGCCTGGGGGGAAGTCAGGACAGGTTCTCAAATCAAGAGCTGAAAACCCATCTAAGTTAGCTCTCTGCTAACTTCCTTATACAGCCTAGGTCTACCTGCCTAGGGATGGCACTGCCTACAGTGGGCTAGCCTATCTCACATTAGTCATTAATCATGACACTTTCTCACAGACATCAATGGTCACAGGTCAATTCGATCTGGAAAATCCCTCCATTGGGACTCCTTCAGGTCACTGTATACTGTGTCATATTGATTGTTGAAGCTAAGTAGGAAACAGCAGAGCCTTTTAACTTGGTGAATAAGAAAGATAAAGTCAAACATAGGTGTAGATTAAGAACCTCTGTGCTTGAATTGAAAAAAACAAAGAATGTTGACTGTTGTAGCTGCTTGGATACATGATCTGTCCTGAGAGTTTACTTTTGCAATTTTCATCTGTGCTCCTGGCACTTGAGGCGAGAATGTTGAATTTACCATCTGCATGCTGTAGGTAGCAGTCACTCCAATAAATTCAATAAGATGTCACACTGGTGTATTTCAGACTCTGTTAGTAACCAAACGAAGCTGTCGCTCCAATTTAATGTGTTTGAGTTTCTCCAAAGGCGAAATGTATGAGCTTGCTTCTTACCAGCTGAGAGCGATCTGATGATGGTAGAGCTTTCCGCTAAAGGTCAGGGAGAGAGTGTGAGTCACAAATGCATGGAGCTTGAAGTTCATGTGTTTACACATATTATAATTGGATGAAGTAGGTTATCACACCAATAAATCTGTTCCGGCGCCTCTGCAGACCTGCTGCTGAAGTGATTGGGCAGTAGACAGGAGAGGCTAACACAGAGAGGTGAATTTAACGTTATCCCAGAAGATGATGAGTTTGCCTATGACTGTTTATCTTAGTCTATCTAATAAAGTACTAGGGTTCTTCTACCCTTTGTTTCTCCATCGTCATCAGCATCATCGGCATCATCATCGTTGGCATCATTAAATCTAGGGTGTGTCAAAATGAATGCAATGAACAAATAGTAAACCAGACTTTGATAGAGCTCTTGCACAGAGACATAGGTAGAAACAGTTCTTTAAGGGCAGTTTTCTTTATATGTACTTAGCATCTGTCTTTTTGCTTTGGTTTGATTGGCATGTAGACAAAATAATAGGCACCAAATACATTTCTATTAGAATCTAACATTGCTTACTTACATGAAAAGGGAGAGTTTTGTAGGTTAAGACTCTTAAAATGGGTATAATCGTGAAATGGGTGTTACCTGGGTCTGACATGATCAAAAGGATCCAGAAAAGACAAGGCACAAAATGTATAGCTTGCTGATATTCTGATAACTGACAAGAGCTGGAAGCCTAAAATTATGAACAGCTTCTAGAAATTGGAAACTGAAAAATCTAATTTCTTCCCTTAGAACCTCCAGAATAACATTCGCCCTACCAGGACTTTAATTTCAGCCATATAACCCTTGTTTTGCACACTGACTTCTAAAACAACAAACCAGCACATTTGTGTTGCTTTAAGTCATTGAATTTTTGATATCTTTATACCTCTTGTAAATAAATATCCATTAAAATTGGTGAAGAAATTGGTGATGCCATTTGAGACATAGATGTGCACATGTACATTAGTTTTAATAAAATGTTGTATGTTCCAAGTAAGAGCATTTAGAAAGTGGATGAAAAATGTAGCTGGGGGAATGGTTTTCCTCTCTTATTGAGAAAGATCAAATATCATAAACACTCTGCCTCTGATGACATCTCTATAACTCTTAGATCTTTTTTTTTATTAACTTGAGTATTTCTTACATACATTTCAAGTGTTATTCCCTTTCCCGGTTTCCGGGCAAACATCCCCCTCCCTCCTCGCCTTCCCCTCCCCAGCCCTCCCCCCATTGCCGCCCTCCCCCTAACAGTCTAGTTCACTGGGGATTCAGTCTTAGCAGGACCCAGGGCTTCCCCTTCCACTGGTGCTCTTACTAGGATATTCATTGCTACCTATGAGGTCAGAGTCCAGGGTCAGTCCATGTATAGTCTTTAGGTAGTGGCTTAGTCCCTGGAAGCTCTGGTTGCTTGACATTGTTGTACATATGGGGTCTCAAGCCCCTACAAGCTCTTCCAGTTCTTTCTCTGATTCCTTCAACGGGGATCCTATTCTCAGTTCAGTGGTTTGCTGCTGGCATTCACCTCTGTATTTGCTGTATTCTGACTGTGTCTCTCAGGAGCGATCTACATCCGGCTCCTGTCGGCCTGCACTTCTTTGCTTCATCCATCTTGTCTATATGGGTGGCTGTATATGTATGGGCCACATGTGGGGCAGGCTCTGAATGGGTGTTCCTTAAGTCTCTGTTTTAATCTTTGCCTCTCTCTTCCCTGCCAAGGGTATTCTTGTTCCCCTTTTAAAGAAGGAGTGAAGCATTCACATTTTGATCATCCGTCTTGAGTTTCAAGTGTTCTAGGCATCTAGGGTAATTCAAGCATTTGGGCTAATAGCCACTTATCAATAAGTGCATACCATGTATGTCTTTCTGTGATTGGGTTAGCTCACTCAGGATGATGTTTTCCAGTTCCAACCATTTGCCTACGAATTTCATAAAGCCGTTGTTTTTTTTTAACATTTTTTTTATTAACTTGAGTATTTCTTTTTTTTTTTGATATGCTATATCATTTTATTTTATTTTTTTTTATTAACTTGAGTATTTCTTATATACATTTCGAGTGTTATTCCCTTTCCCGGTTTCCGGGCAGACATCCCCCTCCCCCCTCCCCTTCCTTATGGGTGTTCCCCTCCCAACCCTCCCCCCATTGCCGCCCTCCCCCCATAGACTAGTTCACTGGGGGTTCAGTCTTAGCAGGACCCAGGGCTTCCCCTTCCACTGGTGCTCTTACTAGGATATTCATTGCTACCTATGGGGTCAGAGTCCAGGGTCAGTCCATGTATAGTCTTTAGGTAGTGGCTTAGTCCCTGGAAGCTCTGATTGCTTGGTATTGTTGTACTTTTGGGGTCTCGAGCCCCTTCAAGCTCTTCCAGTTCTTTCTCTGATTCCTTCAATAGGGGACCTATTCTCAGTTCAGTGGTTTGCTGCTGGCATTCACCTCTGTATTTGCTGTATTCTGGCTGTGTCTCTCAGGAGCGATCTACATCCGGCTCCTGTCGGTCTGCACTTCTTTGCTTCATCCATCTTGTCTAATTGGGTGGCTGTATATGTATGGGCCACATGTGGGGCAGGCTCTGAATGGGTGTTCCTTCAGTCTCTGTTTTAATCTTTGCCTCTCCCTTCCCTGCCAAGGGTATTCTTTTTCCTCATTTAAAGAAGGAGTGAAACATTCACATTTTGATCATCCGTTTTGAGTTTCGTTTGTTCTAGGGATCTAGGGTAATTCAAGCATTTGGGCTAATAGCCACTTATCAATGAGTGCATACCATGTATGTCTTTCTGTGATTGGGTTAGCTCACTCAGGATGATATTTTCCAGTTCCAACCATTTGCCTACGAATTTCATAAACTCGTTGTTTTTGATAGCTGAGTAATATTCCATTGTGTAGATGTACCACATTTTCTGTATCCATTCCTCTGTTGAAGGGCATCTGGGTTCTTTCCATTTTCTGGCTATTATAAATAAGGCTGTGATGAACATAGTGGAGCACGTGTCTCTTTTATATGTTGAGGCATCTTTTGGGTATATGCCCAAGAGAGGTATAGCTGGATCCTCAGGCAGTTCAATGTCCAATTTTCTGAGGAACCTCCAGACTGATTTCCAGAATGGTTTTACCAGTCTGCAATCCCACCAACAATGGAGGAGTGTTCCTCTTTCTCCACATCCTCGCCAGCATCTGCTGTCACCTGAGTTTTTGATCTTAGCCATTCTCACTGGTGTGAGGTGAAATCTCAGGGTTGTTTTGATTTGCATTTCCCTTATGACTAAAGATGTTGAACATTTCTTTAGGTGTTTCTCAGCCATTCGGCATTCCTCAGCTGTGAATTCTTTGTTTAGCTCTGAACCCCATTTTTTAATAGGGTTATTTGTTTCCCTGCGGTCTAACTTCTTGAGTTCTTTGTATATTTTGGATATAAGGCCTCTATCTGTTGTAGGATTGGTAAAGATCTTTTCCCAATCTGTTGGTTGCCGTTTTGTCCTAACCACAGTGTCCTTTGCCTTACAGAAGCTTTGCAGTTTTATGAGATCCCATTTGTCGATTCTTGATCTTAGAGCATAAGCCATTGGTGTTTTGTTCAGGAAATTTTTTCCAGTGCCCATGTGTTCCAGATGCTTCCCTAGTTTTTCTTCTATTAGTTTGAGTGTGTCTGGTTTGATGTGGAGGTCCTTGATCCACTTGGACTTAAGCTTTGTACAGGGTGATAAGCATGGATCGATCTGCATTCTTCTACATGTTGCCCTCCAGTTGAACCAGCACCATTTGCTGAAAATGCTATCTTTTTTCCATTGGATGGTTTTGGCTCCTTTGTCAAAAATCAAGTGACCATAGGTGTGTGGGTTCATTTCTGGGTCTTCAATTCTATTCCATTGGTCTATCTGTCTGTCTCTGTACCAATACCATGCAGTTTTTATCACTATTGCTCTGTAATACTGATTGAGTTCAGGGATAGTGATTCCCCCTGAAGTCCTTTTATTGTTGAGGATAGCTTTAGCTATCCTGGGTTTTTTGTTATTCCAGATGAATTTGCAAATTGTTCTGTCTAACTCTTTGAAGAATTGGATTGGTATTTTGATGGGGATTGCATTGAATCTGTAGATTGCTTTTGGTAAAATGGCCATTTTTACTATATTAATCCTGCCAATCCATGAGCATGGGAGATCTTTCCATCTTCTGAGGTCTTCTTCAATTTCTTTCCTCAGTGTCTTGAAGTTCTTATTGTACAGATCTTTTACTTGCTTGGTTAAAGTCACACCGAGGTACTTTATATTATTTGGGTCTATTATGAAGGGTGTCGTTTCCCTAATTTCTCTCTCGGCTTGTATCTCTTTTGTATAGAGGAAGGCAACTGATTTATTTGAGTTAATTTTATACCCAGCCACTTTGCTGAAGTTGTTTATCAGCTTTAGTAGTTCTCTGGTGGAACTTTTGGGATCACTTAAATATACTATCATGTCATCTGCAAATAGTGATATTTTGACCTCTTCTTTTCCGATCTGTATCCCCTTGATCTCCTTTTGTTGTCTGATTGCTCTGGCTAGAACTTCAAGAACTATATTGAATAAGTAGGGAGAGAGTGGGCAGCCTTGTCTAGTCCCTGATTTTAGTGGGATTGCTTCAAGTTTCTCTCCATTTAGTTTAATGTTAGCAACTGGTTTGCTGTATATGGCTTTTACTATGTTTAGGTATGGGCCTTGAATTCCTATTCTTTCCAGGACTTTTATCATGAAGGGGTGTTGAATTTTGTCAAATGCTTTCTCAGCATCTAATGAAATGATCATGTGGTTCTGTTCTTTCAGTTTGTTTATATAATGGATCACGTTGATGGTTTTCCGTATATTAAACCATCCCTGCATGCCTGGGATGAAGCCTACTTGATCATGGTGGATGATTGTTTTGATGTGCTCTTGAATTCGGTTTGCCAGAATTTTATTGAGTATTTTTGCGTCGATATTCATAAGGGAAATTGGTCTGAAGTTCTCTTTCTTTGTTGTGTCTTTGTGTGGTTTAGGTATAAGAGTAATTGTGGCTTCGTAGAAGGAATTCGGTAGGGCTCCATCTGTTTCAATTTTGTGGAACAGTTTGGATAATATTGGTATGAGGTCTTCTATGAAGGTTTGATAGAATTCTGCACTAAACCCGTCTGGACCTGGGCTCTTTTTGGTTGGGAGACCTTTAATGACTGCTTCTATTTCCTTAGGAGTTATGGGGTTGTTTAACTGGTTTATCTGTTCCTGATTTAACTTCGATACCTGGTATCTGTCTAGGAAATTGTCCATTTCCTGAAGATTTTCAAATTTTGTTGAATATAGGTTTTTATAGTAAGATCTGATGATTTTTTGAATTTCCTCTGAATCTGTAGTTATGTCTCCCTTTTCATTTCTGATTTTGTTAATTTGGACGCACTCTCTGTGTCCTCTGGTTAGTCTGGCTAAGGGTTTATCTATCTTGTTGATTTTCTCAAAGAACCAACTTTTGGTTCTGTTGATTCTTTCTATGGTCCTTTTTGTTTCTACTTGGTTGATTTCAGCTCTGAGTTTGATTATTTCCTGCCTTCTACTCCTCCTGGGTGTATTTGCTTCTTTTTGTTCTAGAGCTTTTAGGTGTGCTGTCAAGCTGCTGACATATGCTCTTTCCTGTTTCTTCCTGCAGGCACTCAGCGCTATGAGTTTTCCTCTTAGCACAGCTTTCATTGTGTCCCATAAGTTTGAGTATGTTGTATCTTCATTTTCATTAAATTCTAAAAAGTTTTTAATTTCTTTCTTTATTTCTTCCTTGACCAGGTTATCATTGAGTAGAGCATTGTTCAATTTCCACGTATATGTGGGCATTCTTCCCTTATTGTTATTGAAGACCAGTTTTAGGCCGTGGTGGTCCGATAGCACGCATGGGATTATTTCTATCTTTCTGTACCTGTTGAGGCCCGTTTTTTGACCAATTATATGGTCAATTTTGGAGAAAGTACCATAAGGAGCTGAGAAGAAGGTATATCCTTTTGCTTTAGGATAGAATGTTCTATAAATATCCGTTAAGTCCATTTGGCTCATGACTTCTCTTAGTCTGTCGACATCACTGTTTAATTTCTGTTTCCATGATCTGTCCATTGATGAGAGTGGGGTGTTGAAATCTCCCACTATTATTGTGTGAGGTGCAATGTGTGTTTTGAGCTTTAGTAAGGTTTCTTTTACGTATGTAGGTGCCCTTGTATTTGGGGCATAGATATTGAGGATTGAGAGTTCATCTTGGTGGATTTTTCCTTTGATGAATATGAAGTGTCCTTCCTTATCTTTTTTGATGACTTTTAGTTGGAAATTGATTTTATTTGATATTAGAATGGCTACTCCACCTTGCTTCTTCTGACCATTTGCTTGGAAAGTTGTTTTCCAGCCTTTCACTCTGAGGTAGTGTCTGTCTTTGTCTCTGAGGTGTGTTTCCTGTAGGCAGCAGAATGCAGGGTCCTCGTTGCGTATCCAGTTTGTTAATCTATGTCTTTTTATTGGGGAGTTGAGGCCATTGATATTGAGAGATATTAAGGAATAGTGATTATTGTTTCCCTTTATATTCATATTTGGATGTGAGGTTATGTTTGTGTGCTTTCATTCTCTTTGTTTTGTTGCCAAGACGATTAGTTTCTTGCTTCTTCTAGGGTATAGCTTGCCTCCTTATGTTGGGCTTTACCATTTATTATCCTTTGTAGTGCTGGATTTGTAGAAAGATATTGTGTAAATTTGGTTTTGTCCTGGAATATCTTGTTTTCTCCATCAATGTTAATTGAGAGTTTTGCTGGATATAGTAACCTGGGCTGGCATTTGTGTTCTCTTAGGGTCTGTATAACATCAGTCCAGGATCTTCTGGCCTTCATAGTTTCTGGCGAGAAGTCTGGTGTGATTCTGATAGGTCTCCCTTTATATGTTACTTGACCTTTTTCCCTTACTGCTTTTAATATTCTTTCTTTATTTTGTGCGTTTGGTGTTTTGACTATTATGTGACGGGAGGTGTTTCTTTTCTGGTCCAATCTATTTGGAGTTCTGTAGGCTTCTTGTATGCCTATGGGTATCTCTTTTTTTAGGTTAGGGAAGTTTTCTTCTATGATTTTGTTGAAGATATTTACTGGTCCTTTGAGCTGGGAGTCTTCACTCTCTTCTATACATATTATCCTTAGGTTTGATCTTCTCATTGAGTCCTGGATTTCCTGTATGTTTTGGACCAGTAGCTTTTTCCGCTTTACATTATCTTTGACAGTTGAGTCAATGATTTCTATGGAATCTTCTGCTCCTGAGATTCTCTCTTCCATCTCTTGTATTCTGTTGGTGAAGCTTGTATCTACAGCTCCTTGTCTCTTCTTTTGGTTTTCTATATCCAGGGTTGTTTCCATGTGTTCTTTCTTGATTGCTTCTATTTCCATTTTTAATTCCTTCAACTGTTTGTTTGTGTTTTCCTGGAATTCTTTCAGGGATTTTTGCGATTCCTCTCTGTAGGCTTTTACTTGTTTATTAATGTTTTCCTGTGCTTCCCTAAGTGTGTTCATGTCTTTCTTGAAGTCCTCCAGCATCATGATCAAATATGATTTTGAAACTAGATCTTGCTTTTCTGGTGTGTTTGGATATTCCGTGTTTGCTTTGGTGGGAGAATTGGGCTCCGATTATGCCATGTAGTCTTGGTTTCTGTTGCTTGGGTTCCTGCGCTTGCCTCTCGCCATCAGATTATCTCTAGTGTTACTTTGTTCTGCTATTTCTGACAGTGGCTAGACTGTCCTATAAGCCTGTGTGTCAGGAGTGCTGTAGACCTGTTTTCCTCTCTTTCAGTCAGTTATGGGGACAGAGTGTTCTGCTTTCGGGCGTGTAGTTTTTCCTCTCTACAGGTCTTCAGCTGTTCCTGTGGGCCTGTGTCTTGAGTTCACCAGGCAGCTTTCTTGCAGCAGAAAATTTGGTCTTACCTGTGGTCCCGAGGCTCAAGTTCGCTCATGGGGTGCTGCCCACGGGCTCTCTGCAGCGGCAGCAACCAGGAAGACCTGTGCCGCCCCTTCCGGGAGCTTCAGTGCACCAGGGTTCCAGATGGTCTTTGGCTTTTTCCTCTGGCGTCCGAGATGTGTGTGCAGGGAGCAGTCTCTTCTGGTTTCCCAGGCTTGTCTGCCTCTCTGAAGGTTTAGCTCTCCCTCCCACGGGATTTGGGTGCAGAGAACTGTTTATCCGGTCCGTTTCTTTCAGGTTCCGGCAGTGTCTCAGGCGCAGGGGTCCTGCCGCTCCTGGGCCCTCCCCCACGGGAGCCCAGAGGCCTTATACAGTTTCCTCTTGGGCCAGGGATGTGGGCAGGGGTGAGCAGTGTTGGTGGTCTCTTCCGCTCTGCAGCCTCCGGAGTGCCCACCTGACCAGGTGATTGGGTCTCTCTCTCACCGGGTCTGGGAGCAGAGAGTTGCTGCGGGCCGGGATCCGCGGGTGGGGGACTTCCGCTAAACACTGAACGTGCCCGGTGCTAGAGAAATTCTGCTTCCGTGTGTCCCAAGCTCACCAGGCAGCTTTCGTGCAGCAGAAATTTTGGTCTTACCTGTGGTCCCGAGGCTCAGGTTCGCTCGTGGGGTGCTGCCCAGGGGCTCTCTGCAGCCGCAGCAACCAGGAAGACCTGTGCCGCCCCTTCCGGGAGCTTCAGTGCACCAGGGTTCCAGATGGTCTTTGGCTTTTTCCTCTGGCGTCCGAGATGTGTGTGCAGGGAGCAGTCTCTTCTGGTTTCCCAGGCTTGTCTGCCTCTCTGAAGGTTTAGCTCTCCCTCCCACGGGATTTGGGTGCAGAGAACTGTTTATCCGGTCTGTTTCTTTCAGGTTCCGGCGGTGTCTCCTTGAGTATTTCTTATATACATTTCAAGTGTTATTCCCTTTCCCGGTATCCGGGCAAACATCCCCCTCCCCCCTCCCCTTCCTTATGGGTGTTCCCCTCCCAACCCTCCCCCCATTGCCGCCCTCCCCCCACCAGTCTAGTTCACTGGGGGTTCAGTCTTAGCAGGACCCAGGGCTTCCCCTTCCACTGGTGCTCTTACTAGGATATTCATTGCTACCTATGAGGTCAGAGTCCAGGGTCAGTCCATGTATAGTCTTTGGGTAGGGGCTTAGTCCCTGGAAGCTCTGGTTGCTTGGCATTGTTGTACATATGGAGTCTCGAGCCCCTTCAAGCTCTTCCAGTTCTTTCTCTGATTCCTTCAACGGGGGTCCTATTCTCAGTTCAGTGCTTTGCTGCTGGCATTCGCCTCTGTATTTGCTGTATTCTGGCTGTGTCTCTTAGGAGCGATCTACATCCGGCTCCTGTCGGTCTGCACTTCTTTGCTTCATCCATCTTGTCTAATTGGGTGGCTATATATGTATGGGCCACATGTGGGGCAGACTCTGAATGGGTGTTCCTTCAGTCTCTGTTTTAATCTTTGCCTCTCTCTTCCCTGCCAAGGGTATTCTTGTTCCCCTTTTAAAGAAGGAGTGAAGCATTCACATTTTGATCATCCGTCTTGAGTTTCATTTGCTCTAGGCATCAAGGGTAATTCAAGCATTTGGGCTAATAGCCACTTATCAATGAGTGCATACCATGTATGTCTTTCTGTGATTGGGTTAGCTGACTCAGGATGATGTTTTCCAGTTCCAACCATTTGCCTACGAATTTCATAAAGTCATTGTTTTTGATAGCTGAGTAATATTCCATTGTGTAGATGTACCACATTTTCTGTATCCATTCCTCTGTTGAAGGGCATCTGGGTTCTTTCCAGCTTCTGGCTATTATAAATAAGGCTGCAATGAACATAGTGGAGCACGTGTCTTTTTTATATGTTGGGGCATCTTTTGGGTATATGCCCAAGAGAGGTATAGCTGGATCCTCAGGCAGTTCAATGTCCAATTTTCTGAGGATTCTCCAGACTGATTTCCAGAATGGTTGTACCAGTTTGCAATCACACCAACAATGGAGGAGTGTTCCTCTTCCTCCACATCCTCGCCAGCATCTGTTGTCCCCTGAGTTTTTGATCTTAGCCATTCTCACTGGTGTGAGGTGAAATCTCAGCGTTGTTTTGATTTGCATTTCCCTTATGACTAAAGATGTTGAACATTTCTTTAGGTGTTTCTCAGCCATTCGGCATTCCTCAGCTGTGAATTCTTTGTTTAGCTCTGAACCCCATTTTTTAATAGGGTTATTTGTTTCCCTGCGGTCTAACTTCTTGAGTTCTTTGTATATTTTGGATATAAGGCCTCTATCTGTTGTAGGATTGGTAAAGATCTTTTCCCAATCTGTTGGTTGCCGTTTTGTCCTAACCACAGTATCCTTTGCCTTACAGAAGCTTTGCAGTTTTATGAGATCCCATTTGTCGATTCTTGATCTTAGAGCGTAAGCCATTGGTGTTTTGTTTAGGAAATTTTTTCCAGTGCCCATGTGTTCCAGATGCTTCCCTAGTTTTTCTTCTATTAGTTTGAGTGTGTCTGCTTTGATGTGGAGGTCCTTGATCCACTTGGACTTAAGCTTTGTACAGGGTGATAAGCATGGATCGATCTGCATTCCTCTGCATGTTGCCCTCCAGTTGAACCAGCACCATTTGCTGAAAATGCTATCTTTTTTCCATTGGATGGTTTTGGCTCCTTTGTCAAAAATCAAGTGACCATAGGTGTGTGGGTTCATTTCTGGGTCTTCAATTCTATTCCATTGGTCTATCTGTCTGTCTCTGTACCAATACCATGCAGTTTTTATCACTATTGCTCTGTAATACTGCTTGAGTTCAGGGATAGTGATTCCCCCTGAAGTCCTTTTATTGTTGAGGATAGCTTTAGCTATCCTGGGTTTTTTGTTATTCCAGATGAATTTGCAAATTGTTCTGTCTAACTCTTTGAAGAATTGGATTTGTATTTTGATGGGGATTGCATTGAATCTGTAGATTGCTTTTGGTAAAATGGCCATTTTTACTATATTAATCCTGCCAATCCATGAGCATGGGAGATCTTTCCCTCTTCTGAGGTCTTCTTCAATTTCCTTCTTCAGTGTCTTGTAGTTCTTATTGTACAGATCTTTTACTTGCTTGGTTAAAGTCACACCGAGGTACTTTATATTATTTGGGTCTATTATGAAGGATGTCGTTTCCATAATTTTTTTCTCGGCTTGTTTCTCTTTTGTGTAGAGGAAGGCTACTGATTTATTTGATTTAATTTTATACCCAGCCACTTTGCTGAAGTTGTATATCAGCTTTAGTAGTTCTCTGGTGGAACTTTTGGGATCACTTAAATACACTATCATATCATCTGCAAACAGTGATATTTTGACTTCTTCTTTTCCGATCTGTATCCCCTTGACCTCCTTTTGTTGTCTGATTGCTCTGGCTAGAACTTCAAGAACTATATTGAATAAGTAGGGAGAGAGTGGGCAGCCTTGTCTAGTCCCTGATTTTAGTGGGATTGCTTCGAGTTTCTCTCCATTTAGTTTAATGTTAGCAACTGGTTTGCTGTATATGGCTTTTACTATGTTCAGGTATGGGCCTTGAATTCCTATTCTCTCCAGGACTTTCATCATGAAGGGGTGTTGAATTTTGTCAAATGCTTTCTCAGTGTCTAATGAAATGATCATGTGGTTTTGTTCTTTCAGTTTGTTTATATAATGGATCACGTTGATGGTTTTCCGTATATTAAACCATCCCTGCATGCCTGGGATGAAGCCTACTTGGTCATGGTGGATGATTGTTTTGATGTGCTCTTGGATTCGGTTTGCCAGAATTTTGTTGAGTATTTTTGCATCGATATTCATAAGGGAAATTGGTCTGAAGTTCTCTTTCTTTGTTGGGTCTTTGTGTGGTTTAGGTATAAGAGTAATTGTGGCTTCGTAGAAGGTATTCGGTAGTGATCCATCTGTTTCAATTTTGTGGAATAGTTTGGATAATATTGGTATGAGGTCTTCTATGAAGGTTTGGTAGAATTCTGCACTAAACCCGTCTGGACCTGGGCTCTTTTTGGTTGGGAGACCTTTAATGACTGCTTCTATTTCCTTAGGAGTTACGGGGTTGTTTAACTGGTTTATCTGTTCCTGATTTAACTTCGGTACCTGGTATCTGTCTAGGAAATTATCCATTTCTTGCAGATTTTCAAGTTTTGTTGAATATAGGTTTTTATAGTAAGATCTGATGATTTTTTGAATTTCCTCTAAATCTGTTGTTATGTCTCCCTTTTCATTTCTGATTTTGTTAATTTGGACGCACTCTCTGTGTCCTCTCGTTAGTCTGGCTAAGGGTTTATCTATCTTGTTGATTTTCTCAAAGAACCAACTTTTGGTTCTTTTGATTCTTTCTATGGTCCTTTTTGTTTCTACTTGGTTGATTTCAGCTCTGAGTTTGATTATTTCCTGCCTTCTACTCCTCCTGGGTGTATTTGCTTCTTTTTGTTCTAGAGCTTTTAGGTGTGCTGTCAAGCTGCTGACATATGCTCTTTCCTGTTTCTTTCTGCAGGCACTCAGCGCTATGAGTTTTCCTCTTAGCACAGCTTTCATTGTGTCCCATAAGTTTGGGTATGTTGTACCTTCATTTTCATTAAATTCTAAAAAGTTTTTAATTTCTTTCTTTATTTCTTCCTTGACCAGGTTATCATTGCGTAGAGCATTGTTCAATTTCCAAGTATATGTGGGCATTCTTCCTTGATTGTTATTGAAGACCAGTTTTAGGCCGTGGTGGTCCGATAGCACGCATGGGATTATTTCTATCTTTCTGTACCGGTTGAGGCCTGTTTTTTGACCAATTATATGGTCAATTTTGGAGAAAGTACCATGAGGAGCTGAGAAGAAGGTATATCCTTTTGCTTTAGGATAGAATGTTCTATAAATATCCGTTAAGTCCATTTGGCTCATGACTTCTCTTAGTCTGTCTACATCTCTGTTCAATTTCTGTTTCCATGATCTGTCCATTGATGAGAGTGGGGTGTTGAAATCTCCCACTATTATTGTGTGAGGTGCAATGTGTGTTTTGAGCTTTAGTAAGGTTTCTTTTACGTATGTAGGTGCCCTTGTATTTGGGGCATAGATATTTAGGATTGAGAGTTCATCTTGGTGGATTTTTCCTTTGATGAATATGAAGTGTCCTTCCTTATCTTTTTTGATGACTTTTAGTTGGAAATTGATTTTATTTGATATTAGAATGGCTACTCCAGCTTGCTTCTTCTGACCATTTGCTTGGAAAATTGTTTTCCAGCCTTTCACTCTGAGGTAATGTCTGTCTTTGTCTCTGAGGTGTGTTTCCTGTAGGCAGCAGAATGCAGGGTCCTCGTTGCGTATCCAGTTTGTTAATCTATGTCTTTTTATTGGGGAGTTGAGGCCATTGATGTTGAGAGATATTAAGGAATAGTGATTATTGCTTCCCGTTATATTCATATTTGGATGTGAGGTTATGTTTGTGTGCTTTCATTCTCTTTGTTTTGTTGCCAAGACGATTAGTTTCTTGCTTCTTCTAGGTTATAGCTTGCCTCCTTATGTTGGGCTTTACCATTTATTATCCTTTGTAGTGCTGGATTTGTAGAAAGATATTGTGTAAATTTGGTTTTGTCATGGAATATCTTGGTTTCTCCATCTATGTTAATTGAGAGTTTTGCAGGATACAGTAACCTGGGCTGGCATTTGTGTTCTCTTAGGGTCTGTATGACATCAGTCCAGGATCTTCTGGCCTTCATAGTTTCTGGCGAGAAGTCTGGTGTGATTCTGATAGGTCTGCTTTTATATGTTACTTGACCTTTTTCCCTTACTGCTTTTAATATTCTTTCTTTATTTTGTGCGTTTGGTGTTTTGACTATTATGTGACGGGAGGTGTTTCTTTTCTGGTCCAATCTATTTGGAGTTCTGTAGGCTTCTTGTATGCCTATGGGTATCTCTTTTTTTAGATTAGGGAAGTTTTCTTCTATGATTTTGTTGAAGATATTTACTGGTCCTTTGAGCTGGGAGTCTTCACTCTCTTCTATAACTATTATCCTTAGGTTTGATCTTCTCATTGAGTCCTGGATTTCCTGTATGTTTTGGACCAGTAGCTTTTTCCGCTTTACATTATCTTTGACAGTTTAGTCAATGATTTCTATGGAATCTTCTGCTCCTGAGATTCTCTCTTCCATCTCTTGTATTCTGTTGGTGAAGCTTGTATCTACAGCTCCTTGTCTCTTCTTTTGGTTTTCTATATCCAGGGTTATTTCCATGTGTTCTTTCTTGATTGCTTCTATTTCCATTTTTAATTCCTTCAACTGTTTGATTGTGTTTTCCTGGAATTCTTTCAGGGATTTTTGCGATTCCTCTCTGTAGGCTTCTACTTGTTTATTGATGTTTTCCTGTGTTTCCCTAAGGGAGTTCTTCACATCTTTCTTGAAGTCCTCCAGCA
This sequence comes from Rattus norvegicus, assembly GCF_021556685.1. Classification (NCBI taxonomy): domain Eukaryota; kingdom Metazoa; phylum Chordata; class Mammalia; order Rodentia; family Muridae; genus Rattus; species Rattus norvegicus. The sequence continues at coordinate 16,933,914 of NC_141553.1, read as the reverse complement.
TCATGATCAAATATGATTTTGAAACTAGATCTTGCTTTTCTGGTGTGTTTGGATATTCCATGTTTGTTTTGGTGGGAGAATTGGGCTCCGATGATGCCAAGTAGTCTTGGTTTCTGTTGCTTGGGTTCCTGCGCTTGCCTCTCGCCATCAGATTATCTCTAGTGTTACTTTGTTCTGCTATTTCTGACAGTGGCTAGACTGTCCTATAAGCCTGTGTGTCAGGAGTGCTGTAGACCTGTTTACCTGTTTTCTTTCAGCCAGTTATGGGAACAGAGTGTTCTGCTTTCGGGCGTGTAGTTTTTCCTCTCTACAGGTCTTCAGCTGTTCCTGTGGGCCTGTGTCTTGAGTTCACCAGGCAGGTCACTTGCAGCAGAAAAGTTGGTCTTACCTGTGGTCCCGAGGCTCAAGTTCCCTCGTGGGGTGCTGCCCACGGGCTCTCTGCAGCGGCAGCAACCAGGAAGACCTCTGCCGCCCCTTCCGGGAGCTTCAGTGCACCAGGGTTCCAGATGGTCTTTGGCTTTTTCCTCTGGCGTCCGAGATGTGTGTGCAGGGAGCAGTCTCTTCTGGTTTCCCAGGCTTGTCTGCCTCTCTGAAGGTTTAGCTCTCCCTCCCACGGGATTTGGGTGCAGAGAACTGTTTATCCGGTCTGTTTCCTTCAAGGTCCGGCGGTGTCTCTGGTAGGGGTCCTGCCGCTCCTGGGCCCTCCCCCACGGGAGCCCAGAGGCCTTATACAGTTTCCTCTTGGGCCAGGGATGTGGGCAGGGGTGAGCAGTGTTGGTGTTCTCTTCCGCTCTCAGCCTCAGGAGTGCCCACCTGACCAGGCGGTTGGGTCAATCTCTCACAGGGTCTGGGAGCAGAGAGCTGCTGCGGGCCGGGATCCAAAGCCGTTGTTTTTGATAGATGAGTAATATTCCATTGTTTAGATGTACCACATTTTCTGTATCCATTCCTCTGTTGAAGGGCATCTGGGTTCTTTCCAGCTTCTGGCTATTATAAATAAGGCTGCAATGAACATAGTGGAGCACGTGTCTTTTTTATATGTTGGGGCATCTTTTGGGTATATGCCCAAGAGAGGTATAGCTGGATCCTCAGGCAGTTCAATGTCCAATTTTCTGAGGAACCTCCCGACTGATTTCCAGAATGGTTGTACCAGTCTGCAACCCCACCAACAATGGAGGAGTGTTCCTCTTTCTCCACATCCTCGCCAGCATTTGCTGTCACCTGAGTTTTTGATCTTAGCCATTCTCACTGGCATGAGGTGAAATCTCAGGGTTGTTTTGATTTGCATTTCCCTTATGACTAAAGATGTTGAACATTTCTTTAGGTGTTTCTCAGCCATTTGGCATTCCTCAGCTGTGAATTGTTTGTTTAGCTCTGAACCCCATTTTTTAATAGGGTTATTTGTCTCCCTGCGGTCTAACTTCTTGAGTTCTTTGTATATTTTGGATATAAGGCCTCTATCTGTTGTAGGATTGGTAAAGATCTTTTCCCAATCTGTTGGTTGCCGTTTTGTCCTAACCACAGTGTCCTTTGCCTTACAGAAGCTTTGCAGTTTTATGAGATCCCATTTGTCGATTCTTGATCTTAGAGCATAAGCCATTGGTGTTTTGTTCAGGAAATTTTTTCCAGTGCCCATGTGTTCCAGATGCTTCCCTAGTTTTTCTTCTATTAGTTTGAGTGTGTCTGCTTTGATGTGGAGGTACTTGATCCACTTGGACTTAAGCTTTGTACAGGGTGATAAGCATGGATCCATCTGCATTCTTCTACATGTTGCCCTCCAGTTGAACCAGCACCATTTGCTGAATATGCTATCTTTTTTCCATTGGATGGTTTGGGCTCCTTTGTCAAAAATCAAGTGACCATAGGTGTGTGGGTTCATTTCTGGGTCTTCAGTTCTATTCCATTGGTCTATCTGTCTGTCTCTGTACCAATACCATGCAGTTTTTATCACTATTGCTCTGTAATACTGCTTGAGTTCAGGGATAGTGATTCCCCCTGAAGTCCTTTTATTGTTGAGGATAGCTTTAGCTATCCTGGGTTTTTTGTTATTCCAGATGAATTTGCAAATTGTTCTGTCTAACTCTTTGAAGAATTGGATTTGTATTTTGATGGGGATTGCATTGAATCTGTAGATTGCTTTTGGTAAAATGGCCATTTTTACTATATTAATCCTGCCAATCCATGAGCATGGGAGATCTTTCCCTCTTCTGAGGTCTTCTTCAATTTCCTTCTTCAGTGTCTTGTAGTTCTTATTGTACAGATCTTTTACTTGCTTGGTTAAAGTCACACCGAGGTACTTTATATTATTTGGGTCTATTATGAAGGATGTCGTTTCCCTAATTTTTTTCTCGGCTTGTTTCTCTTTTGTGTAGAGGAAGGCTACTGATTTATTTGAGTTAATTTTATACCCAGCCACTTTGCTGAAGTTGTATATCAGCTTTAGTAGTTCTCTGGTGGAACTTTTGGGATCACTTAAATACACTAGCATATAATCTGCAAACAGTGATATTTTGACTTCTTCTTTTCCGATCTGTATCCCCTTGACCTCCTTTTGTTGTCTGATTGCTCTGGCTAGAACTTCAAGAACTATATTGAATAAGTAGGGAGAGAGTGGGCAGCCTTGTCTAGTCCCTGATTTTAGTGGGATTGCTTCAAGTTTCTCTCCATTTTGTTTAATGTTAGCAACTGATTTGCTGTATATGGCTTTTACTATGTTTAGGTATGGGCCTTGAATTCCTATTCTTTCCAGGACTTTTATCATGAAGGGTTGTTGAATTTTGTGAAATGCTTTCTCAGCGTCTAATGAAATGATCATGTGGTTTTGTTCTTTCAGTTTGTTTATATAATGGATCACGTTGATGGTTTTCCATATATTAAACCATCCCTGCATGCCTGGGATGAAGCCTACTTGATCATGGTGGATGATTGTTTTGATGTGCTCTTGGATTCGGTTTGCCAGAATTTTATTGAGTATTTTTGCGTCGACATCTATAAGGGAAATTGGTCTGAAGTTCTCTTTCTTTGTTGGGTCTTTGTGTGGTTTAGGTATAAGAGTAATTGGGGCTTCATAGAAGGAATTCAGGAGTGCTCCATCTGTTTCAATTTTGTGGAATAGTTTGGATAATATTGGTTTGAGGTCTTCTATGAAGGTCTGATAGAATTCTGCACTAAACCCGTCTGGACCTGGGCTCTTTTTGGTTGGGAGACCTTTAATGACTGCTTCTATTTCCTTAGGAGTTATGGGGTTGTTTAACTGGTTTATCTGTTCCTGATTTAACTTCTGTACCTGGTATCTGTCTAGGAAATTGTCCATTTCCTGCAGATTTTCAAGTTTTGTTGAATATAGGCTTTTATAGTAAGATCTGATAATTTTTTTAATTTCCTCTGAATCTGTAGTTATGTCTCTCTTTTCATTTCTGATTTTGTTAATTTGGACACACTCTCTGTGTCCTCTCTTAGTCTGGCTAAGGGTTTATCTATCTTGTTAATTTTCTCAAAGAACCAACTTTTGGTTCTTTTGATTCTTTCTATGGTCCTTTTTGTTTCTACTTGGTTGATTTCAGTTCTGAGTTTGATTATTTCCTGCCTTCTACTCCTCCTGGGTGTATTTGCTTCTTTTTGTTCTAGAGCTTTTAGGTGTGCTGTCAAGCTGCTGACATATGCTCTTTCCTGTTTCTTTCTGCAGGCCCTCAGCGCTATGAGTTTTCCTCTTAGCACAGCTTTCATTGTGTCCCATAAGTTTGGGTATGTTGTACCTTCATTTTCATTAAATTCTAAAAAGTTTTTAATTTCTTTCTTTATTTCTTCCTTGACCAGGTTATCATTGAGTAGAGCATTGTTCAATTTCCACGTATATGTGGGCATTCTTCCCTTATTGTTATTGAAGACCAGTTTTAGGCCGTGGTGGTCCGATAGCACGCATGGGATTATTTCTATCTTTCTGTACCTGTTGAGGCCCGTTTTTTGACCAACTATATGGTCAATTTTGGAGAAAGTACCATGAGGAGCTGAGAAGAAGGTATATCCTTTTGCTTTAGGATAGAATGTTCTATAAATATCTGTTAAGTCCATTTGGCTCATGACTTCTCTTAGTCTGTCTACGTCTCTGTTTAATTTCTGTTTCCATGATCTGTCCATTGATGAGAGTTGGGTGTTGAAATCTCCTACTATTATTGTGTGAGGTGCAATATGTGTTTTGAGCTTTAGTAAGGTTTCTTTTACGTATGTAGGTGCCCTTGTATTTGGGGCATAGATATTTATGATTGAGAGTTCATCTTGGTGGATTTTTCCTTTGATGAATATGAAGTGTCCTTCCTTATCTTTTTTGATGACTTTTAGTTGAAAAGTGATTTTATTTGATATTAGAATGGCTACTCCAGCTTGCTTCTTCTGACCATTTGCTTGGAAAGTTGTTTTCCAGCCTTTCACTCTGAGGTAGTGTCTGTCTTTGTCTCTGAGGTGTGTTTCCTGTAGGCAGCAGAATGCAGGGTCCTCATTGCGTATCCAGTTTGTTAATCTATGTCTTTTTATTGGGGAGTTGAGGCCATTGATGTTGAGAGATATTAAGGAATAGTGATTATTGCTTCCTGTTATATTCATATTTGGATGTGAGGTTATGTTTGTGTGCTTTTCTTCTCATTGTTTTGTTGCCAAGATGATTAGTTTCTTGCTTCTTCTACGGTATAGCTTGCCTCCTTATGTTGGGCTTTACCATTTATTATCCTTTGTAGTGCTGGATTTGTAGAAAGATATTGTGTAAATTTGTTTTGTCATGGAATATCTTGTTTTCTCCATCTATGTTAATTGAGAGTTTTGCAGGATACAGTAACCTGGGCTGGCATTTGTGTTCTCTTAGGGTCTGTATGACATCAGTCCAGGATCTTCTGGCCTTCATAGTTTCTGGCGAAAAGTCTGGTGTGATTCTGATAGGTCTTCCTTTATATGTTACTTGACCTTTTTCCCTTACTGCTTTTAATATTCTTTCTTTATTTTGTGCGTTTGGTGTTTTGACTATTATGTGATGGTTAGGTGTTTCTTTTCTGGTCCAATCTATTTGGAGTTCTGTAGGCTTCTTGTATGCCTATGGGTATCTCTTTTTTTAGGTTAGGGAAGTTTTCTTTTATGATTTTTTTGAAGATATTTACTGGTCCTTTGAGCTGGGAGTCTTCACTCTCTTCTATACTTATTATCCTTAGGTTTGATCTTCTCATTGAGTCCTGGATTTCCTGTATGTTTTGGACCAGTAGCTTTTTCCGCTTTACATTATCTTTGTCAGTTGAGTCAATGATTTCTATGGAATCTTCTGCTCCTGAGATTCTCTCTTCCATCTCTTGTATTCTGTTGGTGAAGCTCGTATCTACAGCTCCTTGTCTCTTCTTTTGGTTTTCTATATCCAGGGCTGTTTCCATGTGTTCTTTCTTGATTGCTTCTATTTCCATTTTTAATTCCTTCAGCTGTTTGATTGTGTTTTCCTGGAATTCTTTCAGGGATTTTTGTGACTCCTCTCTATGGGCTTCTACTTGTTTATTTATGATTTCCTGGAATTCTTTCAGGGATTTTTGCGATTCTTCTCTGTAGGCTTCTACTTGTTCTCTAAGGGAGTTCTTCACGTCTTTCTTGAAGTCCTCCAGCATCATGATCAAATATGATTTTGAAACTAGATCTTGCTTTTCTGGTGTGTTTGGATATTCCATGTTTGTTTTGATGGGAGAATTGCGCTCCGACAGTGCCATGTAGTCTTGGTTTCTGTTGCTTGGGTTCCTGCGCTTGCCTCTCGCCATCAGATTATCTCTAGTGTTGCTTTGTTCTGCTATTTCTGACAGTGGCTAGACTGTCCTATAAGCCTGTGTGTCAGGAGTGCTGTAGACCTGTTTACCTGTTTTCTTTCAGCCTGTTATGGGGACAGAGTGTTCTGCTTTCGGGTGTGTAGTTTTTCCTCTCTACAGGTCTTCAGCTGTTCCTGTGGGCCTGTGTCTTGAGTTCACCAGGCAGGTCACTTGCAGCCGAAAAGTTGGTCTTACCTGTGGTCCCGAGGCTCAAGTTTGCTCGCGGGGTGCTGCCCATGAGCTCTCTGCGGCGGCAGCAACCAGGAAGATCTGCGCTGCCGTTTCCGGGAGCTTCAGTGCACCAGGGTTCTAGATGGCATTTGGTGTTTTCCTCTGGATTCAGTAATGTGTGCAGCGTGCAGTCTCTTCTGGTTTCCCAGGCGTGTCTGCCTCTCTGAAAGTTTAGCTCTCCCTCCCACGGGATTTGGGTGCAGAGAACTGTTTATCCGGTCTGTTCCTTCAGGTTCTGGTGGCGTCTCAGGTACAGGGGTCCTGCCGCTCCTTTGTCCTCCCCCACGGAATCCAGAGGCCTTATACAGTTTCCTCTTGGGCTAGGGATGTGGGCAGGGGTGGGCAGTTTTGGTGGTCTCTTCCGCTCTGCAGCCTCAGGAGTGCCCACCTGACCAGGCGGTGAGGTCTCTCTCCCATGTGGTCTGGGAGCAGAGAGCTGCTGCAGGCCGGGATCCGCGGGTGTGGGACTCCCAGTAAACACAGGGAGTGCCTGGTCCTAGAGGAATTCTGCCTCTGTGTGTCTGGAGTTCACCAGGCAGGTCACTTGCAGCAGAAAAGTTGGTCTTACCTGTGGTCCCAAGGCTCAAGTTTGCTCGCGGGGTGCTGCCCACGAGCTCTCTGCGGCAGCAGCAACCAGGAAGCATAAATCTTTTATCTAGATATTGTTTGAAACTTTTACCCCTAGCATGTCTGATTGAGATTGAATATGGCACTATCTATAACAGAGAAGTTAGTTCAATGTCCACAGTTGGCAAACATACAAAGGCAGAGATGGTAATGATAGTGTTCAGGGACTGATGGCCAACATGGGAACATGGTAGTGATTCTAGTGGCACAAAGCTTCCTTTGGACATTTAAAAATATCCTAAAACTAGAAAGTGAAGATGGCTGGGCAAATCTTTTAAAATTGCCTTCAAAGTCACCAAACAATGTTAGTAAATTTTATAATCTACAAACTTACATCTTAGTAAAAGATATGATAGAATTTTACACTGTAGGCTGAGGGTCACGAATTTATAGCATTTGCCAGACAACTGCTGTTCTGCACAATGAGGCCAACTGTAGGTATATTCTATATGAGCATACAAGAGCTCATATATATAGTGAATGTATAGTCTATAGCACTGTTTCTGTTGGTCCAGAATGATGCTGGTCCCCTGTTGTTTTCTGAATCTGTTATAGAATTAAAGGCCTTGAGCATTGTCTTCTAGCTCCTGGGTGAGCATGGATCTTTTGTTAACGTTGGTGGTCTACAGCCATACAATATTGAATCCCAGCCATCTGTTACTATAGATCCTTATATTTTAAGAGGATTCCACCTCTGTGATTGATGTTGGGACCACAGAATGGAAGAGACACCAGAATTTTTTGAGAGGGCTCAGGTGGAATGAGAAAGTTTATCCCATTCTGCCTTCAAAAGCCAGAAACTTTTGTTGTTCTGTGAGAGGAAAGAATGTGTTCAAAGGACACTCAAAGCCATCCGATGGAGGTATCTTGGATGCCTCAAGATAAAGGATGCTGTGATGGGAAAGGTTTTGAGAAGGTGGAAGAGGGAAGGAAATAGATTATCTCAGAGCATCCACAGAGAACTCAGACTCGCAAACACCTTGACTCTAATCTTGAGACGTCTAAGCTACAAGGAAGTAATATTAATAAGGTTAAGCTGTGTATAAATGTTATTCTTCCTTTACTTTTTAAATCTTTTTGGCCTTTTTTAGTGTCAATAGATCACATGTCTTAATTGGAGAATATCCATTTCATCTATCACTTGTGCTACATTGAATGACTTGGATTTTTATCTCTTTTTTCATGTGTTTATTTAATAAATCACTGAATGTCTGGTGTTTATGAAACTCCGCACATGATACTTTTGTTGGTCATAGTGATACATAAACCACATATACAGATGAATCGATTAATAATCATTCGGTACCATCAGACACTCTCAGTGACTTCTTCAAATAATAAATTTGAAAAAATAAATTTAAATCATTCAATAAAGGTGAGTTTTTAAAATGTTTCATATACAAATTAAAATACCTGTAAACTCAAATACTTGCAGACATTTGCCACAAATACTAAAAATTATCTGAAAATTTATACCGAAATCTTGTATAGCCCTAGGACTGCCGGTAAATGAAACATTCATCTTGCTAATGTGAAACTCTGCAGGAGGCCATGATTAATCAATGATTTCATTAACTTGATTTCAAATTTTTGCTTTCTCAAAAAAAAACATTAATAGAGAGAAGATGCATGAAAGTCATAGATAATGAAAATGTGCTTCAACTCTGGAGACTGAAGCCAGCACAGTTGTCTCCCTTTAGGAAAATGAGTGATGGAATTCTACAAAGAAGGAGATAAATCAACAGCCTTGTCGAGTCATTCAGTGATGACCACAGTAATGATAGCAATTAGTTTTAAGAGACTGTTTTGAAGTGTGTGGAACTGAGCCTCAATAATTTAGCTGTCTTTATATGGTGTGGCTCCACTTCGTGGGTGAGAATTACCTTATATTTTAAGTGTCATGCTCGCTGATGGTCTAAACTATGATATCTCTGTGGTCTGTCCAGCATTCCCTCATGAATGACACACAGACTGAGCAGGCTTTCTTAGCATCAGTTAATTAAGTCACAATCCTCACTACATAAATAAAGCAGGTAGAATTAACCTGTCCCATCAGCAGCTCATATTTTGGTTGGTACTGAATATTATCTTTCATTAACACACACATCCATTTCTTTCAGGTTGTCAAAATTCCTATTTTATCTTGCAGACTCATCAAATCAACTGATATGCGGATACAGAATTACTTTTCATTTAAATCCAGGTCTGAAATCAACATAAATAACTTATAGTTTTTGTACTTGGAAGTAAAACTATCAGTTATTGTTGGCTTTGAGTGTAACAGTTGTCACTCAACAGAATATATGATCTCAAAATTCTATCAAGGTTAGTTCTTGTCCCTTCTATGGTATAGACTATATGAAGTAGTTAAAATGTTGTCTCGCACCAGAAGCTTTTAAGAATCATGCGAAATTGTGAAGTACACTTTGGAAAACCCTATCTGTCAAGTGAATATTTGTTAATCTGTGTTTTAGGAACAATAGTGTTTTGGTTACAACCCTTCCATATGGCTTTCATACCACCACAGAAATCATGATATATTTCAATAAACTCTGCTGACAAGTACAGTTAAAGGGTAGACATAGTCTATGTGTCAAAGCAAGTGTGCTCTAGAAGAAATGTTGTTATCAATGGGGTAACTCTTGTTTTCAGAAAGTCTCGCTCAATTTCAAACCTTTTGGAAATTAATCATATTGAACCTTGACCAGTGTTTCATAATTTTACTATGAATTGTCTTATCAACATTTTGACTGGTTGAATTGGATTTGGGGAATAGTCTGCTTTTATACAGTATGAGTTTAAGAGCAAAACAATATTCAAAATATGTTCTATATGATGCTAACTTTTAAAGTCATGCACAGTGGTGAATTCTGTAATACTACAACCCAGGAGGCAGAGACACAAAGATCCCCATAGGTCTCAGGCCAGTATGGTCTGTATAACCAGTCTCATGTTAGCCTGGTTTAAAAAGGTAAGACCCTGTCTCAAAATAGAAAAGTAGCCAATTTTAAGTATCATTATAAATTAGTGGCTACTATTAATTAAAACAGTTCTGAATGTTAGTGAGCTTTTGATTTTAAATTTTAGATTGTTTTTATAATTAATTGGCCTTTAATACATAATATATACTTGTAGTTCTTCATACTTGAGTTATGACATGAGTTATTTCCTTAGTCCTTTCTGTGTAATGACATGGGTATTTCTCATGGGCATTGCTCCCCGGTTAACTTGCTTAGGAAACTAGGACAGAACCATTGGTAGCCAAGAGAATAGAATATTCCTGGACTTGGGATCCATCAATACAGAAAAGCCACAATACAATGCGTGTGACAATTGTTCTAAGTGAGACGGCATTTTCAATACCTAAGATGTTCTGAGCTGAGAAGAAGGACAAATGTTCACAGAAAGATTTGTTCTATGGCTGTTAAACAGGAGCGGGTTTACCAATACAATGTGTGTTTACACCGAATTTTTACTTACCAAAATAGCATAACATGAAAGAAAGTATAGTTTAATGAGCCATTACAGATGAAATCTCATGGTGTTAGCATTTAAGCTTCTTAAGAACTATGGTCTTTGTCATTGTGTAACCCAGCATTTTATTTGTCTCCAGCACAAGCTTTTGTGTTCTAGAATCCTCACTGTGATTTACCAGTGGAAGCAGTCACAGCTTTTGTTCTACAAGTAGCATTTAAAATCTAATTCTTGTTACCAAATCTAGACATTGTAGTTAGCAAGATAGTCCACAAGATAAAATACTGTGTATGAGACAGCATGGCCCTTATTAACTGGGGAGCGCTTATCATTATCCTAATGAAAGCAGATCACACATTCTACTTTACATAGCAGCTCATTATTAAAGTTACAACCTGTGTATAGAGGGCACGAGGGATGGTTCAATGGTTAAAAGTACCCGCTGTCTTCCCAGAGGGTCTGGGTTCAATTCTCAGCATCTGATACCTGGCAGGTAAGTCATCCACCTGTTAAGTTCCAGAGGATCTGAGACCTTTTCATGGCTTCTACAGGTAACTGATCTATCCTTGCATAGACTCAGGAAAACAATTAGTTAGAATCTTTAAACTATATACCTTAATAAACACAGGGCATTGCTAAGTTAGAGGCTTATTTGGAGCAGTGTCTGCTGTCATCAGTAAAGGCATATATCTTGTCTTTTTTATTGATCCGAGATAATAGTGATTTGAATTAAGTAGTTACTCATTGTGACTTTTTAGTAAATTATTCCCTATCAGCAATAACAAAATTCAAGGGCCTGACTTTCATGATGGCTTCCTACAGTGCTTGTCACTGTTGCTAAAGACACCGTCTAGTTTAGTAGAATTAAACTTCCATGCTTAAGCTTCCTGTGATTGTGCTTCTTGTGATCATTGCAGACAGAGTGAGAGCTGTCGTAAATTTACCTCAATACATTGGATCCAGAGCTCAAGATTGGTAAGGGCTCTGGTTTTACTCTGATGAAGCTTTTCATTCCAGACTGGACTGCCTGAGGCCCCCAGGGAGCAGGGAAGTATTGCTTTTGCTTGTTTTACTTTTGAAACTGGCTCTCAGGATGTACTTCAGACTCACCTGGATCTGGTCATGCTCTTGGCTCTGCCTCTGTGTATCTATTCAGAGAGTAGAACACCATGGCCAACTGCTAAAAGCAGTGCCAGTCCTATAAAATGTGAGATTTGCATGGATTTGCCTGAGGTGATTCTGCTGCCTGAAGCCGTGCCAAGTTTGTTTAACGAGCAGGAATTCGCAGAGGAGGCCTGCTTGACATTTTTTCTTAATTCTGAAAATGTATGTCATAATTAAAAATTTCACTGGTGTTAACCACTTGAAGGTCAGTTGGCCCAAATGAGTTAGATCAGAACACCCAGCATATTTAATAACCAACTGTATGATCTACCTGCTCCAAGAAGGGAAAATTATAATAATGGAAATGTTTGTATACACTTAGAAGGGAATTATCAGTCCGACATGATGAAGCATGTGGGTTTTAGAGAGGAAGGCAGAGGAAGGTGCGGTCATAGTCTCATTTGGAAAGCAGTTGTGACTGAAAAAAAATTCACCAATGAGTGACTTCATTGCTTATTTTAATGGATAATACATAAATGTAAACATAGAATATGAGGTTGGATGCAAATTAGGCAATGTCTACTTGGCTTTATGAGAGCTACATCATTCTCATAACAAAATCAGGACAATATAACTACATAAAATTCCAAATTAATATTTCTATCAAATATAGATACAAAAATCCTTTTACTATCTTAGAAAGTTGAACCCAGCAATAACAAAAAGTAATATATAGAGGCAATGTCATTAATGTTACTGAAAGAAAATAAAGTGGGTTTACTATGTGAAAATCAAGCATAGACTAGATATGCAACACAAAAATGGAAATATATAGGAAAAGAATTATGAAAATAAACCCTGAATACATCATGCTGCAAAAGAATGTAATGATACCATTCTAACTAGCCATAAATAATTTGAGCTACCTAAGATAGCGCTAATAAAACACAAGGCTAGCAAATGTCACTGAGGTAATAAAAAGTCTAAATAGATTTAAAGATGTGACTGAAGGATTCAAATAATTTACCTAGACTTTCCCTATGAATTATAGCTTATTGCCTTTAGTCTTCTAATTATTTAAGGTAGATGAGAGGGCAAAGGATCTGTATAAATAAAAATTGTAACTTACATGGTTTGGGTGTATAAAAGTGGTACATAGTTATGGGGTATGATACAGGTGATATGTAAAGCTAGTAGTAAGATAATAGGATTTCCACTTCCTGAATATGAACAAATTCTTTTTTTGGAACCGTCAAAGTCTAATCTTGTAATTCTTTATAAAATATATTCTAAAGTGATGTGAACTGTGATCACCTTATTGTCATCCAGAATTCGTTGCTCCTGCAGTTAGCCATATTTTGATATGTATTTCTCATTCTTGAGATTTCCATGATCATAATATCTTCTGATGACCTTAATCCAACCCTCTACGGCTATGAAATCAACTGCTTGGAATTCGCATGTGAGCAAAGCATTTTGCTCTGTCACTGTGATTACTTAAATGTTCTTTAGTTTCTTCCGCACTACCACACATGGCAGGATCTGATCCCTGTGCCTACAAATTGTTCCACTGTGTGCACATATACCACATCTTCTTTAAAGAGTCACCCATCTGTGGACATTACAGAAGATTCCATGTGCTGACTACTGTAAATGGTGTTGCAGTGAATGTGAGTTCAAGTGTTTCTTGGATATGCTGATCCCACTTTCTTAGGCGATCTATGCAAAAGTAGGAAATAATTCAATGAGAGGGAAAGCTTTATTTGGTTCGCGTGTGGGAGATCCTTCCATATCACTTTCTATCGTAACTGTACATTCAACAGAAGAACGTAAGAGTCCCCACCACCCATCACACCAGCATCTTTGTCTTTTGAATTTCCATTTTTACACAGCTTTACCTAGAGTGATTCATGTATCTCATAGCTTCCTTCGATTTGCATCTTCCGTGACACTGAGGTTGGACACTTTTCTTCTGGCATATCTGCTCATGTCAAGAACCTATTTCAAATCAGTTTACATGGATAGTTTTACTCCTGAGTTGTCTCATGTATTCATGCAATACATGAAAACACTTCAGGAGCTGGAGAGATGGCTGGAGTACTGACTACTCTTCCAAAAGTCTTCAGTTCAATTTTCAGCAACCGTATGGTGGCTCACAACCATCTGTGATGGGATCCAGTACCCTCTTCTGGTGTGTCTAAGACAGTGACCATATATTCACATACATGAGTGATAAGTGAATAAATCTTAAAAAAAGAAAACCCTTCAAATATGATGAACTGTCTGCAAATGTTCGCTTCCCTTGAAGTCTGCCTATTTAAATGCCTTGCAGTAGTATTTCCCTTAGGATTTATTCTGTGAATTCTGGGGCCTTAGGTATTACATTCAGTATGTGGGTCACTGTAGCATTCTGAGTCCTCTTCTTGATAAGGTGAGATCAGCTACTCTTCCCCCTGTGGTGATCCCAATTGTTAAACAGAAGTGATGTATATACCTTGTCAGGATTTCAACTACAAGATGTGTCTAGCAAAGCAATCTTTCCGTGCATCTTTTGATGTGCCTTTTATGGAATTAGTACCATTTAAGAAATAATAATTTTCAAATATTAATATTATACTCCTGGATTTAGCTACAAGATCATAATGGATTTTATACATGCATGTATTTATGAATGTATGTATGTATGTGTGTATGTATGCACTAGTATATGTATAGATGTTCATTTGAGTCTATTCAACAAGGGGTAGTATCTTCTAAGCTAATTTTCCTGTAATGCTCTTTACAGGTTGGAATATTAAAATAGCTTTGTTCTAACTGAGCTAAGATGGGTTCCTCTTTCATAATCTCTGCTTTGGCACATGTGGTTTTGACAGCAGGAAGTGTTTGCTATGTAAGCCAATGTGTCCTAGAGGTTCCTTAATGCTTGATATGTAAGCCAATTTGTCCTGGAAGTTGCTTAATGTTTGCTATGTAAGCCAATTTGTCCTGGAGGTTTTTTAATAGCACACTTACTCTTTATTATATCTACTTCTCATAATTTGTTTATAAAAGGCTTTTATAATTTAATTTTTAAACGTTTACAAAGTCACGTTTCAACAACGGCACACGGTGTCAACTACAAGTGCATATTGCACTGCTGAGAAGCATACTCTAGGAATGTGCTTTTAATGTAAATTAAAAGCATATTAGGGAAAACCCTCAGAGATCTTCCATGAGAACACAGTCATACCATCTTTATATCATTGTCCTTCACAGAGCTGAGCCTGCATAAGCCTTGCAGATACATTTCAAACTCATCACGGACTAGCCTGGGCAGTATCCACAGCAGCTTCCCACATAAGGTACAACCAGTTAACTGCTAAAACATGACTGGGCATCAAACTGGCCTTTCTACATATGACAAAAACATTCATTTCGATCTGCTGGGCCTCTCCCTACTCTATCCGTTCCACTTGCAAACCTCTCTGCTGTCTGTCAACTCTAACAAAACACATCATCTTTGGATACTTGGCTTGGTTTGGTTAGATTCGTCTTTTTTATTTCAGTGTGTGTGTGTGTGTGTGTGTGTGTGTGTGTGTGTGTGTACACATACACATAATATATACAGCATTATATATATATGTATGTATATATATATCTGTGTGTGTAAATACACACATATATGTGTATTATATTATATATTATGTATGTGTTGTATATATATTTATACTGTATTTCTATTCTGTACATGTGGACTTGAAATCAAACCAGGTTTTGCTACTTAAAACACATGCATTATATATATTATATAGTAGAACACTTGACATCCCTGTGTTCTAATGTAGCCATCACATGTTCTATCACTGTTTTCTCCACCAGACAAAAGAAGCTTCACAGAGAAAGGCTCGAGGTAGTGTCCGAACTTACAAACACACAGAATCATAAAGTGAGCACTTTGGGAGCATGGCTAAACTTAGAATGGCATTGAGTTCAAAGGAAAAACAAAAAGCAGAGCTCAGAGGTAGTCTGCACATCACAGAGAAGACAAAGTCGTAGCAAAATCACAAGGAAGAGAAAAAATGACTTTTAAGCCCCTTTGGCCTGAAGCTGTTGGATTCAAAGTTGAGCTTTGAAGTCTACTTGCTAAAGGATGTATTGAAATGAAAGAAAAGTAGGTATTGTAAAATTCCTAATTGCAGCATATTCATATCATAGAATGGCAACTACACAAAACAAACTTAAAAGTCGGGTGAACTTCACATAAATTTAAATTGAAATCCATGGTTCACTTTTCCCCACTCAATTTTAATACATAATAAACAGGTTGAAAATAAGATATTCAAATGGATTTCTAAAGGAATAATTTGCCTTGTTTTGTTAATGATGAAAACGGACTTTGTGCGACTCCACTAAACCCAGGAACATTGTGGGTTTTCTTTTCCCCTTTAGGTACCACAATTTTTGAGCAACCATGGAAGGCAAGAAAAGCATCCTTGGGCTGGAAAGATGGCTTAGCTGTTGAAGGCGAGGCCCACAACTAAAAATATAAGAAAAGCATCCTTGATTGATCAACAGTCAAGCACAAAATGAATCTGTGAAAGATGCTTTTCTGCTCACAGTCAGGCAGAGGGTATAGAAAAGAAACTGCTAGAAAGCCAAAAAATTAGATTTGGATTCTGAGTCTTGACATGCTAAACTCCAGAATGTACATCTTAAAGTCACACAATGTCCATGTGTCTTGATTGGTTAAATATCAAGGTTAGACTGCACATTGTCTAAAGTGCTTTCCCATGAGCTGGCAAGAAACTGATAAAATTGAAGTTCGCAAAAAAATGTAATTATTTTTCTCTATTGACTCAGCATCATGGCCTCTTGTCCCAGATATTAATTACAGACAAAGTAGTTTAGAAGGAGCTAGGGACTTGGTTCTGTAGATAAAGCACTTGCCTTGCAAATATTAGAACCAGATTTGGGATCCCCAGCACCTACATAAAAATGCCCAGACACAATGGCATATGCCTCGAATCCAGGGATGGAATTTAAGCTATAGCAAATGTCCTTGTTTATGTTTATGGGTCATTCACCCATTTTCTCCCCCTTTGCTAGATTTAACAATGAGCTGAGTGGACAATCTTCACAATTCCTCCTGAGAGTGCACAGGCATACACACACACACACACACACACACACACACACACACACACAGAGAGAGAGAGAGAGAGAGAGAGAGGGAGAGAGAGACATATTTAGAACTGGATATATGAATATATATATATATATATAATGAGTAATTGTGTATATGTGTATACAAGCTCTGACACACATATCTAGGTCAAAAGGTAACCTGTAGGAGTTGTGGGATCTGTTCCTTCCTTCTACCATGTGAGTCCTGGAAACTATGCCCATGTCATTAGACACAGAACCAAATTTCTTCATCTACCAAGCCATCTCACCATCCCTAAATCAGTGTTAGGTATAATAGCTTTGAGTGGGCACAGAATCCATATGTAAGTTTTGCTTGGTCAGAAAAAGAAGGAGGAGGAGGAGGAGGAGGAGGAGGAGGAGGAGGAGGAAGAGGAAGGAGAAGGAGGAGGAGGAGGAGGAGGAGGAGGAGGAGGAGGGGAAGGAGAAGGAGAAGGAGAAGGAGAAGAGAAGGAGAAGAAGAAGAAGAAGAAGAAGAAGAAGAAGAAGAAGAAGAAGAAGAAGAAGAAGAAGAAGAAGAAGAAGAGAGGAAGAGGGGGAGGAAGGAAGGAAGGAAGAAGGAAAGAAAGAAGGAAAGAAGGAAGCACTTAGACTTTGAGCCAAGGAAGCAAAATTCCACCATCTCTTGGGAACATCCTTGGGACAAAATGCCAGAGGAATGCCAGTGTGTGACCTACTAATTTAACTTTCTCTGGATTTCCAATCAGTTTTCAAAGGGCAAAATATCGGGATAGTGAACTTTGTATTTATTCAGAATGATGCACAGAGTCGATGAAAGCCCGAACATTAACAAACATTCCATAAAGGCATGATGGGGAACTCTGAGTGCACACACTTCTCTCTAAGAGCATTAATCTCTTAAGGCTGTGACCCTAAAATGGACAAAGGGAGGTAGAAATCACTTTATATTTGACTTCTTGGGAGAAAGCTGGTTCACGGTTCGACTGCTTAAGAAAAATGTAATAGTGACCTGGTTCTAACATTCTTTCCATTTGTAAACAATGGCAAGATAACATGCAAGCACTCTGCTTAGCAAATAAGATGATCTAAAGCTCATTAGTGTGAGAATTGCTGCAAAGTGTACAAGTATCAGAGACAGAAAACGTTACATCAATGAAAAACTAGGTTCTGAAGCACAGAGGACGCTGGGATTTACAGGTGGAAACAGGGTCATTGCTATCAAACAGCCATGAGAACAATTATAATACAGGGAGGGCAAAACTCATTAACCAAGCATTTGTTTGGATAATTCATCATGTCCATTCTTTGTTAACACAAGGAGAGAGTCCATTTTTTGTATGTCAAAAATTAACCTTTTCCCAAATGTTAGGAAGTAGATAATTAAAGAAGAACAAGTTTATTGTAAGGTGAACTAAAAAAATTTTTTTTTGCCATTGTTTTGGTTTGTTTTGACTTTTCAAAATAAATCCTGATCTCTTGTCATAGGATCTGTTAAAAATCACAGTGGCCAGGGGTTGGGGATTTAGCTCAGTGGTAGAGCGCTTGCCTAGGAAGCGCAAGGCCCTGGGTTCGGTCCCCAGCTCCGAAAAAAAGAAAAAGAAAAAAAAATCACAGTGGCCTTTCCCAACCATTTCTGAATACATTGTCTCATGGAGGGTCCTGATAATTAGAAGATCTGTTTGTCAGACTATGGGTCAGTATACAAACACTGCCCTAAATTGTTAACACTGTAAACAAGAAATGAGAGAGTTTGACCATGTATTGATGATCAGTGTGATAGAAACTGGGCATAAACACCTACTGAACATGTTGGTGACACTGACATATTTAGAAAAAGAGTGTAAGTTAATGTGTAAATGATACTTCACACAGATGAGCAAAGTGTATATTTTTTAAAAAAGATTGACCTTATCTTCTTTAAAATGTTCATTTATTTTTATTTGAGTATGTGTGCCTACTTGTCTATATGTACAGCACATGATGTAATTCTGCAGAGGCCTGAATAAGGAACTGAATCCCTCTTAGACTGGGGCTATCGCTAGTTGGTTTTGGCAACGTAGATGGTGGAAATCAACTCTGTGAATCCTGTGAACTGAGCCATCTCTCTAGACCCGAAATCATGTTATTAGATTAGGTCGCAGAGATCACATATATTCCTATTCCACACACTTGTTCTCATAAATGAGTAATTTATGAAGAATTAAGGTTGAATTGGATCAGGCTCATGACAGCTATGAAGTTCAAGATCAACGTGGACATACTGGTCTGGTTCTTTGCACTATTGAAGACTCTGGGCTGGATCTCTAGGCAACAGAGGATATTAACTTGGAGAGACAGAGTGCAGAGTGATTCTGAAAGCTTTAGCATCTCTCCTCCAATATAGCTGCTAAGAGATCCTGAGGCCCCAGCATTCATCTAATGCTAGTTCCCTTCCCAAAACCCTACTCACAAACCTTTTACATATGACTTTAGGGATTGGGTTCCAATGTGGCTTTTGAAGGGAATAGACCAGAAAATCATTTTAACATCATATTATAAATAGTATGACGAAATACTTTTTCAAATGGTAAGTCCCCATATCCATAACAATAAAAGCTAATCCTGTTGAACTGACTGTTCAGTATTCCAAAGATAAAGTTGGTTCTGCCTGGTGTTCTAGATCACTTTAGTAATTGCAATGACTGAGAGACTTAAGACCGGCAGATTATTTAAAAATGTCTATGTACAAGATGAGCCTGTATGGAAAAGCAAAAGCTTATGCACTTTGGTATATATCTTGGTTACTTCTCTATTGCTGTCAAGAACCACTATAACCAGGAAAATAAATTTAAAAATCATTAATTTGGAGCCTTGCATTTGATTTCAGAGTGTGAGTTCATGGCTATCATGGCGGGGAGCATGAAAGCAGAAAGGCAGGCAGCCAAGCCTAACCCTGAAGCAGTCACTGAGAGCTTACATCTGAATCATAAGCAGGAGGCAGAGAGACAGCTAACTGGAAATAGCATGGGTTTTTAAAACCACAGACTCATCCCCACCCCCAGTGACACACCTCCTCTAACATAACCACATCTGCTAATCCTTCCCAAACAGTTCCATCAAGACAGTCTCCAGATATTGAACCTGTGGAGACAGTTCTCATTCAAACCACCACCGTGTGCAAATCCACAGAGAAGCATATACAGCACAATTATGTGAGAAAGGGAGATAGCTGAGTGACTTATTACTAAGCCCCCATGACTCATTTCCTCCATATTTACTTGAATTTTCAGTGGAATACCTTCATCTCACACTTTCTCTGAACTATGTGTATATATATATATATACATATATATACATATATATGGAAATATATATATGGAACTATTTCTCCATTTCTTGTTAAGTTTAATCTTCATATCTTAGTTCTAAGACACAAATTGTTTAGTTGACAAACTTTAAATGTAGAGTGACTTCACGCAATTGTGATCAGAAATGGACACCGACCGGCCCATCTCTGAATTTTATTATAAGAATACCGTGTCCAGGCACATGACAGTGAGCTTACTAAATCCAGGCATATATTATATTACATTTGGCTTTGAGCACAGTATGCAGATTGGAGGCCACCAGAAAAAAATGAAAAGTACGTACCCAGAATGCCACACTTCATCTAGTTATTCTTGCCAACCATCAGGAGCTACAGTCAGAGGGAATGCTCAGCCAACTGACCACTGGGAAAACTTCTACCAGCTTCTGGTGTTAAAATATGAAAGAAAAAAGTCCAAAATAAATGACCTTGTCTAATTCCATAGCACATGTGGGCTAGACTAAGGTTGTCCTTCATCCAGTTTCCATGTTTTTGTGTTTTCTTTGAGCACAAGTAGTTCAAGGTTTTCAGGCAGACTATTTTTTATGAGCATTAAGAGAAAATTAGCATAACTTATTAGCATAAGTTGAAATTGACAGGTCACAATTCCCTGAACTGCTTATTCTCAAAGATTCTAACATTTTCTGAGTCTATTTTCATCCTTTGGAGAATTATGAATGGAAAATTAAAAAAAAAACATAGTATCCACCAACAATGCAATCAGCTAAAAATAATGGTTTATCAATATGTTTGAAAACGATCAGGTTCTCACTGTGGAGAGAAATACTGTTTTTATACCTCACCCTGATCCTTTCAGTTAATGAATGCTCTTACCAAAAGAGGTGTGTGTATGTGTCCCTAGAATGCATAGAACATGTTGTATGTTATACAGATATACAATGAAGGAGGTCACTTCTTCTAATAAATCTGATCTGCTGAGGGAGAAGTAAAGAATATGATTATCTATTCCTAAAACCATTGTACTGAAAAATTATAATTGGAAGCATCTGCTGTTGGAATCTAGCTTCAAGATCATGGAGTCATGATATGTCTTAAATAATACTCTGTCATATGAATCTTTCATCTTCAAAGATGATACAAATCGCAGATGGCTTCCTTCCATCAGAGATAACAAGCCAGCATCAAAGAAGAACAACAGGATTGTTTGGAAAATGGGTTTGAAAGCGTTCAGAAAACCATTTCTCTACCACTGTGTAAACATTACTCATTTTGCCCCCGTCAGAGAACAATTCCGAGTATCCTTCTGAAGGCATTCTGAGGCATGTGAAAAAACAAATTTTTGAATATAATGCCTACCCAGAAGCAAATAAGGTGATCTATCTGCTCTTACTTTTCGAGGTCCCACGTTTTCATTCTTTTCGGCTTGATCTTTGTTACCTTGTTGTGTAGAACTTAAACTAACTTTGAAAAATAGAAGATAAGTTTGATTACAAGTCTCATTAAAAATACACTAAGCACAATAGCCCTTGAAAGTGCAGTAGTAGCACACACACATTGGCAATAACCAATAGCTCTCTAATTGGACTTAAGAGTCATTTGACAGAAGGGAATCCATGCCTGGCACTGGGAACTGAGCTGAATACCCAGGATTATTGAAACCATGGATTTTGGAGGAAAACGTACAACCACCATTTTACTACACAAGCACAATCTCTGGTTACATTCTAAATATGCGTACTTATATTCACAGAGAAGGGTACTCCTTACCCCTCATCAAGAAAAATTCTTGATTCCAGCTTAACGAAACAAATTGAAGGTGTTTCGAGTTGCCATTTTAATACAAGTCGCCAAGAAAGCAGATATTCCTTAAGAATTGATTCTGTAGCTACCATCTATAAATCACTAATCATATCTATAATTGTCTACAAAATACAGAGGTTGGTTCCATACTCAACCGGGATTATTTTCACCTTTATTACTTTCTGTTCTAAATGTCTATTTGTGCATGCAGCTTTTACCATTGTTTTCCAATAATACAGAACATGTTGGGGCAGTGGCCAGGAGGATAGAGAATGCCTAAACAGCTTGTAGGGACAATGTAAGTCCAGGAAGTCAAAGGGAGAAGGGAGGGTACCAGGAGAGGAAGTTGCGAGTTGTAGAGATATCAGTTCTAGAAACTTCTCAAACTAAGAACTCAAGCCTAGGTTTCCCTACTTGCCAAGCAGCAACAATCTTCCTGTGGCAAAGGGCTACTGTAAGTGACTGTGTGCTCTTAAACTGCGAGTCATAGTTCCTTACCTATGCCACATATGAAAGCAGTCAACTTTGAAGTAGCTAGGTAGCCCCCACAAAGTCTTGCTGGCGATTCCTGTTCTGGGGACTTAATGGACTGACCCTGGACTCTGACCTCATAGGTAGCAATGAATAGCCTAGTAAGAGCACCAGTGGAAGGGGAAGCCCTTGGTCCTGCCAAGACTGAACCCCTAGTAAATGTGATTGTTGCAGGGAGGGTGGTAATGGGGGGAGGAGGGGGAGGGGAACACCCATATAGAAAGGGAGAGGGGTTAGGGGGATGTTGTTCTGGAAACCGGGAAAGGGAATAATAATTGAAATGTAAATAAGAAATACCCAATTTAATAAAGATGGAAAAAAAAGAGTTGAACAATACATTAGTAGAAAAAAAATCAGCGTTGTTGTTTTTAGTCTTTGTAATTTCTATATAGATATTCCTGTCACCTGTGCACAAAGACAATCTCAGCCTTTTCTCTCCAATTCTTATCCCTTTCATCTTCTTCGGTGGCCTTGGATTGCATTAGCTGGAATTACTAGGCCATAGTTGAATTGAATTGGTAACAACAACACAAGTCTCTCAAGATCTGACTGTTCAGATTCGCATTTCATTATTTAGGAGAAGTGATTCTATGCATATCTTAACACACCCAAAATTCTAAATGTGCTTTGTCAGCGATCAAAGTAGGTTACGCCATCTGGCTTTCAATTCTCTTCTGCTTTTCGTAGCTCTTTGCTCTTCTAAGTATTTCATTGGTACGCATTCATTCTACACCATGGTGGATTTCATAAAGATATCTTCAGACAAATAAGTCATGTACTTTAATAATATTCATTCCACTGCCCTTCTTTGTCTCCCATCTTACTCCCAGAATTACCATTGTTTCCAAATGATTATAGATAATCATATGTATTGTTTTGTTCTTTAGAGACATATATATCCATTTAATATTATATATTATATATATGCTAAATTATCTATCATCTCTCTCCATATATATATAAAATCTAGGACCTATAAAGGAGAAGAAACATGTGATACTTGTCTTTTTTTCTTTTTTTCAGAGCTGGGGACCGAACCCAGGGCCTTCATTTGCTAGGCAAGCGCTCTACCACTGAGCTAAATCCCCAACCCCGTCTTTTTCAATAATACATAAAAGTCATATGTGTTAGCATTCACACTAATTTAAACACAATGTGATCAAAAAGGATTGTTACTTCTCTGATACTATATTAATTTTGTAGATAGTTGAAGAGGATCAGAAGTTTGGAGCATATTTGTGATGATGTCACAATTATCTTCTAATAATGGGTCTGGAGCTACTGTTAAAAAAAATGCTAGTTTTCATCTGGTTTCTCTAGCTTCATCCTTGATTGTTTCTAGAGCCCTCCTGTTTATTAGAACTGAATGGAAAAGGAAAGAATAGTACGTTTTACAAGCATGTGTAAGAAGCCTTACATACAACTATAACTGCCTAGCACGCAAAAGGCTGTGTATGAGCCTTATCCTTTGCATTGCTGATGCTGTGGTGAACCATTCTGGCCACCTAGCGGAGACAGCCAGGCCTCAGCCTCTGCTTGAGGAACAGAGGAGAAGTTCTCTGCTGTGGCTCTCTCGGGGAAGTGAAGATCAGTTAAGATGGGAGACCCACAAGCTGTACCAGCAAGCCAAGGTCTTTCCCCTTCACATAGTGGAGTCCTATTTATACCCTGCAAAATCGAATGTCCTCCATGTGCCTTGTGGCAGCACAGGTCTTGCCTCAGCATGTGCATCCGATCAGGCAGAGTCCTTGGAAGAGCAGCAAACTGCAGCACACCACAACAAGGTTCTTTTCGGTGTGTTTCTTTCTATGGCATTCTGACAAATGCAGCTCAGTGTAAGGTGGACTGATCCACGCGTGACATTAGCAAAGAATCTTTCATCGTGTGTCCTCTCACATGCTTGCTTTCGCAGAACTTCCTCTCTCCTGTGTCTGCTTCAGGGAAACGGGGGTTCCTTCACAAGTCTGCTTTAGCCTTTCACACCTATGTCCACGTCAGCCAAACGTTCCTTCACGTGTTTGCCCCAACAAAACAACAACCAACTGAGTTTCCAAAGAACTCTTAAAGTTTCCACTTCACTGACCAAAATGAACTTTGGCAGAAAAGAGTTTAATTTCATCTTAAACTTGCAGGTAATAGTCTATCAATAAGTAAAATCAAGGCTAGAACTCAAAGCGAGAGCAGGTACGGAAGCCATGGAGGGATGCTGCCTATTGTCCTGCTGTCGGGCTTCTGTTCAGCTTGCTTTCTTACATCCCCTAAGCCCACCAATGTAAGGATGGTGCTGCCCACCTCAGGCTGGGATCTCAGTCCCGCTCCTGCTTCTGATAAATCAATCGAGACAACCTTTTACAGATATGGCTTGAGGCCAATCTGCCTGTGCATTTTATGCATGCACATGTTTGATTTGAACACTATATAAATGTTTTGGAAATGATCATTCATTTTTTTTTTGGTTTAGTTTAGAAGAGCTAATATTTCTAAGGTCCGGGGCTCTCAAAATAATGGCAATAATTTTCTCAGTATTTCTCTAACTTTTAAAACGAGATGGTATGTATGTACATGTATGTGCAGGTCATGTCTGATATGTTGGAGGAAACAAGTATTCCACAGATTCAAACTTTTGTTTTCTTCTCTTTTCTGTCAGCAGCATATGCAATTTTTCATTTCAATTTAAGCTTTAGGGCTGAGCTCATTTTACTGTTAGTATATTACACTTCACCCCCTCTTCCTAACACCAATTTCCTACCTCTTCGCACTCTCTGAGCTTTTATGATTATTGAAAAAGATGGATAGTTTGGATCTTAGCTCAGTGAGCATTTCTCCTTACTACATTTTCTATAAAAAAGATTGTGGAAGACAAATTAGAATTCATTGTTGTGATTGAACATGCTATCATATCTGGTGATATGGCTAATTTATTTAACCATTGGTGTTCACAAAGAACACTTTATATAATTCTATTTGGGCACTTGTATAAATGTTTAATAAATCACACACATACTCACACTATATATACACATTGCATATAAGAAGAACACTGTGGAGAGCTTGAAGCTGGTTGTTTCAAAGAAGAGTATGGGAGTCCATTGTTTTCTCCGTTGTGGATTTTAAGTTCTTGTGATATTTTGAGTTGTGTTTGTGTGTTTATAGAGATAAGCAACTTTTGTATCCATCTAAATCATGGTAAATTGGATATTTCTTTAAGATGTTTCTTCCTGAAGACACTTTAAAAAAAAAACACCCAAAGAAGTGTCCGATACTACAACACAAATACAATGAAACTGGGTTGTCTTGAAGACACAGTCCATGTATTATAACACAGTATGGCCCTTGCAAAGGTACCATGATGCCTTAGGTTCTGACATAATGGAAAAACTTAACTGCTTCTTTAACTATAGGGTCCTTCGAATCACCAAGAGGCACAGATACTAAGATGTGGTTCTATGGTCTGTATATTTCCTCTGGCGATGGATAGACTTTCACTCAGGGCTCTTCCAGAGGACCCAGGTTCAGTTCCCAGCACCAACATGGCAGCTCACAACAATGTGTAACTCCAGTTCCAGGGTATCTGATGCCTCCTTCTGGTGTCTGCAGGCAGTACATGCATGTGGTACATACACATGCACACATGCAAACATTTGTCCTCACAAAGTAAGGGTACACAAATCCTTTGTAAAAAGAAAGATTTTGTTCTAGTCTCTAACTACCTTTGTGAACCAAGAGGTACAGCTGCACTGAGTCTTACTTACCTTAGAGCGAACGCCTTGCCTGGCTGGTCTCAGTATTACTTTCACGCATCCACAAACACTGAGAATTATGGTTATGTTCTTTTTGAATACCCAGGATACCTCTGATTTTAACTTTGAGTCTGCCTTTTATTTTTAATACAATCGGAGAATATAGTGGTAAATATATTTAGTGGGGAAAATTACATTTTAATCACTTGGAAACACCTCACTCAGACCATTAACACCCTTAGAAATCTGAGTTCAGAATACTTTCCAATTAAGTTTTAATGAAATGAAATGTACTAGGCAATTAAAAATCATGACTTTTTAATGTTGGAGTTTTTGATCACCTTTTCCACTCTCTCTTCTCGCATTGAGCATTTTGTTGATAGTCATTTTAATAGGACGTGGTTCCAATGCATAGTTGTATACTTGGAAATAAGTAATATGAGAAAATCCTTAATATAAGCAGAAAGCACAGTGAATGTATGAAAAAAAGATTTGACAGCACTAAATGCTTCATTCTGCCATGATCTTTAGGAATGGTAACTAATATACCAGAGAGTTCCAGGCATAATGGCTAAAAATTATCTATAGTAATCAACATTTCATGAAAGTTCACAAAAATGGAATGTGGAAGGAAGGTTCAGTAGATTATAGAGTAATTGACTAAGTCTCTTGATAAAAAGAGGGGCTTTATTTGAAGCCCATAGTGAGAATGAAGAATCATCCCATGAGTCCACACTTGTTTTTAATATGAAGACTCAGTTTTGGATGGTTTTTCTCTCTGATTCACAGTAAGTGAAATACTACATTTAAATTCTAAAAATGCAGAATTAAATAAATAAAAATGAGAAAATGGCACTGAGGCAACAATTCCAGTCAATATGAATCATTGCTGTGAATTGTAGAATGTTCCCCAACATTTATTTGAAAAGACAACACAAAGCAGAATGCCCAGAAAGAACATGAAAGAGAAAACTGACAGATGTTCTGCTCCCTTATCCCTCTGAAGTCTGTAAGGTGGAAACAGTGGCTCGGGCAAAATCTCCACTTTGATTTGATATCAACTTGATTGTTAAATTTAGCCTTTTAATTATTTATTTATTCATTCCAATTTATTATTGGCTTGCAAAGATTGGTCTTATCGTGTTTTTATTTTCAAATAAACATACCTTTCTGACCTCACAAATCAGAAGTCACCTCCGACAAAAAATGTTGGTGTCCAACAAAGACTACTGAGGCTGACTACTAAACTGCTTATAGGTCCTTAAGGTGGATCTCCAAATGTAAGATACTCAAGGTGGATCTCCAGATGTAAGATACTTAAGGTGGATCTCCAGATGTGAGATACTTAAGGTGGATCTCCAAGTGTGAAAATTAATTTGATTACATCACGTTGTTCTTCTCTTGGTTATTAAATGTTCATTTTAAGGTAATATGTCTATTTGTTCTTTTAGTAACATGTGGAAAAGAATAATACAAAAATGAACAACATGATACTTTCCCATCTTCAGAGGGAAAATAAATAACTCATCAGAAACTACAAAGCAAAAAGCATACTTCTCTGTGTGATTTTAGCTCGAACTTAAAATTGAGTTAGAATAATAGGGCAAAAAGAAATGATGGTAGACTTAGTTGTCATTTGTAAGAAATACTAAAATAAAAATACTATCTTGTGTAAAACAACACAAAAGGAGGTTATTATATAGTTGAAGAAGCACACACAAAATTTTATAACTGCTATGTGGTATACTTCAAAAGTATGGCGGAAGTTAAGAACCAAGAATATAAGCAAATCCTGAATCTTGAAAACATCCATATGTCTAGTTGAGAGTTGATGCTACTGTGGGCATAATAACAACTACTGCAGAAATTAAGTTGGGGAGAATAGGAGGCTATGTTTGCCAACATTCATGGTAAAATAACGAATTAACAGTTGGCTGTGATGGAAACCCAGAAACCCACAAAGAATTAGTGGGTGTGTTTGTAATGAAACATGCCAAACTGAAATTCATGTGTAATTTCAAGGCTTATTTAAAGTGCTTCAAAATGGGAAGGATCTACTACGGTTTCCATGTTTCTTGATTGTGTAAGCATAAAGATAACTAGGGGTATAGAGAACCATGATACATGTCGAGCCAAATCTTTCAAGCATACCATTGAATAGACCAGATAGACAGTGTTGAGCTGCTTGCCCAGGTCTGGGCAAGAGACACCAGATGACACTAACTGGTATAAATGAAGATGTGAATTCATTCAACTTATGGCAAACTCATAAGTAAGGACAATATTGAGAAACCTAGGCTTCTATGAGTAGAATATGTGTATGTTGTTATATAAATATATTGATAAAAATTTAAATATATATGCGTATAATATATACATATATATATATACACATTAAAAGTCTATAATGGAGCTATTGCATACCCAAATTAGAATGTAAAATAGGGAAAATAAAACAAGTAGAGGAGGAGGAAGTTGACTAAACCCCAAAGCTGTGGAAACACTTAAAGTCAATGAGTGGATGCACCCTTTGGATTTAGCAAATTATACTTTATGGAGGAGCTCTGGCCAGTGGTATTTAGAAGAAAATCAATTGCATTAGTGGAATCAATCAATCAATCTGGCCATTAGTGGAAAAGATGAGAGACTGAGAACATGGGTCTCTCTCATGTTTACCAAGATGCTTAGCAGATAGGCAAATGGCTGAATGGTCCATCACACTTGGAGGGAAGAGTTGGTTTCTTCTATGTTCTTTTTTTTTTTTTTACTTATTATTGTCATTTGGGGAGTATGCACACCACAGTACGCATGTGGAGGTCTGAGAACAACTTTGTGGAGTTGCTTCTCTCTTTCCACCTTTGCAGAGATTCCAGGGATTGAACTCAGATCAATAGCGCTGAGCCATCTCATCAGCCCTGTATTTTCTTTTTACTTTATTTATTGTGACTTTTAATAATTTTGAGTTTCAAAAATTGTCATATAGTTACACCATCTCCCTTTTCTTCTCCTCCCATCCAACCCATGTACCACATTTTGCTTTTTCAATTTATTGAAATTGAATTTATTATAAGAGATTATTTACACACACACACATATACATGTCACATGCGCATGCGCATTCTCTCTCTATCTCTCTCTCTCTTTCACACACACACACACACACACACACACAGAAATACAAAAATATATGACCTGAACAACTAAAACACCAATAGACATACTAACCAACATGGACATATGGGGTGCTCACAGTGCTGTAACAGTAAACAAAGCTACAGTTAGTAGGGACTCCAGGGAAAGTGGAAACTGGTCCTTCTCAGAGCAGAGTCCTCTGACTGGTTATCCAATGCCAAGCGGTCAGGCCTAAGATCATATACATTATAGGTGACATTTTCTTTTATTTTAATGGAACCATTTAAGTAAGTTTGATAGATATGAAAATAAATTTGTTCAGGAGGGAGACTTTTCATAGTCTTTGGTACTAAATTCAGTTTACTTTTTCAGACCTATTAAAGGTATAATAGGAACTCTCTCTCTCTCTCTCTCTCTCTCTCTCTCTCTCTCTCTCTCTCTCTTCCCATCTCTCTGTCTCCTCATCTCTCTCTGTCTCTCTGTTTCTCTGTCTCTCTCTCTTTCTCTCTCTCTCTTTCAGTGTGTGTGTGTGTGTGTGTGTGTGTGTGTGTGTGTGTGTGTAAATAATTTCTTCTTCCTAGGCAGTTATTTTCAACTTTTCTCTCTTCTCATTTGTCTCTGCATTTTACTTTCTTAGCTTGTCAAGCAATTGCTCTCTGTCTCCCAGATTTCTGGTCTCAACAGGCTTCAGCTTAATTGTCTTAGGTTCTTGAGGTGGTGATGGTGATGCTGCTGCTAACAATGATGATGGTGACAGTGGCTGTGCTCATTGGTAGAATGTCTGTGTTACTAGCTGGTAACTGTTTCTCCAAGTCAGTTGATCTTAAAGAATAAACTGACATACTATTGGTCTTCAGGAGGAAACATGTCTTCTAGTCCTGGTCCATAGGAAGTCTGAATATAGGACTCGTTTTTGAAGAACTAGCATCGGCAGGCATTGGTGCTGCTGGCAACCAGGGGTACCCTGAACACAGATTTTAGGTGTGACGGTGAAATGATCATCTCCTGTGTGTCATGGGCTAACTTTTTACCTGAATGAAGAGGTGGCAGTGCGTCTATAGAATTCATCTCTCAACATCTAGATTTTTGCATTGTTTCCCCAGGTTAGTGGATCCTACTCAGTCACAGGACCACAGAGATCAACAGACTCCACATTATGCTCCATTCCCAGTGTAACAACAGGATGAGGTACTAAAATGTATTTCTTTTTTTTTCTTTTCTTTTTTTTCAGAGCTGGGGACCGAACCCAGGGCCTTGTGCTTGCTAGGCAAGCGCTCTACCACTGAGCTAAATCCCCAACCCCCTAAAATGTATTTCTAATTTTCAATATTTTATCGGTCGGTAGGTTGATCAGGACTTAACTCCGTGGCTTGTCAAGAGCCACGTGAAGACAATATTTTGTAGTTGTTGAGTAATGACTGTTGGCTTCGGTTCAAATCACCACCTTTTAGGAGACAGGCAACACCACAAGTGGCAAATGATTTCCCTTTGATGGGCACAGGTTACTAACCAGGTAGAAAGCATTTGATAATAACCTTAAACTGAAACACCAAGGTTAGAATATATTTTCCTGACTCCACACATAAGGCACTTGCCTGACATTTCAGATTATTGTCTTGAAAAGTCGGTGGCAATCTTAAGCCAGGCAGACATTTAACAAGTGTGGAAAATTGTAAGTTTTAATAGAAGCTCATTTTGGAAATGGCTGGGACAATATCAGAAAATAACATATGTTTTAAAGGTGCTTGTCTGGGAGTCTGCCAGCTTCTTGGCACAGATTTAAATTACATAAGTGCTTTTCTTTCTGGGCATTGTGCTCCCCACTCAAGAGTGCAGCATTAGTCACTACTTACCTTTCACTGTTCTCTGGCAACAGTGAGACTGAGGAACATTTTCTAGGTGTCGAGCAGCTTCCTCGAAGAGCCCCATGAAGAAGCTTCTTCCTCATGAAGCGCCCCAGCCATTAGATAATTGCGTGTTTCCTAAGAAAATGAAGTGCTTGGATACAGTCCATCTTTACTGCAGGATGGGCCACTGGCTACAGGAAGCACTTGACAGCAACTTGGAGGGCACACCGGATGTTCTGGATGTGGAGGTGGTTCGACAAAGCAGACAGGACCCTGGAACAGTGGCTCAGTAAGCAAGAGCATCGGCCGAGCAAGAATGAGGATCAAAGTTCTTTTCTCAGCACCCACATGGCAATGTTTGTCCTCAACCTCATCTTGGGACTGATGAAGGTGTCGTGAGGGCCGTTGCAGCTTGCTGGCTTCTAGTCTAGTAAAAATTTGGCAAGCCCAAGGTTCAGTGAGGCACCCAGACTTAAATGATACAGGACACTTGCTATCCACTTATGGTCTCTATGGCAGACACAAGAAAGTTTGTCTACAAACACACACACACACACACACATACACACACACACACATCAGTGTACACACAAAGATAGATAGAGAGATACATTGATAGATACATAAATAATAGATACATAGATGTATAGATACATGATAGATACTAAATAGATACATAGATAGATATATAGATAGATTGATACATAGATATAGATATAAATCCATGATAGATGTATAGATATATACATAGATATATAGATACATGGATCCATAGACACATGATAGATAGATGACAGATAGATAGATGATCGATAGATAGATAGACAGACAGACAGCTAGATGATACAAACAAACAGATACAGAGAGATAGACAGAACAATAGATAGATAGATAGATAGATAGATAGATAATAGATAAAACTGAAATTGTATCTTCAACTGGTATGAAATTTTGACAATTTTTACTGTAAAACTGGTTTTGGTGGGAGGTAGAACCTCATACAACCTTGCATGTAAGTTTCTGGGTGCAATGGGACACAGCAGTATTATCCTTTGTTCTGCCTAGGATCAGAGCCAAGTCATGTTGGCTCCTAGCAGAGATTGTTCTTAAGAAACAGAATAAAACACCTATCTTACAAATGAGCAGTACAAAAGCTGTCTAGCACACACGTGTAAACCTCCTATTATAATCCCCAAATGCTTCTAATTTCTGTTAAATTATCCGGGACAATAAAGACCTAGAAAGAATGCAGAAAGATGACTTGGGTGACAGAATAAACATGGGCCTCGTGGCAGTAAGTATTGGGTCTGTGTTCAGTGTTTCTTACACAAAACTTGTGAAGTCCTGAAACCTCAGTGTTTCCCAAGTGACTGCCGTGTTGAAGCAACGCTAACCCAGTGGCTCACTCTGGAATCCTCGGGTAGTTTTAAGGCTGGCACTGTTCGCCAGAAAGATCAACCACATGACTAGACATTTGGAAGCTTAAGCCAGCTCATCCTACATAAAGTAGAAGGAGAAGATTATGCCAAGTCAAGTGGCCTGTCATGTAATCATTCAAGCAACACTGAAATGAAATAAAAACATGTTCTGTGTTGTAAAGTATAATTTGGAGGGATAACCTTTGCCATTTACCTCCAGACCCTCCCTGCTTTTCCTTGAGGTGGTCTTGAATTGTATTTTTTTTTAGATAAAACTCTGTTATATATACAAAATTTTGCTGGGTGCTGATTCTCATTTTAATTAATTAGTGAACCAGTGAGATGATAAGATTGTATATCTGGCTAGCCTGAACATCAGGACAGAGGGTTGGCAGCTGAAATGCTATATATCTCAAGGAATTTTCAGCATCTGCACTAGATCTGAATGCTAGAACCAAAGCAAGCTCCCTGTTACCTAGAAGACTAGAAACCATCCTGCAACATCTACTCTCCCATCTCCATCAAGATAGCTTCAGAATGGATATTGATTATCCTCAAGGGCATAACATTAATCATCAAGGGCTAGGGAGATGGCTCAGTGGTTAAGAGCACTGACTGATCTTCCAGAGGCCCCGAGTTCAAATCCCAGCAACCACCTGGTGGTTCACAACCCTCAGTAATGGGGATCTGATGCCCTCTTCAAAAATATTAATCATCAACTCATCCACTTAACTTGGGAGTCATGGCAACATCTCTTCACTATGGAAACCAGAATGGAGGTTTCTTTTAAATAAGTAAATGAAATAAAAGTCGATCATAGGACACAGTTATGGCACTCCTGGTGTCTATGTGAGGGACTCCAAGTTGGCCTTTCACAGCCGTGTGAATTGCAACAAGTCTTCCCAGCAGCCAAGGTACAGATATAACCATTAACAGAGGACGGAAAAAGAAGATGTGGTATAAACACAAATGGAGTGGTTTTCAGTCCCAGAAAATAATGAAGTCACCTCCTCTGAAGGAAAACTGAAGCCATAGGTGATGGGTGACAATCATATGAAACTAATTAAGCCAGCCACAGAACTTAGCCACATATCACCATGTCCGTATCATATCAAAATATATTTTAAACGCTCTAGAGAGATTAAGGGAATTGACGGGAGGGAGACGACCAAGAAAAATAAATAAATACACCTGCCCTGGTTCTTTGTAGAAATTATCTCATCATGCGTCTTATGCTTGTTACCAGTAAAATGCATCTTTGTGAAGAGCAAGAGGAAGTTTAAGAGGAAGGAAGGTGATTGTTCTGGCAAAACTCTGATTTTCTTCAGGCACCACTCTCTCTCTCCAACCCCGGATCATTATCGCAGCACCTCGCCCTACCGCTGCAGTTCTATTGAGTTTAATTTATCGACTCCACTTCATCGCGTTCAGCAAACCTGTGAACGCTCCCGCTGAAAGGTCAATTAGTTAAATGGGCTCGTTCTTCAGTCCCTTACAAAATTTACAGCAAGTCATGTTAGATTGTATGATTTTAACAGCTTTTTGGGGTCTCTAAAAACTTTTCAGTTGTTTCTCTTATAGCTTAGAGGGAAAAAGAAAGCTTTAAAAGATTAAAGATTTTCTCCTCAAACCAGCTACCACAGCCCTAAACTGAATCTATGATAACTCAGGAAGAACAGAGGAAAGTTTTTACTTGGAGGAAGGACAAAGATAGTTTGTAGAATGGCCGGGCGCCT
Source organism: Rattus norvegicus (assembly GCF_021556685.1). Lineage (NCBI taxonomy): Eukaryota > Metazoa > Chordata > Mammalia > Rodentia > Muridae > Rattus > Rattus norvegicus. Next base: position 16,900,000 of record NC_141553.1, on the reverse strand, counting down.
CTTTGTAAAACACTGGATGCTGTGCTCAGACAACAGCATCTTCTGTAGGAGGACATAATTGAGGACGGCCTGAAACACCGAAGATTGCTGCTGGTGCAGACAATGCCAGCCAATCAGGTTTAGAAGAAATGCTTTCTTGGGACCAATGGGGACGTGCACTGAAACTTGAAGTTTCCTACCAGCTTCTATAGGAGGGGAAGTTTGGTTTCCCTCAGTTCCCGTAAAACTAGGGGGTAAAAAAAAATCTCAATAATTAAACGTGTGTGCGTGTCTACAATCGTTAAAATTGAACTAGAGGAAAAGACAACGAAGAGGTGGGGGACAGTGGAATGAAAATGAACCAGGTGGTCTCATGGAAATCTCCAAGGTGAATGAGATTGCCCTGTGAGGAAGACTACTAGAGTTCATCCCACAGACGTCCTGCAGACCTGGGTATGGATGGGGATGGCTGTGGCAATTTTTTTTTAATTTTTTTAAACTCTTTTTTTTAATTATTTTCTTTTTTGAATATTATGTATACAACATACAGCTTTCTGCCTGCATGTACGCCTGCGGGCCAGAAGAGGGCATCGGATCTCAATATGGATGGTTGTGAGCCACCATGTGGTTGCTGGGAATTGAACTCAGGACCTCTGGAAGAGCAGTCAGTGCTCTTAACCGCTGAGCCATATCTCCAGCCCCCTGTGGCAATGTTTTAAAGGATTGATTTCTTTCAGCTTTCCATAGACAACACCGAGAAAGGATCGACATCCCCAAAGTAACCAACATCCACCAAATCTCTCAGAAAACAGCAGCTGCCAGCGAGAGCAAGACCTAGGTTTCATCAGAATTTGGATGGAGGAGACAATATAGACGAAAGACGCATTTGGCACGCTAGCCCCTCTGAAGTAGGAGCATTCAATCTTAACAACATTGAGCAGCCAGCCCACGTCCTCCTTCTCTACCGGTCTATTTCTGGCACGTTAGTGTTGATGTACCTGGAACTTAGACAGGACTTCTAATTTGCATATTCATCACATTGTCAAATGGTTACTTAAAAATTAACAAAAGTAAATTTGTCCCGAGGTTACAGATGTGTACGACAGGGACGATTATACTTAAAATATAAACTTATCTGTGGACCGAATGTGATTTTCAAGCGTAATGATGCCATCAAAATTAAAGAATAAAGCTACTTATATTCAACAGGTTTTCAAGCAGCGTCTCACATTTTTTTGGTGGTTCTTCATAGGGGATCAAAATTTGAGGTGGTTCTGGAAACGGAGCCTATCAAAAAGGAGGGGGAGCTCAGCCTATGGAAGACAATTTCAGGGACTATGAATGACAAGGCAGTGATAACATGAGTATACACAGAGTCCACACAGACAGTAAGCTAGACGTGTGTGTGAAACTACATATGAATCTGGCTGTCATCAGGTCAAAGGCCATGCTTCCAGTCTTCCCACCATAGCAGGAATTGTACTCAAGAAACAGACTGAAGCCTCATGGGGTTTACTTGTTTACTTTGGCATGCCTATTTGGTGTCATGTGGGAGAGGTGGCCTTCCCTGGGATAGAACACAGTAGTTGGTTGTCCATTGTGAAATGTTCAGACCTGAAAATATGCATTGAAGTAACATTGTACAGACTGAGCGGGTTATATTTAGGAGTAGATGTGTATACACATATACATATAAGCATGTAAAATAATTAATAAAAATGAGACCATGAATTTGAAATAAGGTAGGAAGGAAGGGGGGTATGTGGGAGGGCTTGGAGGGAGGAAAGGAAAGAGTGAAATATTGTAGTTTTATAATCTTAAAGATAAAAACAGTGCTTCAGCTATAAACACTCCTTCTGCATATTCATGAGAAAAATCTTTCTGTGTGATGCGTCTGACCTGATCCTGGATGAGAATTGAAGGTGGTGTTTCAATGGTGTCATCCATTCTTTATGCTTTGAAGTAAAAGTACTATTGGAATGAAGACATTAGAAAGAGACTTGCTTCGTTTTTCCTTTTTTTCTTTTGTCTCACATAATTTTCTGATGAGAGAGACAGAGACAGAGACAGAGAGAAGAGAGAGAGACAGACAGACAGAGGAGAGAGAGAGAGAGAGAGAGAGAGAGAGAGAGAGGCTGCTACAGCATTAAGAATATAAAGGGCTCGCAATATCTCTGGGAACTGACAAGTCAAGTTCTAGGCTCTAAGACCTTTTGAACTTTTACACCCCATGCTTGTTAGAGGAGCCACCCAACAGCACCTCTCCTATGACATGTTTCTCAAAGGTCTGACAGCATGTAATAAATTTAACAATTGTTTCTTCCATCCTGGTATTTTAGAGGGCAAAGTCTTACTTTAAGAGAAAATGTTCAAGTTTTCTGTTGAACTCTTAAGTGGTAACTAGGATGATATCCTTTTTCTTTTCTTTTTTAATTCTATAGCACTCTTCAGAGGAGAAACAAACAGGCAGACACCTTGTGCTTCTGTTGAATTGTGAAGATTTGGATTTGACAGATGTCTGACAGAACTTTCAGTGCTGGCCTTGTCATTGTCCCACTGTGTGCCCTTGGAAAAGTAAGCATTTAAATGTGTTTTCCTTGGCGTAAACATCAGCCTTTTATTGGTAGCTGCCCTAGAGGGCATCAATAGATTACCTCTACTGTGTTCATCAGAGTACCTGAAAGCATCAATTTAGAGAAAGGGTTGTAATTTTCATTCCTGGCTTCCTAAGTTTCAGTCCACGGTTACTTGGCCTTGATACTTGGGACCCACTATGGAAAGGTAGGAAAAGTAAGTCACAGTGAATACCTGTGACTGGGGCTTGGCTTGCCTCACATGATGCTGCTTTGCATGACAAGCTTGACAGCAAACTTGCAATGTCTACAAAGATTTTTATTATATATATATATATGTATGTATATATATCATACAATGTAATACACATATACATACACACAACTGAAACTACCATTGTTTTAAAATGGATGCTTTAACTATATAATAAGTCAAAAACCAAAGCTAAAAAATATGGCTCATCACAGAAACAAAAATTAGCTAATAGTTTCAGCTTTAATATTAATGCCAATATTTCATTATGGTAGACCAAAGTGGAATCCACCTGCATGCCCTTCGCATGAAAGGTGCTAGAACCATCGTCTCTAAACCTAGAGTGCAGAGTACTCTGGAGATATCAAAGCATGGACTATTGAGACACATGGCTTCTAGAGCGCTACTTTAATAATCATTGAAGTAAACCTATCTCAACGGATTGAATGTTGTATGATTCATTATGTATCATTCCCAATAAAATTATAGAAATGAGTAGCAGTGTTCTGAGACTCATGGAGAGATGTGGATAAAACCATAAAATGGCATTAAGAATTTCAAAAAGAAACCTTCCTCACCTTGCCTGTCTGTGACAGCGTCTTGATGATATTTTCTTAAATACGGTATGTTCAATAATTTCCAGGAAAGATACATCTAACTTTTATGCATAGCTTATTACAACTGCTTGGAAGCTATGGTTGCTTTAAAATGAGTACTTTAACTTTAGAATTAATCAAAAACTATACAAAATATATCAATATTTCTAATTGTTGCCTCTTTCTGGTGGGATCCAGGCTGATCAAGGGATTTCTCAGGGGCCCTGATGGCAGGACAATGAAATCCTAGGTCTTTTTCCTTTCCTCAAGGCAAGGTCCAGTCTTGCTCTGGGGCCAGGGCCTCAGAGTAGTTTAGGTTTCTGTTCATGGTGACCTGACTTTCCCTCTAAAAGAAATCCACTGTCTGCTCCGTCTGTGGCCCACTTGAAATAGTTAGGGTTCTCTTTGTCCAGTTCTTGATTTAGCTCATTGTGCTAATAGACTTTGGGCTTTTGTGGGATAGATTCCATGTCTCCCTCTTTTTTTCTCTATATACTGTATGTAATATGTTGTACTTCCTAATAAATATTTTTGCCATGAGCCATCAGCCTGTATGTATAAGACCTCCTGATCCAAAATTTCCCATCTGCTTTACTTTCTCATCATATGATTCTCTCTCTCTCTCTCTCTCTCTCTCTCTCTCTCTCTCTCTCCTCTCTCTCTCTCTCTCTCTCTCTCTCTCTCTCTCTCTCTCTCTCTCTCGGACTTATCACTGAATAATGATCTTGTGGTCTTGTTCACCATCTAAAGCATTACAGTATATAGCAAATACAATATATTTTTATATTCCTAAAATAAGAAAAGAAAGAAAGAAATTCCAGTCCACTGAGAGCTATTGTGCCAGCTAGCTAGTTTAATATCAACACTTGAGATAAGTAAAAGTCGTTCTGAAAGAGGGAATCAAGGGAATCTCACTTAAAAAGTTGCCTCATCTTTACCGGAGAGCCCAGCTACTGTGTACATTGCCAACTCTGGAGACACGGTCTTGGGGCTATATGAAGGCAGGCTGAGAAGCCATGAAAAGCAGGTCAATAACCAGCCTTGTTCTGAGGCGTCTGCATCAGTTCCTGCTTCCAGGTTCCTGCCTTGAGTTCCTGCCCTGAATTTTCTCCAGTGATGGTGTGTAACTTGTGTGTTTTAAACTGAAGTAAACCCTTTGCTCCCAAAGTTGCTTTCGATCATGGTATTTTATCAGAGAAAGAGAAACCCTAAGACAACTATCAAGTTTCAATAGCAACCAAAATAAAAACACAGCATAATTAAATATCAATGTATATAATGTAGATTCCTAAAATACTCTCATAGACTTGCATAGTTAGAATGAACTAGAGTTAAGGTTAAAATATATATAAAATATTTGAGATTCTGAGGAAACAAATTCTCACAATGCACACAAATTAAGCTAGGTGCTAAATGTAGGATTAACTTCGAAATCAGTTTCCTTGAGTTATACTATTTCTTATTGCATATGTAAATTCCTTTTGGTAGAGACCATTCACCAGTTTTCTGTGACTCACAGAAAGAATGATTGCTTACATTACCAAAGTACTTCTATTTCTTCTAAGTCCTCACATCATACATTGATTTTTCCAGCTTCTACATTGTCACATTGTACATTGTTTCTACATCTTCTAAATTTTCATGTTCTACACTGTTTTTGTTTCACTTTAATAGTTTATTTTTGACAGATATATTACATGCAGTTTTCACAACTATTTTAAAACTGAATATTCTCAAAGTGTTCTTATTCCTTACTTTATAGTGATACTAACTAAACATAGAATTGATATCGTGACACTATTATATTAATTTGTACTATGGAATAATTTTAATATTATAATAAATTATCCTATTACTTTCACCCAAAATCGCTTATTTAGTTTACTTTTCCAACAATTATATGCTATTTTCTTTTAATGCTCATCAAAACTATGACTTCTACCTATTTTCTACCATCTACTGAATTTTTTGATTCTTAAATGAGAATATCTTCAATGTCTGAAAATGGACATGAGAATGTCAAACTGGGCATAATTTTTTACAGTTCTCAGTTTAGAATTGTGTGTAGACAAAGATCTCAGCATTTGATTTAATGGATTTCCATTTGACTGTTTGATATTCTACTAAAATAACTACAATCACTGTGTGTGTGTGAGAGTGTGTATATATGTGCATGTTTACATGTGACTCTGTGTGTGTGTGTGTGTGTGTGTGTGTGCGCACGTGCACGCTTGTGTTTCATCTAGGCTGTGGGGAACCATCAGAGGAAAACTTGTGGGAGTCAGTTCTTTCCCTCTACCATGTGAGTTTCAGAGGTTGAACACCAGTTGTAGGACATAGCAGCAAGTACCTTTACCTGCAGATCCACCTTGATGGCCTTCTTACCATTTGTATAGAGGCCCAGAAAAAAATGTGCTTTTTCTTGCTCATCTTGATGACATATGCCATTTTCAGGAATAGTAGGACATGAGAACCATTTGGCATTACTGCCTTTCCTTGATATTTGGAGTGTCTCTCGATGTATAGAATAAGAAGAATTGAAATCACTGACTTGTTCATGACTAACTTTTAGGATGACTATTTTTTGACAGGAAGGTTGATGACCAAGGACAGAGAACTGCACAAACTATATCCACTAAGATGTGTTTACTTCAGCACTGTTTAAAAAATTGTTGTGGACTCTCCTTATAAATATCTATGCCTTGAACAATCCTGTGTTAAAAGTACAACTAGAAAACATGAACATTGAGATCTGAGAGCATTACCTATTGTACCTATATAATGTTGGGGATAAAACTCCCTCAGTCCCTTCCTAAGATCTTTAATATATAAGTTTTCCCCCTGAAATATTAGGATAGGTTCCTGGACATTGGGTGATTATTAAATCAATAGGCAAAAGTTGCTAGATTTTAAAAACTGAAAATAGAGATGAATCACTTTCAAATGACTTTCTCTACTTGAGCCTTTTCATCTCCTCTTAATACTCTATGTAACCAGTTTCCTTTAAGGGCTCTGACTGGATAAATATGCCAGTCGATATGTGTAACACAACTGTTTTCATTGACTTATGACTTGTGAAGATTTTGAGAGACATTTCCTCCTTGTGGAGAATTCTTATAGAGAATCTGAAGCTCTGAGGAATTAAAAGTATGACCCTGGTTCACTTCTTGTATTGACAAAGACCGGGAATGGCAATCTACACCCAATTATCAGCTCTGAGTGTTTAGGATATGGTTACTATCTCCATAAATGTTATTTTACAGTGAGTGGCATAGTCTCTGATTGATGAATCAGGGATACTCATAAAGCAACAAAAGACATTGAGTGGATGGTATGGATGTTCTTTTGTTCCGTTCTCTGGATTGTATCTCTTCTTTTTTATGAGTTTATAGCTCCTGTTAGTGGAGGGAATTCAATCATGTTTTATGCATTTATAGAGTGATGGCTTTTAAGGAACAACAAAGGTCCACAAACAAAAAGAAAGACTAAGGACTAAGATAACTTCCAAAAGAAAAAACCCTCACTCCACTAGGGCATTCCCCCACTATCACTACTGTCTTGATTTGCCAGTCCTTTGGGAAAAAAATGACAGTGAAAGAGTTTCAGTTATGTCCTAAAAGAAAACCAAAAAAAAAAAGGTGTTAGAGAGATTCAAGTGTGTGACTACCATAGTTTGAATTAAATAGTCACATTAAACGACACAGAGAGGACCCAGTACAGGACTAGTGATGCTTTAAACCCGAGAGAGTGAGGGGAGGAAGCCTGTCATTGGGTGAAGCCTGCAAGGCTTTCTAGCACTAAGATCATTCAAAAGTCATTTTCTCATTTCTTTTGACGGCAAGTGCAAGAGAGCCACCACTCTCCGAGCCAACTGCTTCAATATAAAACATTGACCTCATAAGCTAAATGCTTCATTTGGTTCCAAGCTGGGAGAAGAAATAAGAGGAAATTTCTAATATGACTTGTGTAATCCTATGTCCTGAAAAGTGTTTGACTCATGCATTTATTAACTTTAAATCGACAAACTCCAAATAACAAAACACATAGCATAATAAAAGCCAAATGCCTTTATTCCAATAAAGATGTACTTGAAAGATCAAATATGAAGCAATACCACTTGATAAACGACTTAAATCAACTAGCATTTGGGCTGGCTTTCAGGGTCCTCACTCAAATTTGTAGTTTTAAAGAGCAGAATAATCTTTGCATCACGAGTCAATAGCTCTGTATTTTTAAAGATTGATGAATAAATACTGAAACTGTGATAAAATTTTTAAATGGAATATTATTCAGCTATTAAGAAGAATGAAGCTCTGCCCGGAAGTGAACTGATACCACCCCATGGCTCCCTGCACCCAAATGCCGAGGGGAAGAGAGTTAAATACCCAGAAATGCAGACCTTCTGAGACCACAGGACAAACTGCCACTTCTGCACACCTCTGCCCACATCCCTGGTCTCAGGGGAAACTGCAGAGTGACTCTAGACACAGGGATATAGGAACAGTCAGTTGCCAGTACCTGCAGTTCTAGTCTGGGCCCAGGACTGAACTAAATCGGCCAAACAGCTCCCTGCACCCAAATCCCATGGGGGAGAGAGCTGGACCCTCAGAAGTGTAGACACTCCTGAGAAGTCAGAGGAGACTACCCTCTACCCACAGTCCAGACCCAAGAGGGTCTAGAATGTGGCCTAGTGCCAACTGTGCCCCCTGGGTGCAAGGACCTAGGAACAATCGGTCAGGGCACTTCTGATTCCTGCCTGCACCTAGAGCTGGAAGACAGTCAACCAGGAGCACCTACACACTGGAAATCAGAGCACCCATTCTCAGAAAAACCTGAAAGAAATCAGGAAAACAGTTCTACAGGAGTGCTGACATAGAGACTTACAGGAGGGTCAAACCACTTCAGAAACAGCAAGACAAGCAAACACCAGAGACAACCCAATGACTAGAGGCAAGCCCAGGAAACTAAGCAACAGAAACCAAGACTAGTTGTCAACATCAAAGCCCAGTACTCCCACCAAAGAAAATAGTGGATATCCAAACATAACAGAGAAGCAAGATTTAGATTTAAAATCACATTTTAGGATAATGATGGAGGACCTTAAGAACATTAATAACTCCCTTAAAGAAATGCAGGACAACACAAGTGAGTAGAAGCCCTTAAAGAGGAAACACAAAAATTCCTGAAAGAATTATAGGAAAACACAACCAAACAGGTAAAGGAATTGAACAAAACCATACAGGATTTAAAAATGGAAATAGAAACAATAAAGAATGCACAAAGGGAGACAACCCTGGATAGAGAAATCCTAAGGAAGAGGCAAGGAGCCATAGATACAAGCCTCACCAACAGAATACAAGAGATAGAAGAGAGAATCTCAGGGTCAGAAGATACCATAGAAAACATTGACACAACTGTCAAAGATAATATAAAAGGGAAAATGCTCCTACCCCAAAACATCCAGGAAGTACGGACACAATGAGAAGATCAAACCTAAGGATAACAGGTATAGAAGAAAATGAAGATTCCCAACTTAAAGGCAGGATATAATCAGACTCAGGGCTGAAACCAACCAAGTAGAATTGAAAAGGACTATACAAAGAATCAATAAAACCAGGAGCTGGTTCTTTGAGAAAATCAACAAGATAGATGAATCTTTAGCCAGAATAACCAGAGATCACAGAAAGTGTAGCCAAATTAATAAAATCAGAAATAAAAAGTTAGACATAACAACGGAATCCGAAGAAATGTAAAAACATCATCAAATCCTACTACAAAAGCCTATATTCAACAATATTGGAAAATCTGGAGGAAATGGACAATTTTCTGGACAGATACCAGGTACCAAAGTTAAATCAGGAACAAATAAACCATCTAAACACTCCCATAACTCCTAAAGAAATAGAAGCATTTATTAAAAGTCTCCCAACCAAAAAGAGCCCAGGACCAGATGGGTTTAGTGCAGAATTCTATCAGACCTTCATAGAAGACCTCATACCAATACTGTCCAAACTATTCCACAAAATTGAAACAGACAGAGCACTACCAAATTCCTTCTATGAAACCACAATTACTCTTATACTGAAACCACACAAAGACTCAACAAAGAAAGAAAACTTCAGACCAATTTTCCTTATGAATATTGATGCAAAGATACTCAATAAAATTCTTGCAAACCAAATCCAAGAACACTTCAAAATGATCATCCATCATGATCAAGTAGGCTTCACCCCAGGCATGCAGGGGTGGTTTAATATACAAAAATCCATCAATGTAATCCACTATATAAACAAACCCAAAGATAAGAACCACATGATCATTTCATTAGATGCTGAGAAAGCATTTGACAAAATTCAACACCCCTTCATGATAAAAGGCCTGGAAAGATCAGGAATTCAAGGCCCATGTCTAAACATAATAAAAACAATATACAGCAAACCAGTAGCTAACATCAAACTAAATGGACAGAAACTTGAAGAAATCCCACTAAAATCAGGGACTAGACAAGGCTGTCCAGTCTCTCCCTACTTATTCAAAATAGTACTTGAAGTCCTAGCCAGAGCAATCAGACAACAAAAAGAGGTCAAAGGGATACACATTGGAAAGGAAGACGTCAAAATATCACTATTTGCAGATGATATGATAGTATACATAAATGACCCCAAAAATTCCACCAAAGATCTACTAAGCCTGATAAACAACTTCAACAAAGTGCCTGGGTATAAAATTAACTCAAACAAATCAGTAGCCTTCCTCTACACAAAAGATAAACAGGCTGAGAAAGAAATTAGGGAAACGACACCCTTCATAATAGTCCCAAATAATATAAAATCCCCTGGTGTGACATTAACCAAGCAAGTGAAAGATCTGTATGACAAGAACTTCAAGTCTCTGAAGAAAGAAATTGAAGAAGATCTCAGAAGATGTAAAGATCTCCCATGCTCATGAATTGGCAGGATTAATATAGTAAAAATGTAGCTCTCTCCCGAGAGACACAGCCAGAATACAGCAAACACAGAGGCGTATGCCAGCAGCAAACCACTGAATTGAGAATAGGACCCCCGTTGAAGGAATCAGAGAAAGAACTGGAAGAGCTTGAAGGGGCTCGAGACCCCATATGTACAACAATGCCAAGCAACCAGAGCTTCCAGGGACTAAGCCACTACCTAAAGACTATACATGGACTGACCCTGGACTCTGACCTCATAGGTAGCAATGAATATCCTAGTAAGAGCACCAGTGGAAGGGGAAGCCCTGGGTCCTGCTAAGACTGAACCTCCAGTGAACTAGACTGTTGGGGGGAGGGGGACAATGGGGGGAGGGTGGGGAGAGGAACACCCATAAAGAAGGGAAGGGGGGAGAGGGATGTTTGCCCGGAAACCGGGAAAGGGAATAACACTCGAAATGTATATAAGAAATACTCAAGTTAATAAAAAAAAATAGTAAAAATGGCAATTTTGCCAAAAGCAACCTACAGATTCAATGCAAACCCCATCAAAATTCCTACTCAATTCTTTATAGAGAGAGAAAGAGCAATTTGCAAATTCATTTGGAATAACAAAAACCCTGGATAGTGAAAACTATTCTCAATAATAAAAGAACTTCTGGGGGAATCACCATCCCTGACCTCAAGCTGTATTGCGGAGCAATAGTGATAAAAACTGCATGCTGTACAGATACAGGCAGATAGATCAGTGGAATAGAATTGAAGACCCAGAAATGAACCCACACACCTATGGTCACTTGATCTTTGACAACAGAGGTAAAACTATCCAATGGAAGAAAGATAGCATTTTCAACAAATGGTGCTGGTTCAACTGGAGGTCAGGATATAGAAGAATGCAGATCGATCCATGCTTATCACCCTGTACAAAGCGTAAGTCCAAGTGGATCAAGGACCTCCATGTCAAACCAGACACACTCAAACTAATAGAAAAACATGTGGGAAGAGTCTTGAACACATGATCACTGGGGAAAATTTCCTAAACAAAACACCAATGGCTTATGCTGTAAGATCAAGAATTGATAAATGGGACCTTATAAAACTGCAAAGCTTCTAAAAGGCAAAACACACTGTCATTAGGACAAAACAGCAACCAACAGACTGGGAAAAGATCTTTACCAATCCTACAACAGATAGAGGCCTTATATCCAAAATATACAAAGAACTCAAGAAGTTAGACCGCAGGGAGACAAATAACCCTATTAAAAAATGGGGTTCAGAGCTAAACAAAGAATTCACAGCTGAGGAATGCCGAATGGCTGAGAAACACCTAAAGAAATGTTCAACATCTTTAGTCATAAGGGAAATGCAAATCAAAACAACCCTGAGATTTCACCTCACACCAATGAGAATGGCTAAGATCAAAAACTCAGGGGACAGCAGATGCTGGCGAGGATGTGGAGAAAGAGGAACACTCCTCCATTGTTGGTGGGATTGCAGAGTGGTACAACCATTCTGGAAATCAGTCTGGAGGATCCTCAGAAAATTGGACATTGAACTGCCTGAGGATGCAGCTATACCTCTCTTGGGCATATACCCAAAAGATGCCCCAACATATAAAAAAGACACGTGCTCCACTATGTTCATTGCAGCCTTATTTATAATAGCCAGAAGCTGGAAAGAACCCAGATGCCCTTCAACAGAGGAATGGATACAGAAAATGTGGTACATCTACACAATGGAATATTATTCAGCTATCAAAAACAACGAGTTTATGAAATTCATAGGCAAATGGATGGAACTGGAAAATATCATCCTGAGTGAGGTAACCCAATCACAGAAAAATACACATGGTATGCACTCATTGATAAGTGGCTATTACCCCATAAGCTTGATTTACCCAAGGTGCAATCCACAGGATGCTCAAGAAGAAGGATGACCAAAATGTGGATGCTCCCACTCTTTGTAAAAAGGGAAATATATCCAAAGGAGGGGATATGGAGGTAAAGTTTAGAACAGCAACTGAAGGAATGGCCATTCAGAGCCTGCCCCACATGTGGCCCATATATATACAGCCACCAAAACTAGATAAGATTGATGACGCTAAAAAGTGCATACTGAAAGGGACCGGATATAGATCTCTCCTGAGAGAAACATCCAAAGCATGTCCAATACAGAGGTCAATGCTAGCAGCAAACCACTGAACTAAGAACAGGACCCCCTTTGGGGGAATTAGAGGAAGGATTGAAAGAGCTGAAGGGGCTTGCAATCCCATAAGAACAACAATGCCAACCAACCAGAGCTCCCAGGGACTAAACCACTACCAAAAGACTATACATGAACTGACCCTGGGCTCCAACTGCATATGTAGCAGAGAAGAGCCTTGTTGGGGCACCAGTGGAAGGGGAAGCCTTTGGTCCTGCCAAGGTTGGACTCCCAGTGCAGGGGAATGTCAGGGGTGTGTGGGGGGTTGATGGTAAGTGGGTTGCATAGGGGGGAACACCCATATGGGGGAGTGGATGGGGGGGGTCTTATGGACAGGAAACCAGGAAATGGAATAACATTTGAAATGTAAATAAAGAAATATATCTAATAAAAATTTTTACAAAAAAATTTAATCTTGAAAAACAACAAAAAAAGAGAATAGAATTACAAAATTAGCAGGTAAATAGGTAGAGTTAGAAACAACCATTTCCAGGAAACCCAGACTAACCCCCAGACCAAGGAAGATAAATCTTGCTTTTTCTTTTTCATTTTACATGTTAGCTTTCAATGTTCAGATATGTGGCTTTCATTTTGAATACCTAAGGGTTTAGGAAATCATCAAGGGCTCATGGGGTAGGGAGGGATGCTTTCAAGGGTGGAGAGATAGAATCCATTAGTGGGTAGAAAGAGGGATAACAGAACAGGAATCATTAAATTATGACAGAGATGGATGCAAAGACTAGAAGAGGACACACAGAGAGGAAGATAGACATTATCAATTTTTCAAAAACTTTGTATAAAACCTACTACTAGAAGCTTCCAAAAATATGTAATATATACATACATGTACATTACACACACATGTACATATAGGTATACCTATATGTATGCATATATTTTTAATAGACTTATTCTATAGTGGGACAGCAATGCCTCTTCTAGACATGGCTGGCTGGCAAGTAAAAAGCCTAGCATTGAGAATGAGATACTTCTATGGGAGTTCTAGGCCAGTGAGGTCTCAAAGATTATAGACTATTTCCAATGCTCTCGGTTGCCTTCCAGAACTTGATGGTGCTAACCTGGAAGTTTCATCAGTACTGGCTAGCTTCTACAGTGCTAGGAAATGATACAGATCCTACAGAAGGAAAGAGTAACCACCAGCAATATATAGCTATAAACCCTACAAGCTACTAGTATGGCTGGCAAGGTATGTCCATCGAAGCAATAGTCATCTTAACGTCAGGGTCGTAACTACCTTGTGACTGAACTTAGTGCCTACTTCATAAGATGTTATAAGAGTCTGTGTTTAGATAGGCCTAGTGGAGAACCTACAGTTATTTTTCTACTAAATGGACATAGTTTTAAAATGGCTCCTAAAGACTTGTCATTATATCTGTATATTAGTTAGTCTCCCAATCCTCAGCAAAAACAAGGAAACAAAAACTTCTTTTAGCCGTCGTTGGCAATTAACGCAGAGGTCTACAACTGGTCAAAATGCAGAGAATGGAATGCAAGACTGTAGAATGTTCAACTTTAAGTGGGACATCTGTATCACACTCACCTCCTTGCTAAAATTGTAAGAGTCAGAGGCAGTGAATGACCACCAGGAAACAGAATTTTCCAGATGGGACAGGACAGTAGTATACATGCGCTTACAGTCATTGTTACAGGATGCGAAAGACCTACAGAAGCTTATATTATATAACAAAAGGGTGAAAATTCCCAACCCTAACTAAGGAGCTCTTGGCAATTTGATAGCTAGTAGGAGAGGGAGAGTCAGTTTTTTAAGAGTGTGTAGGTTGAGTAATACCTCAGTGGATGACCACACACACACACACACACACACACAGTCACACATAAACACAGACACACACACTCACACTCACACACTCACACACAGACACAAACACAGACACACACACACACACACACACGAGTGTGGTTGGCAAAATTGGACTCAATGGGTTCAGACTTTTGGGGAAAGGATGTGAGGTTGGGTGAATGGGGAAAAATATGTGGGAAGAGTTGGGAAGAGTTTTGATCAAAATACATTGTATGAATTTCTCAAATATCTAATTCCAATGTAAAGAGAAAAATTCTCTTTTAATGTAAAACTTATGTGACCTAAGTAAAAATCTTCCATAACGTATCTGTGGAAATAATAATTGATTCCCCTTGGTTATGTGCTTTGACTCCTTATCCTTCATTTTTATTTCTCTTTAACTTTTCCTTTTCATCCTGCCTAGGAAATAGAGCCTCTCTAACTCTAGCCTTGATTATTACATGAGTGGACTGAAGCAGCAAGGAGGAAGTGAAAAGCAGGAGAAGATAATTAATCTAAAGTCATCATCATTATTAGTGAATGTCCTGGTGTTTCCTGAAGCCCCAGTAACTTGCCTGAGACTAAAGAGACTTGACTTCTCATTAAGGAAACTTGCTCGTAGGTCTCTCAGCTCCCAACACAGACATCCCTTGTCTTAATTGACACTGCAAATGGTCCTAGGGGAACTTGAAATAACCTTTAAGGACAGCGTAATGGCATCTGTTCAGACTGTTTTCTCCTTCAGGGTGAATTCAGTAGTGATGCTTTCTTATAATGACAGCAATAATTGAACTTCTAAAGTTGTTCTACTGCATGGTCAAGGCTCTCCCATATCACTATAGGATTGCTGAAAGGAGAGAGGTGATGTCCACTTTCTGCTTGCATGGATAGCATATAGATAAACCCAATCTAAGGCAAGGATCCATATGACAAAGAAAAATGATATAGCTAATAAAGGTAATGGTAGACACTGTTTTCCCTACTTGTCTAGAATGTCCTTTCCTCAAGCCCTTCCTCCATCAGTTGTAGGTCCAAGTGTATCTCATGGCATGTCCTGTGAAATTACCTTCTATATACTTTTGATGTAGAAGCCTTTAACTTTTGTGGCAAATCAATTCCAAAAAGCCAGCCCATGTATATTGTTGGTAGACAGCTTGCTCTTCTGGTGTCAAAAGTTTTGTGGTACACATCTCCACACGCTTCAACAGCTATGCTCTCCTGTACTGGTCTAGGCTACCCTTATTATTCCTAGGAATTTGTAAAATTAATAGTGGAATTTGTGTGCATGGTTTAATGAATTAGAAAGGTGGTCCTTTATTGCTTATCTTAAGTTGGGCTACTGAAAGGTAATTCACCTTTAAAGTTGACCCTAGTTGATACGTTTATTCTGTTACTCATCTCTCATCTGCTATGCCCTTAAATAGTGTCCACCATTTAAACAGAGGGAAGACATGGGAAGAGACTGTAAATTGTCTTTCTGACAACAGTATTTTAATGTGGTAAGATTTTCTCTACAAGATCATTACAAAGTCTGTGCTGCCTACACTGTGTGTGTGTGTGTGTGTGTGTGTGTGTGTGTGTGTGTAAACATGCTTGTATACAGCCTGAAATTGATGTGCTACTCTAAGTTATGAGAAGTATTTAGCTAACTCCTATTCTCAGAGATGCTTGAATGAAAGATAGGTCCTTGAGTGATGGTAATGCTATTGACTTTGACTTTGCCCCTCCCAAGTTTCTAGTCCCCCTACTGCTCCCACTTACCAGATCATCAAAGGTCAGGTACCCTGAACAGGAAACCTGTCAAAGAGAAAGTACATTACAAGGAAATAATGGAATCACAGTCACGGAAGTGTGTGTGCATAGAAACCATCCACAGGAACCGAGTTCATTCTGTATGGTATCGCAACATATCAAAAAGGCATAACACGATTCTGCCTCTGTCAGAATGGATACTGCCAGAAGGCTGACAGTGATTGTAATAAGAATTATAAATATTTCATCCTCCAAAATGAGTTCAGAGAACTTTGAGGAAAGTCAATCCTGTATAAATGTGGTCATGATAAGACGAGTGACTCAATTCTTGCTTCCTAGAAGCATTTCTCGTTTGCTATGACAATCGGATGCATACATAAAAACGATGACATTTATTGAGTGGTACAAAATGGTGGGGAATTTCTCTAGATATTTCATATGTATGCATTATCTTTTGTATTGTTTTCTAAAAATCCCATTTGTCATGTAAGGAAACTGTGACAAAGACAGATGAGGTAACTCATACAAGTCATAGACATAGTAAGTTATAAAACCAGAACTCAGGCAGCCTGGCTTGCACTTCCCATGTTCTAATTATATATATGAGCTTTCCACGGCAGTATTTCCAGTCATTTTTGCTCAGCACATCTTGATCAATTTTTCAAGCATAAAAACAAACTTTAGACACACAGTTTTTAATTACCACATACACCAAAACTAAAAGAAGGCTTTATCAACTTATCTGATATAAAAAAACATTTAGTCAGAACAACCACCTCTTTTTCTCCCTGAAGTATACACTGTTACTTTAGGATTTAAAATTTATTATCAATCAGCAAGTCATCATCTACCTTATTTAAATGTAACAAATGGTTGTATACTCCATTGGTAAGACAGCAATCTCTTGGTAAACTTAGTGCCCTGATGTGCGGGCAGGTGATTTGAAAGTTGTTGAATTATCTCAGGATCGTCTGCTTCAGATCTAGAAGTGATGAGGATATAGTAAAATAATGGAGAAGAAACCTGCAGCCTCTACTTGATTGCATATTAACTAACATAATTCCATGATGGATTTCTGAGAACACCTTTTTCACATACAAAATGAGGCAAATTCATACACTCAATGTTTTATATACACAATGAAACTTCTTAATAAAGAAGTTTCTTTCAGTATGTTCCTTTTATTGGGTGGATATTAGGTAGCTGACTCTTCCTAGGGCACAATACTGGAAAATAAATTTAAATTCTGGCATCCTAATTGATGAAGCCAGCAAGGACACTGAGTCACCAACAAGTCCTGGCTGTGGGTTTCAGAGGTGTTATTCTCATGGAAAGTAGTGTAGAAGAAGGAGGATTGTTGACAATTATAATGTCTCCCTGTATTTCATTATCTTCTCTGATTTAGAGTTGGCGTGACAGTGTTGATGAAGTGGTGTTTAAAGTTGATACATAGTTAAGTTTATAACTTTAGTATCTCTTAGCCTATTCTCCTAAAAGAATAATGGTTTCTCTTCAGGGACCATTGAGAATGATATGAGGAGGAGGATGAGGAGGAGGAAGAGGAGGAGGAGGAGGAAGAAGAGGAGGAGGAGGAGGAGGGAGAGGAGGAGGAGGAGGAGGAGGAAGAAGAGGAAGAGGAAGAGGAAGAGGAAGAAAAGTCCATGAATCTCAAATATGTTAGCAAGCAAAGTTAGATAATCATTAGTTTTCTAGAGTCAGTGACTTTTCTCCTTGCTGTGACATAATACCTGAAAAACAATATGAGGAAGAATTTAGTTTGATTCACAACTTGAGGGTACAGTCTACCATGGCAGTATCAGGAGGCAGCTGGTCACAAAACAGAAAGACACAAACACAGAAAGACATTCTGTGTTCAGTATTTCTCTTCACTTTTGGTGTTCAATTCGCTTTCTCCTGTGTATCAAGTCCTGGACACAGTACATTCAAGTTAAGCCATCTCTCTTCCCTTGGACCATCAAGGAAATATACACATGCCTTCAATTACCCTGTTCCCATGCTGATATTGAATCTGGTCAAATAGACAGTGAATTGTAACCGCCACCTCAACAACAATGCAGAGCTATAAACTGTAGTCTTCATTTGCATTCAAAGGTCCCCAGAAATATATCTGCATTAGACATCATGCCTCTTCTGAGTATTATCTGTTAGAAAGAAAGAATGTGTCTTACATAAAATTGTTGAGATAGCTTCCTTTAGCTATATTCAGCCACCAGTTCTGAGCCATCAAAAATTAGTGAATGACTTTGGTGATTGTAAATCAGTTGTTTGAAACTGCACTCATCAGCTGTTCCACATCCTTCAGTAGGTGATTGGCAGGGCGTCAAGATCTTTGATAACGCTATCACAGACAGTCTTCATACAGCACTTGGCAGAAGGAAATTTCACTATCTGTTTCATTTATGGAAACGATGCACAAGTATAATTTCAAACTATCAAATAGATGTGAGATCAAGATTCAAGCCTAGAGACTTTTCCAAGAATCCATTCTAGTCCAGATATCATGGAGGAAATTCTCTCTAACATATTCAAAGTACACAGAGAACATGAAAATAATCTCATGCTCCCACTTACAGGGATAAGGATATCCACCTTGAAAAATGAAATCACAATGAAATGAGGTTTCTATCAAAAACAGAATACACACAAACACCAAAAATCTGTTGCCAATGTCATGGTTGGCCTTTAGCAGTTCTAGAATCAGGATGTATGTTGACCAGTAAGATTTACCCTATACAACAGGAGAAATGAAAGGTAAAGTTCAGTTCTCCACAAAGTAAGGACCCCCAGAATTGGCCTGTGCAGCGGAAACTTTCATTTTGCAAACATCAGTTGAGATTTCACCCTAAATAAATCATCTTACATATGAACTCTAGTTTACTTTAGAACCCAGAAACATTCTTTCCTACTCTGGCTCTCATGAGAGAATATTAAGCTATCCCTTTCAGCTTCCATTATCTTCCCCAGGGCATTCTACTCTTGTGCTCTGGGGTGACACTCTCAAGACACATCCAGGGACCAGGCTCTTCTGTGTTTGCAGGCCCTTGTTGACATTGCAGGTTTACTGGCACTCATAGAACCTGAGAGTCAGGTCCACTAGGGAAACATGAATCTTACGGATCATTGGCTGATATAGTCCACAAAGGCAATGAGAGCAGAGACATCAAACAGGAGGTTCAGAAGCCCTGTGAATAAACAACAATGGACCTGCAGTCAGTAGGCAGATCAATTTTACTTAGGGTGATTGAAGGATTATAAAGTTTTGGGGGACTGAGGGCAAGGACATCCTAGATGTGCAAAGGTCATTGGCTGGGGACTTAGGGTACCTGAAATGTCTCGTTAGCATGGGGAAGCATTTCAGGAATCTCAGTGCTGGCTCAACTGGCTTTGTTAGGAGAAAGGAAGTTACTCTTATAAACCAAGGCTATGTGACATTCCCCAGGTAGAGGTGAGTGTGGGGTCTTAGAATTCCCTGGACAAGGTCCAAGAAGGAGAAACTCTGTTAATGAAGGGACTCTTCCATTACCCCAAAATCCGAGAAGGCTCTCCAGTCAATGGTAGACTTCTGCCTTAATTAGCAGAGCGTTCCTCCATTCGAAGGCAGAGAAAAGTGATAAAGGAAATAGCATTGTGTGGAAGGGACTAGCAGAGTGAAATCTAATAACAGGATAGAGCTGAGAAGTATGATATTCTAAATATGTTCCATCATAGAAGAAAACAGCAGTTGAGTACTCATAGATTCAAATCAAATTCGGCCTCTATCTGAATGCCTCTTCCTTTATTTTGTTTAGTTTTTTTATCAATCATTTTATTAGTTTACATTTTAAATGATATCCCCCTTCCCAGTTACCCTTCCACAATCCTCCCATCTCATCCCCTTCACCTCCTCCCCTTTACCTCTCCTCCACCTAGTCACCCACTCCTGCCTCACCACTCTAGCGTCCCCCTTTGCTGGGGTATTAAAGCTCCACAGGACCAACGACGTCCCCTCCCATTTTATTTTATTTTATAGGTTTATTTATTTATTTCATGCATGTGAGTACACTGTCGCTGTCTTCAGACACACCAGAGGAAAGCATCAGATCCCATTACAGATGGTTATGAGCCACCATGTGGTTGCTGGGAATCAAACCCAGGTCCCCTCTGGAAGAACAGTCAGTGTTCTTAACCACTGAGCCATCTCTCCAGCCTTCCCCTCCCATTTTTATTGGCTTCAGAATGGCAGTCTAAAGAGCTTGTCATGAGGCAGAGGAAAAAAAATCTCTTGTAACTCTCAAAACGGAAGTAGAATCCTGTTTTCCATGGTCCACTTCAACTCGTACTGGAACAAATTTTATTCACTGATAACGATTTTCCTAAAGGTTTAGAAAACTGTGTCTCAAGGGATACAGGGAACACTTCTGATTTTATCACAAGTAAAAGTTTGCCATTTTCTTTTCATCAAAATATCCCCTTTAGCAGACTGGCCTTGACTTGAGTTCAGAAGATGTGAAAAGTATGATTTCCTTGAGCCTCTTTGGGAAATGTTTGTTGGGTTGCTTTCGTCTGCTGTTGTATACGTAAGTATGTGTGCGGGTGATATGTATATGGGATTCATGTGCATATGTGTGCATGTATATAGGTGTGGATGACTGATGTTTACATTAGGCAACTTCCATAATCACTTTCCACTTCACATAATGAAGTAGACTCTTGGGGTGAGCCTCGAACTTCCTATCCAACTGGTTTAAGTAGCAACTTCCCATGGTTTTCTATCTACAAGATACTCTGGATTACAAATGGCCATCACACCCACGCAACTTTCACAGAGGATTTGATGATCTGAGTCCCAGCTCTAATAGCTTCAAGGCAAGCGTTTTACCCACTGGGCCATCTCTCAACACCTGCTTCTTGAACCAATAAACAACAATTTAACAACCACACCTTATACTTGGTTGTCTTGATTATTTTACAAAGTACTTAGCAAAAAGAAAATTTCAAGCAAATGTCCCTTCTTTTATCTCACATTCAAACCCTTAAGAAGGTATTATGTGCAAAGGTAATTCTTGTTCCCTGTATTTTTGACTTAGTATGGCTATGTATTTACTAAATTTCCATGCACTTGATTTGAAAAGGCACCATATTTTTAAATGGAGATAGAAATTTCCAAAAGTTTAAACAGTCACCCTTCTCTATCCCTATACAGATGTCTTTTTCAAATAGATTTTTATTTTGTTTTGAGTATTTTTTCTATGCTTTAGGCAAACCAAGAGCTCTTCTGGGTATAAGGTATTTTCGTAGAGACTCACAAGGTGCATTAAATCCACAATGATGATGATGATGTGATTCCTATTAAGGTATCAGTTCATTCATTAAAGGCAATAAATCCTGTTCTGTGATTCTACTGTGCTTTGTATTCTTAGGGCAAACATGAATTTCCTACTTTATGATGGCATGAAGAAGACATTAAAGTAAATGTACATGTTCTTAGTGGAAAATTGAAGAGAATAAATGATAAAGAAATGGAAATCTTGCCTTTCAGTGACTTATCTAGCTTCAAATTTTTAAATCATCTTACAAAAATGAGAAAAAATTTTTCCCTAGGATACCAAAGTATCCAAGGACACTGAGTCAATGTTTTGAACTTTAAAAACTTCACAATGCTGCTACTTGTAAACAGTGTCAGAGCTTTTTATGCAGAAAGCACACATTCTATATTAGGCAGCATTTAAATGTTAATTGTGCCTTCATGCTTGCAATAGATTATTAAAAATAGAAACACTGAAACCATTTATAGATAAACAGCTGGACCTTTGCTCCTAAATCTTTCTGGGTTCTCTCTGTAATGCTCTGTGAGTCTAGTAAGATAATATTTAAAGATTAAATTGATTCTCGAGGAATATTTAACTTTCTTTGACTTAGCATTTACTTTTCAATGATATATTTGATAACTCTGCAAGAGATGATTGTCTTTGCCACTGTTTTATTACTATGAAGAGACACCAGGACCGAGGTAACTCTTCTAAAAGAAAGGATTAATTGGGAGCTTGCTTACAGTTTCAGAGGTTTAGTCCGTTACGGCAAGAAGCATGCCAGCATGCATGGTGCAGGGACAGTACCTTAGTGTGGTAAGGACCTTCCCCTAATGTATAAAGATTTCAGGGGACCAATCACTAGGTGAGGAATAGGTGGGATCTCCAGGTTGGAGGGGTAAGAGAGGAGGAGAAAAGGGACTTGCAGGGAGTATTTTTGGAGAGAAAGATTTTGGGGGTACATGATGTAACCAAACTAGAGGCCCCCAGTTAGATGGTAGATGCGCCAGGATCTGCCACCGGAGTATTTAATTTAGTATGACTTTCTCATTAAGATGTTGGTTGTGCCCAGCAATTGTATTACCTGTTGGTTCTAAACTAAGATTGTGTGGTATTTTCCTTCGTGCAGTGACTCGACTGAGACTCAGAGAGGGGAACAGTGGCAGGGAACCCTAGCCAGCCATGGGGCTGCTAGGGGCTGGCATGGCAGTGACTCACCATGGGAATATAGCAGAGATTTTGGGAGCTTCAGGCCAGAAAGTCTGCTGAGATGAGAACAGCCTGCTGGTGCCATGTGGCCCACCGGTGCCCTGTCTACTCTGGGATGGTGCATTTTTTAGTATTTCCCATTATACCTGAGAACTGGGGAGAGAGAGGGAGAGAGAGAGGGGGGAGAGGGAGAGGGAGAGGGAGAGGGAGAGGGAGAGGGAGAGGGAGAGGGAGAGGGAGAGGGAGAGGGAGAGGGAGAGGGAGAGGGAGAGAGTGTGTCTGGTCCTGTCATGGGTTTTTAACACCTCAAAGTCCAGTCCCAGTGTCATACTTCTTCCAATGAGGCCACATTCCCTAATCCTTCTAATCCTTTCAAAGAGTTCCACTCCCAGGAGAATAAGCCTTCAAATGTATGAGACTTCAGGGACCATTTTTATTCAAACAACATCATTGATTTTAAAATACAAACGATAATTAGAGACAGCTCAATTTATATCTCAGGTCATAAGAAAGGTTGCTTTTTTTCCATCTATAAAATATAGGCCAGTACTGAGCATTTTTAGCAACTCTATTCTACTATTCCCATTTTAGTCAATAAAAATAACCGGGTATATAAATAGCCTTGGACCTTTCCAACTAATCCCTGCATGAATGACTTCATTAGATGTATGAAACCTGGTCCTTGTATATTTTTGGATCACTTGTTTTGCCTTTGGAAATCTATGTTTTAATTGATGTTAAGCCATTCTACTCCTCAGCCCTTGCTTTTAGTATCATAATGTCTGTGCATGGTTTTAGTATCACAATGTCTGTGCATTTCTCTAGCACTCTACCCAGCTCACTTCTCTGAGTCACTTGTAACTCATGAGGTCATCTACCTTTACTTCCCATTAGAACCTAACCTTTAAGTGTCTTCACTACCATTTCCATGGCAACTCATAAGTTCTGAAAATGCCCTCTCCACTTTTCATTCTGTGCATTGATTCTGTGCATTGATTGTGCTTTATGATGGACAAGTAAAGAGCATATACTCAAAGCTGTCAATCTCAGTCTCCTGTTGCTTTTAGGTATATTGATAAATGCTTTACTCACAGCTACCCAGATCCTTGTTAATAATCTATTTTCTACATTGTAAAAGCTTCATTTGATTTTAGTCTCATCTTGGTCTCATGTTCCCTGGATTCTCCTGTCAGCTCGAGTGGACTTGGATATTGAGACAGAAACTCAGAAACAGCGTTAGCTTATATCTGACACCAGTTGCTTGACCACCTGGGGCACATGCATGAGCACTTATCATTCCCCGAAGTTTTGGCTTTGATATATTCTTTACTATCATATAATTTATACCAGATAGATATTTTGAGTTAATGTGTAATTTCCCCTCAATAAAGGGCTCTCTTCTCCAGTACTCACTTCTCCAGTATGTTCATACCATTTACTTCATAAGAAAGCAGTACTTTTCCTATTCGTATACGTCTTAACATGCTTCTTCCTGTCTAAAGAGCAAATAAAATGGGAAAGGGAAACTTAAATTTGAAGGTGAATTATCACACCCTAAACAACTGTGTTCATTTATTCGAGGCCAGGACCCTTGATACTGTATTTTTAATACATATTCCACTCAATTATGTTTACTCTGTGCTCCTTCAAAGGCTGGCTCCCAAGCCTTCAATCTGCCCTGGTTGTATCCTCCATTGAATCAACATTGTAACCAAAGGGCAGCTATGCCGTTCACTCTGAGAGACTCAGTCCTCAGTGATGGATTGCTTCAAAATAGGAATAAATAGCCTCTGTTAGGGATGCCCAGGTTATTAAGCAATACTCATATAGTGGACAAATCCATGGGGCAGCCAGTAGGATGAGCTTCATTTCTCCATAACCACTGTCAAAAATGAATAAGAAAAAGTAGTGAAATGTAGCCATTATTACTATATAGACCTTAGCATGAAGGTGCTGTAATCCAATGAGAGATCACAATTTAGGTGTGCAGACTCAATTCAGGCTTTCAAGGTTAGACACAGTCAGGGAAGTAGAAGGCTTAGAAGGAGCAGTCACTTCCACAAGGGAACCCTGCCCTTGGCTTTCCGACCCACAGCAAAGTCTGCTCCTGCCCTAAGTGACAGCCTGGGTTCATTTGTGGACTAACTGTCAATAGTTTCCTCTTCCCCCAGGAAGGCAAAGATTTCTGTGTATAAGGAATTGTCCTGGTAATCCAGTCTCTCTGGCAGACACAGAGCAAAGGAAGTTACTTATGAAATTCTCCTCAGATCTCAGGTTTCGACCCTCACCTTTCAATAAAGCAATGAGCTGTGGGTGAGGAGTTTGCTTTACTTTTAGAAGCATAAAGCACAGACACAATGACAAAACCTATAATTCAGTTGTGATTAGAATTGTTGATGAGAACGGGGTTGGGGATTTAGCTCAGTGGTAGAGCGCTTGCCTAGCAAGCACAAGGCCTGGGCTCAGTCCTCAGCTCCAGAAAAAAAAATTGTTGATGACAGTGGTTATGAGAGGCAGTATTTGGTCAGGACACAGAACTATCAGAGTATACAGGCAGGTTTGGTTCTAAATTTTCTTTGAGTTCATTATTCAGTGGTGAAGGATATTAGGAGGCTAGACATGACTGTCTCCTTCTTAATGTTAGGAAAGTGCACTATTTTTCATCTTTATGCACACCTTACCAATGTGAGACTGAACAAGATGTTTGGCTTCCCACTTTTCATACTGCATTTTCTATTGACTATATAGTTCAGTCTGGGTTAACTACTGCAGCTAAGCTCCTTTTTTTCTTTCTTGATTACTTGGACCCAAAGACCTAAGAAACTCTCTCTCCTGGAACCCACAATTGCTTTGCTCTCTTTCTGTTGGCTTCATTACATTTGTGAATTGATTTCTTTTGTCTGCTGAGTGCATTCCGCCATAGTCCTTTATATCTCAGGAGTAGATAAGTGGATGATGGCAACAAAGGAAAGATGTAAGTTATTACATAATCCTTGTATCTATGTTAACACTGACTCGTCTCCCACTGCCTACAATGATCAAATTATTATCATTATTATTATATTTTATTTTTATTGAGTATTTTATTTTTTCATTAATTTATTTATTTATTCACTTTATATCCCAATTGCAGCCCCTCTTCTCACAGTCCCACCTCACAAAGTCCTTCCACCCATCCCCTTCACCTTTGGAGGTCCGCCCTCTGGGTGCCAACCTGCCCTGGCACCTCAAGTCAGTATAGGACTAGGCATATCCCCACCCACTAAAACCAGACAAGACAGCCCAGTTAGGAGAAACTATTGACAGGCAGACAACAGAATCAAGAGCAGTCCCTGCTCCAGTTGTTGGGGGACTCACAAAAAGACCAAACAGCTCATCTGCTACATATGTGCAGGGATCTTGGTTCAACCCATGTATGCTTTTTTGTTGATAGTTCAATCTCCGTGAATCCCCAAGGACCAAGGTTAGTTGACACTGTTGGTCTTCCTGTGGAGTTCCTGTACCCTCCGTGTTTCTCAATCCTTCCCCCAAATCTTCCACAAGACTTCCCAAGCTCAGTCTAATGTTTGACAGTGGGACTCTGAATCTGTTTCTGTTAGCTGCTGAGAGGTGCCTCTCAGAGGATTTTGTGAGCACTCTGTGTACTTTGGCTTCTAGGTTCAAATTTAGGGAGTTGAAAAAATCATGGAAGTGGCTGAAATTTTCTTCTCTGAGCAGAACAGTAAATTATGACTTCACTCATCTCTAGTGTGTTTCCTCTTGTTTGTAGCCACACAGGGGTAAGTTCATTCTGCCTACTGAGGCTGAAGTTTAGACTCTAAAAATGTCAGTATAGCATGTGCTCTAAAACAGGGTCAAACCCATCATGCAATTTGTCTAGCCAGTCCACTAATGAATCAAGCATCACAGACATGTTCAATGAACAAACTGAGCATGCTACATTTACTGTACTCTAGTGTGCTTTCCTCCTTAGCATCGAGAAGCAACATTAAATGGGAATTTATAAAATATCAGAGCCTGGTTTGCTCAAGAAATAATGGTCTTGAAGGACATGTCTAAGGTCATGCTCAGAATTGCATAGTTTATCCCACCAGAGCTTTGATAAGTAGCCACAGTTAGCAACTTATCTTGAAGCAATTTTCAGCAACCAGCTCACCCTATGGGGTTGACTCTTTAGTTAATAGAGAAGTGTACTCATTACAGAGAGATATTTTCTGCATCAAGTAACAAAATTGATACTGCTCCTAGACTGATTCTAAAACCGTTTACATATTGATTACCAAACACTTTCAGTATTGCCAGAGCAAAGCGGGGATATGTTGGCTTAAGTTTCAAATTGGGTGGTCAGCATACATTTAGATTTAGACTTTTTTAGGCGCAAATATTTTTTTCTAAAAATATTCTTGAGTTTGAGTGTTTTGTCCAGGGACTACCTTTAGATTCCATTCATTTTCTCCTAAGGAAATTTAATTTTATTGTCACAGTAATGAATTATTTGGAAGATGTAAAAGCAGTCTAAGAGAGCACAATGAAATAACACATAAACAATGTGGATATTTTACATGAAACATACAGTTGTTGCTTGTTTTTTTTATGAAATAATATGATGAACTACCAAATGCAAAGAGGAAGAAGAACCACTGGCCTAACTTGCAGCCTCGTGGCTGCAAGGCCCATGAATGGGGATCGAATGAAGTAAGGAGACACTCTTCAAAACACTGTGTTTGTAAGCATGAGCCTGATGCTCCCTGGCTATGAACAAATTGGCCATTGCTTCCTGTGCTAAACCCTCAGGATGGGTCAGCCTGGAAGACTCCATGATAGCCCCAGACATCTTGGTGCTGAAACAGCACACATGGAAATCCTGCGTGTGTACGCTGTGTACCGCTAGTCATTCTGAGTGTACTACACGTTCAACTACTATCCCTTTGCAGTGACAGTGTCAGCTCAATGGGGGAAAAGAATGCACTTGTGACTGCATGGTGGATACCAGGAGCTCTTTGAAGTGGTTTTCCATCACGAAGTGTTAATGTCTACTCGCATTGGCCCAACTTAGACTTACGTTTGTCCAGGCATTTTACTGGATCAGGGGAATAAAACATGATTGGTTGTTCTCCTTGTCAACTTAGGAGGAAAGACAATTGAAGAGTCAGTGGATCCTGGGGGCATGTGGAGACTATCTGCCCTCCATCCATTCCTGTACTTTTGAATTACTCTATTGTTAGTTATTCCTGACTATGCTACTTAAAACTAAAGCCATAAAATTTAACTAAAGTCAACATGATTGGGGCTTGAAAGTGAAATCTATTCTTCCAAGGAAGCCAAACGATAATGGAGTCCCAGTCGTATGGAAAGCTAGCATTTCTGTGATGTCTTAAAGCCAAGTTAGAAATATCGGTTTTGATTTTGAATTGAATTAGTGCTATAGGACATGCTCCTTAGACCACAATGGCCTTGGCTTACCCTTTCACCAGAGAGATAGCTATAACCAAGAGTCAGAAGACAGAAGGTGCTATTGAAAGCATGGACTACCATGATGGTGACAGGTCCATTCATACAAAGGCCCTCTTTTCTCTGAGGACGACTCCAGAAAGGAAAACAGACCTTCCTCTTGACATTGCTACAGGTGACAAAGATAAGTTGTCTGTTCATGCTTTCAATAAAGAAAGAGTCAGTGTTCCTAAAAATGTGGATTATAATTCCAGTTTTAAGTAGTACATTTCATGTCAGATAGGGGACTGCGCGCGCGCGCGCGCACACACACACACACACACACACACACACACAATGTGTATGTCTGTATGGGTGCAGGTGGATATTTGTATGTATATATATGTATGTTTATATGTGTGTGTTTCTACATTGTCTGAATGTTCCCTTTACTTACAATAAGTGATTCTCTAGCATTCCCCTTGAACTTACATCTACTCCAATACCGGGAAAGTGAGCTAGGAGAGAAAGATCAATACCTGAGCTCCCTGCAATGAGACCTGTGGTGAAATCTGAGGAAGAGGAAATCAGCAGAAGGAGCCATGTCAGCCATGTGCTTACTGTATTGATTATGTGATGATAAACAGGCGTACGTTGTTATTAGCAACAGTTACTCTGAGGGCTAGGGAGTTTATCGATCGGTTGGAGAGTGAAAAGTTTAGCTAAGAGACTTTTAGTTACTTTGCTCGTGTTTGTTTTCATTTTTGGTTTGTCTCGCTTAGAAGTAATCCATCAATAATACCCATTAATGTGGACTGTGGGATTGTGGTGTTGGGTGAAGAAATACACAGAGAGGAAAAACTTGACCAAAGTTTTGAAATGCCACCTGGCTGCTCTAGCCTTTTATTCTATTATGGTCTCATTATTTATTGTTGGGAGCCAAGTCAAAGAAATAAACCAGTCTCCCTCGGGCTAGTAAACAATTACTGTGTTAGGGCTGATCTGTGGAGGTTTGATAGAAAAACATAATATTTTTTATTTAAAATATAGAAATCCCTGACCTTATTATAAATAGTAGTACTTCATGTTAAAGATTTTTAATGGAAATAAGGAAGCAGGTCCCCAGGGTACTATGTGATTTCCCTTGAGTTGGTCACTCATTTAGATTAAGTTCTCCATCAAACATACTAAGAAAGACTCCAAGGGGCTTCAGAAAGAGCTCAATAGGCAAACTGCTTACTTCTCAAGCTTGGTGACCTGAGCCAGATCCCCAGCCTCTCTGCGTTCACTCCATTTTCATAAGTTACCACATACAATAATATGTAGTCATTATCTCTCCTTTTACTGATATAATGAGGAAATAAATATCATGAGTTTACCATCATAAACCTAGTGACTCTTGCATTTATGTTAAGAAGAGCACATCACTTCATCATCATACAATTATGTTCAGTGTTTTACTCAGCATTAGTAGTCATAACAAAGTCTAATTTTAAAATATAATAGTCATAAACTTGGTCATCAATACTATTATATGATCCCCGATCAAGGTCCGTACAAAAGGGTGCAATGACTAGATGATGTCTTCCTGGTAGCCTGCCTGTTCAGTCCCTCCATGTATGCCTTATAACTATGAGTGTATCAAAGAAAACCACTTTGAGAATTGGTGATACGTTATATAAATTACTAAATCTAGCTGACTTGCCATTTATTGCCTGGATGTCTCCTCTCACATCTCTGTACAACATGCATTATCCTTCTTTCTGAATCAGAATGAGATAGGTGTGAACTTCTAAGTTATATGTATAAAAACACCAGCCCTTATCTGTAACCAAACGATAAAGCTGCAAACATCCATGTAAGGTCTTGAGGTAGCCTTGAACCACCGAGTAAGATGGACATAGCATTGGGGATAACAAGAGACCCCACGGAAAACACTGAGACTAAAGCAAAGGCAGAGAGAGGCTCAACCAAGGGGGATGCCTAGTACTCTGAACCCCCAACTTACCTTCTGCTGAAGGGCACATGTCACGTTTGCAGGTCCGAGTCCTCTCCACCATATTGGGAGAGTAAAACCTACCTGTCAACTTCAGCTCCCGGGGATCTGTCTCCCTCTTCTGGACTCAGCAGACGCCTACACTCAATTGCCTAGAAGCACACCAAGCATACACACAACTAAAAATAAAATAATGTATCCCAGTGGTCACTTAGCAATATAAGACCCTAAGTTATGTACATAACTAATTGAACACTCATTAAGTATTACGTTATAGAGGCACAACATTTGTATTTATTCACTATTCATATTGCCTTGCCGTGATGTTGTCCTGGGATGTTGGCGAAGGTTCAGGTGGCTGAGTTAGGGTGGGAGAATGTGTCTTCAGCTCAGGCTGGTGCAAGGGAGTTCACCATGGGTGTGCACACATTTTACGAACTGGCAGAGCAGAGCACAAGCTGCTCGTTCCTGCTGTGGTGGAAATGTTGGCAATTTGGGCAGGTGTGAGAGTGACGACGAAGGTCCAGACATGTCCACCTGTCAGGAGCAGAGGCCTGACAGAAGGACAGATAAGTGAGGAGTCCCCATTTGCTGTCTATGTCATTCCTTCTAGTCAGAAGACAAGGGCACTGTTGAAGTCCGTCACGGCAGTTTATCCCACAGAGCGTGGGGATTACAGGGAAAGTCATATTGTGTATCTGGAAAAGGTGCTGTATGACAACATTCTTTAAATAGAAATGTTTTCATCCTGGAGGGAGGCTCCTTGAGACTCAGGAAGGAGGTGCCCCTAGAGGCCTTGCAAGCATGGCTGCTGTGTCACATATCGTCAGTAGGTGGCAGTGAGGAGAGAGGCTAGGTCTATGCTCAAGGTGCTAATGGAGAACATCTGAATGATTAGTAGCTTAACAGTCCCTGAAAAAGATGAACCTGAGAAGACCTCTAATACTGTGCCCCACAGGCCCTGGTGTGCTCCCAGAGCAAGCCCAAGACTAGAAGAAGGCTGTCTGAGACCATGCCTGGCACCTCAGGCCGTGGGAGAGAGTGAGCCCCAGATAGATGACTCTCTCATGGATGAGAAGCAAGCCTGAGACAACCAAAGACTTGACTACCAGTCTGGTGCTTCACAGGCTTGGGGAGCAGACCATGCTCAAGATGAGCCCTGCCCAGTGCCATAATACACAATCAGGGCAAAACACTCCTGAAATCAATTCCGACACAGCCCCAGATACTCAGAGATCCCGGGTACCACTAAAAGGAGGAAATAAGTGGTGGCGAAATGGAAGAGAGAGAAAGAGAAGGATGCAGGCACAATCAAGACCCACAGAACTGCAGGAACTATTGAGAAACGGCCTGATGTGAGTAGCCAATGATGCCACCTGGGACCATGTCCTATTGCCATGGGGGTTCTGAGCCTGTGCCAGCACTGGAGGCCACTTCTGGGTCTGTGCCCTTGCAGCAGCAGGTGTCTGTTACCATGAAAGCCTAGGCTACTGCCCAGGGATATGTTGATGTCTGAGGGCTTTGCAAGGAAAGAGCTGGCCCTGAGGACATGAGAGGAGAGCTGACCAAGCCCCTAGCCAGCTACAATATTTAAGAAAGCAGGCTCGCACATTGCAGGAGTTTCAGATCAGTCAGGTAAGAGCAGGAGAGTTGGTGGGATAACCACCTCAGATACCTCTCAAGCCCAGATCTGGAGTTTGAATTGGTCCACCCGAACAAGTACCCTACTGATGAACTGCTGGAGTGCATTAAGGTCCTATAGATCCAAAACTACAGTATCTCCATGACACAGGACAACGACAGGATACCCTTGTCCCAGTGAGCATCCAGTACTGATAGAGCAGCAGAAGCGTACGCTGTGGGGCACACTGTGACGTGCTACAACCACTACAATGAGATGATTTGACTGTGTTGGCAGGGAGGTTGAAAGGGTGCAGAATGCGTACAAGGGGACAGGAAGAATGAGTGAGATCGGGGTACATGATAGAAATTTCACAAAGAACCACTAAAATTAAATAGAAATATAATAATAATAATAATAATAATAATAATAATAATAATAATAATAAATGCAGCCTGGAGAGATGGCTCAGTGGTTAGAGCTCTGACTGCTCTTCCAGAGGTCCTGAGTTCAAATCCCAGCAACCACATGGTGGCTCACAACCATCTGTAATGGGATCTGATGCCCTCTTCTGGAGTGTCTGAAAGACAGCAACAGTGTACTCATATATAATAAATAATAAATCTTTAAATAATAATAATAATGATAATGATAATGATAATAATAATGGCTCCAGAAGGAAACTCACAAGTCTCAGAAACTTACAATGTTAATAATGACTCCATCCCTCAAGATTAGAGAAGTGGTAAAATCTGCCAGAGAACGACAAGACTCAGACATGTCAAGCTGCCTGGAAGTTACCCTTCCTACCTAGGGTAGGCTTGTCAATGATGCAGCTGTCTTTGAGTTAGCCATGCTCTTTTAAGTGACCTCTGTGTGTGTGTGTGTGTGTGTGTGTGTGTGTGTGTGTGTGTGTGTGTGTGTGTGTGTAATGTGTATGTAACAAATAAAATATATGTCTTTAGAGATTGTATAAAATGTAGACTACCTAATTGAATTTATGATAACACTTAAGCATTCATTACCTACATTTTGGGTGTAGATTCCATAAATAAATAGTCTTTTTAGGAGTTTCTCTTACTTTTCCAGGCTACTTTACATTGAGTTTATATCTTAAAGAAGTTCAAAACTATAATTTACAGTTACATGGAAATTTATCAAATGACATGATTAACCACTATTTAGAATCACAGATGAAAGGATGATATTTTTAAATCATACCTTTGGGTAAGCTTACAGTCATCATCCATTTGTGTTAATAATTGAAGGGCTATCACGGAAACAGCACAAAACAAGGAC
The DNA here is from genome assembly GCF_021556685.1 of Rattus norvegicus. NCBI lineage: Eukaryota > Metazoa > Chordata > Mammalia > Rodentia > Muridae > Rattus > Rattus norvegicus. The sequence continues at coordinate 16,867,013 of NC_141553.1, read as the reverse complement.
AGAACATTCTGCTAGTTTGTAAGAACAAGGAGGAGTCAAGCCTCCCATGGCTATGACACAGTGTTTCACTGGCGACATTTGGTGTCCTTTATTTATAGTGATGCTATTTAGAACAGCCACTGACCTTCAGGCAAATATAGAAAAACAATTTTTGAATAGACGGCAAAAGGATAATTCAAGTTTTAGTTTATGTGAATTAAAGATGCATAAATATGATGAAATTCTTAACGTTAGCCCGTGAAATCAAGTGAGATCATATAGAGAGTTTCTAAGCTGCCTTAGTCAGGGTTTCTATACCTGTACAAAACATCATGACCAAGAAGGGGAGAAAAGAGTTTTTCAGCTTTCACTTCCATGTTGCTGTTCATCACCATAGAAAGTCAGGACAGGAACTCACACAGGGCAGGAACTTGGAGGCAGGAACTTGGAGGCAGGAACTTGGAGGCAGGAACTTGGAGGCAGGAGCTTGGAGGCAGGAGCTGATGCAGAAGCCATGAAAGGTGCTGCTTACTGGCTTGCTCCCCCTGGCTTGCTCAGCCTGCTTTCTTACAGAACCCAGGACCACCAGCCCAGGGATGGCATCACCCACAAGGGGCTGGGCCCTCCCTCCTTGATCACTAACTGAGAAAATGCCTTACAGCTGGGTCTCATGGAGGCATTTCCTCAAGGGAAGCTCCTTTCTCTGTGATGGTTACAGCTGTGACAAGTTGACACGCAAATCCAGCCAGTACACATCCACTGCTAAAAACATACATTTAATTTCATTGTAAATTTGAATGATGGTATCAAATAATATAGATACATATACTCTTTTATATTTCCTCTCAAGATAAAGGAGTCTCTGAAAATGTTCCTTCCATCGTTAAAATATTTCTCTTAAGCTTGTAACTATTAATGTCATTTCAACTTAATGTCATAGTTATTTGTTGGGAAAATATCATAAAAAGTATAAACTAAACATGAGGCCGCTTTTAAAAACTCACAAGTAACATAAGTTCCGTTTCATCAATCAAACTGAAGCACACTTTGGCCAATCTTGAATGTAGTTTACCAATATGTGAGTGTTTAACTTCTTCCTTTTCAGCATCCATGTTCTTTCGATCCGGATTTTTAATACCCAGTGCCAAGCCCTGCCTCCCAAACACAGGCCATCCAATCAATAATGAAGAGTTCTGAATGGTTACATCCCTGACACCCTTGAATATGAAAGAAAATTGCTTTTCAGTGATTAAAGCCTTATGAATGGATCATTATATATTCAAGGAAGCTAGAGTTAGATTTCAGAGCATTGGCGAGTCCAGTCAAGTTGGGCTTGGTTTGACGCTTCTGGGTAAGATTTCAGGGAGGGCAGCCTGGGGTTTGACTGAGAGCTGAGGTTGAGTGGGCCTAATATGCTAGAACATGAAGCTTGGACAGGAACATCCAAGGAAAAGGGGGCCTTCCTGGCAAAGGAACAGTTGTCTTATCTCACCCACTGTCCTCTGAGATCCTAAGAAATGTGACAGGCTGTGGGAACCTGTGGCTTATCTTCTAATACTTAGATTTAGAGGGAAGATACTTACCAAAGTCAGACAGAGATGAGCTACTACTATAGAATAGGGAAAGCCTGTTCTAAAGAAGTGAAAGTTTATCCTGACAACGAGAAGCACCTGACAAGTCTAGAGAAGGAGGAGGATTAAAATCCAATGAAAACGTGTCAGGACTAAGGGAGAAGGCTGAATGTGAATGTAGACCCAGGTGGGGGTGGGGGTGGGTGGAAGGAGGATAAGCTAATGATGAATTAATCTTTGCTGCTGTCACGAATGTTTTGTGAGTCTAACAGCCTAGGTCACAAACTGAAGCCTGAGGAAATACATGAGGAGCAACCTTGATTCCGAAAGTCAGAAGACCTGGCGAATCCATGGTTCCCTGATGCTCTCCCTAGCACAGGTGGGAGATTTACCATGTTTGTAATTTGGGAAAATGACAAAACCCAGATACACATGTAAACACTAATCCCTTCTAGGAAGACTTATCAGAAACACGAGGCCCAAATAACTGCTTTTTAATTGCTGAGAGTATGGGCTAATCTTATGATGCAAGGTTTTTATTAATATCTCTTGTGTATTGAATAGATCTTATGATAGAATCTCAAAACTGATAGAAAGAATTACAACACTTCATTTCCTCGCCTTCTGAAATGAGAGCCACCTCCGGCTTCCTGTCATTTAAGAAATTTGTTAGTCAGATGCTGTCGTAGGTTATCGACCCATTTCTCCTTGTGCCAGCTCGTGTTTCCACTTCAGGTTACCCACCCGAAGTCTTGTCTCTGTGGGATTCTTTGTGTGACCATTGGTGACACATTTCTCTCTGTGATACTGACAGGGGTGAGCACAGAGAATGAGACCCCTAAAGTGAATGCAGTAATGGAAGCAGCCATGGTTCCAGCGCTGTCTAGTCATCCAGAAATCCTCACTTAACATGTTCACAATATCAGTTCTAATCAAGTGTCATGATCACGACCAAGGCAGAGAGTTCTTTTGGTCATGATCTCATGGATGTGTCTCAGATAGGGAAAAGTGAGTCCTGACCTATCCATGGCTCCATGATGATCTCCCTAACACAGGTGGGGGACCCACCATGTTTCTTTCATTGCAGTAGCTAACATTCCTGTCTTAGTTGTGATTCCCAAAGTGAGACAGAGTAAATTATTTTGTTAACATCCAACAGTTTAAGAATTCCTTGGCTTCTTGGACCCCAACCTTACAATCTCCTCGAAATGACATGGGGAATGACCACATTGAATTTGATGATGACTCACTTATACTCCACCAGAAGCCTTTTCTTGTGTTTTTTCTAGTACTGGAGTTGATTCAGAAACGCAAACGTTTAGTTGTTTCCTTTACCTGAAATGCGACAAGAACGTTTGAAATTATTTTATTAGTAGTGGTTCTGTGAAACTGTTTGCTTGACTTTGTATGTTTATCTTTCTGTGATGGAGCCCATAATATTTGGGAAACTATCCCTGCTGCAGTGCTGCTGGCTGCAGTCCCAGACCTTGATTCTATGTTCCCAGCCATCAGGAGGAAGGCATTAGGGTCTGTCATTGTGTCATTAGCTGCTTCAGAAACATGAGGAGCTGCGATTAAAGCCTTATCCTTGCTGACATGTGGACAGAAAGTTAAGGACTTCATCTCCCTGCTCCCAATTTCCCTGTCAAAACTTGGCTGACCCTTCTAAGAAGCATGATGTAATATAAGTGACGTTTGTGGAGTGCTCCCTGGAGGAAGAGAACAGGAAAATTATCATGTTTGCCAAGTGGAACAGCTGCGACAGAATGGCATCAAACACTGTGAAGTCGACCTGAATGAAGCCTAAAAGGAGTGCTACACTGAGAAGTCACGTTGTAGGTAATAAAAAGGAATAAAGAACCACTTCCCCCCACCGTTATCTAGGTGCAGGAGTCTGACATCACGTAAGTTACTGCAGACACAAATATGTTCCTGAATCCCTCATTAGTCCACAGGTGCATTGAAGTAGGCTGTGGAAGCCCATTTCTGTACCCTGGTCCTAAGGTCTGATCTTCTCTGTGGGAGGGATAAATTCACACTCTTTCCTATATACCAACTCAGCTGACTCTCTCAACTAATCCAGATATGTAATACTACATTTAGTATATGCAGTACTGTCCTAGGAATATCATGATGGGATCGAGGTCTAAAGGCCGAGCCTTCCACAGGCCTGAGAGAGATAAAATCTAACAGCCCCACATCCCACCTCCACCTCCCCAGACATCAAATGGGCTAATAGACGATTCCTTTTCAAGGATCGTCTTGGGTCAACTATCTCTGAGAAATGTAAAAGTACAAAAGAATGAGTCCTCTACCGATTTATCCCATGTCAGAAACTCCGTAAAGATTGATGTGAATGCCACAAAGATCATCCTTCGTGAGTTAAAGCTCATATTTCTAGCCTGTGTTAACGCCAAGCTACCATGGCTACCGCTCTGGCAATGCACTCACTGCATAAGAATTAGGTTGGCCGGCCCCAGACAGTAGGGGCTGTCAGCTGGCTCGCTAACTCCATCTATTTTGTGTTTGGTGTCTTTCCATACTGGCTACTACTTAGTGAACATAAATGTAGGCTTCAAAGGGCTTTGTATCTCGGATCGCTTCAGTAAGTCCATCTACTCAACTCCTCCACAGTCCTCTTCCTCGTCAATATTCTAATCATTCCTGGTCCATAGACAGCCAGTCAAGCTATACTCCAATTCTCTGAAGCAGACGATTGTCCCATATGAGGTTATTATTTTTATGCAAATTGGATGAAAATTTGTCTTTTAGGAGGATGTTTTTCCTAAGAGCTCTGGAGTTTGGCTCTGGCGCAGCAGTCCCTTTGTTAGCCAATCCCCCATGCTGAACACAGCATCTGTAGAGAGAGCTTCGCCTTTCATCGAGGGGCACCCGTTAGTCAAAAGGAAACCCGATGGGACACAGGTTTGCTCTGAAGAAGGAGCCACAGTGACAGATGGCGTAGAGGCTATGTACACGCTCATGTCATGTAGTCTGAACGGCACCCTGCCTTCAGCTTGTCATTGCTAACTTACGTGGATTCCCAGTCGGCAGGTTGGACATTTGACTCGTTGGCCCTGATAACACATAATGGGTGTTTCTGATAACATCCACTCCAGGTCCGCTAATCAGACTCTACTTGACCTGACCTCTGAAGCTATTATTAGAGACCCGGGTCATTATTTAATGGTGTTAAAGCTGACCAGTTAGTAAAAGGATATCCAGATTGTAGTTTTTCATGCTAGATTTGCCGCAAGCTCAATGAAAAGGTTTCCCCCACAATGTGTAACCCCAGGGAATACCTTTATTCTTCAACGGTAGGAATTCTTGCTTTTCTATCTGAAGATCAGAAACCTTTCCTGATCTACATACATCTTAGCTCATCTATACCATTTAGTAAAAGTGGCATAACTTTATTCACAGATGTATTGTCTGTCATTGTGCCCCAGGACTAGAAGACTAGAGACAATGATCAGCCATTTGTTTAGGATCTGTGTGTCCATATCCTCCAGACACTTTTTTCAAAAAAAAAAAAAAGGTTTCTCTTCTTGTTATTTTTAATTTGATCTCCTTTATTCTAGGGCACAACTAATTTACTAACATCTCTAATGTGCTTGCTACTTCTAAGTCCCTTGCTTCAGCTTGTAGTGACTCACTGGTAGAGTGTCTGAGATGATATTAGTGGATGGTTGATACGTGTTCTGAATATGTCATAACCCCAGGCAAGACACACATCTGTATGTCCTACCCTCACATCTATACTGTGCCTTCATGGCAATTCCTTCCCCAGAAGATCATGAACTAAACCTGATCCTCCCATATCATAAGGATGTAAGATAAGCCGTCCACCTGCTCAGTGGCAAGCTACTACTCGCTGAGCATGGTGAAGTCCAAGCTAGTGTGCTGTCCCCTCCTGCTTCAGCACCCACAGCTCTTGTTTTATAAACCACATCCCATATCCTGCCATCCTGTTTGTTTTTCACACCTTTCTACTACATAGCCTGATACTTTGTGACTGTTAGGAGTCTGCGGTTATTCTGAGCATTCTGCTGTCTTTCTGATCCACTCATTATTCCAGCAACGGCCTTTAACCATTTGGTCTTTATTGTTGATATTTCCCCTATGTTTCACAAGCATTAGAACATTGCTTCTGCCAACGTATATCCCCACCTTGTCAATCATGGTTTAGTTCAATCTTAATAATATTTTAAGTTTTAGTCTTGGAACACCACTATTTCTCCAGGAGCAGTGATAAGACCCCATGACCAACTTGTCAAAGGATGCTGCTCCATATCTGGATGCTCGCCCTATGATTACTTCTTTAGAAGTAGGGTCATACTTACAAGAGTTTTCCACTGGGTTCGCCTCAAAATAGAGAGCGTGTTGTCTCTATGTCTGTCAGGCTGTCTGAAACCAGTGTTACATTGTATATATAGCCTAGGTTGGTCTCAAATTCATAATCGTACAGTCTCTCTCTAAGGAAGAATAACAGGGTTGCAACATCTTGCCCAGATCTCAAAGATGGAGACTTATGTAGAACAAATAATTGTTGGAAGGAAAGAGTGTTGAGAACACACGGGAGTTGAACATGTCCAGTAATGTGGCAGGAACCACAATCAACCCAGTAGATAATCGTGGACTTGAAATAGACCTGCAGGGCGATCAGCCCTGGTTTCTGCAAAAATTAAGACAGAAAATTTTCCATCAGTTCCTGCAAGCCGGATCTGCTCACTCTAACTATTATTGTACCACGAAGTCCACAAGCTACCCTCTCCTGCTGTCTCCCTTTTAACCACCCTCTCTGTGAAGTCCCCTAGTCAGTAGTTACCACACCTGGCACCACACATGTGAGTACACACACACACATACACACACACACACACACACACACACACACACACACACAACTCATTCTGTGGGCCCTTGCATGTTCTCACTCTGCTCGGACAACAGAACCAGAGTCGCATGCTCCAGCTGTCTCTCAGCCATTTGTTTTTCTCTTCTTCTTCTTCTTCTTCCTCCTCCTCCTCCTCCTCCTCCTCCTCCTCCTCCTCCTCCTCCTCCTCCTCCTCCTCTTCCTCTTCCTCTTCTTCTTCTTCTTCTTCTTCTTCTTCTTCTTCTTCTTCTTCTTCTTCTTCTTCTTCTTCTTCTTCTTCTTCTTCACACTTCAAATGTTATCCCCTTCCTAGTTTCCCATCCATAACCCCCCTATCCTATTCCCTCTCCCCCTTCTTCTATGGGGGTGTTCCCCCACCCCATTTCTTTCACACACTGTCCTCTTTAGCTTGGTAAAATCAACGTTCCAGAAACTTGTAATTTAGCAATTAGATTTACATGTTAAATTCCCAATCCACAATACATCCACACAACAAAGTCGCTGCCAATTAATAAAGATTTAAACTGCCCACCTAGACAAGACAAAATCGACCCAGTCCACCTGGATCTGGATCATCCTGCTCTGTTGTCTCCGTATTGATTTTCCTCCATCTTCTTCCTTCTCCCTCCTTCCTAGACTTTCCCCCACCTACCCGTTCTTCTCATCCAATGATAGGCTATGCCTTATCTTGGGCCCGCCTTGCTGCATAATGACATCATCCTACAAGCCCCAAGGAGACAGGAAGACCTTTATGCAGCTGAGAGGCTCTGTCATTGGAGTAGAATGGAGATGACCTGAAGTAAAATCACGCTGGATGGGAAAGGTGTCCCCGCAAAGGATAAGCACAGTACACACAAGGTGCTAGCAGGGTCAGGGTCAGTGTACACACCAAAAGGTTTGGATGGTATGTGATAGATGTCCACATGACTTTAAGTGATTCTGTAGAGCTAAGAGGTTGATAAATCCACCTCACACCAAAATTTTATCATCATATGACTGCAGACCAAAGACTGACCGACTGTCCCCCCATAGCGAAAAGTCAGAAGAGCAGTAAGCAATGGATATTTTCAGCAACAATTGTGTGTAGTCAAAGCTACTGTCATATCAAATTCCTCACGTTATCCTCTTACCCTAAATGGCTTACCTGTTTTCTTTGTACTTACTGGACTCAATTTTTGTCTAAAATGTACATTCTATGTCCATTTATACAGATACTGTGTATCTGGCATTTACAAATTGAGATACAAATTTTAATAAGTCAATTAGTATTTAAGGGAAATAGAAAAGCTTTACTGAAAGAAAAAAATGTTTATTACCCTTGATTGTTCTTCCAAGGATATGAACAGATGATTTGCAAGTGTTTTGATTACCAGAACCAAATACACATAAGAAAGATATGGTGCTGTGTGAATCTCATGATCTTCATGGTGAGACCCCTTGTCAATTCGATTCCCATTACAAATTAAATCACTTATCATTTGTAACCTATGAGATTTGTTATAAAAGAGAGGGTTAATTAATTTAATTTACACAGAGGCTAGATGCTTTTTAAGTCATCTATTGTTTTGTGTGTACACATATACACTTGTGTGTACAGTATAAGCCAGGGAGTCATGCTGAGAAGGGCAATGAGAAACTCAAACCCTCAAGACAGAGTCTCTCAATGGTCTCATGATCATCCATTAGGTCAGTGAGCTGATTGGTCAGTAAGCTCCAGGGACCCTCTGTCTCTGCCTGATTGTGTGTGTGTGTGTGTGTGTTTGTGTGTGTGTGTGTGTGTTTGTGTGTGAAATCATAACACGTGCACACCAACATGTCTTGTTTTATCCATAGACTTGAGATCTAATTTAGGTCCTTACATTTGCAAAACAAGTATTCTTCTAAGCATGCTTTCCCATGAGCCTTTTAAACTATTTCTTTGAATATAGAAACTAAAATTTAAGGCCAGGAGAGATGGTTCAGAGTTTAAGAGCGCGTGCTCTTCTTCTAGAGGAACCAAGTTCAGTTCCCAGCACCCACATCAGATATCCACATGTAACTCCAGTTTGTAGGAATCAAACTCCTTCTGACCTCTGTAGGCTTCTGCAGACATGTGGAAAAGACTCACAAGGACACATGAGTATACAAAAATAAATTTTAAACTGAGTGTGGTGGCTTTAATTTCAGCACTCAGGAGGCAAAGGCAGGTGGATCCTTGAGTTCAAAGCCCACCTGCTTTACACAATGAGATTCAGGACAGCTATAGAAAGCCCGTTATGAAAGAAAATGAATTATTATTATACTAATAATAGTGAATGTTAAGAAACTGAAACACAAACTGTAATTTACATAAGTTTATATAAATGAATTTGTACAGGTTAACTCTTTATCTATAAGATCCATAATTCAGCCACTTATGAGACCTTTGCATAAAAACCTATCTGAAAACTATATTTACTCCATTATGTACCCAACACTTCAGTACTGTCTGCTTTTCAAGCACTGTTCAAGCTTCATTTGTAAAACATGAACTAAGTATAACTGTCATTTCTGAGAAAATGCATAGAATTATAGGATTATATTCATTAGCATAAATACTTTAATTCCTGTATTTGGCATAATTCTACAGCTCCAGATTTACAAGGAGCACAGAATCCCGTTTTATCAATGGATTTCCTACGATCAGCAGAAGGGATTGCATTTAAATGTAGAATCAATTTTCGGATGCTTGAGAAACATGATTATTTTCGGACCTGTGGAAATTTGAAGGAAAAGATTAAATGAACTGTTACAACACAGAAGAATAACAATTGCTTAAACTTCAGCCAATTAGAGAGCATAAGCCCATCTTTCTTCTCTCTCTCTCTCTCTCTCTCTCTCTCTCTCTCTCTCTTGCACATGAACACCCACATATACACAATCATTATTAAAATGTGATAATGAATTTTTTAAGTTACATTATTGTGTTCATGTGAAAATAACATATTAGTTGACTAAATTACTATGGGAAATAAGATACTAGAATTTTATGAAAATTTAATTTTATGCAATATGATACACACCATGTATATACCATTTTTTCGTAGTCTGTGACTTTGGTAACACATTTTCTTGGCAATCTTTATTATTGAAAATAGTAGCCTGTGCTAGAATTTGGTTATGTCCAGTGCAGTCGTCTGAATTTTTTAAAACAAGATTTATAAACTTTTTGAGGGTTTGTTTCAAAATAATACTTCATGGTAATAATTAGTGTTCAGAAAGTAAAAGAAATCAAAATAAAATATGTTTTGGGGGGTGTCATTTAACCTTGATTATGCATATGGTAATGGATCACAACTTTCCACAGACACAAATGGCATAAAATAATTGAAATACATAGTCCATAGGTATGGGCAATTTTAAATATTGCCACTTGGACCATTTATTTATTAATTTAGATAGAATACCCTTATGTTATGTTTGTTACCCAAAGGAAAGAAGATCCTGCTAAAAACCCCTTTCATTTGTAACTTCTCACGGCATGTTTAACACTGCTGGATCACAATGTCACTTAAATAGGACTTAATATCAGAATGTACAACACTGGAGACACACATCTTGCTTTCAGGTTACAGAAAACTCCCCACTTCTGTAATTCCCATGATTAGCAGAGACATCAGATTAGACCTCAATTTTTTTTTTATTTTGTGTATTCAAACTCACTGCGTGAATATGCTTGACACATTTGAAATCAGAGTGGTGTCTTGGTCAATATCAGTTCCTGAGGGCATGCAGTTTGGGTCAAGGAAGCAGTACGAAACTGTTGTACCTAGCCTTATATCTACCGTCTGTTTTCGTTGGCAGGCATTTATGACAAGGTAGAACTGACTGTAACTCATCACACCACTCTTTCCTCTCTTAATTGGGACTTCTCTGGTTAATATGGCAGGGAGAAGACTTATAAATTTCTGACAACTGTGATCTCAAGAATGAGCAAATGAGTTCTGCTGTCTTTAAAGGAAAAAAAACCAATCTATCAAAGCAGGAAATAATTTTGATTTTTATCTTTATTAACTTGGGTATTTCTTATTTACATTTCTATTGTCATTCCCTTTCCCGGTCTCTGGGCCAACATCCCCTTAACCCCTCCTCCCCTTCTCTATGGGTGTTCCCCTCCCCATCCTCCCCCCATTACCGCCCTCCCTGCAACAATTAGGATTACTGGGGGTTCAGTCTTGGCAAGGGCTTCCCCTTCCACTGGTGTTCTTACTAGGCTATTCATTGCTACCTATGAGGTTGGAGCCCAGGGTCAGTCCATGTATAGTCTTTGGGTAGTGGCTTAGTCCCTGGAAGCTCTGGTTGGCTGGCATTGTTGTTCTTATGGGGTCTCGAGCCCCTTCAAGCTCTTCCAGTCCTTTCTCTGATTCCTTCAACGAGGGTCCCGTTCTCAGTTCAGTGGTTTAATGATGGCATTCGCCTAATATTAGCAGTATTCTGGCTGTGTCTCTCAGGAGCGATCTACATCCGGTTCCTGTCGGCCTGCACTTCTTTGCTTCATTCATCTTATCTAGTTTGGTGGCTGTATATGTATGGGCCACATGTGAAGCATTGGCATTTTGGTCATCCTTCCTGAGTTTCATGTGTTCTGTGCACCTAGGGTAATTCGAACATTTGGGCTAATATCCACTTATCAATGAGTGCATACCATGTGTGTTTTTCTGTGATTGGGTTACCTCACATTTGAAAAGTGTTTAAACAGCTGAAGCTCAGCTTTATGTTCCTTTCCCACTGTGGCTAGAAAACAAGAAATGTTTTAAACTCATGTCCATGTATTCTCTTCTCATCCTGCTCCACTTTAAGGAGAGTTTATGCCACAGGAATGTTACTGCACTGTCTTCTATCTGTGATGAGTAAGACTAAAGCCAAAATCCAAGACTTAAGTTGTTCTGGTAATAATAAAAGAAAATGGCGTGACTCTGTCTCATGGCTCCAGGCTGGGCCCCTGGTACTTTCGGACCCTGGACATCACTCCCTGGCATTAGTTCTAACACCATAGGGACATATAGAACTAACATTAATTTATCCCAGAGGTGCTGGTTTCAGTGTGGCACACGCCACATTAGCCTAGCTATCTTCTACCCGCAGCGGTCTCTCCACTCCCAATGCTAGTCACCCTAGCCAGCCCTGGCCAGCCCTGGCCAGCCGGGAACTCTCTGGTTCCAGCCACCCACCCAGTAAAATCAAGACTCAACGAATTGTAACCCAACAATCAGATTTACATGTTAAATTCTCAATCCACAACACATCCACAGGATAAATTCCCTGCCAATTAATGAAGATAGAAACCATCCACCTAGACAAGATAAAATTGATATAGACCACCTGGAACAGAATCGTCTTCCTCCATTGTCTCCATCTTGATTTTCCTCACTCCTCCTCTTCCTCTCCCCTTCCTAGACTTTTCCCCACATACCCTTCCTTCTCATCCAATGATCGGCTGGATCTGTCTTGCTGTATAATGACATCATCCTACACTAAGTCTCATGCAGGTCATATTAATGGTCCTGGAATGAGATCCTTTCACTCTTAGTAAGCTTATCATTTTGGTCTGAAATGACATAGGGACTATTCACTTTCACTGGACTTCTAGAAAACCTTTCAGGTTAATAGTTCATGTTCCTGGAATGTCAGTAGCAGGTTCCCATCTGAATCTATCACAGGGCTTGGTCTTACCTTGTATTATGGTATCCACCCTGGTGAGTGCACTTTAGACGTACCTCTCACTTTTACTCGAACACCAGGCTTTGAATGTATTATTTACTGGCACATATCCTGCCCTTTAAAAAAGTCAGAGTGAGATTTCCGGATATATCTGCTGGACTTTATGCACATAGACTTCCTTTTCCATTTATAGAAAGCCCCACTTGCAGCACAAAAATGACTTTTCAAAAGACTTAGCCCTTAAAAAAAAAGAACAGACTGAGAAGCAAAGATATTCTTCATCCTTGAGACAGAGAAATGTGTGACCAGCTAGCAATTTGTGAATTATAAAAAGTAATTAAATCCGAATGGCCTACCACTCCCAAGCCCCAAAGGCTCAGAGATCGTTAGCATACAGGGCAAATAAATGGATAATTTGGGACTGAAATTGAATCATTAAGTTTTCATACTATTAGAAGATTATACCTTCTGACTCTCAGAATATTGAAGGATTTTTGTCTACAGAGTATAATGCAGAAATGGAAATCATTGTGGAGCTAGAAGAAGTGAAATAAAACCTGGGGTGCCTTCTGGAACATCCACTGTGACTATGACAGTCCCACCCTCTCTTTCCACTTAGTTCTCAGAGCGGTGATAGCTAGACACACAGGAGCGTGGCATAAACACCCAAGCAGGACATTACAGTGTAGACGAGGGATATCCCTATGTATGTCATATCCCTACACTGTTCGTCTAAAGTACTATTTGGAAGTTCCCTCCAAAGCAGACTACACACACACACACACACACACACACACACAAACAAACAAAAACAAAAACAGCAGAAAAACAACAACAACAATAACAAAAACAGTCAACTATGGACGTAGGAGTTCTCACCAGCTCTTAACCCACACTTCCATAAATAAGATGAGAGAAGTAAGGTGTCCCTAATTTATGACTAAATGATTCAGAAAGGCTAGGGTGAATCCTTAAAGGGGGAAACTGAAGCTGAGAGAAAAACATTTTAAAGTCTAGATATATCCTTAGGAGAAAGTAAAATGTATCTAGTTAGTAGAAATTCAACTATTTCTCTTATTTCTCTCTGTCTCTATCTCTGTCTCTCTCTCTCTCTGCCTCTCTGTCTTCATCTCTTTCTGTCTCTCCCTCTCCCTCTCTCTCTTCCCCTCCCCCTTCTCTCCCCTCCACCTCCCTCTCCTCTCTCATATACACACACACACACACACACACACACACACACACACACACACACATATATTATGATCACAAAAATTTAAATTTTAGACTGTAATGGAAATCTAAATGAATAGAATTGGTTGGTGAAATGAAAGCAAGGAAAGATAGATAAGCAGAAACTAGGCCAATAAATAGCCAAAAATTTGATTAGAAGAAATCAGTAACTGAAGATCAGGACTCCAAGCTCCCATTCAGACGTTGTCTGCCTGGTTCCTTTCCTTGTGCCTCATTCAAATGTTGCAAGGCTACTCTTGGATCTAAACGTTATTGAATCAGAAAGGCAATATCATAAAGAAATCGTACTCAGCCCTCCCACACAGAGACAGATTGCTTTGGCGCATTTGCGTGTCTTCTACTAGCCTTTGAAGAAGTGTGAAATGAGACCCTGCTACCCTCATCCAGATTTGCCAAGGGGATCTCAATAGGCTGTTTGGGCTGCTTTCTAGGCTCCCTAACAGACTTGTCTGGAACATAGCATTTCCATATGCTATCTCACAGTAATTTTAATAAAGCCACAATTCATTATCATGTGTGTTTCAGGTTGAGAAAAGAAATTACCATGTTCCCAGAGAATGTTCTATCTGCTCTCAGCTACCTGTTATCCCAGGAGTGTCATCATCATCATCTCTATCTTTCTAAGCATCTATCTATGTATGGATCAAATCTATTTATCTATCATCTATGTATTATCTATCATCTACCTATCTATCATATCTACCTATCTACCTTATATATATGTGTGTGTATATATATATATTCTATCATCTTATCTTTGTATCTATGTATATATGTATCAAATCTATTTATGTATTATCTTATCTTTCATCTACCTATGCTATCTATCTATCTATCTATCTATCTATCTATCATCTATCTCTTACAAACAGAATCCTTGATTACATCTGTAATTTTATCCATTCAATTATGACTCTCTTATTACCTGAAAGTCCAGTTTACAAACTGTAGCAAGGGCTGAAACATCATAAAGATGATCTCCTTCCTTTCTTCCTGCCATCTATGCACTATTGACAAAAACTTCTAAAGTTCCATGGCACAGATTTCTCAAAGAACATAGGTGAAGGCTCAGTTTTAGTAAGTTTGTTCTTATCAAAATTTAACCATAGATATATTAGAAGGTAAGTAAATGACTCCTTGGTCCTGCTAAGACTACATTATATCGTAAAGATGTTTTCAGATGAGGGCTTCTTAACAAGTGACGCTTTTCACACCCCTGAATTTGACAAAATGCTTAGGAACACTTAGATGATAATAATGGAAACTGTAGCAGAGTGCTTGTCAACGGGGACAAAGAATTGTTCAAAAACATCATCCTGATAAAATGGCAAAATCTATTCTAGGGAAAGAGGTCTACTCTCATATGAACACCTCTCAATGGGAAAGGTAGAATAGGTTTGAAGCTAATTCTCATAAAGAGAGAAAACACAGTTTATGTGAAGTCACTTGATGTTTTTATGGTAGTCTTGCTTTCTAATTCTGATCATATATGTATACATATATATCATATATATATATGTCTTATATAACTGTAGTTACAAATGACTAAAGCCTAGGAAACTCCACATATATACATGGTGCATATATTTTCATGTAAACTGTCATACACATAAAATTAAAATAAATATTACATTTAAACTGAAATTGCTCATCCACTAATCCTTACATGTATGATTAAATTACTCATCCATATAGTTCTGCTCATTAATCTTCCTGTCTTTGTTCTTGATGTAGACAATGTGCAGAAACTGTGTTCTATAATTATTGCATTCAGTGTCGATAAAGTAATTCAAAACTGAAAGTCACTGAGAATAAACCACTATGAACAGAGACTCTATATAAAATCTAAAATGTTATAATTATCCTTTTAATTCAGGCATTTGTTTTATTTGTGGTATATCCTTGTTAATTATTTTATCTTTTTAACTAAACAGATCATTTTACTTTGATCTATTTTGATCTAATTAAATCTTTGTTACTTTGAACTCAGTCAATCATTTTCACTAGGGGTATATCTTTGTTTTTCTTTCCTTGATGCACTCTAGGAAGCCAATTTGAGCATCATTACTAACTCCTACCAGAGCATTGATAAAAGTAATTCTCTGCCTTTATACTATGCAAATTTCAATAATTTTTATCATCATATTAGGCGTGTCACCCACTTATACCAACCCCTACATTTATGCTTGGTGTTGGTCGACATTAAGCCTTGAGAGATGCCATCAAATGTCCAGATATTTTTTCAACAACTGTTTGCACCTCATGTGACAGAACAGGATAAATCCAGATCCAGTCACTGTGCCAAACCACTGTTGAAATCAAGTGCTATGTAGCAATTTCCTGCAAGATAAAACCATCCATCTTCGAGGAAAATTATTAAGACACAAAGTATTTTAAAAGGAATAAAACTCCATCCTTCAAAGAAGCTCTTTAAACCTCAAGAAGTAAACAAATCAAAGACTTAAGGAAGTCCCTGGACAGATCAGATTTATTTGTTCCCTCCTTCTCCAAGTATTTACAAGCAGCTACAGAACTATACAATCTAAGTATAACACACCAAACCTTGAGTGAGTTTATGCATGTTACTTGCAGGTATATGAGTGAGGGGCTACTTTCAAGAGCAGAAATGGCTCAAAGACATCTGGTACCACCAAAAGTCCACCTATACTTGAATAAATGGTTCATGCAAGCTGGAAACCTGCACACCATACAAGCAGCTCAACAGGTTGGAGAGCATCTCTTTCAGGCAAATGGGTTGGTCTGCCTCTTATAAGCAGCTTTGTTAATCTGGGTTTTCCAGGCAAGCTAGTTTATCCGAGTCCCTTCTAATCAGTTCAGCTTAATGCTTATTTGATAGTGTCTCTCAGCGGTCCCTACTGCTTCCCAACAGTAGGAGAAGGAGGGACCTAGTAAATCCACTCCCTCCAGGATCTTCTTAAGACTTTTATTGGTTTTCTTCCTGAGATTAAAAGAGCTTCTTTGCAGGATGGAGTTTCGGTCACTTTAAAACAGCCTGCATCTATTACTAATAATTTCCCTCCAAGATGGATGGCTTTATCTTGGAGGAAATTGCCGCATAACACTTCATTCCAACAGGACTTTACAGTGGTGCACCACACTCATTGGATGCAAACTTATTCTAGTCCACCATACAAGGTGTCAACGGTTGCTGAAGGAATTTAAACAAACAAATAAGTGACCAAGCACCGTGGTTGCAAGAGCCATATACTGTGGAAACCCGGCTTTTGTGATGCCAGAATTAACGGTTGGAGAGCAAGGCAAAAATATAAGTTGTCTTCTTAATCCTTATTTTCTGATCCTTAATTCTTGCTCCTCTCTTTAAGTAAGATGGAATTAACTGAAACCCAAACATTGAGGGGTACATCCATGAGGGATTTTTTTTTTTGCTTAATTTGAAGTGTGAATATCTACTTCTGATCCAAATCTTTGAGGTGGGAAGATCTACATGCAATCTGGGCCATGTCTTCTAATAGAAGCCTCCATAAGGATATGCAAGAAGGAAGCTTTCTCTCTCTCACCTTATTAGAGCCTACTTCTTCAGAATTCTGGCATAGAGTCAAGACCAGGTGAGATGTCCAACCCTATGAAATGAACAACTACTGGATTTTTGGACCCTTCATTCATAGGAAGCCATTGTTGTATTGGCTGGACCACAACCTGTAAAACATTCTAATAAATTCGCTTACAGTATATGTAGAAAGATTCATTCTATAAGCTCTGTTATTCTAGAAACCAGTGACTAACACAGGTCCCATTGAGACAATTGTAACTTTATTTTTATTTAAATCCTATTTTTAATGATGGGTTTTAAACCTTTCAACCTCCCTCGTAGCCTACCAACCATCAGAAATAGAAAGGATACAGGAAGTGGACCTGTCTAGAAAGGTTGTTTGGAGCAACTTCTGTCTGTGTTGTCTGGAAATCAGTCGTTCAGTTCACAGGCTAGCAGGCAGTGCCAGCTGGATCCATAGTAAACACTTCATGGATACACCAGCAGTCCAGTTTGGTAGGGTCAGGTTAGCAACAGTAATGACATGACCTAGCAGAGACAGTCAGTTTTCAGCCTCAGCTTGAATCAGCAGGAGAGACCCAGAGGGATGCCAGGAGAAGTTCTCAGCTGTGCCCTTCTCAGGAAGATGTGAGACCAACACGTGTTACATAGCTAGCTCTATAAACAAGCCAAGCTCTGTCTCTGTCACTCAATAGAGTCTTATTTACACCTTCCAAACATAATGTGTCCTCCCTATGCCTTACCTCAGCATGGATCTTGCCTCAGCACCTGCATCCAATCAGCTTGAGTCCAGGGAGTACCACCAAATGCAGCTCAACTACACAATGTAAGATGGACCAATACACATGTGTTGTTAGCCAAGGATCCTTCATCATGTGTCCTTTCACGTGTTTGCTTTACCAGAACATCCTCTCTCCTGTGTCTGCTCCAGAGAACTGTTTCTTCACCAGTCGGCCGTAGCCTTTCACACATGTGTTCACTTTAGTGAAACATTCCTTCGCATGCTTACCCCAACAAAACACCATTCAACACAACTGACTTTCCAAAGAGCCCTTAAGTTTCCACTTCCGACAACTCTTAATCATCCAGCAAATATCTGACCACATCTGTGAGGAAATGAAGTAGTTCTGCCATAACTACACACCTCAGCCACAGCTCACCAAGATGAGTCAAATCAGCCAGGGAGCCAAAAAGTGCATATGCTGTGTAACACCACTGTTAATGTGGTCCTCGATGTGTGTTGAAGAATTTGATTCCAGGAAGGAATGCTAACTAAATTAAACAAGGGGAACCTACGTCAGTAGGTAATAGCAGAATGGTAACTGTCCAAAGAAAACAAGATAAATATGAGAACACTGTCCCCAGATACCAGGAAAGTGTTTGCCCACACAGTGTAGTAAGAAATATACATACAATTTCTCCCCTTCTGTTGAGGAAGAACTATATCAATCAAGATGCTGACAAAATGCCGCCCATGCCCTGGACTCCTCACTGCCCGACCCTGCCTTCCTTTGGAGGTTGGAGGTGAGTTGGACAGACTCTGGGAGCAGGTAAGAAACGCTGCAGTAAGCTCGTCTGAACACTGCTGAAAGGTCCTTTAATACATCCCACCCCACCCGTAGCCCATTGGTCCCCAGAAAGCATCTCTTCTAGACAGCAATTCCTGATTGGCTGGCGTTGTCTGTGTCAGCAATCCTTGGTCTCTGGCGCAGTCTTTAATTAGATCCTTCTACAGGAGATGCCTTTGCAGCTGGGTGGGCCTGGCATTTAGGTAGAGGTGGCCGCCGCCATTCTTTCTACAACAAAGAACTTGGTTCGGTTCTAATATAGAGCACAGGGCCAAATCCAGAGATGAGCTCCTCTGAGCAAAGGACAGAAGGAGAGCTGGGAGTAGATGCTGTATGAGAGAGGAGGCTGCCAGTGTAAACTCACTGGCTTAACCTCAACAGAAAAGTAACCCTTCTGTGCGTAATTATGCAAGTAACTCTTCCTGAGAGAAAAATACTTTCTTGCTCACCTATCTTCCACAGAATGAGAATAGGGATCCTATTATCCTCAATGGTGCTCCCAAGAAATGGTCCTGGGACTTCAAAAGACTATCTTCTGGGGAGCTGGTAGGAGGATGATTCTTTTTTTTTAAGAGCTATGCAGCTCAGTGGGATATGAAATAAATTTCAATTGCAACTTTTTAAAACTGAATGCGGTAATGTAAAAATGGAGAGTCGGCTGTGTGATCTTCAGTGGGGGAGAGGAACGGTGTATCTTTTCTATTTATCTGTAATACAGAGAGGTGCCTAGCAAGCTTTAGAGCACAGACAAACAGGTTACACCAACTATATACTCACTTACATAACTGCACTTCCCTAACAAAAACGAAAATATCCAGTTTAGAAAAGATACACATAGCTCATGGTTCACTAACTTAAAATATGTTTTCTCAATCTCAGGCTTTCACAATATCAAAAGAGTGACAAGTTTTGAGATTTGCCCTCTGAGTGACCATAAAAATTAAAAGATTGGCTCTAGCCCCTTTTGTTGAGGTCACATAAAGAATTTTAATAGGACCACATAGACCATCCTAGTTCATCAAAAAAAAAAAAAAAAGTTCTGGAAATAGGAAAGATATTTTCTATAAAGAATTACCATCATAAAAGTACAGAAGAGAGCTCCCCGAAGGGGCGGCACAGGTCTTCCTGGTTGCTGCCGCTGCAGAGAGCCCTTGGGCAGCACCCTGCGAGCAAACTTGAGCCTCGGGACCACAGGTAAGACCAACTTGTCTGCTGCAAGAGAGCTGCCTGGTGAGATCGGGACACACAGAGGCAGAGTTCATCTAGGACCGGGCACGTCCTGTGTTTGCCGGAGGTCCCACGCCCGCGGATCCCGGGCCCGCAGCAGCTCTCTGACCTAGACCCTGTGGGAAAGAGACCTCACCGCCTGATCAGGTGGGCACTCCTGAGGCTGCAGAGAGGAAGAGACCACCAACACTGCCCACCCCTGCCCACATCCCTGGCCCAAGAGGAAACTGTATAAGGCCTCTGGGCTCCCGTGGGGGAGGGCCCAGGAGCGGCAGGACCCCTGCCTGAGACACCACCGGAACCTGAGGGAAACAGACCGGATAAACAGTTCTCTGCACCCAAATCCCGTGGGAGGGAGAGCTGAACCTTCAGAGAGGCAGACAAGCCTGGGAAACCAGAAGAGACTGCTCTCTGTACATACATCTCGGACGCCAGAGGAAAACACCAAAGGCCATCTGGAACCCTGGTGCACTGAAGCTCCCGGAAGGGGCGGCACAGGTCTTCCTGGTTGCTGCCGCTGCAGAGAGCCCCTGGGCAGCACCCCACGAGCGAACCTGAGCCTCGGGACCACAGGTAAGACCAACTTGTCTGCTGCAAGAAAGCTGCCTGGTGAACTCAAGACACAGGTCCACAGGAACAGCTGAAGACCTGTAGAGAGGAAAAACTACACGCCCAAAAGCAGAACACTCTGTCCCCATAACTGACTGAAAGAGAGGAAAACAGGTCTACAGCACTCCTGACACACAGGCTTATAGGACAGTCTAGCCACTGTCAGAAATAGCAGAACAAAGTAACACTAGAGATAATCTGATGGCGAGAGGCAAGCGCAGGAACCCAAGCAACAGAAACCAAGACTACATGCCATCATCGGAGCCCAATTCTCCCACCAAAACAAACATGGAATATCCAAACACACCAGAAAAGCAAGATCTAGTTTCAAAATCATATTTGATCATGATGCTGGAGGACTTCAAGAAAGACATGAACACACTTAGGGAAACACAGGAAAACATTAATAAACAAGTAGAAGCTTACAGAGAGGAATCGCAAAAATCCCTGAAAGAATTCCAGGAAAACACAATCAAACAGTTGAAGGAATTAAAAATGGAAATAGAAGCAATCAAGAAAGAACACATGGAAACAACCCTGGATATAGAAAACCAAAAGAAGAGACAAGGAGCTGTAGATACAAGCCTCACCAACAGAATACAAGAGATGGAAGAGAGAATCTCAGGAGCAGAAGATTCCATAGAAATCATTGACTCAACTGTCAAAGATAATGTAAAGTGGAAAAAGCTACTGGTCCAAAACATACAGGAAATCCAGGACTCAAGGAGAAGATCAAACCTAAGGATAATAGGTATAGAAGAGAGTGAAGACTCCCAGCTCAAAGGACCAGTAAATATCTTCAACAAAATCATAGAAGAAAACTTCCCTAACCTAAAAAAAGAGATACCCATAGGCATACAAGATGCCTACAGAACTCCAAATAGATTGGACCAGAAAAGAAACACCTCCTGTCACATAATAGTCAAAACACCAAATGCACAAAATAAAGAAAGAATATTAAAAGCAGTAAGGGAAAAGGGTCAAGTAACATATAAAGGCAGACCTATCAGAATCACACCAGACTTCTCGCCAAAAACTATGAAGGCCAGAAGATCCTGGACTGATGTCATACAGACCCTAAGAGAACACAAATGCCAGCCCAGGTTACTGTATCCTGCAAAACTCTCAATTAACATAGATGGAGAAACCAAGATATTCCATGACAAAACCAAATTTACACAATATCTTTCTACAAATCCAGCACTACAAAGGATAATAAATGGTAAAGCCCAACATAAGGAGGCAAGCTATACCCTAGAAGAAGCAAGAAACTAATCGTCTTGGCAACAAAACAAAGAGAATGAAAGCACACAAACATAACCTCACATCCAAATATGAATATAACGGGAAGCAATAACCACTATTCCTTAATATCTCACAACATCAATGGCCTCAACTCCCCAATAAAAAGAAATAGATTAACAAACTGGATACGCAACGAGGACCCTGCATTCTGTTGCCTACAGGAAACACACCTCAGAGACAAAGACAGACACTACCTCAGAGTGAAAGGCTGGAAAACAACTTTCCAAGCAAATGGTCAGAAGAAGCAAGCTGGAGTAGCCATTCTAATATCAAATAAAATCAATTTTCAACTAAAAGTCATCAAAAAAGATAAGGAAGGACACTTCATATTCATCAAAGGAAAAATCCACCAAGATGAACTCTCAATCCTAAATATCTATGCCCCAAATACAAGGGCACCTACATATGTAAAAGAAACCTTACTAAAGCTCAAAACACACATTGGACCTCACACAATAATAGTGGGAGATTTCAACACCCCACTCTCATCAATCATGGAAACACAAGATCATGGAAACAGAAATTAAACAGAGATGTAGACAGACTAAGAGAAGTCATGAGCCAAATGGACCTAACGGATATTTATAGAACATTCTATCCTAAAGCAAAAGGATATACCTTCTTCTCAACTCCTCATGGTACTTTCTCCAAAATTGACCATATAATTGGTCAAAAAACGGGCCTCAACAGGTACAGAATGACAGAAATAATCCCATGCGTGCTATCGGACCACCACGGCCTAAAACTGGTCTTCAATAACAATCAAGGAAGAATGTCCACATATACTTGGAAATTGAACAATGCTCTACTCAATGATAACCTGGTCAAGGAAGAAATAAAGAAAGAAATTAAAAACTTTTTAGAATTTAATGAAAATGAAGGTACAACATACCTAAACTTATGGGACACAATGAAAGCTGGGCTAAGAGGAAAACTCATAGCGCTGAGTGCCTGCAGAAAGAAACAGGAAAGAGCATATGTCAGCAGCTTGACAGCACACCTAAAAGATCTAGAACAAAAAGAAGCAAATACACCCAGGAGGAGTAGAAGGCAGGAAATAATCAAACTCAGAGCTGAAATCAACCAAGTAGAAACAAAAAGGACCATAGAAAGAATCAACAGAACCAAAAGTTGGTTCTTTGAGAAAATCAACAAGATAGATAAACCCTTAGCCAGACTAACGAGAGGACACAGAGAGTGCGTCCAAATTAACAAAATCAGAAATGAAAAGGGAGACATTACAACAGATTCAGAGGAAATTCAAAAAATCATCAGATCTTACTATAAAAGCCTATATTCAACAAAACTTGAAAATCTTCAGGAAATGGACAATTTCCTAGACAGATACCAGGTACCGAAGTTAAATCAGGAACAGATAAACCAGTTAAACAACCCCATAACACCTGAGGAAATAGAAGCAGTCATTAAAGGTCTCCCAACCAAAAAGAGCCCAGGTCCAGACGGGTTTAGTGCAGAATTCTATCAAACCTTCATAGAAGACCTCATACCAATATTATCCAAACTATTCCACAAAATTAAAACAGATGGATCACTACCGAATACCTTCTACGAAGCCACAATTACTCTTATACCTAAACCACATAAAGACACAACAAAGAAAGAGAACTTCAGACCAATTTCCCTTATGAATATCAACGCAAAAATACTCAACAAAATTCTGGCAAACCGAATCCAAGAGCACATCAAAACAATCATCCACCATGATCAAGTAGGCTTCATCCCAGGCATGCAGGGATGGTTTAATATACGGAAAACCATCAACGTGATCCATTATATAAACAAACTGAAAGAACAAAACCACATGATCATTTCATTAGATGCTGAGAAAGCATTTGACAAAATTCAACACCCCTTCATGATAAAAGTCCTGGAAAGAATAGGAATTCAAGGCCCATACCTGAACATGGTAAAAGCCATATACAGCAAACCAGTTGCTAACATTAAACTAAATGGAGAGAAACTTGAAGCAATCCCACTAAAATCAGGGACTAGACAAGGTTGCCCACTCTCTCCCTACTTATTCAATATAGTTCTTGAAGTTCTAGCCAGAGCAATCAGACAACAAAAGGATGTCAAGGGGATACAGATCGGAAAAGAAGAAGTCAAAATATCACTATTTGCAGATGACATGATAGTATATTTAAGTGATCCCAAAAGTTCCACCAGAGAACTACTAAAGCTGATAAACAACTTCAGCAAAGTGGCTGCGTATAAAATTAACTCAAATAAATCAGTTGCCTTCCTCTATACAAAAGAGAAACAAGCCGAGAAAGAAATTAGGGAAACGACACCCTTCATAATAGACCCAAATAATATAAAGTACCTCGGTGTGACTTTAACAAAGCAAGTAAAAGATCTGTACAATAAGAACTTCAAGACACTGAAGAAGGAAATTGAAGAAGACCTCAGAAGATAGAAAGATCTCCCATGCTCATGGATTGGCAGGATTAATATAGTAAAAATGGCCATTTTACCAAAAGCAATCTACAGATTCAATGCAATCCCCATCAAAATACCAATCCAATTCTTCAAAGAGTTAGACAGAACAATTTGCAAATTCATCTGGAATAACAAAAAACCCAGGATAGCTAAAGCTATCCTCAACAATGAAAGGACTTCAGGGGGAATCACTATCCCTGAACTCAAGCAGTATTACAGAGCAATAGTGATAAAAACTGCATGGTATTGGTACAGAGACAGACAGATAGACCAATGGAATAGAATTGAAGACCCAGAAATGAACCCACACACATATTGTCACTCGATTTTTGACAAAGGAGCCAAAACCATCCAATGGAAAAAAGATAGCATTTCAGCAAATGGTGCTGGTTCAACTGGAGGTCAACATGTAGAGGAATGCAGATCGATCCATGCTTATCACCCTGTACAAAGCTTAAGTCCAAGTGGATCAAGGACCTCCACATCAAAGCAGACACACTCAAACTAATAGAAGAAAAACTAGGGAAGCATCTGGAACACATGGGCATTGGAAAAAATTTCCTGAACAAAACACCAATGGCTTACGCTCTAAGATCAAGAATCGACAAATGGGATCTCATAAAACTGCAAAGCTTCTGTAAGGCAAAGGACACTGTGGTTAGGACAAAATGGCAACCAACAGATTTGGAAAAGATCTTTACCAATCCTACAACAGATAGAGGGCTAATATCCAAAGTATACAAATAACTCAAGAAGTTAGACTCCAGAGAGTCAAATAACGCTATTAAAAAAAATGGGGTACAGAGCTAAACAAATCATCCTCAGCTGAGGAATATCAAACGGCCAAAAAGCACCTAAAGAAATGTTCAACATCCTTAATCATCAGGGAAATGCAAATCAAACCAACCCTGAGATTCCACCTCACACCAGTCAGAATGGCTAAGTTCAAAAACTTAGGTGACAGCAGATGCTGGCGAGGATGTAGAGAAAGAGGAACACTTCTTCATTGTTGGTGGGATTACAAACTGGTACAACCACTCTGGAAATCAGTCTGGAAGTTCCTCAGAAAATTGGACATTGAACTGCCTGAGGATCCAGCTATACCTCTCTTGGGCATATACCCAAAAGATGCCCCAACATATAAAAAAGACACGTGCTCCACTATGTTCATTGCAGCCTTATTTATAATAGCCAGAAGCTGGAAAGAACCCAGATGCCCTTCAACAGAGGAATGGATACAGAAAATGTGGTACATCTACACAATGGAATATTACTCAGCTATCAAAAACAACGACTTTATGAAATTCGTAGGCAAATGGCTGGAACTGGAAAATATCATCCTGAGTGAGCTAACCCAAACACAGAAAGACATACATGGTATGCACTCACTGATAAGTGGCTATTAGCCCAAATGCTTGAATTACCCTAAATGCCTAGAACAAATGAAACTCAAGACATATGATCAAAATGTGAATGGTTCACTCCTTCTTTAAAAGGGGAACAAGAATACCCTTGGCAGGGAAGAGAGAGGCAAAGATTAAAACAGAGACTGAAGGAACACCCATTCAGAGTCTGCCCCACATGTGGCCCATGCATATACAGCCATCCAATTAGACAAGATGGATGAAGCAAAGAAGTGCAGACCGACAGGAGCCGGATGTAGATCGCTCCTGAGAGACACAGCCAGAATACAGCAAATACAGAGGCGAATACCAGCAGCAAACCACTGAACTGAGAATAGGACCCCCGTTGAAGGAATCAGAGAAAGAACTGGAAGAGCTTGAAGGGGCTTGAGACCCCATATGTACAACAATGCCAAGCAACCAGAGCTTCCAGGGACTAAGCCACTACCTAAAGTCTATACATGGACTGACCCTGGACTCTGACCTCATAGGTAGCAATGAATATCCTAGTAAGAGCACCAGTGGAAGGGGAAGCCCTGGGTCCTGCTAAGACTGAACCCCCAGTGAACTAGACTGTTGGGGGGAGGGGGACAATGGGGGGAGGGTGGGGAGGGGAACACCGATAAGAAAGGGGAGGGGGGAGGGGGATGTTTGCCCGGAAACTGGGAAAGGGAATAACACTCGAAATGTATATAAGAAATACTCAAGTTAATAAAAAAAAAAAGTACAGAAGATTACATCTTTATAATCTTGGACCTTAGGCAGGTGGGATAGAACCAAACATCAGTCAGAACCCCAAAGACCAATTTATCAATAAAAGTAATACACATGTAAGGTCCTAAGTGTAAGTCCTCAGCCAGATACTTAGTCTAATCTTTTTATTGTCAGAAAGTACAGAGAAGAAAATTATACAAAAGATGTATTTTCCAATAATTTCTGAAATAACGGATACAAATGAAAGTGTGGATAAAGAATTCACTTCCAATGATGAGACTCAAGAGCTCTGATAGCAAGAGAGTGGAGAAGTCAGAATTCAAGCAAAATCTCGTTTTTCCTTGCGGGTTCCTGTAGGTTGACAGTAGCCATGCCCTGACTGTTTCCTGATGTGTCAGATGTCCTGTTGTCTTTCTTTATTGCCACCAACTTAGAACTCTATCATAAATTATCGGAGCCCTAAGTCTTTACCATTGGTGCACCCAAACCTCATGTGTTCACAAAGCAAAACCCACAGGTAAACTGATCTCATGGAGGATGGTGAATTGACGCCAGCCAATGGGATGTCAGCAGATGTGATGGAACAGAGAATTTAAGAGGCACTTGTGACAAAACCAATTGGTACTTTAGTCATAGCCATGTTGAAGCTAAAAAAAAAAAAAAGAATGGAGAGAGAGAACATGAAAGAATGAAAGATCCGTTGAGCAGACCTGATTTGCCCAAATATGCCATCTGTCCATTCTAGACCAGCCAAGAGCCAGCCAAACTCCTAAGAGGAGGGCTGTATACAGTCAGCTGACCAGACATGTGCGAAGACACCAGAGAGCTCAATGAGGCCCAGAGCTAATCCCCATAAAATTCAGGAACCGAATAAAGACAATTTCATGCTACTAATATTTTGAGCTCTGAATCTACTTAAATACCATAATTATAATTGTCAGACTGATTGAGAATAGATGGCCCTGACTGCAGAGGGGTCAGCGTCCTCGGGAGCTCTGTGTAGGGTATTGTGCTGTGCATCCACATGACAAAGTAGAAAAGGATCACCACCGATTTAATTCCCTTGGAATTTAACACTGGCGCGTGTTATTGAATGGGAGAATGGAGTGGACTTTCATTTCATGGGGATACAGCTGAGGTCTGAGAGACTAAAGAGCCAAGTAATAGCAAAGCACCATTAGTAATAACAGGGGCCAGAATCACGTGACACGGAAGTCTATCCTTTAATCCGTATGTGATGCCTATTTACATGAGAGATACTTATTTCTCCCCAATGACATCAAGTAGTTTATGGGTTTCTGAAGGGAAAAGCCACATGTTACCTTCTTCCCAAACAACACATTACAAACATCTGGCAGCGGGGAAAACAAATGTCTCAGTTACTTGATGTTTTTCACCCAGAGTTATAAGGCCGATTGGACCTTAAGGTCTCTGAACCAACTTGAAATTAATATTGCCCAGAAAACTGAGATTAAAAGGAAATTTAAAAGTAAGGGGAAAAAGGAAGAAGGTAAGTCAGAGGGTCAGAACCACAATCAAATGTTAAACACAATTGCTTGGGTAATGTGTTCATATGTCTCGAAATTAACAGACATGCTCAAGTAATACCCTGTTTTTCCTATTTACCATTTTCCTGCACACACAAATAAAGACAGAAACATATACTGTCCTGAGAACTAATGTTCACACAGACACGTATGCACATACTCACACATACATATACACACATACACACACATACATACACACACATACATATATACATACTCATACATACATATACATACACTCACACATACACACACATATACACATACACATACACATACATACACATACATGCACTCACACATACACACATATACACATTCACATACATACACACACATACACATATACACACTTATACAAACATACACACACATACACTCACGCACACATATATACATATACATATGCACACATACACTCACACACATATACACACATACACATATGCATATACACACTTATACAAACATACACACACATACACTCATGCACACATATATACATATACACATACACTTACACACACATACACTCATATACACACATATACAAACACACACATACACACACATACATACACACATATACACATATACATGTATATACTCATACACACACATACACTCATACACACACATACACTCATACACATACATTCACACACACACACACATGCACACATGCACACATGCACGCACACACACTCATCTAAAGAATATCAGCCTCATCCTGTAGAGAAAGAGCAAAGCCGTCATTTACATTGCTGAATTTGGAACTGCAGTTAAACTGAATATGTTTAGGGAAATCATCTTCCATTGCAGTAAAGAACTTGAAAGCATTTTTATTCATAATCTAAGTGTCAGTATCTGTTAGAAAAATTTGTAACACAGCATTAAAATTTGACGTCTCTTTTCATATCCCTGGAAAAGATGCTTAGCAAAACACACCTTTGTTTTTAATGAGTTTAATATTACATGTCTGACAGACAACAAAAGAAATCAGAAGTAAGGCAGTCTCTGGGGTGTCAGACATTTATACAAACCTAGATCTCTTTTTGTTTAACTTTGTTTTACTTCCCAGAGTCTTGAAAATAAGCAGAAAGACAGATAAGGTATATATTCACTTCAAAGTGGCTAACAGCTGTTACGTAAATGGTAATCGAGCTCCTACCAACAGTCTGAGAGAAGTCAGACAAAGAAGAGGGCTCTAGGGAGGGGATGCATGAATCTTTCTAGGAAGGGGAACTCTAATCGATTTTGCAGGTAGACTAAGGGCAGACCAGTGGGGACCAAAGTGAGAGGGATCAGGTAGGGGTGAAGGGCAGAAGGGAGAGGGTGTGGGAAAAAACCATTGGGATTGTGGATTATTTGTGGAGGCAGTGTGGAAACCTAGCCTGGTAGAAACTTCCCAGAATCTCTAAGAGTAACCATAGCAAAATTTAGTAGTAGAGGATATGGAGTCTGAACCGATCATCCTTTGAAACTAGGTGAGGTTTCCATTGATGGACTATAGTTGCATTAAGTTGAAGTGTTTGGCAGAGGGGTTTCCACGGAGATCCTTAAACAACCAAGGTGGATGCTAGGACAGAGGGTCCCTCTCCAAAACCTGACAGCTGACAGTAGGGTCCCATTGCCAAAGACAGCATACACACAGCTCATTGAATGTAGACAGGTCAAGAGGGCTCCAAGTTTGCATGGAAGCTTCGCCCCTCTATTTTAGTCTCTTTAGTGAGGGGAAATGCTCTGCAGGCTACCAAATGAGAAACCTGGACACTAACCCTGCCACAAAACCCTGGACCTACAATCTTTCATGACTGGGGCAATGGTGGCATTGTGTGGAAGGTCAAGCAATGTCTTGTTTAACTTGAGGCCCAGACCAGAGACCCAGGGTAGAACTAAATACATCTGGAAAAAAAAATCAGTGGAATGATTTCTAGTGATATTCTGCTATACTCATAAATTGGTGCCTTGTCCAGTTGTCATCAGAAACGCCATAGCCAGAAATGTTGCTAAGAGTCTAAAGTGGAGGTCTCTAGGGGGTCCCTCCCTTAGGAGATAGGGGAGCCCTGCAAAAGAAGGAAGGGAAAGACCATAAAAGTCAGTGGAAACAGAGGGCATTGGGAGAACATGGCCCACTAAACCAACTAAAGAGGGCTCATACGGGCTCACAGAGACTGCAGAGACAGTCACGGGGTCTGCAAGGGTCTGCACTATGTACTCCATGTATATGCTATTTTCCTTAGTGTTTTTGTGGAACTTCTAATAGTAGGAGCAAGTGTATCTCTTGACTCTTTTGCCTGCACTTGGAACCCTTTTTTCCTCCTATTGATTTACCTCCAAGAGGTTTTACCTTGCCTTATTGTACCTTATTTTGTCCCTTTGACTCTCACTGCTAAAGAAGAAATGGAGGAGGTGGGGTGGATCTTGGGGTGAAGGAAAGTGCCAGGGAACTGGGAGGAGTGGAGGGAGGGGAAACAGGTCAGGGTGTATTGTATGAGAGAAGAATCTATTTTTAAAGGAAAGGAAAAGAAAGAAAATAAGCAATCCTAAGTCTTTTCTTTTGCTTCTCACCTAACCCTTATCATGTTTCATTATTTGTTTAGGAAATGCCTTAGTGGTATCATTTCATATACCATAATAAGTATCTATAATGATCTCTATCTGGAGGGCCAGCAGGAGAGTTCAGTGAGTGAAGTTACCTGCTGCCGAGTCAGAATACCTGAGTTCTATCTACAGGACTGGATACAGGAGAGAACTGATCCTCTCAAGCCATCCTTTGATATTTCCGTGTATACCATGGCACACATATGTTCACACAAAATGAACAAACTGTGATATTTATTGCTAGATGTTTGAACTATACTTGACTCCTGAGAAGTTACTATGTATAAAGTGTATTAGGGAGCATTTCTCAGAACTTGTTCAATGGACACAATCCACTCTGTCTTGTGGATTTGAATCACACCAGATAAATAGAGATGTATTAGTCTTCTTTCTGGAAGGAAACTTATTTGTGTCAGCATCAGAGGTTCCTAGACCCATGTAGCTGGCTCCATTGTTTATGGCAATCCTGTTTCCTGGGATTCTACATCGTAGTCTATGTGAAGCCCAGCCATGATACTAAGTGGAATTTATTGAGTCAGCCCTTGGACCAACTGTGGATATATTTGTATGTAACTCAATATTTCTTGAATTTCTTGTTCATCTAATGACAAAATCTTTATGTTTTTATTGTAAGGCCATGACATCAACTAAAATATGCTATTTAGAGATGTTATTACTTTCTCAATGAATTCAATAAATATTGACAAATCATGTTATTAAATCCTGAGAGTGAACTGACTTATGTTCACATGACTTTAAATGTATATGTAATTTTCTTAATATATATATTATTTTCCTAACACACACACACACACACACACACACATACTTATAAAACTAGTCTGGAGGAATGATTATGCATTGATGCTTACACATTTTGCTAATGTCTTAAAGAATGCATTGGGAGCATGAAAAGACATGAGAAGTACCTGGACATCCAATAATGGGAAATCAAATGGGAAATAAGCCTAGTACTCACTTGCATTTTGTGGTCAGAAAGCCTACCTTACCTCTACAGCTGTTTGTTTTGCTGTTCTACTCGATAATGGTAATAGGTGAAAAGGAATTTCCTTTTTCTGGTATGTTCCAATGGTTCCTAAATGACAAGTAAAGAAGCTGTGATTGTGGCAGATGTGCGTGGATACAGACAGACAGACAAAAACATACAGCTATGCCTGATAGTTGACATATAGAAAATAGACAGATGGATGGATAGACAGAAAGACAGAGAGACAGATAGACAGATTATGGATAATAAATTGATTGAAAAATGAGAGACAGATTATAAGTAGATTGATGGATATATAATTGAAGAATAATGTATGATAGGTTGTAAGAAATAAATAATAGATGGTAGATAATATAACTGACAGATGATAAATAGAGGGATTATTGATGATAAATGATAAAAGGTTTATAAATGATAAATAGATTATAGATAATACATGATGGTGATGATAGATAAATAACAGACAGACAGACAGACAGAGAGGCTAGGTATATAATTCATGGATGATAGGTACATAGAAGAATAATAGATTAGTAGACAGAAGACAGAGAAGTGATGTGCACAGTAATCCTCCTCCCTCTGGGATACTGCAGTACCATGTACATCCTGCCCATCAGCACTGCACATATTCTCTGGGGGTTGACATGTACAAAGGTTCAAAAAAGGAACAAGTGTGTACCTGCCAGACCAAACTGTTTGCTAAAATCCCTCCTTGTGTTTATTTATTGTGCATATGGGGGAACTCATTCCATCGTATGCATGTGGAGGTCAGAGGACAACTTGTGGAGGTCAGTTCTTCCCTGTCACTACATGGGACCTAGGAATTGAATTCAAGTTGTCCAGGCTGCAAGGGCCTTTCCTCCTGATTCATCTCTCAAGCCTGGAAGGAGTCAGGTCCCATTTGCTCTTTTTAGTGACTTACAATTTTCAGACATATCAAAACCCTGGGGTGCTTAGACTCCAGGACATTTTAAAGGACTTATTTTCCCAGTCGTTACTGATGACACCGTGGGCTGATAAGTGACAGTTAAGGTTGACCTTTTTGGAAGTTCCTTTGAGGGGAATTGTTTCCTCGTGCTGACAGACTACTCCTGCATATGCTTATGTCTTTCACTATTTGGGTGGTGTCATTTGCGAATCCCTAATTATAAGTGGTCATTGCATTCTGGTTTCGCATTTTATAATACCAAGGACAAGATATTCTTAGCAATGAGTAGACCAAATATTAAAAACAGAATACAATGCTTTAAATGGACTCCTACAAATACAATAATAGAGAAGAAAATGTGAGTGTGAATATTCATTCTCTCCTTTAAAAGTCATTCAGAGCAGGCATTTGATTGGCCCATTATTTTCTACTTACAGAGAACATTGATACCTTGTATCTTTTGTCCTAAGACACGTAGAGAACTAAATTTGAAACCCTTAGCCTCCCAGAAGAAACAGAAATGAGATTCACCCCCTGGTTGGAAGTTGTTTTCTTAACAAATAGGAATGATTCAGTGTAAGGCAAAAATACATTTTAAGTCACAACTTTAAATTATTCTACATTATAAAAATATCTTTAAATTTTTGTTACAATAAATCTTTTTCCTCTTCCCTGTTGAATATTGAGAGGTAGTTTTAGAAGATAAAAGACTTGTAGTTGAAAAGTAATCTGAAAACAACAGTGATGTTGAAAAACCTCATCTCTTCTTTGTGAATTTTCATATCCTGTGTGTCTTGTGAGTAGATTTTATGCAATAACATGGGTCAGTATCTGTTTACATCTATGATTTTCCTTGGTAATAAACTCTCTCAAAAAAGTCCTTTGTTCTGTAACATTGTTGCCTCATTGGTATAACACAAGTATTTTCCCATCTCATTCAAAGCCTGAAGGTAGGAAACTGCCCCCTGATGCACAGCCTGCCAACCCCTCCCATCCCACAGGAAACACAACAGATTGCCCCTCCTCCTCCTCCTCCTCCTCCTCCTCCTCCTCCTCCTCCTCCTCCTCCTCCTCCTCCTCTTCCTCCTCCTCCTCCTCTTCCTCCTCCTCCTCCTCTTCCTCCTCCTCCTCCTCCTCCTCCTCTTCCTCCTCCTCCTCCTCTTCCTCCTCCTCCTCTTCTCCTCCTCCTCCATTTCTTCTGTCTCTGGATCTTGTTCCCTGTGCTCAGTTCAACCAATGGAAATACTTCTACTTCACCTCAAAGCATCTGCCAATTGATGTCATTATAAACATCTTATTATATTGAAATTAATTTTGAATATAATCCCCTTCAGTAAGGAGTGATTAAATTTAATAAAGGCCACAATTTCTATTATATTTACTTACAAGTTTCACTCATAAATACACACATATAGGTATTCTATATAAAATCTCAAGGGTTTCGATAAATAAAAACACAAAAACTAATCATTTAGGCTGCATACATACATTTATGCAGCATTGTAAAGCATCCCACAGATTTGTGAAAAACGCATATGTCATCTAAATGTTAAAATATCTACATCTATTAACCTCTTTAAAAAATAATAGTCTTTTTGCGGAACCACCATTCTCTGAATGGCTTTGCTAACAAGGAAATCCCATGTTAAACATGGTATTTGCAGTTTTGTAGATAGAGACTTAGTGTTTGACAAGAACTGCATGGGGTAAGGGAAATGGAAAATGCTCTGGCACAGTTTCATAGAGGCCAAGGAGGCTTTGACGCTTACCTCAGCTCAACTACACCAGTAGGCAGCCTTTCTTGAATTTTAGTGATCAGGAAAGAGAGGGGAAGTGGGAGGGAGAGAGTGGGAGGAAGGCAGGAAGGAAGGGAGGGAGGGAGGGAGGGAGAGAGGAAGTGTTATGCCCAAGTCACAGGGACCCCCAAAGACCACAGAGGAGCCAATTCCTATGCAAACGCGTAAGGGTCTTTATTAAGAAGATCTCTCACTGTCCCTATCACAGGGAATCTAGGGGTGCAGGGCTTTTACTGTGGTTATAGCAAGCTCTGGGAGTTTTCATATGGGTCAACAAGTTAATATTTTAAAAACTGCATTTCTGGTGTAATCTGCAGCAACCAAGCACAGGGCAAAACCGTCTGACAAACAGGACGATCAGTTATCTATTCTCTGCAGGATGGCTTCTGTTAGCTAAGGGTGAGGGGGTTGGGGGTGGGGCGGCAAGGTTGCCACAGAATGTTTTCTCAGGTGGACTTTGTGATTTTTTCTTCCCGGAATTGGAGTTTAGCCCCTGGTCTCACACAAAATGGTTTCTTCAAAAATGGAGTTGGTTGGGCTTTACAAAAGGAAGGAAGGGAAGGAGAGGGAGGGGAGGGAGGAGGAATGGAGGGAGGGAGGGAGGGAGGGAGGGAGGGATGTGGGGGAGGGAAGAAGGGAGAGGGAGAGGGAGAGGGAGAGAGAGAGAGGGAGAGAGAGACAGAGACAGAGACAGAGACAGAGACAGAGAGAAGTTCATGTAAATTCTCTTCCTGGAAGCCTTCTGGCCATGTTCCGTCAAGCACTTGAGGCTAGCCAGATGTAGTACAATCAAAGAAGCACATACAGCCTCTGTTTTCCTGTCTACCTATGGCCATCAATATAGTAAAAAGGGATAAAAATATTTTCCCTCATGAGGCCAGTTAGGAACCACAAAAGATCCACAATCCCCACAACAAATGTCCCTCTAGAACTTCAGGGAATTTGAGCTAAACTGGGTTCCTATTGAGATAGGAAAGTCGGCAAATTTGTTTTAATTTCGGTTAGTAGCTAGCTGTTAAATCTGCAGCATTTCTTTCTTTCAAAATTAAACTGAGGCATGAGTGTTATTCAAGGTGTTAGAAACAACGCAAATAGAATATTATCCCAATAATCAGCAAAAGTCAAAGATCTACGTTTTAACACGGAGAGAGTGGGGCTGGAGAGATGATGGCTCAGTGGACAAAGGCAGTGGCTGCTCGTCCACAAGACTGGGGTTCAACTCTAGCAAACACCTGATAGCTCAGAACTATCTGTAACTCCAGATCCAGGGGCTCCTAGGCCTTCCTCTGACCTCTGCAGGCATGTGTATGCACATTTACGTAAATCTAAAATAGTTATTAAATTATAAATAAAAAGGGACAGTGCTCTTTTCTCTGTCATTCTCTGTGTTGTCACAATAACAATGGCCTAGGAAGAGGAAGGAAGGGTTTTAATCTGGCTGGAGGCTCTTCTGCCAGGGTCTGCCTGATGGTTATATAGACAACCTGGTTCAGGTGACCTGGTTTTCCATAGACAACGCCCTTAATCCTAAAGTCGGTGGTGAGGTGAAACATTCCTTCTTCAAGCCATCCCACATTGAAGATGGATCAGTCATCTCTGCAAAAGACGGACATTTGTTTTCCTCTCCACATGAAGTCCTTGTCTCCAGCCTGCAGGCTTTCCCTGCGACCTGAAGAACAGTGAGCTTCACCGAATGAATGCATCTTCTTAGAGGGACTCTGAAGTCATCCCAGCAAGCAGCTGACCCACTCACTGAAAAATGCTACATTCTGCCGGTATCTTCCTTGACAGTCCGGCAAAGTAGCTGTCGGAAACCCAAACATGTCCACTCCTGCTCGATGACTTTGGTCACCGCCTCTTCATATGATTCTTCCATGGGCTGGGCTGGAGTACGTACCTGAGGGACAGGAAAGCTAGATAAACCAAACCAAAAAACCAACAGTAAGGGGCAGAGCTGAGAGTTGAGATCAGTCTGGAGTGTAAACACAGGAAACCGACTAACTGAGGTAATGTCACCGCAGAGTGGGCTAAAGATAATAGGACTGATGGAGCAGAAAACGGATCTAGGAGCAAAGAAGCAGAGGAAATCGGACAGCAGAGAATCAGGAGTTCCTACTGTTAGTCCCCAGGACTGCTGATCTGAATTACGATGCCCTTACAGCATAGCCCCTACGAGGCAGCAGCATCCAGTCACGTGCTTCCCCCTACGAGCCGGAGAAACCACAGCAGGAGGATGACCCAGGGCCAGGGTTCCAATCGAAGCATCACAAAACTCCAAGGGTTAGGATTCAAATTTGAGGTCGAAAGAGGGCATCTGATTCCCTGGAACTGGACTTACAGGCGGTTGCAAGCAGATTGGCACGTGGGTGCTGGAAGCCACCCTGAGCCTTCTACAAAAGCAGTAACTGCTGCTAATTGTCTCTATGCTTTCTGTGATTGAAAATAGTCAATCACATTTTGTGACAGCTGAAAATGGACAAAAATCAAGTTTCCGTGTTTATAAATAAAGTTTTATTTAAAAAAAAGGGGGGGACAGTGCTATCACGACTTCAGGTAGCACTTCCCGTGAACCTACATTTAGTCAAACTTCTTCAAACATAGTTGAACACTGAGAAAAGATGCTTTAATCATTTCATGGCGTTACTGCTGTGGGTCAGTAGCGTGCCACTTTTAAGCTATCATCAACCAGACTTGTGGTGTTCCTACTTTGACGATCTTTGCGAGAAGGCCTGGACTGGGGCGTCTGTAACGTATCTTAGTGTCACTGTGGAGTGTCACACTTTCTCCAACACCAGCTGGAGCGTTGACTTCTTTAGGACTTACTGCATTTGTACGCACTGTTCCTAAACTATTTAAACCTCAGAGTGGTCTGTGACAGTCTAGTAGGTTTGAGGCTCCCAGTGTTCACGTGGAATGACATCATGAAACTGATAAATAAGCCCTTGACTGTGAGGGAGTCACAGACCCTTTGAGAACCTAACCTGCACACAGGCTATTTCCCCAGTCATATTAAATGTTTACAAGGCACTAAATTGTTGAGATCCTTCCAACTGCCCCCCTTTCACCTCAGGGAAGTAAGATTATTGAGACGACCTTAGAAAGTGATACAGATTGTGAAACTCATCACTAATGGTAATATTTGCTTACAGTTTACCTCTTTTGGATCTGGGTCCTGATTCTTAAATCACGTACTTTCAAATTCTTCACCCTTTATAATAGGCTTGCCTTTTTTAATGTTAAACTCTTCAGAGGGTCCCAAGTCTTGAAGGATTTAATTTATACTGGTGTGTCTTCAGGACCTTAGATGGGAGAAAGCTTTCTGTT
This sequence comes from Rattus norvegicus, assembly GCF_021556685.1. Classification (NCBI taxonomy): domain Eukaryota; kingdom Metazoa; phylum Chordata; class Mammalia; order Rodentia; family Muridae; genus Rattus; species Rattus norvegicus. The sequence continues at coordinate 16,829,628 of NC_141553.1, read as the reverse complement.
AGTAATTATTCTTGTCCAGGATTCTGTGCCTTCAACTTAAATGGTATTTCTCCTATTTTCTTGATCTTTTCCATTTTTCTGCCTTGATACCCAGTTTGTTTGTTTGTTTCCTGACATCTTTGTTGGTAGCAGGTTTGGTAATCAGAGATCCATAAACAGAAGGATAGACATCGCAGATCATTTTCAACACTCTGTTTTACAAATGTGGGAGCATGCAGCTGCAAAAAAATAATAATAATAATAATAAAAATAGTTGAAAAGCCAAAGAGAACCAAAGTAAAGGAGATCAGACAACCTTCTCAGTAAGACTTACCTGCAATGTTTTAGCACTTAGTTATTTTATTTTCAAATATGATTTGCTAAAAGCATTTTTTACATGAACTGGGCAAGACATATTTTTTCCCTTAAGAATTCTAAATGTTTGTTGAGTACTGGCATTTTTACTATTCACTTGTAAAGATTTAAATTTAAATTCGCTGTCTCTCTGTCTGTCTCTCTCTGTCTCTGTCTCTGTCTCTCTGTCTCTCTCTGTCTCTGTCTCTGTCTCTCTGTCTCTGTCTCTCTCTGTCTCTCTCTCTCTGTGTGTGTGAGTATGTGTGAGTGTGTGTCTGTGTGTTAAGCATGTACTTGCAGTACCCACAGAGCCTAGAGCTGGAGTTGTAAGATGTTTTCCTTCTTGTGATTTGGGACCGAACTTGGGTCTCATGGAAGAACAATATATCCTTTTACCAGTGGTTCATCTATCACCACAGCACAACTATTTAATTTTAAATATTTTTCTTTTATTTTTAACTCTCTCTCTCTCTCTCTCTCTCTCTCTCTCTCTCTCTCTCTCTCATGTGTGTGGCTGTATTGTGTTCGAATGTGCGTGTGGGTACCCATCTGCCATCAGAGGACATCAGATCCCCTGAAGCTGGAGTCACAGGCAGTTGGTGGGTGCTGGGAGCCAAACTAGGTTTCTCCGGAAACCCAGTGCTGTTCCTGAGCACTCTTACTGATTATATATTTGTATTAAATAGTGAATGTTAAAGTATTTTATTTTTAGTTTGTAACCGCTAGACATGTTCAACAGGCTTCAACGGCAAAGAGGAAGGAATTCCTGACTGGGTGTAGCTTACGCTAGCACTTAGAAATGAGGCCTGCGGAAGACGTCTACAAGCAGAACTCCATGATCTTTCAGATGAAAAACACCCAGTCAGTATGGACTCGACCAGGACAGTATCTGTGAAATATAAGAACACAGCTTTTGCAGAGTCTCTAGGCTTGGTCTTTTAAATCATCAATACAGACTAAAAAGCTCTGAAATGTATATGTAAAGCCATCTTTAATATTAAGAATATTAATATCTAATCAATCTACATACTAGATAAAACCACACCGAATAAAATTAATTTTACCATATCAGAAAAAGTCCACTTATTCAAGGAAAGATGATCGCTGGATTATTTTGAAAAGGATTTTTAATAGTTAATTAAACACCATTTGCCTAAATAATTATGTAAGGAAAAGCATTAGGCTATATAATCGTGTAAATTTTTTTAATTTGAAATAAACATTACTTCTTTAAACTTGTAAAACAAATTGTGTGGATAATAAAGACACTGAGCAGACAGAAGCGGGGAAACTGCTCCCTGGATTGTTTACGGAGTTCATCGAGCTACAAACTTATTCCTATTAAAGGGTGTGTGTGTGTGTGTGTGTGTGTGTGTGTGTGTGTGTGTGATTCTTTATTATTAAATATTTCCGGTACTGTGGTCATATATCAAAGATTTCTAAACACAATTGGTTCAAGGTACCAATTATTTAATTTGCTAATGAATCAGTGGCTTAGGACACACTTGGCTGTTGTACCTTGCCTGCTCCATAGTGTCAAGTGTAAAGATTCAGAAACAGAAGTCATTGTCCCCCTAACCTCATTTTGTGTCTGGGAGTTGGATATGCAACAGCTTACCTGAGCCCACTCAGTCTTCTCAGAAGTTCTGCCTGTGGGGCCTACACTGGGGTATCATCAACACAGAGGCTTCAGTGAGCAGGACTTCTATGTTGGTTTCTATGGCCGTGCTTCTGAGAAAGAGCAAGAAGTAGGTCTCTTGATCTATAGAAACCACCCATGGAGTCTTCAAACATTAGTGTTTCTATACCGAATTGGACTGTAGAGTTACAGAAGATAGATGCCTGGTTCTCAGCAAAGACACAACAGATGAAATTTCAGATTGGCAATACTTAAAAAATACAGCCTCTCTAGAGAAGAATAAAACCCACTGATAAAACCCATTGGCTTTAGCGTTAAAGGAACCTATTTTTTACAGCTAGGTTTAATGTCTCAGTGGACTGGTACAGCGGTGTTCTGGAATGGGAAAGTATTAAATGCATGCTAATTTTCCTATGATGGGACTGTGTTTAGGAAAGCAAGGAGGCCAATAGGACATATGAGAATCTGTAAATAACAGAGATGTGTTTTTGTTATACTTAAAGACGGTTTTAGTGTGTGTGTGTGTGTGTGTGTGTGTGTATGTATTATGATTTGAGAGACCTGTACTTCCCTGAAGCTCGTCATCCATTCTAAGGGAAATGGCTAGAGATCGTACCTGTATATTAGAACACTCACATTTCACTATACAATAAAATCTCTTAGTGCAACATGAGATTTATTATAAAGTGATGCAGAAAGCAAGAACAATTTGTCTGTTATATGCATGTGATGATTGTTTTCAATCACCAATGTCAACCTCATCCAATGCAAAATCACCTGGGATGGGAGTCTCCGTGAGTTGTTTATATTATGTTGGGATGGGAGCATGCCTGGGAAAGATTTTCTGGAATAGGTTAATTGAGGTAGGAATGTTGTCCTCCAATGGTGGTCCTCAAATGTGGATGGCGCCACTTCATGATGGGACACAGGCTGAAGGAAAAGGAGAGGAGGAGGAGAGAGAGAGAGAGAGAGAGAGAGAGAGAGAGAGAGAGAGAGAGAGACTGAGCAGGTTGAGTGTAAAAAGCATGTGTCTGCTATTCTCTTGTGATTGTATATACAGTGTAACAACGCCTCTCCGTATCCTGTTGACCTAAGTCCCTGAGATACTGTACTATAACCTGCTGTACTGGCTGGTTTTCTGTGTCAACTTGACACAATCTGGAGTTATCATAGAGAAAGGAGCCTTAGTCGAGGAAATGCCTCTGTGAGATCCAGCTGTAAGGCATTTTCTCAACTAATGATCAAGGAGGGAGGACCCAGTCCATTGTGGGTGGTGCCATCCCTGGGCTGGTGGTCTTGGGTTCTATAAGAGAGCAGGCTGAGCAGGCCAGGGGAAGCAAGCTAGTAAGTAACATCCCTCTGTGACCTCTGCCTCAGCTCCTGCTTCCTGACTTGTGAGTTCCTGTCCTGACTTCCTTTGGTGATGAAAAACAATGTGGAAGTGTAAGCTGAATAAACCCTTTCCTCCCCAACTTGCTTCTTAGTCGTGATGTTTGTGCCGGAATACAAACCCTGACTGAGACCCCTGGAATCCTGAGCTGAAACCCTTTCTCCTTCTAAGTCTTTTATTCTAGGGGACGAATCACCCTTGAGCATACGGAGAAGCACTGGAGAAGCCAGGAAGGTTAAGCACACAGCTTATCTCTTCAGTGGAATGAGATGATTAGCTGTTCTCCTTGGATGACAGGAATTTACAACCTAGTGATCCTTTGGTGTCTGGTGTTACAGGCTCTGTCCATATCTTCCAGAAACTTTATTTGTATTTATCCCAGATCTGTTCTCCTTAAATCTTGAGCATTTCTTTTAGGCCATAAAGCCCACACTTTACGGATGATGCCACTAGTGATTTACAACAACCTAAATGACTTCTATGTTATTTTAGGGCCAGGCCAATCCTGACACCAAAGGAATTATGTTTGCCTCAGTCCAGCTCCCTAGACCATCAGTCTCGGGTACTATCTCTGAGTCAACAGTACCCATCCTTGTGAAAAGAAGCCAGGTGTCCTTTGTAAAGACTCTTAATGTATGCAAGTCTTAAATTGTTGTATGCTTGGGACTTAGTTAATTGTTATATGAATACTTTTCTCCAAAATTGTGCTGTGACTAAAGTAAAATGATCTTGGCCAGAATCTAGAAGAGTCCTGTTCCAGTACCAGTGACAGTAAAATCAGACTGAACAGAGTTTCATCATCCTTACTCTACCCTGGTTGTTTTCCCCTGCCTGCTGTAAAACCTGTGGGGAAATCACCACATGTTATCACAAAGCAGGAAATGAAACTAAGAATACAAATGATTAGGCTCAGATCCTTGCTTCATGACTGTTCTCTCTCAATAATCTTATACCCAATGTTCTTTTCTATACCACATTATATTTTCCACCTCTTATTTCATTAATGGCTTACCCAGTGTTGTAGTTTCCTTTCTATGGCTGTGATGTTAAAAAAACAAAACAAAACAAAACAGAAAACAAAAAGACAAAGACCAAAATGAACTTAGAAAGGAAAGGACTTATTTCAGTTTACAGCCCATAGTTCCTTAAGAAGGGAAGTCAGAGCAGGAACTCAAGGTAGGAACCTGGAGGCAGGAACTGAGGCAGAAGCCATGGAGGGACATTACATACTGTTTGTCCAGTATCAACTGCCAAGGATTGGTACCACCCACAGTGAGCTAAACCTTCCCACATCAGCCATTAGTGAAAACAATGTTCTAAGGACTTGCCTAAGGGCCAAACTGATAAAGGCCACCCCTCTATTGTCATTCCCTCTTTCCAAATGACTTAAGCTTGTATCGAGTTGGCAAAGGTACTAACACATTTATATTCTTCTACTTTTGAACATAAGGAGTTTCTCCACTAGTTTTTTTTTCTAGACTTGCTCTCATAACTAGTCAATGATTTCAATCTATTTTAATTATGAATTTTTCCTTGGGCATTAGTATTGCATCACCCTTAACAAGACATCTCCCCAGCATTCTAGTCTCAGCATAATGTATGGCTCAGGGGTGGCCTTGATGCCGTGCATACTCTACAACTCAATCTATACCTGGGCAGTGTAAAGCCCTGGCCCTCATTTACCCAGAAAATTAAAAAGCACACTACAGTTTGTTAACCCTCCTTCAGTCTTTGAAATAAGAAGTTTCCCCATCACCGTGCACTGAGATTTCAATGATCTGAGTTCATTCCTGAGTATTTATCATTGTTACTCAGTCTCCTCGCATGACTCTAGCTACTGCCTGTGGCTGTGTTCTGACTTCAAGGACGCCAATTCTCACAGAAGCTTTGGAAATGTGATTTGTGCTGTTGATTGGTTCTCCAGCTCCTGTTGTGACTCCGATCTATTCTAAATTTCCAGATCAGATCTATCTTTCTTAATCCAGGACATGAAATTCTATCAAACAATGTTGAAAACTGAAGGACAACAGAAGTTCAAACGAATCCCTGTCTCCTCTTGATTATGGCCTCCTATTGATTATATCCTGGAAACAGAAACATATTCCCACCTTTTTATGTCTTCCATACACACACCCACTCTCCTATGTCTTTAAGTCTTGTTTTCACATTCTCTGTCTTGTCTGAAGACATTGCTGGGCCTCTTTACAACCAGTCCTTTCCTGACTCTAGTAATTGGATTCTCAGTCAACTCTTTCCATCTGAAATTAGTTTCTTCACTACCGTAGTCCATAATCTATTCATTCCTTGTTCTTACAGACTAACTTCTGTAATTCTATAGCATTCTCTAGCCAACTATAACCTTTCTTTCTCTCTGAACTCTAATAACATTTTTATGGCATTAATATTCTACCAGCTTTACCTTGGAGTTAATTTTATACATTCCATGGTTTTCTATTTGGACCTCAACTTCTTAAGGTAAAGTATTATTATTATTATTATTATTATTATTATTATTATCCCCCCCATCTCCCCCATATACTGCCAACATGTACCGTCCTGACTTTGTGTCCATATCGCCATCGGTATTTATGGCTATATTTATTATTACATACAATTAGTGCTGCTCATATAGACACAGATGTGGGATCACCCACTACAGCATGGGAAACCAAAGAACTCCAGGTCTAAAAGAGACATTAGGCTAAGCAAGATGTCTCAGCAGGTGCTTGTGTTTGCTGCTAAACCTGAGGACCAAAGGTCGATCCCTGCAACTCATTGGTAGAAAGGGAGAACTGATTCCCATCAATTGTTCTCTAACACTCATGAATATGCTATAATGCACGCGCGTGCATGCACACAAAGAGAGAGAGAGAGAGAGAGAGAGAGAGAGAGAGAGACAGAGAGACAGAGAGACAGAGAAACAGAGGCAGAGAGACAGAGAGACAGAGAGACAGAGACAGAGAGACAGAGAGACAGAGACAGAGACAGACAGAGACAGACAGAGACAGAGAGACAGAGACAGAGACAGAGAGACAGAGACAGACAGAGACAGACAGAGAAATATATAAAACACTAAAACAACGAAAGAAATATATTTCCAAATCACTGAGTACTCAGTGACATCTTCAGTGATAATCCTAGTTCTTGATTCCTTTAAAATAAACACATTCCACATGCCTCACAAGGCAGAGCTCTTTACTACTGGGGTTTCAATACAGAATAGTGCTAATATAGGATCATGGCTGAAGAGAGTCACTGTGAGGTCTTGTGTACTACTCTTCCAGTACCGATCGCAATTTTTTGTTAGGTCCTCACACCAATGAGAGTGGAAGAGAGGAGACGTCATTAGTAGACCAAAGTCAGGAAAGTTACTGAAAGGCTTTAAAGACTGAGTCCAGCTTGTATTTTTATTTCATCCTCTAAAACCACAAGGTGGGTTGGGCAAGTTAGAGAGATTTTACAGAAGCCTACATAGTAGCCTGCCAGTTGTTAAGGACAATGAGCCATTGTGTCTGCTATTTCCCCTTGTCATTTTGTTTCAGGTAGCAAGTGAAGTCATGCTTGGCAAACAGACAGTGCAAGAAATGCTGTAAGTAAATCATTAGATAAATGAATGAAGCAGTGTATCATAATTGGTCTTTTTTACCTTATTCTATTTTATTCCTTCCCTTAATACTCTGGGGTTAAAGATCACAGGGTAAGGTTCCTGTAGTTACCCAGCCAGGTCCTAGCACCAGTGACAAACTCATGGTTCATCTTGGCCCTGAACAAGGAAAACCATGTGAAAGTTACTCTTTTTTTTTGGTCTTTGCTAGTGAACAGATACATTCATAGAGACGGAAACAAAGAAGGTTTCACAAGTACACTATCCGTTAAGTAGCCTGTAACGTTTTCTACTCTTTAGGTCCCAATTAACAAGTGAGAGAGCCTCTGGAAGAAGAATGTAGAATTTTACCTCTTTATGGCAAAAGCATGTTCCTCAGGATGGTCAAGCTGTCTCTACAATGAAGCACAGTAATTATGACATGCTTTGGAAATCAAAAAGGGGGCTGCCCTGACAATGGACTCTTCACCCTTTGTTTCCATTCAAAGAAGAACAATAACTGATGCTTTTGGGCCTTGTGGTAGGTAGACGTGAAGCTATCCTGGTGGTTACTACTACCTAGTGTTGTACTCCTTTTAGTACGGATGGCTCCTGTGGCACTCTCCTGAGCTATAGCATATACTATACCTGAGGCTGTGTGACAGTTTCTCAGTCTCCATTCCCATAACAGGCTTCACTTTTTGATTCCTGCCCTCGCTATGGGCCTGATCAAGATAGAAGACAATATGGCATTGACCCATATACCAAAGGACTGCAGGTTGGTACTGGAGTTGAGAGCTCCAAGCTCCAAAACTCATAGACCAGGAGTCATTCCAACAATGAGAGTCTATGAGAGAACCTCAGTCTCAAAGCTACAGACTCCACTGACAATCCGATACCAAATTTGTGAAGCCGTAGAGCACAGGATCTGTGTATGGTGTGCTTGGTTTGCTACCTGTGAAAGCTGTGAGATTAGAGTGACCCTGTTTCTTAAGCCAGAATCTTAAGGTTATGAACCACTATACCACCCTATGAGTGACACACCAAGTGGCCTGAGAGCCAGCAATTTGGCTGACACCTCTTAGCTGTTCGGTACCTGTGCTAACTGTTCAGGGTGTGTTGCTATGGAGAAATGTCTCCAGACTAAGAGTCCTGTTAGCAAATATCCAAGACAAATCAGCCTTTCCACAGAGTTTGTGTTGTGCTAAGGACCTGTCACAATGACAGCCTGCTTGTCTTTTCTTCATCTTCCTGTACTCCGAAATGCTTCAGGAAGCTGAGAAACTGCCATCCCTGAATCCACTGGCAACACGGTTGACACATCAGGAAGATTTTGAAGATCTTTGTAAACAAGAAGTCAGTCAACACAATCTCTGACTAGTCCTTGCAGAGAATTCTATCAGTGAAGAAAAGGGAGAGAGAAGAAGAAGGGGTAAAAAAAAAAAAGCCACCTCATTATTTGTAAAACAAGTACTTACAGAGAGTTCCCCCAGGTCATACAAAGACAGGGATGAGGTGTGGTTTGCATGTGATTGTCACTGGACAGGTTTGTCAGCCTCCTTCACACATCAACTCAGTGCCATAACAAACTTCTCTCCATTATTTACAATCTGTCTTGGAGTGTTTGTTCAAATGATTTAGTCAGGGCCTTGGGTGTCTTCAAGTCTTCTCGGCAGGGCAGAGGCCACATCCATAGTCCTTCCTCTCAGTCAGCTTTCACCTGGCAGAGGGGCATGGCCCTGAGAGACTCTCGGGCTTTACTGATGATTGACAGAGCCTGTAAACAGCAACTTAGTCTCTAGGAAAGGCCCTTGGTGCAGGGCAATATTGTGGCCTTCTGATCTTCAAGAAGTCTGAGCGAAAGGCTGTGTACTCCTTCCCTTTTCCTCTACACTATATCATCAAAAGCAATTTCTATATTTTAACAGCCTTTGCCATGTTGGAAGGAGGCTGAGGATTTTCAAGGCCCCCAGGTCTTGGCTTCTGCATCTAACATTCTTCCTTAGTTAATCTCTCTCACTGCATTGAAAGCAGCAGGAAGCCATCAGGGGTGTTGCTTTCCATAAGTTGTTGGAAGTCTCTTCATTTAAAGAATGCACTCAACTTACAAGCCCATGACTTCAGTACATTCTCCTGCTGACCTTGCTCCCCACACATAAGGACTATTCTTGCCACTTTGAAAACTCAGGCTACATGGGTCACAGACCAAGAACACAGTACATGGATCCTGTGTTCTACAGAGTCACAAATCGGGTATCTGATTGTCAGTGAAGTCTTATTTGAGTCTGTAGTTCTCTTATAGACTCTTATTGTTGGAATGACTCCTGGTCCATGAGTTGTAGAGCTTGGAGCTCTCAACTCCAGTAGTGACCTGCAATCCATTGTTATATGGGTCAATGCCACATCACTTTCTATCTTGATCAGGCCCATAGGGAGAACAGAAACCAAAACAGAAGCCTATTATGAGGATGGTGACTGAGAAACTGTCACATAGCCTCAAGCACAGTGTCTTCGATTGCTGTTGGTCTGTAAGAGTCCTTAATCAATTTCATTATTACTGAGCCCTGTTTGCTTACTAGTACAATCAGCTAAAATGCAAATAGCATCATCGATGTATCCAGATCCACCCAGGTTCCTTGGTACTGCAGACATTTGTCATCTGCCTGGGCAGTCTCACAGGCTGGTGACTGTCTATACTGTTGTTATAGATACCTCACCTTGCCTAAAGATGCCTTGACTTCGTTCCTCGCTTGGCTTATCATCTCCTCCAAAAGGTAAAAATCACCACCCTAGGATGATCATGTGACATGATAATCTCTGACTGGAACTCAGAACTCCTTGTGCGTGGTTCCTGAAACAGACTCCTCTCCTCTCCTCCCCTCCCTTCCTTCTGTTGAAGTTTGGTCTTTTGCTATGTACTGTCCTGGGAAGTGCAGCCCCAAAGACCTGGCTGCCCCAGAGATGAGAGAGTCGACACCCAAGTGACACTATGAGACCTTGCCCTAAGTTATTTCTGATAAGTGAATAAAGACTCTAACAGCCAGTAGATGGCATAAGGGACATAGGCGGGATTTAAGGTTCCTGGGCTTAGGGTCATGGGAGAACCACGATGGGAAAAACAAGGTGAATGGAGAAAGAAGTCACCGTGGGTTAGGTGAGTCATAAAATGACAGCTGTGTCAGTTGGCTAATAGGCGTTAAGAGCAGCCCAGAGAAAATACAGTAAATTATATAATGGGATTATTGGCTGGGAAACAGACATAATAGCATAGAAGGTAGGTATCTGCCCAGCTCCTGTGTTGTTTTACAATTATTGTAAATAATAAAATTTGGGTGATCGAATGATCAAAGGCATGGTAGAAACCCCAGATTGGGATTAAAAATTTTCCTTGTCCTTCTCACCATCCTTAATTCTCTCCCCTCCCTGTTTTTCTTCTCCCCTTCTTTCCCTCTGTCCATTTTAAGAAGGAACCCTACTCACTAAGTAAGAAATGACATCGGCTTCAAGACTAATGTTGGTATCATCCTGTAGCTCTTTCTCCATGAGCAGCTCCTTTTTTCTTTCTCAATGACCATTCTCCCCCTGCCTCTTATCTCATAGGATAATGTTTCTCCTGGCCTAAGATCTTCGTTTCATTTCCCATTAAGTTAAGGACACCACTAATAAAATACATTTTTAAAATAGGTGTCAGTTAATAATAAATAAATAAACACAAAAACTAATTGGTCAGTAGATTTTTTTGTTCAGATTTGTATTTTGTTAATATAATTTTATAAATATATTTTCTCCATTACCATTCTTCTTCCTTTTTTATAAAAAACCATGATTTGTGGTAATTTTTTTTTAGACACTTAACACTCTCATTTTTATCATCATACTTTCAGAACATTTTTTTCAGTCTTGTCACTGAACTCCTGACACAGTAACCCTTAATACTCTAGTCTAAAAGAGAACTGATGTAGCTTATGAGACATCATCTTGCTTCTAGAAGCACTTAACCTTTTATAGTGTTAGAATCAATGAAGTAATTTTGACTGAAATTATGAAACAGATTTTTCTTTTACACCTAAATGTTTATGTCAGTTTGACCCATCTGCTTAACCCTTTCTCGTGTAATTTCAGTTATCAGCTGCATCAGCCTCTGGAGCCCACAGAAAGCACACATTTGCAAATGGCCAAGGGTTTGAGTTTACACCTCCCTGTCGCCTTTGCTGATCCCAAGTGTCTTCCCACCATGTACCTGCTATGGAGAGACACAGAATCAGGGCTTGTACCTGGCGGGAAGATGGACTCAAGTCACCTGAGACTTGACATGCAGACTCAGGTCATGTTTCTAGCTTTTGTTTTCCACAGGTGGAGGAAGAAAATCACATGATGTGAGAGAGAGAAGAGGGAAAGATGAGTGCCCGCTTCACTTGGTAATCTGGTCAAATCAAAGAACACCCTTGATATTTCTAAGTTCCAATTTCCTCCTGTGGAAAATCAGTGGTTGTTTGGGTAGCACAGGCAGAGAAGCGAAGCGTGCTTCACTGTGGTGTCTCTGGCAACTGAAGAGGAAAGATTGCCTTGCGGGGCCACAGCTTAAGTCACAGAGCAGACATCTTGCCTGCAAAATGGACTAGGGATGGCAAAGGTTAAGAGCAAGTTAGAAGAAACCTAACTTAAGAGAAATCACTGTTGAACGGCAGGGATGCAGTGGGTAAAGTGCTTGCCTGCAAGTCTAGTGACCTGAGGTCAGATCTTGAATCTATATTAAAAAGCCAGGCATGTAAGTGCCTGAGTTTATGCTCACGATGGACCCTGTGAGAAGACAGCAAGCAGAGATGGGGGCGTGGATTAACATGAAGGTTGCAGGCCCATCTGCCTGCCTGGTACACATACACAGTAGTTGAATGTGAAATGGGCATCAAAGAAAGTAGATCGCAGAAATGGAAATCCAAATTGTCCCCTGGCCACCATGTATCTTGGCGTATCTTGGGATGCACATGACCTGCTGCAGGCATGGCCATACTCACACATGTGTGCACACATATATCATAAACATTCATGGGCACCTACATACCTATGCATACATACATCCCATCTTCGCTCAAAGTTTTCTTCTTTTCCCCAGTCTATCAATTAGAGCAAAGAGCTTATGGAATCGATACTTAAACTTTCCTTTTCTCTGAATTTTACATCCTTACCTTTGAGTGAGGCACTAAAAACAGCCAGTGAATTTTTGATGGTTTTATATTCTTTATTTTTCTCAAAAGTTTGTGAAATATAGTTTAGTGAGACTTCTGGCTAATCGGTCTGTAGTCTGTAATTCTGAGTTGGAGTTTAATGCCTGTGGGTGCTGGAGATGTTATCATCCCAATTTATCCCTCCTCTGAAGGATAGATACAGACCCTGGAAAGTTTAGCCAAATGCTATAGGGCTTGTGTGTGGACTCCAAGATCTTGGTACTAGGGAGCTAGGAAGGTGGTAAAATCAGGACACAGAATTCCCATCCTGTCCTCCTGAAAGGCTGCAGGTGCTTGGGCTTCTGTGTGTTTTTCAATGCCTTTTTTTGTCAGGTGAGGCAAAAGCCTGGGTACTGAGCAACTCTCCTGACATTTAGCCTTGGCTCTCTGTGCTGGCTGGATGCCCAGAGTCTCCATGATGCTTCTGTATGATGTTGGGCTGCCAAGACCTATTGTCAAAAATAAGCCTGTTGCGTGATTCTAGAACCTTCGCTTTCAAATTTCTCTGCAGGGGGGTCAGGGAGATGGCTCAGTCAGTGAAGTCTGGATGCACAATCATGAGGACATAGATTTGTAACCCAGCAGCCAGGCTGGAAGCAGGCATGGTGGCTTGTGGCTATTGTCACAGCATTGGGGAAGTGAAAATGGGAGTCTCCATGGAACCTCTCTGACTACGGCCAGTCTAATTGAATCTGGGAACTCCCGTGGGAGAACCTATCTAAGAAAACAAGGTAAAGAGCAGCCAAAGAGGACATCTGAGGCCACCGTTCAGCCTCCCAATGCATGCATACAAGTGTGCACACATACGCACAAACCACAAGGTCAAAACTGATGAAACAACCAATGTACTAGATTAAGAAATCTGAGGAAGATGGGTCAATCAATGTCTAAGAGTGTTATAGAAACTACTGAATTTCAATTTGGGATTTCTACCCTGCCTTTGACCATCTAGTTCCCCCATAAAAGACACACCTTTATAATTACAGTAAACCTTAACCACCACAAGAGTTGGGCAGTTATCTATCCTCTATGCCACTATGTCTATTTCCCAGCTCACAATCCCATTATATAATTTGATATGTTTCCTCTGGGCTACTCTTAACTCCAATTAGCCAGCCCATCTGACCATTGTTTTAAGATTCTTACCCCATGGTGGTTTCTCTTCTCTCCGCCTTCTCTTTCCCCACTTCATGGTTCTCTGATCCCAAGCCAGTGAGCCCTGAACCCCACCTATGCCTCTTCTGCCCAGCTGTTGACTGTCGGCATCTTTATTCACCAATCAGGGATAACATGGTGAGGGGAGGGTCACATAGCATCACCTGGGTCTCTGGGAGCAACGAGTATTTAGCATAGCAAAAAATCCAAACCTCAACATAAGAAATCTCGTCATTTGGAGGCTTTCTTCATATTTTATACTTCACATATGGATTATAAAAAATGCAAGAGAAAAATTGAAATGATTTATGAATACTGTCTTCATTAGGGTTACTGTTGCTATGATGAAACTTCATGGCCCAAAGCAACTTGGGAAGGAAAGGGTTTATTTGGCTTGCATGTGCTGAATTACATCCCATTGAGGAACACCAAGGCAGGAACTCAAACCAGGGAGAAAGCTGACAAAAGGAGCTGATGCACAGGACAGGGAGGAGCATTCCCTACCAGCTCATGGCTCAACCTGCTTTCCTAGCAGGACCACCAGCCCAGGGGTGATATCATCTACAACTGCCTGGGCCTCTCTCAGCCAATCACTAATTAAGAAAATGTCTATTGGGATTGCCTGCAGCCTGATTTCACAGAGACATTTTCTGAACCGAGGTTTGCTCTTCTCAGGTGACAATAGTTTGCATCGGGTTGACATATCATCAGCCAGGAGTAATACTAAAACCTATCTCCTCGTTATATTATTTTTTTTAATCCATATCCCGCTCATTTAAGATACGTGAACATTTTCTCACGCTGTTCCATTATTTTAAAGTGGAATATAATGATTATGTTTCATCGATAATAAAAATATTAAAGGTAATTTAAGCTGGAACGGAGAGATGGCTCAGCAGTTAAGAGGCTTGCTGTTCTTTCAATGCATAACTGTGTGCATGTGTGTGTGTGCATGCATGTGTGTGTGCATGCATGTGTGTGTGCCTGCATGTGTGTGCCTGCATGTGTGTGTGCATGCATGTGTGTGTGCATGCATGTGTTTGTGCATGCATGTGTGTGTGCATGCATGTGTGTACCTGCATGTATGTGTACGTGCATGTGTGTGTGCATGCATGTGTGTGTGCATGCATGTGTGTGAGTGTGTGCATACATGCATGTGGGTGTGCAAGTGTATGTGCTCATATGTGCATGTGTTTGTGTGTGTGCGCAAGTGCATGTGCTCATACGTGCATGTGTTTATGTGTGTGTATGTGTCTGTGTATGTGTGTGTGTGTACCTACATGTGTGTGTGTACATGTCCATGTATATGTGAGTGTGTATATGTGTATGTGTGTGTATGTGTGTGTGTATGTGTGTGTGTGTGTGTGTGTGTACATGCTTGTGCACATATGCCATGCTGTAACTTTAGAGTTCGCAGGAAAATTTTATGGAGTATCTTCTCCCACCTTGATAATACGTAGCCTCACTTGTTCCTATAATGTTACCTGCACCAGCACAGCTTTCCCCAACCCACAGGCAGCTCCTGAAAGTTCTCCTATGCCTGCCTTCCATCTCCCTAGGAAGGCTGGGATTGCAAATATAGACCACCATGCTCAACTTTATATGTACCATGCTCAACTTTATATGCTGACTATGGGACTTAAGTATGGGTTTCTAGACTGACTAAGTAGATCCCTTTACCCACGAGCCACCTTCGCAGGTCAGTTAATATTTTTATTTTCTTTAAATACTTTTTGAGTTTCTTTTTTATTTTTTGAAAGTATAATACAGTTACATCTTTTAACCAACCACCTTTCTCCCTCCAAAACATTTCCACATATCCCTCCTTGTTCTCTTTCAATTCCATGGCCTCTTTTTTCATTAACTGTTACTACTTGCACGAGTGTGCGTGTGTGTGTGTGTATGTGTGCGTGTGTGTGTGTGTGTGTGTGTGTGTTCCTAATTATAGCCTGCTCAGTCTGTATAACATTACTTGTGTGCATGTTTTTTCAGAGCTGACCATTTGGTATTTGGTAGCCCACTGCTGTGTTCGTCCTTGGAAGACTTTTTTCTCCTGCTCCATTCCTATACTACTTGCACTTCTTTGTCTGGGGATCCAGTTGCCTGCTATTTCCCCTGTCCACTTGGGCATATCCACTGATTACATTCTTGTTCAGTTCATATTTGGGCGGCCATGTTGGTGAGACTTCACGTCACTTCCTCTTAAGGGGCCCTTTGCTGATAACCTTCATTCTGCTTTTTAATTTGTTTTGAGACAGAGTCTCACTGGGTAGTTCTGGCTGGCCTATAGACACCAAGCCTACAGCCCTACAGCCTTTCACTTTTGAAGCTTTAAAGTCGGACTTGTAGCCATGGCATGCTATGTGATATTCCTGATGTTATGAAACAAGTGTGTGTGTGTGTGTGTGTGTGTGTGTGTGTGTGTGTGATTTATATATAAATGATTATATATATGAGTGAGAAATGCTGACTAATAAATGATAATTCTTTGGAATTAAGAGAAAGTTAATACAATCACACTGACATATTTTATCTGTTATATCCAATATCCAATGTGTGTTAAAGCAGTGACTAGATAAATTTCTTTTAATACTTAGTTAGCTTGATGAAGGCAATTTTCAGGGTGGTAAAATTGGCTTGACTAGAGAGACCCAACCGCCTGGTCAGGTGGGCACTCCTGAGGCTGCAGAGCGGAAGAGACCACCAACACTGCTCACCCCTGCCCACATCCCTGGCCCAAGAGGAAACTGTATAAGGCCTCTGGGCTCCCGTGGGGGAGGGCCCAGGAGCGTCAGGACCCCGCCGGACCCTGAAGGAAACAGACCGGATAAACAGTTCTCTGCACCCAAATCCCATGGGAGGGAGAGCTAAACCTTCAGAGAGGCGGACAAGCCTGGGAAACCAGAAGAGACTGCTCCCTGCACACACATCTTGGATGCCAGAGGAAAAAGCCAAAGACCATCTGGAACCCTGGTGCACTGAAGCTCCCGGAAGGGGCGGCACAGGTCTTCCTGGTTGCTGCCGCTGCAGAGAGCCCCTGGGCAGCACCCCACGAGCAAACCTGAGCCTCGGGACCACAGGTAAGACCAAATTTTCTGCTGCAAGAAAGCTGCCTGGTGAACTCAAGACACAGGCCCACAGGAACAGCTGAAGACCTGTAGAGAGGAAAAACTACACGCCCGAAAGCAGAACACTCTGTCCCCATAACTGACTGAAAGAGAGGAAAACAGGTCTACAGCACTCCTGACACACAGGCTTATAGGACAGTCTAGCCGCTGTCAGAAACAGCAGAACAAAGTAACACAAGAGATAATCTGATGGCGAGAGGCAAGCGCAGGAACCCAAGCAACAGAAACCAAGACTACATGCCATCATCGGAGCCCAATTCTCCCACCAAAACAAACATGGAATATCCAAACACACCAGAAAAGCAAGATCTAGTTTCAAAATCATATTTGATCATGATGCTGGAGGACTTCAAGAAAGACATGAACACACTTAGGGAAGCACAGGAAAACATTAATAAACAAGTAAAAGCCTACAGAGAGGAATCGCAAAAATCCCTGAAAGAATTCCAGGAAAACACAATCAAACAGTTGAAGGAATTAAAAATGGAAATAGAAGCAATCAAGAAAGAACACATGGAAACAACCCTGGATATAGAAAACCAAAAGAAGAGACAAGGAGCTGTAGATACAAGCTTCACCAACAGAATACAAGAGATGGAAGAGAGAATCTCAGGAGCAGAAGATTCCATAGAAATCATTGACTCAACTGTCAAAGATAATGTAAAGCAGAAAAAGCTACTGGTCCAAAACATACAGGAAATCCAGGACTCAATGAGAAGATCAAACCTAAGGATAATAGGTATAGAAGAGAGTGAAGACTCCCAGCTCAAAGGACCAGTAAATATCTTCAACAAAATCATAGAAGAAAACTTCCCTAACCTAAAAAAAGAGATACCCATAGGCATACAAGATGCCTACAGAACTCCAAATAGATTGGACCAGAAAAGAAACACCTCCCGTCACATAATTGTCAAAACACCAAACGCACAAAATAAAGAAAGAATATTAAAAGCAGTAAGGGAAAAAGGTCAAGTAACATATAAAGGGAGACCTATCAGAATCACACCAGACTTCTCGCCAGAAACTATGAAGGCCAGAAGATCCTGGACTGATGTCATACAGACCCTAAGAGAACACAAATGCCAGCCCAGGTTACTGTATCCAGCAAAACTCTCAATTAACATTGATGGAGAAACCAAGATATTCCATGACAAAACCAAATTTACACAATATCTTTCTACAAATCCAGCACTACAAAGGATAATAAATGGTAAAGCCCAACATAAGGAGGCAAGCTATACCCTAGAAGAAGCAAGAAACTAATCGTCTTGGCAACAAAACAAAGAGAATGAAAGCACACAAACATAACCTCACATCCAAATATGAATATAACGGGAAGCAATAATCACTATTCCTTAATATCTCTCAATATCAATGGCCTCAACTCCCCAATAAAAAGACATAGATTAACAAACTGGATACGCAACGAGGACCCTGCATTCTGCTGCCTACAGGAAACACACCTCAGAGACAAAGACAGACACTACCTCAGAGTGAAAGGCTGGAAAACAACTTTCCAAGCAAATGGTCAGAAGAAGCAAGCTGGAGTAGCCATTCTAATATCAAATAAAATCAATTTCCAACTAAAAGTCATCAAAAAAGATAAGGAAGGACACTTCATATTCATCAAAGGAAAAATCAACCAAGATGAACTCTCAATCCTAAATATCTATGCCCCAAATACAAGGGCACCTACATACGTAAAAGAAACCTTACTAAAGCTCAAAACACACATTGCACCTCACACAATAATAGTGGGAGATTTCAACACCCCACTCTCATCAATGGACAGATCATGGAAACAGAAATTAAACAGTGATGTCGACAGACTAAGAGAAGTCATGAGCCAAATGGACTTAACGGATATTTATAGAACATTCTATCCTAAAGCAAAAGGATATACCTTCTTCTCAGCTCCTCATGGTACTTTCTCCAAAATTGATCATATAATTGGTCAAAAAACGGGCCTCAACAGGTACAGAAAGATAGAAATAATCCCATGCATGCTATCGGACCACCACGGCCTAAAACTGGTCTTCAATAACAATAAGGGAAGAATGCCCACATATACGTGGAAATTGAACAAGGCTCTACTCAATGATAACCTGGTCAAGGAAGAAATAAAGAAAGAAATTAAAAACTTTTTAGAATTTAATGAAAATGAAGATACAACATACCCAAACTTATGGGACACAATGAAAGCTGTGCTAAGAGGAAAACTCATAGCGCTGAGTGCCTGCAGAAAGAAACAGGAAAGAACATATGTCAGCAGCTTGACAGCACACCTAAAAGCTCTAGAACAAAAAGAAGCAAATACACCCAGGAGGAGTAGAAGGCAGGAAATAATCAAACTCAGAGCTGAAATCAACCAAGTAGAAACAAAAAGGACCATAGAAAGAATCAACAGAACCAAAAGTTGGTTCTTTGAGAAAATCAACAAGATAGATAAACCCTTAGCCAGACTAACGAGAGGACACAGAGAGTGTGTCCAAATTAACAAAATCAGAAATGAAAAGGGAGACATAACTACAGATTCGGAGGAAATTCAAAAAATCATCAGATCTTACTATAAAAACCTATATTCAACAAAATTTGAAAATCTTCAGGAAATGGACAATTTCCTAGACAGATACTAGGTATCGAAGTTAAATCAGGAACAGATAAACCAGTTAAACAACCCCATAACTCCTAAGGAAATAGAAGCAGTCATTAAAGGTCTCCCAACCAAAAAGAGCCCAGGTCCAGACGGGTTTAGTGCAGAATTCTATCAAACCTTCATAGAAGACCTCATACCAATATTATCCAAACTATTCCACAAAATTGAAACAGATGGAGCCCTACCGAATTCCTTCTACGAAGCCACAATTACTCTTATACCTAAACCACACAAAGACACAACAAAGAAAGAGAACTTCAGACCAATTTCCCTTATGAATATCGACGCAAAAATACTCAATAAAATTCTGGCAAACCGAATCCAAGAGCACATCAAAACAATCATCCACCATGATCAAGTAGGCTTCATCCCAGGCATGCAGGGATGGTTTAATATACGGAAAACCATCAACGTGATCCATTATATAAACAAACTGAAAGAACAGAACCACATGATCATTTCATTAGATGCTGAGAAAGCATTTGACAAAATTCAACACCCCTTCATGATAAAAGTCCTGGAAAGAATAGGAATTCAAGGCCCATACCTAAACATAGTAAAAGCCATATACAGCAAACCAGTTGCTAACATTAAACTAAATGGAGAGAAACTTGAAGCAATCCCACTAAAATCAGGGACTAGACAAGGCTGCCCACTCTCTCCCTACTTATTCAATATAGTTCTTGAAGTTCTAGCCAGAGCAATCAGACAACAAAAGGAGATCAAAGGGATACAGATCGGAAAAGAAGAGGTCAAAATATCACTATTTGCAGATGACATGATAGTATATTTAAGTGATCCCAAAAGTTCCACCAGAGAACTACTAAAGCTGATAAACAACTTCAGCAAAGTGGCTGGGTATAAAATTAACTCAAATAAATCAGTTGCCTTCCTCTATACAAAAGAGAAACAAGCCGAGAAAGAAATTAGGAAAACGACACCCTTCATAATAGACCCAAATAATATAAAGTACCTCGGTGTGACTTTAACCAAGCAAGTAAAAGATCTGTACAATAAGAACTTCAAGACACTGAAGAAGGAAATTGAAGAAGACCTCAGAAGATGGAAAGATCTCCCATGCTCATGGATTGGCAGGATTAATATAGTAAAAATGGCCATTTTACCAAAAGCAATCTACAGATTCAATGCAATCCCCATCAAAATACCAATCCAATTCTTCAAAGAGTTAGACAGAACAATTTGCAAATTCATCTGGAATAACAAAAAACCCAGGATTGCTAAAGCTATCCTCAACAATAAAAGGACTTCAGGGGGAATCACTATCCCTGAACTCAAGCAGTATTACAGAGCAATAGTGATAAAAACTGCATGGTATTGGTACAGAGACAGACAGATAGACCAATGGAATAGAATTGAAGACCCAGAAATGAACCCACACACCTATGGTCACTTGATTTTTGACAAAGAAGCCAAAACCATCCAATGGAAAAAAGATAGCATTTTCAGCAAATGGTGCTGGTTCAACTGGAGGGCAACATGGAGAGGAATGCAGAACGATCCATGCTTATCACCCTGTACAAAGCTTAAGTCCAAGTGGATCAAGGACCTCCACATCAAAGCAGACACACTCAAACTAATAGAAGAAAAACTAGGGAAGCATCTGGAACACATGGGCACTGGAAAAAATTTCCTGAACAAAACACCAATGGCTTATGCTCTAAGATCAAGAATCGACAAATGGGATCTCATAAAACTGCAAAGCTTCTGTAAGGCAAAGGACACTGTGGTTAGGACAAAACGGCAACCAACAGATTGGGAAAAGATCTTTACCAATCCTACAACAGATAGAGGCCTTATATCCAAAATATACAAAGAACTCAAGAAGTTAGACCGCAGGGAAACAAATAACCCTATTAAAAAATGGGGTTCAGAGCTAAACAAAGAATTCACAGCTGAGGAATGCCGAATGGCTGAGAAACACCTAAAGAAATGTTCAACATCTTTAGTCATAAGGGAAATGCAAATCAAAACAACCCTGAGATTTCACCTCACACCAGTGCGATTGGCTAAGGTCAAAAACTCAGGTGACAGCAGATGCTGGCGAGGATGTGGAGAAAGAGGAACACTCCTCCATTGTTGGTGGGATTGCAGACTGGTACAACCATTCTGGAAATCAGTCTGGAGGTTCCTCAGAAAATTGGACATTGAACTGCCTGAGGATCCAGCTATACCTCTCTTGGGCATATACCCAAAAGATGCCTCAACATATAAAAGAGACACGTGCTCCACTATGTTCATCGCAGCCTTATTTATAATAGCCAGAAAATGGAAAGAACCCAGATGCCCTTCAACAGAGGAATGGATACAGAAAATGTGGTACATCTACACAATGGAATATTACTCAGCTATCAAAAACAACGACTTTATGAAATTCGTAGGCAAATGGTTGGAACTGGAAAATATCATCCTGAGTGAGCTAACCCAATCACAGAAAGACATACATGGTATGCACTCATTGATAAGTGGCTATTAGCCCAAATGCTTGAATTACCCTAGATCCCTAGAACAAACGAAACTCAAGACGGATGATCAAAATGTGAATGCTTCACTCCTTCTTTAAATGAGGAAAAAGAATACCCTTGGCAGGGAAGGGAGAGGCAAAGATTAAAACAGAGACTGAAGGAACACCCATTCAGAGCCTGCCCCACATGTGGCCCATACATATACAGCCACCCAATTAGACAAGATGGATGAAGCAAAGAAGTGCAGACCGACAGGAGCCGGATGTAGATCGCTCCTGAGAGACACAGCCAGAATACAGCAAATATAGAGGCGAATGCCAGCAGCAAACCACTGAACTGAGAATAGGTCCCCTATTGAAGGAATCAGAGAAAGAACTGGAAGAGCTTGAAGGGGCTCGAGACCCCAAAAGTACAACAATGCCAAGCAACCAGAGCTTCCAGGGACTAAGCCACTACCTAAAGACTATACATGGACTGACCCTGGACTCTGACCCCATAGGTAGCAATGAATATCCTAGTAAGAGCACCAGTGGAAGGGGAAGCCCTGGGTCCTGCTAAGACTGAACCCCCAGTGAACTAGTCTATGGGGGGAGGGCAGCAATGGGGGGAGGTTTGGGAGGGGAACACCCATAAGGAAGGGGAGGGGGAGGGGGATGTTTGCCCGGAAACCGGGAAAGGGAATAATGTATATAAGAAATACTCCAGTTAATAAAAAAAATAATAATAATAATTGGCTTGACTATACAGTTGGTACGTAAAAAGGAAATAAGAATTAGGTGCAACAATATTCAATCAAGGATGTCTTTTTTAAAAAAATGAGATTAAAATCTTATAACAAATTTTCTACCTTTCCTTTCTTCCCTCCAAGTATTTCCATATGCCCCTTTCCACTCTCTTTCAAACTCATGGCCTTTTTCACCCAGAAATTGCTATTGCATCCATATATTTATTTGTAATTAATACATGCATATGTGTATGTCTAAGGGTCTGCTGTGTGTGTACATTTATATTCTGAAATATAACCTCTTAAGTCTGTATAATGTTACTTGTATTTTCAGGGATGTTTGAGTGTTTTCAGGGGAAAAGCATGTTGGTGAGATGCTATACCTATAAACTATATGTAACTAGGAGACACAATTTCACAGCAAATGGCCTAACCTCTGGCTCTTACCATCTTTCTACCCCTCCTCAGCAAATCTCACTGAACCATGTATGTGCAGGTGTTTTGTAGAAATATCCACTGGGCCTTGGGGTATATTATGTTTCCTGGATGAGGGGTGAAAACTACATTTAGCAGCAGGCACAAAGACAAATGATAATAGATTATTGTTAGTCCTTATCTTGATTTCTTAAATTATTGATTTACCATGATTTCAATAGCATCGAATAGGTAGCTGGGTTTCCAATACAAGGCATGGCAAGTGTCCCTCTTGCAGAGCAACTATTAAGTCCAATAAGAGAGCTGTTGGTTGCTGCCAAGGCACGTGTGCCACTACTGTACCTTGGGTTCTCAATGCATTTTGAAGTTGTTTCTGTTTTCGTCTTATGCACATATGTATGTATATGTCTATGGGTCTGCTGTGTGTAGGTCTACATACATGCATGCAGGTGTTTTCAGAGGTCAGGGAAAGTTTCAGATCCCCTTAGCTGGTTGTGTGTGGACTTGCTATGGCTCTGAAATCTAAACTTGGGTCCTGTTTGTGAGCAACGAGCGCTCTTCACTTCTTATTTTATTTTTATTTTTTATTTTTAGATGCTGCTGGGATAATTAGGTCCCAGCTACCTTCCTGGTGAGGACTTCAGGCCCAGGCTGGCAGGAACCTGGTCTGTGTCTGGTATGATTGTCGGCAGGAACAGAGGAGGGAGTCCCATGTGTGCCATCCATTTATGGACATTTTGAACTAACACAAAGGAAGCCAGAGGCTGAAATGATGCATCTCTGGAAACAGCAAGCTTTGATAATGAAAGAGGATGGGTTTTGAAACCAGAAAGGCTTCATCAATCTTGGACTAAATCTTGTCAGGCAACACAGGAGACAATTAAATCATTCTCAGCCAGGCATCTCCCTCCTGCAAAATGTGTGTCTGTCTTTCCTGTACCAACTACGGGGTAGCAAGGCATCAGCCTCTGTCAGAAAGAGAATGGCCTGAGACGTTAGGTAAGTTTCCCAACCCTGCTAATGGAACTCATGTTGCGTGGCTAAGTGGATGTGGATTTCAGTCAAGGGTTTTAATTACACACTTCGAGGTTTCAAGGGAATGTGCTCGCTCCTCTGTCAGGTCCGGAGAAACTCAATGTAGCTCATTTGAGGACGAAGAAGATTTATGTCAGAGCTGACACTGGACCCAAAAGTCTGCTTGCCCTGACTCCATGTAGTGCCTAAAAGCCCTTTTAAATGCTCAGAGTATGGACAAGCAGAGATGCATCTGTGACAATAACGCAAACAAACTGCAAGGCACACAGTGCCCGTCAGTAACTCCGGGTGTATCTGAATTCAGACAAGTGGACCTGAGATATGTCATAGAACCTTGACACCAGGTTTCCTAAACATTTAGCATCTGTGTTTACAGCTGTCCTGTCCACATCCCATATGTAACTATATTCCTTTAACATTTTAAAACATCATATATATCAAATTATTATATGGAATTCTACCATTGTAATATAATTCCAATAAAATATATCTAGGACTTGGTTTCCTTGGGTGAGTATCTTTTATTACAGAGGAACAACATAGGTCTCTTCCTGATGCGTTATGTACTGCCATGGCTTTAATTCCTGAAACTTGGGGTTGTTAAGTGTGAAACAGAATATACCCTAGAATTTTTAAAGGTGGAAATATTTGGAAACATTATGCTAATGCTATGCCCCCATAAGGGTGTCTTCAGCAGTCGTTCCTGGGTTTCAGAAAAGGTCCTCTTTATCAAAATAATGAGAAATCTTTCTCAGACTTCGTATCATAACAATAACTCGTTTTTTAATAAGTTGTTCTAATGATTCACATCAAAAGCTGTACTGATTTTACCAAAAGAACTGTCAGGCCACCATGGGAATGCGCCATTTGAAATCACAGAAAACCGAATAAGTAGACAGAAGTACTCATGGGTTGAAAGGTTTTGCATAAAAACGATTGCCTTTCCTAAAGTATAAATGCAATACTAATTTTACAACCTTTTAAAGAAAATTGAAAAGCTAATTATTGAAAATATATACAAAGAGTAGCGGAGCTAGCTGTGATAAAGAAGAAAAAAGGTAGGGGTTGGGGATTTAGCTCAGTGGTAGAGCGCTTGTCTAGCAAGCGCAAGGCCCTGGGTTCAGTCCCCAGCTCTGAAAAAGAGAAAAGAAAGAAGAAGAAGAAGAAGAAGAAGAAGAAGAAGAAGAAGAAGAAGAAGAAGAAGAAGAAGAAGAAGAAGAAGAAGAAGAAGAAGAAGAAGAAGAAGAAGAAGAAGAAGAAGAAGAAAGGCACAGTGCTAAACATTGCCTACCTGTATTGTAAAGTCTTTTAGACAAAGCACCAGGATAAGGACAAAGGACAAATCCACGAACGAATGGACAAAGCAGCGTCCAGACACAAACTGACATGCAGTTGGTGGTTAATTGTGTGAAATGATAATCTAGAGTAACCAGAGGACAGTGTGGTCAAATGCAGGATGCACCCAGAGCAGCCGATGAATCATTAATCTGATTAAAACTAAAAATGACTGAGATGAGGTGAGTTTTCTGAAACTTTCTGTAAAAAGAAGCCATGAACAAAAATCATTGATAAGGCTACAGAACATCAGAAACTCCTTTTCAGCAAAAGAACATGATCTGAGAAACAAAATATTCTGAGGCACGGGACTAAGAAACACATGAGAGTAAACAGGACTGGCAAAGGAATTGCTTCACGAACAGTTTTTTAAAGGCACGCAAATCAAGGAAGACATGAGCGACACCCTAGATGACACTCGATGCGAAACTAGAACAAACAGTGCTCATTTGAGAATGCCTAGAAAAAGATCAGTAGATGTATGGCATCCCTTTCCTTTAATGTATTTAATCCCATTAGATAAGAGAAACACAAAATATATGTGTGTACATCCACTGTGAATTTTAAAATTCAAGTGGCCACACTGAATTTTAGGCAAAGATCTATAGCGAATAACGTTCATGTTGAGTTGTTGGAAGCGTTTAAAGGGATAATCACTGAAGAAATATATAGGTAGCTTGCTAATGAAGTTGAAAATAGATCCCAGCACTTCTAGGACTAGAAGCTTCTGGAAGTATTCATGTCAAAGCTATTGGTGTAACACTATTCACCATTGTGCCATGCTTAAAGTTGAAAATAGATCCCAGCACTTCTAGGACTAGATGCTTCTGGAGATTCATCATTGTGCCATGATCAGCTTTCAGTGTCTTAAGGGTCTGTAGTGATGACTCCTCTTCCAGAGCACACAGCTTCTCTCCAATCTGTGTCAACATTTCACATCAACTACTCTAAGGTTCTCCTAAATCCTCCCTCAGCAGTATTTCCTCTTTGGCTTGCTTATGCTCTCTCTTTAATACACAGACCCATGTGGCTTCTGTCTTCTCCAACATTCTTTTTCCTCTGATTCCCAAAGTCCTCAGAATCTCTCTCTGTCTCTCTCGGTCTCTGTCTCTGTCTCTCTCTCTCTCTCATACACACACACACACACACACACACACACAAATCAGCATTTCATTTTGTTGTAAATTTTCTCTCCTCAGAAAATACAGTACTCTAAGATTTACAAGGAAACATCCCTTATCTTTTGGGCATTTAGACTAAAATTATGAATTTTCTTTTTTGTTCAAATATACCAGTGTTTTACTTTTTAATCGGAAATATATTCTTCTTTCATACAATACCTCCAAAACTCACTTTCCCTCTCTCCATTCCTCCTAGATTTCCTTTTCAGGAAAGAGCAGGCCATAAAAGACACCCAACAGAACAAAACAAGATACAACAGGACAAGGCAAGGCACAAAGGCCCTCATGTTCAGGCTGAACAGGACAATCCAATAGGAGGGAAAGCACCTCAAGAACAGACAAAAGAGTCAGGGACACACCCGTTCCCACTGCTAGGAGTTTCACCAAGCTCATAGCTATACCACCCAGGCAGAAGACCTGGTGCGAACCCAGTGCTTGCTCTTTCAGTCTCTGGACTCATATGAGCCCTGCTTAGTTGATTCAGTAGGCCATGGTCTCCATGGTGATGTCCTCCATCCCCACTAACTTCTACAATCTTTGTACAAGGCTTCCAGTACAACTGGGTTACATTCATTTGAGTTGTTGGTTGAGGGGTCTTAAGGATATCTCTAAAAAACCCAGGCTGATGATGGGACAGTCACTCTCTAAAAACTGACAGCAGGACTCCATGGCAGTAGACAACATCCACACAGCTCATGTACTGGTGTGTACACAGAGCCTTCGTCCTACAGTCTAGTTTTCTGTCTCAAGAAGGTACGGTACAGACAGAAAGAGAAACCTGGACACCACACAAACCCTAAAACCCTCCACCTACTACCTGTCCTGCCTGCAAGATATGCTAGGGCAAGGGTGGAACTGAACATGTGGGAGGAGACGACTAACATTTAGTTTGACTTGATGTCCATACCACAAGAGGGAGTCTATGCCTTACATTACCTGGATGGCTGGTAGCTGGAGACTGGATAGCCCAGAGTCCAAATGTGACTTGGAAAAAAAATCAGTAAACTTGTTAATTTTCTAATAAAATTAATGTTTGGAAAGAGCAACAGCTACAAACCTTAGCCATAGAGTTTGCACACAGATTTGATGAGGTAAGACCATGAGAATGTTAAAGGAGTGTTGTATTACGGTAGAAGGATGGAGGGATGGCCTTGAGTATAAAGGCAAGGAAAGGACCTGATCATTATGAGGAGATAAGGACCTGACTGGAAAAGCTTCAACCTTTTGTTTTCTAGGATTTCCCTGTACCCTTCATTTTCTTCCTGGCAGATGGTTGAAAGGCAGCTCTGAAGTCAACAACATTGTCACCATGCTTCATGCTTTAGCTGGCTTTGTTAATGAGTAATTACTTCTGACAGACACATCAAGTGTGTTTATGAAGACATCAAAAATATGAAGCTCCCATTAAGAAGCCCGCATTTAGGAAAGCAGTTTGCTTTTTATCTTATTTTATACTGTATTTTGGGTTCATGAATATCGTTTTTAGCATTCTTAAAACTTTTTTCTTTCCTCACACGTCTGGCTTTCTGATACTAACTAGATGTTTCTTACAACATTCGTAATCATTCCTCTTTGTCGATGCCTAGCGGTTTGTGCCTTCTCTGTTTCTAATTCAGGATTCAGCCAATGAGGTCTTCAGAAAACTTCTGGAATCAAGCCAGAAGAGAAAGTCAGTGATGATAAGCGACCCCCAAAATGGAAACAGGCACACACGGTTGTTACAAGGCTACGAGCTTGCATGAGCGGGAATGAACAAAATTAAAGCATGAACTCAGAGTAATGATCCTGGTGCAATAACATGGCACCTAATATCCCATGGGGGAAAGGTATTAAGTACTTTATATGACTGTGGTGTCCATGATTAACAGTTTTGAATGTGAATGTTCTCTTACAGCAAGTTAGGCAATTTAACACTAGAATAATTTCAGGGGAAAATCTCTGTGGCAAGCCTTGGCACTGCACCAAGAGTGCTTTAGATTATATCATATGGTAAAAGAGGCTACAGAGAAAAGTCTTAAAAATCGCAAGACTGAAATGAGGAGGTCTTTTTGAATTTAAAAAACACAATAAATGTGTAAAGGACATTTGGGGGGGGAGCTCTTCTAGAAGTGCCTATGAGACAAATTATATATCTGTTATATCAGTTAGTATAATCAGCATTTGAATTGCCTTTTACAATGCCAAACATGTGTTTATTCATTCACATACAACAAAGGTCTTCCTTTTGTCCCTAACCAAGGCTTTTGGTTGAATGATATCAATCAAATAATAAAGACCCGTGGACTATATTTTATGACTTCAAGGGTTTATGTCCTATGGAGTTCATTCTTAATACACCAGGCAAGCGGTATCTAGGAGACAACATATGCTCATTAATTATATATGGACTAGAGTGGCCTATGTTACTGAGATTGGATGCCTCTTCCTTTGCTCTTCACATGGTGGCAAGTAAAATTCTAAATGTGATTTACTAGACCAAGTCCTGCCTAAAATGATTTGAGACCATGTGCTTCCCTGCTCCTGAAATACATAAAGTCCACCAAGAAATAAACTAACCTTCTTTAGTGTGCAACCATCGGTAATTCTCTTTGCCCAAGTAAAGGACCTTTGCTGATATCCAAGTAGAGAACCTAATGGAAGGCAGTGAGTCATGGAAATTTAAAACTGCATGCAAGTATAAGGATGACTTGTAGAGAGAAGAAGGTCTTTTATGGAAATAGGGGAAATATGAAAATGAAGGATGTGTCAGAAATATAATCAAAGTATGTATATATACCATATATGTGTGAAGTTTATGAAAGAATAAAAAATAAGAAAACAAGAACTCAATTAGCATTTGCTACTCTCAGCTTTGTTTTAATTGTTAACATTGTAACAATTAAATATGACATTTTTTCTTATTTACCTTTCTCTTGCTGTGACACTATGACCAAGGCAACTTATAAAATAAAGCATTTAATTGCACTTATAGTTTCCGAGGGTCTGTGCTCATGATGGCTGAGCAAAAGCATGACAGCTGGAATAGTTGAGAGCTCACATCTTGATCCGCAAGCCAGAGGCGGAGAGAGCACAGTGGGAATGACACAAGATGTCTGAAACCACAAAGTCTCCAGTGGCACACCTCCTCTAACATGACCATACCTCCTAATCCTTCCCAAGCTGTTCCATCAATTGGGAACCAAGTATTCAAATGTATGAAAACTTGTGGTGAGAAGAGGCATTCTTATTCGAAACACCACACTATTCTTTTCTTTGTGTAAATTCTACCTGATTTTTGCTGGGTGTTATGGTAGTTTGCAAATGCTTGGCCCAGGGGCTAGCACTATTAGTAGGTGTGGCCTTGTTGGAGTAGGTATAGCCTTGTTGGAGGAAGTATGTCATTCATTGTAGGGGTGGGTAATGAGACCCTCCTCCTAACCAGTCTTCTCCTAGCAGACTTCAGATGAAGATGCAGAACTCTTAGTTTCTCCTGAACCATGTCTGCCTGGACACTGCTATGCTCCCACCTTGATGATAATGGACTGAACCTCTGAACCTGTAAGCCAGCCCAATTAAATGTTCTCGTTATAAGAGTTGCCTTGGTCACGGTGTCTTTTCACAGTAGTAAAGCGCCAACTAAGACAGGAGTCATCTCTGGTTTTTCTTGGTGAGTCATCTATAAGCTGTGTGTTCTGGGTTCCTAGATACTAAGCTAAATCAAGCTAGAACCTATCACAAGTTATATACATTGACATTGAGGCAGGGTGAGAAAGAGAAGGAAGAGGGAGATTTCTAGAGGAGAGGGTCTTGAGCTCTGTCAGGGGTCAGCAAATGCAACAACAGACTGTGATAACTGCAGTCATGAGGGGCTATCAAAGTTGGACCAGGTCAATGAGGAAAGCACAGGACATGGGAACCTGGATATACCTGGGTAAGAGAAGAATCCAAACCCAAAGAAACCCATGCAAGAGGAAGGAGAAGATACAGTTGTCACAAGATTCCAAACTAACAGGAACCACTAAACAAGTAATAAATAGTATGTCATTTGGACATGATTACCCAGCCCAGGCTTCAGAATAAATGACTGGAAGAGTCTATCATTAAGACTGTCATAGTGGGCTGGAGAGATGGCTCAGTGGTTAAGAGCACTGGCTGCTCTTCCAGAGGTCCTGAGTTCAAATCCCAGCAACCACATGGTGGCTCACAACCATCTGTAATGGAATCTGATGCCCTCTTCTTGTGTGTCTGAAGATAGCTACAGTGTACTTAATATAAATAAAAATAAATAAATCTTTTTTAAAAAAAGACTGTCATAGTTATAGAGGAGAGATAAAGGTTGAAATCATGATCAAGGCATTTGGATATGACACTATGAACTTCTAAATGAAATCGATTTCTTTTCCTATTTTCTTTTGTATTCAGCCTGGGTTTTAAATTGTTTGGAAAATTGTTTAAATTGTACATTTTATACCAAGCTAGTTTTTTACCTTGTGATGTGTGTTCTTATTTTACTAGAATTATAAGAATAAACAAAGAGAGAAAACAATGCCAACTTTCCAGAAGTCAGGGGGACATTAAATCAAATTCCAGAACCAATTTCTGGGAAGGCACTGGATGGACCATCTGACTGAGGATTCATCCTGACAGGAGAGGACAGCCGGATTTACCTGCCAGCCACTGAAGTGTCCAAGCAAGGATTCATCATGATTGAAAAGGATAGTTTGGCTCAACTGCCAACCACAGGAGTAGCAGAGCCAAGATTTGCCCTGATAGGGGAGGCTGGATTGAGTTACCTGCCAACCTCACCTGCCAAGTGACTCTGAGCTGCCATAGCCAGTTTAGCAGATTCCGCTAAACAAATCTCCCTGGTCTTTCCAGATCCACAAAAGGAGAGAAATGTCCACTTGATGCACACCAGAAAGCAAAAAGAACCCGACAAGAGTGAGCAGGAGAGAGACTTGTTCAACCATTTAACCTACTCACTTCTCATCTAGTTGAAATTTTCATCTCACCTTTGGAGAAAAGTCTTTTCATTTCTGTTCCATTCATTATGGAACAGAAGTCAGGCTTACCATGGGATACTACAATCGCTGTAATGACCAATGACGACCAATGTGTGGCCACCTCTCACATAAGAATGTTTGATTACATGCCACACTACTCCATTCTTACATTCTTTTCTGTTAGACACTTCCTCAGAAGGGACATCCCAAGTAAAGACTCAACAACATGCATTCTGCCTTAGCTGGGGTCACAATACTATTTACATTAATGAAAACAGATTTTTTTTCTCTTGTATAATCTATGACATTTAAGGAGGTTAAGGGTTACACTAGTGGGCTACAAATTAAGAGTGTTTGCTGCTCTTCCAGAGGACAAGAGTTTGGTTCTCAAGACAAATACCATCTGTAAGTCCAGAGTCAAGAGATCTAATGCTCTCTCTGGCCTCTATGGTTACCTGCTTACACACACACACACACACACACACACACACACACACATACACACACACACACACACACGCACGCACGCACGCACATGCACACACAAACACAAATATTTAAGGAAAATATAGAACATAGACAGCCATAAATATTCCTCATCAGCTATTATCTGAAGAGTCACAAATGGGGAAGGGGAGGGTGAAAAGTGTCTACTAATGAAGGTGCATTGACCTCATTGTACCATCTCTGTGGTGATGCCTTTTTCCAGTCAAAGACATACTTGGGGGAAGTGTGCCTACAAACTCAGCAAAATAAAGCAAGATTTCCCAAGTGGGATTTGAGCAGCTCTAAAAAAAAATGCATATATTCTCTGGACTTTGGGGACGTACATTGGAAGATGGTGCACAAAAAAGTATGAGAGAAACTTGAACAGGAAACTCAGGAATGTGCAGTACACTTGCTCTGGGACGTGTTCTTTCCGTTGCTGAATTGTTGTAGCAATAAAACTCCCAGAGACCCACAGCATACATTCAGAGAGTTTAGAAACCCTGACTCCACCCAAGCAGGTTGGTTCTGGCTTCCATGCTCTTGGCCATCCAGCTACACTCTTCTTGAAATGTATCTTTGAGATACATTGTACAGTGACTGCTGAAGTTCCTCTGAATGCCTTCGACTGTTTGTTTATTTAGAAATAGAGTCTTGAGGCTGTTGCTGCTGTCTTCCTTTTGCCTTTGTTTCCCTTCTCTCTCCCTTTTCCCTACTTGAAAGTTCATTCCATGCTACGAGGGTCTCACATTATCCTGAGAATGTCTATACTAGTACTCAAGTGAGACTCAACTTGGTAGCAGTTCATCTTTCATTCCTGTGTGTTTCTCTACGGTTCTTATTGCTTGAGGCCTCAGAGAAGGTCAAAAGCAAGCACTTTGCAGAATCACTCAATCGTGATAGACTCTCAAACATGTGCTCTATAAAAATTAACTAGATCAAGACCTGGGGAGTTTGCAAGCTATGCTGCTTCTTAGAGACATTTTTTATCCCCATTGAGGAAATTAAAGTACCAAAGATCTGAAGATTAGCCTGTAGTCATCTGCAGTCTCCCTATAGGTGAGGCAAGCATCCTCTAGAACTATAAAAATGCATGTCATGTCCCTTCCCTTGTATTCAGTCTTTCAGACTGACTTACTGCCTATCAACTGTGTTATTGCGGGGTGGTTCTTGGTGCTCTGTTTCTTTCTATGAAGCAAGAATACAAGAAATTGCTGTCTTAAAAGGTGACATGTGTTAGTAAGTGACAGAATGTGTAGAGAAAACACAGCATGTGGCTCAAGAAACTGTAAGTTCCTGAAGTTCATCTTCTCATTCTCAAGGCTTCTCTCTTTTGATCTACCTGCAACCACATTACCAGATGAGAAATTTCATGGCACAGAGGCCACCCAACGCTGTCTTAGCTGTCAATTGCCCCACAATAAGGAAATCCCCCAAATCACTCTGACTTCATTAAGCAATCATTAGTCTACAGTCACTGAGGCCCAGAAATCCTGAAAAATTCAGCAAGGTTTAAATATGTTCAAAGTAGTTCCGTCAAGCTCGTTAGAGATTCAACTCCATTCATGACATGCTTGCAAGTTTGTACAATTGCCTGCAGGAAGCCACTGTCCTTTATCATTTACCCCTCCTCATGGGATTGCACATGAACTGCTGGGAGAGGGGGTTGAGCGAGAGAGGGAAAAGGATGGAGACAAAGACAGACGAAAAGACAATGGGTTTTATAACCCAATCTTGGAAGTGGCATAAAGCACTCCTACTAGAATCAGCCATTTGCATAAACTTATTGTGGCTTACTGTGGGACACTACCACAGACAAGTATGGGTGCTGGTAAGAAGGAATCATGGTTGGTTATCTTTGGGGTTCGTCATCATTGCTATTCTAGTAAAAGTCCATTGTCCTATATACCTTGCCTGGTTATATCCCTCTTACCTCTAACACATGGGTTGCTAGCTTACTTATACACATCATATAGCTCCAGGTTAGACCTTGTTTATACTTTCCTTTCTTGATGAAGTACCCGCTATGTCTCTTCTGTGTAGCTTCAATGTTCAACCCGAATCCCACGATCTCCATGAAAATTTCCCATTCTTTAATGATTTCACTTTTTCCTGAATTCTGCCAACCCTTACAATAAACCCCTTGCATGGTAATTCTCTTGTGCAGTTGGGTGTTGTATTTATAACTTCTCTTGTTCCGGGTGAGGGATGAGGTCAGCTCATGGAGGCTTATCTTTGTACCCCTCCCATGCCTAGCCCCACATGTGGTAAGCATGACGCCTGCCTCAGACACTGATCCCACTGAGCATTGCTTAATATAAAGTGATAAGCGAAGGGCAGTGGCAAGTCATGGTGTGAGTCAATTTTGTTGCCAGCACACAAATAGGTAGCTGGCCCATTAGGCTAAATTCTAAAGATGTGGGCTTGGCTCCAGTTACAAAGTGGCATCGGCCCATTTCATTGCGCTGTGTGCTTTGATTGTATATATTCAGGCAGAGAGCTGATCCTTGTAAGCAACACAGAACGTGCGGCAGAATCAGTTCTGTTCTTTTCACTCTCTGCAGGGGTTTTTCCAAGTTGAGGTATCAGAAGGGAGATCTGACATATTGAAATCCCCAAACCCCATGCTTAACACTCTTCTGCTAGGAAAAGAGTTAAGTTTGAGTGTGAGTCAAGGTGGACTTCAGTCCCTTGGACTATTTTCGTGAAGGCGAGTGTAAAACCAGAAATGGGTAAAGCTTTCTAAGACTTCTGTGTTCTACTGTGCTTGGCATTCCATGATGAAGTAGCCGAATATTGCTCTCTTTTTCTACCTTCTGATTGCAATGTTTTGCGGCATTCACGTAATAGACCATCGAACAGCATTTTAGACTTATATCTAAGCGAAAACAATAACAATTGAGGTGTTAAACAAAAGCCTTCCTCCAAATGCTACTCATTTGTAGAATTGCTCCCAGGTCTCAGGCAAAATTTAACAACGCAATTGTTACACGAAATTGTAAGACAGATGTTGAAAACACACAGAATACGGGCTGCACTGAAGCCTATCCCTTTATTGAAACTTGAAAAAGACATAATTTTACACCTAAAAAGGCATGTCTGATTTATTCAATAGTGCATTTTTAATACAGTCTATTTGCTACATTGTGATAGTTTTTTTTTTTTAAATTCTGGAAGGTTTTTGTTGTACCCAGCTCATGATAATGCATTTTTTTTTTATCTGACTTTTGCTAAATCTGCTGCTTGGGTGGAAATGTATATTCTGAGTTAGCCGGTGCTGCCATTTAAAAATCCCTGTATTTCTAGCATCTGTCTCTATTCTCTAACCACTAATGAGTGCATCTGTTTTGACCCAGACGTCCTGAGCATGTTATATCATTTAATAACGGAGCACTATCATCCCCATATCAGAGATAATACAATTGAATATTATATTATCAAAATTAAAAATAATGTGCTTTGCGGAGGTGTCTAATAAGAGGGATGCTGGAAAACCATGAAAAGCAACAGATGTTCTCTGAATTATATTTAATTAAATTTGGTGTTTGGATTGTTGTGTTGAAACTGAATATTTTAACAGGAGTTGAGTACATATTTTTTAGCCAGTGGAAATTGCAGAGTTGAGATGGCCACACTGATATCATATCATATGACTGGAAAAATGGCTGAGCAGGTAAGTTCCCTTACCAAATGACCCGAGTTTAACCCTTAGCAATAATGACAACATTAGCATAGTTAAGCTGTCTGAACAACATGTGATTATGCCTCCCAAATGCCTTTTTCTGAAATGGTTAATGGCGTGTGTGCTGAATCGAGAATTACATGCATGGTAGGAAGAGAGCCATCCCTTTCAAATGTTGAAAGGATGATACTAAATTTGACTGTAGCACAAGAACTTTTCCTGTCTCAGGGTCCTGAATGAAAAAATGGTAGGTGGTTGATCCTGCCTTCTGCAGCCAGAAGGTTCTATGCTGCTGTCAGTGGCTGGATTCCTAAATGTTCTGATTAAAGCTGGAGAGGCTATTTGAGTGCACTAGGTGGTCATGTTGAGAATGAGAGCTGAGCAGAGCAGTGATTGGTGGCTGAGTGACAGATTTGACTGAGACAAACGAGAGAAAGCATCACAATGCTTGTGTGTGCACATGCACACAAACACACACACCTACAAACCACACACACATACACACACACACGCACGCACACACACACGCACACACACACACACACACACACACACACACACACACACACACACATGCACAGGCACTCACACACGGCCCTACACTGCACTAATATTGCTGAACTTGCCAAACGGAAATTTTCAGGTTCAAAGAATCTCAAGAAATATATTTTCCAATTAGTTATTCTTATATTTTCCCACAGTTGTAGTAGTAAGGCAAATTATTTTTGCTCCATGTTAGAAAAAACACATAGTACAATTATTGTATATATGGTATGTATGGAAAGAGTACCCAAATTATCTAATACACAAAAAGTACCACAGAGACTTTTAGCAATAAATTTGGCTACACACACACACACACACACACACACACACACACAGAGAGAGAGAGAGAGAGAGAGAGAGAGAGAGAGAGAGAGAGAGAGAGAGAACATGCCAGTTAATTTTAAAATGCCTTGACTAGCTCAAATGCTGGGCAGTTCTAATCCTCCACCTAGCTAGCATACATTTCCCTCCAGTGCTCCTGCCTCAATACCTTCTAAATCTATATTTTATCTTTGCTGCCCTATTACCTTTTGTGCTGCCCTTCCCATACGGTCACTTTCTCTTTCTACCTACATTTTGGATGAATTTTCTTCTACAGCTCTAAATCTGATCAGTCTCCCTCTGAGACATGGTGGTCTCTCTCTCTCTCCTCCTTTTCCCATTCCTAGCCCGCCCAAGTCCAAAAGTCCCACCTCAGTTTACCTGCCCAATCGTTGGCCATTGGCTCTTTATTGATCAATCAAAAACCATTTGGGGACAAGGACCTTCAGTGTTTGGACATGCAGATTCCTGACAGATTCCTGATTTGGGGAGTCTGATTTGGGGGGCCAGATTAATTCAAAGCATTAGAACCAATTCCTAATACAGACTAATATAATATTCAAATTTAAATATGAAAAATTCTTGCTATTCTGCTAGCTCTAACTTATCTTAAAGAATATTTAAGTATAAAAAGCAAAATACAATGCATGTTCTCCATTTAGTGACGGAACAGGGTGAATTTAGTGTGTAGGCTGTAACTATCTTATTACAAGTAAACTCAAAAATCCTAACAGTAATGTGATTTTCACCATACACATATGAAGCAAATTCAAATTACAATTGATAAAATTTCTGATTTTTTTGAATTAATTACATGAACTCATTAATAGGGAAATTAACTGTTAGCAAGCATTAAAAATTTTCCTAGAGATAATAATTAAGGGACTGAAGAGATGGCTCAAGGGTTAAAAATACACTGACTATTCTTGGAGAGGCTCTGAGTTCAGTTCCCAGCACTCACATTGGGCTGTTCACAACTGACTGTAACACTAATTCCAGCGGATTAATGTCTTTTTCTGAACTCTGTGGACACCTACACTAATTTGTTCATATGCATATGCACACACATATGTGCATAAGTTTAAAATAATAAAAATTGATTTTTTGAAAAATTAAACATATAGCAGTAACTATTTTATGAGTTTATAACAGAAATACGTTAAAACATCAGTGTTTGTTGCAAGAGATAGACAGCCCAGGCACCACCTTCCTGCTACTTCAGCTTTTTAGGGCAATATTTTTCTTTCTGATAGTTTTAGTTCCATATTGGCCTTTTCATTTTACAAAATTTGAAATTAAATGTAAATGCTGAAAAGTATTGTGGTCTCTTAATCACTCTCTGGCTAGCACATCACCACTTCTAGTAATGAATGCTCTCTTGTACTCCTGGATTCTTGGGTACATTCTGACCATTTTCTCCCTTATATTTGAAACAAGAGCCTTTCAAGCCAGCAAATCTATATCCCAGCTTTGTCTTAGACTAAAGAGATATTACCTAGCAAACTCAAGAGAAAAGATAAATCTAGACATCGCAAACCTACAGCTAGTATCAAAACTAAATAAAAGACATTAGATATACACTGATAAATGAAAAATATAGTAAGTTGGCCTAGATTCTAAGTCCAGCTTCTTGTTTCCAGGGGATATAGGAGCTATGACTTTGCAGTGTTATGTATGGATCAAACACCCTGATTCTCTCACTCGTAGGACTTAAGGATGATGTTTGAAAGAGGTCGTATGTGGACATATGGCTCAGTGTTTAATGGCACTTCCTCTTCTTTCAGAGGATCAGAGTTCAGTTCAACTCACAGCTGTGTAACCTCAGTTCCTGGACATCCTATGCCTTCTTATAGTCCCACAAGTACACACACACACACACACACACACACACACCCCACAGGGCACACACTCAGACACACCTATCAATAAATAAAGCTAACTTTTAAAAATGTTGGTTGAAAGGAGAATGTATAAAATAACGAAACAAGAGATGAATAATACATTATAACATAAGCACAAACTATAACTACAGAAGTCAGGGTATGGTTGCATGACAGGTGGCTCTATGACTGGCAGGTGGCTCTATGACTTGCAGGTGGCTCTATGACTGGCAGGTGGCTCTATGACTGGCAGGTGGCTCTATGACTGGCAGGTGGCTCAGCAGGTGGCTCTATGACTGGCAGGTGGCTCAGCAGGTGGCTCTATGACTGGCAGGTTGCTCAGATTGAAGGGTTCTGAAGGCTGGGGGATTTCCATTCCTGGGCAGTATTAGCAAGAGTGCTCATATACCCATGTACTCCTTAAGCTATATAATTAGAGATTTTAATCTCTATTTTAAATGACAATAACATTGAAGGATAACATATTATGTCTTACCCCAGTCCACTGTAAATATGTGTATTAATACTTAAACGCTCAGTGTTGGTTATTGGCTGGCTGATATTTTGTGATAAACAGAGCCCACAATATATCAACAATCTGAGTATCACAAATTATTGATTAGTGTATTTGATATAGTACCCAGCATCCTCTTCTAACTTCCAAACATTAAGACATTGCCCCAGGCTAGTAACTTAAGACCTGTACCAAATATTCTTTTATTCCAGTTCAGGTTGACTTTCGGAGCGCCATACTATATTTTCTGGTCCCTTAAAGCTAGAGAGACTGGAATGAGCTTCTTGTTTTGTTTTATTTCTTGGATATTTTGTTACCCACTGCTCTCACCACCTGAGCCTGCCACTATCTTCAGGCGAAAAGTTAAAATCTCAAGAACAAACTCGGCAATTCCCTCCTGCAGTCTCGGATCTCCACCGCAGGCCCTCTATGCCTCTGGTTCCCGCAAATTGTTGCACTTTTAAAGAACATTTGCCCAGTCTACTCCACTGTTAATTGAGTGTATTTTATTCGATAACAGCTACCCGGTCACGGGAGATACCAGGAGGAGGTTTGTTTGGATAACTGAATAACCAGTAATCAATATTTCACTCACGCTCTGTCTCCTCTTTCCCCTCCTAGCCCTCTTTCTCTTCTCCCCCTCCCAGTTCCTTTCTCTATAACAGGCTCTTACAATGCAGAACAGGCTACCCTTAAAACCGAGGTCTTTCTGCTACAGTTTTCTAATTGCCGGGATTCCAGCTGTGTGCCATTATGCTCAGCCAATCCCATTTTCCTGCATGGGGAAAGCCATTTAAATATCAGGTAAGCTAATGTTCCTGTATAAAATATTTCCCAAAAGTTAACAGTCAAGCTTTCTGCAGGCTAAACTACCATTAATGGATTTAGCTCTACAGTTCCCATCATTTAACTTTTTTCCTAAGTTTAGTTTAACTGACCTGTAAGATGATGAAATTATGCATACACATCGTTCATCACTTGAGGTTTCAATGCACGTGTATATTATGTAATGCTAAAACCAGGTTAAACATGTTGATTCATGGAAAGGACGGTTATGGTATGTGAAGATTCACTTCACAGAACATCGGCTTGCTCAGGCAATTCAAACAGACCATTTAATAACTGCTCTGATTCACTGGGGAAGAGACAGAGTTTTCACCGGGGAAACCTCGACAGAGCTCTAAGTCTCTGTCCTTGGAGTGGGCTGTAGCGATGCATGCTTTTGCTCTGAGGCTTCTGGCTTTGTGGATGGGACAAGATGAGCTCCTGCCTCTCCTGCATGCACACGCTGCTTGTTGCCTTGCTCAGACTCTGGCCTAGTTAGGCAATGCAGTGAACACATGTGTTTCCTATGTTGTGATCATTCTTGTCCTCTAGAGAAGCCGAATGCAGCACCAGGTCTCACACAGGATGTATGCAGTCCGAATATGCTGCTTCAGGGCTGTTTTAATTTGAGCTTTTGAACTGTATCCACCTCTAATACACCTTAATGTGCTGTTTGCTTCCTTATTTCATAGCCTTTCTCGCTGAAAAAATTGCATTGACCTTGAATTTAGAACACGTTCACATTTCAAAATGTTTTCCTCATCTTTGTGTGATGTTTTAAATTTTTCATAACCTATACTTTTATCGTGTTCTTTCCCTTCTCTTCCAGTTCCTTCCAGACACCCCTGAAACTCCGTACTTTTTTAAAACTCCTAAAAACAAACAAAAATTTTAAAAGGACACAAAATTAAATAAAAGCAGCAACAACAAACATGGTATCTGGTTTGTGCTGCCCAGTTACTCCTGAGAATGGAGCAGTTTTCCCCTCCACAAGGTATAGATTAAAAATAGCTTTTTGGTTAAGGGTGGGACTTTGTGACCAATTCTCCTTTTCCTATATTCTCTCCCATTCTGGATATCTGCTGGACCAACATATGAGGTTGTTCTTATCATGAAAGGTTTAAATGTGGAAGTTATAGAACACACAATCTCAAATGAAAGGTTTATGGTATCAAAAAAGCACACGAGTATTAGAACTCAGCTCTCATTAGAGCTTGACCTGTCCCTAAAAGCAGTTCTTTCAACCCCATGACCCTTGACGTGTCTCAGGAACACGGAAGGTATACTTCCAATTAATCCTGTAGTTCATCTTAATTTCCCCAAAGACTATGAATGTAAATATCTCAAAATTCTTTAGAGAATGTTGCTCAAAACATTACATATGTTTCATAAGCTTTTATTTTATATTTTTACCATGAAGATGGGAAGGTTTGGGATCAGTTTCTTTGTCATCTCAAACCACCAGCCAATCACTGTAGATATACCATACCAAGGCACGGAGTTGAGAGTACTAAGCCAATGGGATGGTTAGTTTGTTCTTACCCAGTGCAGAGAAAATATTTTACACCATGTCTGGAATAGCTGAGCTAAGCAGTGAGCTTATAGGATCTAGGTTCTCAAAGCCACGCCCATTGAAGATTAGCTGAGGTAACCTGTTCTTGGTTACTGTATCATTTACTCTTCTATTTGTGTAATAAAGTCATAGTGGCAGGCCTCTGGTTTAATTCACAAGAAGGAGGCAAAGAGCAAACACTGGGAAGGATGGCCAGGCTTTGACACACCTCTTCCAACCAGGCCGTAGCGCCTAATTCTTTCCAAGTAGTCCCATCAAACAGAGACACAAGTGTTTCAACATATGAGTCTATAGGGGCCATTTTCATTCAATCCACCCCAGCCCTGCAGAGATAGACCTTGGCATGATGGCCGTCAGTCCTGCCAGCTGGCCCTGACAGGCATCCCAAACCATAAAGTTGTAGATACCTGGATACATTGTGCATTGCGCTGACGACTAGCACCTACTATTTCTAAAATGACATTTGATGTATTAGCAATTTTTCTAAAGGCTCCTACATTCTTATGAGTTTCTAGTTGCTTTGCCCATTAGCTTATAAACAATCTCTCTCTCTCTCTCTCTCTCTCTCTCTCTCTCTCTCTCTCTCTCTCTCTCTCTCTCTCTCTCCTCTCTCTCTTTCTCCCTCTCTCTCCCCTTTGGGGTTCAAGATCTTGCTGTAAAATTCAAACTTCTGTCTGGGAATCTTTAATAAAATTAATGTTACCCTTCCTGGACCTACCCTCTTTGGGTTTTTGTCTCACAGTGCCTTCTGATTTGGGGGGCTTGTTTCTTATATACTGGAAGAACATTTTCCCAAACAAATCCATCTAATGAAAATGCATTTCAAAGCAGAAGCAGAGCCTTGGAATCTTTTCTAGTCTCAGTCGCTTGGGTGACTAGTCAGGTTTAGCCAAACTCAGTGCTTCCCAGATGTAAGCATGTTAACGTGGATTGCTGTTATTGTAATTTTTGAGCAAGGAACCATCCCAACATACTATATAAAAATGAAACACATGTGTTTGGAGTCAGTTGATTAGAACTTAAAAAATGGAATATAGGCTCCTTCTGTGCATTCTAAGGCTCTTCTGGGCTGGTTTGAAGATGGCCATTGAGCTGATAACTTGAAGCCTGAAGACTGTTTACACATGTCCACTCATCCCCAGGTCTAGGAAGACTCCATGACAGGAGCTGCTAAGCAGAGAAGCAGCAGAAACCCAGATTGGTTTCTGCAAAGTTGGTGGCTTTTGCATACATAAACTTCTTGCATGGCTACTGGAAGCTTCAAGCATCATTGCTTCTATAAACACAGTAATTTCTACAAACACCAATAAGCGAAGGTGATCCTCTCTGACAGAGATGGGCCTTGCCTCTCCTGCAGTGTTTTACAGGTTATGAGTGAGTCGCCGTCAACCGAACTTTGAGGAGACATTTGCCAGGAGCTTTCAAAGGGAAGATTTTTCAGGAAACTGGTGACGAAAACCTGTCATGATTGAGGAATGCAACTGGTATTGTAAAAATATAAAAAATAAAAAGCTTTCTTTTATCCCGCTCTACATTCGGAACTGTAGTGCCCCAAGATATCTGCTAGATATCTTGCCAGAAGCACACATCCCAGTTCTGCGGTGGTCCGGTGTCTCTAGCCGCTGCACGCTTTTACACTTAAATGGAAAGAACACACAACACAATAACCTTTGGTCCAGTCGATAACATATAATTGGCCACCTAAACATACAAAGCTCTGTACACATCCATCCCTTAACAACCTGTAAAGGTACAGCGTGGAATCTTGACGTCAGCTTCCATGTTGTCTCTCCCGGAAGTGCTTCTCTCCCTTCTTCCGTTCCCGTCTCCTCCTCTTCCTTCAACTTTTCTCCCGCCCATCCTTCCTTCTCGTCCAATGACAGGCCTCATTCTATCTTGTACCTGCCTCACCCGTGACATCATCTCACACATAAGCTTCCAAAAATTCCACAAACTTCCAAAATGACCCGATCACCTGCAGAGCAAATGTTCAAACAGGATAGTCTGGGATGGGACATTTCCCAGTCAAACGGCATATGCCGTTATGTGCTCTGTGTTACCATGTGCATGTGCAATGTACCATTGCCTGTGTTCGCTTTGAATGGGTCTGACATTGTATCTCAGAGGTTGACAGGACAGGCAGATTGTATGTACTACTTCTATAGCTGTATGCACAACTATGGCATTCATAATTATTGATGTTTCTCATGCCTATGTAGCACGTGACTTTTAGAATGGATCACATGGAAAAAAATCCAAACCAAAGTGGAGGCATAAAGAGATCAAAAATAAATATTATAATCAAAGGCATCTTTGGAGAAGTTACTTATACCCAAAGATGTACAAAGTAAGCCATAAAACATGCGCGCGCCCGTGCACATACACACACACACACACACACACACACACACACACATGCGCGCACACACACATACACACACACATATAAACACACATACACACACACATACACACACACAAACACACACACACAAACACACACACATACACACACACAAACACGCACATACAGACACGCGCGTGCACATACACACACACATACATACACACACACACAAACTTTTTTCTGTTTTGTATCTGGCACTTTCATGATGTTTGTATAACTCAAAAAATTGTTCATCATGCATTA
The DNA here is from genome assembly GCF_021556685.1 of Rattus norvegicus. Classification (NCBI taxonomy): domain Eukaryota; kingdom Metazoa; phylum Chordata; class Mammalia; order Rodentia; family Muridae; genus Rattus; species Rattus norvegicus. The sequence goes on along the minus strand of NC_141553.1, from coordinate 16,785,867 downwards.
GGAGCTCGCTCTTGCATTTTTAGCTTGTGGTTCTAGTATTGTTGAAGATCTATCTGTGCTTCTCGTCTTGGGTGTTTTTCTGTTCAGCTGTAACAAAGCATGCATGTATTTTACCTGTGACTTATGTGTGTGTTTTGAAAAGCTTTTTCACTAAAGCACAGACCATCCCTGGCCATAGAGAGTGACAAAGTCCCTTTCAGTCATCATTATCGTTATTTAGCCTCAGTTTCTACTTCTCCTGGACCGGTCTAGTCAATGGTCCTAATGGAAGTGGGCTACAATGAGATTGAGAGTAGAGTAGATCTCTGAAGTCCTTCGCTGACTGCCCATCTCTTAAATTTTCAGTGGCTTTGTTTTAAGCAGAGTGGTAGACTGATTTCTGAAACATAGTGTGACGCCTAGGTTTGATCCAAAAAACTAGAAAACAAATGTTTAGCAGGTTAACGATAGTGACCATTGAAAATGCTCATAACTTGCATAAAAGGCATGTGTATTCCCTTAGAGTGGCACACTCAGCAGAGTACCCTATAGGACAGTGACATTGAGCTTGTGAGGGGGAAGGGAATATGAACTGGCAGTGAATGCTCCAAGCCCAGAGGGCGGCAAGGTTGATTGTGAGGAAGAGGGAGAGATGGCTGCAAGAGAGAGAGGATGGAAGCAGAGAACTTTCAGGAGGTAGAGACACCACAGAAAGGCTGGAATCTTAGTGTGGAAATGCTCAAATATACGGCGCCTCTCTACTTGGGCTGCAGGAGCTGGAATTATGGAAACCGGGCTTCAATATTAGCTTTGAAGGAGAATTTGCATTAAAATGAACTGTGAGAGACTGTGGCACGTCGTAAACAGTTTAAATGCTTTCAGAGTTATTTCCTGGCCAGTAGACCTTGGAAAGACGCTGTCACTGCAAAATAAAAAATGCTCTCAAACACTAAAGAGTTTAGTTCACTTCAAAAACATGCACAAACAAAGATTTTTCCTTCCTGTTCAGTGGGGGGGGGGAGCACATATCAAGATATATTTTTTTTAATTTTGCTTTCTCTGTCTCTGTTTCTCTGTGTCTGTCTCTCTGACTCTGTGTGTGCTTGTGTGTGTGTGCGTGTGTGTGTGTGTGTGTGTGTGTGTGTGTGTGTGTGTGTGTGTTATACTGAACTTGTCATTCAGATCTGGCTCAAACAGTCAAAGGATTAATGCAAAATTCATTGTCTAAGGAATTCTATAATAGAAGTTTGTAGAGGGAAACTGCTGCATTGTTCAGAATTCTCAAACACACAAAGAAAAAGAGGCAATAAAACTTTAAAGCAATATATAAAGAACTCAAGTTAGACAGCAACAATTCAAATAACCCAATTTAAAAAAAATGGAATACAGAGTTAAACAGAGAATTGTCAACAGAGGAATCTCGAATGGCCAAGAAGCACCTAAAGAAACGTTCAATGTCCTTAGTCATCAGAGAAATGCAAATCAAAATGGCTCTGAGATTTCACCTTACATCATCAGAATGGCTAAGATCAAAAAACTCAAAGGAAAACACATGCTGGCAAGGATGTGGAGTAAGGGGAAATTCCTTAATTGTTGGTGGGAGTGCAAACATGCACAACCACTCTGGAAATGAATTTGGTGGTTTCTCAGAAAGTTGGGAACAGCTCTACCTCAAGGCCCAGCTATACCACTCCTGGGCATACACTCAAAGTATGACCCACCATCCCACAAGGGCACTTGCTCAATTATATTAATAGAAGCTTTATTGGTAATAGACAAAAACTGGAAATAGCCAGAAACTGGAAGCAGCCCAAATGTCCTTCAACTGAAGAATGGATTTTTTAAAATGTAGTTCATTTACACAATGGAATACTACTCGGCTATTAAAAAGGAGGACAGCGTGCGTTTTGTAGGCAAATGGTTGGAACTAGAAAATATCATCCTGAGTGAGGTAACCCAGATTCAAAAGGACATGCATGGTATGTACTCACGGATAAGTGGATATTAATCATAAAGTATGGGATAACCACATTAACAATCCACAGATCCAGAGAAGCCAAATAACAAGGCGAGCCCAACCCAGCAGGGCTGAATTTTTCTCAGAAGCGAAAGTAAATTGGATATCGGAGATGGGTGGAATGAAAGAACTGGATGGGAGAGCAGATGGAGAGGGGAGCGGGATAAGGGTGGGGCTAAAGTCTAGGGAGAGCAGAGAGGAGAGAATGGAAATTGTCAATGGAGGGCGGAGCATCTCTAGAACATGCCAGAGACCTAGGACTGGAAAGGGGGGGGGGGTGCCCAGGGTATCTATGTGGGTGACTCTAGGTGAAACTCCTAGTGGGGGATTTGGAGCCTGAAACAGCCACTTCCTGTAACCTGGCAGGACTCCCAGTGGAGGGATAGGGACAGCAATCCACCCACAAAGCCTTCAACCCAAAATGTGTTCTGCCTAAAAGATGGGCAGGGACAAAGAGCAGAGATGGAGGGGATGGCCAACCAATGACAGGGCTAAATTGAGACTCACCCCCATGGGCAAGAACCAATCCCTGACATTGTTAATTATGCTTGCAGATGGCGTCCTAGCATAACCGTCCTCTGAGAGGCTTCACCAAACACCTGAGTGAAACAGATGCCGAGACCCACAGGCAGACATTTTGATGGAACGTGGGGAGTCTGGTGGAAGAGTTGAGAGGAGGACTGAGGGATCCGAAGAGGATAAGGACTCCACAGAAAGACCAACAGAGTCAACTAACCTGGACCATCGGGAGCTCCCAGAGACTGAACCACCAACCAAAGAGTGAGCACAGGCTGGACCTAAGCCCCTCTCATATTGGGACAGAAGTGCAGCTTGTTCTGCATTCATGTCCTCCAATAACTGGAGCAGGGACCATCCCTGAATTTGTCGCCTGTCTGTAGATCCCATTTCCCTAACTGGGCCTCTTGCTCTGACCTCAGTCAGAGAGGATGCGCCTAGTCCTGCAGTGACTTGATGCGCCAAGAAGCAGTGATACTCAGAAGGGAGAGGGTCCCCCTTCTCAGAGGAGAAGGGGAAGGATAATGGGGGAGGAGCCGTGAAAGAGGGGGCTGGGAGGAGGGGGTGTTGATATCAGGATGTAAAGTGAATAAATAAATTAAAGAAAACATTTTAAAAATTAGAATAATGAACCATAAAAGGGTGGTTACTAAGAGTAGGAAATCCAGATAGGTGATTCATTGCGGGGGAGGGGGAGTGTGGGTTCATCTAGAAAGGATAATATTCTGTAGGAGTGATATTTTGGAGGCAACAACAGGATGAGTCCTCTTGCTTGGACGTAAGCCCATTTAAATGACACTGGGGGACTGCTACTGAGGTCATTCTGAGCCCAGCCATCCACTCGTAGCCTACTCGCTTTGAGTTTAATACTTGATAGTCACAATTTGGGGGCTTTCTATTGTAATACAGAAGACTAAATAAAAACATCGTGTCACTTGAATACTGCATGGCAACACACCGGAAGTCTGAAAAATTGAGATAAAGGAAGTGCTATTGAGAGCTAATGGGCCTCAAATGATTACTGAAGAGACAACACAGTCATCCCAGAGGCAGCAAAAGATGACTCTTAACCACTGTGTCGTCGGGAGTCACAGCAAACTTATTTGTGCCGGGGGCCGCCGGTGGTTCATTTTAGGACTATATAGTGACTGATCTTTAATGTCATGTGATTGGCTTTAGCATGACAATAGAAATTATAGTTCTGAGTGTGCCTAGGATGAGGTTTCCAGAGGGAAAAAAAAATAATTCAAGAGCGAAGACCCTCTCCACAGGCTGGGGACTCAGAATCCAGAGTAAGAGATGACTGACCGAGGCCCAGTGCTCACATCTCTCCCTTCTGACTGTGCAAAGCGTGCAACTAGGTACATCATATTCCTGATACGACCACACCTATCCTACCATGAGAGGCTGGACCTTCAACCAAAATAAGCCCCTCCCTCCCTTAAGCTGCTTCTTTATATGGTGACTGGTATTTGGTCACAATATAAAGAGAATTCGCTAATACAGAGTGCATTCACGCTTCTAAATACAACAAGGGAAGAAAAAAAGATATTAAACATTTAAAGAGGAATCAGTTAACAAGTCCCAGGAGAAGGAACGAAGATGAGAATTATAAAAGCACAGTAGCGCCTGTGACGCCGCTAGTTTTCATTTATCTAATGTCTGGAAGTAAGGGGGAAATCATTGTTTTTACACATTTCTATACTCCACCTCCTTCCCTGGGAGTTTCCCACATTTGAAAGTCAATGACATGAAGGTCACACACTCAGGAGTGACAAAGGCCAAGGCAGCTTTCATCCAAAGGTTGCCTTGTTCCTCTCAACCATTCCAGATCATTCTTAATAAATGCAGGACATTCAACAAATCACTTTCAGGACAAAGGAAATACGTAAGAAAGGAGCTCGCGCTTCATTTCCGTAGCTTAACTACGGGGACGCTTCAGGGGCTAACTTCGTCATTTGAGGGGGGAAGAAAAGGTTTAACGTCATCAGTTCACCATGGTTAAGCGGAGAAAACAACTGCAGCGTCCCTCAACTGCGAGGAAACCGGAAGAAGGTATTGGCTCCCCCGGAATTGCAGTCCCCTGTGGTTGTGAGCCTTAGAGTAGGTGCTGAGAAGTCTACCCAGGGCGTCTGCGGGGCAGCAAGTACTCTTACCTGGTAATACAATACCCTGAGGGTATTAATTTTTTTTTTTAGTGTATTTATAGTGAGAATTTTAAAATATGCAGAAATGTTACGGGATATGCTTTTGTTTTAATTCCAGGTATTTGGGCTGCCTTAGATTGTCCACAGCACCTGATTATGGGTTTGCTTCGCGCTACAGCAGGGGCATGATTTGGACAGCTGCAGATAGTTTCTGCAAGTTTATGTTGTTTGAAATTCTGGGGACTCTTGAAAGGGTATATAAATGCTAGAGTCCAGAGAGGGGCTATGGTTCTTGCTCCTCCTCCTTCTCCTCTTCCCCCTCCCCCTCCTCCTCCTCCTCCTCCTCCTCCCCTCCTCCCCCTGCCCCTCCCCCTGCCCCTCCCCCTCCTCCAGGTGGATGGGTGGATACTGTCGATTGCTATTGGTTGCAGTTTGTACAAAGAGAAAAGAAGAAGTAGTTGGATGTATTGATGGCAAAGATAATTCTTGCCCCAAAGAACTGGCATCCCCTAATCAGCAGGACGTAGTCTAACAATATTGATGCCCTCTTTCTCTCTAGCCTTCCTTCTCTCCTACCTAGTGTTGGGACGGGGAGGGGGTTGAATAGGGTTGAGAAGGGTGGTAGTAAAAAGAACCCACAAAGTCGCCAAAAGTACAGCTACATGTACCAGCTAATTTGTTCTCTTCTTTAATTCTCAGCTAACAGTAATGCTAGATTCAAAAGAATTCATAAAAGGCCTTGTCACATTGAATGTTTGCTCACAAATATATTGGGATTTCGTTTTATGCAGATTTCACTCACATTACTGACATGCTAAAAAGTGAATTTGTAGTGTACTTTCTGGATATCCAAAAAGAACTCATAATGTTTAGTTATGTCTGTAAATAAGTAAAAGTAATTATACTATGACGCCAAAGATAACTTTAAAGAATAATTTAACATATGTAGCCTGAAAATTTGGTAAGAATGTCTTTGCTTTTAATTTCCTATACAAATGTACAATTCACCTTTTTATCATCCCCAGCTAGTTATAATACATGTGATTATAACTAGTTTTATATACATAATAGTGAATTCATGTGTATAATTTGACACATGCAGCCAATCTGACCTCACCCACCTATTCTCTAAATGAATGTCTGGCAAATGTATCAATTTCGCTTTGCATTTTAATTCATTAAGAGTTCCTTCTTAGACACATGCTCCACTATGTTCATAGCAGCCTTATTTATAATAGCCAGAAGCTGGAAAGAACCCAGATGCCCTTCAACAGAGGAATGGATACAGAAAATGTGGTACATCTACACAATGGAATATTATTCAGCTATCAAAAACAATGACTTCATGAAATTCATGGGCAAATGGATGGAACTAGAAAATATCATCCTGAGTGGGGTAACCCAATCACAGAAGAACACACATGGTATGCACTCATTGATAAGTGGCTATTAGCCCAAATGCTTGAATTGCCCTAGATGCACAGAACACATGAAACTCAAGACGGATGATCAAAATGTGAATGCTTCACTCCTTCTTTAAAAGGGGAACAAGAATACCCTTGGCAGGGAATAGAGAGGCAAAGATTAAAACAGAGACTGAAGGAACACCCATTCAGAGCCTGCCCCACATGTGGCCCATACATATACAGCCACCCAATTAGACAAGATGGATGAAGCAAAGAAGTGCAGGCCGACAGGAGCCGGATGTAGTTCTCTCCTGAGAGACACACCCAGAATACAGCAAATACAGAGGCGAATGCCAGCAGCAAACCACTGAACTGAGAATGGGACCCTCGTTGAAGGAATCAGAGAAAGGACTGAAAGAGCTTGAAGGGGCTTGAGACCCCATATGAACAACAATGCCAACCAACCAGAGCTTCCAGGGACTAAGCCACTACCTAAAGACTATACATGGACTGACCCTGGACTCTGACCTCATAGGTAGCAATGAATATCCTAGTAAGAGCACCAGTGGAAGGGGAAGCCCTGGGTCCTGCTAAGACTGAACCCCAGTGAACTAGACTGTTGGGGGGAGGGTGGCAATGGGGGGAGGGTGGGGAGGGGAACACCCATATAGAAGGGGAGGGGGAGGGGTTAAGGGGATGTTGGCCGGGGAAACCGGGAAAGGGAATAACATTCGAAATGTAAATAAGAAATACTCAAGTTAATTTAAAAAAAAAAAAGAAAAAGAAAAGAGTTCCTTCTTGCCTGTGCCCCACAACTTTCCACGGATGTAACCCAACTTGGGCCTTGTAGACTGGTGAGATTAGAGTTGTTGCCTAAACCTGAGAGTCTTTTGCAAATCAAAACTTCCAATTTAACAAAGGCCAAAGGGCTTGCTCAGGAAAGCACCCAGGGACCTGTCCGTGATTGTAAACCGCCCAGCCACAGGACACTGAGCCAGGCTGTCAGAAGCTTAAACGTGATGGAAGGTGAACCTGCAAAAGCTTCTGAGACAGGCTAACCTCCCCCCCCTGCCCCCCAGTTCTGAGCATCACAGCAAATCCTTCATCCTGATAATAGTCACTATCATTCCACTGTAGAGAGCATCTGACCTCCATGCAGAATTATTGTAAAGCATTATCGCAACTACATATATATTTTCCATAATCTATTACTTTGAGGATTAATCAATCTACAAATTGTTTTGTACAACCTTCAATATAAAGATGGCAACCCCCCCCCACACACACACACCGTCATTATTCCCTCCAATCATGTACAAGTGTTTCTTAGTGAATTACTACTCAATTGCACATGGTCACTCACGCTAGGTCTTTAAAAATCTTTCTAGAGATTATGTTTCTTGTGTTAAAGGTTCGTGAAGAACATAGGAATTTTTAACACCTTTGCAATAATGCAGATGACTCATTATTTGTTTACTGTTACATGTTGTTCAGTCTGCATATTCTCAATACTGATTCCCCCTTGAGAAGCCCACATCCACCATCACTCTTTTGTCCTCCTGTATATTCTTCCTCTCTCTTAAGCCACCTGAGAATCTATGTTAAAGTCGTCCCTTGGTCTGGTGAGAGAGCTCACTGGGTAAATGCTTGCCACAGAGACCTGATGGTCTGAGTTCAATACCTCGAACCTATATGGTGGATGAGAGAATGCAGCCTACAAAGTCACCCTCTGACCTCTATGTAGCACCACTATGCACAGATGCCTACGTATGTACACACACACAATAAATAGATAATAAACAAATACATGTGCATATAATTTTTCCAAAACAAGACCCAAGTTTCCTTTAAAAAAATGAGTAATGAGGAAACCAAGCCAAACGTAAATCCTTACTTGAAATATTTATTGTTCCTTAACTTCATTTTAAGCTACTGTTTCATTACCTCACACGGCAGAACATTCAATTTTATGTTTTTGAGTAAATAACCTTTATTAACATTTAAAGAAAATACAATTGATAGTTTAATTTAACTCGAAATAGATATGCTTTCAAAATACCAGCCTGTTCTATATTGGGCTCCAGAATAGTTTGATTCAACTTGAAATACATATACTTTCAAAATTCCAGCCTGCTCTGCATTGGGCCCCAGAATATCTAAGCCTACACCGTAAAATGAAATACACCAAAAAAATAAAAAATAAAACCAAGCAAAAGTTTCAAAAGTCAAACTGTCATATTCAATTGAGAAATTCTATGTGTATACATGTTTCTATAAAATTCAGCTATTCCCAGTTGATAGTTCTTGAAGGAGGTAGAGTCACTGTCCTTTGGGATGTGACCTCTGGAAGGTTTCTGGTGGCCCAGTGATAGCCCCAAACCCACAAGCATATGTAAAGCACTAATTGAACTCAAGAGGTTACTAATAACTGCAAAAAAGAGACGTGTAGCTAGGAGGAAGATTATGTGACATTAAGAAGGTTTGATTTGGTAATGGTGGATAGATATGATCAATATATATTCCATAAATTCAGGGTGTTTTTAAAGGATAATAGTTATTATTTAGGAATGCATTTCCTCTGTATAGCTACCATGCTCTGCGACACATTCACTCCATTAATTATTTATGGCTCTGTAATAATAAATAGCAAACATATCCATTAAGGTATATGAAAGTCAGGTACCAGAACTCATAACAAGTGATGGTTTGATTTTTATATTTGAGTCATTAGAAAACCAGCAGGCATTGGGAAACTTAGCTGTCCCCACTTTAATCAGCCAACAATCAATACCTTGAGTTTTTAACATTCTCTGACTCTGTCTGAGTCTATAAGCTAGTGGGAAAGGATACGCAGACAATATCTTTAATATAGTTTGATAAACATTGAAATGGATAGATATAAATAATGGAATTTATATTAAATATATCCAAGTATTTTAAGCAGGAAAGATTGAACATGTACAGTGCATATCTTTGCTATAGTTTGACTCGTGAGTCTTCTCTCCAAACTGTCATAGAAACTACTAGTATTGGCCCTGTTTTAAAATGAGGAAAATAAAATAGAGATTATAATTCATTTTGATATTTTCCTTCCAACCAATGGCCCCTGGAGGACAACTGTAAAAGGCAGAAGATTTGTTAATCGCAGGCAAAAGTCGTGCCTTCTACACCCACCGTTGCTGCTGGGTTTTTTTAGTTGTTTTCAAGTTGGCTGAACACAGCACACAATAAGTTCAGAGGGAAAAAAAGAAGAGTGGAAAACAAATAAAATAAAGAAACGTTCTGTGTCTTAATAATTTTTAAAGGAGATCTTTGGCACAGAAATTGTTTAAGCAAAACATCAACGGTTGGAGCAATTTTTCTTTCTAAATTAAACTGCTCTTCTCAATTACTGTCATTTCTTAAGGGCTATGGTTGACTCAGAGATCCCCAGACCCACACTAGCAGAAAGTCACCTGCAGAAGGTTTGAGCCTCTAAGATAGCATGTTCCCAAATGTCGTCACATGTCCTCGTGGGGAACTGAAAAATGACAAAGTCCTCAAAAAGCAAAAAGCCACATCCACAGAGCGCAACTTCAGGTGAAAAGTGCAGGAGATTCATAAGCTTAATGCGATTCATAAGCTCAGCTCTGCCATATGTGTTTATTTCATCTACCAACTCAACCGAAGGGAACAGCAGGAGGGGGGATTGCTGGAGAAAAGAACATTGATGAACCACGCGTGTCAATTATAACCTGAGACTGTGACCATCGTTACTGATGTGGGGCAGTCATACAACCACGCGATGCTTAGGACTATGGCTTCTACTCAATTTGAATGCCAGGTTGAACCGTTGTTTCTGAGGGCTTCAAAGTCACGGATGTACCTCATGACCAAGCCCAGCCTTAAACCCATTTCCACTTGCCTACCAAGTTGATACCACCTCCTACTCATAAAGTAAAAGGAGAGATGGTCCATCAATAACTCAACAAATGCAAACTGATGTAGTTTAAAGACTTTCGAATCAGCACCAACAGAAATGCAGAATGTTAATTATACTCCTGGGTATTCTCAAACCTCCTGTTGGCCCGATTTACATCGCATCTCCAAGCCCTGCTTTGCTGTATTCCAGAAGCACTAGAAGAACAAAATAACCAAGCAACAAAGCCACGTCATAAACTCATCAAGCAAGTTTCTGAATTTATAAGCAAGAGAAAGTTTTGGATGCAAGTTCAGGTCAGAGAGCCTTGGGTTCATGAACAGTTGAACTGTGGACTTTGTTCTCAAATAAGGAAGTTCCTTGCTCACTCCTGAAATGTCTGAAAGAATTATGAACAAATCATCATTTTAAAGGGGAACATACTTGGCCTCTTCCTGGTCTTTTCCTGTCTCAACCCCTCTACTCCAGGACTCTCCTATGACACACTGCATCATCCTGTCTTTGATTGGAATTCTCTCCAATAAATCTATGACATGGTGATTTATAACAACGAAAATGGTAATGATGACATGCATTAATGTTTTCTTCATAAACATAGTCCTTACCATGTTTTTCCACCCAATATAATGAATACAATGTATTCAATATAATTTTAAGTAAAACTGGACCATTTTCCTGTTACATTATACTAGGTCACCTACATAAGGACTCTTATCCAAGACCATAAGAGTAGTTTGCCATTCTAGAATATTTTTTTTTGCATGATGCTATTGTCTATTTGCATTTCTTACGTACCACAGAATGGAGCCAACATGGAACAAGAAATTATGTCCAAATCAAATGCCTTGGCCCTCAGAACAGCCACATCAGAAGACGGACTCAAAGCTGGGTATTTCTTTCTTTTTTTTATTTTTGTATTTATTTCATGTATGTGAGTGCCCTGTGGCTGTCGTCAGACACACCAGAAGATGACAACAGATCCCATTACAGATGGTTGTGAGCCACCATGTGGTTGCTGGGAATTGAACTCGGGACCTCTGGAAGAGCAGTCAGTGCTCTAACCACTGAGCCGTGTTGGTGAGTTACCAAAGACTTCTTGTTGACCAGCAGACGTATGACAAGGCATTTAGTCTTCTTCTTGATTAGTTTTTACTACTTCTCTTTTTCTTCTCATAGCTGTAGTGCGTGGTGAAGAGGCATAGATATCTACTTAGTTACCTACCCTCTTGTATCTGAAACTAAGGAAATCAAGAAAATCCTCTGGAGAGAGTTGGAGAGTAGACAGTCTTTGCCCACTGACCTATGAGATCTGTATATTAGTAACTACTTAAGAATATGATGAGATGTTACATTGTAACACATTGAAGGTTAATGTGTGTGTGTATGTGTGTGTGTGTGTGTGTGTGTGTTTGGATGGAATAGATCTTAAACCAATATAGCATTCATATTGCTATATATGTATAGCATATACCTTTATTTACTGAGCCATCTTCTCTACTCTCTGAAATCTGCTTGTCTCTGTCTCCCCAGCCCTGGGATTAGAAACCTGTGTCACTCTGCCTGGCTTTTCTTTTGATTTTTACCTTGACTTTTGGGGAATAAAAGTGCTCCTATTCAGAAGGCAGGCACATTACCAGTTGAGTTATCTCCTCCGTCCGATTTTGGTTTATGTTAATGCACATGATCTGCTAAATATAAGGTTCCGTGAGTAATAGATTTTAAACAGTTCTGTGGAAAGAGCCTTATATTCTCAAGTGGGTAAAATGCAAGGCAGACCAAATAAGAGCTGGGAAAAAAAGTAAACCAAGTCTCCAAGTCTTAACAAAGAGATTATGTTGAATTTTTGCCTGAAGTAAGTCCGTGAATGTCCTCAGGTACTGCCAGGTTAGAACAACATTACATCAATAATAACAACATTTCCTGCTTGGCAGGACTCCCTGATGATTCAGCCAACTGCAATGGGTAAGAAAGACACACTAGCTCTCCTCTTCCAGGTTGAGAAGAGGAAATGCCTTGCTCTTTTCTAACTCACAGATTTGTCTAATTTTATTTCAAGCACAAAACAATTACAAAATGTAGTCATTTTTATTTGTATGTCTTCTAACATTGGTTAAAGAAAATAATATTGTCCTGTATCCTGAAGCATTATTGCAGTGCAAACAGAAACAATGTTACCTCCACCCATAGGAAAGGTGCTGAGCCCCATAGAGAAAACTTTAGAGAATGTTGGGTAAACTGAAGAAATATGCCATTAAAAAAAAATTTGAACACTAGCCAGAAGATGATGGCAGAAGTCTTTAATTATAGTACTTAAAAGAGAGGCAGACTACCTAAAGACTATACATGGACTGACCCTGGACTCTGACCTCATAGGTAGCATTGAATATCCTAGTAAGAGCACCAGTGGAAGGGGAAGCCCTGGGTCCTGCTAAGACTGAACCCCCAGTGAACTAGACTGGTGGGGGGAGGGCGGCAATGGGGGGAGGATGGGGAGGGGAACACCCATAAAGAAGGGGAGGGGGAGGGATTAGGGGGATGTTGGCCCGTAAACCGGGAAAGGGAATAACAATCAAAATGTAAATAAGAAATACTCAAGTTAAAAAATAAAATAAAATAAAATAAAAAATAAAAAAAATTTACCCAAGTTAAAGAGAGAGAGAGAGAGAGAGAGAGAGAGAGAGAGAGAGAGAGAGAGAGAGACGCTGATCTCTGTGAGTTCAAGGCCAGCCTAGTCTACAGAGCAAGTTCCAGGACAGCTACATAAAGAAATCCTGTCTCAAATCAATCAAGCAAAAGAAATTGATATTTTTATTGAACTATCTCAGATAATTTAAAGGAACATTGGTTAATTGTTTCACAATCCATACGCATGGTTTTCAGTTAACACTTTACAGTCTGCCAATTGATATTTTATTTTCGTTTTTATTTCCATGTTTCGATGTCTCTGAGAACGAGTGCTTTTTCTACTTCTTTCTCAAAAGTTCCACTCCAGAGCACAAAGACCTTGTGCTCTGTGTTGGGAAATATTTTGTGCCTTAAGAATAAAAACTTTCATTAGCGCTAGTCAATGCATCATGGATATTACCGTTCCTGACAAGAGAAACACAGAAACACAACGCTATGCTCGGATATGGTTCTCCACGGAAAAATAAAACTTTTCAAAATGTTAGTCATTGCTATGGTGGATGTTTCTTTAAGTCATTTTTACAACCTGGTTTGATGGATTCTAAGAATCTGCACTGCGTTATTCTTCTATAGCTTCCTGTTAAAATCATATCCATAATATTAACCATCAGACATTGGGCACTGTATACAAACACTGTGAACCAGAATGTAATTTATATTTAACCTTCAAAACAATTCTACAGAGGACGAATTATTAGCCCATATTGGAGAGGAAATATACACTTGGAACGGTCGTAAATTGCCAATATCATGAAGGGAGAAAGTAGTGGGACTAGAATGCAAACAAACAAGGTTCTATTCCCCACCAAGTTAGGAATGTTTCCTTTCTTAGTCAGCTTGTAAACCTTTCTGTCTTCAGCAGAAAGACATTCAACTTCACGCTAAAAAATATACTTGTAAGGAAAACCAGAACATAGGTTGGCATGGCTTGTGAATATGTTTACAACTATTTAAAAAAGAAAGTTGTCTTTCGAGCTTTGCAAAGAAGACAGCCCAGAGACCCATGGGAAATAAAGTCCCATGCACACAACAGGTCTATCCAAGTTTATATAGTTAGTGAATGTACACACTGGGTTTGCATGCCAACTTGACACAAACTGGAGTCATCAGAGAGGCAGGAGCCTTAGTTGAGGAAATGCCTCCATGAGGTCCAGCTGCAAGGAATTTTCTAAATTAGTGATCCAGGGGAGAGGGCCCACACCATGGTGAGTGGTGCCATCTCCAGTCTTGGGTCCTGGGTTGTATAAGAAAGCAGGTTGAACAAGTCACAGGAAGCAAGCCAGTAAGCAGCACCCTCCATGGCCTCTGCATCAGCTCCTGCTTCCTGACCTGCTTGAGTTCCAGTCCTGACTTCCTTTGGTGATGAACAGCAATGTGGAAGTGTAAGCTGAATAAACCCTTTCCTCCCCTTTATGCATTTTGGTCATGGTGGGTTTTTTTTTTCTCACAGCCAATAGGAACCCTAGCTAAGACTTTGAGGCTTCCAGATCCATTCCATACAAATATCCTTATTTGCACCTGTTTATATTGTTTGATAATGGAGACCATCTTCTGATGGTGGAGTATTTGTTACAACATGTAACTTGACAGTAGGAAGTCTTAAAGAAAAGTTGTAAGATTCTAGCTAACACACATAGCTCATGTCTTCACACAGTGGCCTATTATCCATCCAAGTATTGAGGACTCTTCATGAGAAGTCAACGAACTGTCACAAATCCATGAGGTATATTGGGTCATTGTCCCTATTTTCTAGAAGTTTCACTGGAGCATCTAAAGCACAAACAGGCTAAACACATCGCCCAAGTTCACATTGCTATGAAGGGGTCTGAGTTTGTGCAGGTGTCCTCCCCTTCTGTGTACCTACTGACCCTTTGTGATCAGAATGACATGTCCATCTTCAGTGTGAATTGCTCACCTGCCTCTCTCTCTGTTTCCATAGTCTCGCAAGAAAACCTGGCTTATCCTCTTAAAATGGATCTTTTCTTTTTCTTCTCAAAAAATTCTCTAGACTTCAGAACCCACCCATTCCTTGTGTTCTCCTCTCTCCTTATCATTATTTACACAGAAGTTAAAGAAAGGTCTTCTTGGCTTTGATAAGATTTCCCAGAGTTCCATAAGCACATGGATGAAAGAATTCCATGTCCTCTTTACTAGACTCAGCAGCAACCTTGATTTAAAAAATAACACAAGTGATTGGGATGCCTTGTGCTGTGATCCTTGTCCTCTGATATTCTTCACTCTCGAGGACTTTGAATGTGGAGAGGTTCCGTGTCTTCTCCTAATCCAGCATAATCTGCCCCAGGGCTCTGATGCAAGTCCTGAAATTTGTATTAAAGATGAAGATTTCTTAAAATTTTAATTAAATTGTCCTTTTCTTTTTTCCTGGAAAGGTACAATAATTAACTTGATTGCCAGTAAATGACTTAAGTATTAAGGAGAATAGTCCTTATGATAATAGCTAATATTTCCCAGCATGGACGAATCTCCTAGTTTTCCTTTAAGATGAGAGAACGTCGTTATCTCATGAATTATTATGACAAGCCTAAAGAGTAGTTGCCTGCCCTATTCCCATTTTGCCAAAGGTGGTAGCAGGCAGACAAGAGCTGAGTCTGAAGGAATAACTGCTCCAAACTTGGATCTGGCTATGTGTCCTTCTACTGTAACTATGGTTACCTTAAACTGGGAGGACAAAAGAAAATAATAGATAAAATAGAATCAACAACCTATAGAAAACAGGCTGCTCCTGTTCTAATTTAATATTAGTACTATAATGGTACAGGCACATGAATGAATGAAAATGAATGAATGAAGAGGGGAAATTCAATCAGCTACCTTGTACATAGCCATTTTGTTTTCTAAAGATCAATAAGTAGTAATAACATAACTTATACCTTTGTTTATACTACAAATATTTTTCTAATGTTCATCCTATGGATAAGCCTCACAATCTGTCCTGCCAATTCTTTCTCAATTGCTATGTAAAGAAAGGAATTGATCAATTCCTCCCCATGTTTGGTTGTGCATTCCTGTAACTCTTTAAGGGATTTCTGTGTTTGCTCTTTAAGGGCTTCTACTTGTTTGCCTGTGTTCTCCTGTATTTCTTTAAGGGGGTTATTTATGTCCTTCTTAAAGTCCTCTATCATCATCGTGAGATGTGATTTTAAATCCAAATCTTGCTTTTTCAGTGTGCTGGGGTATCCAGTACTTGCTGTTGTGGGAGAATTGAGTTCTGATGATGCCAAGTGGCCTTGGTTTCTGTGGCTTAGGTTTTTATGTTTGCCTCTCACCATCTGGTCATCTCTGATGTTAGTTGGTCTTGCTGTCTCTGACTGGAGCTTGCTCCTCCTGTGGGCCTGTGAGCCTATGATCTTCAAAGTGAGAGCACTCCTGGGAGACCAGCTCTCTCTGGGCAGGTCTTGGGTCCAGAGAGCTGTGGGCAGCCTCAGGTCAGTGTGCAGATGGAGACCAGAAAGCAAGAAAGGAATTGAAATAGAAAAGTTTGAATAGGTTTAAGTCTTCTTGATGTTGCTGTTTGAAAGTACATCAGTGACAGTAAACAGAAAATCAAGAAGTTGACACAAAGAGTATTTTCTACCATTCATTCAATTATTTCTGCCTACAGAAACAAATCAGTAATGTGTTGGACAGACTGTTTAAAACGCCATGAATATGTTTTTTCTTATAAATATAAGCCTTGTCTTTTAATCATATTTACCGGGAACAATGTATAGCACAAGTTTGCTGTGACTTCTGTTTGATCCTCTCCTTTGTCATTGAGTTAGTGAGGACAGCTTCATGGCTTGTATGGCATCACTGGCTTACAGACCTAATTGGAAGCTTGTAAATCCATGGGGTCTTGGGTAGCTGTTGGGCTACCCAACATGTTACAGGGTCAGACAGAAGCCAGAATCAGAGAGACTCTGAAGAACTACAGAGAAGTTTGTCCCATGAGCTTAGCTCTGGATAACTCATGAGACACAATCAAATACGCAAATGGTTTCTAAGAGAATAGCACACAGGCACGAACATGAGCTGCAGAATTTCATGGTAGTCTTGCAAGGGCAGGAGGAGCAGTTAAAGAGAACCTATTTTAATATGCTTTCTATCTCTATAATAAAGATCATGAGCAAAAGCAATTGGACAGGTGAGTTTATTCCAGCTTAAAAATGACAATACACCCTGAATGGAAGTTAGGGTAGGAACTCAAGTCAGGAACCTGGAGACTTAGACTGGAGCAAAGACCATCGAGAAATGCTGCTTACTGGTTTGCTCCTCATAGTTTGCTCGGCCTACTTTCTCAGAGCTCCCATGACACAAGGTCATGGATGGCACCATCATAGTGGGATAGACCCTCTGATTCAGTCATTAATCAAGAAAATGCTATACAGACTTGCCTTTGGGCCAGTTCCGTCGTCCCAGAGGACCCTTACTTGTCTTAAGAGGCAAAAAGCCTAACCAGCGCAACCTAAAGTTACTTCAAGGAGAGTTGCAAAGACCTAAGGGAATGCATTTTCACGTGTCTACACTCATTCAGATTTAAAATATTATTTATATCCAGAGACAGACAGTCTCTTTGAGTACCCTCTATGTGTGCTAACTGCCAGAGCATGCCAAGAACTTCAGTATGAACGCTCTCACATGACATTCACTTCATACCTACGAGCCAGGTGCTTTTGTTTCTAACACATGAAGTCCAGATGCCGAATCCAGACCCAGCAAATATTTTTTATTATGTCCAACACACCCAGCTTCTCAAGGTATGAACAAATGGGAACCTGGACCTGAGGGAATGAATTTCCTACTAATATCATGAGTAAAGTTGCATGTCTAACTCGGAGGCATGTGTTACTCTTACCAGCTTTTATAGTAAGGACGCAAAAAGATTATTGAGTAAATTTTTGGTTTATGTTGATATGAAACTTATTGAATGGAATGTTGACTCCTACTGAAATCCAAAACGTGCAGTATGATCCAGTGGTGTCCAAGCTTAGATGACCTCATGGTAAGGAGAGCTTTAACTAAGATATTTATTTTGCTTCACGAACTATTCTCATTCTCCATGTTAATCAGCCCTTTTCACAGCTGATAGGATCCTAGGAGTGTGAGGAACAAGTGAATCAGCTCAGCCTCCAAGGGTGTGAGTGAGTCACAAACCAGCATTTACATAGTTGAAGAGTTGGCTTTATCCCCTTTGTCTTGAAGAGTCATCTGCTCCTGTGAAAGCTGCTGAGAGAGCCTTGCTACAGGGGACTGTATGTGATCAGAGGATGCATCCTTCCCAACATCAACTTGAGTCTTATTCTAGGAGTTGTGGATGTCATAATCTGAAAAGGACAAAAAAAAAATCCCCTGAATAGAATTACAAGATTTTGCCAAATGATCCTTCGTGTCTTTCAGATTAATGTGTGTGCAGATTCTAAACATGGGCAGAGACGCAGTGAGCAGAAATGAGTTGAATTTAAGGAGACACAAAGGGTGGCAGAGCATATTCTGCCTGCTACTGAGGCTGGCTGTCATTTGTTAGTGTAGTAAAACTTTATAAGGCTGCTTCGAGTGTCTCTGAAATTTATTTATAACGACGAGACTCGCTACTTTACCATCTGCTCTGCATGTTTCCTAGGAGATTTAGTTACTCAAATTTCCTACTTTCTGTAGTTTATTTCCGTTCTATGACTGTTCATCTTTTGAAATAATTTCAGCAACCCAATCTGTTTAATTTGTATTGTTCGGAGGGAACATTAGCTCCATGACAGATCTAACTATTTAATCTAACAGGCCTTGGGTGGTACATCTTAATATGTAACTGAAGGAGTAAGGAGACTGATTTTCACTTCTTAGCATCGAAGGAGAAGATGTGATTCCAGTAGCTACCTTGGTGTTGTAGAGTTTAAGGATGAGCACTTCAACACAAACAGCAGCCAGAATGGTAAGAACTGTGCACATATTCCTCTACACAGTGAGAAATGAACAAATACCTCCTCTTACAATGAACCCATGGATGAGTAAGTGGGCAAATGGGTGAGTGAATGAGTGATTGAGTGAATGAATGATTGAGTGAAAAAGTGAGTGAATAAGTGAGTGAGTAAGTGAGTGATTGAATGAGCGAGTTTGTGAGTGAGTGACTGAGTGAATGACTGAGTGACTGAGAGAGTCAGTGAGTGAACAAATGAAGGCCTACCTATATGTGATACACTGGGAACCCACACTGGGAAATGTGCTCATACCTCTCCCCCATGAGCAGGATCCATTTACTGCCTGGTTTGTTACGATGTGTTAGTCAGAAGCCAAATTCGTATAAACTACTTCACAGCTACACAAGACTTCCCTGTTAGGGCTGAGGGACACTTGAGAATGCATGCTGTGATGGTGATACAGGCAACCACAGGTGCCCAAGCTCATGCTAATGCTCTTCAATTTGTATCAAGTATACCTCAAAAAAAGTTTTAAAGAGAAACATATAAAATAGAAAACAGAAACGAACAACAGCAACCAAAGTAAACCACTAGAAAGGCACTAAGAACAGAAGCTAGTATTTAAGCTTTTTATTAAGAGATATGTCCTAGTACAGAATTTGTTTACGTAGGAGACTACGTAATGTATACTAGTTAAAATGCAGGAATCTCTTCATGCAGGAGAGGCCTTCACGCAGCAATCATCCTATGTATGGAAACGCTAGGAAAAGGAATGGGTGCTTTTCCAGAATGTTTATTCATGTTAACATTCCCTGTGTTGGGCTTGGGAATAAACATCCACAATCTGCACACACGTGTATGAAGTGGAAGCTTCTGGTAGTGTCATGTGGTGCAGACTCACGTGCTGTTTCGCTGAGTCAGGACCCATGGGTGGACATATGATGTTTGGAGCGAGTATAGATAGGACTCAATGGACAGTGACAGTTGGCTTGCATAGCTAGCTGTGCAACGCTTTGTTAGTCTCACATCTTCAATGATCTTCACTTTGTTTGGTGAGACATGTCTGGCCACTCTTGCTGACTCATGCCAATTTGGCGGAGGCCTGGCTGTTTCTGCTGGATCATGCTGCCAGTGCTGATTTGTGTTTGGTGACACTTCTGAACTGGACTGTTGGCATCCTGACAAACGGAGATTGGAATTGCTCCAAAAAACTACTTCGAAAGAGGTCCACAACCCCTTGTCCTATTTATCATCTTTTCTCCTCTACCTTTGGATGGTGGGCTAGAAGGGGTGGGGTATCAAAGCATTTGCGAACCCTTATAAAAGGGTTTGAAAAATCTAAACCTACATATTTGACTATGTCCTTGAGGCAGGGGTGGGTGAGTGGGTGGAGGAGCACCCTCTGACAGGCAAAGGGGACGGGGGAGAGGAGAACTGGGATGGGGGATTTGTGGAGAGGTAACCGGGAAGGGGGATATCATTTGAAATGTAAATGAATAAAATGATTAATAAAAACAATAAAATGTATGTACAAGAAAAAAGGAAATATCTCCAATAAAAGCAAGCCGGGTGCTTACTACGCCCCAGGCCACACCTCTGAGTCAAGGTCATAAAAACTTGCTCTGCGGTTGTGACTAGGTTGACGAAGAAAATCAAATAAAGGTCCTATTTTGTTTCAAGTTTACTCTAATAAACTGTTTCCCATACAGACGTTCATGGCTCCAGCCAACCAATGACCTGCACCTTGATTTTTCCGTGATTCTTGACATTACAGACGTGAACACTCTCTCTTCCATTGAGTCCCTTCCCTTGCACAGCTGAACCTGTGCCTCTGCAATCCTTCCTGCCTCTTTAATACCTGCAGCATCAGGGATGGAAGGTGGGTCGCTCTTGAGGAAGGCCAAGTTCCACCTGAGTTCATGGAATATCAGTTATAGCAAGGTCAAAACTGAAGAAAGTGTTCGATTCCATTGCTTTTTTTCATATTCTATATAGAGTACTACTTCAGAAATAACACATTTCTGCAGCCACTAATCTCAAGGAGAGTTGGCTCCTGGACTTGGCTATTAGCTAATGGCTTTCTAACACTTTTTTTTAAAAGCTCCTGTATGTTGTATTTTTCTTGTTTCTACTCAATTGTTATTTAAAAAAAGAAGCATCCTCTTCTCTCTCATATTTTCAATATGGCATGGAGAGAAGATACTTTTTTCTTAAAGTTTTTGAGAGTAAAATTCATTTAGGATCAAAAGTAAGTTTGGACAGCACCTGTCAAGTGGCAATTCATTCGCTCAATTTTTTAAGCTAAACTAAAGCCCTTCTTGGGTTCCAGTGACTGCTCAAAATGTAAGAAAAAAGACAAAGGTCCCAAGGCACATGTTATGCAAATGCCCCTGGCCTCAGCTGTGCTGTGAGGGTAAAAATCCATGCTTACTCCTTGATTCACACCCCAAGGCAAGAGTGGATTCCAATGGATACTGTGACTTTTACTTTAAAGAAATAATCTTATAGATTATTGTTCTAAAATAATAGACATACCCAGGTAGGAAACATGGAGCAGTGTCTCTGCCCAGAGGTTTTTATGCAGAACTCAGTAGCAGTGGCTTCCTGACTGACTAACCCATATGTTTGTGTCTGGTAGATCGCACTGAAGGTCTTTTTTTCATCTTCCATTGTTGTCAAAGAGAGGGAGAGAGAGAGAGGGGGGGGAGGGAGGGAGGGAGAGAGAGAGAGAGAGAGAGAGAGAGAGAGAGAGAGAGAGAGAGAAAAGCTTAGTGATATAAGAACTGGGATTGGGGACAGCTTTAAAAATATCTCAGCTGACTTTAACAGGCCTATGAAAGTTACAGTAAGAGAACACCCATAAATATAGGGCATTCCCATCAAACTGAGAAATGTGAAGCCAAGAGGACAGGGAAGAGACTGGTTCTGAGGGAGACACCAGAATTCACTTCCCATGGTTATGTGTAGGCTTAGAATTTTTTTTCAAACCTTACTTTTAATAATGGTTCTCTAATGCTTTGACACCCCCCCCCTTCTAGACCACTGTCCAAAGTTAGGGGAGAAATGGGACAAGGGGATGTGGACCTGTTTTGAAGTAGTTCTTTGAGATGATTCCAATCTCTGTAAGAATACCAGTAGTCTAGTTCAAAATGTCACCAAATATGAATCAGCACAGTTAGCACAATCCAGCAGAAACAGCCAGGCCTCCACCAAATCAGTACGAGTCAGCAGAAATGACCAGGACTAGCTGGTACATAGGAGAAGTTCTCTGCTGTGTCTCTCTCAACGAAGCTAAGATCAGCAAAGACTCGAGACCAATGAAGTGTTGCAAAGCTAACTATGCAGGCACTCCATCACTGTCCATTAAGTCCTGTTTCTATTCTCTCCAAACATCACCTGTCCTCCCACCGGTCTTCCCTCAGCAAAATGCCACATGAGTCTGCATTGCATGCCATATCCAGAAACCTCCACTTCATTTATGCATTAGCTGCATCATTTCTCCTCACACATCACCTTCCTATCCATAATCCATCATCCCTGTCATAAGAAAAGAAAGCACTAGAAGGTTAAGATGAAAAGAAGCATTTGGGTCACAGAGAATGGATCATGCATGGGTGACAAACACAAATCAAGATCTAGGTTTTTGTTTTCATGTTATCAAACTGTTTCAGAAGAGTTAAGAAGCAAAGGGTTGATTTTCTGTGATGTCATCATGGATGTATGTCACTCTCAAAAGCAGTTTTATGGAGTTTGCCATGCTCTGTGGAGCATGAAGAGCCCAGATATCAAGGGGTTTCATCCTCAAGGAACCAAGTCTTCCAAGCCTGAGGACACAATCAAAGGCCCCATTCTCCCTGATATGTCTTAAGTTCCAGATCCAAAAAAAAAAAAAAAAAAAAAAAAAATCTGGAATAAAAAAAAATCTTGAGAGGAAAATATATGGTTCAGTCATCCAAGAATTTACAGGGGTATTGTACTGGAGGCCTAAAGCACACAGATTTGAGCACAGATACATCATCTGCAATGTGTTAAGAAATCCTAATGTTACATTCATTAAATTGAGGGCACTTGTTTGGAAATTATAAAGGGGACTATAGCATATATTAAAAACTTACTGCTATAAAGAAGATTACATTCACATTGGTATAAACTAAAGATTTCTGAGATTGTGTCCCAGCGATCTGGGAGGCCAGAGGCTCCTAGGAATCAGTGGGGATGTCCTTAGCCAAAACGCCTAGCAGTGGAGATATGGAACCTCTAGTAGAGAGACATGACTCTGAGTGGAGGGATGGAAACCCCAACCCACCTTCAAATTTTTTGACTCAGGATTGTTCCTGTCTAAAAGAACGGTAGGGACAAAAATGGAGCAGAGACTGAAGGAAAGGCCAACCAGGGACCTGCCCAACTTAGGATCCATCACATGCTTAGGCACCAAAACCTCTGCTATTATGGATGTCATGTTGTGCCTGCAGAGAGGAGCCTAGCATGGCTGTGCTCTGAGAGGCTCCACCAGCAGCTGACTGAGACAGATGCAGATACCTATAGCCAACCATTAGACTGAGGGCGGGGACCTCTATGGAAGAGTTAGGGGAAGGACTGAAGGAGCTGAAGGGGATGGCAACCCCATAGGAAGAACAACATTGTCGACTAACCTGGGCCCCTAGGAGATCCCAGAGACTAAGCCACCAACCAAGGAGCTGAGATGAGGTGGGAGTGGGTAGAAGGGTAGATGGATGAGAGGCATAGGGTGGGGTGAGAGAGGAGCACCTTCTCAGACGCAAAATGGAGGGGAGTTGTGGTAAAGAACTCTTGGAATGGGGAGGGAATGAGTATTGGGGCAACATTTAGAATGTAAATAAATAGAACAATTTTTTTAAAAATTAAAACACACATGTAAAAGCTTTAATATTAGTCAATAAATTTGTAGGGAGAGGCATCTCTGTGTACATTATTCCTATGGATGCATTTGTAGATATGTAATGAGAAATAACAGAGAAGAGGTAATAGATTCAAATTACAAGTTGATGACAAAGTAATAGGTGACAGATTATAGATGATAGGTAGAAGCATTGACAAGCTGACTGCTGCTAGAGTAAATTGCTCTTGAAAACACATTGTGAAGGTAGATATAATTAGAGTCAGACGATAGTTCTATCAAAAATACCCAGCTGGAATCACTAATGAAGGTTGCTTGGGTTTCTAAATTCCTAATGCTAAAAGTCTTATTTCTCAAAATTTCTCTCATTCCATCCCAACTCTCTGGCATCCATTACTGACAACAGAACAACACTGCATGGAAACTTCACAAACACATAACAGCCAGTGGTTGGGACTGATGTTAGAGACTGGAGATTACAATATTTTTTCCCCTTATTTTGGTGGTTCAAACTCCAGATGACTTCGTCCTTGACCCCACAAGGACTCGATATGCTCTGTCTACGACTTCTTAGTCGGTACAGCGTCCTAAGTATGGCTCCATAATCAATGCTCCCTGTTTCTTTACATGTATGAAAATAACAAGGCAAGCTATCTGCCTCATGGAGACCATAAAGCTGTCGTGCTTCACCCTGTCAGGAACTAGTGATGGAGTAGTAGAGCCATAAAAAGGGAATAAGGGAGTACCACAGATGCGCTAAAATCTGACTGAGAAAGCACTGGCTTTTTGAAGTGGGGAGTCAGCACTGCACAGGCCCACTGACAACACTAGATTTCTAGGTTTCCCTTTCTGCGTTCTTGGTTGTATCTGCTACACCATCATTTTATTTGATAAAGCTTAGCAGCCCGTCATTATATTTGAGCAATGTGCTGAACTTGATGCACACACGAAGGAGTTCAGGGGTCCACATCCCCTTGCTGCAAGTTGTTAATGTGTTACTGTCCTACAGCGGAACCTTTAAGAGGCGGAGCCTTGCAGAGGAAGTAAGTCACTAGGCCATTTCCTAATCAATCTCTCTGCTTCCTGTGTGCGTATACAAACGTGACGAGCCAACTTCCTGCCCCAGCATCGTGCCTGCCCACCTCTTTCTATGCCTTTGCACCAAGATGCACAGTATCCTCTGGAGACGGAAGCCAAAGCAAACCCTTTTTTCCTTAAGTTGCTGTTTGTCTGGGTGTCCTATCACATCGAGAGAAAATTAACCAACACGATACGATGATTCACTCTGTTTGATAAAGTCCAAGAGACTGCGTCTTTCAACAATAAGAGCTTCTCTACCTTGGTGCTATGAAGAAGGCTGTAGACAGTCACCCTGAGCTACTCTGGGCTGTCTTTTTGACTACATCTTCCAGAGTATCAAATTGCCCC
Organism: Rattus norvegicus; assembly: GCF_021556685.1. NCBI lineage: Eukaryota > Metazoa > Chordata > Mammalia > Rodentia > Muridae > Rattus > Rattus norvegicus. The sequence continues at coordinate 16,760,982 of NC_141553.1, read as the reverse complement.
GTCTCAGTGGATTTTCTGTCACTCTGCCTTTCTGAAACCAAAGTCATATAATTGTACAAACGTGTCGTTGATGTCCTCTATGGACTGTACTTTGCTGGCAGTGATTTGGATTCAATCTCGGTTTGTACATCCTTTGCCACATGGAGTGTCTGTATCTGTACTGAGCCAGTCTGTTCATTTTTGGAAGTTATTTCACTTTACTTCACAAGGCCATCACATGCTGGCCAGCAAAAGGATCACTATCTTAAAATATACAATGTATTTTCACCAAAAGGATTTCACCGATTGGTATGCTCGGAATGCGTCTTCTACGGTTTACATGTTACACTCAGTTCTGAAGGCAACATTTGGGGCTGAGGAAGAGGGACTTCTTTCTCTGATCACTATCTTTGCTCCTAACCAGTCGGTAAGTATGGTGAAAGTTGTGACAAGGTTCCCCCCTCTCTCCCAAGAGTGAGCGAGTTCTTACACGACAGGCCACTCTGACACCAGTCAGCCTATACCTTCTTAGCTATCTCTTCTGCCACATGAAATCAAAGATCACCCTGCTGCTTGTGGCCTACCTCTTCTTCTGTGTAAGCTGACTGACAAGGCGAAGCAAGAGGTCCCTTTCTGCTTCCCTGAGCTGCAATCATTGTAACAAAACCGCTGCTTCTTGCTCTACATCAACAAGCTTAGTCTTACCCAACTATGAGTCCCTTCGATTTTAACATACATTTAAAAAAAGAAATCAGTTACCACATATATCCGTCAGGTTCTCAGTGTATAAATGAGGAATCATTGTAAGAGAGACATGCTTCCTCCTGGATCATGATTTGTATCTCCTTACTAGGAGACTGATAAGAGTTCAGTAAGAGTGAGCATTATTATTGTCTACTCCACAGCATCTAGGATCACCTAGGACACAACTTGGAGCATTCCCTTGAGGAATCTTCAGCTTGGCTTAATTAAGGTGGAAAGACTACTGGATGATGACGATGAAGACAACGATGATGGTGGTGGTAGTGGTGGTGGTCGTTCTGGTGGTGGTGGTGGTGACTTTGATAATGATTGTGATGATGAGGGTGATGGTGGTGGTGGTGGTGATAATTTTATCAGAAAGAGAAAACAAACCAAGTACTAACATCCCCTAACTCTGAGAACAGGCAGACTGTAACCAGTCATCTCAAATTCCTGTCACCATGTCTTCCCAGATATATTGGATTGTACTCTCCTACTAGGAGATAAAATAAACCCATTGTCCTACACGGTTCTCTCGTTCGGTATTTTGTCCCAGCAGTAAGAAGTTTGCCTAATGTAATTGGTTGTAGTTGTGACAAGAAAGGAGCATAGACGACTCTCTCAGTACTTTTCCCAGTACTTCCTTCCTGAATTAGCTTGCATTTGGCCTCTTTTCAATGATTTGAAATCTAAGATATCCTAGGCTTGTGCTCTATCTCTGTAGGAGCAGCGGCAGCAACAACAGAAAAACAGCTTTCTTTTTTTAAATATGTATTTATTTACTATATGTAAGCATACTGTATCTGTCTTCAGTCACACCGGAAGAGGGCATCAGATCTCTTTACACATGGTTGCGAGCCACCATGCGGTTGCTGGGATTTGAACTCAGGACCTGTGGAAGAGCAGTCAGTGCTCTTAACCCCTGAGCCATCTCTTTCCTTTTCATTTTAATACAGGGTCTCATTAAGTTGGGAAGATTGGCCTTGGACTCATGATCCTCCTGTCTCAGTTTCCCATGTGCCAGGTCCCATTAGTCCACACTATCAGGCTTAGGCTGATACACACACACATGCGTGGGAGCGTACACACACACACACACACATACACACACACACACACACACACACACACACACACACACACACACACAGAACCACAAACACAGCAATCGTTTTTTCATTCTAAATCACATGTCAGTAACCAGATGGCTGTTCGTGGTTTTCATTGTCTAAATTGTATATTATTTTATTGATTTGCTAATGTAACCATAAACTTCCATATTATAAAATGGACAAAAAAACCCGTTAACAGCAATCATCAGACCCATAAAAATTAACAAGGAAACATAGAGAATGTGATTTCCAAATTATTCAAGATGCTCTCCTCCGCATACATATTTTGAAAGCTGCCTATGTGTTTGCAGATAGATCTGGCATCAGATGAAATCAATCCATCTGAGCAGAAAAAAAAAAAAAAAAACAAAGTAATTTCTCTGGCCACAGGTCATGTGGTACTGGGATGTGTGCTGAAAATATCTCTGAAGACACATTTGTGCTCACTGGCTTTGAGCCAAAAGAGGAGCTCGCGTGCACTGGGACTTGAGAAAGGCACTGACTGAGAAATAGTTGCTCAGGATTAAGGTTGAGGTTTTGTATGGGTGTGGACATCCCCCTCTGGAACAAAGACTTGAAAGCCTAGATCAAGGGGGAAAAAAACACACATGGAAAAAAAGCAACAGAAGGTACTCAGGTTTCAATGGGGAATTATCTGTAGTGTGTGTGTGTGTGTGTGTGTGTGTGTGTGTGTGTGTGTGTGTGTGTTTGCTACAGACCAGTGGGGTCCATGGAAACCAGAATGTGGGAAAAGCTGAAGATACAGGGGGCTGTAAGTAGCCAGATATGGATGCTAGAATCCTGGATCTCTTAAATGACAACCCGTCTCTCTAGCTCTGTGGCTTGCTGCTTGTTTGTTTTAATTCTGTATATAAGGTGCATTTGTGGTTTCCTTATATCCTTTCTTGTGGACATAGAACCACATATTCAGAGGAGGAAAAATAATTTGTGACCTCTTTGAATTCCTTTTAAAGGGGGCTTTCACTGAAACCAGAGGGAAATGAAAAGGGGGACACTCTTGGGGACAAATGACAACAGATTTTATCTATCCCATTTCAAACCTGTTATTACCAAAACTCTCCACTTCTTTGCTGCGTGTGGAACACTGCTGTCCTTTATCTGTTATACACAAAAGATTCCACCAATGCCTGCCCTAGGTACATGATGATGCCATCCTGTCCCAGAGACAAACGGGCCACAGTTATCTTTGTCTTCCAAGGAAAAATGCTGTCCTTGTACTAACACACATTACCAGACCCTCAACCAAGCAAAAAAACAACTGATAGAAGACATGTTTTTATTTTTAAACTCTGTTTTGGAGAAGACAGCCCAAATGTCCCTCAGTCAACCGTGCCTACTCCTCTTCCCTTGGTTTCCCAGCCAATTAAAACTTTGGTCCAAGAGAGTCAGAGAGATCTTTCTCTATATGTCAGGTATCTGTAGTCACCGGGATAAATGTTCTATCACACCCAATATCCAGAGTGCAGAGACATGTGAAAATCGAGATGCAGAAGCCACACTTAGTATTTATGTTTAGGACTCTAGGATGCACAAGAGAGAAAAGAATAATTATAAAGGTGTCACCTCTTCACTATATACACAGGGAAGGCAGTTGCCACATTGGGGAATTTTTTCTTCCTCTTTCAGATTTAGCATGGAGGTCACAATGACCTTATACCTGGTATGTCCTCGGTAACAATACCTTTACACAAAATGGCAGAACAGTCTATTTTCATAATTTGAGCCAAACATTTCATGAAAATGATTACCTCTCATGTGCTCTATCAGATTTTAGACTTACAAAGATGGAGCTCACCATGTAAACTAGACTCGTTCTGTTATTATTTTGTACTCTTAGGCATCCTTTGGGAGACAGTGACTTCTTGTGGACTGAGGTTCTTCATGAGTGACTGACAGAAATGTTTGCTTATCCTGGAAGTGAATGTGAGGACACTCTGCATCATGACAACCTACCCAAAGCAGAGTCCACATAAGGCACCTACACAAAGGCAACTGTTGACTCTCTGTATATTTATCTCGCTGTCCACATGCTTCTGGAGGGTGCAGAAGTGTTCTGGGTGGCATCTCAATCTTCTCCATTCATCAGTCAGCGGTTCCCCTTCTCATTAGCTGGACATCTCCCCTCTGGTAGGATATCACAGAATCACAGCGGCTGTCACCATGGCATTCGGTGTTCCCTGCATGTTAGGTTAGAAGACAGATGGATTTTCTATCATAAAAAGATTGCTGCTTCTGCATGCTGATGAACAAAACACTACAGGAAGAGAAGTATGATTTTAAAATGAGAAAAATATGTTATTTATTCAGAAAGGGCACAAATGAGCTACTTGTAGAATCTCTATAGGATATATATTTTTTTTTTAAAAAAAGCACATATTTCCGTTTCCAACTAAGTGCCATTCTATCACTGTCCTCCCAGAATGAATCTCAAGAATGCCTTTTTTATTTTTTTATGACAGTTAATAATGGGGAAATTTTGATCTTACTTCTCTGGAGAGAAAGTGAGAAGTGACATGTTCAAAAATTTACATTGATCTCTCATCCAAATACAGTGTGACTGATAAAATTGATTTCCTCCTCTATAAATGCAGTGTTCAGTCAAATGAGATTTGTTGGCAAGTTAATGGTGACTTTCTTCAGCCTGACTGAATTATGCAAACATCAGTTCGTTATTAACAAACATCGTACGTATTCTTTGGAGCTCCTTTGGAGCCCAGTACTTTTGGTGCAGCTTAAATAGAACCTGGGTCTCCATTGTACAAACAAAGGAATTATTCTTTTAGACAGGAGTGGTAGTCTGGAGTTCACTACGTTAAAGTAGTACACATATATTTTAATACGTTAACCACTTTCCAGTTTAAATGAAATATATATGGCAATCTAGTGGCTGGTGTATTAGTTACTTCCCTGATGCTGTCATAAAGCACCAGGACAAAAAGAATGTCCAAAAGGAGGAGTTTATTTATCTCTTGGCTCTCAGTGGTAAGGATGGTATATGACAGGTGACTGGATCAGGAAATTGATTTATAACATTTCACAGGCACAATAGAAACAGAGAATGATAGGGAAATAGGCCAGGCTATAATCTCTCAAACTCCATCCCCAGGGGCATGCTTTCTATAGCAAGACTCCACCTCCTAAACGTTCAGTAACTTCACCATAAGAGACACTGTGCACCACGCGTTCAAATCCTTGCTGGCTTATGTGGTTAATGAGAGTGACCGTACATAGAATCACCATTTACACACGAGCTTGCATGGGTGCTTCTGAATCCTCACATCTGATGTTGACTTAGTAGTTGACATTGCTCAGCAAGGTTCTGTTGGTGGCCATACATATAATAAGAAGAAGATTATTAGATAGATCCTTGATAGAATCTGCTATTGGAGTAAAGTCCAGTCAAGTGGCTGGATATAAACAAGAAAGGTCATAGGGACAGGTGCTCTCCGAAAAGGGCAGGATCTAGGCAGGATTGTCTCTGGCCAAGATGAAAAGATGGAGTGCTCAGATTGTACCCACACGAGAAGTAGGACAAGCAATCTTCTTAACTATGAGTAACATGACTTCTGTGAAAAGGACACATGGGGGCTCCAGGTGACACTGTCCACACAGAGATACAAAGATAGAATTTCTGCCCTACAAACACCCAAAAGTATGCCACACCTCCTGTCAATGATACTGTATTTTAGGGAAAAGAAGGTTTTCTTTGTCCTCTTTCCTTCCTTTTAGATTGCTGTGGTTCTCCAGGCAAAGGAAATGCCTTTCTCCTGAGTTCAGGCAATTTATCAGCAGTGTCTTCTCAGTTGTACCCCATGATGTCCTCTTCAGAGTTTCCTCCACACCCCCTACCAGTCAAGTCTATTCTTCAGGTCGTAACTATTTTTTCTAAAACGTAAGTCTCATCTTGCCATTTTCCCAGGGCAAGGCATCACAACCTTGATTACCTACGAGTTTTGAGCTCGCTAACGTGAATTATTCCATGTAGCAATCCATCATACTGACTTCCCTAGATTTCCCATAATCCTTGGTGGCATTGTGTCCCTCAGTTGAGAATGCTAACTCTTTGGTACATTCTAGAAAGCTAGAGTTTCATTTAGTCTTTGCTTTACTTTCTTAGGCATCCTCCTCATGTGCAAGAAGTGCTGGGACAACAAAGAGATCCGCAACAAGATGTTCTAAACCTCTCTCCTTGTGGAGCTGAGTCATCAAATAGGCATTGATACCTCCATTTCCTAGGTCTTAACTATCTCACCTGTCTTCAAGATGTAGTGAATATACTGTTTCTTCTCCTATAAATTCCATGCTCCACAAACTTTTCAGAACTGTGTCTATGGTGTTAACATTGCCACTCTGTCCTGTGACTTCACCTGACACAGTGCTAGTTAGAAGGGAATTGCCTGTGTGGTATTTGAGGATACGTAGTGACAATCACCATCAGTAAAGATGTGTCTTCCTGTGCTGAGACAGAACTGAAACACATTTTGGAGAACTGGAGAAAAAAAAAGTGCAGAATGTACCCAGGATGAGGAAACCTGAGCAAGAAAACCTGTTATAGGAGGAAAAACAGAAATAAGGTCACAAAGAAGTAGCTAGAATCGGGTATTAATAAAACACAAATTAAATAACTGGAGCATAAATGCACTGAGACTCTAGTTGTCACGTGAACCTCCTCAAGGTGTGGAAATGGAGTGTTGCCGGGAGGAGGTAAAGGGTGATGGGAAGGCATGCTGTGTCATCAGAAACCAGAGAGCAGTGATGCTCATTCAGACCATACATTAAGGATAAGATATACTTCCATTGGGGAAACCAGTTTAATGGAGGAATATACAAGAAGAATCTATCAAAGGGGAGAGACCTTTTCATATCTAAATAAACTGTGGGTCAGCACCAATCAAGAGGACATGAGAGAGCACCCAGAATGGTTAGCAGTCTGTGACAGTTGGGTTCTAGACCGGCAGATAGTCAGAGTTAGCAACAGGGAGGCAAAAATCCATGAGCACATTGAAACTTGGTTTTCATGCCTGAGGAACTATTTGGGCATGTATAGACCAGAGCTATTTGGTTAGTATAGCAAAGTGGAAATTTCTGGTTTCTTTGGCAACTCAGTTGTGTCATGTAATGGTTTTTTTTTTTTTTTTCTGGAAACTGTCTTATGAGAGGATGTTTTGCTGAAAACAGACATGTGGTGTTTTTCTGGAAGCAGTCTGGAGAAGGACATGTGATGTTTTGCTTGAGTGGCCACTTGAGAGAACTGGTGATATTTGGAAAGGATATAAAGATAACCCAGCTAACAGTGGATGATGCTATGTGGTGTTGGTTCGCTTTGCCACTCTTTGCTGGTTATCACTAGTCATGACTTCACAGAGAGAAACACCCCAAAATTCTTCTGGTAATGTTCTGGCTTCTTGCCATTTTCATGGACTCAAGCTGATTGGTGGAGCCTAGCAGTTTCTTCTGGATCAAATTGCTGTTGCTGATCCATGAATAGTGTTTGCGAGTGGATTGAGCTGCTGTTCTTGATTCATGGGAACTGAACTGCTGATATCCTGACTATGAAGACTGGATTTGCCCCCAAAGAACTATTTCTAAAGAGGTCTACATCCTCCTTTGCATTATCAACCTTTCCTTTCCACTGCCTCTGGTGGGTGGCGGGCTAGAGGAGACGTTAAAGCATTACGATATCTGGCAGAAGGAAAGAGTGGTAAGAAATGGAAGATAAGGAAGGATGGTCCAAGGGAGATGCACAATTCAAGGTCATGGACTGAGGCGGGGGGTGGGGGGAGCAGCTGGGGCAAATAAGTTGGATAATTGGTGGATCTGGGCTTCTGAGAGAAAAACAAAGACCAGGGGAGAGATACAAGCCTCTATAGGCAGCCAAAGGCATTCTAGAACCAAGGGAAAACACATCTGAAAGAGGAGAAATGAATTCAGACAGTAAGCAGTGATGGGGTTAAAGGCAAACATCCCTGAGATATCAGAAGAGAAAGCGAAAAAAGAAGAGCTCTACCTAATTGTAATGACGATTAAAGGGTAGTAGGCATAGTCGGAAGATGTGAGGCTCTTACTTTTCGGAATCTCCAAAAGATGTTAAAAGAACAGATCATGGACTCACACTCAAAAAATAAACCACACATGTCCACATACACGATCAGCCATCCTGAGATGTTACACGGGATTTCAAAAGTACTCTCAAACTCTTCCACTCCTGTATAGGGCAACGTGACATTGTTGCGGTTCACTGTGTGACTGTAGCACAGTCCCTGAAGCTGCGTAACTTGAAATATGGGCTCACCATTCTTATGTTTGGAGGGCACACACACCCATGCTCCTGTGTGTGTGCTCCACAGAGATACAACTCCGTTGAGAAACGAAGCCTGCCTCATGCTGGGCATCCTCCCCAACTTCTGAAGCAGAGGTCCTGTGGCCCAAATGCCTTACACCAAATAGTTTCTTTTGATGTTTCTAATAGCTCAATATTGTTCCAGTGGGTACCAAGCTTGGACCTCATGAACCTTATGGGAGAGATGATATTGACTGTTAATTGATTGGATCTAGAATCGACTAAGATGATCTCTCTATATGGGACTGTAAAGGCATTTCCAGAAAGTTGTGATTGAAGGGATAAGGTCTTCCCTCAGAGCGGGGTGGAATTTCCGGATGCAGCACGTATATAAAGATGCCGAAAGGGAAAGCAATGTTGTTTCTCCTTAGCTTCCTGTTGATGAGTGAAACTACCTTGGCCCTGGTACTACCCTTCACCAACATCTGAAATCAGAACTCGGCTACTTTGGTCTTCCTCTAAGACCAGCAACTCTCCAGGGCATCATCCAGGCCCTTAGCAGCGGACTGGGTCCATTGATGCTTCAGATTTATGGACTGACTGATTGCTACAGAGTTCTCAGACTTTCCAGGGTAAAGACAGCCATGCTGAACTCCTCAGAGGCTCTCCTGTAAAAGGGTTAAAAGTTCACTTTTGTTTTTACACACGTTCTATGATTCTGTTCCTCCAGAGAAACCTGGCTTCTAAACAACATCAAGTCCGAATGAGGGGAAGCTGTCAAGGTCACAGAAAATGGACATGACCTTGCTCTCATTCTTCTCCTGTTTTTTTTTTTTTTTTCCCTCCGGAGATGGGGACCGAACCCAGGGCCTTGCGCTCGCTAGGCAAGCGCTCTACCGCTGAGCTAAATCCCCAACCCCCCGCTCTCACTCTTCTCAATTTGGGAATCTATGACGTAATGCTGGGGGAGCTGTTGGCAAATGTGAGCCTTTGGTGCGTACTGGAGAGGAGGCAAGCAGAGTCTGAGGCCGATAGCTAGCAAGGACAGTGAATACTGTTAGTTGATGGGAGCAGGGCTAAGCAGAACAATAGAAGTCCATTTTATTTTATTTTAGTTTTAGTTTTTTATTGATCCATTTCATTGGATTTTTTAATTTACATTTCAAATGTTATCCCCTTTCCCCCAACCAACTGCCCACCCCTTCTCGCCTCCCCACCCTGACATTCCCCTACACCGGAGGGTCCAGCCTTGGCAGGACCAAGGGCTTCTCCTCCCTCTGGTGCCCAACAAGGCCATCCTCTGCTACATAGGCAGCTGGAGTCAGGGATCTGTGCCGAGTGTACTCTTTGAAGGGTGGTGTAGTCCCTGAGAGCTCCAGTTGGTTGGTATTGCTGTTCTTATGGGGTTGCAATAAAACTCCAAAAGATGCCAAGGCTCATAAGATGAGACATACAGCACTTCCCAAAGACGAAAAAAATGAGTTTTTATTTTTCCTCAAGTAAAACAACTCCAACAAATTTAGTGCCTTAACATTCTATTTATCTACCATTCTTGACGTGCTCCCAGGACGCTGACATTTGATGTGCCTAGGCATTCTGGAAAAAGAAAAGGGAAAAATACATGATGTCATTCATGTCCACAACTTGGAATCATTCTCCTTGAAAAACAACTTCTGTTCTGACAATCAGCTTTCAGGCTTTTTTGTCGGTTGGGGAGCACATTATCACATTAAAACCCAAAGGTCAGACATCTGTGAAACATTGTGTTAAAAGCCGAGAAGCTGAGGCAGAAAAAAAAAATCCTTTCTGCCTCAACTCGATATAAATTGCAGATCAAACAGCGATGCAGGCTGACAATTGCTGTCCAGTCTGAACTAAATTGTATTCCATTTGACTTCTAAAATGTCATACTGGGTGTTGCATGGGGCTTTAATTTTCAACTGCCCAGTCTTGTTCTTGATATTTGTTCCTTCCAAATGTGCTCTCTGACCTTCAAATGATAGGATTTTTACTCCAGGATAAGCAAGTAAAGTCTTCGTTATGTTTGGTATAATCCGGCATTACTTATTTACTGAGCCGTTTAGTTTTTTAATACGTGTTTCCTTTGTGAATAGACAATGGCAATGTAATTATAACTGAATATTTTAGTAGGTAGTAGCATATAAATAAAATATTTTTATATCCTGTACATAAGTAAACTAATGGCTTGATAAGTGATATATTTAAAAAAATTTTTTTGCACCTGAGAGATAGCTCAAGTGGTAAATTATTTACCTTGCAAGCATTAGGTCCTGAGTTCTAGTCCAGAGTACAGGTAAAAAAAAAAACTAGGTGTGGTGGCATATGCGTATATTATCAGTGCGGGGACTTCACAGCCAGGTGAATCCCTGTGACTTTCTGCTCAGCCTGCATAGTCTCCTTAGTGAGACCCAGGCCACTGAGAGACTCCATGAACGACACTGAGGGGAGACACCAAAGACCGTCTTCTGGACTTATCATGGATATATACACACATACCTGTGCACACCTGCAAACATACATGAACCCATACCACACACTCTCACAAACACATCAGAGGAAGCATCCTTATTCTCTCCGCCGATACAAAAATGCACAGCTGTGACTAACCACGAACACTCTGTGATGTATACAGCTCAGGGTGACGGTCGCTAGGCCTCATAAAGCAGTTTTTGAGAGTGGCTCTCAGCTTTTTATTCTCTGCAAAGTGTCGGTTGTTTCTATGGCTATTAAAAAGAAAAGAAGAAAAATAAAAGATCACGTGGGTACCTGAGTCGGGGACATCCCAAAGTCGAGATGGGGTATGGAGATCCTTAGCATAAAGTTGAGCTCTGGGAGTTACTGCAGTGTTTTGCTAACTCGGGAAGTCACTTTTCTCTGTTCTGGTTTCCTCAACTACAAGACAAGTTTCATGATGTTTACTTCAAGGAAGAGGTCTCAGAACCTTAGCTGATGCCTAAAGGATATGAAAACCATGCAGAACAGTTAAAAAAAATTGAGAGAGATGCTTGCTGTGTAACACAAGTTAACCTCAAGCCTATCATTTTCCTGCCTTGGTCACTTGAGTACCTAAGGCACAACTGTGTACCACTCTGCTGGTAAGAGTAGTCCAAATAAATGTTATACTTATCAGTATGGTTATCATCAAAGTACATCTCACTTTCACTACCATACCAGGCAATTTCACTTATTTTATGGGCCTATTTCCAGATTGGGTAAACTGTTTATTAAGTGAACTAACCAGTCTGATTATTTATGCATTGTTATTATACTATAATTATCATTATTATTATTATTATTATTATTATTATTATTATTATTATTATTATCTTCACTATAGTAATCCTGGAGCATAGCTACAACCAGGCATGGAATCAGGAATCCTTAAACACTGGATAAAATGTCCAGAGTATCACAAAGAAGGTCCATTTCTGCCTGGGATGGTAAAGAATGCTTCAACCAGCATGGAAACTTCCACTAAGAAGAAAGAATGACAGACTGACAACAAACAGACCTACAGAGGAGAAAGGCAAGAAGAGAGGGACAGAGGAAAGGAGGGAGGGGAAAAGGAAGGAAAGAGAGAGGGAGACAGAGAGAGGAAGAGATGGGGGAGGGAGGGAGAGCGAGAGAGCGAGAGAGCGAGAGAGCGAGAGAGAGAGAGAGAGAGAGAGAGAGAGAGAGAGAGAAAGAAAGAAAGAAAGAAAGAAAGAAAGAAAGAAAGAGAGAGAGAGAAACTACTATGCTTCAAAATCCAACTGCATCCAGTCCTGCCTTGACAACTCTAAACTCTAAAATCAGCCCTTATCTGGGCCTATTAGGAAGAGCCTGGCCTCCACTGCTGGCATCTTCATTGGCCTTGTCTCATAGCCCTACCTGCAGGAACTCCTCCTCCGACCACCACCCTCACCTCTGCCGGCCTTGCCTCTGGCTCCCAGAATGCAAAGGGAAAGCCAAATATGGAAAAGGTCTGAGTCTCCTGCCTCATGTTATTTTCCCACAGCTAACGCTTTGATTCCCTATGTGCTACATACGTGTGTTCGTCCCTTCTTCTCTCCTACCCGTCTGTTACTCACGTCCATCCTCCTGATCTCTCCTATACTTCCCTGGCCCATGTACATAAACAGCTTAATGCTTCTGCTAACCTTTAGAAACCACAAGTGAGGGAAAACATACATTTGTCAGAATCTGATTCTTTTCTCTAAACGGATGATGGGCTCCAACTGCAGCCTCTCCTGGAAAAGGACATTTCTTTCTTTTTTTTGGCTGAATAAAAGTACATTTTCCTTACTCCTTAATCTCCTGATTCACTCAGGGGCTCATCCATTGAGATATTTATTCACTAGACCCTCCCTGTACGCTCCCCTTGAGACAGGTCAAATAGACTCTCCGCTGACTACTTAGCTTCCCCCCTCAGCTCCCATGCTACAGAATCCATTTACCTTCAAAGTTCCTTTTTTGGAAGGAGATACACTATCCCCAAGGCACTTTGAAGAGATGGCGTCACTCTGACCTTAACTCCAGCCTAAGGCCAGCCTGAAGACGTCCAAGTCCCAAACTGCAGACTGCAGACTGCATTCCTGCTGGTCTTTTGAGTGCACAGAGCTCCCTGACTCCCAGCCCCACCCAAACCTTCCTCCAGAGGCAGCTCCTGTCAGTCCCAGACCTTTGATTTTCAAGGAAGAGTTTAACAGCAGCCTGTCAGGGCCACAAACTCCGGAAGACACATGTCAAACTTCCCGAAAATGCTTCTGACTGCTTTCTCTTGGCTGAACACTCCACACCAGTCTTTATAATTCTGCCCTTGCTTCTCCAAGGATACAAGACTGCTTGCTATTCTCTATTTTTAACTCCTTCCCACATACTCATGGGCCTAGGCAGACACTCTCTTTAGACCACAGGAGCATGCTTTTAGCTTTGGGCCCTAAACAAAACTAAAATCCAAATGGGGAGAAATAATTCCAGTTACTGTTCTATTTTTGAATGAGAAACGGTCTTCTCTGGCTTTTCCCTTTGGCTACCACAAAATCACTCTGCTCAAATTTCCCCTCACATCTGATCATATTTGACACAGGAAGTCTGCATTCTACAAAGCAAATTAGATCCCAACAGCCCTAGACAAGCTTTTGACTTCTGTGGTGATTCAAGGCAAGAGAGCTGGCTGTGGCACCAGGTCCGGGAAGCCTGTTGTTTCGGATGCTGCTCCTTTTGCTTCTTCCAGTTTCTTTTTTTTTTTTTTCCTGAAGTCTTGCTGTTTAGAAGGCTAATCTGAACTTTATTCCAATTCTTTGCTTTCACCAATCCTGTGAGGAAAACATCTTCACTGGTCACACCAGTGTCTTGGGGGCTAAGGATGTAGCTCTTGGCAGTGCTTACCCAGCATGCCCACAATCAATGAACACGCTGTCAGTGGAGGTCAGGTTTCCCAACAGGCCCTAGGAGCTCTGCATGTGACCCCGCAGCAAATAAAGGTCAAGAGGTAGAAAGCGGTGCATACTGGTACTTAGTTTTCACCTTCTTGTTTGGTAGTTACCATGGTTCTTTCCCCAGCATGATTAAACTCATCCAGAAAACCCCTCAGAGATTTATCTCTAAGGTGACAACGTTGACAGTCAGTATAACCCATCCACACCACCCGAGAAGTATTTTCACGGAAGGAAAAATGGATCTGATGGGGGAAATCTCATTTCTTTTCCACACAGATAGCTTAGAGTCAGTGTAGCACGTTAGGTACATAACCAAGTTATTACAGTTATAGATGTTAAGGGGTCTGTGGGCACACTAACTGAAAATAAATCCGATTTTACAGTTTTAGATACTTAAGGGTGTTATTGTTATACATTACATATACTTTCTACCTAGAGACATGATTAGATTTTGAAAAGTAAATAATGTGGGAGCTGAGATAAGCTTTAAATAAAAAATATAGGGAGAAAATGGGATTGGGTTGCAGTTGGTCAGTTTTAAGAGTACATGAAACAGGCTTTACACACACACACACACACACGTACATACACATACATATATATCTTTGTCCTTAGAGAATTATTAAATGTATTGTCATTTCCATAATTTACTTCAAAAATTTTGGAATGATAGAAGGTAGAGAAAAATATGTTTTAAACCAGCATGTGTTTTTCTGTTTTGATAAGACTTGTGTAAGATAGGACTTATTTGGCTTGTACTTCCTGGTCACAACCCAACACAAAGAAATGTCAGAGACAAGAGCTCCAAGCTGAAGCATTGTCTCTAGGTCTGTCAGGCTGACAATAAAAATCTCACTAGACTATCATCACGCCTCCCATTTGAAAGTCAAGCTCTATCATAAACCTTTTTTTTTTCCCCCGGAGCTGGGGACCAAACCCAGGGCCTACCAAGCGCTCTACCACTGAGCTAAATCCCCAACCTCTATCATAAACCTGAATCATTTTTTTCAGGCATCTTGAGGAGACAGACGATCAGAGCACATGGCGACACAGTCATTTGAAAAGATACCAAGATATCTTCCCGATCCCTGTAAAGAAAGAGGTCTCTCTTTCTTGCTTTACCGGTTTGCCAGGAATCTTCTGGAGAACCTGCCCGGGGCTACAGTGAAGTCACCAATGCACAGAATCCTGACCATCTGCAGCCAACGCTCAGAATTGGAGCTGACTCATTCCCTCCAGCAGTGATGAATGAGGCTCCGGGGCTCACTGGAGCCTTTGAATGCTCTTATTTGAATTACAGCTGCTTCTGAAAGTAGCCTCTCCTGAACCTCCTCACAGACTTCATCCTGTGGAAGACAGGAGCCTGATCTCATAGCTGTCTCGGCTACAGTTGTCCTCAGAGTCCTGAAATGGGTCACGTTCCTGTGCCCTGCGTCTGAAGCAGGGTCCATGGTTGTGTTTTATGTTATTTATCCTTCGCATTTATATACAAGATTCACTGACATCTAGTCTGGGCTTACAAAAAGTACTGAATAGTGGATGAGTGAAAGTCTTTTACCTTTTGATTGTCAAGTTGTGTACTAGTTCTTGTGATAGGACGTAGATGTGTAAACAGGAGAGTTAGTAGTTTATAATTCAGGTCTTGTGGCTTTCCAAGTGACTATTAAAATCTGACTAGGGCTTGGTTATACAGGAATTGTGTTCTATGAAACCCATTTACTAAGACCTTAGTGCCAGTGGGACTTTGTTATTAAGTGGAAGCTTTTCACAGATGCCTGTGGTCATGGGACAGGAGAATCTCTTTACTGTGTTCATAAATGCCAAGGAAGTTGCCTTGTGAGGACATTTCAGGTATGATTTTTAATCACATCTGAAAAATTCCCTTTTCCATGAAGGATAAAATCCTCACAGGTTGCAAGCACTGTGCTGTGCACATTCCTAACACCCATTATTTTAAAATATCTGCTTCATGTTTGCCTTAAAACAAATGATTTTACTTACCCTGCCACTTCCCTTCCTTCTGAGAGAGGAGTACGAAAGTCGCTGTGAAGGAGCTGTTTTGGATGAAGCTTTCTTCTTAAGAGTATTAAGCTGATGGTCTTCATGTGGGTCCCTAATTGGACCTGTTTATTGACTGTCATTGGATCCCCTTCCCCTAACTCATTGGGCCTCAGTGGGAGAGGATACACTTAGTCCTACTATGATTAAATGTTCCAGGGTGAGGAAGTAAACAAAGGGAGCAGAACTTCCCTTTCTCTGGGAGAAGAGGGAGGGAATGGGGTTGGAGGGAGGGAGGTACTGGGAAGAGATGGGCTAGAGGGCGATTAGCTTGTAAAGTGAAAAAGTAAATTAATTTTGTAAAAAGAATATAAAGCAAGTTACCCAAATGTCAACCTATAGTTATTACTTTCTATCAAGTTATGGATTTCTACACATTGCACAGAAAATAAAGCAGAGATATTATCTATAAAATGATGCTGTGTACATAGCAAATCACATGTACACATACATGTACCTTCACATGAAGTCCCTTTCCCTTCATTACTATCTTCCAATCACAATATATTTAAGGAAGAAGAACTTCAATGACAGAAGCTTTAGATGTGCTTTCCGCTCAGTGTATTAAAAATGAACTCATCCTAAAATGCCAATCAGCACAATCAAGCCCATGTGTGGCTTTTGTTGACTATGAACCCAGGAAGACAATCTTAGCTGCACTCACAAATAATTTTTCCAAGAGACATAAAACAAAAGCAATGTGTGTTCTTAAGCTTATTCCTTTAGGCAGGTTAAACACTGGCAGAACAAATCCATAGAAGATAGAGAGCAGAATGATGTGATTTAGACAGATACTATTTTCCTGAGATGTCTTATTTCTGAAGCTAAGACTTGCCATTTCTGAAATTGTACTGCAAGTCTTGGTACAAATTGCCAATGAACTACTAATAAAAGCTCAAGAGGACAACAGAAAAAAAGAGGATGATCTCTCTGTCTTTAACTTTCCAGGGCTGGGATGACAGATTTTCCTTACAACATTAACTTTGGGATGGTTTTAAAATATCTTCTATTTCGTCTGGAGAGAAGGCTCAGTAGTAAAGAGTGCTTGGTGCTCTTTCAGAGGACCTAACTATGGTACTCAGCACCTTGGTTTGGCTATACACAACTACCTGTAACACCAAAAGAACCTGACATCTTTGTGGTCCTCAGGCACTTTCACACATATGGTACACACACACATAAACACACACACACACACACACACACACACACACACACACTATTATTAATAATAATGTCTTTAAATTAAGTCTAGAAAAGTATAAAAGAATCAACAAACCATCTTATTGCTGGCCTCTTGTATTCCCTGTTACATCTTAGTTACTATGGTGATCCACTGCTATGAGCAACATTGCACATTCGTTTATGTGTAAAAACGTGAGAGAGTGAGGTCTTCGCAACTCTCCCTTAGTTTTCACTTCCTTGGCATGTTTACCACAGAACTTTACATAAGAGTTGGACATATACGTGTAGAAAGACTGAAAAGATAAAGACATGAAATGCTTGTGAGAATGTGGCCACTCAGGAAACTGACTTTTGGAACGCCTGCCTGAGTCTTATTATTTTGTTATTGTTTCTTAAGAAGTGTACTCCACAGTAATGAAAACTGTTAGATTTTTCATAAAACTACTTAAAAACATGTAGAAGTGCTTTGAGGTTGCAAAGCTGTCTGACTCACTTACATAACAGTTTCCCTCTTGAGGAAAGATGAAAATATTTTGTAAAAGGAGAGAAATAGAAAGATGAAAGGAACAGAGAGAGAGAGAGAGAGAGAGAGAGAGAGAGAGAGAGAGAGAGAGAGCTCATTTAAACAGTCAACATTTCTACAAGCATTTGGTTTTTGAAGAGAGTTGTAGCCCCACAAAAACTTTGACCCAAAATTTGGCCTTCTACAAGAAGTGTGAGGACAAAGAGACAGGGCAAATGGCCAACCAATGATTCACCCAACTTAAGACCCATCCAATGGGCCAGAACCAATCCCTATTATTGATACTCTGTTATGCTTGAAGACAGGAGCCTAGGACAACTGTCCTCTGAGATGCTCATCCCAGCAGCTGACCAAAACAGATGCAGAAACCCACAGTCAAACATTAGTCCTGGAAGTCTAGTGGAAGAGTTGGGGAAAGGATTGAGGAACCTGGAGGGGATATGAACTCCACAGGGAGACACACAGAGTCAACTAACCTGGACCCTTGGGAGTTCCCAGAGATTGAACCACCAACCAAAGAGCATACATGGGCTGGACCCAACCCCTGTCACTTATATAGCAGATGTGTGGCTTGGTCCTCATGAGAACCCCCAAACAACTATACTGGGGGAGCTGTTTCTGTTGCCTGCCTAAGGATACTGTTCCCCTAACTGGACTCCCATGTCTGGTCTCAACAGAAGAGAATATGCTTAGTCCCATAGTGACTTGATGTTCCATGGTGGGTTGATACCCAGGCGGGGGTTCCCCCTCATCAGAGGAGACGAAAAGAGGGGAACAGGGCCATGTTGGAGAGCTGAAAGGAGGGGGTCTTGGATCAGGATGTAAAGTGAATAAATAAATAAATTAATGTAAAAAAGAGAGTTGTAGCTTGTAGTACCCTAAGGAAGGGGAGATCCATTTATTAACATGATTACCCACTCGCAGGAGACTTTATCTCCAGTTGCAACTCAAGGTCAGTTGATAAGATTATGATCACAGCAGCATTTTCAATACCATCAAAATCAGTTGTATGATTTGGACCTCTGGTGTGCAAAAACTACAATGATTAATGTCATGGTGAAAATTGGGACAAAAAGCCGCTTGTCACAGCCACAGAATGTTTCTAGTCTGGTAAATACAAAATCAAGTTGACTCACTCTACAATAAAAGCTTCACCCAGCACTGACTACAGTGAATTCAGAAAAACATCGCGAGGGGCTTTACAAACTATCTTCACACAAGCACAAAAATCTGTGTTGGGGGGCTCTTGGCTTGTCCCTCAGCCCCCAAATTCCTGTTTCTTAGTCCCAATGCTTCATTTTTCTGTTCATTTAGATGCATTTTGTGTCTCTGGGGAATCTTTACTTCCTCTTCAGGAGTTAGGTTTAGCATTTGTCTATAATTCTGCAGTTCACGTCTTCCTACTATTCGGGAAAAGCACCCTTGTATTAAATCGTGTGGCAGTATGAATACATTACCAGGTAAACTGGTAACCTTTGACCTTAGTGGTTTGAGCGTGTCTAGGACAGGAAGGATGGTCAGTCAGACTTGAAAATCTTCCATCTTTTAATTATCTTTCACCCTTGCCAAATGGCATTATGGGAGATAGTTACCAGTACTATCTCTCTCCACAGAGTAACCTGGAGGCTAATTTTAAATTATTTAAGGAAAATCATCCTTTCTTTCTCGATGAGTCCCACCTTGCCTGTGGCCTATTAGCTCCATAAGATCCAGCTCTTCACTTAGCGATGCTCATACTACCCTCTCTGCACATGCAGAATACCTTTCTGGCATTTTCTTATCCTTCTAGACTTTACACTTAAATTCTACCACAAAGAAGCCTTCCCTGACTGCCTGATATAAAGGAGGTTTCCTTGACACTGACTTTGAGGAGAATTGTGTTGGTGTCTTTATAACCTGCACGTCTGTGTGAATTTACCTTTCTACTTACCTGAAATCTATTACTATATTGTACTGGCTGGTTTTGTGTGTCAACTTGACACAAGCTGGAGTCATCACAGAGAAAGGAGCTTCCCTTGTGGAAATGCCTCCATGAGACCCAGCTGTAAGGCATTTTCTCAATTAGTGATCAAGGGGAGAGGGCCCAGCCCAATGTGGGTGGTGCCATCCCTGGGCTGGTAGCCCTGGGTTCTATAAGAAAGCAGGCAGAGCAAGCCAGGGGAAGCAAGCCAGTAAGTAACATCCCTCCATGGCCTCTGCATCAGCTCCTGACTCCAGGTTCCTGCCCTCTGTGAGTTCCTGTCCTGACTTCCCTTGGTGATGAACAGAAGTGTGGAAGTGTAAGCTGAATAAACCCTTTCTTCCCCAACTTGCTTCTTGGCCATGATGTTGTGCAGGAATAGAAACCTTGACTAAGACAAATATCCTAAACCACACATAGGTGAGGGTAGTGCATACAGCATAGAAATATCTACCTCACTGCCAGGTAGTTGGAACCCCTTAAATATTTGTTTCATGGATAATATATTAATTTTCAAATAATAAATTCTTACAGAAAATAAGGTGGCAAAATGGCTTTATAATTTTATAAATACAATAGAATAACAGGATGAAGTGAAGTGTCTCTTTTGTTATTGTTGTTGTTATTGTTGTTGTATATTATTAAAATAGATGGTGCTTTTTATGTTGTCAGGGCAATTTCACATTCATTTAAATAGGATTTGTAGTTATCAAATAACTAGGAATTTATTCACCTGAACCTAGAATTAATCAAATTTGTAAAAGGCTACTCTGGCATTTATTACCAGAAAGAATGATACACGATATATGAATTCATGTGTATAGCCAGCTAGATACATTTTTTAACACTCAAAACTAAAGTAAATGTTTCTACAAATAGCAATATTCTTAATGTGTAACAGACTTTATGGATTAGAATTAAAGTTTCATTGTGCATAGCAAAGGTCTGGAAAATGGTGTCTTTCGGCAAAATAGTAATGATGTCCTTTGTCAGAATTATGTCCTGAAAGGTTCACCCCATATTTCCAGTGTTCAAATTTAGCATGGCACATAGATGAAGGACCAAATGGAATTTCTTCAATTGACATGTTGAGTCCCCATTAGTTTGCAACTCCTATCTCTCAAACCCACTAGATATCCCAAAGGGTATCTAGGATTTGCTGTCTTCAGTTTAACAAAGAGCTGTGAATCCCTATTCAGAGACAAGATGGTGACTGACATCGGAGAACTACAACATCACTTAGAGCCTAGAACATTTCGTTCCTACAGCACATCAATGTGAAGTGACCATGTCAGTGTAGATTTATTACATCAGTGGAGAGTGGTAGAGTGATCACATCAAGACAGTAGGATCACATCACTATAAAGGGATTACATTGATGTAGACTGACCACAACCATGTAGACCATCCAGATCCATGTAGACTGACATCAATGTAACGTGCAGTACATTATTTTTGAAGTGTATCTTCAATCTCCTCAAAGGCAATATTTTCTTTACCTGACCCAAGGGGTATGTTCAGTTATTAATTAGAGAAAACTTGCACAAATACAGAAGGAAATTTTCTGTTCCTAGATATAATATTGTTGCTTTTTGCAAGGAGGTTGTGTTGACTCTAGGTCCTCTGGAGATGATTCCTGACAGCCTAGTGCGGTAAAATAATAACAAATGTATACATATGATCTCATTAATCAGGTCTTGGGGGAGGTAACTATTGATGTAAACTCAATGTTAGGCAAGAACTCACAAAAGTCTATAAGTAAAAATAGAGTGTAAGATCCTGTTTGACTCAGATTTCAATTTTCCTTTGGGGAAATTTAGGAGACAGTGGGATAGGAAATAAATTCAGAGAGGTGAGAGAAAGTTGGAGAAGAAGAAGGGAGGGAGTGAAGGAGAAGCAAGAAGAAGAGAGATAGCTTTTGTGGCAAGTATTTATCAATCAATCAATCTATCTATTTACTTATTTATTTACTTACTTAATTATCCTGAAAATGTCTGTACTTAGTGTTTGCCATCCCTGACACATATTATTCCTTATCCTTTTCCCTTCAAATGGGTGAATTTTTTAAAAGTTTGATCGATCATAATTGATGTGCCCATTGTTAGCTTTGCCGAGCTTTGAGATAATGGAAATAAATATTTAAGCATGAGTAGAAAAAATATTTCATGAGACATTGATTATTAGAGGGACTGGGGAGTGTACTTGGCTGCCCCTGGCTGGAGGCAAGCTTAGGTATTCAAACTCCCTGCTTCAACCTCTGTAGGCATGTCCCAGAATGTTTCTTGCTAGGTTTTTCTCTGATGTCTTGAAGTGAAAATGTTAGCATTGCATAAACAACAACAAAGTTCAGATGCTATCAGTTGTTTAGGATGCCTGTTTCCTTGATCTTACTCTTAAACCCTCTCAGCCTGTGTAAGTAATGCATCTGAAACCAGGCAGCTGGGTGGAGTGGATGCTAGGTGCTGGTCTCTTGATAATTCATGGTATTCTCTCCCTCAAACTTAGCATTACCTCCTTACATTGTCAAGGCCAAGGTTAATGTAGCAAAGAAGTGTTGTAATCAAAGGCATCCCAGCCACCCCTCCTCTTCCTCATCCCTAGGGCTTGAGTCCTCCCTTTTGCTCTTGTTCTTGATATGTGTCTACAAATGTAGAAACCTATCAGTGTGATGGGTAAGAACATGATTGGCCAATACGAGCAAAGGAAAGCTTAACTTTCATTCGTGCAATGAAATGACCCATTAAGTTCTAGTTTGTATTTATATACTTTTTCGAAGAAATACATGCATTTCCCATCCCCCTTGCTTTTCGTTTGATGGCTGTGACATTCATTTTATGTAGCTCCTTCACAAAAGCATAGCACAACTCAGCAAGTATCGTTTCATTATATGTTGCTACATTGAGGTTTTAAATATGGGTCAACACTTCTTTATTATTTTTTATTTTATTATTATTATTTTATTATTTTTTTTCTAATTTACACAGCCTACTGGCAGAAACACACCACATCCTGGCCTTTCTTCCTTCTCATTGAGACATTGTTTGAGTTTGTGCATTTGTTTTCTGATATATAGAAACATTTGGCCTTCAATCTTTTTAAAAAGTATTAAATAATTATTTTATTTATTTATATCGAAAATATTACCCTCCTCCCAGGCCCCTATCGAAGAGTTCTTCACCCCCTACTCCCCTTCACCTCTGAGTCTGGGCATCAAGTCTCTAAAGGATTAGGCACATCCTCTCCTATTGAGACCAGACAAGGCAGTCCTCAGCTACATATATGCCAGGGCAGGACAGTGTGGGGCCTTGAAACAGCCCATGTATGCTCTTTGGTTGCTGGCTTAGTCTCTGGGAGTTCACAGAGTTCCAAGTTAGATGCTGTTGGTCTTCCTTTGGGGTTACCATACCCTTCAGTTCCTTTAACCATTCTATAGGGGTCCCTGACCTCTGTCAAACACTTGGCTGTTAGTATCTGTCTGTATCTGTCTCAATCAGATGCTGGTAGATCCTCTCAGAGGACAGCCATGCTAGACTCTTGCCTGTAAGCACAACATGGGATCAGTAACAGGGTCAGGGTTTGGTGCCCATCCATGGGATGGACCCCAATTTGGGCTGGTCACTGGTTGACCTTTGCTTCAGTCTCTGCTCCATTTTCGTCCCTGTATTCCTTTTAGACAGGAACAGTTCTGGGTCAAAAATTTTGAAGGTGGATCGATGTCCCCATCCCTCCATTGGGAGTCATGTCTGTCTACTGGAAGTGGTCTCTTCAAGTTCCATCTCCCCAATTGTTGGGCATTTAGGCTAAGGTCACCCACATTGGGTCCTGGAAGCCTCTCCGATCACAGGTCTCTGGCACTAATTTTTGTCAGTGTACTAGTGTTTAGATTTAGGGTCCTTCAATAATGCATTTTCCTGGTAAAATAACATAAATTAAATAACCAAATTACATCTCTGACAAAAACAAGAAATACCATTTCATTAAGCAAGAACAAGCAGAACAGAATACTCGAGTGATTCTAAGTAGAGTAATCAAGTACTACCCAGGTAGGCATGTGACTTTCAAGCTAAGGAGGGAACTCTACTGTATCCTATGAAAAATGTTATATGATTCTATGTATGTGGGCACACTAAAAGTATTACACATTTAGAAATAGGATGTAGAATGGTTGTTGCTAGGGGCTGAAGGAATGGGGAAAAGCTGCTGCTACTTAGTAGGCACAGCTCTTCAGTTACAAAAGATAAGAAAATTGAAGACATTTGTCATGCAACCATGCACATGGAGTTAGCAGACACTTATCTCAGACCTTTGCCAAGAGTAAGGTTTCATTTGCTGCTTTTACTACAATTAATAAAAGAAACCTGCTGTAGAAGAGAGTGTTATTCCATGCAGGCTATGAATCATAACCATATGATACTGTTCCAAAATTTAATGAGGCAGTATACCCAGGCTAATGCAAAACCACTTGGCTAAAGGCGAGGGCTACCAAAATCAACAGAAAAAAAAGGCTTGCAACATTGATGTCAAAGAGGGAGATAAAATAAACTTCTCTTTGCAATAGATAGAGACCATTACAGAAAATCACAACCAGTCAAAATGCAGCAAATAAGTGATTTTTATCCCCAGCACAACTACTACCATTAAGACTCAGGAAATGTCTTAAAACAAGAGACAGAAAGACTCTAAGAGCTAGTAGAAGAGCGTGTCTGCAGTGAGATTGTATCTCCTAGAAATGTGAGGGAAGTTACACCTATAACGCACAACAAAATGGCTGCCTGAACAATGTCTGAACAAGGACACCACCAATAGACAAAGAACTATAGGTAATTAAGAAATGGTGAAAGGGAAAAAATAGTCTGTGCCATGTAAGAACAGCATACATGCATTTGTTCAAAATAAGCATTGAAAGACAAGTAGCTAATGTCATCCCCATTGGGTCCTGGACAGAACCTAAAGAGACCACTTTCAGTAGATAGGCATGACCCCCAACTGATGGATGGGGCCACCCACCCATCTCAAAAAATTTTAAACCAAACCAGAATTGTTTCTGTGTAAAGGAAACGCAGAGACAAAAAAATGAAGCAGAGACTGAAAAAAAAGGCTATCCGAAAACCACTCACCTTGGGATCCATCCCATTTGCAGACAGCAAACCCAGACAGTATTGCTGATAACAAGAAGTCTCCCAGATAGGAGCTTAGTATGACTGTCCTCGGAGAGGCTCTGCCAGCATCTGACTAAGACAGATGCAGATACTCACAGGCAACCATCAGACTGAACCTGGGGACCCCAATGGAAGAGTTGGGGGAAGGACTGAAGGAGCTGAAGGGGATTGTAACCCCATAGGAAGAACAACAATATCAACCAACCAGACCCTCCTTCCCCAGAGATCCCAAGGCCTAAACCACCAATCAAAGAGTAATGGAGGGACCCATGGTTTCAGCTACGTATGTAGCAGAGGATGGCATTGTCTGGCTTCAATGGGAGGGAAGGCTCTTGGTCCTGTGGAGGCTGATGCCTCAGTGTAGGGGATGCTAGAGGAATGAGGTGAAAATGGGTGGGTGGGGAGGGAGCACCTTCTTAGAGGCAGGCAGAAATGGATGGGCTAGGGGTTTGCAGAGGGTGAGACTGGAAAGGGGGACAACATTTGAAATGTAAATAAATAAAATAGCCAACTAATAAAAAAAATAATAAATGGCAAGTTTCAAGCTGTTTAACCATCCATAAGATAAATATTTTGTTTGTACTCCAGAAAAAAAAGACAAGCAACACAGGATGCCATAGGACCCAACAATGTTCTCTTATGACATCAGCAGTGCCTATAATAATAATAATAATAATAATAATAATAATAATAATAATAATAATAAAAATCTGCAAATCAAAATACATAATAAGATTTTAATTTTTGAAAGCTCAACTTACGCGTGGGAAAGGGGTTTTCCAAAGCTCGAATTAATCATGCACAGCCTATTTGTATTTAAGAACAACCATGTTGTCATGTGTGTTCATGCATGATACTACATACTTGCTAAGTGTAATGCTATAGTATCTATGTTAATAGAATTTGTTTATGATACTAGCTTGAATACCATTTTAGATCTCCACTTCTGTATTTTCTTTTGTTGACAATCTGTTCTCAGTTGTATCAGCATTTTGCTGCTGCTGCTGCTGCTGCTGCTGCTGCTGTTGTTGTTGTTGTTGTTTGATGCTCTTTCTGTGTGGTCCTTAGTGGGTTTGGAAGTAGAGCTCAGATATGAAATCTTAGCATTCCCTCCATGGCTTCACACATTCAAAAACTTGAGTGCTAATGGCTCTGTGCTCTGCAAGTCATCAAGGAAGAGGGTGGCCATGCAGATGCCAGGAGGCCTGCGTTAGACTTGGAGCATGTGTCCCAAACAAGGGCACAGGCTGCAGGAACAGTTGGACGGTCATTAACCATGACATACTTGTCTTTGATGCTCAAAGGAAATAGCCATGGAGTAGACTTCTCTCAAAGTCTATTTTGAAAACGGATGCCTGTGGGTGACTATCTGCTCACAGGCAAACTTCTGTCCTTCAGGTTTGGAAAACCCCTTTCCCTGCAACTCACACAGCCTGGCTTTCAAGAACCAGGGAACCCTGCTGTTTCGCACCACCTCCCTGTCTGGCTTTTGCCTCCTCCTGCTGTGAAGTGGTGCTTAAGCTTGTAGAGCTTGACTATCTCTAGAGCTGTGGCTATCACATTTATGAAGAGCATCATCATAGTATTTAAGATCCAGAGTGCACATAAGTGGTGAGGATCGTAAATTATGAGCAAAGCTTTTTCTTGAAAAATAAGGAAATGTGGTGACAGGATTGATATTGATTGATAAAAATTTTCCATATTGTGACTAAGACAAATTGTGTTTCTAGTGCATAGTGCAAATGCACTCTGTAGATAGTAACACACCCTTCATTTTCCTTCCCATCTTTTCCCTCTTTCTTTACTTTTGCTTATTTCCTCCCTTCCTCCCTCCCATGTAATCACTTCTTAATTCATTTTTAACCACTCTTCTTTTCCAATGATTTGCATTTTTTACAACCACTGCTAATTTTTCATAAAGTAAAAATATTACAGTCAGGCCTGGTAATGCCTAAAATGCCATCGGCAGAGGTACCGTGGGCTCAACTCCCCTTCGGGCTATATAGCAAGAACTCTGTGTTGAAAACTTTATCAAAACCACAGCTATACAGATCGATAGCTGAGCATCCAGAGACAAGATGGAATCAATTCGCTTTTTTCATGTGGCTCCTCTTCCGGCATAATTCCATGCCAGAACTTATTGAACAGATAACCAGAGAACTCTGAGACCCTGCAAGGAAGGGCAACAATCCTGAGATTGAAAACTCTTATACATCACCATGTGGTGATTTTCCTGGGTTTTCTTTTTACCTCTCAGATATCAGGGGTGCTGAAGAGACCCAGAGCACTGAACTGCCAACAGATATGGGAGGAAAGGGAAAAAAATAGCAAACCAAAAGAAAAACATCCTATCTTCCCAGCCCAGCAGACTTTATGGAGCTCTGGAAACTTCGCCTTGAGGCTGTGGTCTACCTCTCGACCAGCTTCTGCCCAGCCTATCCGTCATTCATTCTGGCTTTACTCCATGTTTTTCTCTGCAGCAGAAGCAAAGCCACTGAGCTGCTCTGCCCTTGTAGAACCAGAAACGGAAGTGCTTCATCTGTACACAGCAGCCGAGGAATAAAGACTCATGTCCAGGCTTCCAATTGATGGCAGAAAGACAAAAAGATCTAAAACTTTCTGGCTACAAATGGCTCCCATGGCAGGACCTCCAAGAGTGGGGAAGATTAGCATATTAGAAGCTCATGAGAATGAGTTAACACTTTGCAGAAGATTGGAAACCACAGGTTATAGTTGGTGCCATGGCTGCTGTTGAAATAGAATACTTAGAAGAAAAATTAAAGCTCAAGAAAATAGTGAAAAGGTCTGAAAAACAATTAACATTATTATGCAGAAATCCAGCAGGACTCAACTGAGAAAAAACAATCATCGAATGCCAATATAGAAATAAATCTCATAGTCTAGTTTTCTGATAAAGATTTCAAACTAAGTATTCTAAATATTTAGATATCATGTAGAAATTCTCTCAAAATTCAGAGAAATTCTCAGCAAATAAGAAGAATGTACACAAAACAACTAAACGGAATCTAAACTAAGTATAATTATAAGGAAATTTTACTTCTGTAAATTAACATATACCTACAGAACATAGTTAATTACTTTTAAGTGTTAAATTTTCTAAATATACAAATTTAAGACAGATTTCTCAGAGTAGCTTAAAGCATATGATAAATTATATATTTTTAAGATTTATTTATTTATTTCATGTATGAGTCCATTGCCGCTCTCTTCCAATATACCCAGAAGTGGGCATCAGATCTCACTATAGATGGTTGTGAGCCACTATGTGGCTGCTGGGAATTGAACTCAGGACCTCTGGAAGAGCAGTCAGTGCTCTTAATTGCTGATATAAGCTATCTCTCCAGCCCTGTTTTGTTTGTTTGTTTGTTTGGTTGGTTGGTTGGTTGCTGTTTTTGGTTTTGTTGGCTTGTTTTTTTTTTTTTTTTTTTTGGTTTTTTTTTTTTTTTTTTTTTCTTTCAGAGCTGGGGACCGAACCCAGGGCCTTGCGCTTCCTAGACAAGCGCTCTACCACTGAGCTAAATCCCCAACCCCTGTTGGCTTGTTTTTTAAAGATTTTACTTCAAGCATCTTTAAAAAACTAGACTAGACTAGAAGAAAAAGTGTGGAAAATGATGGCTTACCTACAACCGGAACACTGCCCATGTTAATCTAATCAAATTAAAAGCGAAACTAAGTTAAGCTGGCCACCTATCTAGAGCCTTCACCCCTACTGACAAGTACTCATCCTACTGGTACTGTAAGGCATTCTGCGTGGTACCAGAGGAGAAAGCCCATCTACAAGCCGTTCAGTCTACAGTGATGACCTATCTGAAAGATTCACGGGTGGAACAGTGGCAGATAATTGTGGGAGTAACCAACCACTACCTGACTGGACTTAAGGTATCCTCCTGAGATAGAACCTATGCAAGAGACTGTCTAGGTAGCCAAGGATCAGAGATTAGATAGGCCACGGGACTAGGAAGCAACCATTTACTACTGTTCTGCGAAAGGAACAGTAATAAAAGGACTCCTAGTGACATTCTGCTGAAGTCATGGATCAGTGTCGTGCTCAGCCATCATCAGGGAAACGTCCTAATACAATAACGGAAAAAATAGGCCAAAAACTACATTCAGGGTTGTGAGGTTATGTCCCTAAGTCAACCCCATGGCTCTTTATTGCTAAGGCCATTCCTTTTATGTGCATAGTGAATGAAGCCCAGTACAAGTTTGAGAAAGTCTATTGCAGAAACTCAATCGTACACGTTGAATGGAAATTCAAGTATCATACATATTTCCAATGTTGGTGAAATCAACGTATCTTCAAGGTACCTACTGATCCCTTTTAATTATTAATGCAAATATTTGTTAAGGCAGTGTGATAGTAATTAAGCTTCATAAAATAGGTTTACTGATAAACAGAACAGCAAGCCCAGGACTAGAACCATATAGATAGGTCTCCCGTTTTATCTCGCAGTAAAATGCCAAGGCAATTCAAAGAGGAAGAGGGGGGGGAGTTCAACAAATGGTGCTGAACAATGTGATGAGCAGCAGGAACAAGACCTAGCCTCAATGCTTGCCTCACATGAACACCCACATTCTTACTTACCATGCACCAGAGCTGGACCTCCTGTTGTAAGAAACACGAACTTTCCGGTCTCAACTGCTGAGAACAATCTTTACGTCCGGCTTGTAGGCTCATATTAAAACTAAATATGTGAACATAGGCATCATAAAATAAAACCGTTTTATATTGGGTTAAGACCTATTCCCCATTAATTTCCTTGGAGGCATAGCATCGGTAGAATGAGGCAGGTAGAGTGTCATCGGAGTGCAGTACAGACATCTCGGAAGTCAAGGCAGGAGGATCTTGTGAGCTCCGAAATTTGGGGACGGTTAAGCAACATTGTGAGACACAGTTTCAAATATCACTCAAATTTAAAACTGCCCAAAGAATTAACAGGAATACCCAGTATGTCTTCACTTTTCTACTCTCCCAGTGTGTTATTATAATAAAACAACAAGCACAGCTTTCTTTGAGTTTCACTTGCCTTGAAAACCAGCATAACCGTCCAAACCAAGTTGCTTTGGAACGTCAAGTACTTAAAGGATAAACAGAGGCAAAGGAAGGGGGAAAGTCCAAGGAATGACGTCGTCACATTTTTATATACTTTAAAAAATGAATGGTACTCTCAGCTTACCCAAGAACTCGTGACTTATTTCTTTTATGATTACATAAAAAGTCCGAGGGGGGGAGTAGGAATTTCTACAGGAATATTGCAATGCCATAGCAGTGACAGACAGGGATGAGATAGGCTAGGGATCCTGGATTCTCTGCTTGTTCTTTCTGTCTACGGGTCTTTCTTGATGGGTTACTCCTCTTAACATCTTCTTCTAGATCTGTCTTCTGTCACCTTCATCCCAGTTAAATGTGTTAAGGTTTATAAATAAGAAAGAGAAAAGTTTACATTAGCTTAAGATTAAAAGTAACAAGTTATCAAAATTAGGAAGGCTGTGTTTATTATTCAGGCTTAACCTTTTTTTTGGGACAAGGTCTCCCTACATTTAGACCTCATATACCCACTGCAGTTACAGAAGGCATTTGTAGCTAACTTTATTGTAACACTCACTTTCACAGTAGCAGGTCACGGAAGAGCAGTGCTTTTGTGTCTGAGATAAATGTTTAAGTGTCTGGGCTGTTATTTCTTCTGTGCTCCACCAATGGCGAAGCCAAATCAACTTAGCACTTACCTAAACGATGATGCAGGTAAGACGATTCTTTTCAAAGCGAATTTGAAGATTCGTGGAGATAAGGCAATATATATCCCTTTAAAAGTAGGTGGGAAGAAACCAGAACAAACTCAATGGCTAATCAGTATAATGTACATCACATTGAGTTTGGCACTTAAAGATGATTCCTTTCACTTTCGAGCTTTCCTAATGGTGCCTTGGCTCATTTCTGCCAGGAGACAAGGAGTCAAAAGCTGGAGGGCCAGACTGATTAGGCAGGATTCGACGGGTTTGAAGAAGAGATTTGCTTTCAGTGAGTCATCCTTCCTCACAAGAGCTTGCAATTCAGGTCAGGTGGTCCGTGTCCAAATTGCACAGATGCCGAGCATAGCCAAGAGAGATGACAAGACGGAATAGGGAATTGAACACTGGGTAAGGCAGAATCTACCCATCTGGAACCAGCAACCCAAGACAAGAACTGCCTTAGGAGCTGCAATTTAGATGCTAAACAAGGAGCTCCTCCCTAAAACATCATGGAATCTTTTGGTCTGGAAATTCCAGAAAGAGCGGTTCATGGAAGAGCTGTAATATTGTTCCTGATGTAAATGTTAAGCATCTGGGCTGCTATTTCTTAGTTGCGATTTCCGTGAAAGTCACAATTAGAGCCTTAAGCGTATTGATCAAATTGAGAATGAAAAATGAGCGGCCCCAAACCTCAAAAGGGGAATGTGGTGACTCACAGGAAAAGTTCCCGCAACCGGAAGATGTTACCGCAACCGGAAGAGATGAGTTTATTGAAAGGTTAGTCGAATTCATGTTTTACTCCTGCAACATTGCCTAAGTTATTACAGAAAAGGACTCTTCCCAAGAACTTTCGGCTGTTTTAACTAATTCTGCTTTCATGTACACAATGACTCCTACGGGAAACTGACAGGCATTGAAATTAAAGCATTAGAACTCCTACTCCTTGTCAAACAAAGGTGAGAGATACTTAACTACCTTCTGTGGTTTCCCAGAAGAAATGTTCTCATAATTATTTTAAAGAAATGTTCTCAGCCTTAGAGTCTCCTTAATAAACGACAAAATTAAATTCTTGATTAAGTAATTTATTGAGGGTCATCCATGGACTAGGTGGTCGAACTCAGGCTGGATTTGATTTTCTTTTATTCCTGAGTGTGTTCTTTGGTGTTGGCATGAATCATGCAGCAAGCGAGCTAATTAAAATCTTCTGTAATGGCAAAAAAAAAAAAAAATTCACACTCTTTGGTGAGAAATGCCTCTCTGAGCTAATACTGGGCTTTAACTATAGGACATACTTAGGGAACATTAAGATTTAAAGTGTGGTCATTTGGGTCTTATGTCTACATCATATTTTGAAATCTGTGTGTACAACAGCTTCTGTTCATTGTCTGAAACTATCCATTAATATCATATACATGTTTACTATTAAGAAAAGACACGTTTCCTCATATAGTTATCATATCTGGTACTTTCTAGTCTCCTACACATATACCTAATGTATTTTATCTTTCTTACAGTGTGGGTCTGAAAAATCACTTCCACTTCAAGGTTAAAACTGCCTCTCGTTGCCTGTCAGTTTTGAAGGCTGTCTGCTGCATCTAGAAACTAAGGTTAATTTGCTTTCTCAAAGAGTACTTTTAAGTTCCTGTCCCTATCCCTCTTTGTCGAACTATATCTAACAAAATGTTTCCTAGATTCATTATTTTTGTCTTTCTGTGTATAGCAGTCTTCCTTCTTTTGCCAGCTGCTTGTGATATTTTGTTTTTATTAATGGTTTGGATTAAGTTAAGTAATTACGGCATGCAATGACAGTTCCATTCATGGTTCATTCATTGGGTTAGGGCAGTGGTTCTCAACCTGTGGGTCCCAACTCCTTTGGGGGGGTCACCTAAGATCAATTGAAACCACAAATGTTTACATTATGATCCATAACAGTTGCAAAATCCAGTTATGAAACAGCAACAAAATGATTTGAGATTTTTTTTTTAAAGATTTATTTATCTTATATAAGTTCACTGTAGCTGTCAGACGCACCAGAAGAGGGCATCGGATCCCATTGCAGATGGTTGTGAGCCACCATGTGGTTGCTGGGAATTGAACTCAGGACCTCTGGAAGAGCAGCCAGTGCTCTAACCACTGAGCCACTGTCTCGAGTTCAGGAACTCTATTTAAAAGGATATCAGGCTGTAAGAACTTGTCTCAGTTTACTGTTATTCTACCCATGTTGTTAACATTTGTTTAGAAAGATGCTCTGCAACTCATTTTTGTGTGGTTCCTATGTTTTAAAGCTTATTGGTATGATTTCCGTGTTTAACCTGATGCTGAGGCCGTCTAATTTCACATACCACACTGCAGTGTGCCCATCTCTATAAGCTTGGCAGGTCTTTGTCTTGTTTCACACCTCTAAATAATGGCGTTTTGGACATTTATTTGCAGCGTATAAATTACCTTTTATATATCTTGTTCAGCGTTCACCATAATCTAATTTTCGAACATTTTTACTGAACCCTTCAAAAGAAACTATTCCTTTCCAGTTCCTCTCATTTGTCCTTACCTTACATTCTGTCCCCTCTCTTATCTATTGGTTAAGTATTAATTCACTCTCTGCTTTCATAGATTTGCCCTCTTTGGATATTTTACATAAAAGAAATAATAAAATCTGTAATTTGTGGGGGTACCTAGCTTCTTTGTTTTTCAAGGTTCACTGCTAGATTCCCATGCATTAATACCCCATTCTTTGTTATTGTCAATTTGTATTCCATTTATAGTAGATCTTTGCATTCCTTGTATCATGATGGGTTTGTTCTACTTTTGGCTCTTATAGACTTCGATTATGGTGTACATTTTGTGTGTGTGTGTGTGTCTGTGTGTGTGTGTGTGTGTGCATGTTTATATTTTGATTTACTTTGTCATTATACTTGGGAAATTGTGGATCATCCAGTAATTCTATGTTTTACACTTTGAGGAAATATAGCATTGTTTTCGGAACACCAAAGTGAGTTTATAGTCCCAGCAGTAATGTGAGGGTTCCTCGTTTCCACATCTGGAGCACATCTTGTTTTCTGTTAGCTCTACTCCTTCTCTGGAACATACAGATAGATGTACTTACAACTGCCTGTCTGCTGTCTTAACATCCATTTCTGTTCTAATCCATTTCCGTTCTAAACAGTGACGTATGTATCCAGTGATGCATTTTCTTTTAGTCATGCCTGGTAATGACTAAGCAAAGATCAGACATTGTAAGAGGAACCTATCCCTTGGTGCTTTTGCAGCTTCGTCATCATTACTGCAGTGTAGCCAGCTCCATGTTTAAGAGATTGTTAAGCCTCGTTCCTTTATCTGTTAGGTGGTGCCACAGCAGAGCTCAATGTAGGGTTGATTATTGCCAGTTGCAGGCTAACGCGTCTCAGGGGTGTATCAGCTCGCCATAAAATATGCAATCTTCAATACCAATTTGTGAAAATGGTAACTAATATCGACTCTGCTTTAATCTCCGAGCATCTTTAAAAACCCCTTTGGGAAATCTCCTTAGATATTGTTCAGGACTCAGCTGAGTATTTCAGAAAGCTGCTGGCCCTGGGTTCTCTGGGAGCAGCTTTCTTTCCCTCCCTCCTGCATTCTGTCGACCAACCCCCACCTCAGTTTAAGCTGTGACTTGGCCACGCAGGAGGCCCAGCTGGGATCTCTGATAAGGTCTTTAAAAGCACGATGTTTTGAACTCATATTATTTACTTATAGGAGAATGTTATTCTTTAGGGTCGTGGAGGAGGGGCCCATCTCTTTTCTTCAGCAGCAGCACATTCTAAAAAGAAGGCGTGACTACTGGATCAGATAATGGCCTTTTCCGGTGTCCACGGCTACCACCAGATTTTGCTTTCTCACTCTCTGGCCTTCAGCTGCTAATATTTCCTACTGCGCAGGCTCAGACCCCCCACCAAGCCCACAGAACCCAAATAACATCTACGCGTGCGTAGAGGGGCGGGACCCGAATCGACAACGTCCAATGAAGAAAGCGGATGTGCCCTTAGAGTCCTGCCTACTGACCCAGAAGCCAATCAAAGCCTAGGCGGGCAGTCTAGCAGAATCCAAAGGCGTGGTGGGCGTCAGAACCATGGCGGACGCGGAGAAAAACGCTGTTGCGGAGAAAAACGCTGTTGCGGAGGAAAACGCCGTTGCGGAGGAAAACGCCGTTGCGGATAAAAACGCAACGAAAGAGTGAGTGTGGAAGGCGAGGGCTTAAGGGCGGCGGCTCGGGCAGTGGCGGCGGAGGGACGGTGTCGCCCTAGCTCAGGAGTGCGAGATTCTGAGGAATCTCGTCACTCCAGCTAAGAAGTGGGCCTCTGAGAGACGTCGTCACCCGGATTCATGTAGGCCCGGAGGAGCCGTCTCGATTAGGGATGCAGCCCGAAAGGACTGTGTCATCCTACGCCATGAGTGCGGCCTTTGAGGGATGATGATGCCGCCTCAATGGAGGAGTGCAGAATCTGACAAATGTGACGTCTCTTCTTTTTGATGCCTATTAGGGGCTTTGTGGCGTTCTGCTTCAGGGGTATGACTAAGCAGGGACTTATTTCTGTATGCGGAGTGATATCTCTAGATGGCTGTCGTAGGTAACCTTATGTCGGATGCTGCCTTGGAGGGACATTACCTCACCCACCCCGAGCCCTGTGGTGTATGTTCTAAAAGAATCAGTTCCATTACGGTTGTCCTAATCAAGCCTTTTGCCATTGTAGACTTGCTTCATTCCTGTCACAACCTTTTTCTTTGGTATTTTTTTTTTTTTTATCTTTATCTCGATGCTCTAGCGGATTGTTCCAGCCAGCAGGACTACATACGCATCATGGATTCTGAGACCCGCCCTTACTAGCTTGTCTTCCAAGACTCGCCCTTGCTTTGGCTTTTCTCTGTTTTTATATATATGCCCCTGCTACTGCGTCACCCAGTTTTTAATCCATTGTGACATTCCCCGTTTAAAAATTTAGTTTCGTCTGAACAGTCTTCACACCCCCCAGCCCCTCCCCCACCTCCCCAGGCTTTCAGAGGATTACCTCATAGCTCTTGGTTGCTACTTCATGTTCTTCAAACACGTGGTGATTCTGATCTCATTCTGAAGTCCTTCAAACCCTTGGGTAGACTCTGAGCATTGGCATCCTCCCCGACATAGATGCCAGTGCGTATGTCCTTTAGAGCTAGTATGGTATGGTAGCCCGATCTCACTCATGCCTTACAGGGTTCTGGCTGAGGCAGCAAGCGTTCTGGAACCTGTAGGATTGCCGGAAGAAGCAGAGCTGCCTGCCAAGATCATGGAGGAATTTATGAGGGTATGTATAAAGTGGGACCCAGCTGGAATGGCCTATTGAAGTAGTGAGCGGCGATGGGGAAGGACAAAATGGAAGGCCACCTTGGCCTTTAGTATCAGAAGGTAAGGCTAGCCCCTCCTTCTTGTTCCCACTGTAAACAGAACTCTCGGAAGAAAGACAAGCTGCTCTGTAGCCAGCTTCAAGTAGTGAACTTCTTACAGACTTTTCTGGCCCAGGAGGATAATACTGACCAGAACCCAGATGCTCTGGCTTCTGAAGATACAAGTCGTGAGTAGGCCCGGGTTTGTCTGAATGGTTGGAAGGGGGAGATGTGAGCTGTGTCTGGTGTCTAGGTAATGGGCAGGGTGTGGCCGAGAGCTGTACAGCTCTGGCTACAGGCTAGCCTCTCTCATGCTGAGAGCTGGAGAAGGCTGGCCACAGGCTAGCCCCACTTGTTCTCTTGTTCTTTGTGGCCCACCTTAGGACAAAAGGCAACTGAAACTAAGGAGCAGTGGAAGGAGCTGAAGGCAACATACATGGATCATGTGGACGTCATCAAATGTGCCCTGTCTGAGGCCTTGCCCCAGGTTAAAGAGGCACACAGGAAGTACACCGAGCTTCAGAAGGCTTTTGAGCAACTTGAGGCTAAGGTAATACCCAGAGAACTTGTGGGAAGGAAGGACAGGAGGAAGAAAAGGGTAAGCTGGGTTGGACCTCGATGCTCTCCAGAAATCAAACCTAATAAGGAATGTTATTTCCCTCCCTGCAGAAGCGAGTCCTTGAGGAGAAACTGCAGTTAGCTCAGAAGCAGTGGGTGCTGCAGCAGGTGGGCTCTGACTTTTCTCTAGGCTCTTGCATGATAAGGTCTCTCTGCCGTCAGTGAGTCTGAGCCTTAAGCTCTGGCTAAGCAGGGGAGATGGGAGATAAGGCAGGCGCCGAGATAGGAGCATTGGATGAGTCATGTCCCTGCACTCTCACCCCCTTCAGAAGCGTTTGCAGAATCTGACAAAGATTTCTGCTGAGGTCAAGAGACGCCGGAAGAGAGCTCTGGAGAAGCTTGATGGTTCTCACCAGGAACTTGAAACCTTGAAGCAGCAAGCAGGACAGGAGCAGGAGAAGCTGCAGAGGTGAGGTTGGAACCCTGGGTGGAAGCCTCAGGCAGTGTACGCAAGATGCCTGTCACTTCCCATAAACTCTGTCCCTTTAGGAACCAGAGCTACCTCCAGCTGCTGTGCTCCCTGCAGAATAAGCTGGTCATCTCTGAGTCCAAGGCCGACGACAAAGATGTCAAAGGGCCCGCCCTTCCACCCAAGTCTCCGTAAAGGTAAGCCCTGTCGGTTTACCAGGCTGCAGAGCAGAGAAGAAGAGGGAAACCATGAGAACTAGAGTTGACTTGGCAGATTGAAAGACGAGCAGGGAACTTGATCCTCCTCCTGCCGACACACTCCATTGATAGCTCTCCAGGTGATGGCTGTAGGACAGAGATCCTCCAGCAGATAGAAGCCAAGTCAGGATTTGGTCCTCCAACTGCAAAGATAGAAATCCTCTCCATCCGAATTCTAGATCTGAGGAGGGAAAGAGAATGGTTAGGATTGTCAGACCCCGGATTAGGCCCAGACCACACCCAAACACATGTGGTCACAGAGATTCTTCATTAGACAGGGACGAAAAGTTAGTGTCTGCTTTCTGACACAGGCAGAAAAACAGCAAATGACCTCACAGGCCTAGTTTTTAAAAAGAGAAAAGGGAGGGAGGTTTGGTTTAGAATGGGCTAAGATGTGGGACTGGGGCGGGGGGAGGGGGTGTAAATCTTGATTGGGTATCTTAATCAGGTGAGCCAAAGGGAGCTTTTGATTGATGGACTTCAATACTTTGATGGCTGGACCTTCCTTGTGTGCCAGCCTCAGAAGGAGGAAGTGGCCAAGTAAGAGAACAGACGTTGGTGGCCAGCCTTGATGTTTTTAAATGTAGTTTAATAGTTTTTAGCAAGGCAGAGGGAATGGGGGAGAAGGACAAGGCCTGCTAAAGCCATATATTTTTAGAGAACGCCATTTGTAATAATTGCAAGTTTTGATTAGACAGGGAAGTAGTTGTAGGAAAATGTGGTCTTTGTTGTTTCTTATGGGTTTGGAATTCCTTACTTTGGAATTGTGTAATGTTTGTTTTCCATTTGTTCCTTTTTCTCCACTTACATCTTTAATGCAAGTGTTCAGATCTTCAGCTGTGGCCCTAATGTACTGTCATCGTTCCATTGACCTTGCTGGTGTTTTCAGCACTCACGTTTAGATGCACAGTGGCCTGCTTTAGTCTTTACCAGTCCTTGGCCACTTTATCTCCACACGAATACCTTTAACTAGAAATGCCGCATTTCAGTATTACTGTAACCTTGCCAGCACCCGTACTTACTGTTGCCTTGATGTCAGTATTGAGTTTGAGTCTGTCTTAATCCGTAGTTATGTCTGCCCCTTGTGTGCATGTTTAGGGCCACTGCTTACAGATCGGGTTCGGCAGTGCTTTAAAGATTTCATAACTCTCAGTTCTGTGAAGAAGGGGATTTGATATTTGTGCTGTTTTACTATAATTACTAGTTTTTGGTTTTGTTAGTACCTTTGTTTTAATGTGTTGGTTTGTTGATATTCCCTTTGTCCTGTTCCTTGCTTAGAAGCTCTTCGCCATAAGTTCAGCTATCATTAGCCTAAAGTTATGTGTATGGAATATTGATCCTTAAGCACAGAATGAACCCTGGGAGGCATTGCCATTGGTATCGAACCCCACCTTTAACTAATACAGTTGTCCTCCATATAACTTCTAGCCTGTTTGTATTCTCACATATTAAAAATTTTAGTCAATCAATGCTATATTCGTATCTGCATGGGGATTTTGAATTTTCTCTATCTTGGTTTTATATTACATTGCTTTCTTATAGGGTAACTTCATAAAGAAATGTTTCATAATTTCCTTTAGAAATTTGTCTTTGCTACTTTTCTCTGGGTGTGAAGAGACTCCATGACCAAAGCAATTTATAAAACAAAAAAGCATTTAACCTAGGGCTTCCTAAGGTTTCAGAGGGTGAGTTCATGACCATTATGGCCGTGAGAATGACAGCAGCAGGCAGGCAGACAGGCAGGCAGGCATGGAGCTGGAGCAATAGCTGAGAGCGTGAATCTAGCCCATACATAGCAGGCAGAGAGAGGAGAGACTGGGGCTTCTGGCCTGGGCTTTTGAAACCTCACAGCCTACCCACAGTACCACATCTCCTAATCCTTCCAAAACATTGCCACCAGCTAGAGACCAGACATTCAATTATATGAGCCAATGGGGCCCATTCTCATTCAAACCATCACAGAGTACAAAAGATTTTATAGCATAAAAATGTTTTTGTTTCATCTCAAGGTAGTTCCTGGTACTCAGCTATACATTTCACATCTCTTTTTATGATATACTTTTCTGTTTTCTAGCATTATCGATGTAAATTGGAAAAATAGTATATAATATCAAGATATATAACATGTTTTGATGGATGAACATGCTGTGAAGTGATTACATTAAGCCTAATGTATTTTTCCACATACTTTTCTGCACTGAGACTGACAGATGCACTCTGTCAGAATATGCCTTTACCAACAATCCTAGAATATTCTTAGCCTTGTCTCAGTAACATTCACAGTGCTGTGTTTTAAAGGAGCAATCCGATCAATTACCTTTTTTAACTTTTTTTAATTTTAATTTTTGAATTTTGAGTTTTCAAGATGTTCTATGAGAGCCCAGTTTTTGTCCATCTTAAGAATGGTGCTCACAGCAGTCGTCGTCTCTCGGCGAGGCTACTGGTTTACAGCTTCAGCTTGCTGGCACACTGCCTTTCTGCATGGTCCCATTTGTTTATGTCTGAGTAATCTTACCTTTGCCAGTAGGCTTTGCTTCATCCACAGTGGGAAGGACTGTGCTGGTGGTTCATGGTATCTTGTGTAACCAAGCTTGTAAAGATTTTAAATTATGTATTTGTGCCATTCTCTTATCTGTGTGCTATCCTAGTTGACAGTTTTGTTGTCTGTTGGGTTTATTATTTATTTATTTTGGTTTTTTGGTTTGTTTTCTCTTCTCTCTAGAATTTCCCAAAAGGCTTTTATTTTGTCTTTCCAAACTCTAGCTTTAGGCTAAGGGTCCAGATAATGCTGTAGGCTCTACATTTAATTCACAACTCCATAAAACAGTAAGAGAAATGACAGAATACTTCAGATTTTGGCCTCTTTTTTTTTTTTTTGCTGCTTTTTTTTTTTTCTTTTTAGCCCAATCATTATTTTTTATTTCTTTCTTGAGGTGGGTCTTGAGCACGTGGAGGGGAGGGGGGAGGGGAATGGGGAGAGAAGGGACAGAGGGGAAGAGGGGAAAAGGGAAAGAACAAGGAGCAAGACAATATATTTTTAATATTGGAAATTTAGACAATATTTGGTAGGTGGAAAATAAATGCCCTTTCTTTACTGTATAGGGTTAAATGTTTTATTGAGATATTGATATTCTATAAATTTGTTCTTCTAAACTTAGGTACCCAAAAGTATACTAAATTATCAGTATATATTAGAAATAGCATTAATGGTAACATTAGAGATTCCTGCTAATTTTCAAAATGGAAATTCTTGTTTCATTGTTAGTCCTTTCCCATTTCCCAGATGAATATATTTCACTCCTATTTTACAGAATTTATGTAACTTGCATTAAAATGTCTCTTCCTTTAGCCTTTTTGTGTCTTTTTTTTAAATGCATAAGTTTTCAAATACAAGTGGAGTGTGAATTTATATACATTGATTTCATCATGATTCTTAGCCCAGTCTTTGAATGACCCATTGGATACTTAGACTGTTGGGCTCTGAAAAACTTACTGTTTGGATTCTTAGTCCATTAGCTAACAAACATGCTTCATGGAGACACTCTGGACTAAATCAACAGTTTTTTTTTTTTTTTTTTGAAGCCTTTTTCAAATTTATTTTGAGGAGCATAATTACCCTACCTTAGTTGAATTAATAAGAAAGTCTTTTTACTTCCTGTGTACTGGACCATACATACTTTGTCATCATGAATCAGTGTACGCTTTGATTTGCGATGTATTCACACTTAAAACGTATTTGGCAAACATTTGTTGTATAATATTACTAGTAGACTTGGAGGGTTTTAGCTTAGTTTCAAACATGTAACACCCAGAGGCAAATACCCAATATTTACTGATGGCGCACACAGTCCTGAGCATGGGAAACAGTGGTCTTGTACTCTCTAGGCTTAAGTTTAGAAATGGGAAGGAAAAAATCAGAAAAATAAATTCTATCCAGAAGTGATAATACCTTCTACCATTTAAGACTAAGAAATAGAAGGTTTTGGCCACATCAAGGATGACTGCACATGTCAGGCTGAAGAAACATCAGAAATGGAATGCAGGAGAGACAGACGAGGGCAGGCAGGAGTACTAGGAAGACAGGAGAACGGGACCAGGGAGAGGTCATAATACAGCAGAGGGGGTGGAGCATCTAAGAGCTTGCACCCCCATGGCTATGCGGTAGCCTACACACAGCAGCTGCTGAAGAAGTTTCTTTGGCACAAAATCTTCGATTGCATTTTACCTCAGGAAAGTCACGGCACCAGTGTTTCAGTTCTTGGCAAAATGTGCATTAGAGAAAACAAAATACGTACTTCTGCCCGCATTGCTTTTTAAGGCTGTAATGGCAGTAGCAGAAACGCTGAGATCCACTTTGGGCAGTTAGATAGGACATGAGAGCAGGATGGAGTAGCATCGAGATGGAGCCTCTTGTTTGCAGTGTGCTATGTGAAAAGCCTGCTTTAAAAGAAAACAGTGTAACTGAGCTGCCAGCATATTACACTCAGGGATGATGACTAAGGCAGTCGAATGTCTCTCATATTCCTAGATGGTGGTCTTTACTAATTTAAAAAATAAGGAAAATAAGGCACCACCTATTTTTACAGTAGATCCTTCATGGTAATAGTCACTAAGAGTTCATGAATGTTGGGTAGTTTCAGTGATGCAAAATCCTTTCTTGTGTCTGAGTAATAATAATCTACCTATCATGCTTATATGCAAGTATGTTCTCTTATATGTATGTATGTGCTATATCGTATGCACCTGGAATATGAGGAATCCCAACGAGATCGCTGAATCTCGGAACTGGAGTTAGAGATCCTTACTTGTGAGGCCCCAAATGGGTCCTCTACAAGAGCAGTCAGGACCCTTGACTGCTGGTCTTCTCTCCAGTCCCTCACTTAGGATGTGCTTTGTGAAGGTTCTCTGCCTCCACTCCTTCTGTAATCTCTCGTCCTCCTGTCAAATTGAGAAGTGCCAGGTAATGTTTACAGAAGGCTTCTCATTTCTGACCTGAACTCATTCATCTGGACAATTTTATTTACCTGTAAACATCCCAAGTATAATGTCTGCTAAAGATGTGATTAATAATTAAACTGGAGATGTTGATTTTTTTTTTTTAGTGTAGTTTCTGCATATCCAGATAATTGAGTTGCCATAGAAATTCCTTAGAAGTGAAATGCAGGAAAATTTTTTGTAAGAGATGTCTACTGCATCTGTTTCTAAATGTATTACTGCGTGTGTGGGTGCACGCACATGCGTGGAAGCACTTGTATGCCCATATAGAGGCCAACAACTCTTGTGACTTGCATTAGGTAGGTGTACAGCACAGGTACAGTGCTATCTGAAAATAGACGAGGGTAAAATGTGGCAGAAACTCCACAGTCAGTGAGACCGGCATAGCTTCCAGAACGGTGGAGGAGTCCAGAAAGCAGTAGCCCTGACACAGGATGGCGAGTTGTGCCTTTGGGACCTGTTAGAAGGCTAATCGGGAGAGCAGAACAAAGAAATGCAGAAATGAAATAATGCCTGAAGCGCTCAGCCTGGTGGGCTTTGTAGGCTGTGGTTGGGAGTTTGTTTTATTCTGTGTTAAGAAGCTAGCAAGGATTTTGAACGAGACAACTATGTATATGTGATTTAAAGCTGCTCTATGAGGCAGGTGATTGGGGTTGATCAGTGTAGTACTTTTGGAGGAGCAGTAAATAGTGAGATGTGGAGACGTAGGAAAAGAGCTCACCAGTGCGCACCTTCTGAATTCCTGATGGAGAAACAGTGCACCAGTGTTGTATGGTGAGTTGAAAGCCCGCTGAGCCCTGTCTTATTGGACCAGATTTATCTAGGCAGGGTCTTAATGGCCTCTTAGACCTCTTAAGACACTGTGTAGTGTATCCAAAGAGAAACTGTGGTGGAATAGTACAAGCTAACAGCAGGAAAAGCCATAGTCTCCAAATACGATGCTGCTGTAGCCCTGGGAGAATGGCAGACTGCTGCTGTCAAGCTGCCTTTCCTCCTTTCCAGCAATCCTCTTGTCTTGGTTGCTGACAGAAGGCTTTGATGGAGTAGGATACCATGTGTCTTTGCTTGACCTTGGTGCTCAAGTTTGCTACAGGACACTGGTGGGAAGAGCAAGCAGACAAGCGTGTAGCTGGGCCTCTGTGGGGGGATGCCCTGCTGAAGCTCCAGATGGAAGTCATCTGCATTCCTCAGGGGGGGGGCAGCTGCTGCCCCGGACATGTTAGACTCCTCACAGGGATGTTTGTCCTTGGGACTCGCAATTCTGTGGCTTAGAGTCAGAAAATTCCAGGATTTAGGTACGGAGAAATAGTTTAAAGATTTTTATTTTATTCAAAATTACAAATAAGAACTCTAGTGTGTAAATAAATATCAAAGCTAATCTTTTGGAGGATCCTGGGCCAAGACATTTGGAAAGCAGTCACACCGTCAGAGCCATTGATGGTCTATTACTTTAAGACTTCATCTAATTTAGGAAAATATAATGAAGCAAGATTTTAAGTTAATAATCTTGATCATTGAGTTCTATCATTTTTGGTTTGTATGTGTATGCGTGTACACATGTGTGCGTGCGTGTGCACTTGTTCATATACATGTGCATCTGTCCTTATGTGGATCTGAGCATGTGAATTACAGATATCTGTAGAGGCCAGAAGAATGTGTGGGTGACATTCCCTGGAGATAGAGTTAAAGGACATTTGTGAGCTGCCTGACTGGGTGCTGGAAACTGCCCTGCTCCTCTACAAAAGCAGCAAGAACTCGTAAGTTGCAGGCTCTCCGGCTTTGAACCCCATCTTTCACACAGCAGATGCAGTTGTTCCTGGAATTTTCTATTGACTATGACATAGGAAGGCTTCTTGGTTTGGTTGCGGTTTTGAAAAATACTTCTATATATTCACTTTCTTTAAAAATTTATATTATTTAGAATTTATATATTATATATGCATAATGTATACACATATACTCCCTGTTCTATCTATTTAACATATATATATATATTTGAGACATGTAGATAATTTTAGCAAAATTCTAAGACTAAATTTCAAGGTTAGTCCTATATGTCCAAATGTCTTCTTTCTGAGACT
Source organism: Rattus norvegicus (assembly GCF_021556685.1). Lineage (NCBI taxonomy): Eukaryota > Metazoa > Chordata > Mammalia > Rodentia > Muridae > Rattus > Rattus norvegicus. The sequence goes on along the minus strand of NC_141553.1, from coordinate 16,717,015 downwards.
TGACTAGAAGTGACATCTGTCCTGAGTCCTCAGGGGACATGTGTGGGATGGTATGACATGTGCAGTCGGGATGTGAAGAGCATGAATGTGTCAGTGACGTTGGAGAGGATGTTTTGCGAGTCCTTTTTTTGTTAGCCTACTGTGAAAAGTGACAGGAATGACTGCAGCGGTGTGTCGTCCTGCCTGTGGTTCCTAAGTGCGGATACAAACTCCAGAGCTTGTGCTCTCCGAGTGCTTCCAGAGCAGGCGCTGTGCAGAGCTTTCCCCACCCGAGCACCATATGTGCTGCTCCCTCACGTGTCGCCTCGCCGTGCATCTTCCTGATGTCCTGTCACAAACCTCTCGAGTGACGCTTTGAGTTGTGCAACCAATAGTAATACATGTTTTGTGTGTTGGTTTTTGGTTGGTTTTTGTTTTGTTTTTGTATTTGAAATGAGGCTTTTGGGTAAATTAATGACAAAAGTGACATTCTCCTAAATAAGGGAAATAACTAGCCCTTAGGTAACGGGACTTGCAAATGCTGACACAGATGCTGGAAGCGAAGCCGTGGGCTTACGATCCTGCAAGGTTGTGCTGAAAGCATCATGGATGTCCTGCAGAAGGGGCCAGGCGGCTTCCTGTTAGTTCCTCATGCTGGACACTGTTGCGTGAAGTAGCATGACCCTCTGCTCATGCTGTTTTTATCTCAGCACAAGGTTCAGTGAGAAACTTTAGTGGATGTGTGTGATGGCTTTGTCAGATACCAATTCCTGTGAAATACTGTGTCAACGTAGTCCATGCATATTTATCTAATAATAATAAGCCCAAACTTAAAGTCGTTTATATATTAAAGATAGCTGAATTGGTGCTCATATTGAGTAATCCCTTCAAAATGACTTGGGAAAGAATGATGCTGGATTTAGATGCTAAGCTCTGATGTGGCTTCCTGCGTCAACTGTGTGCAGTGAGGGTTCTATTTATAAAGCTTGAGTGTTTGGTAGGAATCTCATGTAGTACACAAAGAGTAACACAACTTTCCCAAAGGTCTCATCGTATCGTATTTTGTGAAATTAAGTCTATTTTGTTTTCTCATAGTTTTACCAGCACTCATTGTTTGTGTTACGAGAAACAAGTGCCCACTCTTGAGTGTGCTGTGAATTCTCTTTGAAATTAATAGATGTGGTGGTGCATACTCATTCTCTTTATCCGTGGAAGGCCAAGACAGGAGAATCATTATTAGTTTAAAGTTTCCCTGAGCTATATAGAAAGTACCAGATCAGCCTAGATACGGAGTGAAATCTTTTCTCAAATGTTAGTGTCCACATGCACACGTGCACACATGCACACACAAGTGCACATGCAGTAATACTATAAAACAAAAAACTTTACCTTCCTCAATAAAGTCTCAGCTCAGAAAGGCTGGCTTGACCACGAGCAGGTACTTGAATTGCCCAGAGTTCTGATATCTGAAATCTAAGACACGATATGTCAGAACTGGAAATGATTCCCCTCTCGTGTGCCATCTGTGAGGGAATTTCCTGTCACAATTTAAAATATTTTCCTCTATAAGGTTGAAAACACTGATGGGTGAAATTTGCCTTTTTACATTGCATTTATGGATCATCTTGAGAAAGATATAAGTGAGTGCTACCAAGCCACGCAGTGAGGGGAGATGAAGCAGCTTTGTAAACCGCAGTTAGATCCACCCACTGCACAGCTGTCCAGCAAGGGAAGCATTGAGTGAGAAGACAGGGAGGGAGGAAGAGCATTCCAGGGGGCGTGGCAGTTGCGATGGGGTGGTGTTTGTTAGGAAAATGCATTAAGTAGACCAAGATAATTCTGCACTAAGATAAACAAAAAGCCATAGCATGGGCTGGAGAAATGTCTCAGCTGTTAAGAGCACTGACTGATCTTCCAGAGGTCCTGAGTCAGTTCCCAGCCACCACATGGTGGCTCACAACCATCTGTAATGGGATCTGATGCCCTCTTCTGGTGTGTCTGGTGTGTCTGAAGACAGCTATAGCGTACTCACGTACATAAATAAATCTTAAAAACAAAAGCCATAATGTGAAGACTGAGCCCATGCTCTTAACACAGGATCTCTCTGACTAGATTCTGTAAAAGAATCTGTAATGGGGATTTATTAAAAGGAATGACACGAGAGTGGGTATGTGTGAAGAAAGAAATGTAGAGAGACGTGGTAAATGGGCCTTGATGACCAAGCTAGCAGGACACTGGCTGTGAGCCTCTCTGAGGGAGACATGTCAATGAGAAGCTTTGAGTGTATAAACTGATCATTACAAGGACCACATTGTCTTCTCTATACAGATTAGACCAAGGATGATAGGTTTGAAATACAGTTTCTTAGAATTTATGGTTGTATTTAGCAAGATTGAAGGATGACTGAGATCTGGGCAGGGTATTGTTGCCAGAAACCTGTAATCTTGTGGTTATGGACAGTTTGAGGCTCCTTTTTATTTATACTACTGATTGAACAGGAAGTGTTTGAACTGTGTTCCAAAGTTATTTATTCTGGTAGGAAACAGGCCATTCCATCCTCGTGCCACAAGTCCCTTAATGTGTCATCCCTGCAGTTAGGAAGATTGATATTAATAGATAATCGTGCCATAGCAAATTAATATAATGAAATTGGTGTGAAATTCTGGCATTGTCTGTCTCAGTACCCGAGTGGATTTGTATACAAGCCTCAGTGTAGGTGATGCATACTGAAGCGGTTATATGTTGACAGTAACTCATAAAGTAGTGGGACTTTATTATGGTCTTGCTTAGTGCTATAGATTAATAATGCCCTGCCTCTTAAGTTTTTAATTTGAAACTTTCTTGTGGGAGAAGACACGTGAAAATAGGAATTAGACAGTTGCTTTCACCACGTGGGATACCTTTGGGTTTAAATTGTTTTAGCATCTCATTCTCTGTCTGTAAGCCGAGATTGATAACCTAATTAGTGCACCAGAAACACGAGATGAAAGCACGCCCTCCAGAGGGACAGAGGACTCCCATTCTGTGTTGAATTTCAAATGTTTCCTTGTCAGTCCAGCTTGGATTTTGAAGAACACCTAACACACTATGATCAATGTCCCTGATCAGGCATCCTGTCAGGAGACGAGAATTGATTAGAGGATGTCCCAGTTCTTTCAGAATCCAAATAGTAGTGGGGGAAATGCTAATTTTACTGTAATCCTGATCAAAGAACCACATACGTAGAGGGTACACACTTTTCAGGGTGACTTAGGAACTCTGGGTTTTGAGTTCAGTTAGCTACAGAAGTGCAGAACATTTAGTAGGTGGGGGTGAATGTTTTAGCATTCATTGGCAGAATATTCCAAAGCTTGTGTATAATTTAAACTTGAAATTAAGGCGCAGCTTCCGGAGGATGCCAAGAGACATACTAATGCAGACGGGAAAGCTCAGAGGAGTCCTCAACCATAGATAAAGTGGGAATTCAGTGACTTGGAAAAATATTGTCTGCCCCAGGGAAGAGCACACAAATTGGTTATCCAAAACCAACTGGATTTAGATGGATAGAGTTACTATATGGGGCAAAGTAGGTTGCATTTATGTGTTTATGTGCGTGCACACATCCACTACAAACGACTAAGAAAGGCCATGAATTTGGAAAAGAAAAAGGACTGAAGGATTGGAGGGAGGAGAAGGAAGGGGAAGAGATATAACTGCAATCTCAAAAATTAAAAAATAAATACTAAAAGAAGGTCAGTTTGTTACAGGCCCTAACGCCATGTTTAGAATTACGGGAGTGTTTAATGCAGTCAGGCCCCCAGGCATGCTGCACACCTGTGAGTCATCCACCCTGCTGCATGTGCAGGTGCGTGGCTTGATTGAGATAATGACTGTCAGGTGCTGTAGAAGTTCTGAGAATACATGAGTCAGATGGAGTAAGATGTAAGTACAGCGAGGGCCTAAGGAAAACTAGATAGGGCTGCTAAGTTACCGTGGGCTCGGGGACTAGGGATGTAAGGAGCCTGAACTTGATGTAGGATTGTCCAGCATTCACTCATGTAATAAAGCATGTGTCATAATTCTACACTCTGGTAAAATGTTTGGAGTAGTAGATCAGCAATTAAACAACCCATTGAGTTTACCAGTGTTTCTCCTGTTGTGGAAAAATAAGACTGATTCTTTAAAAAGTTACAAAGGCTGAGAAGTTTCATTGTAGTACTTTGATAGGATTGGCAGTCATGGTTCTCAGGAGTTGGTTTACACCACAGTGATAGGAGCTTGTGAGGTCTGCGGGAGTCCAGCCAGCCACAAACTCAGAGTGAAAATACTTTGAAGAGAAGATGACAACTCATTGTGATGCTTTCGGTGGGGATTGTGGCCTACAAAGGAGTTGGGTTCCCCACACAAACCTCAGTTAACTTAGTTAACGTAGTAGTGGGAGCAGCAGTGCACTAGGGTTTAGAATGCACCTCAGAGCCTAGGTTCGAATCCAGACAAACTCCTTCTCTAAGTACACATGCAATGACTGTGTCAACTGGCACTTACCCAGGTATACTTGACCTCCCAGACCATGGAACAGCCAGGATGTGTAGTAAATGTTCTGTAGTCACAAGACTAGAAGGGAAATACAAAGACGCCTGTAGCTCTCACAAGGCCAGGTCATGACTGGACTGATACTATTAGGCAAGGCTATGCTTTTATGTTCAGGAGGACAAGGCAAGAATATCTCTGAGTTTTCTTCCAGGCCATCTTGGAATACAGAGCAAGACCCTGTCTCAAAAAAGCAATAGAAAAGACAATAAAAATATAAAGATTATAATTGCAAACCTTGGCAAAGGAGGGTGGGGGGAAAGTTAGCAGTGATGGAATTCCATATGGAGGAGACTTTTGGATTAATATTGACTGCAAAGTCTAGTGCCTTTACTAGAATTAAACTGGTATGCAGTAGAAAGTTAGAACAGACAGCCCAACCTCATTTTTTTTTTTTTTAATCACCATCTCTTCCAATGTAAGGTTACCACTAGCAAATTACTAGGCTAAAATGATGGTGCTGCATTACTGTTACTGGTGTTCTTTAAACATATGATAAATAATAAAAAAATTCATGATCAGAATCCTTTATTGACTCGTTTTAAGATGTTCTTCTGAAATCACTGCGGTTTGATAGATTTGAGAACACTGGCCAGAGGAGAATAGTTCACAGTGCTAAGTAAATTTCGCTTTTCTCTCCTCAGATGAAAGCGAGAAGAGAGCTGCGCTCCAGCTGTGCTGCTTGGGCTGAGACCAGAGTGGTTCCTTCGCTGTTGTATCCCTAGGCCTAGGCCTGTAGCCTTGTACAATCTTCCAAGCGGACTCAGTTTGGCATCTCTTGGCTTCTCAGTGAATTGTTCTGTTTCATTTCTTACCATATATTCTGGCTTGTTCTGTCTTCACCTGGGTCCAACTTGCTGTTTCTGTAAAATTGTGCCAGTGAAATTGTCACGTGCATGCACGCAGGCACACAGGCACGCATGCCACAACCACCCTTTTCTCTCGCTGATCTTCAGTAGTCTCTCCTCTGGCCCTCTCTCTCTCTGTCTTCTCTCCCGACCAGATGTGAAAGTAACTTTATGCACCCGATGTAATTGTTGCCTCGGAGGCTCATTGATGAATAAGCTCACCCTGTGTAGTTCTTGCTAAACTCTGGCTGGCTGGTTCAACTCAGCTCTTCTGGTTCAAACCCGTCTCCAAACTGACTGATTGAAACAGGCCTCTCTTGGCTTGGAAAGTCTGCTCTGAACTCCAGAACTGAACGGTACTGACTGCACTGACTCGACTGAACGCAACTGCACCGAGTTGATTGACTCCTTCTCCCTTTACTGCTCTTAAGTACCCTCTCTTCCCTGTGCTGTCCTCCTGAGTCATGCTGCCAAATCTTTCTCTGATTCATCACTTCGCCCCTCAATTAGACTGGCAATTTCAAACGTGGCACTTAGCATTTCAGTTGTAGTCACTTAATACTGCATTCAGAACTTGAGTCTATTGAATCCATAATGTGAAACCATGTCTTCGTGACTGTGACCTCACTACTCAGTATTGTGTAAAAGTTTTAGGAACTCTCCAAGTAAGCACTTGGTATTTGCTCATTGATAGAACAGAAAAATGCTGTGTAGATAATAAATAAACACGGCTATAAGATTATCCAGCGTCCTTGTAGCATTTTGTATTCTTTAAAGTGTATTTAGAATACTGTACTCTCCGTCTTACCTTTTCAATGAATGACCTCTGCTGAAAGGGGTCAGTGTGCGGTGTGTTTACTGATGTGGAAGTTCAGCAATGAGGCATGGCCTTGTAACTACAAACCTCTGGGAAGTAAAAAGTTTCAGAAGACTCTAGAAATAGCCAGAGTACTTCCTTTAGTTTAAAGGTTTGTAGAGCTGATTGATTGTAAATCAATATTGTGTGATGATTTAGCATTTTGCTAAAACACAAGTGGTAAACAAGACTAATGTGTCAAGGAAGAGGCAGCGGCGGGAACAAGGTTGGATGAGCTCGCAGACACAGACCGTGATAGACTGCTCTCTAATCGTTATTTATGGAATTAGGTCTTAGAGCATATAGTATTATATTATCATGCTATTACCCAAATAGTTAGCAAAAAGTGCAATTTACAAGTGGTAAGATCTAGTCATTGAAAAATCAAGGATCTCTAGTAATGGATTCTCTTCAAAGACATTGAAAGGTGTTACATTCGATTTAAATATTTTATCATCAGTTATGTAAAAGCCACAACTGCCAATGAGGTCATTACTCCTAATTCGAGAGATTGAATATGTGCTCCCAATCAGTAATTAGTATACTGGTGCTGGGGCTTGAGCCCAGGGTCTTTACATGGTAGGTAAGGCCCCTAACACTAAGCTATATCCTTAGTCCCTGGGTGCCTACTTTTAGGTGAGCAGTCATATGCAGTAGTCTATTTGATTTAAACTTCGGTAACTTTTCTATAGGACTAAATACAAAATAATCATATTTGCAGCAGAAAGCTTGAAAATGAAAACCAGGGATCCACATGTGTTTAGACATACACAGAAAATATTTGTATAAACACAAAGTCATAAACCTTTGAAACAATGCTGCAGCCAAAGCTGAGTGGACTCAGGTCCTTCCTCAGTGGGTATGGGAGCTGCGCAGAACAACTCTAGGAAATCTGGTGCCCCTGTGCTTCCATGGTCAGATGCAAAACCTCTGCAGCTTGGAGACACAAATGAGGCCAGAGCAGGGGATGGCACTGCCTGAACTCGGCCACAGAACCCCTCCTAACAGCTACGTTAGCTTCGGTCACCACTGTCTCTGATGGGGACGATGGAGCACTTTCTTCAAGAAGTCTCTTTGATTAGGCTTAAAGTAACTGCCACACAGACTCCATGATTATCATAAGCAAATCATTATGGCTGCTAGGTGACCAGGGACCCATAGACAAGAGACGTACATTCCACATAACTGCTGCATTGCCAGTAGCCTTTCAGCCACAGAGGTGTGTTGACTTATCTTTAGGTCAAGGTGACACAAGTTAGTTTGGAAGGGAAATGCTCTCTCTAGTTTGGCTTGTGGGCAAACAGTTTTTTGGGGTTTGGTTGGTTGGTTGGTTGGTTTTGTGGGGTTTTTTGGTTTTGTTTTTCATTGAAGACTTGATGTGGGAGAGCACTGCAGATAGTGGTCCCTCCCTATGGGAAGGTAGTCCAAGTGCTTTAAGAAATCAGGCCGAGGGAGGTAGAAAGAACAAGCCAGTAAGCTGCTCTTCATGGCTTCTGTCTCAATCCCTGCCTTGAGCTTGATTCACCAGGATGACAAGCTGTAAGGCGAGATAAACCCTTTCCTCCCCAAGTTGCTTTTAGTCACGGTGTTTATTACTGCAGTAGAAACCCTAACCAAGACCAAAAAAAATGGTACGAGAGATTGAAGTGTTGTTCTGATAAGAGAATATTTTGAGCAGGTTTGAGAAAAGATTTTGAAATACTAGATTGGAAAACCCATTGGGTACTCAGAGCTCGGTGGGCTGTTTTATGGTAGCTTGGAAAGATACAAGTATCTAGAATAATGTAGATGGTGGAAGCTCAGGAACTTTCAGAGTCCCTTAAGGACTCTTGTGATATCTCATTCCTGGGCATATACTCAAAAGATGAGCCAACATGTATCAAGGATACATGTTCCACTATGTTCATAGCAGCCTTATTTATAATAGCCAGAACCTGGAAACAACTCATGTCCCTCAACAGAGGAATGGATACAGAAAATGTGGTACATCTACACAAACAATGACTTCATGAAATCCACAGGCAAATGGATGGAACTAGAAAATATCATCCTGAGTGAGGTACCAGACACGAAACAACACACATGGTATGCACTCACTGATAAGTAGATATTAAGCAAAAGGCTCAGAGTACCACGACACAACTCACAGACCGTAAGAAATTCACAAAGAAGGAAGACCAATGTGTGGATGCTTCAGTGGAGAAGTACAGAGGGTGAGGAAATTGAACAGAGGAATGTAGCAGTGGGGGATGGGAACCAGCAGTAGCCACTAGAAAGTCCCAGATCCCAGGGAAGCAAGAAGTTCCCAGGACCCAATGGGGATGACAGCTGAAATACCCAACAAAGGGGAGGTAGATTCTGTATAGACCTTACCTAGTGGTTAGGCACTGTCCCCAGTTGAGGGATGGAGCCACCCACGAACTTAAAAAATATTAACCCAGAATTGCTCCTGTCTAAAGGTAATTCTGGAACAAAGAGTGGAGCATAGAGTGAAGGAAAGGCCCTCCAGAGACTGTCCCGCCTAGGGATCCATCACATCTGTAGACCCCAAACCCAGACACCATCGCTGATGCCAAGAAGTGCTTGCTGACAGGAGCCTGGTATAGCTGTCCCTTAAGAGGCTCTGTTAGAGCCTGACCAATACAGATGTGGATGTTGGCAGCCAACCATTGAACTGAGCATGGGAACCCCAATGGAGGAGTTAGGGAAAAGACTGAAGGAGCTGAAGGGGTTTGCAACCCCATAAGAAGAATAACAAAATCCACTTGATACCCCAGAGCTCCCAAGGACTAAACCACCAACCAAAGACTACACATGGAGGGACCCATGGCTCCAGCTGCGTATGTAGCAGAGGATGGCCTTATCTGTCATCAATGGGAGGAGAGGCCCTTGGTCCTGTGGTGGCTCAATGCTCCAGTGTAGGTGAATGCTAGGACAGTGAGAGAGGAGTGGGTGGGGGAGAGGGGGAGCACCCTCATAGAAGCAGAGGGGAGGGAGGATGGGATAGGGGGTTTGCAGAGGGGAAGCCAGGAAGAGAGATAGCATTTGAAATATAAATAAGTAAAATAACCATCAAAGTAAGAATCTGTGGTGTCTGGTCAGTTGGAGCTAAAGAATCAGCTTTGACTATGAAGACCCCAACACCACTGAAGTAAAACCTTTGCTTTGCTGGGACAATAGATACTGGTCCTCTGAGACTAGAGGGACTACTGTGACTGAGAAGAGAACAGCGATCACTGAGGCGGAATCTTCTGGGAAGTGTTTTCTCAGGTCAGTACATGGAAGCTGTGATCAAAAGACTCCACCTTGTGCTGGCAGGCAAGTGTGGTAGGCTAAGAGTCAGTCACTTGGTACTATTTACGGAGGCGCGGAGGTTTCATAGAGAAACAGAGTTCTGGCACTGCGCAATAGGGCTGAATTGAAGTCCCTGAAGAGAGGCCGGGACAGGTCAATTGGACAATGTGCATCCTCAGGTACGTTGAAAGACCTAGGATTGAAGGAGTCATGGAGAGAGGCGGAGGCTTTGCATCCCATGGAAGGGTTACAGGCTCTGGAGAGTTCAGGAGAAACTGTTGGTGACAGTGCAGCCTGATGGCAGTGGAGACCAGAGCATTATGGAAACACCAGGGTGATGGCTCTATTGCCAAGGCCTGCAACTCCCAGGCAGTGGAGCTGGCCTGAACTTGGTAAACACTGTACGTGTGTGCAGTGGAGGGTAGAGCTAGAGAAGTGACTCTGAGCCAGTCAGAGAAACTCGAAAGACCGTGAGTGAATCTCAGAAATCTGACACTCAACTCCATACTGTGGGGCTTTGTTTCTTCTTTGATTTCATTATGACAATTCCCTGGTTCCTCCCTAGGATTCAACCTGTTTTGATTTTACGAGGATCCCAAAGTTAAGAAACTTGGAACTTTTAATTTTTTAGAGAGACTAGGATAGTCCGAGGCTTTGGATAGTTTACAGAGACTGAAAATTTAAATCGTTTCAATTTTTAAAGACCGGGGGACTTCCAAGTTTATAATGTGTTTTGTTTTGTAATATTTACGAGTATGACCTCTTAAGATCAACAAGAAAGAAAAGGTTATACTTTAGCAGTGATATATTTGTGTGCCAAGTGGACAAGGGACCAAGTCTGCTGCTTAGTTTCATGTCAACAAGCTAGAGTCATTTTGGAAAAGACAACTTTCGAGTGTTCCCGAATAGATTGGCTCGACAGTGAGCCTGTGGTGCATGTTTCTTTATTGAAGATTGATATGCAAGGGCACAGCTCAGTGTGGGACGTGCCACCACCCATGGGCAAGTGGTTCCACATCATGGGCAAGTGGTCTTGGGTGCTATAAGAAAAGTTGAACAAGCCACTGGGAGCAAGTAAGAGAGCAGCATCCCTCCGTAGCCTCTGTTTCAGATCCTGCCTCCAGGTTCCTGCTTTGAGTTCCTGCCCTGACTTGCCTGGATGACAGACTACAATTTGCAGGATGGAATAAACCCTTTGTACTTCAAGTTGCTTTTGGTCATGGCGTTTTATAACAGCAATAAAGACTCTTAAAAAGTAAGCTGATTTTGATGTTTCTGGAGTTGTTTCATTTTGAGTTTGTCAAGAATGGAGTCGATGAGGTCATGGAATGAATGTATATGTGTTTTTAGCCTTAGTCCCCCAAACCTACAATGTCATCTATCTGAACATGTTGAGCTTATGGGCTTCCATGGCTTCTGACTTCGTCTAAGCTGACACTTAGTAGACATAACTAGGGAAAGACAACAGATCTAGGGTCCAGGCAAGCACTTTAATGTCTAAGTAGTTTCACTGAGCTGCTAATTAGCTAAACTCCCATTTTTTCTTCCCTCTCTTCTGAGGGAGCATTTTATTTCATACAAAATGAAGATATTAGGTCAAAAAGCACATATTGAAGTAAGTAATAATTTAACGCAAGTAAGAGCTCTCTTCTAGTTCCAAAGAGTAAAAGTCAGATTAAGAACAGGAGCCTTGAGGGCAAGAATGACTTCATCTACTTTTATTGTGTCTCCCAGGCCTGGTTAGTTCTCTGCACATCATATTTCCTTAGCAGAATCCTTAATGCAGTGCTGGAGAGGTAACAGATAATAGACGCAGAAATAAAATGTCTGCTAGGGAAATTCCTTTTCTGCTTCACATCTGTAATAACCCAAACCTGGCTTTCCTTAGAGAAACTATGAATCCGAGGGGGGAAAAAGAGTTATAAACAGAATATTGATCATTTGAAAAAAATAATATTTAATTATAATAACAGTGTAGGCATATCAACGTTTTTAAAGTTCCTTTTCTAAACTGCCCAAGAATGTAGTTTTACGCAGTAAAGGTGCTCAAGAAATTTTTGTTTTTATAAATTTAATTAGGTGCTAACAGCACTTATGCTAATGAAGGAAGTTGATGAGGCAGCCCTCGTGCAATTACAGGCAAGTACATAATCTCTGTCAGTGCTTTATCGTTAGGCTTTATTTGAAGTTATCAAGTGGATGCAGTTGACCTGGATGTGGGTAGATGTTCCTGGTGCTCTCATACTTGTATCCTGTCGGACAGCAATTTGGGGGAAACAGTCATGATTACGTTCTCTGTAAAGTGACATGGCAACGTGCTGATAAAATAGTATCAGCTCCCAAAGGTAGATAGAGAAGAAAAAAAAAATATCTGTAGGGTGAGAGAAAGCAGCACTAAGCAGCAGACAAATGGAGACATAGTAGGGAACGCTTGGGACTGTCTAGTAAAATCACGGATGCACGAAAGAGTCCTAAGTGGAATGTAAAAGTAATATGGACATGTTTATAAAATTCTGAAGAGGGAAGACCAACCTACAAGACCCGAGGGAACCTTGGGTAATTTCAAGGGCAAAGGGGCAGAGTTAGGTGAGCCATGCTGAATGCCAGTGTTCTGATAGCCAGCAAACCAGAGTACACTCAGTGTAGTAACTTACTGGTTATATTCTCTAAGGAATCATCTAGATGATTTGGGACAAAGGTAATACACTTGCCAAAGATGCTTATAATTTATTAATGAGGCTCATGGGTCGCATGATTTTTTTTTTTGAATTTGTGTGATAGACATAATTTGAAATACTCTTACTGGGAGGTATATTTGGAAGGTTAGATATTGGGAAGTCTAGTTTTTGGGCGCTGGAAAAGATTTATGTCCTAAACCAGAGATTTAATTAGGCCTCAAAATATGCAAAGTAATTTCCCTGACTTCCTCTCTCAGAATTAATTATAGATTCCCCTACTTGTTCCAAAAAATGCATTATATATCATGACCCAAATTCACCTAATTTCTACCCTTATCTCCCAATTCTGCCTGTGTTCGTGCCTAATAAAATAGAATTTACATTTCTATTCCCTAAGCAGTTCTGCTTTTCTGACACAGTACATTGCCTGAGCCCTGGGAAATCATTAACTCTACCAGACTTTTGTCTCTTTCAAGGTGTGAGTCAGGGCCTCCAACCTTCAGGGATTTTCATTTATCTCTGAGAATTGTGACTGCTTGCCTGACTCCCTTTTGGAATGTCCAGGTTGTTTACACGGGAAACATTTAGAACAATATAAAGCCCACCTGAGTTAGTCTTTTCTTTTCTTTCTTTCTTTTTTCTTGTCACAGGGAACCCGCCCATTCCTACCCTCACCCCCACCCCCACCTCTGTCCCCTGGATTTTTGTTTTGGTGGTAGATGTCATTGTGTCTAACCCAGAAATTGCTTTATATGAAGAAATCGCAGGGGTGGGAATGGTGAGGGCCAAGGATAGAGGGAGCTGGTGTGTTCTATGTAAGACATTAACATTTTAGATGGGGATCCTTAGAAAGCAGCTAAATGTAGAAGTGTGAGGTAGAGCTCTTGCATAAAGGTTCCCTGAGGTGGGATGAAGGCTCGGACAAGAAGACTGCAGAACTAATTCCAAGCTACCTATGCTGACTGAAGGTGATCTTCTTGTGCGCTCTCTCTCTCTCTCCCTCTCTCTCTCTCTTTCCTTTTATTTTCTTTTACCCATTTCAATTACCAAACCGTGTGACTTCCTAGAGTACCGACAAAGTGGGTCCATTCCAGACTGGGGGTAGTTTGGGGGGTAGGGGAAGTGATGGGTATGGTGTTAAGAGAAAGACAATGCTGAGAGCTGCACGATCCTTTGTTCGAGTCGTTGACACGTTTGTCTCATGTTTTGTGTTCCACTTTAGATTAGAAAGGCACATCATTTAAACCCTGATAGCCCAGAGGCTCATCCATAAGGCAATAATCTTTAGCTCTCTGTTACACAGTGAGGAAGGAAAACCAAAGGCGTTCTCATCAGAGGCTCTGCTCCATCTAAGAAATGAGAAAAGTGAATGGTATGTATTTGCTGTTAATCGTTGCTGCTCTTGCTGTTGCTGCTCTTGCTGCTGCTGCTCTTCCACGGGCACCAAAACCCCCTCCCCATCAACGTGATCGTCATCCTAGCAACTTTTTTCTAGAGCACTGAAGTGACGTGGGTTGGCAGCAGGAGAAGCTATTTGAACTGCTGAGACCTTTAGCCTTCTCCAGTAAATGGTAGATATGTCTCTTGAATGTCTCTTCTTGAAAACATGAATTTCACTTTTTTTTTTTTTCTGGAGCTGAGGACCGAACCCAGGGCCTTGTGCTTGCTAGGCAAGCGCTCTACCACTGAGCTAAGTCCCCAACCCCCTGGATTTCACTTTCAAGTGTTGATATTTACATATCTCTTTCCTTCTCTCGGCAAATAATAATATGTAAAATTCTAAAAATGAGGCCTGTGGAACTTATTAAGGCCTGGTTCTGGCCACGGCCCCATGCTTCCAGAAATAAAACTCAAACTCGAAATATTTACGAACGCCTTGGCCATATAGCTGGGCTCGACTTTGATTAGATCATCACTAAAGACAACCCATTTATTTGAACCTACATTCTGCCACATGGCTGGTTACCTGCGCTCAGATATCATGCATCTGTCTCCTCACATCTTCCCGGGGTGATCCCCTTGCCTAGTTCTATCCCAAAATCCCATCTGCCTCCTGGATGTCCAACCTTCCGTTTCCTGCCTAAGCTACAGGATATGGGCTTTTTTGATTGACAGGTGATGCATTCATATGATACATGAAAGAAGATATTTTCTCTACAGAGGAACAAGAAGTCTGCCCCTCTGTGTTATTCTCAATATTTTGTGTTACTGTCATTGGCAATTCTCGTGTCTCTCAGAGAATGGCAGTTTAAATATGGATCAATATATATAGATGATTTTCTTGATCGTGATTTATACATACACACACATGCGTGCACACACACAATACGTGTAGCCATGCATCCAAGAAGAGACAGGGAACTGGAGTGTATGTTGCATTGGTTATGAGACTTCATTTTTCTCATTTATTGAGAAAATATTGACGGAAAGTTTCTATAATTCGTTGAACAAGAGTGGCAGTTATTACAAATTGAAAGGCTGTATTGCAATTGAAAATGGAAAAATGAGATCTGCATTAGAGACTATTTTAGAGCAGTTTAATTCAGAAACCAACATGAATTCATTGTATTAAACGAAGTATCCCTTAACTCGAAAGTCATCATCTCAAAACTTAAGAATGTCTAATGATCATCGTCCAATCCCAGCTCACCCTTTGCAAATGATGGAGTCTCATGTATTAAAAGGAAATTAATTTTAAGTCTACCTATTTTACGTGTATTCTTAGAAGACATTTTTCACATAAGTAACGTCAGGAGGAAATGTTGCCTTACTGGAAAGTGAAGCAGTCTGTAAAGCTTTTGACTTTCTTACAGACTTCCAAGGGAAATAAAGCCTGTAACCATCCCATAGCATTCTTCAGAATGTAAAGGAGTCTGTAGGACATACTTGTAGCACCACACAGGAGGACCACATCCGGGTTGTACAGACTAACTTCCTCCAGTTGTCAGAACTGTCTGTCTTTGAAGAAGTTACTTACCCTCTCTAAACATACTTCCCCAATGGGACAATGGGACTCCTTTAGTATTGAGTGTTACAACCAACATGGTGTTTAATGCGGAATGGTCGAACTGGAAAAGAAACCACAGTTCTTTGGGTTGCCAAATTGCTTGCACACATGGGTAGACCGATTCTATTTTTGTCTCCAAAGGAAGATAGGAGTGCTTACCAACCAAAGACTGTCATAGCTTCAAATGAACACTGGGTTTTCTGTTTCCTCCACATGAGGGTTACTGACAGATACTCAATCGCACACTCTCTTAGTTAGAAGGGACCACCAAACTCAAACTGTGGTCCCACTGAGATGTGTTCGGAAAGAGGCCACCTTTCTGATTTTAGGGCAGATAATAGAGAGGGGAGGCCTTGGAAGTGTTGCGGCTCTGAAGGAAAAGGTTTCCTCTACAGAAGTTCTGCTCTGGCTGCCTGGAAAGTCTCCCAGTGCCAGTACCACAGCTCTGCTCAGCCGAGGATAGTCAGGAGCCAAGGGATGTGACCACAAAGTCACATCCCACAGCTTTACCACAAAACTCACACAAGAGATTTATTGGGAAATCCAGGAGGATGGCTATCTCTGCTCCATCAGTAAGCAGCAGGTGATTGGATAGAATGCAGGGTTTCTATATGGGGGGTTGTAGGTGGGTAAAGCTTTCCAGTGTAGTCTGGGATGAAAGGGATTATGTGGCCTGATTGTTGGGGAAAACTTGGGGATTTGCAGGGTTTTCTTTTCCCTTGGAAAGCTGGTCCTAATGACTCTCTAGCCTCAGGGCTGGGAAGGTCCTTAGAGTGGTTACACAACAACCATTAAGGCTGTTCGGGAAGTTTGGAGGAAGGGCCAGACAGCTGGAGCTCCTCAGGTATGTGTGTCAGGGAGCACGTTCCTGCCTTGATGCCTTAGGGGTTTACAAAGTTCACAAAGGGAGTCTTGGCATGTTCCCTGATGCCTGAATAGCCAACAATCGTGAGGAGTGAAAAGGTTAAATCATGTATATGGCTCACCCTGGGTTTTCTACAATATGTCTTCACTTCCTTTCCAAACGTAGTTCTTTGAGGCGTTCCATTCTGGCCTGAACATCTTTAGTGTATTTTTCTTACACACATTCCTTTAATGTTCAAATCTATTTCACGGGCTGTTTCCTGTTCCTCACTATATTTCTGATAAAAAAAATAACATCAATATAAAGAACTGTTTGTGATTTTGCCATATTCACTATCAGAATATGTTTAAAAGAAGTTCGTGTATAGATCTTTAGATTCTCAAGTGCTTGAGATGCCTGATCTGTTCATCAAGCAACCCTACTTTAACAAACAACAAAAACACAATGCTCTGGCTAGTTAAGGAATCATGGTGCATGCAAATCATCACTGTGGAAACCAAGTTAAGTGTTAGTACACTAAGATGATGTCGGGTGCTAATCTGTTCGAGTGACCAATACATTTAAAACCAACTGCAAACTAGTCTGTCCAACTGAAAGTTCAACAGGCTTAGTGAGCCAAATAATCATGTCTCTCATTTGGGACAACGCTGCATCAAAGATTCAAATTTAACTTAAAAAGTTTCCACCTTGAAAAGGCTCCAGACTCGATTCCTGGCATCTGCGAAGGCCGCTCACAACCGTCCATTATAGGGGATCTAGTGCCAACTTCTGACTTTGCAGGCTCCAGGCAAGCATGCAGTGCACTTACAGGCAGGCAAAAGGCTCACACAAATAAAATAAAATAAATGAAATCTGTTTTATAAAAGCATTACATTTATTTCAATGGACGTTAATAGCAGTTACTAAGAAACTGATTTTTTTTATTGGTTGTTTTATTTATTTACATTTCAAATGTTGTCCCCCTTCCCGGTTTCCTCTCTGCAAACCCCCTATCTCACCTCCCCTGCTTCTATGAGGGTGCTCACCCACCCACTCCCATCTACATCTAATAGAGGGCTAATATCCAATATATATAAAGAACACAAGAAGTTAGACTCCAGAGAACCAAATAACCCTGTTAAAAAATTGAGTATAGAGCTAAACAAAGAATTTTCAACTGAAGAATCTCAAATGGCCAAGAAGCACCTAAAGAAATGTTCGATATCCTTAGTCATCAGGAGAATGCAAATCAAAACAACTGGCTAGTTTTGTGTGTCAACTTGACACAAGCTGCAGTTATCACAGAAAAGGAGCCTCAGTTGTGGAAATGCCTCCATGAAACCCAGCTGTAAGGCAT
Organism: Rattus norvegicus; assembly: GCF_021556685.1. Classification (NCBI taxonomy): domain Eukaryota; kingdom Metazoa; phylum Chordata; class Mammalia; order Rodentia; family Muridae; genus Rattus; species Rattus norvegicus. The sequence goes on along the minus strand of NC_141553.1, from coordinate 16,699,583 downwards.
TTTCTCAACTAGTGATCAAGGGAGGAGGACCCAGCCCATTGTGGGTGGGGCCGTCCCTGGGCTGGTGGTCTTGGGTTCTATAAGAACAAGCTGAGCAAGCCAGGGGAAGCAAGCCAGTAAGAAACATCCTTCCATGGCCTCTGCATCAGCTCCTGCTTCCTGACCTGCTTGAGTTCCAGTCCTGATTTCCTTTGGTGATGAACAGCCCTGTGGAAATGTAAGCTGAATAAACCCTTTCATTCCCACTTGCTTCTTGGTCATGATGTTTGTGCAGGAATAGAAACCCTAACTAAGACAGACCCTGAGATTCCACCTCACACCAATCAGAATGGCTAAGATCAAAAAACTCCAGTGACAGCAGATGCTAGTGAGTATATGGAGAAAAAGGAACACTCCTCCATTGCTGGTGGGATTGTAAGCTGGTACAACCACTCTGGAAATCAGTCTGGTTGTTCCTCCGGAAATTGGACATAGTACTGCCTAAGGACCCAGCTATACCACTCCTGGGCATATACCCAAAAGATGCTCCAACATATAACAAGGACACGTGCTCCAATATGTTCATAGTAGCCTAAGAAGCTGGGAAGAATCCAGATGTCCCTCAACAGAGGGATGGATACAGAAAATGTGGTACATCTACACAATGGAGTACCACTCAGCTTTCAAAAAACAATGACTTCATGAAATTCTTAGGCAAATGAATGGAACTAGACAATATCATCCTGAGTAAAGACATAGTCACAAAAGAACACACATGGTGTGTACTCACTGATGAGTGGATATTAGGAAAAAAGTTCGGAATCCCCATGATAAAACTCACAGACCATATGAAGGTCAAGAAGAAGGAAGGCCAAAGTGTGATGCCTTAGTCCTACTTAGAAGGAGGAAAAGTAATCATGGAAAGTAGAGGGTGGGAGGGACTTGGGAGGAAAAGAGGAGGGGAAAGGAGAAAAAGGGGGCAGGGTCAGGTGTGGGAGGAGACAGGAGATGTACAGACGAAGGAAATTGAATAGAGTTCTGTAGCAACGGGGAATGGGAAACTGGGGGTAGCCACCAGAAAGTCCCAAATGCCAGGAAAGCAAGAGACTCCCAGGAACCTACAGAGATAACATTGCCTGAAATGACAACAAAGGGGAGAGAGAACCTATAGAGGCCATATCTAGGGGTTAGGCATGGTCCCCGGTTGAAGGATGGGACCACCCACCCTTCTTAAAATTTTTAACGCAGAATTGCTCCTGTCTAAAGGAACTACAGGGACAAAGAGTGGAGCAGAGACTGAAGGAAAGGCCATCCAGAGACTGCCCCACCTCCGGATCTATCCCATGTGCAGTCACCAAACTCAGTCACTATTGCTGATGCAAAGTTCTTGCTGACTTGAGCCTGATAGGGTTGTCTCCTGAGAGGATCTGGCCGAGCCCTACTGATACAGATGAGGATGGTTGCAGCTAACCATCGGACTGAGCACGGGGACCCCAATGGAGGAGTTAGGGGAAGGACTGAAGGAACTGAAGGAGTTTGTAACCCCATAGGAAGAACGACATTATCAACCAACCGGACCTTCCAGAGCTCCCAGGGACTAAACCACCAACCGAAGCGTACACATGGAGGGACCCATGACTCCAGCCACATATGTAGCAGAGAATGGTGTTGTCTGACATCAATAGAAGGAGCAGCCCTTGGTCTTGGGAAGTAACTGATTTTGTAATGGGGGAAAAGTTGAGATCCTAAGACTGAGAAGTTGGATAGGATTGATTAATAATGACTATTTAATCTCTCATTCTTGAAAATTATAATCACATAGCTTTGGGGCAGGTATTATAAAGTTCAGTGACTTTTCTTTTTTTAATGTTTGTACTCTATACCAGTTCTAGTGTCATTTGACATGGGAGCCAATGTGAGTAATTAAGATGCCTTGGCCTTAATTTTCTCATGTGAATTTTGATAATAATAATCACATTGTTTACTGACTGCACCGACAAATAAGTGGAATGCGGCTTTGATGTTGCTTCTTTCCTTCAGTTTTTCTCCTGCCCAATGCTGGTGACTTTTTTGATAAGTTGAACTGATGTCTAAAAATCAAAGTTCATTTTTTAGTTGTCAATAATATTTGGCCACTTCCTTATAATGTATATGTGCATACATGTGAAAGTCAGAGGATAAGCTTGTTGTCCTCCATAGGAACATCTACTCCCTCTGAGAAAGGGTCTTTAATTGGGTTTTCAGTCACCAATTAGGCTGAGCTGAGCCTCAGGGATCATGGTATTTCTGCCTATCCATGATATAGAATGTTATATTTAAACACACCCATACAGTATATAGTAATCAAACTATGGTAATTAATATTCATTTCTTCTTAAATGTTATTCTTTCTATGTAGCGTGTGTAAGCCAATTATATACTTCAAAACAACTATAGGATTAGCTACTTTGAAAGCTTTTCTAGGGCCTCACTCTTGCATGGTAGAGATATAATTTTCTTTCCATTACGTCTTAATGAAGAAGGCAAAATGGGCTGGAGAGATGGCTCAGCAGTTAAGGACACTGACTGCTCTTCCAGAGGTCCTGAGTTCAAATCCCAGCAACCACATAGTGGCTCACAACCCTCTGTAGTGAGATCTGATGCCTTCTTCTGGTGTGTCTGAAGACAGTGATGGTGTGTACTTATATATAATAGTTAAATCTTTAAAAAAATAAAGAAAGCAAAGGGTCAAAATATTTCAGTATTGTGTTTGAGCTGACACTCAGCCTGGACTATCAAAATATTCTGTCAACTGTTGTATTGAACTGTACAGGCTGTTACTGTGGACTCCTGAGTTTATATAGAGAGCATCTGTAACATGTTTGTTGTGTGCTAGGAAATGATTGATGTGCCATGAATATTGAAATAATTCCTCAATGAGACTGGTTGGAATCTTAGCACTAGTTGATAAAGTAACAACGAAGGGGCTGTTCATATTGTTAGCCATTGCCTATATATTATAAAATAACTCAACACTTACGTGTACACCCACCCACACACACACACACAAATGCTGTGTAACTATAAAGAGCTCTTAATAAGATGATTTCTAATTGCATTACATCGTTTTCTAGAAACATGACACGATTTCACCCTTCTTTATGTCTGAATAAAATTTCCCTATATTTGTATGCAGTATTTTGTCTATGTAATTGCATAGTGACACCCAGGTTGATTATTGTGTACAGTGCTACAATAAGCACGATTGAACAGTTATCTCTGTGATATTGTGACTCAGAGTCTTTGAGTATATGCCCAGAGGTGGTACAGCTGGCTCATATGGTAGTGATACTTTTAGGGTTTTAAGAAATGTTCCTACCAGTTTCCATTGCGGCTGGATGAATTTCCATTTCCCTCAGCACATCTAAAGGTTTCTTTTCTCCCACATTTTTTTAAAGCATCTGTGGTTGTGTGATGAACTATGTTTTGAATAAAAAAAAAACATTGTGTAAGTAAAAATCCACCATCCAAGAAAGTAGAAGAAATGTTAAAAACAAATCATGTCTGAATAAGATTTTTTTAATCTGAAATAAATGATGATTGAAACTGATCAACAATAAGAGGTAAACAGTTAGAGCAAACAATTAACTTAGAATGTATGGATGGTAAATTTATTAAGGAAATGTGAGTTAATTACAGTAACCATTTAGTACATTGCATAGCCATAAGAATTGTTGAAATGGAAAGGACAAATCGCACCCATGTCATGACCCCAGGCACATAAGTTGTATGTCAGAATGACAAAGATGTGTTCCTGATTCACCTATAAACTAGTTACGTCATGAACACCATATTTGTCACAAGCAAGATGGTAAGATACAAGGATCTCTAAAATTGGGAAAGGTCTACTCTATTTCAAGATACTATACATCATGCCGTATGGTTACTGCCAGTTGCTACATATTTTCATCAAAAGAATGGATGAGATATGGACTCACAGTTTGGAGCAGAGACTGAAGGAACAGCCATTCAGAGCCTGGCCCACATGTGGCATATATATATATACATACACACACACATATATATATACATATATACATATACATATATATACATATATTATACACACACACACACACACACACACACACACACACACACACACACAGTGCTACCAAAACTAGATAAGATGGATGAAGCTAAGAAGTGCATGGTGACAGGAACCAGATATAGATGTCTCCTGAGAGACACAGCCGGAGCATGTCAAATACAGAGGTGAATGCTGGCAGCAAACCATTGAACTGAGAACAGGACCCCCGTTGGAGGAATTAGAGAAAGGATTAAAAGAGCTGAAGGGGTTTGCAACCCCATAAGGTCAATAATACCAACCAACCAGAGCTCCCAGGGACTAAACCACTACCCAAAGAGTACACATGACAGACCCAGGGCTCCAACTGCATATGTAGCAGAGGATGGCCTTGTTGGGCACCAATGGGAGAAGAAGCCCTTGGTCCTGCCAAGGTTGGACCCCCAGTGTAGGGAATGTCGGGTGGTTGGGGAGGGGAACACACTTATAAAAGAAGGGGAGAGGGATGGAATAGGGGACTTATGGACGGGAAACCGGGAAAGGGAATAACATTTGAAATGTAAATTTAAAAAAAATCTAGTAAAAGAAAGAAAATTTTAATCCCATAAAAAATAACAAAAATGAATGTAAAGTGATTTTCAGTGTAATCACCTGCGTGATATCTGTAGTAAGTACCTATGTAAGGAACTGCTTGCTTGTTCTCCTCCTTCCTTCTTTCCTTTTTTCTTCCTCTCTCTCTCTCTCTCTCTCTCTCTCTCTCTCTCTCTCTCTCTCTCTCTCTCTCTCTCCCCCCTCCTCCTCCCCCTGCTCCTCCTCTAATTTTATTTTAGTAAAGAACACCGTGAAAATATCAAAATGATGTTTATGATGGCACATAAAACTTGGACATAATATAGTTACATTCACAGTGTTCACAGGAGGAATTTGAGAGGATTTGACGACAAATAAAGGAGCTAGACACTTTCTTTCGTGAGCTTCCAGTTGTGACATCAAATAAAAGTGCTCCAAGGCAGAGAGGGTGCTCCTTTTGAGGGACCCGAGGAAGAAGTCAAATCACCCTTTCTTTTTTTTTTTTTTTAAAGATCTTTATCCAAAAATATACCAAGAACTAAAGAAGTTAGACTCCAGAAAACCAAATAACCCTATTAAAAAACGGGGTACAAGGGTTGGGGATTTAGCTCAGTGGTAGAGCGCTTGCCTAGAGGCCCTGGGTTCGGTCCCCAGCTCCGGAAAAAAAAAGGGGGGGGGGTACATAGTTAAACAGAATTCTCAACTGCGGAATCTCCAATGGCTGAGAGGCACCTAAAGAAATGTTCAACAGCCTTAATCATCAGAGAAATGCAAATCGAAACGATCCAGAGATTTCACCCTACACCAATCAGAATGGCTGAGATCAAAAACTCACTCAGGTGAGTGGCCATACCCGCTTGCCTTTCAAACTGGAAACCGGAGAGAAAAGTTTGCCCTTGCATGTTGCCCTCTGTGGACCCCTTTTCCCTAATTCTCTGCTCCCCATCGGTCTGTGGCTACAGATTGTCACTGGGAGGGACCCTGGTTCCCTCTGTACCCTTCTTCTAATGGGACACCCTGGCACCTTTCCTCTGACCTCAGTCAACAACTGAGCCATATTTCCCCCAGGAAGTGGCCTAGGAGAAGCTGCCCTGAGCTTGTAACTGGAAGACCCCCAGCTCCGCCCCCAACTCCTCACCCCTCTCTGGTGCACCTACTCTTGGCCCAGCATCTGGAGGTGAGCCTTTTGTCAGGACTGAAGCCGCCAAAAGGGCAAGGCAGGCAGTGCCTACAAGTGTTTTGCTGGATTATGGCTGGAAGGCAGCCTCTGTCTCATCTGCAGTTCAAGCCTGACTCTTTGACTCAAAGCTAGCTCGGTGACACTGTCAGGTTGCTCCTGAATATTCTGGAAGGGGGCGGGGCTCTTCACCCCCCCCCCCATACCCCCGCGGCCAGACTGGACGCAGAAAAATGACCAAATCAGTATTTTTTTTAAGGAAATATAACTGTGGAAAGGGTCCTACGCAGAAAAATGACCAAATCAGTATTTTTTTTTAAGGAAATATAACTGTGGAAAGGGTCCTAGGCAAGCCTGCCCTATTGGTTGCAGTCACGAGTGGTCTTGAGGGGAGATGCTTGGCGCCTGTCACTGCCTCCCTAGAGGCTTCCCTCCCTTCTGCCTGTCCACCCCAGCCCTCGCTCTGTGATTGGTGCTCTCAGTCTTCCCAGACACCTCAGGGGATGCTGGGTGGGAGAAAGTTAGATGTGTCCCTCCCTGGGAGCCCTTGAATAAACCTCAGGGGGCCCTTTCCCAGCTACCCCATTTTACCTACTCCCCAACACCTTGCATTTCACTCTGGGTGTCTCCAGCTTTTATTTTTTTGTAATTGTCATTTGCATAACTCTGAAGACCCAGGATAGTAGCTTCGAACTGGAAAATAAAGTAACACCAAATCTGAAACAAACAAACAAACAAACAAAAACCAAAAAAACCTTTTATGACAGCAGATGCTGTCGAGGATGCGGAGAAAGAGGAACACTCTGTTGATAGTGGGATTGCAAACTGGTACAACCACTCTGGAAATCAATCTGGCAGTTCCTCAGAAAACTGGAAATAGTTTTACCTGAGGACCCAGCTATACCACTCCTGGGCATATACCCAAAAGATGTTCCAACATATAACAAGGACACATGCCCCACTATGTTCATAGAAGCCTTATGTGTGATAACCAGAAGCTGGAAACAACTGAAAAATGGATATTGAAAATGTTCATTTACACAATGGAATACTACTACTCGGCTAGTACAAACGGGGACATCACGAATTTTGCAGGCAAATGGATGGAGCTAGAAAGTATCATCCTGAGGAAACCCAGACCCAAAAGGTCTCGTATGTAACTTGTACATGATATGTAATTACTGATAAGTGGATATTAGCTAAAAAGTTCAGAATACCCATGATGCAACTCATAGACCATATGAAGCTGTGTATGTATCCACAAGAAGGGTACCTCAGATTTATTTTTTAAGATTTATTTTATTTATACTAGTACAGTATAGCTGTCTTCAGACACACCAGAAGAGGGCATCAGATCCCATTATAGATGGTTGTGAGCCATGTGGTTGCTGGGATTTGAACTCAGGACCTCTGGAAGAGCAATCAGTGCTCTTAACCGCTGAGCCATCTCTCCATCCCATCAAGTCATTCTTAATGATACCTATGTTTTAATGCTTTTGACATTCAAAATCTTCTCACTACACCTCTCTCTCTCTTTCCCTCCCTCCCTCTTCTTTTTTCTGCGCCCCTATCTATCTTATTATTATTGCTTTATTTTACACACACACACACACACACACACACACACACACACACACACACACACACTACATGTGTGTTTGGTATGTCTCTGTACTGTGTGGATACCTGTGGCTTTGAAACCCAGATGAGAGGTTCCTGTGGAACTATAGGTTTAGGTGGTTGTAAGCCACCATATTGATTCTCAGAAGCAAACCCTGGTCCTCTGGAAGAGCAGTCAGTGCTCTTACCTGGCGAGCCATCTCAGCAGCCCTCTTCCGTTTTCTCTCTTGCTAATGGAAACAGACATGAGTACTAAGACATTGTGCACTAATTTCAACCTTGGAGAGAAACAGCTATGTTTAAATAATAATTAAAAAAATCAGTGTTTAATAGCTTTATTCATTTTTTAAAATTCTGTATGTAATGCACAGTTTATGTCTATACATCTTCCTGGATGTTGGTGATTGCTAGAAAGGGCTTTTACATTTTTGCAGCGTCTCTTTCTGTGTCTCTGCTTTAGTTAGCTTTGGTTGCCTTTTGCCTCTGTATCTGTCTTTATGTCTCTATTTCTATTGCTATGTCTTTGTCTCAGTGTCTTCCTGTATTTCCACATATGTATCTTTGTCTTGGTATTTATTTTTGCGTCTCACTTTTATCTACCATGAATTTTCACAAATGTGTAAAATAAAAACCTCTGAGGCTAAGTATGATGGTACATGCGGATAATCTCAGCACTCCAGAGGCTGAGGCAGGATGATTTCCATTAGTTCAGGACCAGTGTGGGTTACCTGGGGATACCTTGTCTCAACAACAACAATCCATTTGTTTTGAACACAAAGTAAAATCGAACATGAATGTTAAGCATGTTATCTCATGATATAATCTAATCGAATAGACAGACACAGAAGAAATATTCTTTTCTATTAAAGTAAACGGATTCTTCTTGCCCAGAATGCCCCTGTCCCACACAGATCTCTTATACCATGGAAACTGGAAACTACATTTGGGTTTCAGTAAACTTAGGTAATTCCTCTTTTCTGGATGGACTTTTCACGTGCACCATTAGTAGGAGTACTGGTGCTAACCAGTACTGTGGTTTCTGTAATTTTCTCCTTCTGTCTGTTGAGAGGTGCTGAGATTTGCGTAATCAGTACACTCAAAACTTGAAGGAGTCCATCAGAAAACAAAAACCAAAACAAAAAAAAAAACCAAAACAAAACAACAGACCAGGACAGCATTCCTTTATGGGTTTCTTTTATTCTTGTGACGTCTCTTTTGTACATAGTTTTTCTCAGAATCAATTTAGGTAGGGAGATCATTGGAGTAGTAAGGAGATATTCAGTAGAGAAAATGAGGGGTTCTCTTCCATCAGACTTCCTGTTATAGTTACTGTAGATCAGTAACTATACTAGTACTGTACTGCCTATGCTTTCCAAATAATTAATTAATTAATTAATTTTCTGCCTCTATACTCATTCCTCAGTACCTCTCCAGCAATGCCTCATCTGACCAAATAAGCATTAATAATGCACTGCTCTGTTGCTAAAAGCACACCCTTGAGAATACCTTGTTACGCTAAGTGTTTTATCTATGGTAAAACACCTTATATAGCAGCTCATGGTGAGTGGAACCTCTGACATACAATAAAGTAATGACAGGATACAGGCAGACATAGCATGAATTACTGTAATGCATTTGTCCCTGGTAGGGTAGTTTAACATATTAATCAAATAGGTATTAACAGTAGCTTAAAGCAATACGCATCAACTGTTACCACCTTAGAGGTTATAATTCTAACTTTAGCCAAGGTACATTTCTTCCGAGGCAGCTGTACCCTTGATTGTCTTGGTTTCTAGAGACCTAGCACATGCATTGACTGACAGAGCATCTCACAGTGCTCCCATCTCTTGATTCTCACGTACCGACTCTCACTACCCCCCTCTTATAAGGATTCTTCTTAGGAGGGTGGACCCACCCACATAATGCTGAGTAGTGGTTTAATGTCAGTGTCACCAACTACATCTGTCTACAGAGTCCTCTGGACTGTCGAAGGTAACACATTCACATACGCACACCCCTGGGGCCACCGTAGAATCAACTCCACACGGGGTATTCAATGAGAGCAGCATTCAGCCTGTGAGCTGGAAACAAGCTGAAGTTTGCACATCAGTGACCAGGGTTGGAGGAAGAGCAACCTGAAACAACTCATCCTGGAGTGACCGATATAGTTGCCCCGGGTTATGTAGCAGAAAACATGAATTCACACATTCGCTGAATCAAGGCTGTCATGGCACTTACTGTCAGAGGGTCAGAATGGCTCTTGAGAGTCCAGTGATCAGTCCTGATCCTTGTTAATCCCGCTACTAATAAAAAGTGAAAATCAGGCCTGTCACTAAGACAGGAGGTGGATATGGTCTCTAAGCAACCACAGTTCCATTCCAGTGAGCTGTCTTCTCTCTGTCTCTGTCTGTTTCAGTCTCTGTCTCTCTGTCTCTCTGTCTCTGTCTCTCTCTGTCTCTCTCTGTCTCTCTCTGTCTCTCTCTGTCTCTGTCTCTCTGTCTCTGTCTCTGTCTCTCTCTCTCTCTCTCTGTGTATGTTGGACTCCAAATTTTTCCACCTTAGCTGCTTTCCACATCGTCCTTATATTTTAGAGTCAATATTTATAAAAACCTGACAATCGCAGGGCTTGGTGGCACTCACTAATCATAGCACTTTGGAAGCAGTGGGAGGTGGATCTCTGTGACTCTGAAGCCATCCTGGTTTACTTAGTAAGTTCAAAGGCAGCAGAGGCTACATACCTTTTCTGAAAAAGCAAACAAACAAAGCCTGACACTCATTATTTTCTCCTCCCTACCAATGTGTGTGTGTGTGTGTGTGTGTGTGTGTGTGTATGTGTGTGCGCGCGCGCGTGCGTGTGTGCGAGAGTGTGCGTGAGTGTGCGCGTTGCAGTAAAAAACATAAGATGGTTTCTTTTATCCCGTGCTAGTGTTGGCTCCATACATAGGGCCACATGGCATCCGGGGGATATTTTCATCTCAGTCAGCAAAGCGTCTGTACTGGCTAGTTTTGTGTGTCAATTTGACAAAAGCTGGAGTTATCACAGAAAAGGAGCCTCAGTTGTGGAAATTGCCTCCATGAGACCCAGCTGTAAGGCATTTTCTCAACTAGTGATCAAGGTGGGGAGGGCCCCTTGTGGGTGGTGCCGTCCCTGGGCTGGTGGTCCTGGGTTCTATAAGAGAGCAAGCTGAGCAAGCCAGGGGAAGCAAGCCAGTAAGTAACATCCTTCCATGGCCTCTGCATCAGCTCCTGCTTCCTGACCTGTTTGAGTTCCAATCCTGACTTCCTTTGGTGATGAACAGGCATGTGGAAGTGTAAGCTGAATACACCCTTTCCTCCCCAACTTGCTTCTTGATCATGATGTTTGCGCAGTAATACAAACCCTGACTCAGCGTCTCACCTGCTAAGCTCCATCCCATATCACACTGCCGATGGCTACTCTCTGAGCCTGGCAGCAATCTCTCTGCCCATCTAGCTCCCAAGGCAGATCACTGCCATGCCAGATATATACATACCAATTCTGTGGCTGGCCTGGTGCTTCCCGCCACTGTATACTCTCTTCAACTCAATTAAGTCTCCACGGGAAAGAACACACCACACAATATCCTCTGATCTAATTGATAAGATATAATTTGTCCATGTAGACAACACAAAATCCTGTACATACCCATCCCTTAAAACTAGTCCTAACAACCTGTATTTATGTGCAGAGAAGAACCTTAACTTCTGCCGCCATGTTCTCCCAGCTCCTTCTCCTTGCTCTGGTCTCCTCTCCTCATTAAAACTTTTCTCCTGCCCATCTTTCTTTCTCATCTCCAAATGACAGGCTTCGTTCTATCCTGTACCTGTCTTCACCTGCACAATGACATCAACTTACACTTCACCCTTTCTGTCTAATTAAAACAAACAAACAAACAAACAACTTTTCTCTTAGAGAGTGGTGCCGGGAAAAGTTTTTGCAAGGTGGGAGAGGGGGAAGGGAAGGATCAAGATAGAGACTACCGAGGAGGATGGTTCAGATTTAGGTGAACCAGATCAATTTTATCTTGTCTAGGTGGGCGGTTTATATCTTTATCAATTGGCAGCAAATTTATTGTGTGGATGAATTGCGGATTGGGATTTAACATGCAAATCTGATTGCTAAATTACAAGTTTCTGGAACTTTGATTTTACCCGGCTAAAGAGGACAGTGTGTGAAAGAAATGACTGAGAGGCTGTTGGAGCATGAGGATCTGGTTCTGTTGCCTGTGCAGAGTGAGAACACGCAGGGCACACAGAATGAGGTGTGTGTGTGTATGTGTGTGGTGTATGTGTGTAAATGTGTATGTGTGTGTGTGTCTGTGTGTTTATGTGTGGTGTGTGTGTTTATGTGTGTGGTGTGTGGTGTATGTGTGTGTGTATGTGTGTGTGTGTTTATGTGTGTGGTGTATGTGTGTGTGTGTATATGTGTGTATGTGTGTGTGTCTGTGTGTTTATGTGTGGTGTGTGTGTCTGTGGTGTGTGTGTGTATGTATGTGTGTGTGTTTATGTATATGGTGTATGTATGTGTGTGTGTTTATGTGTGTGGTGTATGTACGTGTGTCTGTGTGTGTGTATGTGTGTTTATGTGTGTTGTGTGTGTGTATGTATGTGTGTGTATGTGGTATGTGTGTCTGTGTGTCTCTCTGTGTGTCTGTGGTGTGTGTGTGTGTATGTATGTGTTTATGTGTGTGGTGTATGTATGTGTGTATGTGTGTTTATGTGTTGTGTGTGTTATGTGTGTATGTGTGTGTGTTGTGTGTGTGTGTGTGTGTGTGGTATGTGTGTCTGTGTGTCTCTCTGTGTGGTGTGTGTGAGGTCCCTGGAACTATTTACATTTTTTTGTCTCACAAAGGCACAGAGTTGAGAAATTGCTGTCTTCCTCTGAGATGAATCTCATTTCTTTGCAAATGCACTTGACTAACTGGCCTAATGCTAATGCGCACGGTTGAGCAGGCTGACACAGTGTGGTGTGAGTTTCCCCTCGGTTTGTGCATCAATTCCTCCCCCAAAATAATACCCTTCTGTAGTGTGGACCTGAAACTTCAAGACTTGTATTCTGAACCAAAGCTCCAAAGTCCAGTGCACTTGTGCCTCTGATTGGAACCCAGAAGCAGGGTACAGAGATGAGCTATGATGCAGAATGGGCAACGAGAGAGCTTTGGAAGATGAAGAGGCAAGTGAACTCTAGAGAAGTCAGCGAGGGCAGCAGTTGGGAAACCAAGAGGATCACTTGACCCTTTAGTACGTGAGGGGTGTGTGGTGTGTGTGTGAGTGTGGTGTGTGTGTGTGTGTGTGTCTGCATGTGTGTCTGTGTGTGAGTGTGTGTATGTGGTGTTTGTATGTGGTGTATGCTTGTGTGTTTGTGGTGTGCGTGTGTGTGTGTGTGTGTCTGCATGTGTGTCTGTGTGTGAGTGTGTTTATGTGGTATGTGTATGTGATGTATGTTTGTGTGTGTGTGTGGTGTATATGTCTGTATGTGTGTCTGTGTGTGAGTGTGTGTATGTGGTGTGTGTTTGTGTTCGTGTGCGTGGTGTGTATGTGTGTATGTGTGTATGTGGTGTGTGTTTGTGTTCATGGGTGTGTGGTGTGTGTGGTATGCTTGTGTGTGTGTGGTGTGTGTGTATGTGTATGCTTGTGTATGTGTGTGGTGTGTGTGTATGTGTATATGTGTGGTGTGTATGTGTGTGTGGGGTATATGTGTGTGTGGTGTGTGATGTGTGGTGTGTGTGTATGTGTGTCTGTGTGGTATGTGTGTGGTATGTGTCTGTGTGTGTGTGTGGTATGTGTTTGTGTTGTGTGTGTTTGTGTGTGTGGTGTGTGTTTGTGTTCATGGGTGTGTGGTGTGTGTGGTATGCTTGTGTGTGTGTGTGGTGTGTGTGTCTGTGTATGCTTGTGTATGTGTGTGTGGTGTGTGTGTATGTGTATATGTGTGGTGTGTATGTGTGTGTGGGGTATATGTGTGTGTGGTGTGTGATGTGTGGTGTGTGTGTATGTGTGTCTGTGTGGTATGTGTGTGGTATGTGTCTGTGTGTGTGTGTGGTATGTGTTTGTGTGTGTGTTGTGTGTGTTTGTGTGTGTGGTGTATGTATGTGTGTATGTGTGTGGTGTGTATGTATGTGTGTATGTGTGTGGTGTGTGGTGTGTGTGTATGTGTTTCTGTGTGTGGTGTGTGTGTGTGGTATGTGTGGTGTGTGTCTGTGTGTGTGGTGTGTGTGTCTGTGTGTGGTGTGTGTGTCTGTGTGTGTGGTGTGTGTGTCTGTGTGTGGTATGTGTGGTGTTTGTATGTGTGTGGTGTATGCTTGTGTGTGTGTGTATGTGTGCCTTTGTGTGTGTGGTGTGTGTATGTGTGTCTGTGTGTGGTGTGTGTGGGGGGGGCGGGGTGGTCTCTTAATCAATCTGACCCAAACATGGCATATTATGAGCCCACAGCATTTCAATGTTGCCATAATGGATACTTCACTGCCCCATGATACAGGAAACAAAGTCTGAGAGGCTGAGCACAGTTGTTTATAAAGGGCAGGACTAAGTGGTGTTTTATTGCCAGAAAACAAATCACAAGGGGCACCGTATTGGCTGGGACTTACTCTCTCTTCCAGTTGATGAAGAATGGCTGAGACTGGGAAGAACGGCACGGATGGGAGAGAGGTGGGCATGGTTCCTGCTTGACTTGTGCATTCATGGATGTACCATGGTGAACAATCACATCGTCCCATTGTTAGATTAAGAAACGAGAGCCAGTAGCTGGAGATCCTTAGCAGATCCGTTACCTGGGCGCAGTCCTTAGATCTTGTGGCTGTTTCAAAGAATATGATTACATTTGAGATGTATTGTTTATTGAGATTCGAGAATCAAATACGTGTAGGAACAAAGGATCAGTAAGGGTTATCTATACTGAGTTTTGCATTGGTAGTAAACTCTGAAGAAACATGGAAAAGCTGATTATTTCCACAAAACACGCAGCATAATTTTGTTGTATTTTACACGAGTAGGCCTAGTTTCTGCTTTGTGGAGTTTATGAAGTTTGTGCATGGTAGCTGCATGCTGAAAGGAATAGCATGAGAACTATGAACGAATCCAATAAACATGTGAATCCAAAAGCATAAGAGTGAGACGGAGCTTCCAAGGAAATGTGAAGTGTTATAGACAGTTGGTTCTGACCGTCACACTGTGCCTTACCAGAGAGAGTAGGTTGAGGGCTGGAGAGATGGCTCAGCGGCTAAGAGCACTGACTGCTCTTCCAGAGGTCTTGAGTTCAAATCCCAGCAACCACACGGTGACTCACAACCATCTATAACGGGATCTGATGCCCTCTTCTGGTGTGTCTGAAGACGGCTACAGTGTACTCATATATAATGAATAAATAAATCTTAAAAAAATTAGTGGGTGGAGTCTCTATGCATAGAGGCAGGAATATGACAGTAAAGCCTGTAACAAAAATTCTGCCTCAGTTTATGAAGCTCCAAAGCTTTAGAAGTAGCTCGCATGTCACTCAATTGTGCTATTTAAAATAAATAAATAAATAAATAAATAATAAATCAATAAATCAAAGACGATCGGAGGAAATCCAGGAGACATTATACATTTACTCCGGCATTTGGAAGAGATTACTTTTCCACCTAGAAATGAGTGATAATCCACTGCAATTTGATCATCAGAAATACGATATAAACATGCCGTCTATGGGTGACTTAGGATACGGCTTGTCACTTTGATGATGTAATTATTAACTTAGTGATCACTTTACCAAACGGGCTGTGGGGATAGTATGGGACGTAGCTCATATGTATGGACATGGCAGTGAGTGCTGTCTGGCTTTCTCTTCTAAACTTTATTCTTTATAACAACAAGTAAACTGACTTTTATTATTCTGGAATTCCTGTATAATGTCATACAGGTCAATGCCTTCATTGGTGCCAGATGGTCACAGGAAGCTTTCTGAAACTGTTATAGCCTTCTAAGGAGACCAACATGGAAATCACTGTCTGGACAGCTTTATGGTTATTTTTATGGGGAATCGTCCTGTACGTATAGCCTCCTTAGCAGTCTTTTATAATGGCAATATCTAAGTCATATCTTCAAAGCTGATAGGTACGATTTTTATCGAAGTTATACTAAGCAAGTTTGGGTCACACTTGGGATCCTTCGGTTAGAGCTATACGGCACTGCAGTCTTTGCCTTCACAAAACACTGTACATAACTCAGGTGCTCTCCGATTTCAGAGGCCACTTTGCTTTAATTTAGTGAAACTGGGGAAAAAGATATTGAAGTTTTTTTTTTTAACTTAGTACTAAAAGTCAACATCGTAGAAAATATTTGTTTTACTTAAAACACAACAAAACAACCTCCCTTTTCTTTCAATGAATGTTATCTTTTAGGGACAAAATAAAATTCTTGTGAGAAGAATATGCTCAGGTTTAGCTGTTGGTTTTCGAATCTTAAAGTGCCAAAAGGTAGCTTCTCCCTTTCTTTCTTTGTTTCGTTTCTGTTTCTTTCTTTGTTTCTTTGTTTCTCTCTCTCTCTCTCTCTCCCTCCCTCCCTCCCTCCCTCCCTCCCTCCCTCCCTCTCTCCCTCCCTCCCTCCCTCCCTCTCTCTCTCTCTCTCTCTCTCTCTCTCTCTCTCTCTCTCTCTCTCTCTTTCTCTCTACTTTTTTGGCCTGTTGGCAACAGCCACTTTCACTATGTCCCCAGTTCAACAACTCTAATGGGATCAAAGTGTAATATCTGAGGAGCGATGCTGAAACACCATGCCTACCTCCTTTGCGGAGATTAGCCTCCTGGACATAACTCCTAAGACAGTTGGTGATGACAGCCAGCACCCACAGTATCTGGATCGGTCACTCAAATGCAAGTCCAGAATCAGGTATGCCTGTACCCAGTTTATCAAAATTCTCCATGAACCACTAGGAGACCCTAGTAACTAGGGAAACGTTAGCTTGAGAAGACACATCCCTCCTGATGGGATGGCCAGCTTTCTTTACATGCATCAGGCTTTAGACCACTCCCTAGCGCTCTGAAAGAAATCCGAGAGACAGCACAGTGTGTGGGATGGGGCGCTGAGGACCACTCCCTCCATGACATCATAGATGAAATCAGCAGTTCCAAAGTGAAACATCGATGTCATCATGAAGCACTGGTGAATCTACGTCAGCAAAGGACCACGTGACAGTCAAACCATGTTCACACAATTTAGAGCAATTACAGGCATGCGCATGCGTTAGATAAAGAAGCCATCTCTAGGCTTAGAAGAATTTTGTCCTGGCCAGTTTATCCCAGCACCACGTTCTAGCTATTGCTCTCCTGTTGCTTTGGGTCTGCTGTTTTCCCTCAGGGAATCCAGGCATTGCTGCACACAGGGCTGGACTGGAAGGAGTGATGTTTAGCTAGGCAGGTGGGTCAGACAAGATCTCAGCGTGAGTAGGGGAAAAATAGCGTTCTGCAAAGACGGTTTTCAGTGAAGCCACTCTTTATTGGGGGATGAAAAGAGCTATATAAACCTTGGTGACTGGGTAAGGGATTGGGGCTGGGGATGAGTGTACATCATTGGCTAGGGCTTGAGATGCTGGAATGCCTCATTTGCATGAAGAGAAATTCCAGGTGCTTGCTGGACGTGTCCTTATAGGGAAAGAGGAAGTTTAGCCTGAAACCTGGCTAATGGGTTATGAAAACTCCCTTAAAGATAGCCCAAGGTGGGGGTTGTAAGGCTTCTGTGCACCTGGACATGCAGCCCCAAAGCAAGGAGGAAACAGTTCTACTCCTGCTGATCTCAGGATGAGACTTACGGGATATGTATATGTCTTGGCCTCCCTCTTGCTCCCGACCAGCCCAACCATGGTAATGAATAAAAGGAAACGTTTTACTGGGCTTCAGTTCCACAGGGTGAGTGTTCATTATGGTAAAGTGAAGATACGGTAGCAGGAACACCTGAGAGCTTGTATCTGGAACTCTGAGGCAGAATGACGTACTTGGAATGGCAAGTAGTTTGAAATCTCAAAGTTGGCTCTTGGTGACACATTCTACCAGCAAGACCATACCTCATCACCGTTCCAAAGTGATCACCAATTGGGTACCAGTTATACAGATTCTATTGACTTCTGGTGAATACCTCATTCAAACCACTACACCCCTATTTTTTTTACAATTGCTCATCCATATAGCATGAACCAGCCAACTGTGGTTATGAGATTAAACCTGCTAAGAGATTTACTGCCTTAGTCTCTTAGTGATAAGAGATGTTACTTATATTTTATTACACGGTGGTTATGAAAGTCTGTAATTGATAAATTTTATCATGTTAAACATGAAATTGGTTTGATGGGGGTTGTCATTAAGTCTTAGAGCATCTGAATGGTATGCATCGAGGTCCTAGGTTTGGTCCCCTGCACTGGTACAGAACACAGCACAATGAATAAAAAAAAAAAAAGTCTGGGAAATGTATTAACAAGAAATAACCAAAAGTTGTCCTGTGCTACTATGCTATCCTTTTGCTGATTTTTTTTTTTATATAAAACAGCATTAAGGGGCTGGAGAGATGGCTCAGTGGTTAAGAGCATTGACTGCTCTTCCAGAGGTCCAGAGTTCAATTCCCAGCAACCACATGGTGGCTCACAACCATCTGTAATGGGATCCGATGCCCTCTTCTGGTGTGTCTGAGAGTAATAGTGTACTCTCAGACACAGAATAAATAAATAAATCTTAAATAAAAAAGCATTAAGTACTTTCCACCAAAAACGTAGCATTAAAGATGTGTCGCAGGTCAGTGGTTTGCATAGCTTGAACAGGGCTCTCTGTTGGGTTCCTAGCACAGGAAAAGAAAATGAAAGCATGAAACTATAAAGCAGGGGTTTATTTGTGTCAGACGAAATGCTTCTGACAAGCAAACAGGAAATACCAAAGGAATGACCGAGCGCAAAGCATATTGGACGGAACAGTATCAGGGACTTGGAAGCATTTGTTAAAATTAAGAACAGCCTAAGGTGACAGAAGATAACCCCCAGTCTCCGTTATTGTAGAATAACATCAGATATGGCCTCCCGCCCTTAAACTGTCAGACTTTCCAAGAGGAATGCACCATAGCTTTGAGCCATTCGATATTACAAAGGGAAAGCCACCCATCCACGACAGAGTAGAAAGAGAAGAACTGCTTCTATTCAAGTACACCAGCAGACCGATGGGACAAGCTTCCAATAACAGTGGAATCTGGCAGCCTCACTGCGTTAGACAGGCACAGGCAGGAGCTTCAGAAGCCTGGGAATCTAGAATTTCTAGTGAGGGCACAAAGAAGCAACTGCATAGGATCAGATGATAGATTGTAAAGGGCCTATTGGGCCCATCGCTAGGTGCTGATTCACACAAGTGTGCGAGTAAAGTACCAGTGTCCAGCAAAAAGAAGGGACTAGGTAGACGAAAGAACAGTTACTACGGCTTGGAGACTCTGCTGATAATTCTGTGGCCATAGCACACAGACTGCCAGCTCATGGAATAGCTGTAATGTGAGAGCTATTATGTGCTTTGCAAATATATGCTGGAACCAGGACCTCTGGTACTTGAGAATGTGACAATTTTTAGAGAACTGAGACCCTGTAGATGTGCTTGAGTTATACTGTAAGTTGAGTGTATTAGTCGGAGAGTCCTAGAACTCATGGATAGTCTCTATATAGTCAGGGAATTTGTTAGGATGGCTTACAGTCTGCAGTCCAACTCCCCAGCAATGGTCAGCTGTAAATGGGAAGTGCAAGGATCTACTAGTTGTTCAGTCCCACAAGCCTAGTAGATTCCAACAGATGTGCTGGCAAGTAGATGTAAGCAGGTGGAGAAGAGAGAATCTTCTTTCTCCTAATGTCCTTACCTAGGTATCCAGCAGAAGGTGTGGCCCAGATTAAAGGTGTGTATTACCATGCCTGGATCTGGGACTTGCTTTGTCCCAGGTGACTCAGAGATCTCCTTGCCTTAGTCTCCTGGGATTCGTAGCCACTGTGCCTCGAGATCTCCACGCTAAAATCCAGGCGAAGATCAGGATCACAGGGGAGCCTTCCAATTCTGGACTGTGGTTCACTCCAGATATAGTCAAGTTGACAACCAAGAATAGCCATTACACTGAGGTTCAAATTTAAAAAGTACAGGAATTCATCACATTGATGGAAAAGCCTGTCCATTATCATGGGGCTGGGTTGTGTGGCAGCTGCTTCCCCATTTTATTTCCCATTTTATTCTCCATAACTAAAAGAAAATGAATGTCTGTAGTACACCTTTCAATGTGTGCCGTTTTCTTGACATTGTTGGAGCAGACACAGACTAATCGAGTCCTCAGGAGAGAGAGACAATTAGCCATAGATTAAAGGCTGTCCGAGGCTCACCATGATCGTGTGAAAAGCATGGTTTTTTTTTTTTTTTGAAAAATGGAATCAAACTAATTCTATGCAGGATAATTGTTTTCTGGAATGTCGCCAAGAGCAAATTAAAACAGTTCAAATAAAGATCTGAGGACTTGAAATTCAAAATATCTGTTACAGGACCAAATATTTCCAAAGCCAGGAAAAGGGGCCTTGAAAACCAGAAAGAAGAACAATTGAGACTACAAGGGACAGGTGATAGCATCAGAAGACTGGGACATAAAAAGCACATAAATATATTATAGGTGTTCAAGAAGCTAGGAAAATGGGAATATGAAGAGAAAATGGTAAGGAATAAAACAATAAAATTCAAAACGAAGAAATCACTACATTTATAAACATAGTTTGAGTAGAAGCAAGAGAAAAAATTAAAAAAAATTATTATGGAATATATGTTTAGAAATGATTCATTCTGAGTAAAAAAATAATAAAATAAAAAATAATTGGACAAACAAGTAGAAGGCCTGGGACTTTCAGAGACAGCCAGCTGTTTGTCTAGACAGATGTATTCCTAGGAATTTGGCAAGACAAGGGTAAACACTCATTTGAAAAAGTCACAGCCAGGGCTTTATACAGTTGTGAGAACTATCAACTCTGAAATCCAAAGTCCTTAGGAACCCAGGAGCTGGGAAACAAGAAAAATACCACACTGGAGTATATTGTCATTTAATCATTGAAACTGACCAGGGACTCCTGAGAGATCATCCTATCCCACACATATATGTAAGGACAACACTAAGGGGGCTCACTAGGCTTTACACACACACACACACACACACACACACACACACACACACACACACACACACACACACCAGAGAGAGAGAGAGAGAGAGAGAGAGAGAGAGAGAGAGAGAGAGAGAGAGAGCGAGCTAGTAGGGAAGAGGGAAGGGTGGGAATTATTAAAAGACAGAAGTCATGTATAAAGTTTTTGAAATATTTTAATTAAAAATTACTGAAGTGATCTCTGTAGATAGACAGATAGACAAAAGAATGCCACCAGACTTCCTGTCTGAAGCCAGGCAGCCACAAGACAGTGAATGGAAAAGTGGACTCTGGCTGGCTGCCCAAGTAAAGACACTTTATCCAAGATGACGAAGAAATAGAGTCTTAACTCAAAAGCCGAAGGCGGGAAGGAAGGCTCTCATGTAAACAGCCACAGTGATGGGAATTTCAGCGGAAATCCTTCAAAGGACAGAGATAAAAATGTCCCACACAATCAACGGCTGCTGAGAGACAGAGTCATCTTTATTTAGAGATGAGCCCACTGATAACATTAGCACTCTTTAAAAACCTAATCACAGAGATATCTCAAAGGGAAATAGAACTGGCAAAGACTCCATGCCAATCAATAACCAAATGGAAGATTGGTAGGTCATATTAACATTAGACAGGAATCATTTCAAATTATGAAAAATATGGGCCATTTTACAGAGATAAATGGTTCAATGCTGGAATATAGGGAGCATAAATTAGCATGCGACTTATCAAAGGTAATCAATATTATGTATAGTACAGAAACAGACCAAAATGCAGACATAGCCAAATCCCATAATATACCTACAAACTTTGTCAAGTATAAGAGAATTTGACCAAAAATAAGCAATGAAGGGAGTTTGGGGAATTTTCAGGCTCAAATAACATTGATATTAAATATCCACAGAGCAGTCAGAAACAGAAAGATACATGGAGATGGTCTTCAGCAGTTCATATCCACCACTACAGTAAAGATACTTCCTTTATTAAAATAACAAGACTCATGCCAGATAACATCTTCCGAATCCAGTGGACGTAAATTAGAAATTAGTAATAGGAAAGTGGTTGGAAACAAACCCTCTTGCTAGTATACTGAACAGTATACTTTTAATAAAACCAAGGGAATATTCTTAAGGGTCTTAAAAAATTTTATATCAAAAGAACAAGAATAATCAATCAATCTCTGTATCGAATATGTATGAAACAATTGTTTTGTAAGAAGATGGTTTTAGGTGATCTTATTGTTTTCTTGAGATGCCCCATCCCAAAAAAAACCAGTGGATCCCAGTTACAACGGGAGGAGGGGAATCATGAGCACAGCCTCAGATAGCGTCATAATCCACAGAGAGCATCATAAGCATCAGAGAGCAATGCAGTAGAAACCAGGAAGACAAAATCAAAAAAATGCAAGCAGATGATGATCATTTGCTACATTTAATTACGAAGAAAAATATATAATAAAATACCCAAGTATGTCCTTCAAGCGATACAGGTATAGCAAGAAAAGAATGTTGATAAATGTATGCAAATAATTTTAAATGGTTCAATAAATGTATCGAATTTGTTGATGTTTGAAAGCCACCAAAGTCACGTTAATAAGCAATGAATATCTGTGTATCTCTTGCCCCTTTCAACATCATCATTCATTATTCCTGGGTGTCAGGCAAGTGCTGGCACCCCAGATCCTGTGTGCTCCAGGAAACCAACTTTCTAGTTTGCTTACCATTGACCTATTAAGCTACCCCTCTGGTTTACTGTGCTTTCTTCTCTCTGCCTGTCCTTTGCTCCTGAGTGCCTCTACTCCAAGCACAACCTTGTTAGCTGACATGCTTTCATTATGTACATATTGCTTTGTTTCTGGTCATCTGAGGGCCATGTAAGAATGCACATTTTAGGGTTGGGGATTTAGCTCGGTGGTAGAGCGCTTGCCTAGCAAGCACAAGGCCCTGGGTTCAGTCCCCAGCTCCAAAAAAAAAAAAAAAAAAAAAAAAAAAAAAGAATGCACATTTTATTTGTCACAGTTATGACACAAGTGACTAATTCAATATCCAGGCCTTAGACACTGTGGCTACGTGAATACTCCCACAATAGATACGAAAGTACAGACCTGCTTGCCATCCTGATTCTTCAATGCTTTAATATGCCTAAAATTGCATAAACAACAACAACAACAACAACAATGAGACATAACTCTCTACCTTCTTCCTTAGAGGAGGCACCAAGTTCAATTTTGTCCCATTAATGTTCTTGCCCTTGAATTCTATTCTACCTTGTTTCAGTCTTCCTTAACCTTCCTCTCACACTTGGAGTAAAACAAATAGGAAAAACTCAGCAGTTTTCAGACAAGGGTGATCTTGCAAGAAAGCTGTGGTCTGAATAACCCAGAGAACCAAATGGCAAGATGTAATCTCTACATTCCAAACTCTCAAGGAGAGCCTGAGTCTTGGAATCAGAGTGGGGAGGAAAGGTAAATCGCACAGGACACATGCTTCATTTGCTGAATAATTTTGATATATACCCTTTACGATCATGGGCAGGATGACAAATGGTGAAGGGTTCTTGGGAACAAGCATACATGTTTGTGTGCGACCTAATTTTAGTTGACGTCTAATGATACAATTACAAGAAATAAGTTGGTTACCAGGAAGGCAGTCAGGGGATGAGAGAGGAAATCTATAAACTCAATTATGGTAATCTATCACCATTGTTAACACAGGGTAACCTGAAAGTCTCTAAAGACACAAGAAACATGGAGAGAATGTTTTATGGCTTGCGCTAGGCGATGATTCATCTTCTGACTTGAAGGTCCTATGTTGGTAAAACTACTCTTTTCTAAAAGTAAGACACAATGTCTACAGCAGTGGGAAATTGCCAAACTAACCCATTGTGCTCTCCGGATTCCATTCTGTCTTTTGACCAGAATCTCCATGTCTTAGTCAGGGTTCACATTCCTGTACAAACATCATGACCAAACATCATGAAGAAAGTTGGGGAGGAAAGGGTTTATTCAGCTTACACTTCCACATTGCTGTTCATCACGAAAGGAAGTCAGGACTAGAACTCAAGCAGGTCAGGAAGCAGGAGCTGATGCAGAGGCCATGGAGGGATGTTACTTACTGGCTGGTTTCCCCAGGTTTGCTCAGCTTGCTTTCTTATAGAACCCAAGACTACCAGCCCAGGGATGGCACCACCCACAGTGGGCCCTCCCCACCTTGATCACTAGTTGAGAAAATGCCTTACAGCTGGATCTCATGGAGGCATTTCCTCAAAAGAGGCTCCTTTCTCTGTGATGACTCCAGCTCGTTTCAGGTTGACATACAAATCCAGGCAGCGCAGTTCATTTCCATGAAAATTGTCAGTGATAATTAAATGCTAAGGTGTCACTTAAATGAATATGGAAAATGTGCATTACCCTCATATAAGATCCTGTATTACTCTCTAGGGATAATAAGGTGGAATATTCCAACCTGGGTGGCATACATTTGAGGAATTTGTTTTCTCATAGTGTTTTGAGTACTGGAACTCCGAGGTCCAGTTGTCAGCCTTTGACTGGGGCATCTGAGGCCTTCCTCTCTCTTCTCAGGCTCTCCTCTGATGGAGACTGGGGTGGTGTGAATATGCTTGGCCTGGGGGAGTGGCACTATCAGGAGGTGTGGCCTTTTTGGAGGAAGTATGTCACTGTGGGGGTGGGCAATGAGACCTTCCTCCTAAATACATGGGAGCCAGTCTTCTAGCTGCCTTCAGATGAAGATGTAGAACTCTCAGTTCCTCCTGCACCAGGCCTGCCTGGATGCTGCCATGCTCCCAACTTGATGATAATTGACTGAACCTCTGAACCAGTAAGCCAGCCCCAATTAAATGTTGTCCTTTATAAGAGTTGCCTTGGTCACGGTGTCTGTTCACAGCAGTAAAACCCTTGGCAATTCTTAGATCCAGCTCCGGCATTTTAACTTCTACATCTGGACATGTGCTGTTTCCTCCTGTGTGCAGCAATTTCGTGCTTCTTTGTTTTATGAGAACAGCACCATATTGGGTTGCCCTGTGACTGTATCTTGACTCGATTTCATCCACATACATCCTGCTCTAGAATAAGCTCTCTTTGTGAGGTTCAGGGTTTGAATATCAACTTCTTTTATGAGGGAGTCTGGGAGGATTCGGTTCAGTCTGAGATTTCAAGTGTCTGTTTGCCATAGCAAGCGTTTTACGGATCTCATCACTGGCTCCTGCAGTGACATGGCTTTTGTTTGCCACAGAACAGCCTGCATTACTTACTTATCTTTGTATTGTTAGTGGGCAACACTGAAAGATGACAAATACAGAAAGGTGTGCAAGTGTGAGCCTGCACTAGGACATCCTCTGGGTCCTAAATGGGAAGGCGTCTTCTCCTTATTCTATACCACGCCCATTTTTATTAGTGCGAATTACACAGTCATCAGGATGCTGTGTATGTTGTAAGACTCCATAGTGGCCTTACCTCATTGCTGTGTAGACCCTGTAGTGGCCTTACCTCAGGAGTGCAACCCACAGAACACAACTTGACAAAGGGAGCGATGCAATAGCAAGAGGTTTAATGATCCATGTACATGGGGTTGCTCATCCTCGCAGGGAGAGGCAACCCCGAACCCAGAAAGCACACATCTTTTATTCTTTACAGAGGGCAGACTTCAGCAACAGGGTTAGCTGTCTTATTCTCATTGGTGGAACACAAGACAAAGGATCTTGTCAGGTATTGGCTGGTCTGCTCAAGGGGCTGTTCTTGGCTTAGACACTTTCCTCATCCAACCCTACATATGACCTTGGAAAATCACTGGGAAAGGGCTAAGTTGGCAAGTCCCTTAGAAGCGGGGAAGAACTGGTGGCCAGGCAGGGTCAGGATGACATCTTGTGGTTATTCTCGGGATTTACCACAGGGAGGGGTAGGGGGGTCTTTCCAAGAACAGTTATCTTTGTTTTGTACTAACTTAGCTCAGTCAGAATAGTCTGGTCATTTTTGACTCAACATCTTGATCATCAAAACTTTGTCATATCTTTAGGCAACCTGACATCAGATGTTGGTTTCTCAGAAAGGTCACAAGTTTGTCATATCCCTAGGCAGCCTGACGTTAGATGTATTTCTCAAAACCTTGGTTTTACAACTTTGTTTCTCATATCTATGAAACTTAATTTCTTCATGTACACATCAAACTCCCAGTGTACCAGCTGTATGGTTGTGATTCCATGCCGACTGATGTTTCAGTACCCAACTTTCAACACCAACTTCTACTTCAGTTGCTCACACTTAGCTTGGCTTCTAATGACAGTGATGTCACTGTAGCATCTTGGGTTTGCATAAGTGAGACTAAGATGGGAAGGTTGCATAAATGCTTATTCAACTTAACCCATAAAAATAAATAAAATAAAACAAAAACAAATGAACAGAAGAATCCTCTCATTGGAAACCTTTTGGAGAAACCATGTTTCTCTATAGAATCAAACTTCTCAGTTCCTTACTCTGTCATGATCTAAGAAGCACACACCCCTCTGTGGCACTGTATGTGATACACACCAGGGTGAAAAATGGAAAGGGGACATTGTAGAAATCAAGTAATTCAAAAGGAGGAATAAAAACTAAGGTCTCACAGGGTAACATCTCTCAGTGAACATTTAAGCTACAGGAGACGAGAGAGATGTTTTATTACAAAATTATTAAGATAGCAGACTCCGCCTCACAGTCAGAAAATGATAGAAATGTGCAGGTTAGTGATGATTCCAGTGAAGGGCAGAGAGGATGGGAGCATGTTGCTACTGCTGCTGCTGGTGATGATGGTGATGATGGTGACCATGATGACGATGGTGATGATGATGATTAGGGCTGTGCTGTGGTCCTGTCATATTCTTTACAGAGAGTTCCCAGCAGGTCTCTGAGTCTCCTGGATGAGATCTGAGTTTACGGAAGTCCTGTGTAGCGAGGTTTGATTTCAGTCTGAGCTTCTGTGACAGCTCCGCACAATGAAAAATAGAGCAAGACTACATAGTGACAGCAAGAATGAACCAGGATTGACGGGAATCAGAGCAATGTTCCAGATGGTGTCACTAGGTGTGTGTGTGTGTGTGTGTGTGTGTGTGTGTGTGTGTGTGTGTGTGTGCATGCTGGGGGATGTCACAAGTACTTAGCAAAATAGAGTAAATTAGGTAAGACTTAAATTTTGCTTGAACACTGCAACTGTTATCAGTGTGTTCCTTGGCAATGATTGAAAAATATTCTCTCCTTGGAGATCTGCAATGAAATCTGGTACATTAACAGGTCTGTAGACTTCTTCAAAGAGAAAGGAAAATCATTAAACTGGTTCTGTTCATTATTTCCAGGTTTGTCCTATTTACAAGGTTTTGTATGTATGGTGGTGGTGGTGGGGTGTGTGTGTGTGTGTGTGTGTGTGTGTGTGTGTGTGTGTGTGTAATGTATACTGTATAGTTTATTGGGAGCCTATTCTGAGCTGACAACTAGGAGAAAATGCTGTTGATGTAATTGGATTCTATTAGCCATGAACTACACAGAATGAAAACTAACATGATTAAACAAAGCAATAACACTATGTGTATATTTGTCTTCGGAAACATTTCGGTTTTAAAATAAAGTAACACATTTGAGTATAGTTGTCGACTACAAATCAAAATTAATTGCCTAATGTTTCTGTAAAAATACCAAATCTTATCACTAACATGCCCAACGATTACCTTGGAAAATAGCATAGCTTCTTCAAGTTTGTCTAGGTCTGGCATAGAGTAACAGAAGCTCATTTTCTCATGCAGCGAACTTCAATAACACCATTTTATTTTTCCTGTAAAGAGATAAGTTCCCATGAATCCGCCTCCTGAAATTCACTCCAATTTAAACGTGTGTTTTACTGATTTTTGAAAACTTAATTGTCATGTTGTGATGGTAGCGAACGTTTGACTACCAGGTTGGGTTTGAGCTTGCTGCTATGATGTCATTTAAGACACGTACTGGGAAACTACAGTGGCGTGAAAGACAGAGGTCCCTGAGGTCTCTGGCATTTGAATGTTTGGTCTCAGTTTGTCAACATATTTGGGGAGGCTTTGGCCTGTGGCCTTGCTGGAGGATGTGTATCACTGGAGGTGAGCTTTGAGAGCTTAAAGAGGTGCCATTCCGAATTTACTCTCTCTACTTCCTGCTGGCAGTGTAAGATGTGAGCTCTCAGCTTTCAGTTTCAGCCATGTCTTCGGCCTTCTGCCATGTTGTCTCTGCCATTATGGACTCTTCCTCTAAACCATAAGATGAAATAAACACTTGCTTCTATAAGGTGCCTTGAGCATAGTGTTTTCTCACAGCAATAGTAGCTAACAAAGAAACTCTACTTCACAAGAGACAGACACTCAGAGTTGGTACTGTCTGGCACAGTGGTTCTATTTGTAGCCCTCACCCTTTGCCATCTGGTTGACTCAGACTATAGGGCTTTGTGCAAAATGAAGTTTATTCACAGTTCCATAGTGCTACTCAGAATCCAGCACAAGGAAATATACATTGTTCTTGTTTCTCTACTGTTGGTCATCCTGGGAAAGGCACAGCTTGCTTTTTTACATGCTCAAATCCCTATGAAGACTCACATAATATTTGCTCTCTTTTTGAAAATATCTAATCTGCAGTGTCTTGCTTTGTATTCTATGTGCGAAGAACCAGTTGCTATTCTGTGTCATTATTATTAGGAAAGTAGTTATATTGGGCCAAGCTATATATGGAACAAACGCTTCAGAGGAAGTTAGGATGTGCATCTAAGAGTTTTCCGTGTATGCTCACAGTTAGACATCTCTAAAAGATTGTCTTTGCTTCTCACTCATTGCTTCTGTCCTGCCTGCCCCAACTCTCCCCTGCCTTTCTTCCTGCCTCCCCCTGCCATTTCCCTGCCTTCCTCTTTGCCTTCTCTGTGTATCAGTACCTCGTTTGTAACATAATAAAATGGATACCACAAAGCTCTTTCTGAAAAGCAAAACTGCAGTGTGAACCTCGGGTTTCACAGGTCTGTAATCTTGTGTGTAGCAGTTTCAGCTCTAGAAACCAGGTGTTAGTTTTCTAGGCGTCATATCAACAAGAGCAGATGCACATTTCCCACCTCATGTTTCTTGTGGGTTAGAGATGGTAGACTAAAGCAACAGAAATTGTAGCTTCTTCGATACATGAATTTTCCTCATCTATTATCTTATTTTTTTTACTGTAATTTTATTATTTTTGAGAGTAATATATATTCAATGTATTTTGAATTTATTCACCCACATACTTCTTCCTAACTCCTTCTTATCCAGTCCTTCTCCCCATCTCTGTCAAATTTCATGTATTCCTCCTCCTCCTTTTTCCCCCTCCTCCTCCCCTTCCTATATCCCTTCTTTCTTCTCCTTCTCTCTTTGTAACCCACCAAATTTAACTTGTGATACCCATATAGTCTTGGATATAGGTCGATCCATTGAAATGAGTCAACCAAACTATATTCCGTGTATATGTAAGTATAATTAT
This sequence comes from Rattus norvegicus, assembly GCF_021556685.1. NCBI lineage: Eukaryota > Metazoa > Chordata > Mammalia > Rodentia > Muridae > Rattus > Rattus norvegicus. The sequence continues at coordinate 16,670,503 of NC_141553.1, read as the reverse complement.
AATTTCTCTTGATGGACTGTTCCTTTGAGCAGTACAAAGGAACCCTTTTAATCTAACAAATTTAATATAAAGTCAATTTTGTCAGATATTAGAATAACCATGCCTTTTGGTTTCCCAAATGCAAATGCTTGGAGTACTTTTTCTTTCCCCCCACCTTTAGACAGTGTCTGTCTTTAATGGGAAGGTGTGTTTCTTGGAGATAGCAATGAAGAGGATTCCGTATTCTAATCTAACTGCTAAGCTGTGCCGTTTGATGACTGAATTGCGACCATTGATACTAAGAGTTATCACCGAGAGGTGTGTAGTCTGATATTTTACTGAATTTTTAAATGTCTAAGACTTTCTTAGTGATTTTTCTTTGATTGCTTATTGAGTGTCTTAAGATCATTTACTTTCCTTTCTGTGTTCTTTGAGGTGTGTTTATCTTTCTCTTTAAACTTAAATATTCATGCCAGTATTTTGTATTTTTTTTTGTAGGGATGGCTTGGTGGTCATACATTTCTTTAGCCTGATGTTGTCATGGGAACTTTTTCTTCCATCTTCAGTTACCACAGAAAGCTTGGCTGAGTATAATAGATTAGGTGGGCAACATAACCTTAGAGTGTTGGAAAGATGTCAGTCACAGCAGCAAGTCCAGTCTCCGGTTGCAGAAAAGCTTCCTGGGTAGAAAAGTTCAAGTCAGTTTGGGGACTGGGGACGTTGCTGATGAAAAAGCTGTGGAAAGAATTATAAAACATTTTTTAACACTTTTAATTTCCTTTGTTTCCAAAACTGTGATTGGTGATTTGTTCTGACAGAAAAAAACTTGATTTAATCACTTGTACTATTAAAAAGTTCAATACATGCACATATATGCACACACAGGCACACATACACATGCATATGCATGCATTTAGGCACACATACATTAATGCACACACACATAAGCAATGCACACATACACACAGGCACACACATATGCATATATTCAGGCACACACATAGTCACACACACAAGCACACATACACACATGCACAAAGAGTTCTTTGACCTCCTTCTCACTCTTCTCTATTTCCCTGCTTCCTCCTCCACCAAATCCCTTCTTCACAAATCTCCCTCCTACTTTCATGTCTTTTGTATTTTTATTTTGTTACCCAAAGTATTTAGTTAGGGTTGCCTGCAGACTGGGTGGCAGTTATTTATTTACATGAGGGGAATGGCATCCCTCTCCCCACAGCCTTTGACTGTGGGAGGAGTGGACTGCAGGCTCACCAGAATTCCAACATATGAATTTTAGAGATTATATTTTTTGATCTGAATAACTGAGATATTCAGAGAATTTGGTTAAATTTTGCGTAAACAAAATATGTTACACTATTATTTAAGGTCAAAACTCAAGGACATAGTAGTTAGAAATATATGATAGTTAACAACAATTATGTTAACACAGTTAACATTAAATAAACTTCCAACATTGGATCATATAAATACATAGAAAAATACATTAATATGCCATTTAGGATTATTATTATTTCAAGTTGACACTTATTTACAATTTTTTTATTCTTTATTGCTTTCTATCATTATGAGTATTACTATCTAAGGCATGAAGTTCAAACCTATGCCTTAACTCTCATTAAGTTTATATTAAATATTAATGAAGATATCAAAACTTTGTATCCTAAAACGAAAACATTTCAAAAACTGAATATTTCAAGAAATCACATCTATGTCGGGACATTCACACATATTTCGATGGTCAAAATTTAGACACTTTTTACAACAAGAAATAAACATAGCTCAGTATGAAAAATTATATCTCAGCTTAAACTTTTAAGGAAAACCAAAATTCTCAAAACTTGAATCTGTCGTTGGGAATCAACATTAGGTTGAAGATCATAGGGGAAGAATAGATGGTCGTCTGAGAGTGATATTGTTCTTGATTCAGGAAGTTAGTATAAAAACATCAGAGGCTGGCAGGTTCATTGAATGAAGAAGATATTGGAGCAGATGTGTGAAGGTGGGGATGAGAGGTCACCAACTAATGCTTTCTAGTTCTTGGAAACAGAGCTGTAAGAATCAATAAATCTTGATAGCTCATTCAGTTAAATATTTGCTTCCCAAGCAGACAGATGTGAGTTTGATCCCAGAACCTGGTTTAAATATAAATATAAATATAAAAAGAAATATAAATATAAATATATAACAATATCTCTATCTATCTATCTATCTATCTATCTATCTATCTATCTATCTATCTATCTATCTGCATGAGGATATTCTCTTATTCACTTAAATCCCAGTGTCTGGATTGAATCCCTGAGACACCCTGCCAGACAGCCTAGCCTTCTTGGTACTTACTCCAGGCTAGTGAGAGACCCTTGTGACATGAACACACATTATATCCACTCCCACCCCCAGCCCCACAGAACAGATATGTTCCAAAGAACCACAATCTATGTCTACTGGCTGGTTTTGCGTGTCAACTCGACACAGCTGGAGTTATTAGAGAGAAAGGAGCCTCCCTTGAGGAAATGCCTCCATGAGATCCAGCTGTAATGCATTTTCTCAATTAGTGATCAAGGGAGGGAGGGCCCTTTGTGAGTGGTGCCATCTCTAGGCTGATAGTCTTGGAGTCTATAAGAAAGCAGACTGAGCAAGGCAAGGGAAGCAAGCCAGTAACTAACAACCTCCCATGGTCTTTGCATCAGCTCCTGCTTCCTGACCTGCTTGAGTTCCAGTCCTGACTTCCTTTGGTGATGAAGGAATGTGGAAGTGTAAGCTGAATGAACCCTTTCCTCCCCAACTTGCTTCTTGGCCATGATGTTTGTACAGGAATAGAAACCCTGACTAAGACTAATTGATATCAGCATAGTGGGGTATTCCTGTGACAACCTGACCATGTTTTGGTGAAGACTGGAGCTTTGGGCTAGAAATGCCATTGGGTGTTAAGAGCTCTGTGGGATGTTCTGTAGGAGCTTGGAAGATAATGTTGAGAACAGTGCAGAAGATGGAGGCCTGGCTTGTGAAATTTCAGCAGGAAGATTAAAGAACCTTATCAGGGACATTGCTGCTTAGATTGTTGGTTTTGGTTATCTAGGGCTGAAGAATCAGCTGTGATTAGCAAAATACAAGAACTACTAAAGAGAAACCTTTGCATTACTGGGACAACTGATGCTGGTTAGTTAGAGCAAAGAAATTAGTGGTGATTTAGAAGAGACCAGCATCATTGAAGTGAAATCTTCTGGAAGATGTTTTCTGAGAGCACAAAGAACCTGTGTCCCAGAGATGGCCAAGGTTGTACCTCATGCAGCTGTACTTGGTAATGTGTAAGCGTCACCCAGGTGGTACTAGTTTTGAATGCATGAAGGGGTCAGGAAGAGCAGCTGAGGCTGGGCACTGTGAGAGGCCATGGAAGGCCATTGGTGAAGGGGCAGCCTCAGTTGCAATTGATGGCCCAGGACTGAAGGGGTCATGCAAAGGAGTTGAAGTTTGGCACCATGAAGAGAGCCTATGAGAGGCTAATGGTGAAGTCCAGTTGCAATAGAAGACAGCAGTGTTTTGGAGATGCCAATACCATGAGATGACCATCAAGAGCAGCAGCAGCAGTGGAGAACAGGCAGCTGGAGCTTGGAAGACAAGGTGTGTGCTACAAAGGGCAGACCTGGAGAAGTGATCCAAGCCCATGGAGAAGCTCAGGAGATGGTGAGTGGAACCCAGACATTAGATTTTTCTTTTGATTGTGACTGTGCCGTGATATTATTCCCCCTTGAAAGAAGAAAGTATTTTAGTGGAACCCACAGTTAAGGAGCTTTGAATTTTAAAAGAGATGATTGAAATTTTAATATGCAAGAATTTGTGAAGACTGGGACTTTTAAAGTTATTTAGATCTTGGGGATGAGTAAGAAAGTAAGGACTGAGGCTTAATAGTGATGTGTTTGGGTCAAGTCGATAACAGGGCAGATATTCTGACTGGGTTTGTGTATCAACTTGACACAGCTGGAGTTATCACAGAGAAAGGAGCCTTCCTTGAGGAAATGCCTCCATGAGATTCAGATGTAAGGCATTTTCTCAATTAGTGATCAAGGGTGGGAGGGCCCATTGTGGGTGGTGCCATCCCTGGGCTGGTACTCTTGGGTTCTGTAAGAAAGCAGGCTGAGCAAGCCAGGGGAAGTAAGCCAATAAGTAACAACTTTCCATGGTCTTTGCATCAACTCCTGCTCCCTGACCTTCTTGAGTTCCTGTCCTGACTTCCTTTGGTGATGAACAGCCATGTGGAAGTGTCAGCTGAACAAACCCTTTCCTCTCCAACTTGCTTCTTTGTCATGATGTCTGTACAGGAATAGAAACCCTGACTAAGACGGGTTTATAAAAACAAATGCAGTTTAGGGTAGAAGATTGAAACTATTTCATGAACAGTTTAGAAAACTGTAAGTTTCAAATCACGTTGAGACTATTGGTAAAGAAAGGGGAAAGGCATGGGGTAGGAAACTACCTTACAGGTGGGAGCTCCTGTCTTTTTCCTACTATGTTGTGCTTCTCGACTTGGTGTAATGATACAAGGTAACAATTTCTAAAGAGCTTAGAACTCTCTGAGTCACAAATATGTGGAATGGATATAATACTGATTATATTCCTTTGTTTTTTTTAATAGATTGAAGTTTTCCTGAGCAATAATTTCCAGACACACCTTATACAGTGTTAATGGTCCCATTGTTCCAGGGTTCTTATAAAAATAAACCAACCTCCTGAACAATGGGGAGGGGAAAAATCAATACACTCAAACACGGGGACAGGGGTTTAAAATCAAAGCCTTCCTGTTGAAAGATGTAAGATTCCATAAATGCCTTAGAAACACTAGCATGTCCCTGCTTGGTATAGCTATTGATTTTCTAAGAAGGAGCTTTAGAAGAACACCTTTCTGGGAGTATATTTCTCCAATTTCTTTAAGCTTGTGAGAAAGTCTTTGTGTGTTCTTTAAAGAAAACTTAGAATTATTATTTATCACCGTGTTATACCTCCAGATTCTGTACTTGTAACGGGTCTCTTCACTGAACTCAGCTCCTTTTGTTCCAAGCAAGGAGTAGAGACAATTTAAGGAATGCTCTCTGATGTTTGCTGTGTATTTTTAGCAAGTGGCATTAGATAATAATTTCCATATTTATTATTCCCTCCCACATATCAACGGACATAAAAATGCAAGTTGTTTAACATTGACCTGCAACTTTTGTTGGTTCTGTTATTCTCTTTGTTTATTTCACATCGTTATCTCTGGAGAAGAAGCAGCACTCTCTTATTGCTAGGTTTCAAAAAAGAGTGAGAATGTTTTTGTTTGTTTGTTTTCTTTTGTTTTGTTTGTCTAGAAGTGTCTTCATCCTTATAATTGCAACTCTTGTTTCAAATTTCTCTGGGACATCTGTCTAGAATTTTGAAACAAAATGAGCTTGTCAAACTGTTCTAGCCTTCTTTTTTTTTTAAATCAGATTCATAGTATCTAGCCTTGTGTTTAGTTCTTGATCCACTTAGAGGTGAGTTTTGTGCAGAATGATAGTAACTAGGGATCTATTTACATTCTCCTCACGGGTAGCCATCAAGTTGCAGCCCCATCATTTGTGGAAGACGCTGTCTTGTTTTTTAACAGTGTGCATTTTTTGGCCTCTTTGAAAAACATCACATCTATAGGTGTATGGGGTTATGTCAAACTAATGGTATTCCATTGGTTACTATGTCTGTTTTCATTCCAGTACTATGTTGTTGTTACTGTTATAACTCTTTAATATAACTTGGAATTTGATGTTGATACCTCAGGCAATTCATTCACTGTTCATGATTGTTTCAGCTCTTCTTCATGTGTGTGTTTCCATATTAAATTTAAGATTTTTCACTCTCTGTGATGAGTTGTGAAGGAATTTTGATGAAAGATTTTATTGAATCTGTGGATTACTAAATGGTAGAATGGTCGTTTTCATAATATTAGCTCTTCTAATCCATGAACATAGGACACCTGCCCATCTTCTGCCACATTCTTCAACTTCTTTCTTCAATGTCTTAATGTTTTTATTATAAATTTCTTTTATTTGCATACTTAGAGTTATTTTAATTTTCTGTGTCTATTCTAAAGGTTACCCTTTCCCTAATTTCTTTCTGAGATATGTTTGGTATCTATATCTAGCAAGGGTATTGCCTTTTGTTTGTTAGTGTTGTGTCCTGCTACTTTGCTGAAAGTGTTTCTCTGGCATGAAAGTTTCCTGGTGGGACCTTTAGAGTCTTTCATGTGTAAAGTCACCTCATTTGTACAAGACAGAACTTTTATCTACTGGTCACAGTAATCATTAGAGAAAAGTATATTTGTGGGTGATGGTGTGTTCGCCCCATTTTAGAACTGTTTCATCACTCTAACTATGAGGGTAAAATCTTTATGCCATCTTGTGAGAAAAACCTTTATTAATTAAAGGGCTTGGGCAAACATCAGGCCATCATTTCCAAATATATAGAGAAGTATTTCAAGGTGAAATGAAATCCCTTCCCTAAGCCAGGGACCTTCCAGCTCCCCCGTACCCAGAGTGTTTGTATCTAGAGAAGGAAGCATGAAATGTCATCTGATGTTCTTTTCCTTCATATCTGAGCTGTGTTGCTCCTGGGAATATCTACTAACCTTTAAGCTTCCCCACTGAGATAAGATTCCATGATATGTGAGTCCCATAAAGCAAGGCTTTATATCTTAAGCGATTCCCCACATTGTAGAAAAGACAGCAAAGTCTTGTTTGACAAAGTAATTCTGGAATGGCAAGCAGAAGCGCTTCTGTCCATAGTGCGTCTGCCAGCTCACGTCTGTAGACCTAGAGACAGACACTAGGATCTCTTTTGTCTAGTCCTGAATGTCACTTGTTATCTTCTAACTTTAATATTGAAATGGAAGTCCCGAAAGTGTGTCATTTTGTTTGAAGTACAGTACATTAGACTTCATAAATCTTAACCATGTGCCAAGTATGCTCCAGTATAACAAAACCAATCTGTAAATAGGCATAAACATTCCCGTGTAATGGGGAGAGTGACAAGTGCCACATTCTCTAGGCTAGGAGGTACCCCACTTGGGGGTCTCATTAAAACTATTGATGATTGCTTAGCCAAAATGGTAGCTGGGAGCTTAGTCCGAGTTCCTTGCAGATACTTAAATAAAAATTATTAAGTCCTTTATGTGATACAGCTTGCTTGCTGGATTCTCCTCCTGCAAGGCAGCTGGGCATCATATTCAGAATAGTTTTGTATTTTCAATTCTGCAAACATGAGCTGTGTTTCAGAGATCAACCTTTCAGACATCACATCCATTAAACTGAGGTGCATTTACAATCTGATATATGGATATCTAGCTATTGTCCAGTAGCTTTCCTTGTATCGCTACACTTGTGAGTATTACAGGGTCCTTTTGTTTACTTTCTGAAAAATGTCACAGACATGATACAAACAGATCAATTTCTCCATAGCTGCCCTTTGCAGTGAATCTTCTGTTCCTACCATATCTCCTTATATCTCCCTTCATTCTCTTAAAAAGAATGACCTAATGTTACAGGTTTATAAAGATGTTTTATTATGTCCTAAAATGCCAAAGCATATATTTTAGCCAATAAGTAAATATTGATTGAATAACACAGCAGGAGACAAATGTGTGTTGACATACTGTTTGCCTCTTACTCTATTGTGCACGTTCTCCCCAAGGAGAACGTTATCTCTCATGAATTCTCACCATCACTTGCTTCTTGTCTCTCTCTTCATTCTTTCATTTTGTCTGAAGTAGAGTAGTTCAGTAGGTTAAATGATTATTAAAGAAACCACTGACAGGACTATCATATTTAGTGTTGTGTTACCAGGTCATAAGTTGATAATTTTTAAAGCTCTTTAAAGGCTCAGTAGCTAATGATTGAGAATTTAGAGAGGGGAAAGACGACCGTCGTAGTATGGATGACATCTGAAAAGTGGGAGGGCGTTGGTAACTATTTACTGCAATGACTGCGACTGACTGAGAATATGAGAGTATTTGAGAAAATAAAAATGGAAGAATAAAATTTGAATAGTATTAAGTATATCAGTAGCTATCTAAAAACTACTGTCCTGAGATTCTCTCTGTGAGCCCACAGTAACCTTGTTATCTACAGGGAGTGTAGTATCTGAAAGCAGTATATATACAATAGTGAAAAACTTAAGACTGGTCAAAGGAGCTGGAGGGCTAGAGAAGGAAACTCTCTCTCTCTCTTTCTCTCTCTCTCTCTTTCTCTCCCGCTCTCATCTTTTTCTTATATGTGTGTTTGTGTTTGTATGTGTGCATGAGTTTGCCTGTGTACATTCATGTGTTTGTACATAGTCGCATGTATGTATATTCATGTACATGCGGGCTTGTGTATCCTTGTACATGCATATGTGTGTGTTCATGCATGTGTGTGCATTCATGTGCTTGTGTAAGTTTGCATGTGTATCTATTCATGTATGTGTGTGCATTTTGTGTAGTCATGAGTGTGTGTGTATATTTGTGTGTGTATGTTGCATGTATATGTATCTCTGGGTGTTTAAGACGATAAGATTTAGCTGAAAATTCATTACACGGCCTCCATTTTATGGCATAACCTGAAGTAGGATACATAATACATGGGACCTGCCCCTGAGAACAAATGCTGTCCTTACCTTTAACTTAAGATAGTGAAGACTTTAAAAACACCTAACATTGGCTTACAACCCCGACCCCAGTCTTTCTTGGGTGTTTATGGATGGTGCAATCAACGTTCAGAAGGATGTAAAGTTTCTTGTTGCTAGCGATAGATTTCTAGGGAGAAAGGGCACGCATGGGATGTGTGTGACAAGTCATACAGAAACCCATGTGTTGTAAGCCAATTTAAAAATAAAATACAGGGGCTGGGGATTTAGCTCAGTGGTAGAGCGCTTACCTAGGAAGCGCAAGGCCCTGGGTTCGGTCCCCAGCTCCGAAAAAAAAGAACCAAAAAAAAAAAAAAAAAAAAAAACCAAGGGCCATTCTTGTTTATTTGGGCCATTTCACAGAGAGACTTGATCGAAGGTGAAATCCTGGCACTGAGACATCTTAAATGGAAAACAGCCTTCGTCCCTAAGTTTGGAGATGTGCGCACCAAATAGTCTCTTCGATCTCTCCTACATTAGAACACAGCTTTTGCATTTATTCTTGGTGGTTTAAATGTTTCGCCTCCAATCATTGTCACAGAGCATGTAGATGCAGTCTGTATAACATACTAGGGACTTACCACTACATTTTTAGGTATGTATCTCCCACGGGTATTTCACGCAGTTTTATCATAGAGTGTGGGTGTCAACCCCAACTGCTAGTTATTGCCCAAGCCACCATTTTGTGAGCATGTGCTTCTTCCTAGGTTTCAATCTCTACATTTTTCATGCTGTAGGTTCTTCCATCTGCCTAAGTGCTGCTTTAACGATGCTGATATTAAGCCCCTCTCCGCTCCTTTCACTCCTTTGCTCCCCCCCCCAGGTGACTGCAGGAATAAACCGTGAAGCAACGAGCTTACTTTGCTTCTCCATCAGTAAGGAAGAAGCAGAATCGCCTGCCTGAGGTGCTTTAATAGCTGGAGGCATTCCCTTCAGGGCTTTCCTCTGGAGTCCTCTTAGATGAGCTCACCACTTTAGAACGGGTTCTTGCTATGCTGCTACGACCTCTGACTCCACCTGGAACCGACAGCTACCAGCAACAAATAATACTTTCCAGACTCAACACGCCCTCTGCCTCTCTGGAGAAACCCGCCTCCAGTTTGGCCTTTCTGCCATCTACCCAGCTAGGAGTTGTCAAAGCTGGTGGTTCTTGGCAGAATGCTCGATTACGATTCGAAACTTTCGAAGAGCCATTCCTGCCCTGCGTGTTGTGCGTGGGCATGTGATGTTGGGTTTGTAAAGGAAGTGGGTAGTTATTTGTTTAGGTTTCCTCTCAGCTCCCATCACTGTGGAAATTAGCAATATTCGGAAGAGCCTCCTCGAGAAGAGATGTGGTCTCGAGGAACAGTCGTTTGAAAAATGACTACAAGATTAAACAAGTTTGATGACGGGGTTGGGGATTTAGCTCAGTGGTAGAGCGCTTGCCTAGCAAGCGCAAGGCCCTGGGTTCGGACCCCAGCTCCGAAAAAAAAAAAAAAGAAGAAGTTTGATGACATCACGTAGCTTTAGTTTGGAGTATATAACTCTTTAAAGGCAATACGTGCAAAAATTGGTGAGCACAGCTGACGCTGGTCCCGTGTAAATAGCTCCCATTATCCATTCTTCTTTACTCTCCTGTATTTTCCCCATTGGTGTTTGCTTGTCCCTTACTGGTGTCAGATAAGACAGTGAAATGTTCTCTCAGGTAGCAAACCTGCTCTGTATGATGTCATGGGAGTTAGATTGTTTTTTTTTTTTTCCACAAACTTCCAGCATTAGTCAAGTGTTCAGGGCTCCAGCCTTTCCTTTTGAACAGCTCTTAAGAGCTACTGACCTGGAACAAAATAGGTGTCTCTGGAAATGTTCTTGAATGAATAAACTCAGAAACAAATAAGAAACCAACAAGAACATAGCCATCCTTAACTCTCTGGCTGGGCTCTGGGAACTAATAAGAGGTCTTGTAAGACACGGTTCCGCTCTCTTTGTAAAATGCTGAGAATCTGTCCTACGCACCCTGCTTGCCTCTGGCACAGACACAGGAAGTGAGCGGATAATTGGCTGCAGAAAAATAAAATGTGAAAAACTATGCAAGATGACAAAATAAAACGTTATTGAAGCCCACGAAAAATCAGACACTTGATCGTCATGGTTGTTAGACATTGCCTAATAGTAAGCTTGTAAGGATAGACTTTTAAGTTTTGAAAATGACTGTTTTGTGTTCCTAACAATTGATGTGCTCTTTCCCAGGGAACACGTTTCCCCATTCTCAGCAGTCCTCTCAGCAGAGGTAGGACTGAGGTCTCATGGGCTTTCTCCACTCAGGTTGGCATGTCCATTGCTGTCATCCTTGTTCAGTTCAGGCCTAGGAATCATTTTGGAGAGACTTTATGGGTGTAGCTTTTGACAATACTGTCAGATACACTCTGACAGCAAACAACCCCATCCGTTAGTTTGTGGAATCTTTCCAGTTCCTCTTCTTCAATGGTCCCTAAGGGTAGGGGTTGTGATCAGCCCTGAAACATACATACAAGTAACATTGACTGAGCAGGAATTTAGGAATATATAAATATATAATATCTATCTATATATAATATAGATATTTATATACATATATGCAGATACACTTACAAATATATGTATATTTATAATGTATGTATGTGTGTATGTGTATAATGTATGTATAATATGTATGTATGATATGTATGTATGACGTGTATGTATGACATATGTATGATGCGTGTGTATGATGTGTGTGTATAATGATGTATATGTATAATATATATGATGTAAAGAACAAGTAATAGACATGGGCCATGAATTTAAAAGAGAGCAAAGAGAGGTATATGGGAGGATTTAGAGGGAGCAAAGAGGAGGGAGAAATGATATGATTCTATTACAATCTCAAAACTAAAATAACTAAACATCTTTGCAAAGAAACTGTCTAAGAAGCTGCATCCTGTACTCATGGAGGATTTACAAATCGTAAAGGCTACTGTCGCTTTTCAATGGCCTTTGGTTGAGCGCACCCTTCAGACCATAATCTTGTTAGTTAAGAAATGCTGCACAATGTGGAGCTGAAACAAACCTTGGCAAAATGTTTGCTCCAGCATCTCACCCTCGCAGAAGGTTCTGCGTCATTGTGCTGACTGTGGCCCCTGCTTCTGGCTTAAAGCAGGACTGGCCCAAACCCCAGACCAGAAGAGTTGACCCACCCCATGCTGTGGGCAGAGGTATCAGCTCAGAGGAGGAGTAAACAGGTTTTGCAGTCCTGAGCTCCGAGGAGTAAAGTTTCTCAGGCAGGACCTGCTTCCTCTAGCTCCATTCTTGATTGGTTCTAGTTGATTCCCACTCCATAGAAGTTCTCAGACGCTTGAAGGTTAATCCCGTGGCTTATCTGAAAATGTGACTCAAGTCTCCAATTAGTTACCAAGTCTGTATAACATTTATGCTGAAAATTACACTAATCATTGTGCCCTGGGAGGCACGGAAAGACAGTTTATTTTTAAAAAATTAACTATTTTCATTTCATTTGTGACCCAGTGGTGATTGGTGTAATGCTAAGTGTTTTGACATGAAGGTCATTTCCAATGTCAGATCGTTTTTGTCTGCGGAGAACCTGGCCTTTTTCAGTTAATTTATTTATTGTTGATTGACAAGTTTGCTTAATGCAGAAGACATACTTTTTTAAGGGACTATTCCTGAGGTTAGCTTTACTCATTTACATATGCTTCAAATTCATCATCCTTATATTTTGCCAAGAGCGTTAGAAAGAAGATGTTATAAAAAGCAAATTGAAAGGAAGAAAGCTGCCGTAACTGAACAGAAGAAAAAGGGGATTATATTGTTTGCTTTGTTTTAATGTTAACCAAAAATGTTGCCTACTGAAGGAGTCTTCCTTCGCAGGGATTTTTACAACTTTATTTTAAAGGCTAATTCTCTTGTAGTTTATCCTGTAGTCCGAGAGAAATGAATCACATCTCACCCTGTGAAATGTGAGAAAAGTTAATGAGACTTCCATTTTGAGGCCGTGATACCTCATGCCTAGATTACACTGTGCGTGCAACATTGTCTTTCACTGTTGTACCGAAATCCACAGGTTTTGGATCAGTTCTGCTCAGGATTAAAATGATCCATTAAGGATCTTTTTCAATGCTAACCTGTTGAAACCCTTGATTTTAAGGCTACGAAGCCCATCGATTTATTTGGTGTCCAGGCATTCGCAAAAATAGCTAATTTTGATAGCCGCGTGAAAACGATTATTTCAGCATCAGAACCTTAGGACCATTTGTCAGGGGAGACACGGCGTTCACCGTGAATTGTCATGGAATTGTGTAGTTCAGCTGATCGTGATGACTGTCCACAGGCATTTGGCCTTCAAGGAGGATTTTTGTGGTCACCGATGAATAGGATGGGCTGTGCTGCTTTCTACTCTTTTGTTGTGACAAGAAAAGAAAGTAGAATGGGTCAGGAGCAGGTGGAAATCCAGGCTGAGCCTTGTCTGTCAGAATCCTCCACAAATAGCAAGGGTTATATTCAACGTAAACTTGGGCCTACAATTTGAACCAGATCATCATTCAACTGTCCCCACCCTTACTGTGGGTTTTTGTTCTATTTCTCTTCTAAGGTGAGAGTTCAGCAGCCGGATCTGCATGGTAACATTGACGAGGATGAGCATCTCCGCGTTCTCTTTCCCTTTACTCACTGTGCTAAACATCGATCCGTACTTCGCTGCTATGTACACGCAAAGCAAGCCATCAGAGTGGTTCTGGAAAAAAAAACTATAAATGATAAAACGTAATAAAATTTGATTCACCAACTTTAATCATTAGCCTTATTAATTTAATAAAATCGATTATAACTTTATGCCAACCCTAATACCAAATGAGATCGAAAATTTTAGTATCTGAGTTGTTTTGGGTTCTCTCAGTTGGAGTTAGATAGGTTGCGTCGCATGACGGTGTTTGCCCAGTTTCCTTTTTAACCATGTTCATCCTGTTACTTCGTGTGTTTGACCGTAGAGAATTAGTAACAACTCTCTGTGGCTCAATTCAGAAAATAGACAGAACACTGAGGTAAAAATAAGTTCTATTTGAAAGGCTTTGGGAATACAAAATGGAATCAGTCAGGCTCTGTGAACCTCAGCCATTAATTACCATAGGGTTCCTGCATCTTGGGGTTTAATATTAAAGAAAGATACGTTGCATGAAGCAAGGCCATACCCTGTTCATTACTCTTCTAGTTACCGTGACATTATGTCTGGCAGAGTGTAAGGAAGAAAGGATTGATTTTGGGTCCTACCTCCATGCACACAGTTTATAATGGTGGGGAGAACTTGCTGGTAGATACTGCCTCATAGCTCTGACAGTAGGAAGCAGCTCGTCACTTCACATCCATAGGGAGGAGACAGGAAGTATGTATATGTATATGTGTGTATATATGCAAATATGAATATGTATAATGTATAGTTTACCTCCAATGACACACTTCCTCAAAATATGCCTCACCTCCTAAAGTTACCATGGTTTCTCAAAGCATCACCACCAGCTCGAACCAAACGCTGAAACGTGCCAGCCTGTAGGGGAACTGTTTCATATTCAAATCATAAAACACTGGGCTGGAGAGATGGCTCGGTGGTTAAGAGCACTGACGGCCCTTCCAGAGATCCTGAGTTCAAGTCCTAGCAACCAGGTGGTGGCTCACAACCATCTGTAATATACATTAAATAAATAAATTAAAAAAATCATAAAACACCCATCACTACCCTAAGAAAAACTATGATTAAATTTAAGAATGAAATTTATTCTCAGATGCAGATTAATCATCTCTAATTATAATCCTGTGAAATTTATGGACATGTGAAAAAAAAACAATAATATTTCCTATTAAAGAGTCACAGAAGTTGAGGATTTTTGACTCTACATGACTGTTCAAGTTTGTGTGCTTTAACGTTGTTTTCTTTTATGCAAAGCCTATTAACTCTTGCCTACCCATGTATGAAATTAAAGAGACAAGACATAGCTGTATCACGATATGTGAACTTTATGATATCTCATATTGCCCTGAGCCACTAATTTCACAGTCAGAATGTGATATAAAATAATGTCCAAGGCAAAGACCGTTAGTGTATAATTTTAACATAAATACTTTTAAAATTATGAATATTGTGATAACACATGTATATAGACCATAGACATATAAGCAATAAGCAAAACAGTTAAATATGCACAAATTTCTAATAAAATGAATCAGGAGTTTTTAGTCCTCTGGGGAAATTTTAATTCCAGAGTACTTGAGCCAGAAAACGAGACTGGTCAGAGATAATGCAGACAGAAAGGAGCATCATATCAATGTCACAGAACCCATCTTTAAAATGCTCCCTGCGTCCAAAGCTCAACAATTCTATTCTCCTCACTCAGATCCTTTCCACACTTCTTTCATGCCGGGCTGGATGAAAGATGCTATTCAGTCTGAACATAAAATACTTGATAAGCTTGTTGCATAGATAATGCTCACATGAATTATCACTTATGGACCTCTCTTAAATGCTGGGTCCTCTAGGTTCGTGAAATAAATCTCACATTCTCTGATTCACTCTTGAGAAACTATATTAGAAAAGTGTCACTACCTTTTAGGAGAGACCAAAGGGATGGCACTGTGTAGAACACTGTTGGGTCGTAGGACTACCCTGAAAGATGAGGCCATGAGGCTTTGTTTGTCTCTGCCCTACATGCTCTGACATTATGCATCAGGTTTTAGGTGATAAATGTGAGTGAATATGTGTGTGTGTATACACTTTAACCCATTATGCAGTTTGTAATAAGTATAGAAAATGTCACAAAAAAGGGACTCATCATGATCTGGTTAAAATGAAAATAATATCAAACATAAAATGAAGTCAGTAGAGCTAAGCTTTCCCAGTTATCATAAGAAATATTCATTCAACCAATAGTTATTACATTTTTGGGGGGCAGCAATTTCTATGCTAGGAAATATAGGACATAATGTTTTTATAAAATATGGATCGAAATGTTTGCCCTTATGGAAATTTCATTCTTGTGGGATGACAGCAGTGACAAAAACACCAGTTAAGTAACAGCAGTTCTAAGATGTGCATGCCTTCCCCCAAGAAGCTGAATCTGTCTTCATGTGGGTCTAATGTTACCATGGCAATGGGGCATCTATTTTGAATGCATCCTGGGTGTTGCATAGGAGGCATAGTTAGACACTTCGTGCTTAGAGACTTCAACTTAGGTTTGGGATGTCTGTCAAGAGGATCCTCAAAAAGTAGTGATGCCCAAAGGTTTCCATTCTTGCAAGCCAGTATGAGGCAAGGCAAAATGAGAGAGGAAGATACCTCAGGGTCACATGGAGAAGAGGTGGTGCTTAGAGCACTTGAATAGCTTGCCATGGGACGGGTGAGCTGTGTATAAGCCATATACACAGCTAAGATCAAATGACTGCAGGGTATGAAATAATTAAAATGAGCCTTCTTTAAAAGTGCTTTAGTTACTAAAGATGGGAATGCATTTAATAATCTTTAATAATAGCATTACAATCTACCCAAGTTAAAAAGATCAGAAAGAAGATAAAAAGCTAGGTACAGATTCTCAGAAGGACAAAGCCGACACCCGCCATAGCCAAGGTGATCTAGATCTCCTGAACGTTTGCAGAGGTCTAGAAGAATTAGGGATGGATGGTATCGGGACATGATATGGGCCATAAAGGAGGCACTAGATAGCTTTCTCATGTACATCCAGGTCCTGAGGACACACATCACCACTACATTATGGATGTATAGGATCCTAGTTGTGAGAATCCTCTCATCTGACCATGCTGGGTGTCAGCAGTAGCAACTGAAGTGACTTCGAAATTTCTATTTCCTTTTGCAAGATAAAATGGCCTTATATTTCTCTGTGGTATTCACACCAAACTCCCTCCTTACCTTTGGGAAACAAAGATGACACAGTCTGAGTGAGCTATGCAAGTGTTCAATGTTGCTTACCAAAGTATTTAAGAGATAAGCTGATTAACCCAATGTGATCTGTATGTTTACTTCTGTGCTTCTATTTTATACCCAGACCAGGTACTTAATCATCTTTGTCTTCTAGGCATTAATACCACACTACCCAGGTAATACACACACACACACACACACACACACACACACACACACACACACACACACACACACATATATATATATATATATATATATATATATATGTAGAGAGAGAGAGAGAGAGAGAGAGAGAGAGAGAGAGAGAGAGAGAGCAGATATAACATCAATATCTGAAACACATACACTTGGAATTCCAAGTGAGGAATCTGAGATATTTTCAGAGACATATTCACGAAGATCTAGGTCCAGAGCCAGTCGTTATGTGGAGACTCTAAATTGGAGGTCTCCATTGGGTCTCTTCTCTAAGTGCTCTGGGAAAGAAAGATTGTAGGAGTCAGAGGGTAAGGAGGACACCAGGATAACATGGCCCATGGACTCCACTGAGCAGGGTTCCCATGGGCTCACAGAGACTTTAGTGGCAAGTATGGGCCTGCACGAGTCTGCACCAAGCCCTCTGCATGCATATTTTGGCTGTTAGCATGTTTTAGAAGACTCCCAATGATGGGAGCAGGCGTGTTTCTGATTCTTTCCCCTGCTCTTGGGACTCTCTTCCTCCTACTAGACTGCCTCGTGCAGCCTCGATTTCCTTGTTGTAATTGTATCTTACCTTGTCCTGTTTGGCTGTCATTCCTTGGAGGCCTCCTCTTTTGTGGGTGGGGTGGATCTGGGGGAGAGGGAAGCTGAGGGTGAACCTTGGAAGAGTAGAGAGAGGGGGGATGTAGTGTATGAGAGAAAAACATCTATTTTAAATATTTTTAAGAAGAAAGGGATGAAACAGGACACGCGTGCATCTTACATGAGAGTTTGCATGTTCACATCTCGCTTTATCATGATGGGATGCGTGTGCCCCAGTTCACCCTTTACAATCATGATCTGTCAGTTTCGCTGTGATGTCGACTTCAGTGGGAGACAGCAATCTGCTGTGGTGAGCTACTTAGGAGGACACATCTAAGTGTTATTTCTAGTAAAAAGACAAGCTTGTTGTTGTTGTTGCTGTTGTTGTTGTTGTCGTCGTTACTTGGTTATTCTGGTTTCCTGTGGATTCCTGAGATAGGGTCTCACTCTGTAGCTCACGCTGACCAGGATCTCTCCATCCTCCTTTCTACCTGCATCACACTCCCTGGTAGGACACGACACAATACCTCCTTCATAGGATGCCATTCAACACGTTTCATTGCTAACGATACTGGGTCTAACACGTTTTCTGAGGAAATAAGAGAGAAACCACAACATGATTGTGAATTGACGCCATTTTGGGAAACACACACCACATACCTTTAGAGTTAAATTTGACATGGTTAAGGGGGTAGATATCGCTACTCTTTGGGTCTTAACCTTAGTTTTGATTTGTAATGTTGTAGCGGATTTGTTCAGTTCTTACCTCCATTATTCACCTTACATGACATCCATATTCACCTTCCTTACATGATTGTATGAGAGGAAAAATGTACAAGGATTAGAGCCTTAATTCCCACACTTAACCTTCAGCATGACCTAAGCATTGTTGGTCACCAACTCTTGAGATTTATCTTATATTGGCCTCTGTGATCTATATTCATTAAACTTCTTAGGCATGGTCAATGAACGAGTAGAGTCATAATGGCATATGTTACTCACTCTTGTGGTTATGTAAAGTCACATTTGACTCTCACTGTCTGTCTGTCTGTCTGTTGGGTGTGTATACTGAAAGTTACATCTCGAATAAGTCATTAACCTGTATTCTTTTCCTATATGCACCCATGAGTATCTTACCAGAGTAGACTTCTGTCTCCTCACTGCTATGACCCCGAAATGGTGAAATTGACAAGTGGAGTCTGTAAATGATGTACTGGGGTGCATCCACCACATGACAGTAGAGTCAATCTGGGGCACACCAACGTTTATGTACGGTGCACATTCCTTATGTTTCATGTTCCTTCTATAGCTTCATTATGTCTCTGGAAACATTGAAAACCTACATTTTAAAAATGTCTTTCCCCTAACAAAACCCAATTGTTTATGCTGGAATTCATCTGTTATTACCCACGATCACACACGTAGGTTAACACACTATTGAGAGACGGGGAGTGTATAAATATATTTCACAAAAATAGTACTTTGAGAAATTTACACTCCAATAATCTCTGATGGCATCTGCAAGGTAAGCTTAAATAATTCTTTCTTCAATGTACATTTCATTTAATATCAAGAGAGCAATACTTTGAAAGGCCCCAATATAATAAAAGACCATCCACCCTATTTATACCAGTCAACAGCCTTTAACCTAAGGTTGTTAAATGAGATGAAGTTCACTATTGAAAAAAATAACGTAGGGAATTACACAATAGCAAGTAGCCCCTGGCAATCTGCTTATGAAGCAAATCATTTGTTTGAATTTGAACCCTTCAAACGGAAATTTGAGAGTATACCTTCACTTTTGTGCATTTCTTGGTTAAGATTGCCCATAATTTTCCCAAGCACTCAAAAAAAAAATAAAACCACTGTTGATTGAAATCATATTGATTTGAGAATCAGCTGAATATCATGGAGCTCCTAGCCAGCTGGTTAAACACATGCACTTGCTTTTATTGACATTTTGTTATCTGATTCTTAAGTGACCATTCAAACTTAGCTCCTAGCATATAAACAGTTGAATAGCAAAATGCCCCTCCTTTGAGTTTTGACCCAGTAGTTCATCAACAATGATCAAAATCTGCAGTGGTATTGACAGGATTGGTATACAGCATTCTTACATAATTTTCAAGGTTAAAAGGGATAGGCACTCCATTTTCATCTTGACTCTACCATTACATGTTCAGTTTATGATTTAAGATCTCTAGGCCATCCTCATATTAGAGACTAAAGGTATGTTGAATAGGGAAGCTTAAAATTCTGGGTCTCCTCTGTTTCCTCACAACAGAACCTTGTCTACAATGTCTACAGGTTCAAGAAGAAGAGCTTTGGAGGGGTGATCTCTTTGGAATAGTCCAATAGTGGAGGCTGGGGAGATGACCTAGTGGGAAGAGTGCTTACTGTGTAAACACTGGGACATGAGTTAGATCCATAGCAGGCACACAGAAGCTTGTCTGGGCTTTTTGTTCCTGTTATCTTAGTGCTGATAGAGGGCAAAGACAGATGGACATTCAGTGGTCTTCCAGTTTACCTAAAAGACGAACTCCAGGTACAGCAAGGGAACCTCCCTAAAAATATAATGGGGCAAAGAACACAGCAACATATCTAACATTGACCTCTGCTCTGGCATCCACTAGTACACATGGGCTAGTACAGTTTGCATGCATAGTGCAGGCGCGCGCGCGCGCGCACACACACACACACACACACACACACACACACACACACACGGGAGGAGGGGGAGGGGAAAGGGTAGAGAGAGAGAGAGAAAGAGAATAGTCTGAAGTAAGAGAAAGAGACAAGAGTGGAAATATAGTGGTAAAGCCATTACTAACTGGACAGAAACAGATCTGGATTTTTCTCACAAACTTACTGTGATCCTGAGTCTGTGGCTATCCACCCTGGCTTTCTTGAGGTAAAACCTTCAGGGAAGTGTTGGCTAGGGTGGGATTTGTTTAACTATAAAGAGGCCTCCAGTCATTTGGCCTTTTACTACTTGGCCTTTCTCATTGCCCCAGTTCACCTTTATTCCTGAGGAAAAAACAAGCAGATGGTTCACTCTTCTACTGTTGCCGCCAGCTGGACTCACTGGCTTCCAGCGTTACTCTGTGACCCTCCATTTCATCGGTGTCTACAAGGGTGTTTTTCTTCCATACGGACTCTTCCCATTGCTTTTATTTTGCCTCAAGCCATCCACATCGTCTGAGTCAACAAGTATGCTATTGCTTTCCACAGCTTAGGTATGTATTCTGTTGTCTTCGTCTTAAAACGAAAGCATCCTATATCATCACTCCAGATTCTCTTTTACTCACATGAACCATTTTCGGATGGGATTCTTTACTAATCATACTGAATTGGTTTCAGGGTCTTCCACTGAAGAGGCGTGGCCCTGTGATTCAATATACACAAGTTGGTTAGTGTAATAAACCACATAAATAGACTAGATGACAAAAATCACATAATAATCTCAGTAGACACAGAAACAACATTGACAAAATCCAACATGATTTCATGATACAATTCTTCTTAGAGCAGAAGAACTAAAGGGAATATATCCCAATATAATAAAAGATATATATATATATATGTATGTATATGTATATGTATATATATATATATTATAGCAGACCTCACCCTAAATAGAGAAAAACTTGAAGAAATCTCTCTAACATCAGGAGTAAAATTATTCTTACTCCATTTCAATACTGGGCTGAAATTACTGGCTTGAGTAATGAGAAAAGGAAGTCAATGGGGAATGGAGAGATGGCTCAGTGGTTAAGAGCGCTGTCTGCTCTTCCAGAGGTCCTGAGTTCAATTCCCAGGAACTACATGGTGGCTCACAACCATCTGTAATGGGATCTGATGCCCTCTGCTGGTGTGTCTGAAGACAGCTACAGTGTACTCATATACATAAAATAAATCTTTGAAAAAAAAGAAAAGAAAGTCAAATTATAACTATTTGCAGATGGCATAATAGTATCCATTAGAGATCCCCAAAATTTTACCAGAATACTTCTAGAAATAAAAACAAAACTCAGAAATTGATTACTATTCAGAACAACTTGCACAATTCAATAGACTTTCTGTACACCACCAACAGACATAAAAGGAAAAGAGATCATGGACATTCTGCCATTTCACAGTATCCTCACAGAAAATAAAATATCTAAGAATAAAGCTAACCAAAGAAGTGAATGAATTCTATAGTGAAAATCTCTGAAGAAAGAAATAGAAAGAACTAGAATGTGGAAAGGCATTTTGCGCTCATATTTAATAGAATTCAATTTATTAGAATTAACATTGTGAAAATGAGCATTTTGCCAAAAGCTATTTACAGATTTAATATAATACCAATCAGAAGCCCAATCTCACCCATCATAGAAATAGAAAAACTAAAATTTATAAGGAACCACAAAATGCCTCCAGATGGTTGAAATAATCTTAAGCAAAAAGTACATTTCTGGAAGGATTGCCATTTCAGATTTGTATATTACAAAGCTGTGGTAATGAAAACAATATGGTTCTGGTACAAAAATAGACAGGTAGACCAATGAACGGAAATTGAAAACCCAAAATGGGGCACCTACATACGTAAAAGAAACCTTACTAAAGCTCAAAACACACATTGCACCTCACTCAATACTAGTAGGAGATTTCAACACCCCACTCTCATCAATGGACAGATCATGGAAACAGAAATTAAACAGAGACGTAGATAGACTAAGAGAAGTCATGAGCCAAATGGACTTAACAGATATTTATAGAACATTCTATCCTAAAGCAAAAGGATATACCTTCTTCTCAGCTCCTCATGGTACTTTCTCCAAAATTGACCATATAATTGGTCAAAAAACGGGCCTCAACAGGTACAGAAAGATAAAAATAATCCCATGCGTGCTATGGGACCACCACGGCCTAAAACTGGTCTTCAATAACAGTAAGGGAAGAATGCCCACATATACGTGGAAATTGAACAATGCTCTACTCAATGATAACCTGGTCAAGGAAGAAATAAAGAAAGAAATTAAGGACTTTTTAGAATTTAATGAAAATGAAGGTACAACATACCGAAACTTATGGGACACAATGAAAGCTGTGCTAAGAGGAAAACTCATAGCTCTAAGTGCCTGCAGAAAGAAACAGGAAAGAGCATATGTCAGCAGCTTGACAGCACACCTAAAAGCTCTAGAACAAAAAGAAGCAAATACACCCAGGAGGAGTAGAAGGCAGGAAATAATCAAACTCAGAGCTAAAATCAACCAAGTAGAAACAAAAAGGACCATAGAAAGAATCAACAGAACCAAAAGTTGGTTGTTTGAGAAAATCAACAAGATAGATAAACCCTTAGCCAGACTAACGAGAGGACACAGAGAGTGTGTCCAAATTAACAAAATCAGAAATGAAAAGGGAGATATAACTACAGATTCAGAGGAAATTCAAAAAATCATCAGATCTTACTATAAAAGCCTATATTCAACAAAACTTGAAAATCTACAGGAAATGGACAATTTCCTAGACAGATACCAGGTACCGAAGTTAAATCAGGAACAGATAAACCAGTTAAACAACTCCATAACTCCTAAGGAAATAGAAGCAGTCATTAAAGGTCTCCCAACCAAAAAGAGCCCAGGTCCAGACGGGTTTAGTGCAGAATTCTATCAAACCTTCATAGAAGACCTCATACCAATATTATCCAAACTATTCCACAAAATTGAAACAGATGGAGCACTACCGAATTCCTTCTACGAAGCCACAATTACTCTTATACCTAAACCACACAAAGACCCAACAAAGAAAGAGAACTTTAGACCAATTTCCCTTATGAATATCGATGCAAAAATACTCAATAAAATTCTGGCAAACCGAATCCAAGAGCACATCAAAACAATCATCCACCATGATCAAGTAGGCTTCATCCCAGGCATACAGGGATGGTTTAATATACGGAAAACGATCAATGTGATCCATTATATAAACAAACTGAAAGAACAAAACCACATGATCATTTCATTAGATGCTGAGGAAGCATTTGACAAAATTCAACACCCCTTCATGATAAAAATCCTGGAAAGAATAGGAATTCAAGGTCCATACCTAAACATAGTAAAAGCCATATACAGCAAACCAGTTGCTAACATTAAACTAAATGGAGAGAAACTTAAAGCAATCCCACTAAAATCAGGGACTAGACAAGGCTGCCCACTCTCTCCCTACTTATTCAATATAGTTCTTGAAGTTCTAGCCAGAGCAATCAGACAACAAAAGGAGGTCAAGGGGATACAGATCAGAAAAGAAGTCAAAATATCACTATTTGCAGATGATATGATAGTATATTTAAGTGATCCCAAAAGTTCCACCAGAGAACTACTAAAGCTGATAAACAACTTCAGCAAAGTGGCTGGGTATAAAATTAACTCAAATAAATCAGTAGCCTTCCTCTACACAAAAGAGAAACAAGCCGAGAAAGAAATTAGGGAAACGACACCCTTCATAATAGATCCAAATAATATAAAGTACTTCGGTGTGACTTTAACCAAGCAAGTAAAAGATCTGTACAATAAGAACTTCAAGACTCTGAAGAAAGAAATTGAAGAAATCCTCAGAAGATGGAAAGATCTCCCATGCTCATGGATTGGCAGGATTAATATAGTAAAAATGGCCATTTTACCAAAAGTGATCTACAGATTCAATGCCATCCCCATCAAAATACCAATCCAATTCTTCAAAGAGTTAGACAGAACAATTTGCAAATTCATCTGGAATAACAAAAAACCCAGGATAGCTAAAGCTATCCTCAACAATAAAAGGACTTCAGGGGGAATCACTATTCCTGAACTCAAGCAGTATTACAGAGCAATAGTGATAAAAACTGCATGGTATTGGTACAGAGACAGACAGATAGACCAATGGAATAGAATTGAAGACCCAGAAATGAACCCACACACCTATGGTCACTTGATTTTTGACAAAGGAGCCAAAACCATCCAATGGAAAAAAGATAGCATTTTCAGCAAATGGTGCTGGTTCAACTGGAGGTCAACATGTAGAAGAATGCCGATCGATCCATGCTTATCACCCTGTACAAAACTTAAGTCCAAGTGGATCAAGGACCTCCACATCAAACCAGATACACTCAAACTAATAGAAGAAAAACTAGGGAAGCATTTGGAAAACATGGGCACTGGAAAAAATTTCCTGAACAAAATACTAATGGCTTATGCTCTAAGATCAAGAATCGACAAATGGGATCTCATAAACCTGCAAAGCTTCTGTAAGGCAAAGGACACTGTGGTTAGGACAAAACGGCAACCAACAGATTGGGAAAAGATCTTTACCAATCCTACAACAGATAGAGGCCTTATATCCAAAATATACAAAGAACTCAAGAAGTTAGACCGCAGGGAGACAAATAACCCTATTAAAAAATGGGGTTCAGAGCTAAACAAAAAATTCACAGCAGAGGAATGCCGAATGGCTGAGAAACACCTAAAGGAATGTTCAACATCTTTAGTCACAAGGGAAATGCAAATCAAAACAACCCTGAGATTTCACCTCATCGCAGTGAGAATGGCTAAGATCAAAAACTCAGGTGACAGCAGATGCTGGCGAGGATGTGGAGAAAGAGGAACACTCCTCCATTGTTGGTGGGATTGCAGACTGGTACAACCATTCTGGAAATCAGTCTGGAGGTTCCTCAGAAAATTGGACACTGAACTGCCTGAAGATCCAGCTATACCTCTCTTGGGCATATACCCAAAAGATGCCCCAACATATAAAAAAGACCCGTGCTCCACTATGTTCATCGCAGCCTTATTTATAATAGCCAGAAGCTGGAAAGAACCCAGATGCCCTTCAACAGAGGAATGGATACAGAAAATGTGGTACATCTACACAATGGAATATTACTCAGCTATCAAAAACAATGACTTTATGAAATTCGTAGGCAAATGGTTGGAACTGGAAAATATCATCCTGAGTGAGCTAACCCAATCACAGAAAGACATACATGGTATGCACTCATTTATAAGTGGCTATTAGCCCAAATGCTTGAATTACCCTAGATGCCTAGAACAAATGAAACTCAAGTCGGATGATCAAAATGTGAATGCTTCTCTCCTTCTTTAAAAGGGGGAACAAGAATACCCTTGGCAGGGAATAGAGAGGCAAAGATTAAAACAGAGACTGAAGGAACACCCATTTAGAGACTGCCCCACATGTGGCCCATACATATACAGCCATCCAATTAGACAAGATGGATGAAGCGAAGAAATGCAGGCCGACAGGAGCCGGATATAGATCGTTCCTGAGAGACACAGCCAGAATACAGCAAATACATAGGTGAATGCCAGCAGCAAACCACTGAACTGAGAATGGGACCCCCGTTGAAGGAATCAGAGAAAGAACTGGAAGAGCTTGAAGGAGCTCGAGACCCCTTATGAACAACAATGCCAAGCAACCAGAGCTTCCAGGGACTAAGCCACTACCTGAAGACTATACATGGACTGACCCTGGACTCTGACCTCATAGATAGCAATGAATATCCTAGTAAGAGCACCAGTGGAAGGGGAAGCCCTTGGTCCTGCTAAGACTGAACTCCCAGTGAACATGATTGTTGGGGGGAGGGCGGCAATGGGGGGAGGATGGGGAGGGGAACACCCATAAAGAAGGGGAGGGGGAGGGATTAGGGGGATGATTGCCTGGAAACCGGGAAAGGGAATAACACTCAAAATGTAAATAAGAAATACTCAAGTTAATTAAAAAAAAAGAAAGAAAGAAAGAAAGAAAGAAAGAAAGAAAGAAAGAAAGAAAGAAAACCCAAAATGTGGCACAGGTAACTTCAGCCACTCAATATTATTTAGGCTCCTGTCTGCAAGCATAAATACCATCATAAATAGTGTCAGGGATTGGTTCTTGCGCATGGGAGGGGTCTCAATTTGCTCAGTCATTGGTTAGACATTCCCTCTGTCTCTGTTCTTTGTTCCTGCACACATCTTGTAGGCGGGACACATTTTGGATGAAGGTTTTGCCGGTGGGTTGCTGTTTCTACCCCTCCACTGGGAGACCTGCCTGACTACAGGAGGCTGCTTCAGGATCTGTGGCCCTCATTGCCTCAATAGACACCCTGCCCCCACCATCCCAGGTCTCTGACACTTTCTAGAAATTGCCCACTCTCCACCGATTTCCATTCTTTCTCCCATGTTCTCCCTATACCCAATCCCCTCCTCTCCATCCCTTCCCCCTTCCTCCATCCCCCTCCTAAGTCTACTTTATTTCCCCATCTGAGAAAGCTTCAATTATCCTCCCTTGTGGTCTCCTTGTTATTTGGTTTCTTTGGGTCTGTGCATTATAGCATGGCTATCCTGTACTTTATGGGTGATATCCACTTGTATGTGAGAGCATACCATGCATGTCCTTTTGGGTGTGGCTTACCTCTCTCAGGATATTTTCTAGTTCCAGCCATTCACCTGCAAAATTCATGACATCCTTGTTTGTAATGACTGAGTAGTGTTCCATTGTGTGATGAACCACATTTTCTTTATCCATTCTTCAGCTGAGGGACATCTAGATAGTTTCTAGTTTCTGGCTACTAACAAATAAAACTGCTATGAACATAGCTGAGCAGGTGTCCTTGTAGGGTAGTGGAGAGTCTTTTGAGTGTATACCCAGGAGAGGTACAGCTGGCTCTTGAGCTAGAACTATTCCTACTTTTCTGAGAAACTGCCAAATTGATTTCCTAAGGGGTTGTCAAACTTTGTGCTTCCAACAGCAGAATCCTCTTTTAACAAAGCTTAATTAAAACGAATTGATATTGTTGATTTCCTTCTCTTTTCTTCTTTAAGCCTCATCCACCCCCTCTTAGATTAATGTCCTCTCTTTTCTTTGATTATCATTGTTACATATATATGCTTAGATATGTACACATATATAAATACAACCTGTTGAGTCCATTTTTGTTGTTTTCATATATATAGTTTCAGGGCATTATGTAACTGAGAAGAGGTATATGGGGGGCACCCCTGAGGAGTCTGAATCATCATCATCAGTTGCCTACATTCTCTGTCTAGGGATATGACCCCATGAAATCTTCCCCCTTCCCTGTTAGCCTGTCCACTGATATTGCCATTGTTCCGATCTTGTTTCTATTATCCCACAGAGAGAATGTCTCACAGGATCCTTCCTGGTGCTGTGGCTCTTACAGTCTTGCTAACTGCTCTCCTGCAATGTCCCCTGAGTCTTAGATGCAGGAGTTGTACTGTAGATGCAGCCATTATGACTGGGTTCCCCACGGTCCGTTGGTCTATGTGTTGTATCCCGTTCTGATTATCTGTGATAGTCTCTCTTTGCAATAAGGAAGGTCTTTCTTGAGGGGGGCTGGTAACTGCAATTGTCTATGGTTATAAAGATAATATTTATAATAAGGAATTATACTCATCTAATGAAGTAGTGGGAGTAGATCTTTTCTAAGGTCCAGCACCTTACTAGCCTCTGAACCTGACAAGTTTCTAGTACCAGACATGATTTTCCCTACTCTTCGAGAGGGCTTTAAGTCTGGTTAGATAGCTGTTGGTCATCACTGTTTTGTGAGTGCTGCGTACTGCACCATTGCAGACCATGTTGGTAATTGTGGCTCATAGGTGTTGCAGCAGAGAAGCGTTTTTTATGGCTTCCTTCCTTTGGAAGATTGTTCAGTACTTTTTGGTATGATGGAAGTTTGGCAGCAGGACAGATCCAGTCAATAGGTAAGAGTTTTGTGTTCTAAGTGTGCAGTGTCTGTAGGAGTAACTGGTCACTTTCAACCTTTGAGAACAACCAAAAGCTATTCAGATAGCCTTATTGGTTTTGGGAGTCACATAGACTACGCTGACCAAACATTATTCAGAAGCAGATTTCTAGGCCTGGTACTAGAGTTTTTGATAGTCATATATACATATATTAATCACTGTTCTGTGTGTGTGTGTATATTACACATAATGCATGTATGAGTGTACTGTATATAATTTTGGTAAATATAAAATAATGTAATTCCTTTATGCTTTGTCAAACATCCTTGCCATTCTTTTGACCTTCCTCAAATTTTAGCAAAGTTTATTAAACACACACACACACACACACACACACACACACACACACACACACACACACACACGGATCTTTATAGCAAGAGTTTTCTCTCATTGCTGTGGATTGAATCCCAGTCCTCCTGTATGATGGGCAAGCACATTACCGTTGAGTCAGTTTAGCCAGTTACATTTTTTTTCTAGAAATTAGAACATTGTACCTTTGGTTTCAGTGAGAACAAGCTTTCTCTGATCATAATGAAAATACTAAGTCACTTAAAAATCTTTGAAAAGTAGCATCTAATTACATTGTTTCTCCCTTTCCTTTCTTCCCTGCAACTCTCCTCATCTCTCTCTTGCCACACCCTCTCAAATAGGTGACCTGATTTCTTTGGTTATTATTATTAGATGCATGTATGCATGAATGCACAAATATAGAAATTCAACTTTCTTTGTTGATTTTTGTTGTTTCTGTGTATATGATTTCAGAGTTGGCCAGTTTTTATTCAATAATCAGTTAGGGAGATCATTCCTGAAGTATGATACCTCTCCCTTTCTTAGCAGTCCCTGGATACCTTTAATTCTTTATTTAGCAGTGAGAACCCATGGGATTTCCCCTCTGGGAGTTATCATGTCTGTTTTTGTCTGATACTGTCATTGTTCAAATCTTGTTCAGCCAACCATGTCTAGGAGACACAGTCTCATATTTCCATGTCTTCTGCCACTTACAATCTTTCTGTCCCCCTTTTCACAATGTTCCATTAGGCACAGGAGTTACAATGTAGACGTATTCTTTGGTGCTAGGATCCCCAGAATCTGTTGATTTCTGCATTGTTTTGAGTTGTGATTTTTCTGCTATGGTCTCCATTTGCTAAAATGAGAAGATTCTTTGACAAGCAATGAGAGCTTATCTGTTTGCCTCATGGTAAGTTACAGAGTTTGATTAGGAGCTATGCTGGTTTAGAAAGGTGGCAGGGTAGCTTTCCTTCTGAGATCCATGAGTTCTGTAACTTAATTAGGTTGGAGAAGTTTCTGGTAGCAGGCATGATTTTTTCCCCCTGTTGAGTGGACTTTAAGTCCAGTTTGACAACTGTTGGTTACAGACAATATGTGGGTACCACTATGCACTTGAAGAATATTTCCCACGCTAGCAATTCTACGGCTCATAGAAATCACCTGCTTGGTACTTTTTTAAAATCCTCTTGTGTTTAGGATGCAAATTTGATGGAAATTTTAAAATAGCAAAAACTTAGAAAGAGTAAGATGATACATACATTAAGCTTACGGGATATACATAGCTGTAGTAAAAGCTAATTGGGTAATGAATTTCTATTTGGAAGGCCTATTCTTAAATAATGTATACAGAGTGATTCTAATAATAAGAATTTGATCTAATTATGGGGTGGTTAATCAGCATGAGTCTTATGCTGGAAACTCATTAGATAGTGTGGATTAATCCTTTGCAAAGATCCCTTCTGCCTAAGATACCTATTTATAGAATCAACTCTGGTGCAATCTTCATGAGTAATTCTGTGCACTGTTTTGTCTATCCATCTATCCTCTGAAGAACTACTTTAGTAATGGAAGGGAGGACTCTGTGTGTGGATGACCAAAGCTTGAAAGGCTAATAGGTTAAGTAGGGGTGGAGGACAGAAATTTTTAACTCTGATATTAAGTGACCCGAGTGAAGTGGCCACTAGGAGAAGACTGGCTCCCAGGTAGTTAGGAGGAGGGTCTCATTACCCACCCCTAGAGTGACACACTTGCTCTAATAAGGTCATACCTACGCCAACAAAACCACACTTCCAAATAGTGCCACTCTCTGGGACAATCATAGTCAAACCATCACAATGTCTATCCTAAAGATTCCCAGAATCCCATCATTACTTTCCCTCCTCTAAAGTCGGGTCTTACTCTCTATGTCTTTGTGTCTTACTCTCTATGTCTTTGTGTTGGCGTGGGTGATGGAGATTGAGCGACAGAGAGACCTTCATGGGGAGGAGCAGGGGTTGTTGTTGCAAATGTAATACTTTCTCCCAAGAAATTCTGTTCACTTATATTTTTTAGAAAGGTTCTATTATGTGATCATCTTCAAAATCCACTTATAAACAAGGATAAATGTTATTAGGATATGTAGGACTTTGGGCTAATTGTCCAAATTCTGGAAACCGTACATCATTTAATTATATGCTTATGAATATTTTCTAGAGTTATATGTTTTCATTGCTAAAGTCCACTTCAGGATTTACCCTAATTTTAATAAAGGATGTTGGCGACTTGTTAAGCTATTTCGTGACTTGAAAGGTAGCCTCTTTCTACCAAATTTGTGTTAATAACATTTCATTACCTAATTTCTGTCTCACAGTCCTTAGGAAAGCCAAACCAAACTAGTATTTCAAAGGAGATTATCAAATAAGTACCCATAGGGTATTGAGTAGTCAAATGAAATTGTCAATCCCCCTCCTTTTCTCTTCGGACTCTTATCTGCTCTTAGTAAGCACAGACTGAGTCACCTCACTCAGGAGGGCGTGTCCAACCCTGGTGAGTGCTATGGCTCACTCATTACTCAACAGAGCTTGCCTATCAGTCACTTACAGGTCCTGAGCACTTGCATAGAGCTTGAGATACGGGCAACACAACCACACAGACAGAATACTTATTTTGAATGAAAGCCGCATGAACAAGACAAGCATCATCAAACCTCATTCTGAAATCTGATGGCTTCAAGGCAGCAGGTTTTCAGGAAGAAAGTTTCATGCTCCAAACATGAAATTGTTGAATAATCACATCATTTTAGCCAAATAGGTGATTGAGATGCAGTAGAAAATGATAGTACTATTCAAACTTTTGAGACAGCAGCATACTCTGAGTAGGGAACCAGCTTATTTCCTGAGGATTTTATTTGTCTTCCACTTCTCAGGCAGCTTTTTGTAGCAATTTTATTACATATATCTCCAAATTCCCATTGTAATGTGTGTTTAACCAGATTTGGAAATCATTAAATTGTATGTGATGGTGGTGATTCTAATTGTCTTTACATACGGGAACTCACGATTATGAATAGTAAATTTGATTCTATTTAGATTTGGTGATAGTGGATGAAGCCTGGAAAACGGGATACTATGTAATGCATTTGTAAATTGAGAACTAATAATGCACTTAGGACTTATCTGGCCATGTTTAACTGAGTTCTTTATCAGGTTATAAACTACAGGAAAGATCATCAAGGGGTGCTGGAGAGATGGCTCGGGTAGTTAAGGGCACTTGATGCTCTTGCAGAGGACCAAGTTCAGTTCCTAGCACTGATATCAGGTAGCTCACACAATTCAGCTTCAGGGTTTCCAACCCCATCTTCTGGACTCTGCAGATACCTACATATCCATGGACATACCTGAAGCCTGTGGGTGTTTGCGCATGCGTGCGCACAGGCGTGCGCACGTGCGCACAGGCACGCACACACACACACATTATCCCCTTTAAAAAGAAAAATTACAAACTTTAAAGCACTTCTCAGGTAAGGAGTTCAACCAAAGAGAGGTTATTAACACCATTCAATGCAGTAATCATAAAATTAAGTTTAAATAAAAGATCTATTCTCTGAAGCAAATCTCTTTAAAATTATTGTCTGCAGATCATCAATATTATTGTCAATAGCTATTTTCGCAGTGAAGGACAATAAAGCATCTTTTAGAGTGTGTAAATCCCATAACCTAATCTCCAAATAACCGTTTTTACTCTATTAAGAACTATAGCTTCTTATGGGAACATTAAATCCAGAAGTAGAATTTCATCTGGGAAATCAGGTATCTTGGCATTGCAAACATATACTCAGACACCAAGCAAGAGGGTCCATGTTAGTGACACACAAGCTGCTTTTCTAGGGTCAGAGGAAGAAGAATAAAAAATGTTTGCGAGTAGATGATATTCAGGTTGATCTGGACCTTAAAGGCACAGGACAAACTGGTGGTCAATAAAACAGCACCTCCAGGTCCTGGGAAAAATAACAGAGAGATCATGTGAGACACACTTAAAGAAAGGAACAGCCAAAGTATGCTACCATAACTCTATTGTCAATCTGTCTGTCTACTCTTCATGCACAGTCCTGTATAGTCAACACTAGAGGCAAAAGTGGGCAGTTAGATAGCCTATCCTGGAATCCATCATCTGTTTATAGTGTTAATCCTGGAGATGCTCAGACAGTTTAGTATCTCAGTCTGTGCTTAGCTATTTGAGATTCCCCGAGACTGTCAGTGAGAGACAGCATAACAGTAGCATCTCTCCTTTCTGTTTGTTTAGACCATTGGTCTATCGTGATAAAATACCTCCATAGCCCCATCCCTGTCTCTTTGTCTCTGTCTCCATCATATGTGTGTGTGTGTGCACGCGTGTGTGTATGCGTGTGTGAGATGTATATGTATGCAAGCTTTATCTGTGTGTGAGTGTTTGCGTATGCAAGTGAATGAGCGCATGCATTTCTTGTTCACGGGTCTCCCTCCATCACTGTGCACCTTGGTTTTTTGTTTGTTCGTTTTGTTTTTGAGATACAATCTCTTAATGAACTATTGGCTTCATAGCCTGCTCCAGGATTCTCCTAGATCCATCTGTGCGGTGAGGATTCCAGATGCAAGCCCTCATGCTCAGCCTTGTGTGTGGGGGCTGGGAATCCAAACTCCAGTCTTCATGCTTGCCGCACAAGCACCTTTTACCCTAGTCCCTATTATTCTGCCTTTATTCACATCCTAGTGACTAAACTCAATGTTCTAAGTGAACCCATGTTACTGAAATGCTAATCCAGAACACCATAGTCCTTGGCTTCTCTGCTGCACAATATCGGTGTTGGGAGAGAAGAAAAAACCAGAGAGGCTTTCCTGAACACTGCTCTGCTTTAGGGTTGCAAAAGTCCCTTGAGGAAATGCAAATCAAAACAACCCTGAGATTCCACCTCACACCAATCAGAATGGCTAAGATCAAAAACTCAGGTGACAGCAAATGCTGGCGAGGATGTGGAGAAAGAGGGACACTCCTCCATTGTTGGTGGGATTGCAGACTGGTACAACCATTCTGGAAATCAGTCTGGAGGTTCCTCAGAAAATTGGACATTGCACTACCTGAGGACCCAGCTATACCTCTCTTGGGCATATACCCAAAAGATGCCCCAACATATAACAAAGACACGTGCTCCACTATGTTCATAGTAACCTTATTTATAACAGCCAGAAGCTGGAAAGAACCCAGATGCCCTTCAACAGAGGAATGGATACAGAAAATGTGGTACATCTACACAATGGAATACTACTCCGCTATGAAAAACTATGATTTTATGAAATTCATAGGCAAATGGATGGAACTGGAAAATATCATCCTGAGTGAGGTAACCCAATCACAGAAGAACACACATGGTATGCACTCATTGATAAGTGGCTATTAGCCCAAATACTCGAATTACCCTAAATGCACAGAACACATGAAACTCAAGAAGGATGACCAAATTGCAAATGCTTCACTCCTTCTTTAAAAGTGGAACAAGAATACCCTAGGGAGGGAATAGGGAGGAAAAGTTTAGAACAGAGGCAGAAGGAGCACCCATTGAGAGCCTGCTCCACATGTGGCCCATACAACTAGATAAGATGGATGAAGCAAAGAAGTGCAGGCTGACAGGAACTGGACGTAGATCGCTCCTGAGAGACACAGCCAGAATACAGCAAATACAGAGGCGAATGCCAGCAGCAAACCACTGAACTGAGAATAGGACCCCCGTTGAAGGATTCAGAAAAAGGACTGAAAGAGCTTGAAGGGGCTCGAGACCCCATATGAACAACAATGCCAAGCAACCAGAGCTTCCACGGACTAAGCCACTACCAAAAGACTATACATGGACTGACCCTGGACTCTGACCTCATAGGTAGCAATAAATATCCTAGTAAGATCATCAGTGTAAGGGGAAGCCCTGGGTCCTGCTAAGACTGAACCCCCAGTGAACGTGATTGTTGGGGGAGGGCGGCAATGGGGGGAGGATGGGGAGGGAAACACCCATCAAGAAGGGGAGGGGGAGGGGTTAGGGGGATGTTGGCCCAGAAACAGGGAAAGGGAATAACAATTGAAATGTAAATAAGAAATACTCAAGTTAATAAAGATGGAGGGAAAAAAAAGATGCAAAACCAAGTGTTATAAAAGTTAATAGTTTATTCAAATTAAAAAAAAAGTCCCTTGAGGAATGAGGACCCCACGCACAAGGGCCTAGAGCTAATGTGACCTGAGGACTTGGCATGCCAAGTTGCTTAAAGGAAGACAGTTTCTTTTATGTGGCTTGGGTCCAACTCTCCAGCCTCAATCTTCCCAGAGCACGAATAAGAACATACAATTCATAAAGTAATCTGCATTGTATGCCAGCATGTGGAACTATCCCAGGCCACTGTATGTAAGCCGGAAAATTTCAGCAAAACGCTGGTAGCATGGCATCTTGCTTTCTGACTCTTGAGGTCCCTCAGGCCTCCTCCGGTCCTAGTGGTTCTCAATGATTTCTTTTTGCTGAAAATGCGTCTTATTATGAGACTTCAAATCTGCAACACCTTTGCTGAAACTGTTTCTCCCGATTTCAAGTGCTCAAGAGTTTGCTAATCTCTGGTAGACATCCCTCGTGATAAGAGGGGACTCGGTTAATCTGTACTTAAGCCTCTTACTGAATATGAGCGTCTTACTAATTATCCCATACTACTAAGAGGGTCACACTCAAAGACACCAGCTGCATACAGATGTGGAAAGGAATTAGCATTCACCGATTAAATCTAGGCTGGTATCTGAGAAGGGGTCAGTATGTAAAATAAGCAGGGTCCTGCAGTGCACAATGAGGAAAGTCTTAGAGGACAGAGAAGCCAATGCTGCCGGCTTCACTGTGACATCTTGCCCTGATCTCTTTCAAGCAAACCCCTGTGGGTCCTTTTCTGTCACACGGTGACTTCCACAGTCTGAGAGATTATCAAGCAGCCAACCCCCAGCACTATCTGTATATCAAGAAATGACCTGATTGTTTGCAATGCCAGCTTTCAACCTTGCTATTCGGAGCATGAGGCTCTGACGTTGGCCTGGAAGTCTTCTCACATTGGTCTGATATTGAAGCCTGGGTCCGTTCCCCCAGACCTTAGAAGAAATAGATGTAGCATTGTTTCCCCACCCTGCTAAAGAAATGATCCATTTTGTTAGATGGGTGAGCCCTACTCAACTACAGATGCTTGTTTTATAGCATTTTATTAATACTGATGACTAAAATTAAATTTCCTCCTCCATCTGTCTGTGAGTGAGCACTATTATTTTTTTAGTGTAGAAAAATATCCACCAAACCAATTTTTAAATTTTTCCTTTGACAGTACCGGGAGCCTTCTAAAGCCAATGATTATGGACAAACTAACGAAACCAGGTTATATGCTTTCCTGATTTATTAATTTCCACCTTTCCTAATTATTTTGCACATTCTAATTAACTCTTGGGGACATTTCTTCCATTCGTGA
This sequence comes from Rattus norvegicus, assembly GCF_021556685.1. NCBI lineage: Eukaryota > Metazoa > Chordata > Mammalia > Rodentia > Muridae > Rattus > Rattus norvegicus. Next base: position 16,634,567 of record NC_141553.1, on the reverse strand, counting down.
GATGAAAGGAAGGCATTGAATTCAAGATGCAAAGCAAATGTTGCTGATTTTAAGGCCTTGCTTAACCCGACGTTTCCCAAAACCGGGCCTGCCAGGCAGGCATTTAAAATCTCCTTCCAACCAACGCCTTCAGTGACTCATTCCACAAATGATAATTACCCGGAGTTCAAATTTAAGATGACTTACATGGGTTTCAAGCTCACTAAAACCTTCAGTACCTTTAATATGGGCTCAAACTCCCACAGCACATTTTTCTTGCATGAGATAAAAAAAAAATCTAAAGGCACAATAAGCATTAATTACCATTTCCTTTGCTCATCCCTCATTTGAAAGCAATTTATCACTCCGTATCAAGGCTTTCTCATTTGTTCACAATATAAATAAAAGACAAAGGCCTTTAGTTCATTTTCCTCTCATGACGTTTCCACGGCTTCTCTTCCTACCCTTTGATTTCTCTGTATAAAGCTTTGCTTACCACCCATTGTATTTAGCCTTTTTTGTTCTTGGGCGCAGTTGGAATGAAAACAACTGTATGCGCGTTCTGGCTTCAGTCACCTTGGCACGCGAAGCGTTGGAACGAGCCGAGTTTTAGCGTTTCTAGTGCTGTTCAGAAAATCGTACTTTTGAACTTAGACATTGAAGGAGAAAGTCACCCCCATCGTTCTTCTTTGTGAATGTTGTTTTTCCAATTATTTTTCCAGTTGTTAAATACAGGAGTATTTTCCACTGACTTCGATAGCGTTGACTGTGCAGGTGCTACGCATGTGTGCCATAGTGGATGGTTTGATGGATGGATGGATGGACGGACAGACGAACAGACAGACAGACACTTAGATACATAGATACATGGATGGACAGGTGAATAGATGGATGATAGAAAGATAGATAAATACATAGACACATAGCTATTCTGACAGAAAAGATAGAAACAGAAACAGACAGAACCACTTAGAGCTTTTAGAAATAGTTTCAAGGGTTTATCTTTAGATCTGTAGCGTCAGTTAACCCCACCCCACCCTACCCCCACTCACCCCACCCCCCACCCACATCATCCCCACACCAGTCTCAATACACTCAACAATGAAAGGTGGATAACATAAGCTTTTATCACTGTCTCTGTTCTACTAGCCATCATTTATGCTGTTTTTTTTTTAAAGAAATATTGTCTCATTTAATGTGGATTCTTTTGATAGCACACTTGTTCTAAACTTTGAGGTAACCACTAGCCTTGTTAGCACTGCAGTAAGATTACTATTCCAAAGTAATTTGAAAGAAAGAAAATATCGGTAGTTTTGCAATCACCCTATTTTCTGCTTCTTTTGGGAGGATATAGAGGGAACCGTGGTGTCTAATCTATTAAAAAAAAACCTTTTTGATACATTTTAGATTGGGAAGAATCTAAATGTTGTACTTGAGCAGAAATAGAAAAGATACTATATGACTTAGGCATCAATACCCATGACTGGTGGGATAGCATAGTATGGCTTATATCGCCGCTGTATAGGCACTCAGCAGTAACAGAACAGTAAGGATTATCAGTTTCTACCACAGCAAAATGTCCAGTGTATTAGGAATGGTGGAGTGATAGGGATGGATTAGTAATGTCTGCCAAGACACAATGATAGGTGGAAGCAAGGAAACTGAGCCAGAACCCAACTTTGCTTTCTGCTCTCATTTCTGAATTACTGGATTCCTCTACTCAGGTCCTGGGGGTTGGGATGCAAAATGTCCCTACTCTCTCATGCTTGGTCTCTAGCAGAACTGCTTTTGGAACGTTGCAGAAGCCTTAGGAGGTAGAGCCTCCCTGGAAAATTACTTGGTACAAGCTTAGCATTTCATAGCCCCGATGGACTGCGGGGAGCGAGTGTAGCGGTAGCACCTGAAAGTAAGCCACGCCCCATCGTGAGAGCTGCGCAGGCGCACCATGACGATAGATCAGGCCATGTGACGTGGACCTATGAACGGAGGTTACGCAGACTAGACGGTTGAGGCGGAGTTGAGGGAGGTTATAAGGGAGTGGGGGGGGGGGGGGCCTGGAGAGAGATTGTTGCTGCTTGCGAGCTAAAAGGTTCCTGAATAAACTGCTTTGAGAAGAACGTGGTGTCACTCCTTTCCTGCTGGTCGGAGTTGGAAGCGACAATGGACTTCATGCCTCCTCTGTGTTCTGACTTCAGGCAGACACAGTGGGACTTGTGGCCTCATTCTCCTGTAACCATGCAACTCAGGCCACGACAGAGGAATCTCTTCTTAAACAGTGAGACGTAATGGACCCTTCCTCCTCCATGTCGCTTCACGTTCAGTGTCTGATCACAACAAGGATGAACAGAGCAAGATATGCGTCACCTGATTTCTTACCACCCGTTCCTCATCTGTATTTCTGTATGATCTCTCACAAGAGAATATAAGCAACCCATGCTGTGTTTTTAATGTATTCTTTTTTATTATTCTCTCATATGTTACTTCTGGACTGCAGTTTCCCTTCTCTCCACCCCACACCCCCCTCAGAAAATAGCAGACCTCCCAGGGACATCAAACAAACACATGGCATAAACAAGCTACAATAAGATCAGGTACATGCCATCACATCAAGACCGAACAAGGCAACCCAGTAGGGGGAAAACGGCCCCACAAGGTAGGCACAAGAGTCAGGGACAACCCTTGCTTCCACTGTTAGGATTTCAACAAGAATGCCAAGCTACTCTTCCATAACATTTATGCAGAGGACCTAGGTCAGAACCCTACAGGCTCCTGATCTCTGCAAGTTCCCTTGAGTCCGGATCAGTTGATTCTCTTGGTCACGTTATTGTATTGTTCGGCTGTGGGATTCTCCACCTGCTCCCATCAGTTGCTAGATGAAGTTTGTGGTCTCTTGGATGATGATTCTGCTAGGCTCCAATGCCAGTACCCTCTACAGGCAGGACAAACTGTAGGTTCCAGGTTTTGTGACTGGGTTGGTGTCCCAATTCCTTCAATTGATGGCTCATCTGGTTTCAGAAACTGGTCAGTTCAGGTCCTGTGCCCACTAGGAGTCTTTGCTAGTGTTAATCTCATAGATTCCAGGCTTTTTCATTGCACTAGGTTTGCACCTGCTCCCGAAATTTCTCCAACTGTTCCGGTTGTTCCTCCTAATATTTTATCCTCTCTCCACCCCACCTGATTTCTTCTGTTCCCAATCCCCCCTATGTAAAATCTGAGTTTTTCCTCTCAGCCCCAGGGTCCCAGAATAATGACTCTAAGACTCAATTTTTTTAAAATAACCATAGGTTTTTGCCTGTTGCCTAATTAGAACATAACTTAATATCTCATTTATTCTAACCTAAGTTCTGCCACGTAGCTGGTTACCTCTGCTTAGCTCCCGTCTTTCTGATATCCTGGGCAAATCTTCCTGTGCTTGGCTCTATCCTCGAATCCTTTCTACCTACTAAACAGCCCACCTTCTATTCTACCCTTTCCTATAGGCCATAGGTTTCTTTTTTTTTAATTGATGAGCAATGCAACCATGCATTACACAAGAGATTTTCTCTACCCGCCAGCCCCCAATTCCACCAATTCAGGCAGACTCCCACTGCTCAGGTGCAGGCTGCCCCAGTCAGAATTGCAATTCATTCTCACGTGTGCAACTGCTACCTTGATCCTTGACCAAGATTCCTTCTTCAGTGCATTTGAACCGAACGTGTCTGCAGGTTCTCTGTCTCGTGCCTGGAATGACTTTCAATGCCAAAAAGATGTGAAAGAAAGACTCTGGGGGAATCCCTTGTCCATCTAACATATCCATTTGTGGTTTTTTTTTTTCCTACTGGTGCTTGGTCTGATTCTGATATCAGGAGATGAAAGTTAATTTCCATTGAGGAGCTCTCTCCACAGCCCTGTGTTAATCATGTAGCATTTTTGTATGTGAAGGACATCTAATGGAGACACTTCAGCTACGGCAAAGGGCACCATGAAGAAGAGGGTTGTTCTGTCTCCTCCAAATGGTATAATTGAAGCAATTAACATCTCTGACAACTTCACAGTGTCAGCTCTCTGTTCTCAGATAAGGTCTTAAGCTAACCATGTGAAGGCAAAATTACATAGTGACCAAGATAGACCGATACGGACAAGGCGTTTAAGCACTGGGGCCAATTCTCTTTATCTGGGTTGGGGAGTTTCTTTATCTTTGAATGTTGCTACTGGGACTCGGCAGAGATGATTCGTCTTCTCACAGCTTTGCATCTTCCTGGTACTCTGAACCTGTTATTAATTACAGCAGCCTGTACCATCATTGATTCTTGACATTACAGAAACAGGAAATCTAAGAGTTTAACCTAAGTATTTGCAATACATTTAGGTGAGATGGTGAGCTAAAATCCAGAGACTATCTGATTCTAGGAAAAAAAAAAATCCTGTTTGTTCACGAAAACATTTAGTGCCTAACGAAACAAGTTCCTAAAAATAAATTCGGAGAGTGTCCTGCATCCGGGTTATGGAGATGGGATCATCGCTATTTTAAAAATATGTATTTAGGACGAGGGAGATATTTCAGTTGTTACCGTGAGTTCAGTCTTCACATCGTGCAGGAAACAAATAGACTGTGCTGGAACTTCCTGATGTTCAGCACTGAGAAGAGCAAGATGGTGGAGTCTAGTGCCTGCTGTCCATTCAGTCATCATCTGTGCCAATTATAGATACCCTGTTCTTGATATGCCAAGGCTGGTGGATATCCATGGGATGTCTCTTCTTCTCTGAGGAGAAAGGGAGGGAGACCTATGGAGAGGGGAAGGGAGAAAGGGAGCGGAAGCTCCCATCAGTATGTAAAGTAAGTTAATTAATGGGAAAAAAGGTACCCTGTTTTAAAACAAAAGGTAGGCTGTACCTGAGGTAGTCCTCTGTGTGCATGCACACACACACACACACACACACGTCCATGAAGACAGATGCCTATGCATGCACACACATACAAAATGCCACGTTAGTGAACTGTCATTTGAGTGCAAATGTGAACATTGATTTGCAAATCCGGACCTAATTACTCATTAGTAGGCCTGTTTTGCAACCTACTTTTGGAACAGCACGTTTCAAAATATTACGTACCGTTTGACTCATTCTTGTTTTTGTTTATGAAATACATAGCATCTAGACGATGGGATAATTGAGTAAGGTGGTGCCGCTTATGAGGACTGGCACAAAACTAGATTTTAATATATATATGTATATGTATATGTATATGTATATATTTGAATATATATGTATATGCACGTATATATTCAAATATACATATATTTGAATATATATGTATATGCACGTATATATATATTCAAATATACATATATTTGAATATATATGTATATGTATGTATATATATTCAAATATACATATATTTGAATGCAGGTATACACAGAAAAGCCTAGACCGAATCCTAAAATCTGTCAGGACAAAATCCTTTTTGCAGGTCTATGTCTGATACCTGGGTCCATGTTGGAATCATCTGGACTCTGAGAGCTTCGGCAACCTGGTCTCCTCTGTTTCCTACAACACAAAGCATCTTCTTTGGTCCAGCTTTCCTCCATACCTGCAGCCTTCCTGGGCAGATGCAGCATGATTGCATTTTTCAAATATCTGCTATCTCCATTGCACACTGGGTTACAGTTTCCCAGATACATGCAGTGGGCTCCCCGGGCCTCCTTGCAGTAAATTGGATCCTGCTACATCTCTCAGACTCCAAAAAATCTTCCCATAAACCCCATTGCCCTCTTCCCTCTTAAAACTCTAAACACCATACAAGTGGTCTGCGGTCACCTCAAGATGTACCATGTTCGACTTGGATCAGAGTATCAGTGACTTATATGTACCTAGCAGATCCTGGGGTACACAACTCTTTAGGAGAGTGTTTTTCAGCATGGAACTCCTGCAGGGGTTCATCTGTTTAAGCACTCTACTTTTGAGAGGTGTTTCTTTTCAGACTGGAGTCAGACTGGAGTCTTTGAGGTGGAGGGCTTGACATAGACTAGCCTCTAGGCAGTTCCTAATACAATTCTTATTATCCTGTGAAACATCCTGAGCTGGGTACCCAGTCAGCAGTTTTCTTAGCACTGTGGTCTTCCAACTCCCCCGCCCTGCATTAATAGCCCATTATAGTTTGCTTCTAGCATTCTGGGCCTCTAGACCCCTTAGCTCAAATCTCTTTCCTAAATTCCCTATAAACTTTCACTGAAGGGCCAAAATCACATGGTCAGGTCTATCACAGTAATATCACCACTCCTCACTACCAATTTTCTTATAGCTATGAAAATGAAATGCTTGAGGCTGTTGACTTAAAGAATGGGAGCTGGGAGCAGGGTGGGTTATCATGTCTGGCGTATTAAAGGAAAGTCCCGAGCTTGAGCAGCTATTGTTTTCCTTAGCTGTATGATTTTTCTTATAGCTGTAGTGTGTGTCCTGTTTTAGAACTAAGATCCACAATTACTAAACCAGGAGATCCATTCTTGAAGAGCTACAGTAGAGGCATTACCTTCGAAATGTTTAAATTGCTAGAAGAAGAAGAAGAAGAAGAAGAAGAAGAAGAAGAAGAAGAAGAAGAAGAAGAAGAAGAAGAAGAGGAGGAGGAGGAGGAGGAGGAGGAGGAGGAGGAGGAGGAGGAGGAGGAGGAGGAGGAGGAGGAGGAGGAAGAGGAAGAGGAGGAGGAGGAGGAGGAGGAGGGGGAGGGGGGGGAGAAAGAAGAGGGGTCACATATCTTTAGAAGGAACCTAAAGAAGAGTTTACCCAAGAGGTTAAGTGTGGGATTGATGTCTGGTAACCATGACATTGGCTCTGCTCCAAGAGCAGCTGCTTGTCTTTGCTACCTCACTTTCTGAGCCAGATCCATGCTACCCCACCTGCCATTCACACTCTCTCCAGACTCTTCATGGAGTGTCCCAGATTTCCTGTCTGGGCTAGGGTTCTGTATTCAGGCCTGAATGAAGATGAGAACATGACCTCTCCTGGGCACGGTTGAGGAGAGGGATTTTCTTGTAGACATGAGGGAGAGAACAGTCAGAAGCTTCTTGGGGAGTCCAGCCTGAACATGGCCAGCAGAGTAGACTAAGCCATGAAAGGAGAGGTGTTGACGCAGGGAAGAGGATGAGAAGAGAGAGGGCAAATGAACTAACAGAGGAGATACAAGAGAGCACATGGCCAAAAAGGCTGGTTATGTAGGAAAAAGAAACTGGGGTAAGGAAAGAGAGGCTCAGGGGCTTGAGAGGTTAAGGGCAGAGGGCAGGGGTTAGAGGTGCTGAGGAGGCCAGACTGTATGGCAGGTGCTTGGTGGAAAACTTGGTGTCCAGTGTCTAGTTTGATTAGATAAATAGGTGCCTCGTGTAGCCATTTGTTCTGGGCTTCTTTGAGACCTAGCAAAGCCCTAATGCTTGTTCAGGCCAGGACTAGACCCCCCCTCCCCACTTTCTACCGCTCCACCATACCCTTCTCAATTTGGCTCTTCTGTGAGATCCAAAATAGACTGCTTGGATCTATCTCTGTGCTAAAATGGTTATCTTTTTTTCTCTTCAATTTTTCCTAATAATTTTGTACATCTCCAATGTCATCCACTCCTGCCTGAGCTATTGTAAGCAATGGAGTTTGCTGGGATAATGCCTTTACCTAATGCTTAGCAGATGGCTCGAGCAGTCTAGTAGATCTAGGGAAAATGGCTGTGTACTTTTTATATCTTTGCCAGTAATGTACGAGAGTTCTTTTTATTCCCCTGTGGGCCATAAATTTCAGGGAAAAAAATAAATAAAATGCACTTTCTTTTCACTTGCTGTGGAGAATTTAAATCCCAGCTTCGTGCAACTTTCTGAATTACATTGATCTTAATGTGATTATTTTCAAGACCAAATGCACAAAGATGACTTCAGAATGTTAGCCATACCATCAAAGTGTAATTTCCATAAGATAACAGTCATCTGTTTTAATGGTACAGTTTTAAGAGCTTCAGATATATACTTATACATTTTCATGAATATATTAAATTTGGATTAAACATATAAATCTATATACTCTGACCTCATAAAATAGTTGGGATGTTTTCCCAACGTTGTATGTTTTGTAAGGGAGCCTATATGGAAATGATTTTCTTCTTAAATATGGTAGGATAAATATAAAGAAAACGATCTCTATGAGATTTAAAAAGTAATCAATATACTAAAATTATACCTAATTTAGAGTAGACTATATGGCTGGTTTCTAACAGTAAGAGTTTTTACTAATCTTACAGAGGTTCTTAGCACCCCTGTCAGGTAGATGGAGTCACAATTGTCTATAACTTCATCTCCAGAGACCCCAAAACTTCTTCTGAAATCACTTACTCACACACACACACACACACACACACACACACACACACACACACACACATTCCCAGACATAGACACATGATTAAAATATAAAAATAAATCTAAAAGAAAAATTATAGCTTGTTATAGGTTCCCATATATCATTTCTTTATGCAACTATGCAATTATACATGGTTATACAATAGGTACATTCTTATCTATCTGCTCAGACATTCATTATAAGACTTTTACAGTTGTTTTTTTTTTCTAGTTTCTTGAAATATGTTCTGTGTTACCATGATTCCATTATATTTTTCAATAGAGCCATAAGGTTGTACCTGTTGGCTAAACCTTCCCCAGTCCTTCCTCCTGTTTACTTTCCCAGACCCTGGAAGTCACTGATGTAATCTCAATATCTGTGAGGTAAACATTTAGATTCTACCTCAGAGATGGATGAAGCACCATCTATTCCAGCACAGAGCCTTTATCACTGCCCCCCCTTCTCCCCCCCTCTCCCTGTCTCCCTCCCTCCCTTCCCTTCCCTCCCTCCCTTTTGTGTGTGTGTGTGTGTGCGTGCGTGTGTGCGCACCAAGCCATCCGCATGAATTTCCCCACTCTTATTTATGTTTAAGTTATTCTACCTTTGTTTGTGAAGACATAAATCAATGAACATTGGTGAGGATATAGGCGTATTGTAAAATATTCGTAGTGTATGGATTGGGTTCTGTTAACCTGACACAGGCATTTCTGGGCAGAGACACTTATTGTCTGTATTAGACAGGCCTGTGGGTAATTCTGTGGGGATATTACCTTGACCAAGGAGTAAGATGGGAGGATCCTACACACTCTGGTTCTGTGCCACCCATGGGGAGGTGGCATACGAAAGCAGGTTGAGCGAGTCTTGGCAAGCACATCGGGAAGCAGAATTCCTCCATGGCTGTTTCAGGTTCCTGCCTTGTGTTCATTCCCTACCTTACTTCAGTGATGGGGAAGTAAGTGTTGGCTCCTAGTGTTTGATCAAAAGCATAGGAACCCTAATCAGGACACCTATGGTGTTTTGCCATCACTTCTTGGCAATTAGCATGTTTCATTCTGACTATTTCTCCGTGATGGAAGATTCTAGCATCTCTATCCTACATCTTCATCACTATAAATAGACCCTGGTGAACTATAGCCATCCCGCTGTGCTGGGGTGTGTCTGAATTTATTTCTATTTAACTGTGCCTGGGTATCCACTATCTGTGATGATTTTTCTTTTTTTTTTTTTTTTTTTTTTTTGGTTCTTTTTTTTCGGAGCTGGGGACTGAACCCAGGGCCTTGCACTTGCTAGGCAAGCGCTCTACCACTGAGCTAAATCCCCAACCCTGTCTGTGATGATTTTTGATCACTCTTCAATACGTCTGGGTTCTATTAATTCTATATAAAGGCAGATGTGTCTATATATGAGACAAAAAGATATAGGTTCCATAAAATACATGTTTTTTCATATTAACACCCCCTTCCACCAGTTTTGATTCAAATATATTCATATTTGAATATTTTTCATTATATAAAAAGTATAGAATTGCATTTTCTTGAGGCATTTAATAACCGACGGACAATTAGGCTGTTTTGATTTCTGACAGTTGTAGATACCATAGTAACCAAATTGCAAGTGCAGACATTCCTTATATACTGACTGCATTTCTGTGTCTATAATATACTCAGAGGTGGGATTCCTCAGTCATGAGTAGCTCCCCTTTAATATTTTAAGAACTCCCATACAGTTCTCCATTACAGATTAACTAATTCTTTTTGTTCTATCAATAATTAATCAAAGGATCATACTATTGACTTGTATTTACCAGCACCTATTTGCTTTATACTTTGATAACTGTTCTAATTTTGAGTAATAACTTTTGATTCTGGCTTACATTTTGTAATGTATGTTTTGATATACCTGTTGGACACTTTTATCCCTTATTTGATGAATATCTATGTAAAAATCAGGTAGTCATTTTAACTGGATTATTGTGGGGCCTTTGGTTATATATATTGCTTTCAAGTCATAAGATGAGTGACCTATGAATGCCCTCTTTCATTCTGTGGTATCTCCATGTTGGTTGCTTCCATAGCTCTCTTAAAGCTTTGTGTGTGTGTGTGTGTGTGTGTGTGTGTGTGTGCATGCGTGCGTGCGTGTGTGTGTGTACACCCCTCCCACAATACCATAAATAAATGTATTTTTAAACATCTTTAAAGAGCAGATTTTTTCCTTGTTAATTAAAATGCAGAAGACAGCAATGAGTTGCTGGATCTAAGCTAGGAGGAATATATTGAGCTGTTCCACTTGAACTAAATAGCACTTATTTCACATATTAAATGGAAATTGAAGAACAATTGTATGTTCTAAAGGTTTATGAATCGTGAGCATTCAGTGAAGGGAGCTGGTGTTCAGGGATGGAGTAGTCATGGAGGAGCCATGCTGCCCATGGTGCTGGAAAAGAATCCTCTTAGTGACTGAGAACCAATCCTCCAAGTCCTTCTTCTAGGGAGAAGTGACAGCAGCTCCCTTCTCAGACAGAAGCCAGCTTCCATTGTGGTCCCTGATTTTGCACAAGTAGTGGGAAACATCATTAGGCAAGGGTTATTGCAAAAAGAAAAATAAGAGTCAGCATTTCATTATGTATTTTATTGTGAAGCAGCTTCATCAAAATAAAATTCACATGTTGTGCAATTTATCCATTTTAAGTGAATGGCTCATTGGTATATCCATGACGCCATTGCCACAGTCTGTTGTAGAACAATTGCATCTCTCCTAGAAGAAAGATGCAGTTTTGTTCATTATTACAGGTTTCCACCAATTTCTTTCCCCTGAGTCACTGGCAGACCACTGATCTGTAAACAAACATAAGGAAAAAAGCCAAAGAAAAGTCACAAGAAAGACATAGAGACTCAAAGACACAGTCGTTGTCACATACAGATATTCCATAAAACATGGTCAGAAAACATAATATATATACAAACAACCTGGAAGGCTAGAGGGAAACAAAGTTTCGACAAAACATTATGAGACAAAGAACTCCCCAAAATGGCTTTGAATTTGTTTTGTATTGGCCTGCTGGCTTGGGCCTGTCCTTAAGAGTGTTTGCCCCACCCCCCCCATTCTCCCCTAATAAAAGGGGGTAGGAGCAGATATGAGGAGAGACAGGAGGACCAGAGGGCCAGGAGAATGGATGCAAATCTGTAGCTGCCTGAGTAGGGTGGAATCTCTAGGAGGTCCCAAAGACTTGGGGGAGGGGAAACTTCTAGGAGTCAATAAGGGTGAGCTTAGCTGACGCCTGACAGTGGGGATATGGAACTTGAAGGGGTCACCTCCTGTAGCTAGGCAGGACCCCAGTAGAGGTATAAGGACCCCAATCTACCCACACAACTTTCAACCCCAAATTTGTTCTGTTTAGAAGAAATGCAAGGACAAAGTTGAAGCACAGACAGAAGGAATGGCCAACCAACAATTGGCCCATCTTGAGACAGGAGGCTAGCATAATTGTTCCCTGAGAGGCTCTACCCAGCAGCTGACTGAAACATGCAGATACCCTCAACCAAACATTGGAGAGTTCGGGGTGTCTTATGAAAGAGTTGCTGGAAGGACTGAGGGCCCAAAGGGGACAGGAAGTCCAAAAGAAGACCCTTGGGATGCTCTCAGAGACTGAACCACCAACCATAAAGCATAGACAGGCTGGACCTAGGACCCCCACACATATGTACATGTGTGGTTTGGTCTTCATGTGGGTCCCCCTAACTGGAACAGGGGCTATCCCTAAAGTTGTAGAATATGCTTCCCCCCCCCCCCAACACAGGGATGCCTTGTCTGGTCTCAGAGGAAGAGGGTGAGTCAAATCCTGTAGGGACTTGATGAGACAAGATGGGAGGACAGAGGGGTTGGTGGCCGATACCCTCTAAGAGGAGAAGGGCTCTGTGAGGCTGGCATCAGGAGGGAGGGCAGTAAAAGTCAAGTATTTTGTTTACTCAGCGAGACTCTGTTAAGGAAAACTAAGTTTTGATTTGTGAGTGGTTATCAATTGGAGACTGCTTTCTGAGTTAGGGATGGAGGGCTTGTGTTCACTTCCTCTCTGCACTCTAAGATCCCAACCGGCTTAGACCTGTGCAGGTCCTGTGCCTGCTGCCACACTCCGCGAGCTCACAGGCGCATCTGTACTGCTGTGTTTAGAAGGCCTTTTCTCCAGCCGCTCTGGCAAGTGCAATCTTTCTGCTTCCTCTTCCACAGAATTCGCTGAGGCCTGAGGGAAGGAATTTGATAGAGGCATCTCATTCAGGATAGAATGTACCAAAGTCCATCATTCTCTGCGTATCGCCTGCCTGCGGGTCTCTAGGTTTTTCCTGTCGGCTGCAGAAGGAAGCTTTTCTGATGATGGCTGAGCAAGGCGCTGACCTATGAGTCGAGCAGAATGTCATTAGGAGTCATTTTAGTGCTATGTCCCTTCAGCAGAGCAGTAGTATTTGATTTTCCTCTGGTTCTTTGGACATCTAGTCTTAGCTTCTTGACCACCTTAGCAGTGTCGGGGGTGGGCGTCAAAGCACTGTTAATTTAATGCAACCCCACCTCTCTATTTTGATCGACGTTCCTGGGCTTTTGGCACATGATCGGAATAATCCCTTGCCCGTTCCAACATTCTGTGTATTTCTGCTGCCTTCAGCAGCTTCAGTGTCTGGTTTTACGTGTCAATTTTTAATACGTATTGAGTTTGATTTTCGTGACAGGAGCGGACTCACCTAGTTTTATTATTCTGCAGGGAGGCAGACAGCATTTTTAGCAACTGGCTAATATCACCATCCTTTCTCCAACGTATTTATTAAGTCCTTTTTATAGGATCTCGCAAGCCTGATGCACTGACTTTTCATTTTGAACCCATTTGAAAAATTTTCTAGTTTACTTACTTACTGCTTGACATACTTCTTCTCGTTACCCTTAAAATATTTAAGATTCAGTGGGAATACGTTTATTCATCTGTAATTTAATGCTGGCATGGCTAGAAGATGCACCATTCACCATCTTACTCAATTTCCTTTCATGAAAAGTTATTTTCCAGGGCCACATATTATCTGTGAAATTATGATCATCCTTCAAGAGTATGTACATCTTCTACGACACACTCTACAAATGACAACTAGGTAAAATTGGCTGAAAACATCACTCAAGTCTTCTCGCTGACTTTTCTGTGTGCTTTATGCGTTCGTTCCTGGAAATCTCCAATGGAACTGTGGGTCGTCTTGTATCTCTCTTAACTTTCTCTTTATATCCGATTGCCTTATAACATTTCATGGCAGAGTCATATCCAACGTGGACCTAGAATTTATTTCTCATCCCGACATTCTACTCTGTTGTGTTACCTTCTTCTTGTTTGTCTGTAAGGAATGCATATTTTTCTATTACGTTTTGTTGTAACGGAGGTGTATGTTTACTTCACACGAACATTTACACAGCACCTAGCTTGGTCACACTTTTTAACTGCCCTAAAAATCATGCTCTGGCTATGACTCTAGTATTCGCATCCAATACAATTATCCATCCACCTGATTTTAAGCCTTACTAAATACTTTTTTCTTCTCGTTTACATTTTCCTTGGCATATTGAAAGATATCATGGTAGTATTTGTCCAATGTGTCATCTCTCTCTTTAATTAATTTTTTCTCTGTGTGTGTTTTTGTTTGTTTTTATGATGTGCCAGTTTCTGAAAATCTACTATTTAATGTTCTACAGCATTTTTGTTATCTCCACGTCATGTATGCACCCTTCAGCCTGAACTTCACAGCACGCTTTTTTAACAAAATCTACAGTGCAGTAACCTACTGCCTCTTGGGTTGCGATGCGTCCTTTTAACTGTCAACCTAAGCTTAGCTGGGAAGGAAGTCTTAATGAGGCCCGTGACATGGCTGGGAGGGATTTTCTTAATTGGGTTCACTTCTCCTTCATGTTATTGTAACGGGACTTCCCCAGAGTAACAGGAAATGGCTCCGACACCCCAGGTTGGTGAGATGGTATGTGTGCTTTTACCTTTGACTCATCCTGCATGTTTGTCTTGAGTTGCGCTTCTGTCAGTAAGACCCCGGGGTATGTTATCCTTTAATTCTGAGAGTTTGTTTTACAGAGGTAACTTTAAAATGCATTTTTAAATATTTTCCCTCGTCCCATTTTTTTTTAAAATAAAGGATCCAGTGCTATTCACCATGTATTTCCTCATAACTGAATGTACCATATTCGATATTTACCTCATGGAAAGTTTTATCACTCTTTTGCTTTATGCATTCCTGCAGTTCGAACCCTTCACTTCAGAGGTGTGATCCCCTCTGCTCGTGTAAAGTTCCCCAGTGAGAACTCCTCCGTTACTGTTTTTGCGGTGCCCTGACTGGAGCATGTGGGTGTCTGGAACGGTCTTGAACAACTCCCTCTTCTTTAGCTTTCTTTCTGTATATTTGCCCCTAACCCAGAGTTCAGTGAATGGTGGACCTTCCAGCTTTCAACACACTTAATAAAAGCTGGTCTTATGGCTCCACTTGTGTTGGTATCAAGTCCTGCGGGGATGTTTTCAGGGTCATTGAGTGAGGTTGGCATCCTTCTGTGGCCCTTTTCTTTGTATTCTTGAGTTTAGATAGCTTCAATCCCTTCACATTCAAAGCACCGGTCTCGTCTTCTAGGGCACCATAATTGTTAGGCTCATTCAGTTTATCTAAAGCTTAGATGTGGGTTTTCAAGTTTATTATTTCGTAGTTTTGTCAAATTCTCTATTATGTATTATGCTACATTTTTAAAAATATCAAGGTGAATTTATTAGAATTTTAAAACAATACTTATCTGGAAATTTTTGGTCTCCTTTATTTCTTGCTAACCTTGTTTTTATTTTCTTGGTTCACCTCACGCCTTACCTTATTACTGTACACAATAATATTATATATTATTCATATGTCTACTAAACTGTGTGTTTTTGTGATATATTCCTATTAGTGATGATTTGACATTAGAATGTTTACCCAGTATGACTCTTCTATGCAGAGTCATTTGGACTGCTCCTTGTTAGTTTTTTTTTTTGTTTGTTTGTTTGTTTTCTGTATCACTAAGTAGTGTTCCATGTTTAGACAACTCACAGTTTGTTTCACGGTTCACTCACTGATGGATATCTTAGTAGATTCCACTTTGGGGGCTACTAAAATAAAGCTGCTATGAACATTAATGGGGAAGGTTCAGGCCGAAGTGAAGTTTTCTTTTTCTAGGTACACAATTTATCAGTGGTATGATGGTTGCATGTGCAGTTATATAGAAAGCTTCCAGGGCTTGGAGAGATGTCTCAGTGTCTAAGAGGACTCGTTGCTCCTCCATGGGACTTGTGCCATATTTCTAGCCTTGTCACTGTCTGAACTCCAGTCCCACATAATCTAAAAGTCTCTCTGACCTCTGCCCTGACCAGGGACTCACAAAACACACACACACACACACACACACACACACACACACACACGGACACACGGACACACAGACACATACGGACACACACACAAAACACACACACACACATACACATATACACACACAGGCACACGGACACATATACACACACGGACACACGGACACACACATATGTGCAGGTATATCACCAGCACACATAAAATAAAAGTAAAAGTTAATTTAAAGCAAGAACCTTCTAAGTAGCCTCTGAGTCTGGAGTTCATTCTATTTACACTGGCTACGTGTGAGCAATTGATGTTCTCCGGTCCACTCCCTGCATTTGGTATTGCCAGATACTATGGCTATTATTGAAGCAATTCGGCCAGGTGTTTATTGGAACCCCACGGTCCCCTTCATCCAAATTCATCTGAGCAATTAACGGTTTTGAATAGCTTCTTACCTGCATAGTTCCTGCTAGCGACACATGAAGTGTACAGTTATCAGTCTGTCTCTCTAGTTAATGATAAATTGACATAGTTAGGTTGAGGCTAAATAGGACGCTCTATCTCGGTTTCGTCTGTCTCTTTTTGAGGGGGGCGGGATGGCAAGAAACCACGTGAGCGGCAGCCTCAGGAGAGTATCGATGACTCCCATGGTGCTGCTCAATCCAGCCATGCTACGGTGAAGCTTCTGATATTTGTTCTAAGTGTCCTCTGATGTGCCAGATGTGTGCCTTCCCCTGAGAGGCAGATCCTGCTTCCTTGTCATCAGTTCAATGTCTAAAGCAGTCCCGGAGACACACTGGAAGCACACCGTGGAGCAAGGAATGTGATGGAAATGTTTCCCGGATGTGACGGGAGCAGATTCCACTCTTCCTGGCACCTGTCAGAAGCACAGCTCTCTTCAAAGCTGTTTCTGACTCTTTCTCTTCTACCTGTTGCACTTGCATGGGATGAAAACATCGAGTGTGGCTTCGGAATCCTAAGATCCTCGACATCGTCCTTTTCCAGAATCTCCAGGGACTGCCCCAAAAATGCTTACCTATACAGAAAGGTACAGTGTTGGGGTTTAGGGATGATTTTGTGTTTAGGGTGATGGTCACCATTGCTTAGCAATATTTGCTTGCTTTAAATATCATTGCCTTTATCCTCAGTTCATAAGACAGAAAGAGAATCCGGGTTCCCATCTTCATCTGATATGATAGACACTAAGGTACACTTTTTATTTATTTATTTATTTTTTTGCAATGTGGAAGAAGCCAAGTTGCATTGTTTGGCTCTGAGACTCTCAGTAAACTAATCTTACCACCTTCCATTGAGAGTATATCCCTGTGCCCCTCTTGGATGAAAGGCTTTAACTTCAGACACATTAGAATAAGTATAGCTTGCTCTGTGTCATTTGTTTTTTGGCTGCTCTCCTCAGAGATAAAGCAGTCAGGCCAAAAAAAAAAAAAAAAAAATCAAATACAGGAACTGCTGTGCATCGAAACCTGAAGTACAAAACTCACCTGGTACAGAGCCAAACCCAGAGTCAGGCTCTTTGAATCTGCGTGGTGACATGGTCCTGAGATGGCGTGAGGGTTCATCCAAGTTTACAAAAACACAGGCTTAGAATCCAGACCGATGACAACTCTCTAAACAGTATATTTAAAGCCCACTAAAGATCCAAGGAAGGGCCATGAAAATTGCATGCAGGAGTCTTCCTCACATGGCAAAGCAACTGTGGTGTGTTCTAGACCTCTGAATTGTCACGACTGTTCTTCATGTGTGAACATAGCAATGCTCATAGGACATTCATTGCTTTGTTCCCCTGGAATGCACGCCGTTTCCAATAGTGATTATTCTTGAGGTAAAAGTTAATTTTCTACGTTTCAAGTACAGATTTCATATGGGAGAAAAAAAATGAATCCTGGTCGTTTATGACAGTAAATGAGTCTCATGAGCTGGAAATGATCTCTTGGCAACTCGCCTCTGTTTGGCCAAAGATGAGTTGAAAGAGGTTGGGGAAGCAAGAGACAACCTCAGCTAATCCTGGCTCACACAGCACCAGCAGGTGCCAGGAGCAGGCAGAATTTGCCCAAGTGGTTAACCAGTGGGCCCACACCTCTGTGCTACTTTGTTTTTTTGAAATACAACGAGATTTAGGGGTTTATTTGGATTGATGTGTATGTCTGTCTGTGTGTGTGCCACGCATGTGTGGGTGTCTATGCAGGCCAGAAAAATGTATCCAGATCCTCTGGAGTTGAACTTAAAAGAGGTTGTGGGCTACTCAGCATGGGGTACTAGGAATCAAACCTGAGTCTTTTGTATAAGCACTGTGTACTCTGAGGCATCCCTCTAGCTCCTCCACACTCCTCCTTCCTCTTCTTCCTTCCTCTCCTTCTTCTGCCTCCTCCTTCCCTTTTTTCCCACTCTTCTTCCTCTTCATTTTTATTTTCCACTGATAATCAGGAATTGACCCTAAGGCCGGGCACATAATTTTCAAGTGCACTCCCTCTGGGCTATAATCCTGAGTCTGAAAACGTACTTTCCTTCTTAACTATTATTCATTGTATAGCACACTGAAAAATATACATTGAAGGATTAGAGCTTACCTTTATTTCCCCCAAAGTCCTTGACATCCCCATGAGTATCTGGCCAATGCGAATGAGCACAGAACACGGCAGAGCCCCAGCAGCACCTTTGGTGTGAGCACCAGTGTTCTGTCCTAATGGCCTCCACTCGCTGTCACGGGACTCAGTGACAGTACAAAAACACAGTAGAGTCATTGTGCCTGCTGGTACATCCATTCCTCTATATACACTAATTTGCTCTCTAGCTATACATCTTGTTCTAGGAATATGGGTAGAATACAAATTCTACCTGTAGCATAGAAGCTACTTACTTTGGCTGCCTCTGCACATATCATATCTTCTGCTTCGAACGGAGTTCATGGTGTTAGAATTCGTGGCGCACTCCTGGACACACCACGCCAAGCCAAGCCAGCATAGGTCTCACAGGGGAGGCTTTATTAACAGAGGCACCTCTGAAGCGGGAGTGAGGTGGAACGAACATGTGAAGAAGAGAGAGAGAACTGTGGGTCAGGCTACCTGCTTTTTATCTGGGCAGTGACAGAAGTGACACATGCACAGAGGGCGTGCTATGGGTGCCATGGCAACGGATGCAGGAGCCTCGCTGTTGCCTAGGGATGACGTCATTGCTGGGTCCTGGCCTAACACATGGAATGCTAACCTACTTTTATTGTCTGTGTCTATTGTTTCATGTAGATCTCATGTCCACCAAGTGTCTTTCTTGTATATCATAGCAAAGTGTAATGTTTACAAACATGTATGTTGTACTCACCACTAAGATATTCAGTCACTGATCTCTTAATATGTCTTCCTAGGGAAGTTTAATCTACTAATAATGGGGATCACTGCTCTGTAGAATGTGGGGTATCACCTGAAGAACAAAGACAAATGCCCCCCCCATACCCTAAGGAAGAGGAGGCCGTCATAAAACAAAAGCCTGTAATAACAAATGTGTGTCTAGCCTACATGCATGTTTAATATTTGAGAACAGCCCTGCTTTGCCATGTGCTGGGTATTTGTCATTTATCATCAGACCCGTGTGACCATGCCCTGCTGACTTTTTCTGTTGCTGGTTTTATATTTTAGCCATGCACTGGGGCTTATGGTCGCTTTAAGTCAAAATTCCTCCTCCTAGTAAATGTTGTCTCCTGACTCACTGGCCACTCAAAGGTCTGAGTGCAAGCGAGTCCCTGCTCACTTTTAAAGTATATTGATCCCATTTCCCACTTGATGTTATGAACAAAATGTAACGTTTCGAAATGTCTCCTCAGGTCAAACAGCTGCCCAAGTGTATGACTGAGGATGAGTAAGAACTAGAGCAGACTTAGTGGGCAAGATCTTCACCCTCATAGATGGTTGTTTCCAGTCAGGGGTGTGTGTGTGTGTGTGTGTGTGTGTGTGTGCATGAGCGCACGCCCATGCAAGCACCACAGGACAACCATAGATGTCATGCTTCAGATGCTATCTTCCTTGTTCTACGGCTCTCCCAGGACCAGAACCCTTGAGTTAGGAGGAGCTGTGTGGCCAGCCCCCAGGGAACCACATGCCTCAGTCTACCCCAGATCTGGATTATGAGTACAAACCACCATGCCCTGTTTCTTTTCCTCCTTTAACTCAACTTCTGGGGATAGACTGCAGATCTTCATGCTTACACAGACAGAGCTTTACTGACTGAATTGTCCTCCCTGCCTTCAATCACGATGCCTTTAAATTCAGTAAACAATAGATTTGTGAAATACAAAATAATTTGAGTCCTTTTAACATAATTTTAATAGCTGCAAGCAATCAGTGCCACGAGACAAACAAAAAACTCAGAATGTATAGATGATAGATACATATTTTTTTACTCTATTTTCTTTTCCTGCTCAAAGATAGTTTGGCTGCTGCTTTTTGAGATTACAATGGACAGTATGCATGCTTGTTGACTGATTTTATAGATCTCATACCTGTAGCACCAGGTCAGCGAGCATTTGATGACACAATCTTCAGTGTCAAATGACCTCACCCCAGGGCACTCCAAAACCCTGCTCTAGGTCGTGCCAGTGCTTCTGTCCATCCCAATATTCCCTCTTCAGTGTGCAGAGTAGGGAGGGATGCACAGAAAATATGTTCAGGTTGATACCACCGAATAATATGTCAACGATGGCATTTTCCGCGCCCGTGCCGAAATAGCTCCAGGGGTAGAGAGGATAGACATAATACCAAAAGCAATTAATATAACAGACAATTATTTTGTTCCTCTGCTTTCTCACCTGGATCAAGTTAGATAGAAAGGCATGCTAATGAACACACATTGGCAGCCTGCCTCAGCCCTCACTGCTCAGGCAAGTTCTGCGAAGGCTTTTCTCAGAAGACTCGGGTTTAGTCAATTTTCGAATTCTCCAGCACCAGTTATCCAGCTGGATTATTTATGACTGGGAGCAATTATGGTCAGAGGCACTGGGTATTCAGAAAGGGTCTTCCTTGCCTAGTAGATTGTGAGGTGGTGTTTGAAAAGCAATTTGATTTTTCATATAAGATAGTTATTCAGATAAAATTGTATCTCGGCTCCTCAATCTTCACGTTATTAATATGAAAAACCTGAAAAAAAATCTCAATGAGTCTGCTCCATATCCATTTCCATGAAGCCGTGCAAATTGTGAGAAGGAAAGAAGAAAGGAAAAAGAAGAAACTCTCACTCCAGACAAATGGATCAGCACAGGCACTTGAAGGCTTTAGCTCTTCTGGTGATACACCCTTCCCCATTGTCGGCCATTACTCCTATGAATTGGAAAAGCTTTAACATGCCACTTTCCAATTCATTTTGTAACAAGTGGTTGGGTAAGGAGCTGCGTGACCACTCTGACTGCTCTGTGGGGAGATTGATTGTTTTTTCAGTGTCTAAATCTGGGCCCGTGCATCCTTCCAAGTCACCCTGGAGCTTCCTGTTCTGCTGTGTCTCTTCCATTCACGTTAGGTGCACAGTAGACAGTATCCCTGTGTTTTGTTAGTTTCTGTTCTGGTTCTCTGCTTCTGTTAAGTGCCCCTTGGCTCCGAAACACAGCCAAGCATTGCATTTAAAGCAGAGAAAAGTCTGGGTGGGAGGAAGAGGTGTGTGTGTCTGTCCAGTTCAACTCTCAGAGTTCAATTTCACAAGCCATTAACACCTTGAAAAGGGAGATTAATCTGAATGCTTTCCACATTCTCAAAAGAGGGACACAGTGTTTGGAGATGTTCAGTTTCTTCGGAAAGGACCGCTAGAGAAGGGTTTTATTTACATTCCCATAAATGCCATAGAGGAGTGCCTACAGATAAGTAGAATGTCTTCTTAAACATGCATGAATATTTGTTAAATATTTTCTTTGTACTCTGCATCCTGCAGAGACAAATACAGAAAGCAATACAGGGATTGAGATGTGTATGGGGGAACCGGGGACACATGTGAGCCGTGTGGCATTCACATCGGATCCACGCAGAGACAGATGTAGGCCTTGGCAAACTCAAAGAACATGGAATCTTGACCATCATCAGCACAGGAGCCAGACCCTGAGTAAACACAAACCAATCATAGTGACCATCTCTATAAGGAACACGATTTATTGGGCATAGCGCGTAACCTTAGGAGGAGAGTGAAACCCTGCAAGGAGGCCTTGTAAGAAGTGTAGAGGAAACCCCGGGACTTTGAAAAACATGGAGACATGAAACAGCAATAGCAAACAACATAAAAGAAAACACAAAACATGAAATATCCTCATAGCTATTACATCTCATAGACCCAGCAGAAGCTTGACTTGTGTAGGTTAGAAGGCCTCAGGGAGTAGGGGGGCTCTTGCAACCTCTACCAGCTGACAGGGACGGACTCAACTAAAGGGAGCTTATGGAATCCTCAGCCACCTGCAGCCCAGGAAGAGAACAGCCTGGATGCCTCTCAGGGGGGATTCATTTTGGAGAAGAACCTCACATTATCTCCTCATCCAGCTGCAGAGCTCGGGATGCTGCATGGTAGGGAGGGAACTGCTCAAATATGGCTTGCGTATTCCCACATCTGAGGCCACTCAGCTATTCAGTCACAAGAGTCCCAACCTGGAAGAGCAATTCTATGGTTGCCACTCAAGTGGGGTCTGTGTGCTCATTCTTATAGGAGAGCCAGGTTTCAGGATAGAACAGAACTAAGGAGTCACACTGAAGACCTAGTGAATCAGGGGCTTCTCCTCTGAGAATGTGGGCGTGGCAGACATGGGTGGAAACCTACCAATGCCAGTGTGGGGCTGGGAGCAGTTTCTTGTCTGGCTCCCAACACCACGTGGCAAGTAGTCGAATGCAATGCTTATACTGTACTTGGGGCTGCCTGGGGCTGTCATACACGAGGCAGCCATTATGAAAAAGTTGTCAAGTTTTCTTAGAAAGTAATAGGCAGTAACTTAAACAAATGATAGGGATGTATATACTTCACTTGAGGGGTAACAGATGTGGTCTCTTTGAAGGCTCTCCTTCAACATTCCTCACAGGATTCCAGGGTTCTTTCATGGCTTAAGAGATATCTGTCAGTTATAGCTTGTTCCTTGCAGATGTAGGTCCCTTGGCTGGCTGTATTTACTTAGCCATCCTGGAATTCACATGGGCAGCAGTCCTTAAGTCTGCAACAGTACAGTATTGTTTCCCAAGCATGACTTCTATAAATATTGCGTAACATGTTGAAAGGTTCTAGCCTTTCAAATTAACAATGGCCACCTCCCATGTGAATGATTGGATTTTTCTACTTATATTTTTTCTGTTAGCCACATTAAAAAAAAAATAAAGCAGTGTAGCCCTCTTCTCTCATAAAGGGGACTTCCATCTGCAACAGTATAGACAACCACAACCAATCAGAATGCAGAATCGTGGGTCCCAGTCCCACTGGATACATCCACAAAACGCTAGCATGCCTACGGCCCAGGGAACATTGCAGACGAGGGGACAAGAAGATTATAATAGCCAGAGGATTGAGGAGTTTGCTATAAGATGGTGTCTCCCGGTAATGTCAGAAGCTCCACACATGAAGTCTCATCAATATGAGTGTCTAAACATGAGCTGAACAAGCACAACACCAGTAGACACGCCAAAGCGGACTTGGAGAAGCACAGGAGGCATCAACTGTATGGAAAGAGCCACAGGGAGCTAAGGAATGCTGAGAGTAGGAGAAATTCTCTTCCACAGAGAAGAGCATGATTTGTGGAAGACTATGTATATGTATGTGTATGTGTATGTATATGATGTATATGTATATGTGTATGTATATGATGTATATGTATATGTATATGATGTATATGATGTATATGTATGTGATATGTATGTATATGATGTATATGTATGTGGTGTATATGTATGTGGTATATATGTATATGATGTATATGTATGTGATGTATATGTATGTGATATGTATGTATATGATGTATAGGTATATGTATATGATGCATATGTATATGTATATGATGTATATGGATATATATGTATATATATGTATATATTCATAATATTTATTGAAAAAAGGCCATGAATTTGAAGACAGCAAGGAGGCATATATGGGAAAATTGAGAGCAAGGAAAGGAAAGGGAGAAATGTTGTAATTACCCTATAACCTCAAACAAGATAATAGTACATCATTTATTGTATTTCCTATTTTATAATTAAAGAGACATAGAAAGCATGTTGGCAGAAAATACACTTTGCTCCAAACTTTAGTGGCTTGCTGCTCTCACTGGATGCTTTTTCCGTCACCGTTTTTCAATTCCCATTCTGTCCCCTGGGTAGTCTTCTGTCTCTCAAGAGCAGTGGCATGAGGAGAAGCAGGCTCCATATATGATGTGGCATTAGGAGTAGGAATTCCTGTCCTGGTTTTCAGAGTATGATTGTGCACTGAGGTGCCATCATCCTGCCCCAGCTCCCTGGGTTATGCGCATGAGAATGGCAGGCTAGCACATGGGAAACAGTAGTTGCTCAGAAAACATTGCTCCTTCACATTTCTTCTCTCTAATTTCCCAGAATGCATTGGCTCCTGCTCTCATATCTTCTCTTCTACTTAGGAAGAGCTCCGCAATGACACAGCTCTTTGAACCTTGCTGGATCATCGCTGTATTGGCTGGCTAACTTCACAATAAAGACCAGGGAGACTTGGAAATGTCTAGAATGAGTAGGTATGCTCTAGCTCTGTTACTTCATTGGAAGTAGTCTTTTTCAGCCCAATCTCCTGTCATTTTTTCAGTCTAGCTCAAAGGTGCTGGGAAAGCCGAAGGGTTGGAGCATCTTCCAGGCACCTGCACCTTATGATCAATGAATGCGCTCTGATAAGTGCAATAAAAAATCATTATGAGAAACATTTGCATGCAGATGAAGTACAGAGGAAACAGCGTGCCCCCAGACTTGCCGAACAGAACTACAAAAGTGTCCATGAATATTTACTAGATACACAACAGAGTTCTGTGTCTCCCCCAGCTCCTTAACATATTCTATGGAGGTTTCGCCTGTGGATGTTGTTTGTGCCGAGTTACTTCTCAGGATATCACATAATGAACTCGCTAATAAAAATGCATAAGGTACTTTCAAAACAAACATGTTGTAGGGTCAAACTGTCTCTCCTGATGACATAAACACATTGAAGAATAGTTTGAAGTCTTTCTAAATTTACATGGACTTCTCATTAATACTGATAGGAAAATCTAATAGCCTCTAGTTTTTTAGCAAGTAACACACACACACACACACACACACACACACACACGAGTGGAGATTGTGTATGGGTTTTTTTCCATTAAGATTTTAGCACAGATTCTGCACTCTGAAAGTTTGCGTGTAATTAACATACATTAGGGTGTTGTGATGGTTTCAATAGATATGACACTGATTCTTGGCCCAAAGGGAGTGGAACTTTTAGGAGGCATGGTCTCGTTGAAGTAGATGTGGCCTTATTAGAAGTGTGTCACTGTGAGGGCAGGGTTTGAATTTCTCATATGCTCAAGCCAGGCCCAGTGTGTGTCTCTTTTCATGCTGCCTGATGATCCAGATGTAGAACTCAGCTATCTCTCCAGCACCATGTCTGTCTGTGTGCAATTCTTCCTGCTATGATGATAATGGACTGAACCTCTGAACTTTAAGCCTGACCCAATTAAATGCTTTCCTTTTAAAAAGTTGTAGTGGTTGTGTTGTCTCTTCACAGCAATAGAAGCCCTAAGACAAGTGTTTTGTAAGTGTTGATACTTCATGATAAATGAGAGTCCTTAGAAGCTTCATTCCTTCTACTCATCAACAGAACAGATCCATTTTCATCAGCACATCAAAGCACAGACCATCAGTGAAGCTCTCCTTCTGGCTTCTTGAAATGGAAAGACTCCAATACCAGGAGAGGGTGCAGAGGGCAACAAGCAAGAACAATCAAAAGCTGGAAAATGAATACAACACACAAAGATGAAAGGAAACTGGCTACCAGAAGAAAATAAAATTGAATTTTAATCAAATGCTAGGTAGGGTAAAACTAGGGTACATGTTTTCTATAAATAAAAATAATCAGGAATGAGATAAAGGGGGCAGGGACAATGCCTTTAGTAGCCTAAAGCTCTGAGACAGACAGGGTTCTACTGTGGTCATAGCATTTGTGATAATTTAGTTAAGAAACTCTTAAACTAGCAAGGGTTCTGGGAAAGTCATTTATGTAATCAAGGTCTCCTTCCCTCTCTAAAGACAGAATTGAATTGTGCTTGAATAGGAGGAATGGGTCACAGTAGAAGATTGAAAAGGCAGAAGAAACAAAGTATAAAACAAAGGGAATCAAATCCATGATATCCTGGGCTCTTTTGAAGCAAGAGATGATTTGAGTCGTGGTTATTGATAAAAGAAACTAAAGCAGAAATACATGTTGTCAACATACATGAAGTAGATCCCTCGAGACCATTTATTCTCAGCCATACATAAAGTACAACACTCAAGACCCTTTATTCTTAGCCAAATAGGAATGATTCTGACCCAGGAGCAGACATTCACATTGTCTGTTGACATGCTACATGGAGGAAGCAGTCACATGAACCATTTATTAATTACAGAACTAAAGAAAGTTATAAGTGTAGGCATTTCTCAAATACATTGATGAGATCCTAAAGTAGAGGTTACTATAAATGGGAGAAGTCTCTGCTGTGGGTCTAGGTTGCAGGTGCTATCTGGTGACATTCTTAACTCTGGAGTTGATGGATGTTAATGACCAGGTAATGTGACCCCTTGCAAAGGTTTTATCTAATAATCCAAGGTTCTCTCTATCTACAACAATCCACATTCCCCAAATCACAAATTTGTAATTAATCTGTAGAACCTTTAAAACTGGTGTGGCTTTCCTTAAAGCTTCAGTTCACAAAGACAATAAAACATGTATTATTTTTTTTTATTTTTAAACTTTAACTCTTCTGGTCTGAAATGTGGGTGTGTATTTTATCTTATCATCCACAGAGTTTTAAAACGTTGAGGTTCACAGGGACAGCTTATGGCAGCAAGATAAAAATTAATTAGTTGCTGTTGCACTATGTGACCAAATTTTTTTTCAGGCATCTCACTGCAATGATAACAGGACTTCTGTAGAGATGAGAGGTTCATTGAGATTTCTAGGCATCCCGAATCCAAGGACAGCAGCATTTCTGTAGAGATACAGGGAACATTGACTATTCTTCTAGTCTCATGGGATCGGAGGAGAGAAGAGACCATGAGGATATTCTGACAAGTCACATGCCAAGAAATAGCATCCCAGGACTGGCAGCAAGAAAAGCCATCCATGCCCTCCTTTAATGGGGAGTGGGGGTGGGGGGGAACTCCAGTCAAGGACTTCTTTGAGTCAATTGTCACTTGCAGACTGACTTGCCATAGCCCATTGGTTAGGTCTCATAGAGTATGGGTCACAGGGGTAGATATAAAGAAAAGGGATAGATTTCTCATGACAGTCTCATTGTGTTGTGACATATTTGGAAGGACTTTGGGATCTTAACAGAGGATTCTTCTTGCTGTTTCCATCCACATGACATAAAATCAGAAAGTCAGCCTGAACCCCGCTAATGCAATAATGCAATAAAAGGTCTCCATAGTGATGTCTTAGTACAGCAGACTTAAGACTATGTTCCAGAGGGTCTAGTCTGTCTCGTTGAGTGAATGCATTGCAGATGCAAAATATTTCTCCATGAGAAATAGGAACGGCTATGTAGCATCCTTACAGTACTTGCTATGTTGGTAAGAATATACTCTTCAAGCCCTTAAGACCTCTGCCTCTGACCTCAGGCTTAACTTGTTGGTAGACCAAAAGGTTGAAACCTGCAGGCTCTGCCAACTTATGTTTAAACAGAGAAAGAGATTAAAACCACAAATGATTGGCTAAGAGAGTCCGTGTACATGCAACAGAAGGCAGCGTCAACTCAGGTGGACTATCACGTCTCGGCCACACATGGGGAGCAATGGCTCCAGCCTTGAAGACAGGCTGAGATCTTAGTCTAAAAATTTTATGTGTGCACTGTGCAAATACCTCCCTTTACTTTGAGTCTTTAAGATTTGACTATAGATTGTCCTCAGGTGCCTGTCTAAGAGGATGAGGTATGTAGTCTACAATTGAACTTAGGTATCCCAAGAGTGATAGGTACGGGAAATTTGGATGTTTTAAAAACAACTTTCCTAAGTTCCTCTGTGACCACCCATCACTGAGAATCATAGGCTGTGAGATTTGCCATGTATTCAAGAAGGGAGTAATCTACATTTTATATGAAACATCCTATTTTTTTTAAAAAATTGACTGATATTTCACAATACTTAATTGTTCAAACACACAACAAAAACATATATATATATATATATATCCCTATGCTGATTTAAAAACAATAATAGAAACAATGGAATTATAGAAGCAACTCTACGGAATGTGTCAGTTGACCATAGAATTATCATTTTCTTTTGTTAAGTAAGCAAAGAAAACAAAAACTAATGTTGTCTTAGAAGATAATACATTATTATATGTCATAAATACCTACAATAGTTAATATTTGAGCAGTAGGCACAAATTCTTTAAATGAATGAAGTTTAATTTTTTTTTCTGATGAACATATACTATTTAAATCGTAGGTGCAACTAACCTATTGAAGTTACCTATGTCTTGAACATCTTTTTGGCTTATTTAAGAACCAAAAGTCCATTTATTTCATAACAAAACTAAACTTGCCACTGGTGGTGTTTCATGTCTTTAATCCCAGGTCTCTGGAGGCAGAGAAATGCAGATCTCTGTGAGGTCAAGGCTAGCCTGACCTCTAGTGCAGATTCTAGGACAGATAGGGTTATATAAAGGAAGTCTGCCTCGAAAAAAACAGAGAAACAAACAAAACAGAACAAAAAGTAAACTGTTCTTTGTTTTTTGTTCATCTATTTAAGACCCATTCCATGCATAAATAGAATATATATATTCTATATATAAAATTATATATATATATATGTATCTCTTCACTATCTATTCGGTTAGGACTCTTATCAGCAAAAAGCATTGCCATTCAGCGACTTTGAAACACGTAATTCACAAAGAAGCTTTTAAGATGATGTTTCCCCAGATGCTCTGCAGCAACCTTCCTGAAGTTCAAGTGCACAGCCAGCTGTGTTGATGGCTGTACACCCCCTGCTAACAGTAGACATTCTCCTCCTCATTGACAGTTACCAGTCCGAGGATTAAATGTCCCAGCAGGATGAAGGAATTAGTCAACACATTTCCCCGATAAAAATCTCCTGGCTAATTCAATTAACCTCACATCCTTCAACACTTTCATTTGTTTTCAGAAGCATGTCCGAAGAAGGAAATAAACTGGTTTGGTCAAAACCCTCCTACCTTTGGGAAACTGAGTAAGATTTCATCACAGGAGACATGGCATTTTGGCCAGACGCACGGATGCTGAAACGAAGTCACTTTACTGATATTTAGCAACTCTCCCTGCTGTAAGAGGACAGAGACTTTCGTTCTTTAACTCTTACACACAAGTACCTAAAATTACATGGTTGGGTAGGAATTGGAAAATACATAAATGATAATAATCAGGTTGGAAACACAAGTGCCGTGCATTTCTAGTCTCTTCAGTGTCTTGAAGAGCTATCCACGATTCATCGTATCATTCAGTATAATGAGTACAAGGAAAAATAATAATAATAACAAGCACACGAAGAAAAAATTGAAAATGCTATCTATTCCATCGCGATTTCTTGAGAATATTCTTCATATTTTATTTTGAGGTGGATTCTGGATATGTACTGCACAAAGGGTGGGGTTGGAGATGGAAATATTGCTAGCAGGTTCATGAGCAGCTCATTGCCCATGTCTAGTGATTGTGGAGCTTAGCAACATGCAGAATCTTCTAGAAGATGAGGATGTCCATCTCTAGGTGCTGGAACAGTGTCTGAGAGGATTAACTGAGCAAGAAGACCCATCATAAATGCAGAGGGTCCACAGCCTGAGCTGTAGGCCCAGGAGGAAGGACAGAGAAGGAAAAGAGACTCCCAGCATTTCAATTCTCTGCTTCTGGCTGCCCTTACATGAACAGTTCTGCTGTGCTGTGAACCTTCACCATGATGGACTGACACTTCTGACATAAAACGAGCCAAAATTAAAAATGTTTCTTTAGCGGCTTCTCTTGGATACTTTGTTAGTGACACTAGAGATGACCAACGCAAACCTTTCCCAAGACATGTATTATATACAATTTTACGTAGTTTAGTTTAGACTAGTACTAGTGTCTAGTGGATTTCTACCTTCAAAAGACCTAACAGAACCAAATAAATAAGGACTGCTAGTTAAATTGTAGAAATCTAACTACTGCTTTTGGTTTTTTAGGTTTCATTTATTTTATGTTCATACCAGAGGTTTAGACCCGTTTAGACCAGTCTGGCCTTGAATTCATGATCTCATCTGTCTCTATCTCCCAAGTGCTTCGATTAGAGGTCAGGCATGGTCACCTACTGTAGATACAGTAAATGTAACTGTATCTAGTTTCACAGCATGAATTTTTACTTTTGAG
This sequence comes from Rattus norvegicus, assembly GCF_021556685.1. Classification (NCBI taxonomy): domain Eukaryota; kingdom Metazoa; phylum Chordata; class Mammalia; order Rodentia; family Muridae; genus Rattus; species Rattus norvegicus. Next base: position 16,604,252 of record NC_141553.1, on the reverse strand, counting down.
GGATTTTAGCACCCAGAACTAATTTGGCAGTCCTCAATCAAAATCTTAGAAACATGATTTTTTTTTCCTAACAAATGTTTCTACAATTTAACTAGCAGCGCTTATCCAAAAGGCGAGTAATACCTGGTGGGTTAACAGTTCCCCTTTCTGAACAGTGAGAACATACATTAGTTATCTATGCTTACACACAATCAGAGGGGCTGCTGTATTTATTTGGTTCTATTAGGTCTTTTGAAGTTACTGGTGACCTTACAGGGCACAAGGATTTACATTTCACTACCCGACAAATGTCTATGCTTCTTCGTTTTTAAAATATGCTCAAGTTTTACAGAAAAAAAAAATGTAACGAAGATGTGAACTAATTGCTAGATTCTCAGATATTTTGCATAAAAGCCCATGAGGAGGTAAAATCACTACTGTAGGAACAAAGTCAGTTATGGAAGAAGCCTATGGTATAATTATCTTTGTAATGAAAGATCCACTTAACTGCTCCTTCAAAAACGTGTGCCAACTCTTAAAAGTCTCCTTTTTTGAGAAAAAAAACTTTTATAAAAAAAAAAAGGGGAACTTTTTGGACTTTTTAAGAATATTCCTCACATTTATTTTATTTTGAAATGGACTTTGAATATTAACTGTATGGGTGATGGAATTGGGAATGCAAACATTGCTAGCATTTTACTGTCCGTATCTAGTGATCTGAGCACTTAGCATCACACATCTGCCTTTCTGCCCACTGTATCGTGCTTCTTCGTTGTGCAACATAAAGCCAAACGCACATGTTTGTGCGCATGCGCATGTTTGCTCACACGCACGCGCGCGCACACACACACACACACATTCACATACACAAACCTATATATTCACCTCCACTGAAACATGTGGTCATGTAGAATTTTCTCATGAAAAATTTTAGTAATATGAAGAAGTATTAATGATAACATATGAGAAGCAGTATTTATTAAACTCATTTATCTCTAATAGGCCACAGTCATTGATAGTAGAGAGTAATGATAATAAAATTAACATTTAGTGTCTATAGTTTATGTAATAATGAGAAGACTGTGTTTGCCTATGTGTCTGTAGCATAGAGAACTAACTGTGGACTTAAATTATGAGGAACTGACTTCTCTATTAGTAAATAAATAACTCTTAAAGTTTACTAATGACTGTTTCCCACAGTATGGCCATACATAAGCACATAGTACACACACACACACACACACACACACACACACACACACACACACACACTATTGACAGGATAAGTTTTAAAAAAAAGAACCCAGCTTAACGATAAAATAACACTGTAAGCACATTTGTTAGCTTAAAGTTCTTGGGTTGATAGTTGTTTATGGACATGTCATAGGCTTGAAATTAGTTCCACTTTGATTTGCAAGAATGGGGCAGTATGTTAGTCACATTTCTTATGGCTGTGACAAAACACCTGGCAGAAATCAAAACCTCAAGGAAGTAAGTATTTATTTTGTCTCACAGTTCAAGGCTAGAGTCCATCCTTGAGGAAAACTCATGAGGCAGGAATGTGAAGTGGCTGGCCACACTGCCTCTGTTGTCAAGAGGAGAGGAATTAATGTCTGTGTCCAGCTCTGTTTCACCTTTTAATTCAGCCCAGCACCCAAGCCTACAGGGTGGTGTTAGCCACATGTAAGGTGGGTTTTTCCTCCTCAACTAATCTAATCAAGATAATTCCTCACAGGAAAGCCCAGAGGTTTGTTTCTATAGTGACTCTAAATCCCATCGAGTTGACAAGCAAAATCAATGTCATAACCATCAAGCAGGAAAATCCAGAAGGAAACCCAGTAGTTGAATAACACTGGACCAAGTAATATATAGGCAAAGGGCAGGAATGGAAACTTTTTTCTTTGGTGATAATAAAGTATGTGGAATGCTGTCACTATTAGCAAGTATTCGTGAACTACAAATGACTGCAAAGTGTGACTCATGCCTACTAGAACAGCTTTAAAACAGCACACAACAAACGTCATCTTGGGTACAATGGAAATGGAGTCCAGCATTCCTGGGGGAATGTACAATGTCACAGTCTGAAATCCAAAAAAAGACTTTCTTGTGACCCAGGAACCTGAAATCTCATGGGAAAATTTTTTTTCTCTTTCTCTAGACAGCACCAGAAACTGAACAGGTTTGAAAATATTTTGATTATCCTTAAATATCATTTTGATAATATCAATATTTAAATTCAATAATGCCATTTTAAAATAAGGTGAGAAGAGATGAGACCAGGATCTCAAAGCTGTCTGGACCTTGTCCTATATCCAACACATCCTTAAATTAAATGCAAATTACTTAGAGTAATGTAGTCCTAAAGAAAGGAACCTATTTCGTCTCTCAGTTCATTTAGAGAGAAAAATAACATGTTTTAAATGCATTTTAGAAAGCTTTTAAACAATATACTAAATGCAAGCAGGTCTTGTAGAGTAAAAAGGAGGATGTGTCACAGGAGGGGAATTAAAATACATACCGGAATCCAAAGATTCAACACCCCACAGTCATTGATTTCTACATGTTTTTATACCAGCTTTTAGGAACCCCATTTGAGTCATCCTGACCATGCCCTCACTTTAGCAGTAGACAACCCGAGAGACTGGAGGTTACATTTGCCTTGAAGGACAGCCATTCACAGGATGAAATTCTAACATGTCCTCACTTTAATGGCAGACAACCAGGAGGTTGGAAGCTGTCTTGACCTTGTAGGTCAGTCATTCACAGGATGAGATGAAGAGCTGACTTTCACCCAGTCCCATGGCACAGGAAAAGGTATCTTTGTTGACATCTGTGAAGTGATGAGGTAGGAATTCAGCTCCCCAATGTCACTCTTTGTTTCTTCATTCTGTCCACGTACATTAGTAACCACCAACTGATTTACAAAAGCTACCCTAAGGTGGTGCGTTCTGCATTCGGCTAAGGATATTCCTTGGTGAGTTTTGTGTGTTTTGATGGTCAGATCACAGCTCTCTTTTTACTACTGGTAACTGTCACCACTGTTCTTAGATCTAACAGATTGACAGTTCCAGAAACACCATGAACAGATGGCAAATGCTTCCTCAAGGTGTGTTTCTCCACCGTCTTCAGAGGATAGAATTCAGTCATCAAGGACCCTGAAGGGAATGGAAGTGTAGACAGAGATGTAGATAGACGATATAGGTCAGGGAACAATGGAAGGATAGATGTATACATGATGGGTGATAGATAAGTAGTTGATAGATTACAGGTAATGTGTAAATGACAGATGATAAATGATACTGATAGATTTATGAAAGAACATAGATAAATGGGATGATGGATTCACTCAGGTATATATAGAGACTGGTAAATCTAATGTCTGCCAAGTAGTTTGTAGCAACCGAGAGACCCAAGATAATTAATGACCAATTTGAGTGCAATCTGGAACTTGGAGGCCACTATCCAAGGACAGTTCATTGAACCATCCGGACAAAAAACTTACCTTGCACTGAAAAGTCTTGATTCCCTCCCCAACCCCCGGGTTGGCTATGACCTACAACAAGAGAAATATGTATCCGTTAAAGAGCAATTACACACATATTCAATGCTATTTAATCTCACCCAAAAGCTTTCTCACAGAACTGTCAAGAGAAATGTTTTACCAAGTACCTGGGCATTCCATGGCCCAATCAAATTGGCATCTAAAAGTAATTATCATGTATCTATAATACACTAGACAAATGATAAATTTTCTTGGAATGAATATTTCATTGTGCTCTCAAATTAGGTGATAATCATGCCTCATGAATCACACTGTGAACTTGGGATGAAGATGGGATTAAATTGAATCATAAAGTACTTGTTTCAAAGACAAGAGAACGCTTTCATTGATGATAATCATAGGCTTTTCTCTATGGTGTTTTCAAGGACTTGTCTTTAATCAAATAAAGAATTTAGGTACCAAAGTTTAGGTTTTAAAACTTGAGACCTGAAATTGAAAGACATCGATTGAAAGTTTGAATAGCAAAGTCAAACTTGAAAGTCCAGATCAAAGATATTATACATAGTAACTAGGGCTACCAAAAGAATCTATATTCACATATTTTACACTTTAATGAGCTTAAATTTTCCTACTTGGAAAAGCCCTGAAGGAACTATACCAAAATTCTATATATCAATGATTCTGTATTGTCTTTATCTGCTTTGGTATCTTATGCCATAACATATTAATTAAGAGCAATTTTGAAGATTATATTGGAGAGTCCTGGGGTTTCTTTCAGTGTTTAAATTCACCTTTTCTCTTCATGGACACAGCCCCCATTGCAATTCTAATAGTTACCCTAGGAACAATGAAGTTTAACTTAGTGTCTTCTTTAACATGTTAAGTACCATTTAACCCACTACATAACAACATATCATTATCAGTCAGTTTCTGTGAGGAACTTGTGATTTCTGTACATGGAAGATAAAATGTAACCTTTCATGGGAAGATTCTCAGAGAGCATAGAGCAATCTCTTCATCTTACAAAAGAGATCAACCAAGGGTACAGAGGCACTGAGATCCAAGCCCAACAAGACGTCTGTGGTCAAGGGCTATGGCTTTTGCTTTTAAAACAAAACCAAGGTGTCTGTATTCAGACTTTGGAATATGTCACAGATTACCAAGATTTGGGGAATGTCATCTTTTAGCTATAAAAGTATGTTGCAACCTTTAGTTAAATAATGTTTTTATTTTTAAACAGCAATTACAGTACTTTAGCATGTAAAAATAGTGGAGTATTTTTGTTCTTTTCAATATTGTGTCGCAGAAGATTGAGTGAAGTCACTGCTCATTAATATTATACTAAATTACCTAAACTTAATGTAGTGCACCCTGGGTTTTATTAAAGGCCAAATAATCATTAGCATTTTCAGAACACGATTTCATAATTACTAATGAGGATTCTAAATATAAACACCATTTGCTTTTCTAATGAATAGCCTGTATTTTATTAGGGATTTAAGTCTAATGCCTGACTTTATGCATTGATTTGGAGCCACCTAGGAGCTCACTATGTAGCCTAGGTTAGCTCAGGTCTACAGGTGATGGGGCAGAGCTGGGAGAGAGTAGAATCACTTAATTATTTATTTACTAAAAAATCACTCATTCCATTTATTTACATATCAAATAATATGCCACTTCCTGGTTACCCATCCACAACCCCCCCCTCCTACATCTATCTTCTTCTCCTTCCCCTTTGTCTCTATAAGGGTCCTCTCCCACCTACCTACCCCCTCCCGCCCCACTGCTCCAGCATCCTCCTACACTGGGGCATCAAACTTCCACAGGACCAAGGGCCTCCCCTTCCATTGATGTCAGACAAGGCCATCCTCTGCTACGTATGTATCTAGAGTCATAGATCCCTCTCTGTACCCTCCTTGGTTGGTAGTCTAGTCCTGGGGAGTACTGGGTGGTATGGGCAGCCAATGCTTTTCTTCCTGTAGGGTTGCAAACCCCTTCGGCTCCTCCAGTCCTTCTGCCAGCTTTGCAACCAGAGTCGGTGAGCTCAGTCTGATGGTTGGCTCTGGCCATCCAAATATGAATTGGTCAGTTGCTGGCCAAACTTCCCAAGGAACAGCCACACCAGGTTTCTGTCAACAAGTGCAGAACATCATTAGGAATCATTTCATGGATTCATTGATGTTTGGCCAGCTGTGTTTGATTCTACCCTAGGTCTCTAGTCAATCCAATCTCTGGTTTCTGGACATCCAGTCAGTGTGGGACATGGGCTCCCTCTTGTGTTATGGGCCCACAAACTTGGTGCCGCCAATGTCCCAGCACATCTTGCAGGCATGATTGATTGTAGGTCAAAAGTTTTGTGTCTGGGTTGGTGTCCAGGTTTGCCTTTCTGTGTAGCAGGCAGGGTACCTTCCTGCACTAAAAGGGCTAGAACATGGGAGTGGTGGTCCATGAACCCAATAACTCAACCTCTCTGCTCCATGATCTGTGTGGTTGTTGTCCTCAGCAAAGGAACCCAGCTTCCTCCCATCCTAGCATCAGGCTGGGTTGTTGAGGGATCTCCATGGGAACCTCTGGGCCAACAACTCTACTGAATGCAACCCTGGTCCACTACTGGAACCCTTGCCTGGCTACAAAAAATGGTTCAGACTCGGTATCTTCCATTTCTAGACTTCACTAGGGTCGCCCTCATACATTCCTGGGAATTTCCACTTTACTAGGTTTTCCCTCCACCCCACAATGTTCTTGAATCCCAGCTGCCTCTCCCTCCAACCCTTCCTTCCACCCATCATTCTCATTCTCATCTCCAGGCACTCCCCAATCTACCCACAAAGTCTATCCTATATTGCCTTTTCATGGAGCTCCATACACTTCCTTCTCTAGAACCCTCCTCTTTACCTAATGTCTCTAGGTCTATGGATTGCAGTTTGATTATCCCTAATTTAATAGCTGATGCCCACTTGTAAGTGAATGCAAGCTATATTTGCATTTCTGGGTCTGCATTTCCTCACTCAGCATTATGTATTTAGTTACACACGTTTGCCTGCAACTCCACGATGCCATTGGTTTTAGCCAATGGATAGTACTTCATTGTGTAAATATACCACATTTTCACTTTAGACCTGGAAAAGCTGCTTTTCAAATGGATTAGATGCCATTTGGGAAACTCCTGAGCTCATATGAGGGTGAGTTGTCCTAGGGCAAAATGACCACTGACTGCTCTCTGGCTTCCGGTTTGAAGATGCAACCTTTACCAATGGACTTAAGCTCTTACTGCCATGATCCTATCCCTTTGACAGATACAAGAGCAGGTCAGAGGCAAAGACCAAAGGTATTAGCCAATTTTTCATTTTCAGACTCAGAAACTCCAAGTCCAACCTCTTTTCATGCTAATATCCCGATATTCTAGTTTTATGATTATTAAACTCTGACTATGGATAGTGGTGATGTACACATTTTGTGATGTTGGCATTTGGACACTACCTGCAGAGTGTTGGGCCAGCTTCAGTGGCAGTAACTGAGGGCACCAAAACCAATCACTGAGGAATTCGTGGCAGGGCTGTCATTCATTCATTTTTTTTAATTGGATATTTTGTTTATTTACATTAAAAATGTTACCCCCTTCCCCAGTTTTCCGTGTGCAAACCCCCATACCATTCCCTCTCCCTCTGCTTTTATGAGGGTGTTCCCTCATCCACCCACCTACTCCTACCTCACTGCCCTGACATTCCCCCACACTGGGGCATTGAGCCTTCCCAGATCCAAAGGCCTCTCCTCCCATTGATGCCAGATAAAACCATCCTCTGCTACATATGCAGCTGGAGCCATGGGTCCCTCTACATGTACTCTTTGGTTGGTGGTTTAGTCCCTGGCAGCTCCGGTGGGGGTGGGGTGGGCTCTGGTTGGTTGATTAGTTTTTCTTCCTATGGGGTTGCAACCCCTTCAGCTCCTTTCCCTGACTCCTCCATTGCTCCTCCATTAGTGTCTCCTTGCTCAGTACGATGGTTAGTTGCAAGTATCCCCATCTATATTAATCAGGCTCTGTTAGAACCTCTCAGGAGATTGCTATATCAGACTCCTGTCAGCAAGCACTTCTTGGCATCCACAATAGTGTCTGGGTTTGGTGTCTGTATATGGGATGGAGTTCCAGGTAGAGCACTCTCTGGGTGGTCTTTCCTTCAGTCACAGCCCTGTACTTTGTCCCAGTTTTAGTTGGGAACAATTCTGGGTCAAAAATTTGGAGATGAGTGGAGTGGCCCCATCCCCCAACTGAGGCCCTTGCCTAACCTCTGGTATGGTCTCAGCAGGTTCTCCCTCTCCCTTTTTTGGGGGCATTTCAGGAGGAAGATCAAAGTGTGGATGCTCCAGTTCTTCGTTAAAGGGGGGAACAAAGTACTTACAGGAGGTAGAGGGGGGAAAGGACTTGGGAGGAAGAGAGGAAGGAGAGGGGGGAAAGGGGGTAAAGAACAGGTATAGGAGAAAACAGGGATGATATTCAGAGGGTCAGGGAATTGAACAGAAGTGTGTGGCAATGGGGGGTAGGGAACTGGGGTTAGCCACCAGAAAGTCTCAGATGCCAGGAAAGCAAGAGGCTCTCAGGAACCAGTGGTGATGACATTAGCTGAAATGTCATTTTATTTCATAATCTAAAAAAAAAAGATTGCATCATCAACTTCTTTTTCTTTCCATTTCTGCTTTCTGGTGGTTCTCTAGGAGCTAGGGCTGGACGAACATACCTGGCTTCTTATTGAGCTCAAAAACTTTGTCGAGAAAGTTTTTGTCTGTTTGTGTTTAGCATGAAATTTTTTACATGGGAAATGTCACCCTCGTGTACCATAGAGACAAGTCAAAAAGAGATTTAATTCGGATACCACAGGATTGTTTCATTCTTGACTTTCTTTGATCCAGAGCTCATATTTGTTTTCTGATGCTAGTGATTTTCCTCCTAGTGATGATTCACAATGCTGTTTCCATTAACGTGCTTCTGAGAACCTCAGAGCACTGCCTTCCCCCTATATATCTACCTAATCTATCTGTTTGTCTTATCCAATCATCTTTCCATCTGCCTTTCTAACTATCCTCCCACCTTTCTATCTGTACATATACGAGGTGAGATGTAGTTAAACACTAAGTTCGTAAGTGGTCCCTTTCTGGATTAACCTTAGGAGGCTTTAGTTAAACAGGGAGGCAACTCGTCTGCAATCTTTCATATCTTTCTATCTTTCAGGTTATTTGTATCTCTAATACATTTTGAAACTTCTTATCCCAAGCACTATACCCAGAGCAAATAAAGTTATCTCTAGGAGTCTAGATTTCCTGATCTGTGAAATGTAAATAGATATTAATGTATGCCTCACCCCAAGCAGCATCCATTCTAGATTTGAAATGTTGATGGAACATGTTTAATCAGTCTTGGTGATTTGATTTGTTAACTGGCTACACCAAATTACCCAATTCCTTAATAAAACATTAGTCCTGAATGTATTTTATGGACATGAATAAATTTTATCAGCAGCATATTTTAATAGGGGGACTTTTTCTAGATCATTATGGAACTGTCATTCAGTCAATTCCAGGTTCATTAGCATACAGCATCTTCCTTGAAGGAATTCAGGTTCCACCCATGTCCAAGGGTTTCATTTGTCTTTCCTATTAGGTAGATTTTGTAAGTTCTTTTTTCCCAGTAAACTTCATCCTGTCCCTTTAGTTGAGCTCTACTATGTTTGTGGAGCCCTAATGGGCACATACACAATATCTTAATAGAAGAAAGACGTAAAGACAAAGAACATATATTAGGATGGGAGTGGCTTCCTCAAACATGCAGCACCGTCTTCATGGCAACCCACAATTCACATCACACTTGATGATCAAAGCTCTCCTAGCACAATCAGTTTGTAGGATGTCATACAGGTGAGGGCTGGTACAGGATAGAATGAGGCCTGTCATTGGACAAGAAGGACGGGTGGGTGGGAGAAAAGTTTGAGGGAAGGGGAGGAGACTGGAATGGAAAGGAAGAAGAGACAGGAGGAGACAGGGAGAGTAGCTGTGGAGGGAACATTGAGACAGACATTAAGATTCCACTCGCCTGGCCCGCAGCAGCTCTCTGCTCCCAGACCCCGTGGGAAAGAGACCTCACCGCCTGGTCAGGTGGGCACTCCTGAGGCTGCAGAGCGGAAGAGACCACCAACACTGCCCACCCCTGCCCACATCCCTGGCCCAAGAGGAAACTGCATAAGGCCTCTGGGTTCCCGTAGGGGAGGGCCCAGGAGCGGCAGGACCCCTGCCTGAGACACCTCCGGAAGCTGAAGGAAACAGACCAGATAAACAGTTCTCTGCACCCAAATCCCGTGGGAGGCATAGCTAAACCTTCAGAGAGGCAGACAAGCCTGGGAAACCAGAAGAGACTGCTCTCTGCACACACATCTCGGAGCCAGAGGAAAAAGCCAAAGACCATCTGGAACCCTGGTGCACTGAAGCTCCCGGACGGGGCGGCGCATATCTTCCTGGTTGCTGCCCCTGCAGAGAGCCCGTGGGCAGCACCCCACGAGCGAACTTGAGCCTCGGGACCACAGGTAAGACCAACTTTTCTGCTGCAAGAAAGCTGCCTGGTGAACTCAAGACACAGGCCCACAGGAACAGCTGAAGACCTGTAGAGAGGAAAAACTACACGCCCGAAAGCAGAACACTCTGTCCCCATAACTGACTGAAAGAGAGGAAAACAGGTCTACAGCACTCCTGACACACAGGCTTATAGGACAGTCTAGCCACTGTCAGAAATAGCAGAACAAAGTAACACTAGAGATAATCTGATGGCAAGAGGCAAGCGCAGGAACCCAAGCAACAGAAACCAAGACTACATGGCATCATCGGAGCCCAATTCTCCCACCAAAACAAACATGGAATATCCAAACACACCAGAAAAGCAAGATCTAGTTTCAAAATCATATTTGATCATGATGCTGGAGGACTTCAAGAAAGACGTGAAGAACTCCCTTAGGGAAACACAGGAAAACATTAATGAACAAGTAGAAGCCTACAGAGAGGAATCGCAAAAATCCCTGAAAGAATCGCAAAAATCCCTGAAAGAATTCCAGGAAAACACAATCAAACAGTTGAAGGAATTAAAAATGGAAATAGAAGCAATCAAGAAAGAACACATGGAAACAACCCTGGATATAGAAAACCAAAAGAAGAGACAAGGAGCTGTAGATACAAGCTTCACCAACAGAATACAAGAGATGGAAGAGAGAATCTCGGGAGCAGAAGATTCCATAGAAATCATTGACTCAACTGTCAAAGATAATGTAAAGCGGAAAAAGCTACTGGTCCAAAACATACAGGAAATCCAGGACTCAATGAGAAGATCAAACCTAAGGATAATAGGTATAGAAGAGAGTGAAGACTCCCAGCTCAAAGGACCAGTAAATATCTTCAACAAAATCATAGAAGAAAACTTCCCTAACCTAAAAAAAGAGATACCCATAGGCATACAAGAAGCCTACAGAACTCCAAATAGATTGGACCAGAAAAGAAACACCTCCCATCACATAATAGTCAAAACACCAAACGCACAAAATAAAGAAAGAATATTAAAAGCAGTAAGGGAAAAAGGTCAAGTAACATATAAAGGCAGACCTATCAGAATCACACCAGACTTTTCGCCAGAAACTATGAAGGCCAGAAGATCCTGGACAGATGTCATACAGACCCTAAGAGAACACAAATGCCAGCCCAGGTTACTGTATCCTGCAAAACTCTCAATTAACATAGATGGAGAAACCAAGATATTCCATGACAAAACCAAATTTACACAATATCTTTCTACAAATCCAGCACTACAAAGGATAATAAATGGTAAAGCCCAACATAAGGAGGCAAGCTATACCCTAGAAGAAGCAAGAAACTAATTGTCTTGGCAACAAAACAAAGAGAATGAAAGCACACAAACATAACCTCACATCCAAATATGAATATAACGGGAAGCAATAATCACTATTCCTTAATATCTCTCAACATCAATGGCCTCAACTCCCCAATAAAAAGACATAGATTAACAAACTGGATACGCAACGAGGACCCTGCATTCTGCTGCCTACAGGAAACACACCTCAGAGACAAAGACAGACATTACCTCAGAGTGAAAGGCTGGAAAACAATTTTCCAAGCAAATGGTCAGAAGAAACAAGCTGGAGTAGCCATTCTAATATCAAATAAAATCAATTTTCAACTAAAAGTCATCAAAAAAGATAAGGAAGGACACTTCGTATTCATCAAAGGAAAAATCCACCAAGATGAACTCTCAATCCTAAATATCTATGCCCCAAATACAAGGACACCTACATATGTAAAAAAAACCTTACTGAAGCTCAAAACACACATTGCACCTCACACAATAATAGTGGGAGATTTCAACACCCCACTCTCATCAATGGACAGATCATGGAAACAGAAATTAAACAGAGATGTAGACAGACTAAGAGAAGTCATGAGCCAAATGGACTTAACGGATATTTATAGAACATTCTATCCTATAGGAAAAGGATATACCTTCTTCTCAGCTCCTCATGGTACTTTCTCCAAAATTGACCATATAATTGGTCAAAAAACGGGCCTCAACAGGTACAGAAAGATAGAAATAATCCCATGCGTGCTATTGGACCACCACGGCCTAAAACTGGTCTTCAATAACAATCAAGGAAGAATGCCCACATATACGTGGAAATTGAACAATGCTCTACTCAATGATAACCTGGTCAAGGAAAAAATAAAGAAAGAAATTAAAAACTTTTTAGAATTTAATGAAAATGAAGGTACAACATACCCAAACTTATGGGACACAATGAAAGCTGTGCTAAGAGGAAAACTCATAGCGCTGAGTGCCTGCAGAAAGAAACAGGAGAGAGCATATGTCAGCAGCTTGACAGCACACCTAAAAGCTCTAGAACAAAAAGAAGCAAATACACCCAGGAGGAGTAGAAGGCAGGAAATAATCAAACTCAGAGCTGAAATCAACCAAGTAGAAACAAAAAGGACCATAGAAAGAATCAACAGAACCAAAAGTTGGTTCTTTGAGAAAATCAACAAGATAGATAAACCCTTAGCCAGACTAACGAGAGGACACAGAGAGTGCGTCCAAATTAACAAAATCAGAAATGAAAAGGGAGACATAACAACAGATTCAGAGGAAATTCAAAAAATCATCAGATCTTACTATAAAAACCTATATTCAACAAAACTTGAAAATCTTCAGGAAATGGACAATTTCCTAGACAGATACCAGGTACCAAAGTTAAATCAGGAACAGATAAACCAGTTAAACAACCCCATAACTCCTGAGGAAATAGAAGCAGTCATTAAAGGTCCCCCAACCAAAAAGAGCCCAGGTCCAGATGGATTCAGTGCAGAATTCGATCAGACCTTCATAGAAGACCTCATACCAATACTATCCAAACTATTCCACAAAATTGAAACAGATGGATCACTACCGAATACCTTCTACGAAGCCACAATTACTCTTATACCTAAACCACACAAAGACACAACAAAGAAAGAGAACTTCAGACCAATTTCCCTTATGAATATCGACGCAAAAATACTCAACAAAATTCTGGCAAACCGAATCCAAGAGCACATCAAAACAATCATCCACCATGACCAAGTAGGCTTCATCCCAGGCATGCAGGGATGGTTTAATATACGGAAAACCATCAACGTGATCCATTATATAAACAAACTGAAAGAAGAAAACCACATGATCATTTCATTAGACGCTGAGAAAGCATTTGACAAAATTCAACACCCCTTCATGATAAAAGTCCTGGAAAGAATAGGAATTCAAGGCCCATACCTGAACATAGTAAAAGCCATATACAGCAAACCAGTTGCTAACATTAAACTAAATGGAGAGAAACTTGAAGCAATCCCACTAAAATCAGGGACTAGACAAGGCTGCCCACTCTCTCCCTACTTATTCAATATAGTTCTTGAAGTTCTAGCCAGAGCAATCAGACAACAAAAGGAGATCAAGGGGATACAGATCGGAAAAGAAGAAGTCAAAATATCACTATTTGCAGATGACATGATAGTATATTTAAGTGATCCCAAAAGTTCCACCAGAGAACTACTAAAGCTGATAAACAACTTCAGCAAAGTGGCTGGGTATAAAATTAACTCAAATAAATCAGTTGCCTTCCTCTATACAAAAGAGAAACAAGCCGAGAAAGAAATTAGGGAAACGACACCCTTCATAATAGACCCAAATAATATAAAGTACCTCGAAGTGACTTTAACAAAGCAAGTAAAAGATCTGTACAATAAGAACTTCAAGACACTGAAGAAGGAAATTGAAGAAGACCTCAGAAGATGGAAAGATCTCCCATGCTCATGGATTGGCAGGATTAATATAGTAAAAATGGTCCTTTTACCAAAAGCGATCTACAGATTCAATGCAATCCCCATCAAAATACCAATCCAATTCTTCAAAGAGTTAGACAGAACAATTTGCAAATTCATCTGGAATAAAAAAAAAACCCAGGATAGCTAAAGCTATCCTCAACAATAAAAGGACTTCAGGGGGAATCACTATCCCTGAACTCAAGCAGTATTACAGAGCAATAGTGATAAAAACTGCATGGTATTGGTACAGAGACAGACAGATAGACCAATGGAATAGAATTGAAGACCCAGAAATGAACCCACACACCTATGGTCACTTGATTTTTGACAAAGGAGCCAAAACCATCCAATGGAAAAAAGATAGCATTTTCAGCAAATGGTGCTGGTTCAACTGGAGGGCAACATGTAGAAGAATGCAGATCGATCCATGCTTATCACCCTGTACAAAGCTTAAGTCCAAGTGGATCAAGGACCTCCACATCAAACCAGACACACTCAAACTAATAGAAGAAAAACTAGGGAAGCATCTGGAACACATGGGCACTGGAAAAAATTTCCTAAACAAAACACCAATGGCTTACGCTCTAAGATCAAGAATCGACAAATGGGATTTCATAAAACTGCAAAGCTTCTGTAAGGCAAAGGACACTGTGGTTAGGACAAAACGGCAACCAACAGATTGGGAAAAGATCTTTACCAATCCTATAACAGATAGAGGCCTTATATCCAAAATATACAAAGAACTCAAGAAGTTAGACCGCAGGGAAACAAATAACCCTATTAAAAAATGGGGTTCAGTGCTAAACAAAGAATTCACAGCTGAGGAATGCCGAATGGCTGAGAAACACCTAAAGAAATGTTCAACATCTTTAGTCATAAGGGAAATGCAAATCAAAACAACCCTGAGATTTCACCTCACACCAGTGAGAATGGCTAAGATCAAAAACTCAGGTGACAGCAGATGCTGGCGAGGATGTGGAGAAAGAGGAACACTCCTCCTTTGTTGGTGGGAATGCAGACTGGTACAACCATTCTGGAAATCAGTCTGGAGGATCCTCAGAAAATTGGACATTGGACTGCCTGAGGATCCAGCTATACCTCTCTTGGGCATATACCCAAAAGATGCCCCAACACACAAAAAAGACACATGCTCCACTATGTTCATTGCAGCCTTATTTATAATAGCCAGAAAATGGAAAGAACCCAGATGCCCTTCAACAGAGGAATGGATACAGAAAATGTGGTACATCTACACAATGGAATATTACTCAGCTATCAAAAACAACGACTTTATGAAATTCGTAGGCAAATGGTTGGAACTGGAAAACATCATCCTGAGTGAGCTAACCCAATCACAGAAAGACAAACATGGTATGCACTCATTGATAAGTGGCTATTAGCCCAAATGCTTGAATTACCCTAGATGCCTAGAACAAATGAAACTCAAGACGGATGATCAAAATGTGAATGCTTCACTCCTTCTTTAAAAGGGGAACAAGAATACCCTTGGCAGGGAAGAGAGAGGCAAAGATTAAAACAGAGACTGAAGGAACACCCATTCAGAGCCTGCCCCACATGTGGCCCATACATATACAGCCACCCAATTAGACAAGATGGATGAAGCAAAGAAGTGCAGACTGACAGGAGCCGGATGTAGATCGCTCCTGAGAGACCCAGCCAAAATACAGCAAATACAGAGGCGAATGCCAGCAGCAAACCACTGAACTGAGAATAGAACCCCCGTTGAAGGAATCAGAGAAAGAACTAGAAGAGCTTGAAGGGGCTCGAGACCCCATATGTACAACAATGCCAAGCAACCAGAGCTTCCAGGGACTAAGCCACTACCTAAAGACTATACATGGACTAACCCTGGACTCTGACCTCATAGGTAGCAATGAATATCCTAGTAAGAGCACCAGTGGAAGGGGAAGCCCTGGGTCCTGCTAAGACTGAACCCCCAGTGAACTAGACTGGTGGGGGGAGGGCGGCAATGGGGGGAGGGTTGGGAGGGGAACACCCATAAGGAAGGGGAGGGGGGGGGGATATTTGCCCGGATACCGGGAAAGGGAATAACACTTGAAATGTATATAAGAAATACTCAAGTTAATAAAAAAAAAAAAGATTCCACTCTGTGTATTTACAGGTTTTTATGAATATTCTTAAGGGAAGGATGTGTACAAGGCTTTGTATGTTTAGGTGGGCAATTATATCGTATCAATTGGATCAGAGATTATTGTGTTGTGTGTCCTTTCACGTGGTGATTTAAGTTTAAGAGAGGATGTGGTGGCTGGAACACTGATTCGTCATGGAATTAGGATGTACATTTCTGCCATAGTGACAGCCTGCCTTGGGAACTGGATGGATAGAGAGATTGTTGTCAGGCTCAAAGAGAGGCCTTTGGTAGTGTGATATGGGATGGAGCAAAGCGGGTGAGAGGCTTTGCTGACTGAGATTAAGATATCTAGCAGATGTCTTGGGGCACTGTGGTGCCAGACCTACAGCAGGTAAAAAGACTGTTTTATTTTTTATAATTTTACAACAACATCAGTTGTCTGTTGTCTGCTTCGATGTTGTAATGTTTTTACCGAAGGATCAGGAAGAAGCAGGAAAAAAATGAGGAACTATCCAAACTTGAAAATTTAAAGTTTAAAAGTCTATGCTCTTTGGTAAATGTTGTATCATATAAATGTATGATGAAAATACCAAGAAATCAGCTTCAAGATCATTTAAAGCCAATAAGTGAATTCATCTAGACTCTAGGTTGCATTGTCCAGTCTATAATAATTAGTTATGCTACAGTGAGAATCTGGCCTGATTTGAAATCCTGAAATTCTACAGTAAAAAAACATATTTCACAGACCTCACATATCAGATAGTTTCAAGATGTAAACAGAGTAATGAATTAGTTTCTTATAGAGTACTAGGGCATGGATATTTTTTAATCGATAAAACAAATTATCCAAAACATGGACATTAACAAACATATAACCTTCTTTTTAAAAGGAACTGAATCTCACTATACTTGAATATAAATGGCATGCTTTTACAGTATATCAACTTATAAATATACCGCACAATTTGTATTATTAATATCCACTATCATGGATGGACGAAAGGCAAACATTCAGTTTTCATGCTTGCACAAAATATCAGATCCAGGTATCATTTTTTTAAGACTTGAACGAACCTCACCAATAGGTCATTCTGCCATTAAAGAATTCCAGAGCACACAGAATAAAGCAAATGATGTTTTGATTATTCAGAAATTAACGCAGGTAGCAAAATGTATTTGATAAAGTGAACACCCAGACATAAATACATGAACATCTGATTTTGTACAAAGAAGCCAGAATTTCACATGGGGAAAAAAAGACAACATCTTCAACAAATGGTGATGGTCAAACCGGATGTCTTTATGTATAAGAATGCAAACAGATCTGTATTTACCACCATGTGTAAAACTTAAGTCCAAGTGGATTAAAAGCTTCAACACAAAGTCAGACACATTGAATCTGAAAAAAGAGAAACTGGGGAATAGCCTTGAATATAGGGGACAGTTTTATAAACAGAACACCAATAGCATAAACACTAAAATCAAAAGTTAATAAATGGGACCTCAGCAAACTGAGAAGTTTCTATAAGAGAAAAGAAACCATCTGTCAGAAAAAACAGTAGCCTATGGAATGGGAATTTGTTTTTTACCAACTTTTTCTGATAGCGGACTAATATCCAAAATATATAAAGAACTCAAGAAACTAGTTATCAAAAGTAAAAAAAAAATCCAATTAAGAATGTAGTACAGATCCAAACAGAATTCTCAATGCTGGAATCTCAAAAGGCTGAGAAATACTTAGAGAAATGTTCAACATCCTTACCCGTCAGGGAAATATAAATCAGAACAACTGAGAGTCCACCTTACACAGTTCAGAATGGCTAAGATCAATAATACAAGTAACAGCTCATACTGGCAAGGACATGAAGCAAGGGGAACACTCTTTCATTCTTGGTGGCAGTGCAAAGTTAGGCAGCCACTAAGGAAATCAATATAGCATTTCCTCAGATAATTAGGAATTGATGTACCTGAAGATCCAACTATACCAGTCTTGGGCATAAACCTTGGGCATAAGGACACTTGTTCAACTATGTTCATAGCAGGTCTATTTTAATAATAGGCATATACTGCAAACAACTTAGATGTCCCTCAATAGAAGAAGGGATAATGAAAATGTGGTATATTTACACAATGAAGTATTATCCATTGACTAAAAACAATGGCATCATGAAATCACAAGCAAATGTATGTAACTAAATAAATAATGCTGAGTGAGGAAACAGACCCAGAAATGCAAATATAGCTTGCATTCACTTACAAGTGGGCATCAGCTATTAAAGAAGGGATAATCAAACTGCAATCCATAGACCTAGAGACATTAGGTAAAGAGGAGGGTTCTAGAGAAGGAGGTGTATGGAGCTCCATGAAAAGGCAATATAGGATAGACTTTGTGGGTAGATTGGGGAGTGCCTGGAGATGAGAATGAGAATGATGGGTGGAAGGAAGGGTTGGAGGGAGAGGCAGCTGGGATTCAAGAACATTGTGGGGTGGAGGGAAAACCTAGTAAAGTGGAAATTCCCAGGAATGTATGAGGGCGACCCTAGTGAAGTCTAGAAATGGAAGATACCGAGTCTGAACCATTTTTTGTAGCCAGGCAAGGGTTCCAGTAGTGGACCAGGGTTGCATTCAGTAGAGTTGTTGGCCCAGAGGTTCCCATGGAGATCCCTCAACAACCCAGCCTGATGCTAGGATGGGAGGAAGCTGGGTTCCTTTGCTGAGGACAACAACCACACAGATCATGGAGCAGAGAGGTTGAGTTATTGGGTTCATGGACCACCACTCCCATGTTCTAGCCCTTTTAGTGCAGGAAGGTACCCTGCCTGCTACACAGAAAGGCAAACCTGGACACCAACCCAGACACAAAACTTTTGACCTACAATCAATCATGCCTGCAAGATGTGCTGGGACATTGGCGGCACCAAGTTTGTGGGCCCATAACACAAGAGGGAGCCCATGTCCCACATTGACTGGATGTCCAGAAACATCTGGATTGAGCAGAGACCTAGGGTAGAATCAAACACAAATGGTCAGAAATCAATCAATCAACCAATCAATCAACCAATCCATGAAATGGTTCCAAATGATATTCTGCTCTATTTATATGTATTGCCATCACAGGGCACTGTCATCAGAGAGACTTCCTCTGGCAGCAGATAGGAGTGGATATAGAGACCCATAGCCAGACATAATGAACTGAGAAGGAGTCTAAATTGGAGGTTTCCAGGGAGTTCTTCCTTGAGCTTGTGGGAACGGGTGAGGAAAGATTTTAGAAGCCAGAGAGGATGGAGGACACCAGGAGAATTTGTCCTACTGAACCAACTAAGCAGGGCTCATATGAGCTCACAGAAACTGAAACAGCAAGTGCTGGGCCTGTATGGCTTTGTTTCAGATCCTATTTGCATACGTTAAGGCTATTGTATTGTGGGGTTCTTAACAGTGAGACTGGGTGTGTCTCTGCCTCCTTTGCCTGCCCTTGGGATTCTTTTCCTTCTACTGGGTTGACTTACCCAGCCTAAGTTTGATGCCTTTTGCTTTGTCTTATTTTTATCTTGTTTTGTCATGTTTAATAGTTGTCTCTTAGAAGCCTGTTCTTCCCTCAAAGGAAACAGAAGGAAGTGGATCTAGGGGAGACAGGAAGTGTCAGGGTTGGGAGTTGTGGAGGGAGGGGAGACATAGTTGGCAGGTACTTTATGAGAGAAGAATGTCTTTTCAATAAAAATAGGAATTCTAACTTAGATATATCCTTTCAAAACTTTTAAATAAAGTACCAGCTAATCAATCTGTTGGTAGTTGCTGTTCACTAGGAAGTCAAGTAATCACATGTACAAGTGCACTTCAGTTTTCATGTGGCCTTGAAATGTTGCTTATTTAAGAACCATTTACCATCTTTTTGACAAGGGTTATTAAATCTGTTAGGAACATTTTTTTTTCTAGTAAGCTTTGGGCATGAAGACCATTTGAACCTATCTGTTCAGTATTAATTTTCTAAATCTTATACCTGTAACTTCTAACAAAAATATGTTTTTTGTTTTTAAATATCTAAGAAGTAAGCATCAGGATTTCTGAAAAATTCATGGAGTGAACATGTTGAGCCTTAGTTCTCGTCAGTACTTTAATATATATTTATTACTGAAAAAATAAGTAATTTAAGAGACACAAATTAGACAATTAGACAATTCGGTTGTATTATTTGCTGTCTATCCACATTATTTCATAGCTCTGTCAAAATTCCCAAGTCTACAGTCAAGAGTCTTATTTTCTAGTAGGGGACAGACAGACAGACAGACAGACAGACACACACACACACACACACACACACAGAGAGACAGAGACAGAGACAGAGGGAGAAAGAGAGAGACAGAGACAGAGAGAGGGGGTTATTGTGGGCCATACAAACAGATGCACAGACTCTTAGAGTTCATGTAAATGTCACCATGTACAGATCTAGTTGGATGGTACAAGTTGGAAGTCCTATTTCTAGAAACCTTAAAGAAAATCATTAAAAGTCTGTCCCTTTATAAGATTTCCTTGTGTGGACCAGCCTAAACAAGCCCACACTGGCAATAATCTTCCTTGTGTAGAACCTTTTGCTGGCCTATTGTTTATGTCATAAAGCTGACCCAGGGCTTCTAAGCATTCAGCTTTAATCACAAACATGCTACACGCATGGCATACACGGATACACCAAATCCCAATATATTACTGGTTCTTCTTCAACGAAACTTGTGACTTTTATGGATGTTAATTAAAGTAGCCAAAGGCTAATGAAAATAACTCCGGGAGTGGGTGTCAAAACAGAGTCTTTTAATTAACAGAAGTGTCAAGTTGAGAGGTACTGAGATGCCAGGTAAGTCTACCTTGCTCATGACTGTCCTTGTGTGTAAACATCAAGTATACATGGAGACTAAATCATTTTGGCCAATGACTTAATTGAAGCCTTTGCATTTCAACATTCGAAGAGTGAACTATGCTGTGTAGAGTACAAACTGTAGAAAAGCTTTCCTAATGACCCAATTTTAATTCAGACATAAAATAATTTGCACAGTATAAACAGCAGAGCCACAGTTCTAAGTTATTCCTTTAGAGTTGCTAAGTATTTAAAACCAAATAACACAGTGGGAAACTAAAGTTATGGAATTAATATGAAAACCACTTTCTTCCACTTCTGTGTGAGTCTGTGTGTGTACATGTGCGGATACAGATGTGGAGGCCATAGGATGATCTTAGGTGTTGTTCCTCAGGCTTTCCTTGCCTGTTGTTGTTTTGGGGCTGCTTTATCACTGGCCTGACCGGTAACTAGGCTAGCCAGCAGACACCAGTGGATTTGCCTTTCTCTACCTCCTTAGCATGGCGTGCTGCACATACATCTGACTTTCTTTTGTATGGTTTCTAGGGGTGAAACTCAGCTCTTCATGCTTGCATAACAAACACTTTAGCACCACCCCTCATCCCCATTAAAGAATTTATTTTTAAATATCTAGACCAGATATTGAAAATATGCATAGAGCTCCAGCTGATAACGGGATCATTTGCAATGAACAGGAGTATGCGCAGAATGGCTTGGGCCCCGCTCATAAAACTGATACCTGCCTGAGGACCTATGAGTAGCAAATGAGTTTTGTGATATCATTGAGCACCCAGACAGTTTCAGTCATGACGAAAGCAGTGTCTCAGGGTACTGCTTACTGTTGCATAACTTCCTCAATCGTGCAGCCACGTGATTCTGTTCCAGTGGGAGAGCTGCTAAGCACCTCTTAGAGTGGTAGATAGCTGTGGTAATTAAATTCCGACAGGGAAATGCATCGGCTGTTCTAAGCCACAAGGGACTTGTGTGGTCTAACTAAGGAAGGAATCTCCTATTCCCCAAGTGTCCCATTAAAATTACTCCTTTCCAAAGTGTGATTCCTCCTCCTCCTCCTCCTCTTCCTCCTCCTCCTCCTCCTTCTCCTTCTCCTCCTCCTCCTCCTCCTCTTCTTCTTCTTCTTCTTCTTCTTCTTCTTCTTCTTCTTCTTCTTCTTCTTCTTCTTCTTCTTCTTCTTCTTCTTCTCCTTCTCCTTCTCCTTCTCCTTCTCCTTCTCCTTCTCCTTCTCCTTCCCCTCCCCCTCCCCCTCCCCCTCCTCCCCCTCCTCCTTCTCCCCCTCCTCCCCTTCTTCTTCTTCTTCTTCTTCTTCTTCTTCTTCTTCTTCTTCTTCTTCTTCTTCTTCTTCTTCTTCTTCTTCTTCTTCTTCTTCTTCTTCTTTCTAAAAGTTCCCAGGAAGATTGGTTCAGTAATAATCTAAGTTTTTATCAGACTCTACCAAAACATTATAGTTAGGTTAGCCCATGAATCATGAAACTTAAGTGAGGGAATGTGAATAGGAAGATCTCATATGTCTGTGGGTATATAAATTCACCATGAATATTTTAATACTTTGTCTTATTCCTAAACACATCACTGATTCCTGTGCTCAAAGAACGAGAACTGCCTTTGGACTGGGGCTCACAGCGAGAGTCCGATGCATCTACAGTGGGATGTTCCTATTCCCTCTAGATCCACACAGCTGGCTACAAGGAACAGGAACAAATCAAAGTGTTGAATGAAATATTCACAACCCTCCTTATGGAAACAATTTTGGGAATAAGACTGGCTGAGAGTCATGAGATCATCCAGTTTTGAATATAGTTGCCGGGGGGCAGTGGTGGCCACTGGATTATCAAAGAGAGAAAGTGTCGCATTGTTAAGGCATAAAACTGAATGATTTATTGCCTCTGAACCCAGATGGCTTGTATCCGAAGTCTATTTCCATTCATGTAAATTACCTCTATTTAGCTGAATGGAAATCAGAAAGAAACCTTTAATGTACACCAACATTGAAAGGCAGGGTGAACCAATGTTATTAGATTGATTAAGGCTTGAACATACAAACCACCAGCATGTGTCTCAAATGATTTCTCCAGAACCTACTCAATGAAAGACACTGGTTAATTTGAGGAATGGCCTTCCACCGAAGAAGCTCAAACCATTACCCTGTGAAGAATATGATGTTGTAACAGGGCACGATGACAGGCCAGATACAGAGAAGGAACCTCTAACCCAACCCTTGTTGCCGTCCACCAATCAACAGCTTCAGCCTCATCCTTCCTCTAGTCCCGTAGAGCCCACATATCTATGCACAAATACGTTGAATATAAATTTGTTTCCTTCTAACTTCCTGATGAAGAAAGGGTGAGAAAGATGAAGGAGGGGAAGGTGAAAAGGGGTTCTTAAATATGAGAATCGATCTCTGGAGTTAGACCTCATTAATATAAAGCTCGTCACACAAAACCTTCGTGAGTTTTAACTTCCCATTGCTGTCCTCGTCCATGAACACACCCACCTGTAACGTAAAGTCTTTCATAGTCTGGGATGATAGCTTGCCATCAATAACCCCTAACCAAGTGTTTGATAATGAGGACTGGGTGATGGTTCCAGAGTGTGAGGGCAGACCTAGAAAGGAAGTATTTGGAATGTATAAAATAGCATAACCAGGACACTTGTGAGTGAAACATTAATTCCATCTTTAATGGTACTATTTAGTATGAATAAGTCTTCATCCTTTTTTATATTTAATTTCTATAGCCCCAAAACATAAACATTCCACATGAAGCCATAGGACATAATCAAAGTTCCTTTCATAAACCCCCGTGAATGGGGCTTTAATTCCTCAGATCCACACAGCAGTCATCCCCCTCAGCGTTTCCACAATGAGAGTAAAGCACTAAGTGGAGTCCATTTAAAGAAAGAGCCAAGCTTTCCCTACAGTTATGGATGGGCTCTTGTTCCTGACTTTTCGCATCTCCAGAACTCAGACATGGAAGTCTGTTGTGTATAAGTCAGGTTGATGCTATTCATGCTGCAGCAGCCAGGGTAGATAAGGGTTTATGTGCAATGTCATTAACCTCTAACTCTTTGCTTGCAGATGTCATTGTGTTTCAGTAAAGGCATTCGAAAAAGTAAGAATGTATTTCAATGTTTCTCTTTCTGAGCTCTATGCTACTGACATTAGAGGTCGTATTATACATACACCAGAGCCCAGAAATGCATGAATAGGCATGCATATGATCTTTGAAACAATTTGAATATAAAAACTGCCTTCTGTTCTTAGGTAGCCTCAGAGTCTCTTGGCCTCCTATGTTCTCTCTGTGTCGTTCTGTCTTTAGATCCCTCCTGAGAGACTGATTTAAAGTTCCTTACAGCAGAAGTTCACTGCGGATGAATTTAGTTTGGGTGCTTCTGAAATCTTTATTTCAGCCTCCTGATTGATGCTCGTTTATTTCTGAGCAGACAGTTTTATGTTACGTGTGTCATTTGCCACGGAACTCACGATGTTGCTGTTCCCTTCATGAGATCCCTTCTTCCGTGCCTACCTTGAATCCCCTTTAAGTCACACCTCCTCTTCAGGGGCATTTCCATCCTGTGTTATTGCTGTAGCATCTTGGGCCTCTTCTGCCCTGAACTTATACATGTCATCAATTGCTTTGAATCATTTTAGCTGTTGTTCCTCAAGTGTATTTTCATTTCCCCGCACTTTCCTCTCTTGTGAGCTTCCGCAATACGCGCGATTTCATCTCTCATCTCCATGAAGCTGTTTGGATTGTAATGTTCTTTCTGCCTTTGCTTTAAAGATTGGGGATACATTTCAGCATTAGGGTGCTGCTTAGCATGCACGAGGCCCTGAGTTAAACTTGAGTTAGACTCCTAGCACCAAAACTAAAAATAACTAAGTTAAAAGACTGCCCCCCTTTTTTATGTATATGTATGAGTGCCTACAGGCATGTAGGTGTGCCCTGTGGATGTCTAGTGTCTGGAGAGGACAGAAAACGGTGTCAGGCTTCCCATGATCTGAACACAAGTCCCTGTGCTTTCACAAACAGTACCATAATATAAAAGTGACCCAAATAAGCTGTTTTAAAGCAAATAGTAATTAACACATCTTGACACATCAACACTAATTAATTTCATTACAAAAAACTATCTAAACTGCCTTTGATCATGGTAAATAATTTAGAGATAATACCACCAAGAAAGGTGAAAATCTCACACAGAAATAGACAGAAAAAGGTACCAACCCCAAATCAGCGCAATGTAGCAACGGCAGGTGAGACAAAATCGGAATCCAGGGTTGCAGAAAGCCAGAAACACACTGTGTTTAGAGAACACACATAAAATAGATTTTACATAGCTCTTTGGTGATACCACAGTATGGAGCCACAGAAGACCCCTGGCCATGCTGAGGTCCACATAGATGGATACTATATGGATTTTATAGCATGAATGTCCTCCATTCATTTGGCAAATCACCCTTATCCGTCCTTCCATGATGTTGCTGAGTCCGTGTGCTCCCACTGTGTAGAGCAATTCACAGTGGGAATAAGGTATTCGTTCATTTTCTTACAAACAGGCATTGGTGAAGTTCTGCTAGAATTATTATGGATATAGGTAGGGAGCAGTCCTATTCCTACTGCGTGGTAGTATTGTGAGCATCACGTGGACTCTAGCAGAGTGGAATCGTGTAACAGAATGTACTTTTACTCACCTTTGGCTTGATACAAATCGATACAGTTTCTATCTGCAGCCACTTGCCAACAACTGGGATAGATAATAGTTTGGTTCTCCCAGCAGCTTCTGTTAAAGCCTCGGTCCTGGAAATTTAGGAGCTGGGGCCTCTGAGGTAGATCTGGTTCCTGTGCTCTTCCCACCCCCTCCGTCTGCCCACCCCCCCTTTGGCTGCCATGAAGTAAATAATTACTTTTTCACCTCCTAAAGCTGAGGTTTTTCTGCTTCACTCAAGTCAAAGTCATCAATCTAAGTGACCAAGGATGTAAACCCTGAAAAAATCCAGAATGCTCAAAAATCTTCATTATATAAAAAAGAAATTCTCTCAAAGTAAAAAATAAATACATTGATATTTTGTGGACTGTCCTGGTGCTATCTATTCTTCTTCCTCAAGAGGGACTGCCCCGATGAGACGTAATCACCTACTCTGGTGATTTTAATTGGTCAAAAAAGGCTAGAGCCTGTGCTTGGGCAGTGGAAGGAAAAGGTGGGGCTGGGAGTTTTAGAGAGGGTGAGAGAGGAAGGAGGAGGAGGAGATGAGGAGAAGGAGGAGAGAAAGGAAGAGGTGGAAGGAAGACAGAGTAGAAGCACAGGGCCTGGAGGAACCATAAGTTGCAAGCAGTTTCTTGGCTGAGGAATAGAGTAGTGTAGTGGTCTATCTGCCCACCCTAAGCGTGCAATTTATAAATATGAGAGCTGGGTTGTGTGTTCTTTGCATAGGCTTACTGGGGTTGGAGATTTACCATGACATCAGTAGTAATAAATAAATGCTTTCTCTCTTAAGGTCCTGAGACTAAAGGCTTGGGGACTGTCAAGCTGTGGTTAAGCTAAGGCTTTGCAATGTCCTCGCTTTTGTCATTCCCGTGTGTTAACAATGTGTTGTTTCACACTTCCCTCATGGCTAATGAATACGGAAATTAGTGTTCGACACATTCCTATATGTTTAATTCAGCAGAATTAATTCAGAAAGACATTAGTTTTCACCGCAACACTGCCAGCGTAGCAAAAAAAAAAAAATCAAATAATGTGGTCTAACGATGAACTATCTATTTCATTTCACAGGTTTGATTTTTCCCACTGTTCTACGTCAGTCATCTACTGATCAATCGCAATGCATCCTAAATTGAGCATGGCGTCTGCTCATCTGAGCTCACGAGTATCACTTTATTCTCTTTAATTCCCTGTGACACTGTTCACTCTGTACCTTTCCTAAAAGCTTTAGAAACAAACTTTACATTTGCCAATATACACGCTCACACGCTGTGGGCTTTTAGTTGAATTGCTTAAAACCTAAAGATAATTCAAAGCACATTATCCAGATTGAAAATAAATCTCGCATCTTATCCATACTGAAATTAAATCTTTTAGTACGTAACCACAGACGATACCTCTCTTTAGTCTTTCAAATATTTATTTAAGTCATATACTTGTAGTCTACGTGCTGAATTAAAAGGCGGCATGGTTAGACTTACTGTTATGAGATGGTAAGTAAATCTTATAATTTTTTTTTTTTTGTGGATCTTTCTTTAGAATGATGACTGGAATACTCTGAAAGACTTTTCATCATTTTAAAGAGGCATGATAAAATATTATAATCTTTATAGGTAATTTTATCATATTAATACCATACTAGCATCCCTAACTCATTAATTTTATTTTTTTCCCCAAGGTATATTTGAAATCTATCAAATTATTTAACTACGCACATCGGGTCACAGAAATAAGTTTTGTGATGCTAAATATCCTGGGTAAGGGACAGCTGCCCATGGGGATTCACTGCAAGTCAGTGGGATCTCTTTATTGGGCTTCATATTGGATGGGGCTTTTAGTCTGTGATCATGAGAAATGCCATTCTATAATTTCTGACTTCCACATTCTTGGTCAACATTTCCCAGGTGGCATTTTTATTTATTTATTTTTGACCCCTGGAGTCATTAATAATATCCCAAATTGTTTCCTTAATTTAGGGAACAGGATACCATGTATCTAATACTTTACAAAAATTAAGTCACGAACCAGCACTCACATGTCATGTGCTTTCATGACGAATTGCAAAGTACTTGCCAATAACACACAGTGAGGACGCAGACAGAAAAACAGCCAACAATCCCGAGTTTCTTCTTATATCTCTAGGGATATTAAAATCTCAGTATTCACCCACGGGCACCATTGACGTCTTCAGTTCTGGAATCTTGAGGCTCTGAAGTCACTTTGTTCTCCAGAAACGTTGGCTGTAGTCTTCCAATCCTGCTAAACTCTTTTTGCCTTTCAGCAACAGACCCACAGGCTTCCTGCTAACCCTCTAGCTGTCACCCAGGATTGGATGAGAGGCCTCCCAGCTCTGCTCAGAACCCTCGGGTCTCCTCTGCAGTCTGTCTGAAGACTTTATCCTCCCTGAGGTTCCTGGATCTCTGAGGCCTTCAGGGGTTTGTTGTCCCACATAATCTCCAATCCTCCAAGTGCTGTTGAGAGATCGCGGTTGGAATGTATTCAGTTTTAAACTCACTCTGCTGTTTGGGACAGCAGAGCAGAGTACAAACAAAATCCCTGTACCTGGCCTCCACCTGAGCTCTAAAGAAACAGTAGAGCTGAGGTAGGCGTCTTGAGATTATAGTTTCCTGGGCATGACTCTTCCTGCTATGAAAGATGAAGACGTCAGGCTGACCACAAAACAAAAGCTGTATCAAAATACAAGTGGACTGCTGCCCTTGAGACTGCCTTCCACTTTAGTCTGCCCTCTTGAGAGCCTTTCTGTGCCTCCTCCTCCACGTACATCCCATCTTCCTCTCAAAACTTTTTAAATTATTATTTTACTTATTTACATTCAAAATGTTGCCTCCCTTCATAGTCCCCTCTCGTAGAGTTCCTCATCTCGCTTTGTCTTAGGGGGGAGGGTGCTCCCCCATCTATCCCCACCTCACCTCCCCTGCCCCCCCAGCATCCCCCATCCCTGCCCTGGGGCATCAAGTCTCTCCAGGGTAGGCACATCCTCTCTCACTAAAGCCAGACAAGGCAGCCTTATGCTACATATGTGCTGGGGGCCACGGACGAGCCCGTGTATGCTCTTTGGTTGGTGGCTTTTAGATGTAAGAACTTTAAAGACTAAGGGAATTTAGTGGTTGGAATAGAGATTTTTTAAGAAGAATGCTAAATACTGTATACACCCCATCCAGGGGATTTAACTGAGATGAGAGGCCCTGTGTGAGAAGCTATGCCTTTTCTTTCTCGGGCAGGTAAGTATCCCGAGCAGATGGCATTATCCAATTATTAGCAGTTGGCACAACAGGTAAGAAATGAGAAAAAAATTAAGGGCTATTGAACGCTAGGGAGCAATATTCATCCTAGCACTTGGGGAATTAACTGTAAACCTCTCGTTAGTTTTAATGAGGACGCCTGGCCAATCTGGAAATGTTCACATTGACTCGGCGGCACGCTACACAGCACAGGTGTTTAACCGTCAGCAGATTTAACAGTCTGATCTGAAAAGATGAAAAGACCGTAGGATGAAAACCAGGCGCTTCCAAAGCTAGAAAGGTCTGGGGAGCAAAACTGCTATTTTAAGTGTGAAAAAAATAGTGAGCTCTCTGCTCCCAAACCCCCTGGGAGAGAGACCTCACTGCCTGATCAGGTGGGCACTCCTGAGGCTGCAGAGCGGAGGAGACCACCAACACTGCCCACCCCTGCCCACATCCCTGGCCCAAGAGGCAACTGTATAAGGCCTCTGGGCTCCCGTGGGGGAGGGCCCAGGAGCGGCAGGACCCCTGCGCCTGAGACACCTCCGGAACCTGAAGGAAACAGACCGGATAAACAGTTCTCTGCACCCAAATCCCGTGGGAGGGAGAGCTGAACCTTCAGAGAGGCAGACACGCCTGGGAAACCAGAAGAGACTGCACTCTGTGCACATCCAGACGCCAGAGGAAAACACCAAACGCCATCTGGAACCCTGGTGCACGGAGGCTCCCGGAAAGAGCGGCGCAGATCTTCCCGGTTGCTGCCGCCGCGGAGAGGACTTAGGCAGTACCCCACGAGCAAACTTGAGCCTTGGAACCACAGGTAGGACCAACTTTTCCCCTGCAAGAAACCTGCCTGGTGAACTCAAGACACAGGCCCACAGGAACAGCTGAAGACCTGTAGAGAGGAAAAACTACACGCCCGAAAGCAGAACACTCTGTCCCCATAACTGGCTGAAAGAAAACAGGAAAACAGGTCTACAGCACTCCTGACACACAGGCTTATAGGACAGTCTAGCCACGGTCAGAAATAGCAGAACAAAGTAACACTAGAGATAATCTGATGGCGAGAGGCAAGCGCAGGAACCCAAGCAACAGAAACCAAGACTACATGGCATAATCGGAGCCCAATTCTCCCACCAAAGCAAACACGGAATATCCAAACACACCAGAAAAGCAAGATCTAGTTTCAAAATCATATTTGATCATGATGCTGGAGGACTTCAAGAAAGACATAAAGAACTCCCTTAGAGAACAAGTAGAAGCCTACAGAGAGGAATCGCAAAAATCCCTGAAAGAATTCCAGGAAAACACAATCAAACAGTTGAAGGAATTAAAAATGGAAAATAGAAGCAATCAAGAAAGAACACATGGAAACAACCCTGGACATAGAAAATCAAAAGAAAAGACAAGGAGCTGTAGATACAAGCTTCACCAACAGAATACAAGAGATGGAAGAGAGAATCTCAGGAGCAGAAGATTCCATAGAAATCATTGACTCAACTGTCAAAGATAATGTAAAGCAGGAAAAGCTACTGGTCCAAAACATACAGGAAATCCAGGACTCAATGAGAAGATCAAACCTAAGGATAATAGGTATAGAAGAGAGTGAAGACTCCCAGCTCAAAGGACCAGTAAATATCTTCAACAAAATCATAGAAGAAAACTTCCCTAACCTAAAAAAAGAGATACCCATAGGGATACAAGAAGCCTACAGAACTCCAAATAGATTGGACCAGAAAAGAAACACCTCCCGTCACATAATTGTCAAAACACCAAACGCACAAAATAAAGAAAGAATATTAAAAGCAGTAAGGGAAAAAGGTCAAGTAACATATAAAGGGAGACCTATCAGAATCACACCAGACTTTTCACCAGAAACTATGAAGGCCAGAAGATCCTGGACAGATGTCATACAGACCCTAAGAGAACACAAATGCCAGCCCAGGTTACTGTATCCTGCAAAACTCTCAATTAACATAGATGGAGAAACCAAGATATTCCATGACAAAACCAAATTTACACAATATCTTTCTACAAATCCAGCATTACAAAGGATAATAAATGGTAAAGCCCAACATAAGGAGGCAAGCTATACCCTAGAAGAAGCAAGAAACTAATCATCTTGGCAACAAAACAAAGAGAAGAAAAGCACACAAACATAACCTCACATCCAAATATGAATATAACAGGAAGCAATAATCACTATTCCTTAATATCTCTCAACATCAATGGCCTCAACTCCCCAATAAAAAGACATAGATTAACAAACTGGATACGCAATGAGGACCCTGCATTCTGCTGCCTACAGGAAACACACCTCAGAGACAAAGATAGACACTACCTCAGAGTGAAAGGCTGGAAAACAACTTTCCAAGCAAATGGTCAGAAGAAGCAAGCTGGAGTAGCCATTCTAATATCAAAAAAATCAATTTTCAATTAAAAGTCATCAAAAAAGATAAGGAAGGACACTTCATATTCATCAAAGGAAAAATCCACCAAGATGAACTCTCAATCCTCATCTTCGGTTGGTTTATATACAAGTGTGCAATTTCTAGGCTTGAAAGTAAAATGATGCTATCTGGTGCTGGATAGAGGAGCCTTATTTTTTATTATGGCAGCTTGCTATTTTTGTAACATGGTGATTTGGTTGAACACAATAAAGTACAGTAGTAACTGATCTCCCCTTCTTCCTGGATGAGTGAGGAGATGATTAAATGTTGATGTCAGCATCCTTGCGCATATTCAGATGAGCTTCTGCTTCTGTTGAAAAGGATGCTGTGTTTGATTGTGGTCCGAAGCTTTGAAGCACTACTTGGCATCTCCTTCCTTGGAGGTCTCACTGTTTAAACATAACAGATTTGATAGCTTGTTGGTAAGGTGAGGTCCAGCTTGTCTCCACTAGGTCATCTTCATGTGAATCCGGTGGTTATACGGTTTTGTTCTAGGGATATTTCATTTTTTTAATAACGGTTTTAGCTGACATTCATGGAGAGAATGAATCCTTAGAACTGTGCCACTAGTGAAAGGAAATCCTGTCTAGAGTATGTTTCTTTACAAAGCTGTGTCACACCATCCTTTGGGCCCTCTGCTGGAAAAGTAGAATCAAGTCTCAAATAATGCCTTTTAAATTGTATCCTCTAGTATTATAGATGTAGGACAGTACTGTATCATACCTCTGTGGATGTAAAATAGCTTGTACCTGCTTTATGATACGTAGTAGTGACCGTGCTTTATCAGAGCTGTTTTTAATGATGTTGCTCAGAATGTTTTCTTTCCAGATGATGATTGAGAAGCTAATTTAAAAAAAAAAATGGTGCCAGGTACCACAAGAGTAACAGAACTGTGCTGTTTTCTCGGGTTTTGTTTTTTTACTTTTTTTTTTTTTAATGGAGTGTGCTGGATGTCTCTACAGTTTTGTTCAGATGACTGCAGAACCTGGAAAAGCTGTTGCTGCTGTTGATGCATAACACACTGCTATTATTTGTCTTTTTATATAAATATAAATATATATATACAGATATATAATTTGAATTTCTTGAAACTTTAGCTGTGCTGTCAACTTTGGAAGAAAGTATCCCCGTTTACTGTGTTGAGTTGGCACTGTACAGAAATTAACAGCCATATTGGTCTAGAAATGTTGAACTTAAGTTTTTTCCATTTGTACAGGGGTAACACACTGTATTAAATATGTAAGGTCTTATCTACGTGGGTTTGATTACAAAAACTAATAAAGTATTCTCTAAATTAAAAAAAAATAGCGAGAGACCTCGAGGAGCCCATTAAACACACTCGGCTCAACCTCACAACACATTTTCGGTGTTGATGTAGTTTGATTTCTCAGCAGTGACCTGGGGAAGTGCTTGGGTTTGGGGAATGATGGTTTTATTTATTGAGCACAGTACTATTAATTTTGTTTACGATTCATTATTAGTGCTACACTGGAATAGCCTCATGTTTTAGGGATACACTTTGCACGATGTGCGGCGACATGAAATTTCCTTGTGCATAGAGGAGGAGAGGAGTATAGACACAGAGCCGAGCTCCCTGTGCTATGACTGAGGACCATGTTTGCTGTTCTGTATACAACCGTCGATGGTTGAAGCCAACATAGAAACTGGAAAACTTGTACTAGTGACTCAGGATTCCTTTACCTGATGTCCTTTTTAATAGACTAACTAATCTCTTCACAGCGCCCCCTCTTCTTTCCTCTTCTCCCAGTCCCTCATACCTCCCCCCACATGAAGATAGTTGAGAGACCCCTTGTGACAACATTCGTTCTCTTAAACTTACTGCACATCTTTCACCGCCCTGCTGTCCGTCAACCTCACATGTCTGCAAAACTATACTGGCATGAACTTCTTCCTGTTGTTTTACATGAGTCTTTTGAAGACACATGACAAAAATCTGGACTACGAATTTTGTGTGTGTGTGTGTGTGTGTGTGTGTGTGTGTGTGCGCGCACGCGTGCGCGTGTGCTTGGGGGAAACACTTAAGCAAATTCTCAAACCTATAAAAGAAAAGCATGCCACTCACGAATACCTGGTGGTGAGTCTCAGATATTGAAGCTAGGTGTTCTAAATTCTCTGGAACCATCCCAGCCTGACTGCATTGCGCTTCCTTACTCAGACCCTCTAATCACTGGTTCTCAATCTGTGGGTCGAGACCCCTTCAAAGGAGTTACCTAAGACCATGGGAAACACAAATACTTATACTATGATTCATAACAGTAGCAAAGTTAAAGTTACGAGGTACCAAAAAAAAATTTTACAGTAGGGGTCATTACAACATGAGGAACTCTATGAAGGGGTCAACACATTAGGAATGTTGAGAACCACTGGGCTGTATGGAACCTCGAAGTTTCACCTCCGTGGTTCTGCTTACTATTTTTCCCGGATTTGAATTCTTTACAAGCCCTAACGATCCTTCAGGAGCTGGCACAGGTTTCTCTGAGATTGCTTCTCAGCCCACAGACCCCTAACAGCATCTCTCATGTGGGCACCTTAGCATGTGTCTGTGGTAGCCTTTCATGTTACCAGTATCTGATATGGCACCTCTGTAGAACAGAGGCTGTATATTACTAAAAACCTCCCAGATTCCAGATAGATACTCCATGAACATGTCTTGTCTGGCTAAAGAATTGTTAATTTCTCATCATGTCTGACCCTAGCATGGCTTCCAGAAGTGCACAGGGATGGTTGACTGGTAGAGATTTTCTCCAGACTATAGATGCTAAATTGTCACAAATGAAAAAGCCGTGAAAGTGAGCTCTTCTGTAGTTAGCTAGTGAAAAGGTTGTTTAAACATATCTCAACATGTTTAACGTTTTTAATGTCGCTTCCAGGCTAGTGATAGGAACAGACCTCACAGGATTGTGTCTGTGCAGGACAGAAAGTCTGGAAATTACACTTTTCCCCAAAATTCTTGATATATTTTTCCATGTGTTTTTTTTTTCTGACATTGATTTTCACATCAATATCCCACTTTGAAATTATGGTCTACAGAAGGGATCCCCAGGCAGGAGCTACATCCATATCGTAGCTCAGGGTGCCTATAGTTTCACAGATGAGTTTGTTAATCACCAAGACTCACCCAACTGTTATAGGAGAAAGCCCTTTGCACCGCACATCAGAGAGGAACAGCTACCCCACTGATAACAGATGTCATTGTTCTTTGGAGTGTATGAGAGGATGAAGAACCTTTGACTCTACAGAGGGTTTTTCCAAGTCAACAGACTCAGCTTAGGTGAAAACACACCTTGGACTGAAGAGGTCAGCAGGCTTTCCACTCAGGAGCAGGTGTGGGAGGTGAGAAAAGGTTTACGGTAAAATAAGAATCGGAGTTAGAAGCACTCAAGCATTGATGAATTGTAGCTGAACCAAACATCAATGGTGATAAATTATTTAAGGTTATCGAGGATTAATTGGAATCTAAAACAAAAGTTTATTCAACGTGCCTCAACGTCTGCTCAAAATATTCCATGCATTATATCTTCTTAGTCAAAGTATATTTTTGATATTACTATAAGATCAGTCATATATAAAGAGAGAGCACATGAAGTTTGTGGTTTGTGGGAAACATGGGCTGAGGGACAGGGGAAGAATTAGAAAAAAAGGGAATGGAGGATGAATTTGTCCAATATATGATATACATGTATGGAATTTTCAATGTATTAAAACAACTGAAAACAGGCTATGATTGAGATATGGCCTTCCATGGCCAAGTGAAAAAGTAGGTGGAAAAATATGGCACCATCTCATTGATATGGAGAAATTATTCAATGTAGACAGTGGAGTAATTATAGCCATATTATTACTAGGTCTCTGCATATGTGTTATGGATGTTAGCTTGCTGTGGGATTTCTAACTGTAGGAGTGGGGATGTCTCTGACTCTATTGCCTGTTCCTGGGATCCCTTTCCTCCTACTGGGCTGCCTTGCCCAGCTCTACAATGAGGGTTTGTGCCTAGGCTTATTACATCTAGCTGTACCTTTGTGCAGTTCATATTCCTTGGAGTCCTGCATGTTTCCGGAGGGAAAAGGAGGAGGAATGGATCTGGGGGAGAGACAAAGTTGGATATTGAGATGAATGAAGGGAGGGGAAACTCTATTAAGGATTACAGAACAGCAACAATAATAATATATTGATAATACTATATATCTAAAAGTATTCTATCATACAACGTATTTTGATTAGACTTTCCACCCCCCTTACTCTTCCAAGTTCCTCCCACCTCCTTTCCCATCTGGATCCACTCCACTTCTCTCACTCCATAGAAAACATACAGGCATCTCAAGACTAATAATAAAATAAGCCAAAAAAAAAAAACCTCAGTTGGAATAGAAAAAAATAACCAAATGAGAAGAAGCCAAAGAAAAAGTACAAGGAATGCATAGAGGTGCAGAGACACATGTTTGTACACAGAGGAATCCCATAAGAACACAAAATCTGAAGCCTTGCTATCTATAAAAAGGACCTGTAGGGTAGAAATAAAAATATTAATTCATAATTAATTAATTAAATGATTAGATTAAAGGCCCTGCCTTAACATGATGAGGCAAAGAAACTCCAAGGTTGTCACACTTTTATATTGGCCATCTACTTCTGTACTTGGGGCCAACCATTAAGAGTCTTTTGCCCACTGCCCTTCCCCCCAATCCCTCCCCTTCCCCTCCCCCGAATGAGTCTCCTGTGGAGAAAACTAGTGTTTCATTTGCTACTGGCTGCCCATTGGAGACAGCTTCTGAGTAAGGGAGGGCATATGTGTCCCCTTCTCCTTTCACGTCTAGGACCCTATCTTGCAGATCCACGTGTTGACCTACTTGTTTTTATTGGGTTCTTACATTCCTTCATCTTTACTCTACCCTAATTCTTTCCAACCTCCCAACACTAGGAGAGAAAGAAGGTTAGAGGGGAAGGGAACACAGACATCTTTAGACTACTCACTGCTGATTAGAGACGTTGAGTTCCTTGGGGCAAGTCCAATCTTCGTTTTAAGGGTATCTCCAACTTCCTCCTCTCCTCAAACTGCAACAAAATCAATGAGGAGCTAAGAGGGGCAGCAGCCTCCTCAGGCCCTCTTCACGGCTCTCTCATTTTATAAGCTCTCTAGAATCCCCAGAATTAAACTATTTGCAGCTGGCAAAAATCATGCCCCTGCTAGTGGACAAGGCAAATCATAATCACCTGCTGTGAGGCAGCCTCTTATTTCACACCCTGGATTAAAATAAAAACATATTAATATGACACAACTGATTCTTTTAAGAATCCGAAATTCTCACTAGCCCTAGGCTACCACAGTCTCTGTGAGTTCATTTGTGTGTGCCAGCCACGTTGTGTTTGAACGTCTTGATTCTTTGGTACTGCCCATGTCCTCTGACTCTTACATAATACTGCCTCCTTTTCAGTGGAGTTCCCTGAATTTTAAGGGATTTCATAGAGACATTCCATTTAGTGCTGAGTGTTCCAATGTGTCTTACACTCTGCATATTGTCTAACTATGGGTCTCTGTTTCCACTCACTGTGGCACAAGAAGGCTGTGTTCTTGGTAGAATAGGAGTATTTGGCTTTTCCCTAGGTCCCTGAGCTATCTAGTTTCAAATTCTTGGCCACTCAATCAGCATTGTTTATGGGTTCTATCTCATGGACTGGTCCTTAAGTCAAATCAGATCCTAGTTGGCTAATTCCACAAACTTTGGGGCACCATTGCAACCAGTGTATCTTGTTGGCAGGTCCCTTCTCAAGGTTTTGTAGTTGTGTTGGTGTTCACGTTTTTCATTTGGTAGCATGCAGAGAACTTTCAGCACCATGAATGCTAATCCATAGGATAGGGGTGGAAGCTCCTGATAGGTACTAGCTCTACTTTTCCACGTCCAGTGAGCTGTGTTGGTGTTGAACTTAGCAATATGGGCCTATCAGCTTGTGGAGAGCCACCAGTAGTCCTGCCAATGCCTGGGTTATTTGAGGGTTCCCACTTTAGTCAAGAGCTCAATTATATGTAATTGATTTCTGGTATTAGAAGCTTCATTTGTCAATGAGAGTGTCCTAGTTTGTGACTCTGTCTCACACCTTATTTGGTGATTTCATATATGTATATATATATATATATATATATATATATATATATATATATATATGAATCTACTATATTAGGGTTACATATGAGCCTTCAAATTACCCACAGTTTTATGTCCCTTGCCACATTTCCTCCTTTGCCTCCTCTATCCTACCCATCCCTGTTCAATCCTTTCATTCCAGTCCATGACTATTTATTCTATTTCTTCTTCAAAGATTTGCAACGCACAATAATTTGTCTTGGAATAAATGACCACAAATGTCTTCATGAAGAAATTTATTTTTATTACATGTAAATATACTCTTTGCTGCAGACTTCGATCGTAGTACTTGACCTATGCCTTTAGGAAGGGGAACATTTAATTATAGTAGAGATGAATGTTTCCCTGAGTACACTTTAAATGTGTATGAAGAGATTTTGATTTTTTAATATATTTATTTATTTGTTCATTGAGAGTTTTATATAGGATATTTTCATCACATTCTCTCCTACTCCCACCCTCCCTGTTTCTACTCACTTAACTTCATGTTCTTTCCCTTAAAATATAGAATAAAAAACCAACAAGCTGTAGAGTACAGGAAACCAATACTACACTCCACAGACCCAAAGGAACTAAACAAGGAGGAAGGCCCATGAGAGGAGACTTGCATCTCATTTAGAAAGGGGAATAAAATGATCATAGGAGGCAGATAGAGTGAAAGAACTGGTGGGACAGGAGTGGGGGCAGGGTCAGGTGTGTGGCAAGACAGGATAGAAGGTTAGAGGGCCAGGAAAATAATTGGACATCTGCAGCTGGCAGGGATTGGGGACATACCAGAAACCTGAGACGAGGGAGGGTCCCAAGAATCAATGGGGTGACCTTATCTGAGACCCACAGCAGTGGGGATATGGAACCTGAAGAAGAAACCTTCTGTAGCCACGCAAAACACCCAGTGGAGGGATAAGGACACCAAGACTTTGGACCCCGAATTTGTCCTGTCTACAAAAATGCAGGGACAAAGATGAAGCAGAGACCGAGGAACGGACCAACCAATAACCAGCCCAATTTGAGACCCACCCCATGGGCAAGCACTATTTCCTGACACTATTAACGATACTCTGCTTCAGATAGGAGCCAAGTAAGGCTTCTTCTAAGGGGTTCCACCAGCATCCACCTGAGTTAGATGCAGAGACCCACAGCAAACATTGGATGGAGCTCCAGGACTCTGACAGAAGAGTTAGGGGAAGTGTTGAGGACCCTTAAAGGGAGAGGAGCTCCACAGGAAGTCAACTCACCTGAACCCTTGGGAGCTTTCAGAGACTGAATCACCAACCGGAGACTATACATGGTCTGCCCAGAGGTCTCCAGCACATATGTAGCATGATCGTCACGTGGGTCTCCCCAACAACTGGAGTGGGGGCTGTCCCTAAAGCTGTTGCCTGTCAGTGGAATCTGTTCTTCTAACTGGGCTGCCTTTTCTGGTTTCAGTGGGAGAGGGTGAGCCTAATCCTGCAGAGACTTGATGTGCATGGTAGCAGGATACCTAGCAGGGTCCTCTATCCTCTCATAGGAGAAGGAGGGGGAAGATGGGGAGGATTCTGTATGGGGGGCTGGGCGGAAGGGGCAGTGGTAGGGATATAAAGTAAATAAATAAATTAAGTAATGGAAAAATAAAAGAAATAAAAACAGAAAAAAACTGATGAAAAACCACGGAGTCTGATTTATTTGGGGTGAATATTACTGAACATGTGACTTGCACTAGAGTGTGTTCGATACGGTCAATGTCACTCCATTGAAGAAAACTCATTTTTCTTTTCTTAGCAACTATACATTTCAAGTCGCTTCTTGACCAGGGTTGGACTTCCTGCCTACTTCCCCTTCTCCACGCTGAAAATCTGAGTGCTTATAAATAATGATCAATTATTTGGCTTCCAATTTTCTTAGGTGAAATTCAGTTTCCTCACTATCATTTACTCCATAGTGTTGAAGTAAATACATAATTTAGTTTATAACATTAAACTGCATTTTAAATTCATAGCTTCTGCTGTGGGCTGAATATTAGTGTCTCTTTAAAATCTAGATATTGGATATTCAACACCCAGGGTGACTGTATTTGAAGATGTGGATTTCTGGAAGGACTTAGGTGAGATGAAGGTAGGGTATGAGGCCTCGAGCCCATAAATTAGAAGAAATTATTACATGGTGCTTTTTCTCTCACAGCTTCCACCTCTCTCCTGACTGCTGTCCCTTCCACATGATCACAAACAGGAGCCCGGTGACATTCAGAGAGGTGCCAGCTTCTGCCGATTGAAAAGAGGAGACCTCAAGTGAAATCAACTTTTTGATCACCTTGATCTTGGGCTTCCAGTCTACAAAGCTATGAGAAATTCTTATCACACGATGCCTCACTGTGTGGTATCATATGTTATGTTATAAGACAGCCTCTGAATGGGTGAATTATGTTTATACATTCTGTTTTATTACTGCATAAAATTGGAGCACATTTGCTAGCTCAGACCAATACTTGTAGAATATTGTCTTTATGCAGGTGAAGGCAAGCATAAGATAAGGCGTGGCCTGTGATTGGCAGACACAGAGTTTTGAAGGGAGGAGAGAGAGGAGAAAGAGGAAGAACCAAAATGGAGGAGGGGAAGGCTGACACAGATTGTGGTGGCCTTAAAGGGCCATAGGTAGTTATGAATATTTCATAATGGATGGATTTTTATAGGACAATTTGTCTTATCTAGGTGGGTAGTTTATATCGGTATTAATTGGTTCAGAGTTTATTGTGTGGGCATTTTGTGGGTTGAGGATTTACTAACATAAATATGATTGATCAAATTAGAAGTTTATTGAGTTTTGATTTTAACGGGTTACTGGGAGTTGTGACCATAACCACAGGGGCCGGATGCTGGGACTGTGAACAGAGTTCACAGCAGAGAGTTACAAGAGCGTGGCTACTGCTGGGGCCAAAGAGTAGCCAGTGACAAGTGGGGCTAGCCATGGTGATAAAGTTGCTGCAGGGCCCACAGAGTAGTCAGCGACAGCATGGGATGGAGATTGGAAGCTTATCAGTTGAGATGCTTTGCTGATTAAGATGAAGATACCCCGCAGATGCCATGTGGCTGGACAGAGCTGGCAATAGCGTGGGTTGGTAGATTCTTTTTTTAAATTTACTGCTACAAATACTCTAACAATGACTCAATGGATCTTACAGGGAAAGCCTCCAGGCATTGGAGAGTCTCTGTCATCATCTAGAGACTCATGAGAGAAAGGGTGGGAACCCAGGCACATCCTAATGATGAGGGAGTTGGGTTTTTTTTTCCTTTTTTTCTTTTTCTTTATTTGCTAGACATCAATTACAAATTGTGTGTATTGATTAAAAGCTTCCCTGAGTTTGTATTGTCTGTACGCCTCTGCCATGTCTAGTTGTCCAACAACGCCACCCCCTCCCCCAGGCCGACTGAAAGTATCTGTCATCGTCTTCCACTAAAGCTGGATTTCCTGGTGAAGTAGCAGTCATGGGAATGTTATCCTGGGACTTCTTTCATATACTATGTTCTGAAGTGACCGTTGAAAATATTGTGTTAGCCATGCCACATTGATTACAAGCAAATCACAGTTTTTCTACAGTCTCAAGGAGAGGGGACACTTCAAAGAAGGCTTTCGTGTGGTTGATGGGGTAAAGTCTTGTCACTTCAGGGTTTGGCTGTCCTGGACACTTGTCAAATAATTTCTTGCAAGAGAACACCAATTGATCCCCCATAAAGAGTGGTGTCATGAATCTCTCTCCAGTGTCGAGCTGGTGATGACTTATCTCTGTTTGCTGTATACAAGTTTAAAATACTCAGATAGTATTGCCATCCATTAATGCCTGTTCCCAATGCCTTACAGGAAGTTCTCGTCTCATCAGCCTCTCCACCCACCCCTCTGCTGGAAACCCTCAACTCTGTCCTTGGAGCAGCTGCTCTGCCAGCCACCACTGTAGGGAAGTGGAGTGTGGAGGGGTGGAGATTCCAACAGGAACTGTTAAGTCTCATGCATAGATATTAGGTATTAACATGCACACAACTCTACTTCACATCTTCACAGGTATTCAAATGCCCGTCAAAGATATGTTCTTGTCCAGGAAGCTCTTGTCCTCATCTTTTCTAGCTTGATTTCAGGTTTCTATCAGCAGATGTCTTTGTTCTCTCTCTCTCTCTCTCTCTCTCTCTCTCTCTCTCTCTCTCTCTCTCTCCCTCCTTCGTTCTCTCTCTCTCCCTCCCTCCTTCACTCTCTCTCTCTCTCCCTCCTTCACTCTCTCTCTCTTTTAATGTTACTTTGGAATTTCTTCCACCAAAGAAATTATTCCCTTGGTCTTCTTTTTTATTGGATTTTTTAAGTTACATTTCAAGCGTTATCCCCTTTACTGGTTTCCCATCCTCTGCTTACATATGCAGCTTGAGCCATGGGTCTGTCCATGTGTAGTATTTTGATGGTGGTTTAGTCCCTGGGAGCTCTGGTTGGTTGGTATTGTTCTTATAGGATTGCAAGCCCCTTCAGTTCCTTCAATCCTTTCTCTAATTCCTCCAGTGGGGACCCCGTTCTCAGTTCAATGGTTGGCTGCTAGCATTTGCCTCTGTATTTATCATGCTCTGGCAGAGACTCTCAGGAGACAGCCATATCAGGCTCCTGTCAGAATGCACTTCTTGGCATCAGCAATATTGTCTGAGTTTGGTGGCTGTATATGGGCTGGATCCCCAGGTGGGGCAGGTTCTGAATGGCCATTCCTTCAGCCTCTGCTCTGAACTTTGTCTCCTCCTATGAATATTTTTGTTCCCCCTTTTAAGGGGAAAAAATATCTGTAGGAGGGGATATGGAAGCAAAGTTTAGAGCAGCAACTCAAGGAATGGCCATTCAGAGCCTGCCCAACATGTGGCCCATATATATATATATATATATATATATATATATATATATATATATATATATATATCCACCAAAACTAGATAAGATTGCTGAAGCTAAAAAATGCATATTGAAAGGGACCGGATATAGATCTCTCCTGAGAGACACATCCAGAGCATGTCCAATACAGAGGTCAATGCTAGCAACATACCACTGAAGTGAGAACAGGACCCCCTTGGGGGGGATTAGAGGAAGGATTGAAAGAGTTGAAGGAGCTTGCAACCCCATAAGAATAACAATGTCAACCAACCAGAGCTTCCAGGGACTAAACCACTATCGAAAGACTATATATGGACTGACCCAGGGCTCCAACTGCATATGTAGCAGAAAATATTATTGTTGGGGCACCAGTAGAAGGGGAAGCCTTTGGTCCTGCCAAGGTTGGACCCCCAGAGCAGGAGAATATGGTGGGGGAGGACAGTAAGGGGGATGGATGGGGGTGAATACCCCTATGGGGGAGGGGAGGGATGGGGGCTTATGGACAGGAAACTGGGAGGGGAATAATGTTTGAAATGTAAGAAAAGAAATATATCTAATAAAAAATTAAAAACTAAAAAAAAAAAGAAGGACTGAAGCATCTGCACTTGGGTCATCCTTCTTCTTGGGCTTCATGTGGTCTGTGGATTGTATCTTGGGTAATTGCACACCGTTCACCCTTTATTGCTGCACACCTTTAGTACAAGCACAAGTCTCAACTGATTGCTATGTGTACAACGAAGGCATGGTTTGTCTTAGGTCAGCTCCTTTCTTTGCTACTCCAGCAGGGTGCTCCATTTGCTGAAGGATTTGCTCTCCCCACATTTGTGTGAGTCTATCTGTCTGGGAATTTTCAAAAAAGGAGCTGAAACATTTAAAATTTGTAAGTGATCTCATATCTCTTTGCCCAGTTCCATAGATCTGATTACATTGTAACTTCTCCATTGACCTGATAATGCTAATACTATACATTTTAGGGTTAGGAAAGTCTTCAAAATATAGGCTTAATTCTCTATTAATGAAACCAAACCAACCAAACAAAAGGATATGTTTTTGGCAGTCCTAGCATAAAGGAGACAGGAAAAGAAAGGCATAGTAACTGTAGCATTGGCTACGTGACTAACAGTTTCCTAAGCAGAGAAATGATGGAAAAACTAATGTTGTACCTCATAGAAAGAAGATCCACAAAGGTCCACAAAGGTATTTCATCTCATGATTTCCTAAAGCAGTTGCTCATGAACTAAGTGGTGCCAGAACACTGAAAATGAAAGCACATCTCCAACTCTTACACCATCAATAATAGTGATGATGATGATGATGATGATGATGATGATGATGATGATGATGATGATGATAGTGTAATGAATTCGTGCTCCTGAGTAGAGGGGTGGTAAGTGCATCTTCTGCAGTAGGCAATACAGGAAAGAAGAATGAGAGGTTATGTTGCAGTTGTCAATTAATCCTGCTCAAATCAACCCATTGTTGTTGTATACCTCACTATCTACCCCAGTGTTCTGGGTTTCCAAATGGAAGACACACACATACACACACACACACACACACATACACACACAGTCTTATATTTTAACATGCCTTAATCAGCTCCACGGTTGAGTCACTTCTAAACCTCCATGTGGCTAACACCTCCCCTCCAATATCCCTAAGTTATTACTTACTAAAATCTATATTTCATCTTTGCTGCTCTTGACAAATCAGGGGCCCCCTGGG
The DNA here is from genome assembly GCF_021556685.1 of Rattus norvegicus. Classification (NCBI taxonomy): domain Eukaryota; kingdom Metazoa; phylum Chordata; class Mammalia; order Rodentia; family Muridae; genus Rattus; species Rattus norvegicus. The sequence continues at coordinate 16,560,254 of NC_141553.1, read as the reverse complement.
TCCCCTCTTTCTGTATTGGTATCCTCTCTCTTTTGAACCTCTCAGGCCTAGTGCCTCTCCTTCCTGGAATGTCAGTTCTATCTCTTTCTTTTTCCCTGAGTCCCCTCGCCTGCAAATCTTAAAATCCCACCTCTGTCTCTCTGCCCAGCCTTTGGCTGCAGGCAAGCTTATTTACCAGTCAAAACCAACTGGGAGCAGTGACTTTGGTTATAGCAATAGAGACTAAGCTGGAGTAGGGATTCTTTAAATTATTTCTTATGTCTATGCCAACCCTTTGTTTTCAGCTACTAGGAAAAACCTGTAAACTATGCCTTAGATTTCAATTTGCTTTGACTGTGGTTATGTGCATATGCTTGTGTGTGTGTATGTGTGTGTGTGTGTGTGTGTGTGTGTGTGTGTGTTTGTGCACGCGTGTGCGCACGCACGCACGCACGCACGCATGTGTGCACTGAGCTTTTAATGGTCCAAGTGATTAAATCAATTTTTTGATCTCTTTATACAGTATGTCAATATGAGTTGGCAGATAGTAGTATAAATCAAGTACTTATTATCAATCACTTTATCAATCACTTTATCCTTATATAAATGTCTTTTCCTGTACATCTTATTTTACTCTGACAAGCTATGTTTCATGCATCCCAAGCTGGTTTGGGATTCTCTATATAGCTGACTCTGAACTTCTGATCTTCCTGCTTCTACATCTTGAGTGTCAGATCACAAGCATGCATCACCAGATATTGCTTATATGGTACTGGGAATCTATCCCCGGGCTTTGAGCTACATCCCTGGCTCATTGAACTAGCGCATTGGTGGAGTATTCATGGATGGAAGCTAGTGTATGAAGGAAGGCATGTTAGTAGTAAACAAACAGGGATTCTCTAAAAGGAGCCTTTCTTCCCCATGTTTCCTTTTGTAAATATAAGTCTTGCTAAAGGCCAGCCAAAGAGTGGAAAGTGAATAGCAGACCTCTGACATTCATTTGAAATGTCATGAGAGCATGAAGAAGCCTTGGACCGTACAACTTATTTATTTTTTCACATCATCACATGGGTCAAGGTCACATTCAATATTTCCTGGAGTCCTCTGCCTCATGAAAATACTAAATAGAATGTGATAAACCCATGTGGCTGTTGTAACTCAGTGTCAGGCACAGTAGCAATGACATGGTAAGAGTTTGGTAACATTAGTCTATTTTTTAAATTAGTGACTAATGTTCTCTCATTGGCAGCGGTCATGAATCTGGGTCTTTAGTAGGCACAACACTCCTTCAGAAAGTCATGATGCTGCAGTCCAGACAGGAGAGACCAAAAGGGGTGAAGCAACCGCAGTTCTTTTGAAAGCTGAGATCTTTCTAGTGTTTTCCAAATGATTGAGCATGGAAATATTTTTATGGTGGTGAGTAGAAATATTTTTGATAGATGAAGTACTCTTCTTGGGATCTGGTTTTTTAATCTGTGTCGCCAAAAAAAAGTCACCCAACCGTATACTTTATTCTCAGTGAGGTTAAAAGAAGAATGTTACATGTTATGTTAAAAGTTAATGTAATCTTTGTGGGGCATGGAATCTATGAGGAAAGCCAAACTTGCTTCACACAAAAAATATAAATAAATAAAAAATAAAAACAAACAAACAGAACCCCACAAAAAACGAACAACAACAATACATTGTTCAGAAAATACACCTACTCAGAAAACACTTCATAATTCATAACAATGTTGCTTCTGTATCTGGAATTTCTTTTGTGAGCGTCTTACCAAAATGTATAATTATCTGACTAATGTGTTTTCCCTCCAAACTCTGAGTGACTGCAAGCCAAGCTGGCAGGAGATGTCTCAGCATAATGTTTGTCTTCGAAGTCTTCTGGGGGGGGGTGTGTTCTTATGAATTGTCTATTGCATATAGACTGAGATAAATAATAAGATGTATCTGTCTCTTCCTGTACAGAATAGAGAAGCTAACAGGCAGACTCCCTTCTTTAGAAATAGATGGTACCTACTACAAAATCCCAAACATAAATAAAAGTGAGAGTAATAATAAATTTGTGTTGTATTTCTAGCTCATTTTCCTGTGAAACGGTGCTGGGCAATTTCCAACCACAAAAAAAAAAAAAAAAAAAAAAAAAAGAAACCTTGTAAGATGAATCCTATTTACTCTGGGTCTATTTACTTCTACAGAACAATTTAAAATGTGCTACTTGTACGTCTGACACGAGAGCTTGTTTTTCTTTTTTCTCCCCCTTTCCCTTTAATATGCCTTTTCTGAAATAGCAGCCATAATTTTGCTATCATTGTATTATTGTACTTGAAAACAACCCATGTTTCTCAAAAAGTATTTCCTAACCACTTTAATTATGTAGTACATGCTTTTCAATTTTCTTGGGATACTTTGGTCAATTGAAAAAGATGAGGAAAGTTAGCAGAGGGCAAAAGGTAAATACAAGGCTCGGAATCTGCTCAAGAGTCTGAGACGATGCCCCATGCAGACATGGGTGGCAACATCGCTCACTGTACAACAGTCTTGTCCTTTAGGGATGTGTCCAAGGATGCAATGAGCAGACTAAGACAGGACACAGTAGGCTGCAAAGCTCTTTTGTTGTTGTTATTTTGCTTTGTTTGTTTGTTTTGTTTTGTATTTTAAGAAATGGAGCCAGGCATGGTGGCTCACACCTATGACCATAGCATTTCAGAGTTGAGACTGGAGGACTCATGTCTCAGCTGATAAGAGGTTTTCCCCGGTCAGGTCTAATCTTTATAAGTTTTGTTGGTAACCATATTTTTCATTCCCTGTATATACATAAGCATAACCATGTTCCCATATTAAAACTATGGCAGGTTTTCATTCTAATGTCAATGTATCCTTATAGTATATTGGTTGGCCCAGTTCCTTAGTTGTTTTTTTTTTTTTTTCTTTTTCAGAGCTGGGGACCGAACCCAGGGCCTTGCGCTTGCTAGGCAAGCACTCTACCGCTGAGCTAAATCCCCAACCCCAGTTTTTTTTTTAAATAACCCAGTGTTCCTCAGCTACTGTTGCTCCCTTTGCACCTATGTTTAAGAAAATTTAATGTTAACAAAGCATTATTTAGTGTGTCTCTGGGTTTTTTTAATCTCACTTTAAAAAAAATATCTCTTTAAAGGTATGATTGATTCTTTCTCTAAATGCTTGTCATGTGGGATTATGGGATTGTGCTTTATACTGTGATATGCAAAGAATTGCTTCATCTTATTGGATACGTATGTATACATACATACATCCATACATCCATACATACATACATATAGTAGATGTATAGTTGCAGTATCAGCCTTTTCAGAACTTAAAGCAATTGCCCATTGAAACCCTGAGTTCATGTCAATGGTATGGTATCTATACCTTTGTTTTCCAAATTCTTCAAAATGGAAAACATCCATCTATCAGGTGTCATTTCTTTTGGTATCCCTGGGGTTACTACCGGGAGGTAATGTAATTTGGTTGTATAGAGAATACGTAGGATAGTTTTTAGATGACTTCTTTGGCTTGTTGTCAAATGGTGGAAACTTTTTTCTAAATCTTTCCCAATGATAGATGTCTTTCATAAAATTTGGAGGCTTCTAACACATTTCCTATTAGTAATTGGTAATTTTCATCATTTCCTTGAGGTAATGTACCAGGCAAACCTGTATTAGACAAAAATATGAGTAATATATAATGGAAAGTTTCTACTTCTGGTGGTTGCAATTGTATAATTAACAAAGTTAATTCTGAGTTATCAGACCAGTATTTATATGCAAAACAACTCTTCTGCATATGAAGAATCAGTAATTATGTTAGATTTAGGATAATCTAATAATACCATAAAGATTACATGCAATTTTGACTTTTGAACTGATGTATATGGACTTTTGATCAGCTTGCTTATTTTATCTGACTTATAACCTGCCATTCCCATGTTGTTTGGGTCAATAAAAAATGTCAGTGACTCTGGAATTTGTGTTCACTTTATAATACATGGAAGAATCCAATTAGTTTTTTTTTAACCTAAACTGTATATGTTTGCTTTTCAGATATTTGTTATTAATTTCACCCAAGTAATTACGATAAGCTCTTACCAATTCTCATTGATTACCCATAGTGGCATAATCTCAGCATTTGTAAGAGGTACTACACTTTCAGCTGGATCTGTTCTTGACAATTGCCATAATCTTATTCTATCTTTTATAATTAATTCAGAATTCTTTTCTAGGTATGTCTTCAATATTTTTTACTTTATGAACTATGAAAATCCATTCCATAATAGTATCTTACATTTGCATAATGTAGGAAAATGAGCTGAAGTTAAAATGACCAGAATGCAGTCAAGATTAGGATCAATTTGATCCACATATACTTCTTGTGGTCTTTGTTTTACAAGCATTAACTCTTTTTTATGCTTCAGCTGTTAAACATGTTGGGCTGTTTAAATTTGAATCTCCTTGTAATGCTTGGGACAAATTGCTTGACTCACACATACTTAATCCAGTTTTAGACTTTAGTTAATATCTTCCATTAATTTTTGAAAATCATTAAGAATTGGCAGTAGTTCCCTATGGATGTGTACCTTTTGTGATTGAAATCTGTGTTGACTGATTTTATAATCCAAATAACTAAATAAATGTCCTCTTTGTATTTTTTTTTTCTGGCAGAATCTATAATCCCCATCATGGCAGAATTGTTTTGTGTTACTTTAAACATATTCTCTGAAACATCTTTGTTAGAATCAGCCAACAAAATGTCATCCATATAATGATAAATGATAGACTAAGAAAATTGCTTACTAAGAAAATGAATGCTTTCTAATAGTTGTTGCACAAGATTTTGACATAAAGTTGAACTATTTAACATGCTCTGTGGCAGTGCATTCCAATGGTATTATTTCATTGGACCACTATTGTTCAGATTGGTACTGAGAAAGCAAACCTTTCCCTATTTCGCTCATGCAACTGTATTGTGAAAAAGCAATTGTTTAAATCAATTTTCATTTCAAGTCATGATCTCGGTAACAAAGATGGTAAAGGAAATCCAGGCTATAAAGGACTCATTGATTAAATTACCTTATTAACTGCTCTTAAATCCATTATCATTTTTTTATTTTCCTGTTTTCTTTTTTATAACAAACACATAGTAATTTTCATGGGCTGGCTGACTCTTTTATATGTTGAGCCTCCAGCTGCTCTTGTACCAGTTGATCAAGTGCCTGCAATTTTTCTTTTGTTATGGGCTACAGTTCTTGCCAAAGTGTCTGGTTTGATAACCATTTTAGGGGCAAGGCTGTTGGCATGTTAGCAGTGGCCCCTTTTGTATATTTAGAAACTCAATCCCTGTGATGTCCTGTGTTTGGACAGTGCGTGCACCTTGTGACTGCTCTTGATCACTTGTATCAATATCTTCCCCAGAGCATCTACCATATCCCTCCTAATTTTCTCATTTGATATCCCTGGAATTGTAGGAATATTAATTTCAGTATCCCATTGTTGTGAAAAATCCCTTCCACATAAGTTTATGTTATAGCAGCCACATAATGTCTCGCCTTCCCTATTTGCCCTTCTGGTTTCACAAAGTTAATCCATCAGAAACTTTGTCTTATTTGTGGTAATTTACCAGTCTCTATAAGTTGTATGTAAACCTTCTGAAGTAGCCAATTGGGATTCCAAGACACTTGGGAAACTATAATAATAGCAGACCCTATATCCACCAAACCTTCTACGTCAACACCATTCATTTGTAGCATTAACTTGGGTCTCTGATCATTAACTGCTGTTTGCCAGAATAAGTATTTTCCAATACTCCCAAAAGCCCCTCACTCTTCTGTTGGAGCAGGCTTGCCCCTGATGTAAGGAAAGAACAGCAGTTGAGCAATTCTAACCCCTGCATCCATTTGCATCTCCTTTTTCACATATGCTGTAATTTTTATTTCTTCCTTGCTATCCCCATCGTATACCTGGATGCACAATAAATCCTTGAGAAATTAATCCACTTATTTCCAAGATTATTCCCACTGTCCATGAGAGTCAAGGACACCACTGGTTAACCAATAACATTCACCTTTGGGGACAACGCAGGAGGGGAATCTGTGTCCAGCTCCAGAGCTGCACTTCCTTCAGTAACGTGCATAAAATTAGAAATACTCAGTTTTGATGTTGTTGCCAAATTGGTACCATCGCCTGACTGACCAAAGGAATACAGCTTATATTGTGTGCTACTCGGCCTGGAGCTGACAGGCCCTTTGTTTCATTTCTTGATGGCAAACGGTTACCTCATATGTCTCTCTTGTACCAACACTCCTTAGACCAATGTTTGCCATTCTCACAGCAGCTACAATACCCTGGAAGCCTTTGTAGCTGATATCAACCAGAAAGAACCTACTTGTTCTTTTCTATGAATATCATATTTTTCAGAGTCAATGTGCATGCTATTTTGAGCTCTGAATCTTCTAGCCTTACAATTTCTTTGGAAATGACCAAACTCCTCACAATGAAAGTGGCAGTTTACTTCCCAGCCTAGTTTGTTTCCCACTCTCATCTTGAGGTAAATTTCCAGTCTCAGACACCAAGTCTGGATCCTGTTGTTCTCCACCCAGTGGCCTTGAAGCTACTGAATACCACCAGAAGTTCTTTGGTGTTTTTTGCTCTATGAGGTCATGATAAACAACAATCAGTGAAGAAGGCAATGAAGACCAGCATAAGCAAAGACCAACGACAACCAACACAGAATGACAAGGTGGACCAATGCCGTACAGCATCATCCATTGTCTGTTATATTTATACTCTTTCCAAACACCATGTGTTCTCACAAGCATTCATTCTAGTAAAACATCACATGCCCCTTTTCCAGATAGTTTCCAGAAAAACACCATGTGTCTTTTCTCAGCAAAACATCCTCCCATCCTCATGCCTGTTTCAGCAAAATCAGCCCTTCATAAGACAGTTTCCATAAACATATCACATGACATAGCTGAGTCTCCCAAGAAACTAGAAGTTTCTACTTCAGAGATGCCATTTTGTAAGGATAGGATTGATAATTCTGTGCTCAAAGAATTCATGTAGAATACATTTAGCAATTGGTAGACTCTGAGCTTATTTTTGGAGGTTGACTAACACTTAGATTTGAGGGACATTCCTGTCTTCTGGTGCAAAGTATGTATCATTTTTATAGGTCAATTAGATTGTCAGTGCAATTCATAGAAAGGGGGTAATACGGGAATAGATGCAGGTCTAAAAAATGGGACCATTATCTAGACAACAGGGCTTCTAGAAGTATACAAAATCCAAGTCATATGCCGATTAAAGCTAGAGTAGAATTGAGGCTGTCAGAGAGTTTGGAACATGATGAGAAAGAAGGGTAAACATACTAAAAACTTCAGTTAGAGACAAGGTGAGCTCTGGCAAACTCCTACACTAAAATAACAATGACAAAAAATAACACTGTACTTTTCCAAAGATCTGAACAAAGGAATCCTAAATGTTCCCAAGCCCCACATGATAAACTTTGGAAATATCAGGCATGGTAATTAGCTACCCTGATTTGAATATCACACATTTGTACTTGTACACATGCATTGAAGTATCATACTTTAGCAGTAACTTTCCATTTATTATGTACAAGTCTTCAAAAAATAACATCAAGAAAATGGGGGATCAGGTCAAAAGAGAGACATGGCTTTCTAAGTATTGTTACTGCCCATACTCAGCTGATCCTCCTGTAACTGGTGAATAATCTGAACTCTGTTAGGGTACAATTTGCAGCACCTGACCAAAAGAATGTTATACCTGTGCACTTCACTTCTGAACTGCAGTGCAGTGGTTTGTAGGTACTGTAATCAAATAAGTGTTAGGGGTTTCATTGTTTCATTTTAATTCCCAGGCTTTCTATTGGGCTACACGACCCTTGAGAAAATTGTTTATCCCCCTACATTAGGGACACTGGTTAGTGAGCAAGATATCAGATGGATCTGACATCTACACATGGTCCAAGTCCATATCCTCCTATCAAGATACCATCTGTGTTCTGGGCAGGAGAGCCATCACTTTCCCCAGCTGCTTTGCTGGATTTCTTTTTTCCAATTGATTAAACTAGATGATTGTTTTGGGTCAGAGTAATTTAGGTGATTTGGGGGAGCAGATGAATCGAGTTGCAGAGAAGTAGCTGATGTATATTTCTGAACAGTTACACCTCCCTCTACTCTCGAGACTGCAAGCTGACCCTTTGTGCTGTCATTTGCTCTGATGCATTCAGTATCTCTTAAATACCAGAAGACTGAAGCCACAGATTGTTCATTTTGCAGGCGGATTGTGGGTGGGTTAAAAGACCTTAAAGGAGAAAATTTTTCACCCTGTTACTGCCTATACCCAGCTGATCCTCCTGTAATCGGTAAATAATCTGAACTCTGTAAGGGTACAATTTGCAGTACCTGGCCAAAAGAATGTTATACCTGTGTACTTCTGAGACCATTTTCCTTAAATGGCATAGAAATGGCCTTTTTACAGTCAATTATCACACTCACTCTTGTGAACGGTCCTCAGAAGGTCCATGCTTTACCTTAAGCATTTTCACTCCAACGGTAAGCTAACCTTTAAATATAATATTCGATGAAAAAAACACATATTATTTATGAGTTTGGCACACGCGAGCTTGAAGTTATTAATGCCCTTGAACTGAGATGTTTGATGTCTCAGGATTAAAGTTTTTAAAGCTTTGAAATTATTTCTCAGATAATCTCATCAGCAAGATATGGAAATGACTGCTTAGATCTAAAGGAAGCAATGACATGATCATATTTCACTTGGAGAACAGTCCGATGGGACTCGGTAACCATGTGTTATTGGTACAAAGGTGCTTTGCCAATATACAGCTCTGCCTCATCTGTCAATGGAGGGTGGGGAAGGAGAGAGATCAGTTCAGTTATTTACTAGTGGACTGTATCATCTAGAGTCTAAGGGATTTGACTCCAGAGATGTGTTCTTTCCTTTTCTCACTCCAAGATAAAAACATCTGTGGTCATTACCCAGGGTATCTAAAAGTGTGTTATAATAATAACCTCACCATGGAAGAAAACTATCCCAGAGGTCAATTAATAGAAAGACGTATAACTGAAATTCCTTTTACAACTCTGTAACTTAGAAACTTTAATCACATGGTGTAATTGATCATATACCCTTTAGGACCCGTTTACATTTCAGTGATAATTATTCTTTAGGAAACAGTTTCAAAGTCTGTGTGCTGAAATATTTGTTTGAGACTGTGTATGCAAGTCAGGGATGGTGGAGAGATTCTCAAGGAATAAGCGATACACTGGGGACATGACTGAGTCAACGGAGAACTTGCTGTGCAAGGTGGAGAGCTGTGCTTGGATTGTATAAGCCATGTAAAAGCTTGCACTGTTACTTGGAGATAGGAGGAAACCTAGAGCTTGATGCCATTCTGGTCAAGATGGCAAACTCAAGGTTCAGTAAGATACTGTCTGAAAAATAAATATGCTGAAGACCTCTCTGGCTTCTGCATATAGAATCATTCATTTTGTCCAGATACACAGATGCACAGATGCACAGATACTCATATACACACATACAAGTAAACACACACACACACACACACACACACACACACACACACACACACATACAATAGTAGTTTGAATGTTTGGCCCCCAGGGAGTGACATGTTAGGAGGTGCGTCTTTGTTAGAGTAGGTGCGGCACGGTTGGAGGAAGTATGACCCTGTGGGGGTGGAATTTGAGGTCCTATGCTCAATCTCTGCCCTGTGTGGAAAAGGCAGTCTTCTCCTGACTGCCCTCAGGTTTGGATGTAGAACTCACAGCTCCTCCAGCATCATGTCTTCCTGGATACTGACAGGCTTCCTACCGTGATGATAATGAACTGAACCCCTGAAACTGTAAGCCAGCTGCAATTAAATATTGTCCTTTATAAGAGTTGTCTTGGTCATAGTGTCTCTTCACAGTAATGGACACTCTAACTAAAACACATAGTAAATGAACACTCCATTATGGGGTCAATTGAAAAGAGACTAGTCAGTATTGACTCAACAGACATTCCTTGTGTTTTTCTTATGTTCTAGGAGCTGTAACAACTCCTCAGAGTACAATAACAAATGACTCTTTAATCTAAGAAGTTAATAGTTCTTATACAAAGAAACAAGAAGTATTGTAAATCATTCTATAAGAAAAACAAGTCCTCATCATCCAGAAGATTCTCTGCACCGTCCTCTAAGTCTTGCTGTTGTCCTTGCCTGGGGTGCTATTCAAAGCTCGGCCTTTATGTTCTGTTGGATTTAAATGCCCTTTCCTGGCATTCGCAGAGCACCCAGTCATTCAGTGACTCAGAGTTATAGATCTATAGCTCTTTCTAAGAGCATAAACAAGGGTGACACCATCCAATGTCCCGCTGTCCTGGCTGAGGTCAGGACTTGGGTCTCACCTTTTACCATTCTGACATCTTTCCAAATGCAGCCCTCCCAGTAGATACTATGTCATCGTAGCCACACAAGCACCTTCTAATAACATCAAAGCTCCGGATGTTTTCAGTCTCTCCAGCATCCCTGATCAGAAGGTGACCCATGTAATAAATTATTTCTAGTACCCCTGTTATTAAATATAAATAGCCCAGGGGCTCCACACTGTGCTGTGTCTGGCTCCAGAAAATTAGGCCATGGCTCTTTAACTTTAAGTATGTTGTTCTTAGTGATGTTTAGTCTGATGATATTGATTTTAAAAAGATACTTTGAACAGTAATGAAATAAGTATTCTGGGAACAAACTAGGGCTTGTAATAAAATTGTATGCATTTGTATGTATGACAGAGAGAGAGAGAGAGAGAGAGAGAGAAAGAGAGAGAGAGAGAAAGAGAGAGAAATAGAGAGAGAGAAATATATAGAGAGAAATAGAGAGAGACAAAGAGAGGGAGAGACAGACAGACACAGAGACAGACATAGAGACAGACAGACACAGACACAGACACAGAGGCAATTATTGATTGAGCTGAAGATATCCTGAAAAATACAATTGGAAACCACATCAGCAATACTCAGTCCTGAGAGTACCATGATTTTTCAGTACTGTAAACTGGCCCTTGCTACAGTAAATAGCCTTATGCCTGTATTTTGGTAATAAACAAATCAAAATATATGTGTCAGACAAAATGAAGACAGAAAAGCAAGGTGGGATAAAAAGAAGGCTTTCAGTAAGACAGGAAGAAGGAGGAAAAGTAGGGAGTGAAAAATTACTGATTTTTTCCCATAACCTTGTCAAAACATTGAATCCGTTTTTGAAAATGAAATTCCATCTGTCTCCGCTCTCCTTTCCTGACTCCAATCCTTCCCATTGCCTGATAACAGCGGTGTGGTCTAGGCTTTGCCATTACTCATAGTTTCACAGGAAGAAACAGAGACAGGTTTCTCAAAGTGACAAAGCCAACGTCACCAGGACCTGGACATAGCCAACTGACTGATCGCATGCCCTGAACAGGAGTCTGGGCATAGGCACAGACCTGCATCCCTCCCCATCTGACAAAAAAATAACAGAAAGGAATTCATGCTACCAGATAAGAAGTCTTACTCATTGTATATCCCATGCATTCTACGTATCAAGGGAATGACACCAAAATAAAGACTGTGGGCAATGGCTGCTCGGTAGTTGATTTTTTTTTTTTACAGTGTATTATCCTAGAGAAGTAGACAGTATGGAGACTATAGAGTACCCAGCAGCCCTGCCATACCAGCCCATACTAGGTGCAGTTCAATGTGACTTCTGAAGTCAAAAAAACCAAAACAAACAGCCAGAAGTTTTAGAAAGAATGGGGAGAAGATAGATGGTGTCAGTCAAGTGACAGAAGGAAATGCCTCATCCCCTTAAAGGTGTAGTAATATGGATTGACATGGCCTGGAAGGAGGGCTGCTAAGAGAAGATTGAGTTAGTAATGAATGAAATGTCACTAAGATTGTCGTGAAAGACATTCTGATATTCCCTAATGTTTCCGTAGTCCACCTACAAAAACTCGTGAATGAGATATGCTATACAAACATCTAAGGAAATGTGGGATACAGGGTTGACCTAATCATTCAAGCACAAAAAGGATAGAGTTTTCCTCCAGACAGAGATGGAAAAGAGACATGATAAAAGGATTCAGAGAGATGCCAAGAAAGAGAAGGTTCAGCATGTGGTTTCCATGAACGGAGCCAATGGAGTTTCTAGGAGCTCAGAATGCTCTGCGCTCTAGTTATGGCAAGAATGAAAGTGAGGCTGTCTTTAACAAGGGTCTTGCTGAACAGGCTTGCAAGCATAGGAACTGCTGTGTTGTGCAGCCCATTAGCAAAGAAACCCACAGAACAGATCCGTACGCTCTGATGGACACAAGTGAGACAGGATACACTTCGTGTTGTATAAGCCTCTAACTTGGTGGCAGTTTGATACCATTATCTATCAATACATTTAGAAGCTTTAGTATTTCAAAATTAGAATACGAATGTGCTTTAATAACCATACTGTTTTCAGACCACTTTGTCGTCTGTGGGTAAAAGGGGAAAGGTATAGAAACATACTAAAGACTATTTGCATGAGGCTTAGTAAATCCTCAGCTGTAAATTGCAGGAATGAGCCTTGGGATCCCTGAAAGATCACCTCTAGCAAACGTGAAACAGTATTAAGAGACTACAAAAGGGCAACAGTTGGGTGCCAGGCTGGGCGCCTTAGTGACAAGGTACTGTGGAGTCATCAAGGCCGAAAAGCAAGACTCCACATTGTGTCTAGAACATGCTGTTTGTGGTGGACAACCGGGTTTCTCATAGTGGTCCTAAGCCTGCAGAAAATATTCATCTAATTTGGGGATAGAAAAATCTTATTTGCAGAATGGGACTCCCAAATCCCATTTCCCATAATTCTCAGCACATGTTTTCCTTCTTGCCTATCTCTTGAGGTCATCCATGTTGTATCCTTAGCGTTCACATATGATGGAAATCAAACCACACATGTGTTGACAACGACCAATGACTGTAAACATTTTATTCATATTATGTCTTTCAGTTTTTAGAACAACTCAGGGCTACATCTGTATTACTGTGTTAAAATTAATAGAGTAAGAAAGACCACACCAGAAGCATACTAATGATGAAGTGGCCGACTTAGATGTAGTCACTAAGGGAAAATACTTTAATTAGTTTTCTTGGCAGATCATTTTGTCAGACTTAACCAAAGGAATAACTACAAAGTGTTAAGGAAAGCTAAGGTTTGGTCCCCTGCACAATAGTTGGGGAGAGATCTTAGCTCTCAGGTTTGTTTTTTGATTCATAAGATACAAAAGATAAATAAAAAAGTAAAAATAAAAATAGAAAACAACAAAACAAAAGCAACAACAGAAACAGTCTCTGCGTCCCTGGCTGTGAGCAATCATGATGATGTAACATGTCTGATGACTTGTGTATAAACCTCAATTACTCTATAATGGCTTCCTAACTGCCATCTCACTACTCCAGAAGAAATATTTTTAATAGCGTACTTATTTGGATTTCATAATCTAATCAATATTAATTGATATTTAGTCACAATTTTATTAATGAATTAATAAATAAACTTAATTAACACTCACTTTTAAAGTACTGCACACTTACACACATGACTATATATTTATATAAATATATTTATAAATATATAGCAATAAACACCCTGGGAAACCTTACTACTTATGTTTTACTTGTTACCTTCCTTCTTTTTCTTAAAATATTTTAGCTCAGTCTCAACTAAATTTCAAATGCATTTCCAGATGGTATGGTAGAGATCACATTTTACTGAGTTATAAAGATAAGAATTGCTTGTCTGTCTGTCTGTATGTGTGAGCATGTAAATGCAAACTACATACATACATACATACATACATACATACATACATGCATTGAGATAGGCATACGTTTTCCTTTTAAGGCTTATGCATCTTTTTATTTTATGTGTAGGAGTGCTTTCTCTGCGTGAGAGGCATGAGAGTGTCTCCTTTCTGTGTGTGCAATGACCACAGAGTCAAAGCAAGGTGTCAGAGCTTCTGACATTGGAGTAACAGAAGGTTGTGAGCTGCCATATGGTTTCTAGGAGCTAAATTCCAGTCCTCTGAGAAAGCAACCCATGCTGTGAACTGTTGAGCCATCTCTCCAGCCATGAAACCTAAATCATATTTTAAAGATCAATTATTAAAGTTATTCTGTAAGTAACTTCCTACTGTATTATAGATATATACCCTACAGATGGCTGGATATTCTGGGAGCCAACTTTTCATGTAAGTCCAATTAAAATTAAAAATGATTTTAGGGAGTAGAAACATTTAGTTGGAACTGAGGGCGAGAGATATTTCAAGTAGAGAAGATACATTCTTGAAGAAAAAGGTAAGACTCGTTTGGAAATAGGTAATTAGGTTGAGCACTGTAGAAAAATAATACATCTACAAGAGCATGAAAATATAGCTTTTAACTACTTTTAAATTTCCATTTAATGGGCACGAGTGTTTGCCCGCGTGTCTGCGTACCACATGCATTCCCTCATAGGTCAGAAGAAGGTGTCCGATTCCTAGGAACGGCAGTTACTGATGGGTGGGAGCCACCTTGGAGATGCTGGAAACTGAACCCTGGTCTTCTGTAAGAATAACAGATATGCTTCATATGATGGTGTTAAGGAAAACAGCAAACAAGCAATATTGTAATTGTTACTTTGGTTTTACCTCAAATTGTATGGCCAGCCACTCTTGCTCGGAATGGTGGTTCTCAACCTTCGTAATGCTCAGACCTTTTATTACATTTCCTCATGTTACTGAGACCCCCAACCATTGAATTATTTTGTCTCTACTTCAGGACTAATTTTGAAACATAATGTAAATATCTAATATGTAGGATTTCTATCATGTGACCCCTGTGCAAGGGTCATTTGATCTCTGGAATGAGTCATGACCCACAGGTTGAGAACTGCTGATCTAGAAGAACGTCTTGAACCAAAAGATATGAAGATGTCTGGGAAGGCACTTGGGACTGTGAGTCAGAGATTAGATTTTTGGATAAAACAATGTCCTCTATCACAGTGACTGTTGTACAATTGGAGGGTGCATATATTTATGTCTCCTGTTCTGTTTCTTTATTAATAGTCACTTCTCTTACATGGAAAAAATGCAAGTTCTTTTTGCCAGCAAGAATTTAGAGTGGCTCACATACTGCAAATATCCCACTAAGTTGCAGGGAGAGGGGTGCTGTCACATGCTGTGTTGTAGGCAACAGAATTCAAGTTACCACTGTAGTCCCATTTGACTGGCTCCTTCTCTTGTATTTGAATCACCCATTCGCATTTCTAACCTACAACACTGCCTGTGAAGAAGCAACAAATACACCGGAAACATTTTTCTTTAGCAGTGATTGGATTACGAGTTCGGTGAGTTGAGAGTTCATTAAACCGCAGGGTTAATCTTACAGTTAAAGGAATGTGGTAGTCTGATGGCACACCTTTCACATGGCAAAGGTTTGCAAGTCAGGTGCAGGACAAATGTAAAAACCGATCATCTATAATAATAAAAAAAGCAAAATCATAATATTGTCAGTGTGAATCGTGTTTTATAAATCCATGTCCTGTCTGCAGGTATTTCTGAATCAAAGGAAGAAATAAAACTAGAAGATTAAACACAGGATAAGGGCAGGCATCCTCTGACATAAAATGAGACTAACAATTTCTCTCTAGTCTCAAAATCCCATCAACCTACTCAGTTCAGCTTGCTGGCCAATTTGTAACTTTGTAAAGAATTTATACTATGTATGCATAGGAGCAAAGACGGTTTCAGTAGTTCTGTATTTATCCAAATGAAATGAAATGAAATGAAATAAAATAAAGTGGGACTATAAAGTCAAATTTGGAACGAAGCATTGAAGATTGGCATGACCCTGCACAGCAAGGATATTTTAGTTCGTGAATAATCCCATATTTTTTAAGAGGTCTGCCAACAACACACGTGACAAAATTTAAAAAAAATTAGACAATAGAAAACAAGTCACTCATTCTATAATTGAAAAAGTGAGCTGAATTCAAAAGAAGTCCAAATGGTCATTAAATATATGAAAAGTATATAGCATCCTTAGCCTTCAGGGAGATAGAAGTCAAGATTGTATTGAGATTCTGTCACACTTCATCAGAATGCCCTTATCCAAAAAGAAATTATTGTAATGTGGCTATCCTGTACTTTGTGGCTAATATCCACTTATTAGGGAGTACATACCATGCATGTCCTTTTGGGTCTGGGTTACCTCACCCAGGATAATATTTTTCTAGTTCTATCCATTTGCCTGCAAAATTCATGGTGCCTTTGTTTTTAATAGCTGACTGGTATTCCATTGTGTACATGAACCACATTTTCTTTATCCATTTTTTCAGTTGAGGGACATCTAGGTTGTTTTCAGTTTCTGGCTACTACAAACAAACATGCTATGACCATAGTTGAGTAAGTTTTCTTGTGAAATGGTAGAGCATTTTTGAGATGTCCAGGAGTGGTATAGCCGGGTCTTGAAGTATTCCCAAATTATTGAGAAACCGCTAAATTGATTTCCAGAGTGGTTTTACAAGGTTTGCGCTCTCACCATCAATGAAGAAGTATTCCCCCTTGCTCTACATCCTTGCAAACATGTGCTGTCCCTTGAGTTTTTGATCTTAGCCATTCAGAGTTGTTTTAATTTGCATTTCCCTGATAACCAAGGACACTGAATATTTCTTTAAGTGATCTTTGGCCATTGAGGAACCTGAAGAGGACAGGGACTCTACAGGAAGACCAACAGAGTTGGACCCTTAGGAGGCCAGAAAAACTAACTACAAATCAGAGTGAGCATGGGCTAAACCTAGGTCCCCCACATATATGTAGCAGACGTGCAGCTTGGTCTTCATGTGGATCCCCAACAACTGGAGTGGGGACTGTGCTTGAATCTCTTGCCTTTCCATGCATCCCTTTTCCCCTAACAGGACCGCCTTGTCTGGCCTCAGTGGGAGAGGCTGTACCTAGTCCTACAGTGACTTGATGTACTGGAGATGGGGGTGGGTGATGCCTAGTTGATGGCTCCACCTCTCAGAGGAGAAACGGAGGAGGGATTAGGGAAAGGATCTGTGTACCATGGTACTGGGAAGAGAGGTAGCTGATATTGGGATATAGATAGAATAAGTAAACAAATTAATTTAAAAAAAGAAATTAAATCAGATGCTGGATATAGGGAAAGGGCAACACTTCCATAGCATTAAGTTTCCTCAGAAAAATGAAAATAAGCAAGTGTCCTATGATCCAAGTATGCCTCCCCTTGAGGATCCACTCAAAGGATGCCAAGCATAGCATAGAGATGCCCTCAGTTCTAGTCAAAGAAGCCCAGGAGCCAGGAAGCGTAATATACATATACCACACATGTGTATACATGTAAAGGTTTATTTGGTTCCAAAGAAGAATAGAACTATGTTGTTGGAAGGAGGTGGCAGAGCAGGCGGGCATCATATTGAGCAAAATGAAGTAGAAATAGAACGGCAAACATTGACGCTAAAGTAGGAGGGGGCCGAATATGGGAGGAGATGTCTAAACGAGGTTGGGAAGGGGGGACACCTAAGATAATGAGAGCAAAGGAAATCTAGTCATCTCACATTTTCTTTCAGATTCAGAACTTCGATTGGATAGTCAGGTGATAGGGAGGTAGGGAGATGAAAGGGTAAATGGAGGAGAGGGATAATGATAGAGCATAGGTATGT